>NW_024104151.1:82500-1477251 GCF_003945595.2 Pipra filicauda
CCATGTGTTCTCACTGAGCCCTGTTGTACTGTGCAGTAATTAAAAAGTCATGAGTCCTATTTAAATATAGGGCATTCTGTCCTAAACCTCCAAATGCCTGTGGGTGTAAGTAAGCTCACTCTCCGAGGATGTTCCCTGGTTTGTGTACACACACCAGCTTCATCAAAAGGATGGAGGAAATGCCAAATCCAGATATATGAATTGCCCTTTTTTTTTTTTTAAATACATCACTGATCAGTCCAGGGATGGCAAAATTAATAGTAATGAGCTAATTACTATACCAGCTGCCTACAAAGAGGGGTCCTGTAGGCAGACTCCTTCTGCCCATTTGCCTGCTGGTTAAACCACCACTCTAGAAATTATAAAACAAAACTTTTTTCCCTTCATAAACATCTATCAGCGTCACCTTTATATGGCCCACAGCACCAACACTGCCTGACTTTTAAGTTCTCAAAATCCAGCCAGAATCTCCCCTAGCACATTATAACACATTTTACTGGCTTGAGCAGGGTAAAACACAGCCGCCTTCTCAAACGGATGGCTGCTGAGCTCCAGCAGCCTCTGCACGAGGCCGGGCACACCATCTGTGTGCCCCCCAACGTCTGAAGCCCGTTCACAACTGCCAGCCCTTTGAAAAGCCAGCCTGTTTCTCTGATTGATTCACTTTTTAATGAACTGGGAAAGCCTGTGAACTTAAACCCTGACACCTCCACCTCCCTCCCGTCCTAGCCATCCCTGCAGCAATGTACTGATTATATTTCAAGTTATTATGGGATTAATACAGCTGCCCCCGGTGCCTCTTTCCCCTGAACTTCATCAATAAAAGTTGTGTACTACTCTTACTCCAGTTAGTTCAGTTTATTCCTGAATCTCTCCCTGTAACCTGTGATGTGTCGGTAAGGCTGTATCGTATCAGCCCTTCAAAACTGCCAGCGCTGCCAGCGTTTAAAACCTACTTGTGTCACGGCCTTGCATAAGCTTTGTGTATTTAAGAGGACATCTTGAGCTTTGCTATGCACTGTATCAGCTCTGTAAGTGGGTAGCACATACTTAGCACTATTAAAAATAATGAAATAAGATAATCCACCAAAAAATTAAATAGATTGTGCCACTGTCATCTTTCTTTGAATTCACAGTAGAGCTATAAAAAAATACTCTACACAGACAAGTTCAGTAGAAGAAAAAAAAAAGGATGGGGGGGGCAAAAGATCTGGGCCAGCATAATCCAGTTTTTCACCAACAGCATGTCTTTATACAGCACAAGCTTTAGGTCTACTTTTTTTGTTGGTGTTATAGGTTGGTTTTTTTCCCCCCCAAGAATCCTATTTTCTAAAAACATCATTAAAAATTTAATTAACTGGCTTATTCTTTGGAAAGTCTGCAATTGTTTACAAAAGAATTGCCACACAAGCTGCCACCTTCGACTGTGTTGAAGCAGGAAGTTATGCTCTTGTTTACAACTGTGCATCAATTCCACAATATATTTAGTTTTGGTACAAGTTACATATAAAAGTCTTACTGAGCTTAATGTTGCAGCAAATAACACATATAGTAAGCAAGTAGGATTTATCACTGGCTGTAATGTCATAGCACATATCCTAAATATATACGGTGAATGATATATACACATACACATGCAAACAAAATGGTAATATATTTAGTTTAAGAAGTGATGAATTGTGCTTGCTTTCATTATTGTCATTTTGTGTGCAGGAGAATGGAGATCAAGCACATCCATACAAAGGGTGGCTGGTTGGGATCGCATTCTTTAAGCAGCATAGTCACCCATGAGCAGGTTAGAGAAGAAATGGCACTTTGCTACCCATGGCATGAGACAGGTAGTCCCTCAGGAGTGAGGGACCCAGTGTGGATGGTGGGATACAAACAAATTCCATGGACTCTCAAGATGCTCCCAAAAAGCACAAAACATCTATCCAGCTAAAACACTTCCCCAAGATGTTTTATTCAAGCTTTTTTCTTAAAGAAGGAAGTAGCAATTTTCTCTTTTAAATTCAGTTTTCTCCCCCCCCTTGGTCTCTCCCATAAACACAGAGGCCAGAAGGCTATGCTTAAATAATTCATCTACAAATTTGCAATATCTTTTTGAACTATAGCAATTAAACGGAAAATAGAAAAATCAGCTCAGCATCCTGTTTGGATGTAATTAAAGGTATAATCTGTTCCATTTGAATACTTCAGTGCTTACCCTTCTTAAAACAACAAATAAGAATAGTAGCTCATTTGCAATATGGTTTTTTTCAAGTCAGCTAAAAAGACTAACTGATGAAGCAAGAATAATAATTTTTAAATGTGGCATAAGCACAAAAATACCAACTACAGCTTTTGAATGATTGCTGCAGATCTCGTCTGATGAGAGTTCAGTAACAAGGGGTATAAGCTTTATGGCAAAACACTGAAGTCTTCCACTATTTGGTATCAGCATCTCGATATGGCTGATATAATTACCTATCAAATACATCAGTGGAATGCATATCAGAGGATATCCAAAAATATGTAAGTGGGATGCATATCAGCTCAGTATTTTAGGCACCGTTTGATCTTAAGGTTTTTTTCTCAGAATAAAAGACAAATACCGCATTTGTTGCCCTTTTGTTTTCTATAAGCAGCTGAAGATTTTACAGCACAATAAAGTTAGCCTATTAATGGCTGGCTTATGAGTTTTAGCTGGATTTTTACCCTCCTGCTGGACATTTCTTCACTGCTCAAAGAAATTGAAGTCAGGTGTAAAGTTAATATCTGCCTTGTTCATTTATTCATATTGTAAGCAATCAAGATTTCCCCAAATCACAGGGCAATCTCTTGCCTTTCGAGAATTAATATAGGCCCCGTTCTCTCAATTTAGTTTAACAAAACAACTGGCATAAGTTCAATGGAAGCGATGATTATTCTGAGAGGTTATGGCGAACCACAGAAGTTGTTAGCAAGAAGTTTGCTTGTAAGATCCCCTAAGAGGAAAAGTATATGGATATTTCAAAATGTAATTAACAGCATATCCTAACGGTGAGAAAGAAACATCCTCTGGTTTAGCTGCAGAGGAACCTGGCTGCAAAGGGAGAGCTTTGGCTTGCCCAGCAGGCACTACTCCCTTAAGAGCAAAGGACAGGATGAGCAACAGAGGGGACCACTCACTGCTGTTGAGAAAGGCACCGGGGCAGGCTCTGTCCATGGGGGCTCCTTTCATGCAGCCAATCTCCCTGTGCTCAGCAGCACAGCTCCCTCATCACGGGCATTTCACTGGGTCCAGGACCCAACCAGAAAGAATAACTTTTTTTCAAAATATCAATTTTCTCTCCACTATACTCTCTCAAAAAAAATTCTTTTGGGGCAGGAATGTCTCAGGCCCCCTTTTGGTCTTAATGCTATGGTTTGTGGGACTGTTTCAACAAAATTGTTGAGGTTTTTTTGGTTTTACTTGGGTTTTTTAAAGTTAAATATGTAGCAGTGAATAAGAACAATTCTAAGAAGCAAAATGCTCTATTTTTTAAACATTTTGATCATTAAAAAAAAATTCGATTTTCAAGCTCAGCATTTGTAAGCTGAGGTGAATAATGTAGCAGAGAACCAATTTAAATGGATAAAATGATCACAAAAATGTATGAGCAATATTACACATGGGAACAAAATGACACAATGGTCTACAAGGCCTCTATTACAACAGTGAGTATGAGAGAAGTTTAACTTTGCTGAAAGTTAGCACCTATTAAAATTTCCAGCCTTCCTGGGGGCACATGCTTTGCTGTTTGAAAGCCCAGGCTCTTTTCAGGACCAGTCCCTCAGGGGCATGAACCCCGCATAGTTTTTCTCAAGCATCGCCCTCCTGTGGGGGCCTTCAATAGACAACATAGAGGTGAGTGGGGCAAAAAAAGCCGGAAGGGAGCCACCAAGCAGGACTAAGGTTTACACACCCAGCTACCACCTTACAGCCTATTGCCTCCCCTGAGCTGTGTAGCCTCCTGCATGCCCAAAACATTTCTGTGAACAGCTAGAACTGCTGTTAAAAGAAACATAACAACAGAACTTGATTTGCTAAAAATACCCGCAGAGGATGAGGGGAAAAAAAATCCCCCAACACGGTAGCATCTGTCTCCAGTAAGCAGGACTTTTTTCAGGTCTTGGGCTTAGACATTAAGACCACTCTGTCTTGGGTGAATGAATTACTGACTGTCAGCTGGGCCATTTTCACTGAGGTTTAAGCACAGGCATTTTACCTGCCATTTGCCAGGAGCCCAAAGCCTGCACAGCTGGCATGTATCATGTTGTATCGTATCGTATTATATCGTATGGTGCAGTATGGTATGGCTGCTCAGCCGGTGGCACACGGGCGTTTGTTACCCGTGTGCCACCTGACACAGCAGTTTGCCCTGCAGCAATCACCTACCCCATGGGTCACACTCCAGGACTAGGACCCAAGCCATTTCACTCCCATAAGGAACATCTCTTAGAGACAAGAACCTGTGTCTAAATGAAGCAATGCTTATCTCATGCATACCACAGGTGTGATGTCATCCCCTCTGGCAGAGGAACCAGGATGTCTACAGCCTCCACTGTACAAAAATGCAGGAACTAAAGTTAACATCTCAGACTTCGTTAAAATGTGGTGATAATTAAGAAATATAATTACCACTACAAAGTTAATTCCTCTTTGAGTTCTTACAAACAAGTTTTTAATTTGCACTAAAAATTTACATTTCAGATTTCAAGTCAACCATGAATGGTACAAGCTTGGCCAGGGACTTCAGGAAGTGGCTGGTAGGCTCTGCAAGGCTTGGGGGCAGGAGCACTGTGGCTTCCCAGGAATGTCACAGGCAAACAGTCACCAGCAAACCCTAGTGCACACAGGTAAGCCGATGGGATTGCTTTAAACTGTCTCATCTGTTGTACAAGTGTGAAAATAATCGCCGTGTCAGATAAACTTTTGCTTTTTATTAAAAAACAAAACCCACCAAACTTATAAGGTAATTGATTGCTTTCTTCTAGTCTTTTATTAGTTGTGATTAAGGAGCTATAGTAGTCCTGTTTACACAGCTCTAACAAGTCAAGACCTGCAGTACGTTATTGGCTTGCGGCCCACAACTTGCCGTCCATTCTCAACAGAATCAATCTGAAGTTGAAAACATCCCCTGTAGGAAGCGTACACATCCCTGCTCATACAGGAACAGAAACAGTAATAACTTCAGGTCCTGTAAGTTGCAAGTTCAACTTACAGAGATCAGCCCTGACTTGTCATTGCTCTCAGCATGTTCGTGATGAGATCAGAGCACTTCACAAAGGACTCACACTTCCAGCTTGACAAGGGACAGAGGTGAGCGTGTTACACTTCCCTGTTACTCGCCACTCACTGCAGCAATGAATCGAGAGCTCCTCGCTGTTTAACATGCAGTCAAAGCACTGCCAATCTAAAATGGCTGATCAGTAATACTTTAATTGCAGTTTCATAGAAACAAATTGCTATTTAATTGCAATAAGCTTGTCTGTGGCTTAGCTGGACTGACAATAGGCATCCACCTGGTAGTAACAGTAACAAGCAGCAGCAAGGGTTATCTGGTAATGCACACACAGGAGACTCTGGCAGAGCCATCAGACCCGGAACACATAATTTCCCACTGAATGAATATAATACTTAAAAAAAAAATTATATACATAAAATGTTCTAATCTCAATTTTATCTGTTATTTTAATAGAGCTGTTCAGAATGTAGATCCTTGCAAAAAGCCTCACCCTTGACATACAACTACCAGCCAAATAATTTGATAAAAAATTTAAATTTAAATGATCTTTTGAAATCACAGAATCAGGTTGGAAAAGACCTCTGCGATCATCAAATCCAACCTATGACCTAACACCACCACCATGTCAACTAGACCATGGCACTGAGTGCCACATCCAGTCTTTCCTTAAAATATATTAAGGGACAGTGACTCCACCCCTTTGATAGCCAAGGCATACTATGCCAGTATCTGAGTTGTTTGTTTGTTTGTTTGTTTTAGTATTTACCCTAATATTAGATGATGCAAATTTTATCAGGGTTAACTAACAGGAAAAAAGGGAGACAAACTCAGTGTGGTTAATATTCTAAAGATGTGACTTAATTTCATAGGCTTCATTTTGGTAAGACATTCTCATTTTATATTTCATAAGATACTGCATAACCTGTTAAAATATTTAAAGATAAATCATGTAGGACTGAAAAGACAGTATCTTGTTGCAAACAGAATTTGGTTTGGAAAGGCTTAATGTCCCACTGCCTGCCAGGATGCGTAAATCTCATAACTAGACAGCTGGATAGGTAAAAACATTAAACCCATTTAGAGGGCAATCTTTTTACAAAATTGTTTCATTAATAAGAGTGACAATTTATATGATTGAGACGTTTAGATGCAGTATAGACAGAGCATTTTATCCAGGTTCAGGAGGATGATTTCAGATTAGTAGTATTTCCTTTGATTCTTTTTTTAACGTTCATTTTTGAAAGCAAGAGAAGCTCTTACTGAATGATTATTTGTATGACTTTTCAGCAGCACTAAATGCAGAGGGTGTATTTCAGCCTCAGTGCAGCAAATACACGTGATAAAAGGTGAACAAGTACATGTTTTTCTTTACAGATCTCCTAAAAAAAAAGTGATTTTTCACATAAGGACAAATCTAAGTGTTTCCAGTAGCCTTCTCTCCACACCTACCATCCCCATTAGAGCCTGTTTTATTGTCTGAAATGCCTCTGGTTTCAAGAAAGTGTTTTACCTAAAGCAAGAATACTACTTAAATATGTTCTATTGTATATTCATAGCTCCATTAGTCCTCCTCCAATTTAGCACATCAAAGCAAAGGCTTCATCACTTGCATGTGGATTATGCTAACATGAGTGACATTTGTAATCTTATAGGTCTGCAACTTAAGAAATGCTTTTAAAGTAAGCTATTAAATAGGTAGCTGTGCTTTACAAATGAGTCATATAATAGTTTATTTAAAGCTGTTAACGAACTTCAACCTCTACATCACTAAATGCAATACTACATTACTTACTAGAAGTTATTAGCTATCTTCTTAGCACTTCTAGGTTATATTGGACAACCAAAAATCTGTACATGTTAGATTTAAACACTGTACCTTGAGTGCTTATAGTGAAAGAATGGAAAAAGATGTCTACAGTCTACTTGAATTCTATATTCATATGACTTCAACTGTCTTTTCAAAGATATTGAAGCAGCACAATTTGCAGGACTAGCTGAAGACCTTAATGCCAGATCAAAAAGCTTAGAAACTTATTTAAAATACCCATTAGGTGCATTTAATTAAAAAAGTCAGTCAATCATTTATGCTGCGCTTTTTATGTTATACAAGTACTCTTTTGTCTGTACTGTCTGATATTGTACATTACTGCATTTTCTTTTCTCTGAAACAGTGCTTCTTCCTCAAGCACTGAAGTGTTAAAAGAAGAAATTCAGCAGCCCACCAACATTCTAGAGGTCATGAAGTAGAATTTGAAACAAAAATATCTGCTGTCGGTTGTTTAGACAGACAAATCTATAAATCAGCTTTTTTGTGTATTGGCATCACAACAAAAGTAAGTCAAGCTCACTCTGTAACCAAGCATGCTGAGCAGTGAACACCTTCTCAAAAACAGAATTAAAAAAGATAACATAATGATGTGTTCCAACTGTATTAGTTTCCTATAAAAGTAGAGTAGTTGTCAATATTGATTTGCTATTAATTGCAGGAGAGGCACGCTTGGTGCTTGCAGTTTCCTGACTGAAGGCATACAAGGTACAGCCATAGATCCATGTTAAGATTCTTGCTAAAAACATGAAGTGTCAGATTTTTTTCCTCAAAATTATTCTGCACAGCTCTACCACCAAGCAGCTGATGGGAAAAACACAAAAAATGAAGTTGGTCCCTTTCTAAGCTTAGAGGTGGCTTTGTTGCTTTGTGGGGAGGTGGTTTTTATTTGTTTGCTTTCAGAGAACAGATCATATTTGAGATCAGCCAGTTCTCAGAAATAGCCCAGGAAACATGTTTTTCTTTCCTTAAGATTATCAGTGTTGCAAAGTTAAGTCTCTTACCACAGCAAACACAACTTTATGTTGTTCAGATCAGAATAGCTATTGTATTCCTTTTTATGAATACTCAATTCTAGTGCTCAGCATGAGGTACAAACCTTTCTCTGGTTTTTATTTTTTGACCTCTTATGGTATATACATACCCTCTCGTGCTTGCATGCTCAGAGACAAATGCACACCCTTAACACAAGTGATTCTGAAGGAAGGAACTGAATAGAAAGATACCACAGTACCCATGTGTGTACTGAATTCACTGCAATGTGAATTACAATATACTTGCTGTACCAGAATTAAGAATCTCCATGAAAAATAAATTTGAAATAGTGCTCTGTATCCTTGCCAAAGGTAACACGGTCAAGTAGTTTAACGTATTCTTTACTGGCATAAGAAAAAAAAATCCAAACCAAAAAGCTACTTTTAAAGGTAACTGACAATTAAGGTAACAACTATGTAAGACAGAGTTGTGGAATAATGTTTTGAATGTAATTTAAAAACAAAAAAAAGGCAAAGCTTCTAAAACCCATACTCAATTCAGTTTTGTTTGTTTTACTTTTTATTATTTAAATACACCATACTAGAGCAAATGTCTCTGAAAATATCACAAATAAAAGATTTTTCTTCATTCAGCAAATTAGAAGTAGGTGAAAATTTCTACACAGTAGCTGCTATGAGCCTGACTTTTTTTTTTTTTTTTTTTCTTTTTTTTTTTTGCCATGGGAAGTAGCAACATTAGGACAAAAACACTTACATGCATACATACATTGTATTTTACAGAGATACAATAAAAGTGTTTGTGATAGAATATCACAAAAGCCACATCTTTATCTCATGTTCAGTTTGATTGAAACACATTTCCTTACAACACTTAAATATACAAAGAGCAAATAGAATGTTGTTAAGGTAAAACACAGGGTACAAACTGGCCAGTGCCCTGCTAATTGTTAATGAGGGGTAGAAAGCAGATTTCAATGCTTCTTTTAATTAGCTTCATTAGTCATCTTCCCCACCCACCCCCCCCAAAGATGTCCTCCGGTGGATCTTTTTTCATTTTCTCTACAGTCTCCCATTAGCCCAGGTTCATGGAGTCCTTAATGTTCATATTCAGTCATTTTAATACACCAATAAATGTGGGAAGGGCAATCAAGAATAAAGAAGGTGCAATGGTATGGAGCTGGCATTGATGCTAGCTACAAAGGTGACTTGTCTACTTGGAGACATGGGATCCATCTGTGATGAACAAAATTTGAGATGAAGGCACGCATTCTGCATTACTCTGACCTTTTAGCAGACCTGTAAGAAATAAAAATGGGTATCTTAGCTAAATTTGAGATAGGAAACTACAACATGACTGCTTTTGTCTTTTCCTTATTCACTAATCTCTTTTTTATTAGACTACTTTCCAACTGTGACTTGGTTAAGGCTTTCTACGCTATCCATTCACACTGCTAATGTTTCAACTTCAAATAGCAAAAAGCAAACATTTTCCACAGTTTCACTACTAAAAAAAAGCAGACGGGAAAAAAAGAGTCTACAACAAGAAAGTGTACTTTCTGGTAACAAATTGTACAGTGAATAAGGTGGTTTTTCTGGGCCCCCTTTAAAAGGGAAGAACCATTATGCAATGCCTTTGAAGAAGCAAGTAATATGATCTTATAATTGGAAGAAATAGTGTGTAAAGCAAATACAAAGTACAGCCAATATCCTCCCAAGGCAACTTCGGCTAATATGCTGCATTGCACAAGAGCTAAATATAGATATTTCAAGATTTCCCCCCCATTTAAATTCCTCATCTGGTGCGTTAGTTAATGTTACATAAACATTTTAATATATGAAGTCAAACATGTGCTTCCACACTGGTGTTAATGAATTGTGATAATTAAAAGTGTCTAACTCAATAAAAATCTAAACTTTCATGGGTAAAATAGAAATGATCATCCATAGTCTTCAAATACAATCTGTTTGCAATTACCAAAATGAAATAATATATATTAGATTTTTATGGCTTTTAAATGACATTTTGCGCTTCCCAGGAAGTTCTTTTTCCAGCCCTTCTCTAAGTTACTAAAAGCCCGAGGTCTATTAGTAACTGCAACCCCCCACTTTCAAGCTAATTAAAGTAGTAGAGGCTTGGAGGTTTAATTCCCCAGAGCTGAAGCTCAGTGTGAGAAAGGTAATTTGTCTGTCCAGAACAAAGATTAGGGAGCAGCCAGCAAGCATATTTAATAAATGAGCATCAAATATCTTCTACTATGGACACAGACAACACCAATTATGTAACTACAAGGGAATTGTTGAGTGATATGTAAACTAGGAGATTTTTAAGATCTTCTCAAAGAGACGTAGTATAACTCATACTTTATTTAAAAGTACAGAAGCTGAAGGCAAGCATTTGTTATGAACACTGCCAACTGGTGGAAAATTTACACTTTTAGTAGGTGGTAATACTGTTGCAAACACAAAATACTAGAGGAATACTATGAGTACCAAAAAAAGCATAGAGAATTCTTGACAATACAGCCCCTTCAAATGAAACAGCACACAGGACATCACAAACCAAGTTTTCACCCTGCAGGCAAGCAGCACCAAGTTTAGAGAAAACAGGGTTTTTTCCAAACTACACGGCAAGTAATGGGAAGTTATAATATAACGTGTGAATTGCCTCAGGGAGGCAAAAGGTGGGAATGGCCAACATCAGGGCATTTGCCTCCTTAAAAAGAAGAGCAAGTTTTTAAACCAGGTTAGGCCACGGAACCCTTTCTGCCTGCACCAGTCACCTGTAAATTGTATTAAGACAATAGTAACTTCATAACTGTCACCTTCACGTGCACAATGAAAATAGGTTTTAATGCTGGGAGATTTCTTTGGTTAAATAAAAAACCCGTGGATATTCTGCTACGTCTATAATCTCTGGTGGTAAAATAACCCGGAGACTGAATTGATCTTTAATGCTTAATAAAAAGTATCTGTTACAGCCCATTCTGTTACAGTGGAAGAACATTTTTAATCAGCAGCCCTAAAACATGCAGCCTTCTGGAAAACATCTCTGATGTTATAACCTTTAGACTGTTAAAAAAGCAAAATACAAAGCACAACTCTCTTGGCACCTGCCCCTGTAGCTTCCAAAGTTCTAGAAACCTGACAAATCCATGAATTGTCTCCTTAGCTATACTTCAGTTTTCTGGGGCTTGGGTGCTCTGCAATTCCCTATGAAAACCAGAAGGAGAACTTCGACCAATTTCTAGAGAAATTGTATTATAAAGAAAAAAAACCTCAAACAATAATCTCTCCCCTCAATCTTCTCCCTAATACCTGCTCATCTGCCTCAGCAGTGACTGCAGCAACGCCGTTAACAGGCAGCGACAGGAACTAATAAAAACCCGTTCTCACTATCTCCTCTGCATTTAGCTTCTACCAGGTGCCTACAGTCAGGAGCTCTGCAAGCCTAGTCCAGTTTCACTTCTCTTTTCCATGTTCTATGTTGCTCATCTTGTCTACTGCTTTTATTGCAACTAAATCATTTTTATGTTTTGCTAAGGCATAGTAAGAAACTGATAAAACTAAATGACAATTTAGACACCTATTTGAAGTTACATTAAACTTTACATTCGTAGAAGACAAGTGGATAAACCACTCTCAGAATGGCGAACCTTTTACTGCAGTGTATAAAGATGAATGGTTTTACCTATATTTTGAAATGGGATACCTATAAATATTCATTTAACAGAATCACTGCTAGCTAGTCTATATTACAGATTTGTTTCATTAAAATTCACAACAGTATAAATCTATGAATCTTTAACTGTATTTGTACTTCCTTGAGATGAGGCTGAACATTCTCCTCCAGTCTTAATTATCTTTGTTCTGCCTAACTATATAGCATTTTTGTCCTCAACTCTCTCATCACCTCGATTGACAAATTAAGTAAACAAAAAAGGTCCACGTTTTATTTTGATGTAATTACATTCACTGTATAAGATTTGAAAGAATACTTAAAATTAATCAGTAAATTTATGCACAGAAAAAAAAAGCAAACACGGATATTGAAATGTAGCAACATAACAAAAAAAAAATCATGTAACTTGAAGTTTCTGTTTTCTCAGACATATTTTTCCACTGACTAAAAGCATACAAAATATACTGTATACTAAAGAATACATCAGCCTAGCATTTGTCTCAGATTTTTTTTAATCTTCCAAATTCCTACTTGCAGATAAATGTTATTTTTTGTGATCCTTACAGACATTAATGAAGTTCCTATTGTAAATCTATAAAGAATTACCAACTGAAGTGTGCACTTTTTGTTTCATTGCAATAACTCAGTGCTGTGTGATTGCCTGGGTTAATGATGAAAAAGTCAAATATACTATCAGAGCTGATGGAAAAATCTATCACCAATCTGAAATTAAAATTCATCTGTGGTCAATAAGATTTAATATCCATGCAAGTGGCGCTGTAAAGAGTAAATGAATCAATGTCATCAATACATAATCAGTATGAAATATGATGTGAATAAAATTATGTGCAAGAGTCATACATCCACTCTTTTCTGGACCAGGGTGGAATGAACAGTCTCTTAACTCAAGGTTGACAGTAATTGTTACAAATTAGGCACAGCAGTTATCAAAATGCACTCACTTGCATAGCTTTAGGACTTATTAAGGAGATTAAAATAGATCTAAAACTATCTAGTTTCAGAGTTACAAGACAACTGTTGATCAGAATTTTTTTTCTTCTTCTTCGCTATATGATTTGTACAGTCATTATTTACTCATTTAGCTAGAAACCAAGAGCTATCAACCACAGAGATATACAATCTCTAGTTGAGCTATTAGTGTTATGGAGCGATAAGAAAATAGCATTTTGATTTTTAAATCTGAGTTATGACATACAAACCAGACAAGAAAATACTTCTGAAAGAGTATCCCAGCATGCTTCCTCAACTAAAATCTTAGTAATTAGGTAAAATACATTGGTTTAGTCCAGGAACCTTCTCTTTACAAGATATTTATTTCCATATTAAAGGATCTAATTTTCCTCCCTCAGAAACCTGCTCTCTTGTAGCCCTTAATTTCAAGATTATAAAATAAAATACTTCTCTTTCTTAGGAGTTTGTATTAAGGTATGCTCTCCATTTCGCTTTGTACATAAGGAGTTCAACAGCTGTACAGATGCACGTGCACAAACCAAAATAAACTGACTCACCCTATATGCCATATTTAAAAGGTTAGTTATTTTCTCCCCACACCCCGTGCCTAAATAACTTAAGGCAAGTTCAGCTACTTAAAGGTCTCCTTGCAGGGGTGGGGAATGTCCACTATTAGAATGAAAAGAAATTGATCTTCATTTAGCTCTAAGAAAGCTTATTAGTAATTGTGGAGTATTCACCTTCTGGTCTGGCAGTAGTGGATTACTCTGAAGTGAATTCAAATGGCCATTGATGAGAGCTGTAGGTCTATCATGTTCACAAAATAAACTGCCATTGATGTAGTGAAACCGATCTCCGGGGACCAGGCGATTCCGGCAGGTAGAGCATGTAAAACACTGAAAAAGGAAAGAGACAGCAAGTGAAACTACAGCACAAATTAAGTATGCTGCAGGTTTGAAAATTACACTTCAGAGACTGCAAGCACAGCTGAGATATGGAGCTGCTTGGTTTCTAGTTCTCCAAATATGGCATTAGTCTTACCTGTTGGGACTATGCAGTACATAACTCACGTATAGTTTTACCGATTATGAGGGAACAAAGCTACACGCTAAGGAAAGCTTTATAATAGATACTCGTATTTCTAGTTATTGTTTTGCATTTCATTCATAAGCAGATGCAGATTTTACAGTAAAGAAGCACAGCAGTACTAATCAGCTACTAAAAAAAATATACAGCAAAACCCCTCACCTTAAGATGATAGACGTTGCCCTGTGCCCTCATGACCAGCTCACTAGCAGGAATGGACTGTCCACAGGCACTGCAAGCACCACTGTTTCCAAATAACCTGAAACAGAGGTGATGATCGTGAATAATTTAATACACAGAAGACTCTCAGCATTTTTGCACATCACTGCCATGGTTTATTACACAACTATTTTAGACTTCTGACCCCCATCTTCCAACTTGCTTACGTGTCATAATACGAAAAAGTATATTTTTGTGTGACTACTGGTAGCTTCACCCTACCTTGGATGTGGTTACAGAGGATTTAATCAGAAATATTGACTTACACCTCTAGAAACACAAACAATTCTGTACTACACACTTTTTATCAGATTACTGGGTTCATCATAAAAAAAAAGATACAATTCATGACTGGAGTTTAAATGCATTGTGTCCTTGAAATTATATGAAGAACTCTTTTGTACTTTAATCATATCTTGAGATATGAGTCATCAAAAGGGTTAAGAGGATTTGATTGTATATCTAAGAAGACATCATGCTCAGTGTATTGAAACTCCAGTAAACCTCCATCAGTGCAGAGTTTCCATTAGAAACTCTCTGCTATCCAGGTTGATATATAATGTGTATGGGTTAACCTTTTCAATCATGGTGTCAACACTTTAGATTTGCCTCTGCTCATCTCTTTCATCCTAACCTTCTCTCTCTCTTGATAATGAAATGCTTGCTCCAACTTCCCTCTATCTGCTCCTGAGTCCACAATTTAGATTACTTCATCTCTGCTAGCAACAAACTGAATGAAATTTCGATTTGAGCAGAAAGTAATTTACCGGGATCTGGACCCATTTGTCATCATATCTCTCTGGGTGTTTGCTGTATCACTGCAGTTTTCCTATGCAATCAAATGAGACCACAACATCTGCCATTGGGGGGGGCACACGCAGTGGGGGGAAGGGGGAATAGGCAGAAGAGTGGTGAAGAAAAATATATACATAATTCTTCAAATCTATTTAAAGGCACAACGCATCGATTCAAAATATAATACAATAATGATTATTGAGTTCTACTTTCACAGGCTGTGTTAGCTAGAATTAGAAAAACCTTTATTTGCTTTTGCGCAAGTCTCTAATAGACACAAATATTTATAAAGACTACCACAATTCATTTCACAGTAAAAAAGGAAACTGAACTAGCTGGCAGGGTCACAGACCCACTTTTCTGCACGATGGAAAACACAGTAATAGGATTTACAAATTAGTGTATTGGTGTCATAATAAATATTAATATTTGCATCTCCTTCCTGTCCAAATAAAGTCATAAAATTCTGTTTGTGTCAACCTAGGACACACATTACAACAGAATACCCGTAATCTGAATGATTGCAGTGTGCCTCTGTATAAAAATAATTGCTTTGAATTTTCAGAATCCGAGCTTACAGAGGAGGCTTGTCATGTTCAAACTACTAATTTGCTGTCGCCACTTTATTGAAAATAGCCTGTAAGTTGTTATTAAATGTATCGACTGAACGACAGAGAGAGTAGTAAAACTGCCCCTTAAGATGGCTTTTAATAGGAAGCTGAGAAACAAATTTTGCAGCAGAATCGATTTGAAGAGTTCAATCAAAACTCCATTTCAAAACTAATTAGTCTGAGATCCACGACACATTGACACGTTCTTGCAGAATCACAGTGGTTACAAAGGGAAAGCTGAACTAATATATTGTCAGGACCTCCCGCCAAAGGGACTAAACTGTCTGGAAACTAAAGGTCCATTATTAGGGCATCTTCCAAAACGGGACCAGTTCCGAGTAGTTACATGATGTATCAAGGTTACTTCCAAAGCTTTGCAATATGCATTTTTCTTCCTTCATTGTTACTCGTAACCAAGTTGGCACTAGAAAAGGTGCACTGGAAGGGCTTCGAGAGGAGGCAGCAAGGCACTCTTGCATTTCTAGAGCAAAGACACAAAAATCTAGGGTAAGGGGGTGGCACCAAGGGCACTGCCGGCTAGAGACAGGAAGAAAGGCAAAGATGGACAGACAATGTAAGTTGTCCAGGAGAATCTGAGCCTGGTGAGCAGTCTCTCACAACCCCCCTGTACAACTGCAGCACCCAATTGCAAACACAGCTTTCGGAATGCTGATCTCATTGCACTACTTGTCTTCATTAAGCATTCATTGTTATACTATTCTCTCTGAACTAAAAGTGGTTGAATGTCTGTGAATTCTAATAAACAGAGTCAAACTAATCCAGAGGCTTTCCACACATCCTAGGTTTTCCCCAGGCATGTTTCCAGAACAATTCTGGTTTGGGAAGCCACTTCAGCTGAATATTCTGCTAAAAGTCCTAAAAATTACTTACAAACTCAGAACACCTTTTCACTTCTTTGTATTATTTACCAGGACAATTAAGCTTATTTTTCCTTCTCTACTGTTATGAATGGTTTTATTCTGTAATACCATTAACAGGAAAAACGTTTTATCTTTAAAAAAATTGTTATTCCTCCTTACCAGTAAAGGAAGTCTTCCATAGTAACTATTCTTAACTGAAAAAGTTGTTTCACATGGTTTCTGGGAGGCTGGAGAGCTAATTATCTAACCAGGGGGACTGTCCAGGACAGTATTTGATTTAAAAGGCTTGAGGCTTTAGGTGCTCAATTAAGTAGCTATTGGTCTCAGACTGGACTTTAATGGGCTCTTTTCTCTTTAACTGCAGCAAAGGGTAGAGATACCCCAGGTCAGGCTAATTAAAGCCAGGGGACTCTTTAATTGTGATGACAGAATTGGTTTCAGTTTCCTCTTTGGGTCCTCAGTCCAAGAAGGTCATTAATATTTCAACATTTGGGCAATGCAATCAATCACAAACATCAAGAGGTTCCCTGTACGGACAAGGCAGCTCTTCTACACTTGGCAGCATTTTACCGAGCCACCTTAAATTAACTACTGTGTGCTTCCAACACAGCATTCCCCACACCCCCAAACACAGAAATGCTCCTCATTTTTTTAGTTGGTGGGGATTTTTTGGGTGGATTTTTTTCAGAACTTTCTGTGCAAGAGTGGGAATGAAGGCAGTGAGAAGCCTTTTCAGCCCAGTTTCCCGTCTTGCTGCTCAAAATTCAGCATCAGCAGAAACACATCTCTGGCAACTTGTACTAGCAAAATAAGGTTCCAGTGCTTTCCAAAATCGTGGAGACAGATTTAAGCACTCTGATTCTTGCACAACATATATCCAAGCCCTAGCAAAGAGAAATGCACATCCAGACCTACTGATCCAGAAGCAATCGGTGTTTCTGTACATTCCCTACATTTAATCTAAATTCTGCACCAGCTATATTAAATGTAACAAAGAAAGGCAACACAGAAATTACGCCTGAAGCCAAGTCCATTAAAGGTACTTCAGAATAACTAGAGACCAAGCACCTTAAAAGCACCAGAAGCTATTGATACTTAAAAGGGGGGCTGTGCATAATGGCAAGTGCTGCATTAGAGAAGGGGAAGAAAAAAAAAGGAGGAAAAAAAAACCAGCCAAATTACGCTTGGTTAATTCAGAGTAACAGATCTGCCCCCAAGTGAATTGGAGGCCTTGAATTAATTCTGTTATGACAAATCAAGATAAACGTTCCCCCTAAATTGCATGCGATTTAATTAATTTTTGAGATCCTGTTTTTTTTTTTTTTCCTAGCTAATAGTTCACATGCTCCTGTGCTGTCATTGTGCTTGAGTGGGCAGACTTCAAAGTGATATTAAATAACCAACTATTAGATTTACCTAGCACGTCCTATTGGAAAAGTGCCATTTAATTACCTAGCCTGTTCAATTAAAGGGACAGCATTCCCTGAATATAGCAGCTTGCCGCTGATTACCAGGGAAATGAACTGGCTGCCTGGCGGCCCCCTCCCCTGCCCTGCGCGGCCCTCGGTGCGGCTCGGCCGGGCCCGGCCGCCCCCGCCCCGGGGCTGCGCCCCCGCCGCGCTGCGCGGAGCGGGCACCCGGGGAGGGGCGCCGGGCGCTGCCCCTTTAAGAGGCGCCCGGGCAGCCTCCCCCTCTCCCCCTTCCCCACCACTCCCTGCTCTCTCTTAGAGGCCAATTTTGTTAATTAAATGTTTTGTTTGCGACGCGGCTCTCATTCATTTCGGACACGTCATTCCGAGCAGATCTAAGCCAGGGACCAGATCTCATTAGATAAAACCTATCAGAACTAAGAGAAAATGGAGGAGACACTAATTAAAGCTTTTAATTGTGCGGATTCGCTGCCACGCTGCTGCTTTATCTGGCATCTTAAGGTTGGGAGGGCTGCGCTCCGCTCCCCTCCCTGAGCGCGCTGCTTGCCGTGAGGAGGGAGGGGAACGGACCGGGGTTTTCGCCTCCCTCTCTTTTCCCAGGAACCTTGGCCTTCAATGAAAGCTGCTGCTGTGGCTGTACGGCCAATTTGTGTTCGGGTTTTGGGAGCTGGCGGGGGGGAGGGGGGGGGGGGGTAAGGGGAAGGAGGAGCAGAGAGGGAGGGAAAGGGGAGTGTTGTGTTGTTTAAACAACAACAAAAAACCCCACAGACAGCTTCAGACGGTTAAAAAGCTCATTAATAAATGGCCCCATGGTCTTGGCCCGAAGGAGTCAAGTCCCTTTTACCTGGCGCCTGCTGGGCCGATCAATCCTCTTTCTCATTTTGTCAATTGTGTCTAGCATGCCCCACATCTCCAATTGAGAACTGTGCCCGTGGCTCTTGCCAGGGGAAAAAAATGTGCCACTGCAAAAGCCCTACCGAAAACTAAGAGGGTAAAGGATGGCAGAAGGAAACAGAGACTCGCTGTCAGATGGGTGGCAGTGCCTTCACACCTGAACACGGCCATTTCAAACAAGAAAAGGTTGAGGGCCTCGCTCATGCCAGCATGACCCAGGAAGAAGCCTACAAAGTCCATTTCCAGCAGGAAAGCGCCAAGTTAACTCAGCCTTGGCAGGACCAGACCATCCTACCCCACCTTGAGTGTACAGTGTCCAGTTCAAGTTTCAGCAAGCATCTGTCAGAGTTATTTTTGCAAGTCAAATTACGCAGATCTAAAGAGAAGTCAGACGATGGGACAAGGAGATCAATTCAAACCCCTCATCTGATAAAGCATCCTATTCATAATCGCCTACATTAAAATGAACGAGTATTAATTTTTGGCAACACAAGACCAGAGAACTGCGATAAACTTGCCTGAACTTGCCTCTGGGATACACTGGACGCATCTTCTCTTTTTAATTAGTAGCAATCAGACATGAGGGTTTGTTTGATGGTGCTGGTCGAGTGATGAATCTGTACTATTCAGTGCATCTTAACAGTAGTGTCAATTTTTCCACTTCAAACAAGACTCTTTCCCTAACACTGTTCTGCTCCATTTAATTACAGTTCTGCCAGGCTTAGGCTTGTTGCTCAGGATGATGACCAAAAAGCACCATTAACCCCCCATCATGTGCTGATTCTTTAGCATTTCTCTCTAAAAATACCCCCAAAACTAATGAAGCTTAGGCTTCGATTCCTCAGATACCAAGGGACATTTTATCTACCTAACTTCCCAAAGCCACGGCCATGTACCAGGTCAGAGGCTGCACTATCAGAGTAACCAAGTCTTAACTCTGTCCTCTTAGACTAAGGAGATCTCTGTGCATATGGACATTCGGTACAGTCCACATCTTCTCAAACAGAAGTCAAGTTTTACAACATAAGCAAACTTGCAACATTCGATGGCTGGTTTTGGTAGGGTTTTTTTTCAGAAAGGAAAAAAAAATGTAAGTTTTTGGCCATCAGGGAGAAGGGAAATCCTGGGTTAACTCTTGACATTTACTGTAAACGAGAAGCCAGAAGCATTTAAACAGAACACAGTTTCTTTTAACTAAACATTTCTGCGATGCCGGGAAGGTATGGGGCTTTTCTGTTGTTTTTTTTAATTACTGAATGTTGAAACAGAACACCTCCTTGAAGCATTCATGTGCATCAGTCTATCAAACCATTTACTCAAATTAAATGTGTAATCCTTCAAAATGCCTCCTTTTAAATTAATGAGTTTAAGTAGCTTGAGTTCACCTGAAAAGATCGTACGGGCACCTGACCTCATGAATTCTTTCTATTAATTATATTGGAAACTTGTTGGAAGGGATACTCTGCATAATCTTACTGTACCCCAACAGATGTGAGATTAGTGAGGCTTAGTTCCCCCTACCCAAATCTGTGGCATTTAAAGCAAACAGCTTCAAAAGAGGAAGAGATAAGAAATAAAGGGCACAAGCATATACCTCCTCTCCTATCTCCTGCATTTTCTATACTGAAAGTTAAGAGAAATGCCGGTTCAAAGCTTCTCTGTAACAATGCGAAGACAAACATCATACCACCGGTTTTTGCTATAAGTAGAATCGGTGGCCCTCCAACTGACGGTTAATCAGCTCTTTCACAAGGAGAACAGAGAATGAGTCATTCTGTTTCCACTCAAAGGAGTTTAAAGGTGCTTATGTAAATATCATAATTAATCAGATACTAAAGGCAGGCATTTCATTATTTAGCACCTCTGCCACAGCCTTATTTAAGCTCTACGATTTTAACATTTACCGTTCAGATATGCACACTTCTCCTTCAACACTACAACAAAGCAGATTAATTTAGCCTCTCTGATTGCTGTTTATTTTTAGTTAGGACTTGTTTTGTGCTGACAAACCACTTTAAAGTTACAGTCGTCGTTCCGCCTCCCCCCCCCCCCACTCTTCCCTCCACTTGGCAGTCGCAACTACGCCCTGGGCTAGGCGCTAACATCCGCACCCGCACGTCTCCTCGTTCCTAATGATCCTGAGCCAGCCCACCCCTCTGCCCGGCGGACACCCACGGCGAGAAATAAAGGGGGGAAAATGGAAAGATGGAGAAAAAGGCAGGGAGAAAGGGGGAAAGTGGCCTTCGACAGCCCGGCAGTCACCTCACCTGATGTAGTCGTTTCTGCAGAGAATCATCCCGCTCTTGGTGTAGCAGGAGGTGCCGATGTCCCCCAGCTGGGCCTGGCAGCAGGAGCACTTGAGGCAGCGGCTGTGCCAGTAGCTGTCCATGGCGTAGAGCAGGAAGCGGTCGGCGATCTTCCCCCCGCAGCCGGCGCACCTCTTCCAGGAGAGGGAGCCCGCCGTGACCGGGGGCGGCTGCGCGCTGCCGCCGGGGTTCACCATGGCCTGCGCGGAGAGAGGGGCGGGGGCGGGTCAGCGCCGGCACGGGACGGGACCGGCCGGAGCGGCGGGGCCGGAGCCGCTGCCGGGCCCTGCGGGGGCAGCGCTGGGCCGGGGCGCGGGGCAGGGGCGCGGCCCCGCAGCTGGCGGGGATCGGGGGGCAGAGCGAGCGCGCCCCGCCGCCCCCCCGCTCCGGGCTTGTGCAGCTGCAGCTCACAAGTCAGGAACAGTCCCAGGGTTTGTTTTGCTTATGAAAAAAAAAAAAAAAAAGTGTGTGAAGAGTGGGGGGAGAAAGAAAAAAGTTGTGAAACTGGTTTTTCAGTCTAGCAGAGCCTCCGCAGGCTCAGGGCGGTAACGAGGGGCTCGGGACCGGCCCTGTAGACCTCGAGATTTTATTTTTTTGTAGTTTTATTTTGGAGACCTAAAAACACCCAGAGAAAACACTGCTGACTGAGGAGACTGGCCAGAATAATAGATCACTGAACTTTAGGACGCCTGTTAACTTCCTACACAAACATACTCAACTTTTGTCTCGCTAATCTGCCCTTGATCAGCAGTTTAAATGCTAAAGCTTTGTTACTCAAAAAAAAAAAAAATTACCGACCCTAGGAAAGCAGCAGAGTAATGAAGTGCACCACTCCGGCTGCGGTTACTTTGGCCGCCCCCGAAACTGCTACTAAGGGCATTTTTCACTTTCTAATAAATGCTTTATGCAAGCTGGACAACCGAGAGATAATATAGGAATCAATTCATAAAGCTTACTCTAAACCGATTAATTTGTTGCCTTCAATCCAGAGTCCAATAAACTCCTGGTGTTCCTCTAGTCACTTATACTATAAAAAGATCAAGTTATTTACTGCCAATTAAGCAGCATGTTTTGTCTTTGTCCTTTGTAAGCCGTATGTGCTCATGCCGAGGCATCTGGCTATCTGCTAAGGACCTTCAGACTGATACGTCCAGAGCAGCGAGGATGAACTTTTTCTGCCACTGGCCCAACTCGGCTGCAGGAGGAGAACTGAGGCCGATTTAAACACACATTTCCTCAGAAAGAGTACCTGGAGGTATGTCCAGTGACCGCACAATAAACCAGGAGAACTGCACCAATTAAGCTGTAACAAAAACCCCGAGACTTTGGAAAGAAAACCACTCTAAAAGCCATTAGCATTGCATTTATCCGAACGCATCGTATACCTTTATGTAAATTGATTTCTGATGCATTTGTTCAAGGAATTGCCTTTTGTTACAGTTTCCAGCTACAGCCTAAATGAATCTGCATTTCCTGCTCCAAGTCTTTAAACCGTTTCCCTACGCTTTAAATCACTTCGGATATCTTAAAAGAAAGAAAAAGGCTCCATGCCACCACCTTAGCCCGTCTTTGTCGAAGGCAAATATGTATAAATATAAAATGGGAAACGTTACACTGAGAAAACCATCCAGTAACCCCATTAAGCTAAAGCTCTTAAGGACAAGCAATACCTTAATGCTGATTAAATCTAAAAAGATGAATCAAGAGGACTGACCAGAAAGTGACTCCCTTGATAACTAAGGACGGGCCCTCATCAAGTTTCATTTAGAGTTGAGGGGGGGGAAAGCTTTTAACTTAAATAGGCTTACTCTAGTAATTACACAGCCAAGCAATTTAGGTCCTGGGATAGGAGTCAGTGAAATAGAAAGCAGAGCTGGAACCTAGAGGCAAAATAACCCCCCCCTTTTAACAGCGTCTCTGGTGCTTTTTTAATGGAGACCAAGGGAGGGACAAGCGGAGAGCTGGCAATTTGTAGTACAAAAATGGATGCTTAATTCATGTCTTGGTTTTAATTAGGTGATTCATCGAATTTCTCCTGGATTGAAACAAAAGACCGTGTGGGGGGCAGGAAGGGAACCGGAGAGGACAGAAATAGAGAGCTCACTTTGATCTTTTCTGCCACTGTTTCAGAACAGTGTTTACTACGGGGGACGCGGGTGTCCCAGCGCCCAACCCCCCCCCCCCACCTCCCCGTCCCTTCCATTCACAGACGAGGCAGGCAGAGCCCTTTCCTGGCGGTAGCTGGGAAGGGGGGTAAGGAAAGGCGCTACAGCGGCGGCCGTCGCCAGGCTTTGTACGCGGGGCCGCGACAATGCCCGGGGCGCCCCGCTCCGCGCCCCTCCGCCCGGCGGGCACCGCGCACACGAACGCTGGGAAACACGGGGGAGCGACCGGCACTTCTTACCTGCTTCCCCTCTATATTGCAAAAGGCCGGGGAGCGCCGCTCGGGGTGCCTGAAGAGGTCTCCTTGCAAAGAAATAAGCACAGCACTCGCCCTCTCGCCGGCTGTCGGGAGCGCTGGAGGGAGCCCCCCGCCCGGCAAAGGGCAGCCCGGGCTGGAAAAATATAGATATTGCTATGAGAGGCGTCTGCCCGGGTCCTTCCTCCCGCTCCCGCTTCCCGGGAGGGGAGCTGCAGAGCTCGGTCCCCGCCGCTGAGCCGCACACGCAGGGCGCCGCCGCCGCTCGCTGCTGCAATCGCCGGGCAAGTTTGGCAATGTGGCTTCACTTTGTGCCTCTTCCCCCCCGCCCCCCCACCTCCGCCCCCTCTCTGGGCTGCGGCGGCTCCCGAGCCTCCCGCGGCGCGGAGCCGGCCGGCCGCGGCCCGCCGGGGCGCCTCAGCGGAGCGGGCGGGAGCCGGCGAGTTTGAGCGGGGCTGGGCGCGGAGCTGCTGCCGGGATCCGGCGGCGGCGGCGCTGGCGGAGGGCGAGGGGCGGCCCCTCTGCCCGTCTGAGCGTGAGGGTGCGGGTGCGAGTGTGCCCGTGTGAGTGCGTGTGTGCCCGCACGGTGCGCGTGAGCCCGCTGCCCTCACACATGTGTTACTGACAGAGCAGAATCCCAACTACACTCCGGCTCGGCGCCCCCGTCAGCCCGCCGCAGCCAATCCGCCCCCGGCTTGTTCAGGCGGAATAATAAAACCTGCCAATCCCCGGGAAGACAAAGGAATGAGTGAAAGGGGAGGAAAAAAAAAAAAAAAAAAAAGAGGAGAGGAAGGGAGGGGGCGAGGAGGAGGAGGAGGAGGGGAATGGAGAGGAAGGAGGGAGTCAGGTGGGCAGCTCTGGCCGCGCCGCCCGGGCGCTGAGCGAAGGCGCGTGGCCGCGAGGGCGCCGTCCGCCCCGCCCCGCTCCCTCCCCGGCCACCAGTTGAGAAACTTGGCGGCGAGGGGCCGTCCCGGCTGCCCCCGAGGGCAGGCCCGCTCCGCCCGGGCCGTGGCGGCCCTCGGAGCCCTTCCCGGGCGCTGGGCGCTTCCCCCGCCGGGCCGGGGGGAGGCGCCGAGGGGAGGCGCGGCCGTGGCAGCCGCTTCTCGCCGCCTTCGTGGCGCCCCCCCCTGCCCGCGGCCGGCCCCGGTGCCCGCACCCCGTCCTGGGGTCCCGCGCCGGGGCGGGGAGAGGCCGCAGGGGCCGTGCCCGGCTCGTCCCGCAGGCGGAGGGGCCGTGTCGAGCCGCCGGCTGTCACACGTTTCCCCGCTGGAGCCGAGGGAGCCGCGCTCCGGGACCCAGGCGGGCACGGCCCGCTGGGGCCACGGCTGTGGAGGTTTCGGAGGGTTAAGCAGCCGCAATTGGCAGCACGGCTCATCAGCAGGGAAGTCAACAGCCCGGGGAGAAGCCCGGGGCTGACGTCAAATCGGAACAAGTAATGTTCACTGGGGACGCTTAAAACTGTGAAGAAAACATCACGCATTAAACGCACGTCTGTGAGGCCTAAGCGCAGCACACAGGATAAGCACAGCACCGAATCGCTGGAGCAGACCCCCGGAATAACAAAGTGTCCCCGAGTGCGGGTGCTGTGCCCCCGCGGCCGGCGCTGCCCGCACAGGGAACACACGCCCCCTGTCACCCCGCGCACGCGGCCGCGCTCCGCCCGGGGCGGCGGACCCCGATCGGTTGCACATTCCCGGGATCTGTGAAAGGACAGAAAAACTTCATAACAGGAGTTTCTCGATTCCAGAGCGCTGACGTCAGCAGCAGCCAATGCAGCGCTGGCCGAACGGCAGCAGCGCCCCGGCCGCGCTCGACGTGCGGCACAGCCCGCGCTGCCCCGCGGGCACGGCAGGGCTGGGCTGGGCTGGGCTGGGCTGGGCTGGGCTGGGCTGGGCTGGGCGGCGCCGCCCGCGGGCACGTTCGCTACCGTGTCAGGCAAATCCGTGGTGATAGGAGCGGGACTGAGCTACGAGCGCCGTCTGTCCACCCGATGTCCGAGGCAACAAAGTGTTTTAAACCTGCTCCTGTCGGCGGCTGATGCAGACGCGGTGCCCCGCACAGGTACACGGAACTCTTCCCGGGAGCACTTCCTAACGAGGAAGTGTCCCGGCACAGGAATGCAGCTCGCCCGCTGACAGCCCGGGTGCGCCCGGCCCGGGAGTCGCAGCCCAGGTGTGCCTTAACCACATCGCCACCTGTGGGCCTCCCGCATCCCTGCAGCCCCGGCCTGCCCGGGCACCGAGCCGTGAGCCCAGAAACCATCTGAAACGGAAAGGAAAACTGTCTACCTCGGAAAAATGTATTTGGGAAAACGTAGGATAGTGTAGATACGTTTTGCTTCTAAATATATAGGAAATAAAATATCGAAATCTGAATGACACCACAGGAATGATTTAAACGCTGGAGAAAAGTCTATTTCTGTCTTTCTCTGTAGATTGGGGTATGTTCAGAGTCTGCATAAAGCGGACTGGGAGCTCATGGAAAGCTTCCAGAGGGAAAGCAGGGAGAGGACCGGTGTTGTGGTTAAAAATAATGTATTTTTTTAGCATAGGCCTATGAAATATATCATCTGGATGTAATCTCCATGTACATATTACATTTAAACATACTCAGCAGTTTTAGATTTTTTATGTAGGATCTGGTACAATTTAAAATATATAAAGTAACAAGGCATACTACAGATAATCAACAATCACTGATATTTTAGCTCTCTGACAGCTAAGAGCACAAGAATAGAGCAAATGCCAAGCTAAAATAAAATCTAAGTTGTCTAATTATCTAAGCCTGTAATGGCTGGAAGCTACCAAATTCAGACTCTGGGAGAGCCATTAGGACCTCTGCTTATTGGAAAAGATACTCTACCAAGAAACTCTGCCATAGGCACTAAAATGTTTACTAGTCTTAAAACTCATAGTGATACAAAAAATGGGAATTACCTTCTCAAGCAGCAGAGTTTTAAATGGCTTAATGATGTCTTCCAAATAACATTACAATGTTCATATCTTTTTATGAAATCTGATCATCACTAATTTTTGTGATTAATTTTAACAGAGGAAACCTTAACTGAGAGCATTTTGCAGAGCAATATTTTTCTAATTTTTCTTTTGTGCAGCATCTGCTGTTGCTGTGCTGTCATCTTCGTTATGTTTTTCATTGTCTATGTGCCATAATGTAATTAGTTAGTTCAACATCATCTGTGCTATTAGATGAGATGTTTCTATGGTAAGTTAACATAGTTCTGTGTAATTGGTAGATTTCAGCAGTAGGCATGAATGTATCCATCAACTTTAGGTCGATTTGAGTCCACAAGATTTAAATTCACTTGGCATACGTTACCCTAGAAGACTTAATTTTGGCTGAATGGATAAAAAACACAATGCAGAAGAAAATCTGGCTGCTTATATCGCGGTACTGTTGGAGTCAGGGAAAGGAAAGCATAAAATTGCTGGCTTAGTAGTTGCAATCTGAATGTCTGGAAAATGTTACAGCCTGTGATCCAAATCATTCTTAAACCTAGACGTGCCCCTAAGATAGCAGGTAGTCCAGAATTCATCAGGGTTATCTCTCTGTTCATGAAAGGAGTTTTGGTTCTCTCCCTAAATACTGCATTCCTTTGGGACCTCTAGGTTCTCTCCCTGCATACTTCATACCTATGGGACTCTTTTCCTTTTCTCATTAGAGAGAAATGTTGAGGCTGCTGCTTTGAAATCTTCCATGTGGTGCTTTGCTAATCCACGTGTCTTGCAAGCTACCCCTTTTGAACAAACAAACTGTTAAAACAAACTCTCTGACCCCAGTCTCTCCAGAAGCAGTGATGAAAAATCAACAGCCATTTCTTACTTTAAAGTAATGCATACTTTTACTCAACATGGAATCTTCTGGTTTAGGCCTCAAACAATTTAAAAATGTGACTGGATTAAGTATTTAAGTTGGATATCTAATGATACAGCAGAATCACATCCTCTCAGAAGCTGGGAAGAATCCTGGATGGCTTAGAGCATTCTTTTCTAAGCAGTAGACAGTACTGTTTGCCCAAAAGAGTAAGATAAGTCACTTTTAGAAATCTGTGTATAGATTTGACTTACTTATAAATACATGAGTAATTTTATGTACAATAACACAGAACCATGGGAGGTAAGCGCAGTTTGCTTAGGTAAGGGCTTGCAAGACCCTTTTATCATCACTGTATCCATAACTGAGGACAGGAGCCAAATAATATAAATGTCAGTAATTATATATATTTATATTCACAATAAAGTCCATTTTTGGAAAAGCTAAGCCTATATTTGTAATGACCTCATATGGCTAAAATTACATTCACTAATTTGTCTTGTTCACATTCCTGTTGGGAGAATAAATATATGACCACAAGACATCAGTAGGTAGCAGAAAGTCCTGCAAGTGAGTTCTGCAACTAAATCAAAGATATCACAGTTTGTAATTCTATGTCATTTTTGTTTCAAACTGAGAATCTCTAGAGGCCTCTAGGAATATGCATATGTGATAATAAGTTCACTACATAAAAAAATCTTAAAATTGGAAATACTATATCAATTTTGAAAGAGGGTTTTACATTCCACAGTCTAATAAAACAAGACATTTTAAAAGCAAACAAGTTAAAATTAATTTGATACTCTTAAACATGTACTGACAATTGATTTTTGTGATGACATATCTGTACAGTGATATTTTGTCACAAATATGAATATTTTTATGATTCATATGTATTCATCTTTAACAAGGAAAAAACCCTTTGACTTACAAATATAAACTCATATAGAACTTACCCTTTAAGGTAAAAAATGTTTATTCACAGATACTTTTATAGAACTGTCATTAATATGTTGCCTCTATTCACTAATCACTTTAACAAATGGTCAGATTAGAGAGTGGGACAGCACAATTTGGTTGTTTGAAGGCCCAAATTGTAGATAAAAGTAGCTATGGAGCTAGTTTAAATTTACCATACAAAAAAGATCAACTGGAAAGGAATTGAAAAAATAAAAATCTGCCTCAATCAACTGACCGAAATGTGCTTACCTAATGCAGAGGTACATATTTATAGCACCATCATTTATGCAATATGTTACAATGAAAAATGAAAACTTAGCTCAAGCCTGTATTATTTAATTAATTAGCCAAATAACCTTAAATATGCAGAAGAAATTAGTATTATGCCTGAGTGAATAAACAACATGTTTAATATTTTTGATGATGTTGTCCACACAAAATACATTTATAATTGCATTGAAATTATTTTCAAAGATGTGTGTCCAGTAGCAATCCTGTGTCGTTAGACTATCTGTATGAGTGCATCCAGGAAATGAGTTATTTACCTGTAACTCATCGCTATGGAGGAGTACATCTGATATCCCTGTGAAGCTCCCATAACCTCTGAATGATGTAATTCACAGAAAAGTCCACGAGCAATGTTTCCCACCTATTTTATACCTATGCACAGAGAAGACCCTTGCGATACCTGGCTTGGGCTATAGTAAACCAATGGAGGAACATTTGCTCGAGCTGTTTTCTCTGTAGGCCTTGAGGGGATGTTCACAACCTAGAATTTCGTGGGGTTTTGCTCTATGATACATCATCAATGGGAAGGCACAGTTTTAGCTAATACGTCTAGATGTTTGTAGTGACTCTGATGGAAACTTGACATTGGCCATTGTTTCAAAAAGCTGAGAGAAAGCAAGGTATGGACTGAGAACTGAAACATGCACATAACAGAGATCCCCTTAAGTTGTCTTTTTAATTTAAGAACTACCAGCACAGTTTAAGAAAATGGAGGGCTACAAAAATAAAGAGGAAGAGCAGCCTGGTGACTTGCATCTGGCAGAAATGCCTCTATCATATTTGATTTGAAATTTACATAGATGCCAGGAGTTATGACACAACTGTCACTTTAGGTTCACTTAACTGGACATGAAACAATAATGACAAATTATCAGAATGACAGTTCTCCTTCTATTCTGCAGCGAGGTTCTTCATATCTCAGTTCTGCAACATTCCTTCTGCTCTCTCCACCAGACAAATGTTATGATGATTTCTCTGTTTGAATCAACGCAGCCTTGCTGAAAGCAAGAAGGAGAGTTTCTAAGCTTTCTATTCAGTTTTTTAGCTCTACCATTTATCAAAGAGTTTCTTAGTAACAGTTTTTAACATTAACTCTTTAATAGTTACTTGAGGATGTAATCCATTATTTGAAAACGTTGTATTGCGTAAGAATATTACATTATTTTTCATACAAAAATATAGCTCTCTACTCTTCTTGTTTTTCAAAACTGGAGCAACTCCTGTACTCCATGACCATAACTCTTTTTATCATTCTACTATGATTCAGTAGCTTTTGCTGTCTTATAAACAGTCTTACAATTAAGAGCTAATGTTAATGGAATAGATTGTTGTCATAGTATAATGGTTTCCTGCTGCTAGATAAATGCTGTGGCAATGCTAGGACATTTATTGAAAGTAATAGTGAAGACAAAGCTAAGAGATTTATTTTTAAAGCAGGTGCCACAGATCCAGTGACACCATTCTGTTACAATTGTTTTATTTCTATTTCACTACAAGGCTGATGAAGATGGAAGCATTTTGCCTGATGTATGCAAGTGCAGCAAAGTGACAGTGGCTTATTTCACTGTAACTGAATAAGCTGCATTGCACTTGGCTCGGGAAGAGATTTATTGTGTGGCTCATCCAATCAGAAAACAGTTTATCCATTAACTATGGCTTTAAAATATGTTGTATTTCCATGAACAAGATGGGGCTTGATGCTTTCTTTCACAGAAACAGTTAGGCAGAGTTCACAGAAAAGGAGGAAAGTGGGGCCCTACAGTGCTTGCACCACCAGTCTCTTCCAGAAGCCCCACTGCCCTCTGTGCCACGGGGACAGCAGGCTGGGGAGAGTGAACCTGTCCATAGCCTGTTCCCCTCCTCCCGAATCAGTGGTTCCTTGTCTCCCTTCTGCATTGGAGGAGGGTGTTGCCTCAGCGTTAGCAGAGCAGAAATGCAGTGTTATTCTTACCAGCAGTGCTGTGCAGAGGGTGGAAAGTTTTTGTCTCATTTAGTGTTTCCTCTGTCTTTGCATTCACAGAATCTTAACGTTTTGAAAAAGTATGCCTTCTTCCTTTTCTATGACTTTTAAAATTGCTCACCCCTAAATCCTCCAACAGAGAACTGTGAAAAGCAGAGCCTGTAGAACTTCATAGGCTCTCTTATCTGCTCTTGTAGAATTGTAGTAAAATACCTTGATTACCCCAAATATCTAGCTCCTACAAAATTGGAATCAATTGTCAGGAAGTATGTGGGATCCATTCCATTCAACAAGCTTTCTCTGGACAGATATGCCCTATTTGCCTGACTTAGGCTTCAAAAGATCTTTTGTCTTTTCTTTTGAACTGTGGAGCAACTATTCCAAGTGGCAGTGCTGTAGCTATGACAGCTTGAGGATATTCCACAAATAATAAAAAACATGATCCCTTCCCACAAACTCTGATCATTCCAAAGCATCTTTAAAGTTATGTTGTAAAACAGTGTAATGACTTTATATAACTATAAAGTCTCTGCTAGGATTTCCTTAAGAAACAAACTAATTTTATTATTAAGGCCCATGGACCTTGACATCATACCAGCAATTCACTGCTCCAAGGACTTATTCTCTGTAGCCGCTCACACCACAGCTCTGAATTAACTTCTAAGACCAGATCTTGAAGGCAGTAAACAACTTTAACCTTTTCTTGACCCCAGACACATCTCTCAAACAGGAGTTCAGTAAATGCATAAATTTCACTTCAACCCCTGTGCAGACATTCTGAGAACTAATTCATTCTTCATTTTCTGAGTTTTAAGAAAATTTTTATACTAATAAATGGGCAAGTGTTACAGCACTTGTTCCAAAGAGCCATCAGATAAGGTTAGTCCTCTGCTGAGTGTAGCTCCTTATGAAAGGCGAGCCCCAGAGAGAAAGAACATCATAGAGAAAAGCAGAAATGGGAGAGACTGTAATCCCATCAGAATGAATCCTGGCAGCCGTGAGGTCTGTTGGGTCATCTGAAGAGCACTCTCCAGCAAATACATATTCTTCCAACTAAATCTCCACAGCAGCAGCTGTGTATCAGACCTCAGACCTCATCTTCTAATGGTTGTGCCTTCTGGTATCAATCTCCTATCTGAAGTTTAGGATTCACAGGAACAATCTAGGAGACGGAGAATTTTTGCATCTTTAAAACACTGGAGTCTCTTACCAAAGTATCTTTAAGGATATGACTGTAAATATTGTAAAGTCCTGTGATTTTATCAAAATATTTGGTGTATCTGTTTAAAGTCCCAATTCTGGAAATGGTCTAAATACAAATCTGCTTTAAACCTTTTTAATAGAAATTTTGAGTCTTCCTGGTTAGGTAAAAACATTCATTCTTAAAGATCAACCAGAGACAAATAAAGATAATTTGTTCCCATTTAGTATTTTATTTTAAAAATGATTCTTCATTTGATCTAATAAATAGTGAGGAATCGTGACTTTCAAATTTTTTGAGATTGCCAGTACAGTAACCAAATGTCCTATCACCACATATTGAACCTGCCCAAGGAATCCTCCTCAGTTCAAGGAATTATTAAACCTATTTTTTCCGTAGGTTTCTCCACATCACACAGGACCGCACATAATCAATATTTCACTTCCATACCACAGATTGCCCCCTCCAGAGGGCCAGAATTCCCCATGGCAGTTATCCTATCTTAAAGCAAATCCCCAGCCTCTTGCAGCTCTCTTGACTAAGGCAGCTGTGTATACCTCGCCTGGATCTGGCCCAGATGCCTTATTTCTATTGCATGAGATGATTAATTATGTGGTTTTTCTTCTGTTTGTCTGATAGACGCTGAGGTAAGAGAGTGATGGTTGCTTAGTGCACTATTATTAAAAAGCTGCTTTTGATAGCCCTGAACAGGCTTGAGTTGTGTGCTACAGCTAATCATAAAGCTGCTTGCTTGGAAATGTAATGCTTGTTAATACTATACTGTACTTTTATAAGTAAACGAATTTTTGATTGGCTAGAGTTTAACTATAATCAGTAATTAAGGGTCAGCCATCCAGTAAACTCATTAGTTTACACCAATTACATTTGGTATAGTAACTAATGATTTCAGGGATCAAGTCATTTATTTCTAAGCTTTCAAAGTATAATTATTGTGTAAATCAGATAGAGTGTAAATCTTTTCCATACGTTTTGGTTGGTAATTGAGAAATAAAATGGTTTCCAAATGTATTCTCTGTCCAGTTTTTGTTCTGCAGTAGATCTCTCTGGGGACTCTTTAAAGTATATGGAAAAGGTGATGTCAACAGAAGTGTACGCTGGGCAAACCGAGACAGGATTAATTAATAGAGATGAAAGAGAAAAGCCAGCCCCTTGCAAATCGTGGTCCAGGCCTCAACTTGGACATCACACCTTAAATGACAGTTTACAATCTTAAGCATGAGTCACACAGATTGACAAGTATTCAAAATAGAAGAGAATTAAAAATCTTTTCTGTTTAATGTATAAAGGCCTTTCCAATATGCAGTCTTTAAGATGGTGTAATCTCTGGAGCCTTTTGCTTTGAAGTTTAATATGTAGCTCCTCACATCCACATAACATTTTCAACACATTAAACAAATTAGTCTCTGGTTACAGAAGTTTTTAGACATTTACAAGTTGCCGTTTAACTAAATTTAATATGTGCCAGCGAAGTTGCTCATACACTTGTTCATTTAGAAAAATGCACTTTTCGAATGATTAATAAATAAACCAGCCTTTCCTATGCCTTCAACTTTGGTGTTTATTTGAAAGCAATCTACTTTAAAAAGACATTAATATCCCTGGAATTATTATTAGAATAATTGCTTTTACTCTTGGAACACACATTTTTTCTCATTTCCCTTCAGCACAGACAGCTTTTGACTCAGATATAAACTTCCTATTATTATTCCCCACTCCCCACCCCAAAAATGAAGAATAGGACTTATACACTTTTCACTAAGGAATAATTAATTTGTCTCAAGTATTAGAACAGAGAATTGTAGGATGACTTTGAATGGTAGTCTCTAAGGAATAGCATTGTTTGTTCTCTTCGGTCTTTAATGAGCTTTAGTAAATGGCCAGGAAAAATTACCTTCTTTCTGTAATATGAGAGTAGGGAAGAATGAAGGAAGCTATAGAATCCCTAGGAGAAAGATGAGCAGACACATACACACACAGCCCCCTGTACCACATTGCTTCCAATGGTTAGTGTTCTCCTTTGGAACTGAGCACTAGAGCTCGAGTTTTCCATTACAGTAAAGCATATAACATCCCTAACATTTTTGTAGGAGAAAAAATTCCTGGATGTCTCCCACACACTGACAGTGTCTGGCTTATGTTGGGGGACAACTGCCTATAGCTGAGCTCTGGAAGTCATTCTGGCTTCCTCTGCTTTGGCATTGACTTTGTCTTTTAAGATTTCTTAGTCTATTTTTGTTGCATTTCCACCTTGAAAAGCAATTTCCGTTATAGTGCCCCAGCCTGCTGCCCTGTCTTTTAAGACTTCTTTTCCCTCCACCACATATTTGCTGCCACTGCTTTCCAGAATGATAACTGAGGCAGCAGTGGCAGGTGCTTGTTTCAGCTATGACTACAAGCCCATTGCCATGGATAACAGAATACACTTCAGGAACACCTTTTCCATCCCTTCCCTCCCACCCAGTCTCCACACATGTCCTCACTACCTAGTCCCATATCAAGTCAGTGGTGCTGAGGCAGCTGCCATTGCTGCTCTGGGGTATTGAGCGAGCTGACCCACAGCAGTAAAGAGAGACCAGCACAGTTCTAAAAGGATCTTGTCAAGCAGGATCTCTCTCCAGTCCATCCTGTTGAAGTTGTTCCAGTTTGTATGGAATCATGGCCAGTCTTCGCGAACGAAGATTGGGGAAAGGTCATTACCCTTCTGGCCTGCGCAGTGGATTTTTTAGGTGAGACACAGTGTGCACTGAACTGAGCCCACCCTTTAATCCTAAGGTTCATCTGCCAGGGCCGAGTGAGCTCGGACGGTGGCAGCGAGGTCCTCAGGATGTAGGTTTGTTTAGAGTGACCTTCTCTTAGATGGATGGCCTTACAGGGCTGACGAGCTCCATCTGCCCGGAGGAGTTCCCTGACCGGGAATCGAACCCCGGGGCGCGGTGGTAAGAGCGCCGCATCCTAACCACTAGACCACCAGGAAGCCCCTCTTTGTATGGAATAATTAAATACTAACAGGATTGCCCTGTGTGCTTGCTCTCAAAGCATTGCTGAAAGCAAGAAGCCCGGGGTTTGTTACCCTCTTTCAGAGAACACTTCCATACTTTGTATTAAGTATTGACTGGGGCAGGCCCTGGCAGACGTGGTTTCCCTGTTCCAGGTGAGTGCCTCCACTATGAGGCTGACAAGTCAAGCTCAAGCTTTCCCACTTGAAGAAAGGACTCAGGTCACCTTCCTTACAGAAGAGTAGATAATGTCTTGGGTAAGGTGCTAATTCAGGGTGCAAGAGATTCAAGTTCAAATTGCCTCAGGCAGAGGCTGAATACAAGTCTCCTGTATCTTGGCTAAATTGCACCAGCCAGGAGATTGAACCGCAAAAGCTTGGGAGAGGAAGAGAGACAGAGGAGCAAGGAGGAGAGACGTGCAGAAGGTGATAGCACTGTCATTATTTCGTGAGAAAAACCTGGCACAGGTGTCCAATTCCTAGAAAGCGGCTGAGCAAGCATGGTAAGTAGGTAAAGCAACACATGGTGTTACAACACCTTAGTCTGATTGTGGCTTTGGACCATGGGAGGCACTCTCATGGCAGACATCAGATTGCTGACTAGAGTTCAGGGTCACGAGGGATGTGAAGAGAGATGATGAAAGTGGGGAGAGCTGCCTGGACCCATCCCAGACATTTAGGGAAAAGATAAAAGTAAAAAGCTGCTGCCAAAGTAAAAATAATTTCTCTCTATCGCAGGCTCTCTTCAGTGCAATTGTTAGAGAGGAATAACTGGAGAAAAATGTTTGAAAGACAGATAGGAGGCAGTGAGAACAGGACTAGTAAGTGAGGCAGAAATGTTGGAAAGAAGACAAAGAGGAAGAAATGTCAGAAAGCAACAGGAGGGTTGGACAAAGAAAAAGGAAAAACCATAACTTACCAAGATGCTTCACCTCTCATTGCCTCAATCTTCTGGCAATAAAATAATAACAGTAAGAGAATCACAGAGCATTTCAGTGACTTTGAAGCCCATAAATATTTAGGAGACAGTTAAGTGTCCTAGTGATCAGGATTGTGTTAAGAAGAAAGCGGGAAAATTTAAGAGAATGTTCTGACATGTCTAAAGCAGTGCTATCAGGGAGAAGAAAAGGAACAGGACTTATGTGCTTAATTTTGTATGTGTAACTGAGTATTAAAATCCACACCCAAGCACACTGGTGCTTAGTAGAAAAAATTGGGCCTGTTTCAAACCAGTAAGAACACATGGTTTAAGGCATGCAGCCGCTCTTTCTTCACTAACAACCCACTGTGACTCCTATAATTTATTCCTCCCAAGATTCATTTGAACATCTGCAGTATCATTATTTGAGTTTGTTATACTATTAGCTTTAAAATTTTATAAGCCATACAGTAGGATAGGTGACAAGTTGAAAAGTTAAGGAGGGTTAATTTAGAAGTTTTAAAGCGAAGCTATTTTTGAGTTATACAAGCAAAAAAAGCATCTGAATCCAAACCTCCATGGTTACATTTAAGTAACTCAGAAACTGCTGAAAGGATTTTCTTCGAACTTCACTCAAGACAAATCCCTCTGGGCTAAGACCAAGCATGAGAATTTAACTCAAAAGGTGATTGTTGTCTGAAGGGAGTTTTCTTTTTCCTTTTTTTTCCCCTCCCCTCCTTTTGCTTGTTTTGTTTTCAATGTTCCAAAAAAAAAAATAGCACTGAAAAAAAAAAAAAAGGATGTGGAGTGTAACTGTTTCATATCCATTTTACCATTATAATAAGAAAAATGCTTCTCACAAACTATGTTTTTATTAAAACCAGACCCCCTGCTTTGCCTTTAGCCATTACTAGCAGTCTTGGTACCCACCTCTACCAGGCATTGGATAATGCTGTAACTGGTGGCTCATGCTTCAGGAGCTCTGTGCAGCTCTAATACTACCCTAAATGGACAACTGAGGATTCCTCTTAAGAGGAAGTCTTAGGAGAGCAGACAATCAGCAGCTCTACAGCACTCTTCCCTTAGCTTCCCATCCCCAGTTCATGGGAGGTGAAGCATATTCTATATCTGTAGAGTGACCCAAACCATATTTTGATTTCTCACTGGTCCAGGATTTGGAAGGCAGGAAAGATAGCTGTAGTCATGCTTTTCTTGGCTCACTGACTGTTAACTTGGTGCATCTGGCACCGTCATTCATTCTTGCCCTTCCCTTGCTGTGGCCAAGGGACTCACCTCCTAGTTGTGTAGCTGAAGGAACCTGAACAATGAAGATGGAAATTTCTATCTTCTTTCTCAACATCCTTGAAGTCAGTCCTCTTTCATATCAGCATCATGGGTCCTGGTAGCCTGATTGTCTGGATTAAGAAAAAAGAGTGTGGATTTTTTTTTTCCATCCTCTTTATTTCAACTTTCTGCCACACTTTGGTTTCTACAAATTGTCCCAGGGCAGACAAGAGCCTTTCCCTCCCCCTTCTACCATGCTTGTTTTTGATTCTCTGGCAGCATGTCCCATAGTTATTCACTCATTTGTTTGTTTGTTTTTCCATTTGCAACTTTTGCCCCCTCAAAAGAGCTGGCTTGCCCAGGGAAATTACAGTAACTTATTTAATTTCAAATGCATTCAAAAAGTCATTTTAATTGTTCCTTTTCATTTAGAGCAGCATCCAGATTTGGAATTTGTGAAAAACTGAAGGAGAAGGTTTGGAATATATTTGCTGAAATAATTCACCACATTTAACCTAGGGAACTCAGATATATGCGGAAACAGCTTCCCTTGCCTATCTTCCATATACATGACCTGGATTAAAAACTGCTTTGGGCAAGGGCCAACTCATTGTTTGTGGTCCTAACACAATGTGGCTTGCAAACTGTGGCAATACTGTAATACCTAGGGATTTGTTTCAGGAGATCCTGATTTTGAAACCAAAATACATGTTTCCTGATAACTGCTAACTGAACAGTGGGAAATATAGCTGAAATGGGCATAGAGAAGAGCATCGGGAATTCAAAGTCTGAAATTCAGTTCTCCTCTATTTTCATTTTGGGGAAATCTACTGTGGCAAAAGAGAGAGGCCTTAGAGTGGGTATCAGATGTGGTAGCCTACAAAGGGAGGCAAATTTTGGCAAACATCAGAAAAAAAAATCAAGAAAATTTTAAAAAATTCAAATCACAATATTTAAACAATCAGAAAGCTTTTTCATTCATAAATGTCCCATCTACTCTGTACCACCGAACTTCTGGGGTATCATTTTTCAGTCAGCACTTGGCAGTCAGCACTTTAAGCTGTCTGCTGCTATCTCATTCATACAGCTTTTTCATTGCAGGTCAATATTATCTGACTAGGTTCAGATTAAATCTTAATATACCGTTCATCTGAAAAAAACCAACTCCAAGCACATTGAAAAATTGCAAACATAAACAGTACAGTTTCCATGGATGAGGACATATTAAAATGTATTTTAAAGGGAAGAGCAGCAGGAAAAAGAGGAATGTGAAGTTACGATCATAGAGGAGAATGCCCTTTTTCAGCTGGGATTTTATGTAAGAAGGAGAATGAATGAGGCAAAGAGAAAAAAGCTCTGTCTCCTCACTGCTGCTTCTCTAGCAAAGAAGATTTTCACATCAGCCACAGTAAAATCAGACAGAAGAATAGCAGATCTGAATATTGTACAGGAAGGTGGGGAATGAGGAAGAGTTCAGCGCAGTTCAAGGATGGCAAGGTATAGTGAAGGCAAATGGAAAGAGCTGAAACTGGAAGAGATGAGCTGATGGAACCTAATAGCAAGACACAAGTTTAATTAATAAAGACAGGCAGAGAAAGCTGAACAAAGAAAATTCATTTAAAATGTCAAAATATACCTTTAGTTGTGGCTGCTAAGGTAAAAATAAAGGTAACATATGTAGAAAACCTGTGCAAGTTGAGGGGTGCAAGACTGAGTTCAAGGATGGGAGTGCTGCGAAGACCTGAGACTACAGAGAAGCTCCTCTAAGAGATGACAGCACTGATTCTAGTGTTTATTGCTGCCTTCCAAATACCCAACATACTGCTCCATTAGCAAAAGAGATCACAAATCACCTCCTAATCTGTTTAAATTAAGCCAACCAGATTCATTTCACCTGGTGATGAACATGGATATGAGCTAACCAGGCTGGCTTTACTTGTAGTGCATTAGGGAATGCTTGCTTAGCCTCTTCTGATGGCAGAGATATGGGGAGGGACCAGGGGCAAGCAGCAAGCTGTGGTGTGGTTTTCAGCTAGTAAATGGTGTCTAAAGGCAGCGGGGAGGATATTTATTTGGTCTAGGAGAACACATGAACATGTAAGACTGGAACCAATACAGATGTGTGGAAGGATGCAAATTTCTTAAGTTGAATAAAACTCAAGGAAAAAGTTATCGTCAGCAAATCAGCAAGAAAAGTTCATCTCTCTACGTCCCACTGATACGAGTAAGGAACACTTGCATCAAGTGAATTGGTACAGTTAGGAAGCACACCAAAAACTGAGCATACCCTTAATTTACCTCTACTATCCAGAGTGGTTCTGTTCTCCAAGATAGGTAGATCATAGGAAGTTTGTTTCGCTTCAGCTGTTGTTGTAACAACTCAAAGACAGAGACCAAGAATTTTGGCTGTAAAAGTGTAGAGATTTTAGAAACATTAAAATAATGTGAAACTGAAACATGGAAATATTCTCTGTAGTGCATCCTGGGTTGTTCCCTGTAATTATAGCTGAGAATCACAAATCAACATTTTGTTGAGAGGCCACCCCTTCTGTATTTTTAGAGATACTGAAGCTCTAAAACCTTTGCCATTACTTTTATATCTATCTTCTGTGTTATCATTTATATTGAGGCTCTTAATATTTGACTCAGTAGGCCTTATGTTGTTTAGTTCTCCACCATTTATTTCCTTATTTTGGGTGCCTATCATTCACGTTTCTGTAAAGTTCAGCTGAAACCAGTAGTTCATGTTACTGGCACTTTGCATTGCAAAAATTGAGAAGTAGAATTTGCAATCCAAGTCATTCACAGAACATTCTTATACAGCACATAATTTGCCAACAGCTAAATTAATCTTGCTTCACAATGTGAGGCTGTGTACATGTGGTTTTTGATACAAAAGGGTCCAGTGAAATCAATGGTATAGGCATCATATTAACTCAGAACCAGCTTTTTCATGTCCATGAAGCTTAGTCATGTGCTTGCTAATTTAGAACTCAAAGGTAAGCAAGAATCTCAGCTCTCCTTTTTAAACAGTGTGAATTTTCAATCCAATTTACCTTGCGTAGATGAAAACATAAATCAGTAGCTGGTCTCCACTGCACATACTAATTTAATGAACTGGGGCTTTGACCACATGTGTATTTACACTTTGGGAACCTGAAGACCTTTCCGTACATACTGCATTAGGTTTGGATGCATGCCAAAGAACTATCTACAATCTGAAGGGAGGGGGGAAAGGCAGCCTGGCCCACCAGTTAGCACCAGGGTCTAGAACAAGGGTATGAGACAGGTCAGGGGTCAAGCACCATCCATAACCTCCAACCAACGATCAGTGGAAGCAATGCAAGTGCTGCTGCAGTAGCACCACGCCCCAGACAGAAGCCCCAAAGCATGACCCAGGACAATGTCTGGGGTCACCATAGCTTAGCTGGAAAGGGTTGTATCCAGTACAACATGGATGATCTGGAAAAAAGCTCCAAGAAGAGGGTGACACAAAAGTTTCCTCAGACCTACATTTTAGCTCATTGCCTGTTGTACTACAAAACAAAGCACACTTGGGGGGTTTGTCTAGTAGGTTTTCAAAAAAGGTGTGTAATGAAAAGTCTGTCAGACTGTCAGAAAAGTCTGTCAAAATGGAGTTTATAATAAACAGACAGAGAATAAATATTCATGCACAACCATCAAGCCCGCTTTGGCACCAGTCACATTGGGTGACTTCTGTTGACTTGACAAGACTGTGACCTGAAACACAGACTCCAAAACAGCAGTGTCTCCTCAGCTCCTGTCTGCTCTTTGCCTTGTCCCAACAACCATTGACTCAGAGGGATGAAGCCTCGCACTAATCATTCTCGGACTTCAATGTGAGTCCATTCATCAACAGCTCCCTTCTGCAGAACCAGTCTAAACCAATTCTCTTCACGCACTTGTCCAGGCAACAACACATCCACTCCCCAGTTGTTTCAGATGTGCAAAACATTGAAAACAGACTTCTCTGAGCAGATGTTCCTGAGCAGATAATCTCAAAAACGTGACTACAAACATCAGGTGTCTTTGGCTTCACAGAGAAGGCTGAGGTAAAGCTGGGAAAAAGCAGAATAAAGGCAATGGGTAGGGGTAGAGTATAGAAAAACAAAATTTTGCTGGAACATCAATTCATCATAGATTGCAAGACACATTCAGGTAGGGCTTCTACTGGTCACCTCTGGTTATGGTTAGACTCCTCCCTCTACTCTAATACCAGAATTAAAGCTGTCAGATTTTGCTTAGGTGCCAAAGGGGAAAGGAAATTATATTAACCTTCTCTGTGAATCTGAACAACAGAATTAGTAATGATCTTTACACTTGAAATTTATTTTAAAAGTGTATTTAGCTTAGTTTATCAGATCACGCTTATTAAAAAATCAAAAATTAGAAGTTCTGTGATGTGAGAACAAGTTACACTGCGAATGAAAAAGTCAGCACATCCCCAGCCTATGGGATGGGAGGGCCATCTGCTATCAACATTTAGGAAACATACTTTGAGTGGAAAGTTCCAGCCTCAGGCTTTGTTAAGAGTAATTGAGTTTAGCTCTTAAGATCTTATTCTATCCATAACTCTAGTTCAGAGCATCTCAAATCTAAGCTTTGCCAAGGACTCCAGTGCACTGCCGTCAAAAGGGGGTAGTCCTGTATGCTGGGGTCTCTTGGTGGAGTCATGCTGAAAGCAAAATAACTTTGCACAGGCACAGGAATTCCTGCTGTCAGGTTCCAGATCATAGTATAAATAAAGCTTGTCCAGAAAACACACACACAGGTTTTCTGCCTTGATGAAAAGCCAGCAGAAACAATTTGATTATATTTCTTTCTCTCTTAGCTACACAAGTGTCATTATTTTTGCATATTTTCATTATGCAAAGTCACATTGGACCCAACAGTGTAAGTATCCCCTTCATTCTGCTGGTGTTTGGCTTCTTATTAGAAATGTTAGCAGAAGGCAAACACAATGCACAGGAAGGTTTGCTGCAGAGTAACGAGGTTTTAATACCATACCACACCATGTCGACAACTCAGAAATGTTTTAACAGGGTAAAACTATTTTTGGTAATTATAAAGAAGCTGAAAGGAAAAGCATCCCCTCAAGCTGACAACATACATTTTATACAGAAAGAGACAAGATATGAGACCATGAAAATTGCACAGACACAAATATTTGAGATGTAACTGAGAGGCAGAAAAAATATATTAAAATGATCATTGATTGAGCAACATGGAAAGAATTCTCTCAGCAGGAAAAACCAGATTTTTGCAGGTCTCTGAGAAAGCACAACAGATATAGTTTTTGTGACAATACATAACATTTCCACCTGAAATTTTACAGCCACTTTTAGATATTGATGCCTGTCTCTTTTGATATAGCTATTATTGCTTTTTTTTTACACATAGAGAAACCAGGTTTCCAGAATGACTAAGAGACTTTCTTAAGGTCAAACAGTAAGTCAGGGACAAAGACTATTTCCCCCCAATCTTATCCTTAATCTACCCCATTAACAAATTGTACAGCCATGAAAAACAATCTCTTCCCTGTGAAAAGGCAGGTTTTGTGAGGAGGATAACAAGTTCCACCTGTCTCTCCAGCTGATATTAGCAATAGTGAAAATTTCATTTTGCAGAAAAACTGCCGATGCAGCACTTGTAAAAAAACTCCAAATTCATGTGCAGATCAGAAAGTGCCGGCACGCTTTCAACAGCTGCAGCTACCACACACTTGGAGAGAGTCATTTGAACTCATCAGATCTGACTCTGGGACAGACAGCAAAGCCCAGATGGCTCGGCTGTACACAAAGCCCTCCTGCTCACGTGGGGTGCGGCATCGCGTGGGTGGGGCCCCACAGATTTGCGTGGGCCCAGGTTAAGATGGGAGAGAGCAGTGCCACAGCCCCACCGGCCCTCCCACAGTGCGGGCAAATGGAGGACGCTGACAGGACACATGCACGTGCAAGTGTTTAAATAGTTGTTGTTGGGGACTACAGGAAAGCCTACAATAGACATTTTGCCTTGGGATGTTTTCTCTACTTTTTGGGATGTTGCAAAAAAAAGCAATAAGAATACACGCTACCCTGAAGGCCTTTCCTCTGCTTAACCAGCCCCTTTATTATTACCCAGCTTCTCAGAACGTACCCTTTCTCCTGACAAGCCTGTACTGCTCCAAAGGGCAAAGCTCATGTCTCAGGCAGGGGTTCTCGATGCACACTTTTTCACCTGCCTGACTTCTCTTCACTACAGGTCAGACCCAGATGGATTTGAGGGTGTTTGTCTGCAGGTCATATAAAGCTGGCCCCTACAGCTGGGCCAGGTAACAAACCCATACACCAGCCCCACTGCCCAACCCGCATGCAAATGGTGCTGGGAGCACCCATTGCACAAGGGTTTTCAGGAGTGCTGGCCATCCACATCCCTGGCAGAAACCAGCTGGAGGAAGCTTGGAAAGCCCAGCCTTTTTATTCTCCAGGATTAAGACTTTGATTAGCTGCTGGCGCAAGACCAAAACTCCATCTGAAACGCTTTAGACAACCCATCTGCACTGGGTTTGGGAGTCTGAGGAGTGCATGCTGTGGCCCGCTCCTCACCCATGCCAGACAAAAACAATGGGGAAATCAGGGGGTGAGGATCTGAGTAGGAAGGAGCACCCCGGCCCCAGGCTCTCTGTCGGGGCAATGGGAGCACTCACCTCTGCACACACACACCTCATGCAGACCCTCCAGGCTGCCCCAGGCCTGCACGTCTGCAGCCCATGGGCCTGGCCCAGGGGTCCCTGCCCGCTGTGGAGGTCACAGGCTGTGCCCTGGCATCCCTGTGCCTGGGGGAGCCCGGGCTCTGCTCCTCCCACACCCAGCCATGGCTGGGGGCCCTTCACTCCCCTCTCCCTCCCAGACCCTCGTGGTCCTTCATGAGCACCTCATGATAAATTCCATAATTATTCAGCCCTTACTACCAACACTGAAATACATCACTCAGAGCAAGTTAGCCGAGATTCATTAGAATAAAACATCTAGTAGGCACATGTACTTTATTAGCCTCTTACACCAATAGTTTTAATTAGGTACATATTTCACAGCTCTGGAGCTGCTCAAGTGAAGGGCTGCTTTTATCTCTTTTATTTACAGTAACAAGCTATCAAACAAATACCCCCGTAATTAAACTCAGATGCAAAAAAAAAAAAAACAAACAAAAAAAACAAACCAGAAACAAAGAAAAATTTAATTTTTACCAATGGTGACCTGCTCAAGTTTGGGTTTGGTAAGCTTTGGATTTTTAATTGATGAAGGAAATATTCTGCAGCAGGGCAGGGCGCTGGGGCGGGTGTCCCTAGCCCGGCCCTGCCTCCCTGTCACCTTCAGGTGAGGAGGAGAGCACTGCCTCGGATAGAGACCGCCGGGATGAGAAAAGTGATTAAAATCCAGAACGCTGCTAAATTATTAATGAGGAATTTAAATGATGTTATAAAAGAGGGAAATACAGGCGAAAAATGTTACACATTCATGGAATTTTTACTCATGCATAATAATAAGCTGAAAACACTTTAGTTATAATGCTTCCGAAATTAAAGGGCGGGGGGCGGGGGGCTGGCAGGATGCGTTTCTCGGGCCCGCCCGCCCTCCCGCCACTCGGCGATCAAGGGCGCCACCTGGCGGGCGCTGCGGCGAACGGCGCCTGGCGCGGGGCCGCTGCCGGCGGGGCCGGGCGGGAGCCGCCATGGGCCGTGAGGGCCCGCGGGGCTCGGGGGGCTCTGCCCGGGTCCCGGGGCCTTGGGCCGCCGCCACGGGGGCAGCGGACGTGGCTGCGCCAGCCCCACTGACCGTGGCCGCACCCTGCGTTATTTGCTTTCTCACCTGCAGCGCAGACAGGTTTTAACTTCGCAGGTGTTGGCAGAGCCCGCTTGCTTGGCGAGAGCAGCTTAACTGCATGCACTCAACTGCCTAGTCTGCCTCTAGGGATAATGCTGCCTATGCTGTAAATAAAATATATACATATAATGTTGCAGGGGATGGCCATGTGAGAAGAGCCTCTTTCTGCCACCTGCACACGTGGAGCCCACCCTGCTCCTGAGCAGTGGAGCGGCTGCCGGGGGGTCTGTGTGCTCCTGTCCAAAACCCCACCAAGCTGCCTCCTTGGGAGTAACAGCAGCACTTGGGACCCGGAGAATAAACAGTTTCCCCAGGTCAAAGCTGCAAGTGGCATGTACCCTATAGAGCCACACTTTTGTCTAAATGTCTACACAGTCTTTTCTGTAAAGACTTCCCACACTGTCTCTCCAGACTCCATACAGAAGTTCTGTTTGTCTCTGAAGAGTCACAGAACACTTGAGGGTCTCATCTTTAAAGACCTATTTAAGGCGTTACACAATCAGGCAGGCATTTGTATCATCTACCACAAGTTCCACTTACCATTTTCCTCTTCCATGGCAGGGGAAGAAACCTGCAAGCCCATAAAACTGGAATACAGCCTTAGCCACAAAATCTCTCAGACTTGCATATCCCTCTGGCTGAATTCCTTGGGGACATCCTGTACTTCCAGGTGCCTTTCAGTCCGACCAAGCTGGTTTTGGTAGCTCTGCAAAGCAGAGAGCCATCAGCTGATTATAGTGGCAGCAAATAAGGCAAGAACAATCCCAGGCCATTCTGGGCTGTAAAGTCTATACAAATGCTGGAAGTCCTGCTGAATGCTAACTGGCAGCTAGCACCAATTACTGAGTAATGGGCTCTCCACATGCCCCTTTACTTAATAAGTAGACAAGGTCTGCACTCACTTTTGGAGCTCAGTTGTCTCTGGTTGTAACACCAACTGAATGCTTTGCAGAGGGCCAGTCTCACAGTGACTAAAGCTCAGATCGTTATAGCAAAGTCTCAACGAAAAGAAACTGCCACGCTCTTCCCAATTGGACCGGATGAAATAAAGGCTCTTGGACACAGTTCCTACCTAGGAGCCTGCCAGAGCCTAATAATTGCAACATGCTGTGATTCTAAAACAAATGTGTCATGGAGAGATACCCAGACTAATTCCAAAGGAGGTAAATTTGCCTGCACAAAACTTAGCACAGTGTTATTTCTTCCACGGTTCCAACCGATTCTGGTCCCTTTCTCTGTGTCACTGCCCAGAGTACATTCACTATTGTGAACCATGGATGGCAGCCGTGGTCCCTCTGGGCAAAGCAGTGACATTCAGACAAAAATTTGTCCTTTCTTTTCTCCTTTGCTTCCTGTGAAATCATTGGCCATATTCTCATTATTCCTTTGCCTGGATAATGCTACCTAAATTTTTTCTGAATTTTGGGCACTATGGTTCCTCCACATTTTGTGTTGCAGGAGAACTGATTCTCTGTCTTTAGCTAGATGGAGATGCAAACCAGGTTTCACTGAATACTCAAGTGCCACATTTTCTCCCTAGATCTTCAAAGGAATATGCCGACGAGGAGATAACAGAGAAAATCCCTGTGAAATCATGGTGTAAAAAGAAGTTACTGCTAAATAATCCCAAAGCATCTGAGATAGTTTCCACAAAATAAGCAGCATGGACTCCTAGAACACAGTTCCTATACATCCTTACTAGGAATGTCACACCATTACTTTCACAGCTAATGCCACGAAATTCTGCTGAAATGTTCAAAGGAACTTTGGTAGGTTTATTTTTCTCTTTGGGAAATGAAAGTTATCAATAAAGGCCTCATAAAAAGTAAGAAACTTTGACAACCTTGATTCTCTGCAGGCAGCAATTACATGCAAAATGTTGCCCCCAGTTTATATCCTTTAGCTGTTTTACATTTTTGACACTGGGAGGAGGGCATTTGTAGTCAAGTAGTTAGCATCAGATTATTGTTTAATGAAACCAGCTGCATGAGTGCAATGCCATGACTGAGACTTTTTTATGTGTAAGCAAGTTGGTGAATGCACAACCATGGTTTCTGCAGCAGCCACGATTTGCACCCCATGTGTTATGGACTATCTGACAGTATTAGAGACAGGGAACCATCTCTCTGTGTGCCAGAAGAGAGAAACCAGTCACTGTACTGAAGGCCAACTGAAGTTTTAGGTGCCTCAAAAGACACATTAGATTCCAACTTTGTGGATTTATTACCACACATTAAACTGATGCGGCCATTTTTATCTGAAATTAGTTTCTTCCTAATTTTTTATATACTTGTGCAACAAAGAGAAGTAATGATGACTGTTTCATACACCTACCCCATCACATATTTTAGTTCTATGCCATGACTTCCTGTTAAATGTAGTTACCAGGATGGAATTTTCTTCAGTTTTAGTTCTAAAGTGCATGTGGAAGGTGGAAAGAGAACCTACTGAGTGCACTAGCTCATTGTGCGAACCAGGCAGTAAATACAGATGTGGATGTATGCCTCAGCATGGGTATCTCTTCAGTGTCGCACCTGCAGGTATTTATATGATCACACTGAAATAAATGCAGCGTGTGTGGGTGTGTAGAGCTGCACCTGTACATATAATGAGACATTCAAAGAAATACACTAAGTTTTGTTGCAATCTCATTTGACAACGTTCTTGTCCAGTTTGTCCTGCATGTTCTGTAGCCTTATTCCTGCTTCTGAATCTTTCCCTGGTCTGGGCTGGACTGCCCTATGTACTCATCTGCCTCTCTTATCTCAGGGAAAAAAACCCTCCTACTTTGCCACTTCCTCACTGCTTTCATTCAAAAGACCAAATCTTGTGAACCATTTGCCTGCCCAATTTCTGCTGAGCTTGAAGTAGTTGGAACTGAAACTGGGCACAGAAGGCAGTTTCCACACCCTTTGGGTCTGCTTATTTGCCTGCTTCATAAAGATCATGTGGGCTTTCCCTGTAAGGCAGCTATTGACTGGCAAGTCTTGCTCTGGCACAGAAGTATTACACATCCTGGGATTGGTTTTGAGAGCCCTCTTTCAGCCAGTGAAAGGACATAAACCTAAAACCTCATGGGTTTTGTGCAGTGTAGAGCCTAGTATTTAGTATATTAAAAATACTATTACATCAAAGAGCACAAGGAACACAGACATTCTTCTCCCCAATTTTCAGAGGAGGAAACTGAGCCAAGGTATCTGAGTAAATTGCCCAAGAAGCATCAATTAGGCTAAATCTTGGAACATCCCTACTTACCTGGAATCTCAAGCTGTGAAGTAATTTAAAGCTCCTTAAGACTGAACAAGTGCCTGCCAGAATGATTTGACATTTCATCATCAGTGGTAACTTAGACTACAAGAGAAAACATGAAGAAAATGAAATTACTATTGCTATGCAAAAGTTCTGAAACCACTGGACAGTGACTTAGAAACATTTGGACTTCGTTCTACTCCACCATAAAGAAATGAAGTCTGGGTATCTGTACAGATTTTAAGAAAATGGGAATAATAAGAAATATAAGTTACTCCTTAACACTTCACAGACTCAGCATTCCTTAATGGCTAGTGTAGGAAAAAGTACTGCCTAGTCTCTAGACCAAGGGACTGTGAGTAAAGGAACAAATTCCACTCTGATTTTTTCTCATAACTGGCTAAATCAATCAATCAATCAATCAATCATTCCATGCCTTAGTTAACACATTTGTATCACAGATAACATCTCAAAATATTTCCTTTTACCAAAGGAGAGGTCCCCTCTTTGACCAGTCACAGATTCTGTTTCCTCTTCCCACGAATCCCATGGATGCTTTGGCAAAAAAGAGATTTGTTTTATGACATTTGACCTTGAGATTAGCTCGGTTGGTTAGAGCATGACATCAAGGTTGTGGGTTTGATCCCTGTATGAGCCATTCAAAGAGCAGATCCTTGTGGGTCCCTTCCAACTCAGAATATTCTGTGATCATCTGTGATTTACTGTGTTTGTTTTGCTGACATCACAGAGTCAATGAGAACAAGTATTTATACTTCTATTATGCCTTCATTGAACTGAACAAGGTGTTCAACAGGACATTTTAATTATAATCCCACTTCTAACAGCATGAGTAAAGGTGTTTAAAAAACACAATCAAGCATGAAATAGAACAGTAAACATGCCATTTCAATTACAAAATTATGTATAAGCACATCCTTGCACAGCAAAACATTTGAAGACTGCAAGAGATGCTGAAATCCTCACTGAAACCCTGAGAGGTTTTGTGCACAGCGTTGAAGGAGCCAAAATGCTCTTTCCTCACACTCTTTTGTGCACTTATGCTGAATTTTTGACTCCAGAGAGAAACTTATGAAGTCCCAAACTGACAGTTTTTGCGCAGATTTCCATGGAGAAAAAGTAGCCTTGAGCCTTTTTTTTTTTTTTTTGCATTGCAGTGTAACATCAGATGCTTGTTCTGTTTGCAGAGCTCTTTTTCACTTCCCAGCCTGACAGTGCTGAAATTGAAAAGCAAATCATAGAATCATAGAATATGCTGAGTTGGAACAAATCCATGAGAATCATTGTGTCCAACTTCTTTCTACACAGGACACCCCAAGAATCACACCATGTGCCTGAGAGCGTTGTCCGAACACTTCTTGAACTCAGACAGGCTTGGTTCAATGTCCTGGCAGATCCTTGTATTGTTATCCAGCCCACCTACCTGTACCAATAAAGTACTCTCCAGCAGGAATGTAACAGCGAAAATACTGTTCTATGTTTATGGACACATACAGATCCACCAGAAACACCTGGACATCTGTGGCCCCTCTGGGCACAACAGGATAGTGGGCTGCCCTGTAAAGTGCTATAATTCCCCCAGGCTGCCAGGAGGGAGAATTTCATGTCTCACTCAACACTGCTATACTGTGGACTTGACCAAGTCCCTGGTTCAGGGAACTGATGCAATACATTGTCTTACAGTGGACATTCGGGGACCTTCCAAAGCTGCACCCTAGAAAGAGCAGGGAAGCTGCCTTCCTGTTGTGAAGACACTCACTCCAGGATCTTTGAGTAAATGATGTCTCAGTTTGGCAAAGTCCACCCTCTCTCTCTCTCCAGTGAATCAACACACACTGCTTAGAAGAATACAACCAGGTTGTCACAGAAGCCTGACAGTTGTGACAGGCTGCTGGAACTCAGGTCTTTACAGCGTTGTAAGCAAAAGGGAACATTGGTGCTTCCAATGGTTAGGGCTGGGGCCAGGACAGAGAGGCCTGTTCTATCCATGTGGAGGCAAGCACGCAGGGAAAGGGCTGCTGAGGTGGGAAGCTGATGGTCAGGGGCAGACTTGCCAGCTTTCTGCAACTGGATGAGAATGTGGTCATCCCTAGGTGTGACTTTCCCCTGTTGTTCAGGCAAACTCCTCTCTCCAAACTAGCAGCAAAATGCCCTCCTGCTTCTCCAGCACTCTGGAAGCACAGATGAAGCCACAATCGCTTTGCTGCCCTAAATAGTTGCCTGCTTGGCCAACGTGTAGAGCCAGCTCTGATGGCACCTATCAGAAAGACCCAGGCACGGTGCTGTCCAAACCTGTTCTGCACAACATACCACTGTGCACTCCAGGAGCAGTTGGCAATGTGGTGAATATTCATACTAAAGCACGGCCAAACTACCCCAGCCTATCCTCTGCAGCTTTTCCACACAGCCTCAGTGAGGAGAAAATTGGAACAACTTGCCTTTCTGCCATGCAGATTAGTCTTAACCAATGCTGTATGCATTAAGCTCCTAAAGACATCTGGAAATCATAATGTGAAATCTGGTGCTATCTCATGATCTGGACTATTATCTTTTCCACAAACTGTACTGTTCTGTTTAATAGACTATGTTATTGTCCATGGTATTGAGTTGTCTTCTAGAAAATCTGACCTGGAAATTACTCTGTTATTGTGATTTGAAATTATTAACTTTCTCAAGAATGTTATGGTCATGATGAACCTTAGATGAACCTGTAAATACAGTGGATAATTAGGTAAGGTATATAAGAATCAATATTTAATAATCTGCCAAACATATACGTAAAAGCATTTAATTGACAGGAAACTACAGGGGCATCTGTAGGTATTTAATAGCACAGACAGCATTAAAAGTTTGACTGCCATCCCGTTTTTGAAATACAATTTGTTATTCTTTCACTAGCCTTTCAGAGCCGAAGGAAGAACTTGGCATATTTTTTCCGTTTCTGGAAGAACCTGTCTTTCTCAAAATGCCAGAGCGCCTCATTAGTGGAAGCCTCGGTGAGCTTGTAGATAGCTGGCAGAGGTGTTTTGTTGTGCTTGTTTCCACTTCATTTTTCCCTGCTATTATATGAGTAAGTAGAAGTAAAAGCATAGTTTTCATTGCCTTTAATGAGAGCAGAATCTGCTTTTACTTCATAGCTATTTTCTGTTCTTCTCCTGGCACTACACAGAAATGCATGTGAGGTGAGATGCAGTGGTGAGGTGACTTGGCAGTGAGGGTTCCAAAAGCCTAAATGCAGATAACATGGTTTTTTACAAGTTATGCACGTTTATGGGCCCTGACAGAAATTTAAGAGAAACCCTATATGGAGAAGTCATTAACAGATTTAAATTTAGGAAATACAGGAAATATGGGAAAACTTAAAATTTAAGGCTCACATTTAATGTCTCTCTATTTAAAGCAAATCAGCAAACGGGGCAAGGCTGTGAAGTTCATTAATACCGTAAGAAATGAACATGAGACCTACCTGATTCCTGCAGCTTCTCCTTGAATGTACCAGTTTTGTTAAAGGAAAGTTCTGTTGCTTTTTCGGTCTTTCAGAACTGCTAGAGCCAGTTCAGGTCCTCCCCAGCTTCTGGATAAATTAGGTTCCAACCTCTACATTTGAACAGATACATGGAAGGTTTTACACCACTTTCTCACCACCAGATATAATTCAGAGCATAATTATAAATTTGGGTCATAAGTTTGTCCTGAGTAGTTATGAAAGGTAACGATGCATGGTAAGTAAAACATCTCATCGATGAAGAGAACATAATTTTCAGGGTCAGTTTTAGAAAGCCATATGTTTTTATCTATACACTCAACACAGAAACAAGCATAGAGCTTGGCATTTGAAAGGTCAGATTTCAAACTGAAGCCATCGTTCAAACATCTTCCTCTGCAATGTGAAGCAGAAACAGCTTAGGTGAAGCAATCTGAGTCTTCCCCACTCCCTATCTGGCTCTCTTGTGCACAAGGAAGCTTGATTCTAGAGCAGTCTTAGGGCTGGTCTACCAGTAGGTGTTTGTTTCTCTTCCCCAGGCACCAGCATGCCCAGGGGATGAAACCTGTGCAGGACGACTTCCTGACCACAGCCGATGGGCATGGCCTCTGCAGCCACCAGCCGGGACACAGGGCGCTGCTTCAGGGCTGGGCACCTGGAGCACCACGCAGATGGGGAGGGGTGGAGAGTGGTGACACCAGCTCATCAGCAGGCCCAAGGGTTGTCAAGACCCTGTGGGCACAAAGGCAAAGGAGAGTGGAAAGGAGTTAGCTGAGAGATGATACAACTGCTTTGCAGGGCACAGCCACAATGGGAGCTGTAATCACAGAGGAAACAGAGTGTCTGTCTGAAACACTATTTCTGCTTTTTTGGGGTAAATATAGGAACTATGACTTCATGTCTCACACTTCCAGAGACGTACTCTCAGGCTTGTTTTCTTCCTTATCAGGGCTCTCAGAAATCCAAAACGTGTCTCTTTATTTCAGTTCTGGCTGGAGGTTAATCTTTAGAAACAAGTAATGTAACATTTCCATCTATCTTTTCTACTCTTTTGGCGGTTTTAATTATACTAATATGCTATGACAATTTAAACAAGACACATCTCAGCTTCTGGCCTGCTCTGTAATGGTTCAGCTGCTACATGTGCTCCAGCATATTTTGCTCAGACAGGCTGCTGCTGGAGGCAAGGGGAAGGCAGAATAGTGCCCTTCTGTCATGAGAGGTTTCATTGCACTGATCATTGTATGTTTGACAGATTCTTTGTCAATGTCAAGTGTCTTTTGTGGTTAAGCCCAGTAAAGCTAAAACAAAAGGTCTCCTAGATATTAGATATATAGTGACATTACTGAATTCACTTGGAGGCAGTAATTTTTTGTCAGCCTATGAAAAGAAAAATGGAGCTAATGGGAAAACAAAAGGAAGATGCTGGCATGCCTTTTTAGCTATTTTTGTTTATGTCAGACATTGTGATTGACATCTGGCCCAGAACACCCCTTCAACCATTGAGCCTGGTGTCATGAAACAGAACAAAGAGAAATTGCCAGCCAAGAAAACACTACTGGCTCAGAAAGCACTGCTTTTTGTTTATTTTCTTTTAAGTGTTTCATTTTCAGTAATCAGTATTGTTACACAAAAGTAGTTCACTCACATGCACCCTCCACTTACTAATTGGACTTTTAAGTTTCCTTGTGTTTGCTTTCTTCCTGCTTGCTTGAATGGCACCAGAGTGCTGGTTTGGTTGGATGACAGTCTGTCATAACAGTGATGTTTGAGGTTAGTGAAAACTGACGTGAAAAATACAATCCACTGGCCTTTAACCGAAATAGCAGCTCTGGTTTTTGTGGAGTTGGCAGGCAGCATTTTTAAACCCCTTTCATGGTGAAGGCAGTTACAACATGTTTCTCTCTGTATCAAGCAGTTCCATCATGAAGTACATTATCTACATCTGTTGTCATATCAGGATATTGCCTCTGAAGAGCAGTTTGCTGTTTCTTATGTGGGCACTGCTCTTTTGAAGTGTCCTGAAAGTGTTAAGGGAATTTCGTGGTCAGTCTCCAGGACCAAGCCAAATACAAAGCTTTAAAATTTACTGAAGAGTGATTTTAGGGAAATAACAGACTAGAATAGGTCCCACAGACACCCAACACTAAGAAGTCTTTGTCACCACCGTTCTGCAAGCACTGTAAAATTTCAGAGACTTGGTCAAAATTATGTATCAGCAGGACGAAATTATTCCTTAAAAATCTAACTTCATCCTGAAAGTACAATGCTTAACATAATAACAAAATAAGTCTTTTCAAAAGAAGAGAGTAAGAAAGACAGTCCATCAGCCACTTTCCTTCATACATTTATATGCTGAAATCATGTCAGAATGTTTGTCCTAACAAAAAAAGCCTTAATCACTTAAAAAAATTCTATGGAAGTTGGCCGTTGAATGCATCACATGTGCCAGAGTTAAACATGCTTGCACTGTTTTAACAGGGTACCTTTCAGTATAGAACACTGGGGTGAATTCTCCTGTAGAAGCGGACACTTAACTCCCCTCAGCATTAATAGCAGATGTGTTCACACATAGAGTGGAGAATTTCTTTCTCTTTCTTTGCATAGTGCTCTAAAAAGAACTTTGAAGAAACTGAGAAAAAAAGAGAGCACAGTATATTAATTTTAAGGAGATGAAAGCAGTACATGTCATTCCTAAATTTCATGGAAAATGCACAGTTAGTAACAAAGATGAGTAGAAAATTTCAAAATCATTCTGAGCAGCATTAAAATCAGTCTTCCCTGATTTTCTGTTTTCCCCTTTTTTCAAAGCACATACATTAAACTCATTTTATGCTTATAATATATATAATGATTCTAGACAACATAAGAAGGACACTGGGATTCTTCCTATTTCAACTTATAAAGTGGCAAGCCAATTTATGCAGCTTAAACCATTGCTAAAGAAGATGTATCAAAAATTGCCTGTGATCATTACAAATAACAGCCTGAAATGTTCACAAGAAGCTGTTTGCTTATCATATTTTCATTAAAACATCTTTTCACCTGCTTTGCTTTTCCCATGCCTGTAACCTGCATTGTAATCAGTCTTATTAACTGAGAACATAAATATGATTTATTATGGTCTGATAATGGAAGCTGCATGGACCAAGAGAAGGGATATATTGTCCTTTGATAAAATGGCTCTTTTCTCTCAAATAGAGCTCTATCATGAGAGCACGCAGAATGTAGTGAGTGATTATTTCCTGAGGGTGAATGATGGCAGAACCCTACAGAAAATCTTCTTGTTGGCCATGACAGCCTCTGAGTGTCCCCAAATCTCACTGAGTTTGACAACCTGCAGACACTTTTGATGAACTGTATTCTTCTGTCAGAGACAGCCTGTCTGGGAGGAGAAAAGGGAACCTTTATCGTCTGATCTGCTATTATTGTCTTGATCTTTTATAAGCAATCTCTAATGCACATGAATATAATATCCTTTCAAAGAAGTGCCAAACATAATAGAAATGTAGTTAAAGGACCCTTTTCCCGGTTATGTAAATGTCCTAATACCATAATTAGAAAAGATGGTTTGTGAATGATAGCGGTAAGGAAAGGGTAATCAAAATATTTTAACATTAGCTTTCTGTTTTAAAGACCAAAATCTGTGATAAATAGCATTTATGGTAGATATGGGGAACCAGCTTGTGCTGAAGCTTTTACCTAAAAAGAGAATAGTTTTGAGTGTAAAACTGGTGTTATATTTTCATAAAACACGTAAATGGCAGCTGGTCTTAAGCCAGGAATGATTACTGGCAGATATGACTTAAAGAAAATGAGTATTCCACTCAAAATCCCTCCATGGCTGTTACAGAAAGAACAAAGCGTTATTATTAAGTAGTGTATTTGGACAAAGGGGTGTTCAAGACCAACTAAGTTCGCCAGCAAATCTCTCTTTTATCTACGTCCAGAAGAACAAGCATAACAAAATCTTTTTCAATTAACAGCTGTACACATTAGCAAAACACCCGTCTTTCTCAGCTCAAGCAATCTGGCTTATTTATCACAAAAAATGAAATGTTTGGGGGGGAAGGTTTCCAAGTTCCCCAGTAAAAGCAAGATACTTGATTTTTCATTAACCTTTTGACATCTGGAGCTGGGATGTCCCAATATTAACTACTAATGGTCTTTTGCATTACCAGTTGGTGTTGAGAGAAGTCCCAATTGTCAGAGTCAAAAGGTTAATCAGCAATTTCACACCAGTGATGTGGTCAGAGTTTGCATGTTACTGCCTAAACAGGAAGAAGAAGAAAATAAAGTCATTAGCAGAAAACTACATCCTAACATTACTAAATCCCTCTTCGTTTTTTGTTTGTTTGTTTTCTAGAAAATATTTCATGATCTCTTTACTAAATATCCTGAATTTTTAGAGGACTTTGTAAACCTTTGTTGACAAGTATAGGTCGAAATATGTGACCAACTTGTTTGGTTTATTCTACTTTTCATAGGAAAAAAAGTAAAATTTTACTTACCCACCAAGCGTTCAGTCCAGGCCAGTGTGAGGGAAAAAGTCTTCTCTGTTTGTGACCCATGGAGATTTTAAAAAACCTATCCAAATGGGCCTAATTCAGTCTGAGAGTTGCGTCCTGTCTTCTGGAAGTGAAGATACCTGAATGTCCCTTCATTCAGAATGAATTTCATAGTGAAAACATACTTTATCAGAGATAAAGGATATCCAAGAGCAAAAACCTGAGTGTAGACTTTTCCCTCCCACCCCTCTTTTTGTCTTGATTGTAGAAAATAAGTCAACAGCACCATTCCCTTAACAAATATGGACAGCAATCTTATTTCATGTGAAAGTACCCTCAAAAACAGCCATGCCAGTACCTCAGCTGGTACCATTTGACCAAAAATAGCCATAGCATACTTTAACTTGGGGCCCAAGAGATCTCCTATCCATAGCAAAAACAGATTTATTTTCTAAAACAAAGCATAAAATATTGCTGACAACATTACAGTTTGGCATTTGCTAACAATAACAATGTTCACACAAAATGACTTCTCATTTGCCCTGGTAATATCTGAAATGGTTAACCATCGTTTGTCTTTTGTTTAGCCCTGATCAAAAACCTTCTGATGTTACCATATTGATCAGGCCAGTTCTATGCTTTGGAGACATTCTATCTTTTTCCTATTTCCAAGACAAACAAGTAGTGAATCTTGCCCAAAACAACAACCTTCATCCTGGATATTTTCTGCATCAGATAGTTCCTCTCATCTCTTTCTCCAGTTTCAGCAAAATCTATGGCTAAAATCTTTCCTATCTTGATTGCCTCAGTTTAAATGGGGACAGGATTTTACCCTGAAATGTTCTGAAAAAAATACCAATCTTTCCAAGTGCCCTATTACTTAGTCCACCAATTAGCTGACTATAGAGCCTGAGTGTCCTTGTACATCATCCCAGTCCCCATCTGTATACTTGGCTGCATATGTTTATGCAATTAGAAATGGTGAAAATCTAATAAAATTAGGACAAACCTGAGTGAGCTGTAATTCTGTTTAATCTGTCAAACTGGATTGTTGAAAGCTTGCTGAATTCCCCAAACCTCTCTCAGGTGCCAATGAGTGAGTCAATATCATACCAAAGATCTCACAGCATAGCAGACATAAATTGTACTTCCAGAATCCCATACACACCCTCAAGTAATGAATCTAATGTCTCCAAAGTACTGTCAGCGAAAAAAAAGTTTCCTCCAGTTAAGAGCATCGTACTTGGTGGCCCAGAGTGTAAAAAAAGAACACAGGGCAGATTTGCACGGGGAAGGAGTGGTCACTTTAAAGGCCTGTGCCTTCCTATGATGTATATGTATATATGCACTGGAGCAATCCAAGTCTCCTGCCTTCAAGGGAGGACCACGGACATTAGCACACGGCTTTGCTAGATCCTCTTGGCAAGCCCTGAGAAACTCCATACGAAAGGAGAATGAAGTTTTCTTTCGCCTCAATGTGATGCCTCTCCAGACTTTGCTTTTAAAAGCCTAGTTTGCACTTATTTTTGTAGTGCAACGGTAACTGGTGGTTTGCGTAGAAATAATCACCAGTCTGAAATAGTCCCAGACCACTTCATACCTGTGTCCTCTCATCACACACCATTCATGAGAAGTTAGGCAAGGAAATGAAGAATGATTTTGGCTGAAATTAGGAGGAATTGTCCTTGAAATGGAGAACAGAATTATTTAGAGTTGAAGCACAGTGGATCAATTAATAACTCTGTTCTTGGAAGAAAGAGCCTGGGATCTTTTATCTCAAGTTGTGAGGGCTTTGGGGTTGTATCTAAGCCAAACCATGTATTTGTTGCAGGATGGGGCTCTTCAGTATGAGGAAGATAATGTAAGGGTTGTGGCATTGGGTCCATAGGTCAGAAGAAAATGTTGTCTGCAGATCAACCAGTTCCTTTTCTTTTTTTCCCCCTATGTATTCATTTTCTTCATAGACTTCATCTCCAAATACGTGCCTTGTTTACTCTTTGAGATCTTAGAGAATTTCAGCAAGGAGGTGACCAGGCCAGAAATAGGTTTCCCATAAACACACAACTGAGGTTCTGCTCCCACTCATACACTTTGAGATGCTGAGTTCATAGAAAATGGAGCTGGAGGGGATCATCCAATACCTGACAGCATTCCCCTGATTTTTGATTTCTCTGTCATAGAATTACTTCAGTGATAGGTACTTTATCACCACTCTGTCAATTATCCCAACAGATAACTGTCCTTTCCTAAGTGACAAATACAGTCTAGCCATGAGAGAGACCGATTGCTTTCTTAGACATTATGTTTTGCTCAAATACAACTTAAATGTATTTATGCTTTTCATCTTGTTTCTTCTGTTTATTTCTGTCTCTGTTATGAGTCGTTCACTATTTCTTTTTTTAACTTCACCTTTTTCCTACTACCTTACCTACCTACCTTCTACATTGTCACTCCCTTTCTTTTTTGTATTCTGAACTATGTGCTCATTGGTGCCCTTGTATTTCTTTTCTTCTGTGTGTCTTTCCAAACACGTGAAAAATAAACTTTCATGTGCCATCAGCCTCACTACAGGGACTTACCTCTTATCATTTCCCAGGGGGGAGCTAAAATGCCACATTTTCATTCATTGCATCAGAACCACTTTTCTTAAACAATGAGAAATTAAACAGATGCATTCAAATTCAGGTCTAAAGGTGATGTTCCTGAGGTGTGACTGAAGAGCACAGCTAGCTATGGGAAGCACACGATATGCTCTGAACATGCATATGCAGGGGTAGGCATTATGTAGCCTCTAAAAAGGGAAAGCAGAACTCCTGGCAGTCATGGAAAACAGATGCCTGCTTCCTGCTGACTGTTAGGGTGTTTCATGTACAAAGTGAGTTAGAACACAGGTCTGGACCTGCGGGTTCCAGAACACCAGATTAAGTGACTTTGTCTCAAATTTATGCCAGGGAGAGTACCATCCAAAAGAGTTAAGGTGGAGCATCACCACAGGCAGAAAATAGTTTTACTTTTGTCCCCTCAAGCCAGGCCCACTGCAATATTGTAATGTACATGTAGTACATAAGTACAGTACTGACCCTGGGGCACTGAAGTCTGCTTGGTGTAACAGGTGTTTGGGGATCTCAAGATAATCTCCAAAATTCAGTGCAGCTCAAGCTGCAATCTTTCTTAAAAAACAATTGTTTCAACTTATTCTTATAATTTTTGACAGAAAATTATCAGAGGTGACTACCCCTGCTATGGCAGGAAGCAGTATGATAAATATAGAGGAGGACTAAGGAAAGCTTATTCCACACTTAACAGCAGAAAACAAGTTTGTTTTCCAGCACATCTGTTTCATAGCACATTGTTGCTGCAATATAAATTTTTTGAGCTGCAATATTTTCCTATCTGTGTTGACCAGGGTCTGTGCCTGAAAGTGCTGAGTGTCCTGGTCTGCAGCAAGACTATTGCGGCCACCTGATACAGGAGCAGTTTGTGTTAGCACTGAGGATCCGCAGCAAAGAGGAGCTCAGACTGTGCCTCTCCATGGAAAGTCCGAACATAAAGCCGGGAAACTAAACTTGGTCTTGGGAGACAGAGGTTCTTTGTCCCCTGCATGATCTCAGACAACATATTTCCTCTCTCCAAGCCTCATTTTTTCCTCAAAATGGGGACTGACAGCTTCCTGTCTTCTCTCTCTGAGCTTGTCACTCTTTTGGATAGTGGCTGTTCCTGATTATGGGTAGGTCTGATGACTGTGAGTCTGACCTCCAGAAGGCCTCTGGACACTTCTATATTATATTTGATAATGAAGCGTCCTGTCTTAAACAATCAAGACAAAAAAAGTAAGTCAGACCAGAGGAAACTGGCTCAGCACAAAATGGCAGCCTCAATGCAGTGAAGTCAGAGCCATTAGCTATTGACTACTATAGAAATACTGAAACTGCATCAGTGATTTCTTTTTTTAATTGCTATTTAGGGATTTAAATGAGATTTTTAAGAAAAAGAAAGACAGAATGTTTAGTCTACAATCACTCTTTGCTGCCAATACAGGCTATCATATAAATTACTTAGACACTTTTAAAAATACATTATTTACTCAATAACCCATAATGGGTCCAGAGCTCCTTTTACACGCTATTATAGAAGTATATAATTGCTGAATTTTCAAATGGATATTTCTTCTAGGCAATAGTCTGTAATGGCCCCTTCAAAGCTCTTAGGCTTTTATCATATGAAGACCTAAGTAGAAAATGTTTAGTTCACCGATCATTGACCTAATAGAAAGCAACAGCTTTTCTGGAACAACTATTGTCTGTTAGGGCACATGATGTATGAATGACATTTAAAAAAATTCTTGGAAGTATGTGCTAGTAAAGAATTACTGTTCATGTGCAAAGCAAATACTGTTGATGAGATCCTCAGAGTTCTTTTGTTTGGTTCTGCTTGGTTTAGTTTTTTAGCTTCTGTGCAAGCCCAAGAGCAAAAGAAAACAGTTGGTTTTGTGTATGAAATGCGAACTCAGTCTAGGACCCATTTGGATCAATGAGAGACATTTCAATTTTCTCAGAGGTCATTCAGATCAATTAAAAGTTGTCTCAAATGAAAACACAATGTAAGAAGCTGAATTCTGAAATCAGAGAAGTAAGGGAATGCTGAAATGGGGCAAATCACATTTCTTATAGTCATGCGGAATACTGAAAAACCTGCAGGCCTATCCTGAGCTTGATCTAGGACAGAAATAGGCAACTTGACACTTTTTCAGCACTATTGCTATGAATCTCACAGTTACTGAACTGCTGTTCTCTACTTATATTTAGCTTTGAAGTCTGCTGTTTCCATTTCAGACGCAAAGAAAGGTTCAGGTTCCTAAAAGCCTGGTGTAAGAAAACACATTTTCTGTCCCTACGCTCTTTGGGCAGTAAAGTCCTTGGCAGTACTGCCAAATAAATGTCAGCTAGGTCTAAGTGCAGGACTAGTGAGACTGAATGTGAGCTGGGGGCAGTCAGGCAGAGACCCTCAGAGAGGCTGCAGGACACCTCCAGCTCTGAGCCTGATGGACCAAGGGAGAGGTCCTTGCTGTGTGGCACAACCCCCTCACAGACTTGGGGCCAACAGGACATGCAGCTCAGCAAAGGAGGCTACTGAATAGCCAGGTCAGGAGCTGGGTGTGATCTTAACACTGTGTGCCATCAAACCAGAACAACTATCCCAGCACAGTGCTGTTTTGTATGTGATCTGACAGCAGAAGCTCTCCCATGCCTTTTATCATTGGATTTCTCCAGCCTCATAAGGCTGCCTGGGACTCCCAGTATTCTGGCATGATTAACACAAAAAAATACAGTTGCTGGCAATTCTAATAGTTCCTTCTGTTTGATGCATCTGATCGAAGAGAAACTGAAATCACAGACCAATATGCACCCAGGCTGCACCAGTTAGCCTCATCATGCAAATGAGGCACACTTGCAGGTGAACTTATTAGAGATCAAATAGGTTTAGGCACCGCAGATAATGAAGGCAGAGCGCTTATGTTGCAACAGTCAGAGGTAGAATTTAATCATGTTGTTGATACCTACAGCAGCAGCGAACAAACACAGAAACAGCCACAAAAATAAAATTGTTAGAATGAAAGGAATGTATAAACCAGACAAATAATAAGAATAAAAAAAAGACCCAAACCAAGGAGCATAGCAGTTTCAAGAAGGAAAAATTTGCACGTTAGATCTGGAAAGACTTGGAGCCCTGCTTCTTTCAGCTGAGCGCTGGATAAGTGGGGGTTGCAAGGAGAAGCTGATGGGGTGTCACTGTCTGTTCCAGGAGAGAAATGGCTCCTACGTACCTGTGGAGATGGTCCTGCAAGGGGAGAGAGGAACGCCAAGCAGCACGATGCTTGAAATCAACGATGGGTAAAACATAGTCCATACTGGAAAGTGACATCTAATAGGAAAGAATTAAGAAAGAAACAGAAACAGCTTCCTGGGGTGGAATTTATAACAGAAGTTACACAACTGACAGGCTAGATTAGCAATTTGGTAGACATTAAGAGTAAATAATTTCTGCAGAGGCATTAGCCCCTTCTGTCTCAAAAAACCTTTCACATGTTCTCACCATCCTTTATGCAAACATCTGGCAAGACTTTGAGCAGGCCCACTAAAGTTTGCCTGTTTTAAGGAGCAAAGAAGAGAATCAGCAGGTGAAACCTGCAAAAGGGAAACATTTGGATTCTTTTTGGCAGACAGAAATGCATAAAAATGCCGCTTGGCGTTTCTTCTAATACCAGTTGGTAGTAGAAGAGCTCCAAAGATGTCAACAGGAAGCCCTAGAGGTTAGAGGGAATGATGTAACCATGTGTGACATAATGCTTGTTGTAGAGATTTCCTGGAACTGATTAGTGCCATTCATGATAACAGCAGCCAGCGAGAGTGTGAGGACTGGGTGAAGGCCCAGGCAGCATTCAGGCGGTGGATATTTTTCTTTCTCTTTTAACACCATGTCTGGTCTCATTGTTTCAGATGCATAATAGAATAACTGTGTGGTATTCTCATGCAGCTTCATCTGGGAAGACTTGGAAGCAACACACTCGCCAGCAATGCGCTGCTACTCCCACGCAAAGGGTCACAGAGAGAGAACTGCAGAGGTGGAAAGATAACGAATACTCCAGGCTCCTCCTTCCTCCAGAATATCCTCCCCTCCATTCCTCTCTTATTCCTAGAGGTATAAGGTGCATTTAGGTCATCCTCATCAGGATATTGTTTTATGCCTAGTCTATACACAAACACTAAGAATTGCCATCTATATTTAACAGGAGGCCTCTGATCTGTGTGAGTGGGTGGAAACTCATAGTGAGTGACACGGACACTGACAATGGCACACAAACTCCACAACACTCTTAAAACTTTTAATTGCATTTTAAAGTAATGTAACGAGGCAATGTTTAATGAGTACTTTGTTTAAGAAATTCTGACTTTATAAGCTAATTAAAGAGAAGGGAGGGTTACTGCACTAGGGCAAGAAACCCAGGCTGCTGAATGTCTTTACTACAGCAACATGTAGTTCAAATTCAGTTGGCAGCCTTGCAAATCTCCAGCCAGCCAGCATGAATGATTACTTTTTTTTCGACGGGCAAATAAATTATTATTATCATCATGATTATGTTAATAGAAAAAGTAAAGGATAGGCAAGTACTTTTTTTGTCAGGGCTGGTAAATTTTCATGACACTTTTTGCAAAGCTGTCATATGGCTGGGTTAGATGAAACTGGAAGACTTTATGTGCGTAACATTTAACTTTAAACATTCTTCATGGAAACTTACATGGCACATAATTTACATATTCAATACCAGTGACAATTTACTTCTCCCATCTGAGCAGGGCTTTCAACTATGCCACTTGAACTAAATTAATAAACAGTAATTAGAGAATGTTGTGCGAGCGAGCTGTTGATGTTGAGAAGATTCTAATCAACACCTTCTTTTAAGGGCCAATTAAAGCTGAATGTATGCAATATAAACATCTTCTTGTATTTAGACATGAACTGGCGAACAAGGTAAAAAATAAAAATCAGAACAATTACAGCAGGTTAGATATGATCCAATGGAAGGACAAATCTTCATTAATTGTGAAAGCAGCAGTAATTTCTAAAAACCACTGGCCACCATTCCATGGTGAAGCACTGACAACTTAAGCAAGTTAATTCTGACCAGGATAAACCTTAATGCTTTCATTGTCAGGCTTTTCTCTGAAAGCAGCTCTGTAGCTGCCTCCAATTTCCACTGCAGTATTCACCTGTCTGTAAGACAACCTGGCATCCAAAGTGAGTCCAGAGCCGCAGTAGAAAGAAGGCTTCTCTGGGGGGAGGCAGTAAAGGCGAGTGTAGCCATCCCATTACTGCTGCCTCATAGCAGAGAGAGAGGCTCCCTGGCAGGTGATCTGGGGAAGGATTTGCACAGTGCAGTCCCCACCAGCACTGCTAGTGGGAATACAAACACAAGGATGAGCCTGAGTGAGAGGTAAAGCTGCCCCAAATTGTCTGCAATCTATTACTGAGGAACAGGAGCAGTTATGCCAGAAGAGCTAATGAACTTGTATGTGAGAAGCCCTTCGCCCCACCAGAAAGATAAGGTGGTTTATTCCTGAAAGGTGAATTTAAGACAACCCTTGTTTCCAAAATTTGGAAAGACAGAGAAAGGTCATCTTTGATTTAAACAGAGAGGATCCTTAGTGTACCAAAGGGAGCCTGCCAGTAGCAAGCCAGACTTGTGTATCACCATTATGAACTGTCAGAAAGTTAAAAATAAGCATAACTTCATCCAACCCACAGCTCACTGCTTCCTAAAGCACATCTTAAAAAAAAAAAATCATCTAAGCTGATGCAATGAAGCACATGCAAAATTTGTCTTCCAAGTTAGCAGATACAACAGGCTAATAAAGGTAAGGGAAACATCTGTTCCAATACTGCACCAGTATCATTTGGAGAAAATGACTGCATCACTTATGGCCGTTTGGTATCCAGAAATACTACCACAGTAATAGGATGTTGTCACCTCAGGCTCTACAGAAATCTACAGGAATTTTACTTGTTTAAGAATATAGGATTAGGCACATGATCAGTGTTTCTTCCCTTTGAAAATAAACATTTCCACTTAACATTTCTATACCGGTGTGAGATCATTATCTTGTGACAGTATTTTGTTCCACTGGCATTATCTCCTAATTAGCTATTTAAAAATATATGTAAGGGGGTGGAGGTGGCGAGTGGACTTGTAAACCTGACAGGTCTGATATGTTCTTACAAGCTCTGCTAATCCCAACCACTGAAAATATATTAGTAAAACCAAATTAACACTTTAAAGAACAACACAGCAAAAGCCTTGTGTCTTGAACACCAGGAATTCAATGTGCAGCAGAAGGGCTCTTGCACCCAGAGCAAAGCCCTTGGGCAAGGGAGAGGAGCAGGAGCAGGGAGAAGAGGGGAGCAGCATGCCAAATGGGAAAATCAGCCCTGGGAAGAGAGCACCATTGAAAGGCTGACAACCTCTACAGTGTGGTCAGCCCTACATTACAGTAGTATCATCACCTAAGGTGTTTGGTGGAGGAGTTGGGGGACTTCTGAAAAGCCAGGCACAGAGAAGTTTACCAGGGATGAAAAGATACAAGTAATACAGAGAGAAAACATCTAACAAACTGTGCTCAATATCCTCTGCGCTGTCTCCATATCCTGAGAGATTATTGCATTTATAGGACAAAATCATAGAAGCTTTCTCCAAGATGCTTCATAATGTATGAGCAGGTCTGGAATCTCAGTTGTGGAATGGTAAGAACTAGGAAGATGGGTATTCTAGTATGCTGGCCTCATTTCTTCTCTCAAGAGGTAGGCTAAATTCCTAAAAAAACACTTTTTGTAAAAAAAGAAACCAGGACACATATACACATGACGGGTCATTTTGGAGGTACTCAGACACATGCAGAAAGCACCCCCTTGGCAATAGTATTCTTCTAGCCAGCGGAGCTATGAACTATGATTTGTTTCGAGTTGCTTTTAAACCTCAATTCAGTAAGTGTGTTGGTGATTTTCAGGGTGTTCCAAACAGTGGAAGGCAGCAAAGTAAATGTCTAAAGAATACTGATAGTGTGAGACAGGCTCTCATCTACCATTTACTCCAATATCTGCAGTTTGATTCAATATGCAGCATGCAATATGACTTTTATACTGATCAGATGGAATTTCTGGGCCTGAATCTGCTTGCAATAGCCATGATCCATCGACAACTTCACAGCAAGCAGGGAGGTACGAGGGAAAAACTGATGTAAGCAGGAAGGGAATAAATCCACATTAAAGTCCTCTGTAGATTTTTGGTTTCCACTGAAAGTTTTCTCTTGCCTAACATCACTTCATGGAATTATAGAATGATTTGGATTGGAAGGGACCTTAAACATCATCTAGTTCCAACCCGCCCGCAATAGGCAGGGGCATCTTTCACGAGACCAGGTTGCTCAAAGCCCCATCCAGCCTGGCTAATTTTGGTCCTTTTTTCACACCTCTTCAAGTCCACTTGGTGAATAAATTAAATTAAATTCCTCACTTGCTCTTGATAATTTTTAAATGCAAGCCAAGCCTCTTGGCTTATCATACCTGGATATCTACTTTTTAAAAAATGCTGTTGGATAATTTCTCTCTCTTTCATAGGCTGGTGCTTTGGCCCATATGCACCTTGTGCACTCCCTAAGGCTCATGCATAACTGCAATGGACGATTAGTCCAACTAAGTCTCCAGCAATTTCAATGGCTTATGCTAGAGTAGATGGGGTACAATATGTAATTTCAGCTTTTTTTGTAAGGGTTTTCAATCGTTCCATGAACTAAATCATTTTATCAGTTTCTCTCTCTATTTCTTTTTTTTTTTTTAAATTTGTCCCATTAAACTACAGAACTGGAACATATTCATGAATAGTTTCTTTCTGCTTTAACTCAAGGAGTTCCTGACATAACAAAAACTGGTAATTAACTGGCTCGAAGACTTTTACAATAGCCTCTTTAAATAAGTCCTAGTATGCAGCACTCGCAGCACTGGCTCCACGTTGCTGATACCACTGCAATGCACCCTCTGTTAAACAAGGTTTGCTGCTCTACCTCAGCAACAACTCTTGGCTCCTTTCTTCACTGCTCTCCTACTTGGAAACACCAAAGTCCTCCCATATTTGCTTGCATGGAAAAGGCTACTAAGGTCGTCCACGATTGCTCCCTGCTCTCAATCCACTTGGCTCTGTAGCACTTCCTTAAACACTCCATTACCAGAGGGCCACTTGCTACCAGCACAAGGACCGAGTGGTGGGTCTCCAGAGGCTGGGCACAGCTTGGCCTCCCCTCCTACCTAGTGTCACAGCTGTTCTGTGCTGTTGGCACAGATTGGCAGTACCCACAACCTGTTCCTGCCCCACACCTACTCAGAGCAGGAAGGGTTCTTCCTGGTAGAAGAAACAGGCTTTGATTTTTCAGGTTTCACTCAGCAGTGTGTGATTTGTAGCTGCTGCTGCTTGTTGGCTCTGAGCATAGTCCGTTTTGCCTACTCATGCTTATCTCCCCTGGTTACAGTACATTCTGTTTCTGATGAAAATATTACACTGATGAGTGTTTGGCTCCACCATACTTTTATACTTCCTGCTAACTAGCTCGAGCCTTATTGTTGCAGTTCCTAATATTTTGCATCATTTGTAGAGCTTGCAATTTAGTTTGTAAATAGCACGAAAGAAAGTTTTATATATATTTTCCCCCAGTGCTCCAGACAGATTGGTTGACTGTGGAACAATTACATACATATGTGCTAGCCTATATTTCTTGTAAAATCAAATCTTGTAAGGATGCCTCAGCCAGAACAAGCCATAAAGCTAGACAGGGAATGGAAAAAAACATCTCCAAATACGTACGGCTTAAGTTACAAAACTATAAAAAAAATAAAGCAAAATTGAAAAGGGCGAAGGAGACAAAATGTAAACGCAAGTTTTTATACATTCTGTGTAATATAAAGTGAGTGTCATTTTGACATGCTGGTATCATGAGCTGCCAATGTAGTTCAGAAAAGAAAGATATTTCCAGAATTATGGCAATGTTGCTCTCTTACATTAAAGCTAGTTACAAGATCTATGTCTGCAGTTGCCCAGCCTAACCGCCTACTTGGAAACTAAGCAAGGAGAAATAATTTCCGAAATAATTGTATTTAAAGTGTCCAGAAAGATCATAAGTCTTCAGAACCACCTTTGGAAATGAAGCCCTTTTAGTGGGAGCTCACAACCACATCCCTCAGTGCAATGAGTGCCTCACAGCAGCTGAAAGCCCCCCCACACCTGCTGCACTCAGTCCTTCTGTAGGACGTCAATGAAGCAATTGTAGCACATCACTAAGTTGATTTTGTGCCTTTGAAAAATCTCCTCCTTAACACAAATACTCCATCACTGTCAGCTGAACACATTTAACTTTTGAATTAATGTTATTTTCCAGAGGTCAGACATGTGACAGCAACAAGAGTCTTTAGCCAAGCCATGTATTTCAGGTCTGCATCTGAATTTCCCCAGAGCCCAGTACTGTTTAAATACAAGTAACTGACTTTGGCTCATCGCTAATGCAAAACGTCTGTTCTCCAGACTCCTTCAGGGCTCTGTTCGTGGCTTCCTTTCCCACATAGGCGTGGGGAGACACATCCCCTCAGTGCCCTCTCCCACAGTACACACTGCTTAGCAGGTCAGCATCTAGGAATAACGGCAGCCATTTTCCTTCCTATTTTGTCCCCATCCCAAAGACTGCCAGGTGTTTCGGCAGAGCTTTAGATGGTAGCCACATAGTTTGTGAAGACTCACGCCTCCACCAAGGGCCACAGCTGCCAGGCTGCCCTGGCACCACTGGCGTGGCTGCTGGTCTGCCTTACGCTCACGGGAGGTGGTGGAGTGGGGAAAAAGTTTTTGGAAGAGGGATAGCAGCTGCTCACTCACATGGGTGGACAGAGGAAGACAAAGTCACTCTCCACTCTGAGGATGGTCTATTTTATATTACATAGCAATTGTACAAAATACCAAACCAGCACTCTGTACGATGTTTTTTGGTGCTTATACAGATCTAGGGTGCCCAGAGGTATTTCAGGAAGCACTATTTCTGGAGGCACATGCAGCTCGAAGGTGCCTGGGCTCCGTCTTTGGTGGAAACAGTAACGTCTGCCCCACCATCCCAATCCCTGCAACTCCAGCAGCCATTGGTTAGTTACAGTGTACTTTGGGACAGGACTGGTCTGTACATGGTGCCACAGTCCAGTCCCCGTGATAAGCAAAGTCACAGATTTCTGCAGTCCAGTTTCACAGCAAGGCTGCTCTCACCAAATTAACTATTAACAATACCAACTAATATTGCATAAACATTGACATTCATTTTCCCCATGCAATAATGTAATAAATCTCGCTCCACTGCTGTGAACTGCTGAGAGGGTTTGGGGGACATAGCCCCCCTTCTCCAGACCTACCTCCAGATGTACATGGCCAGCTCCTGTGACTTCTTTTTTATCTGTCTCTCAGCACAGGTCGGGTCCAGATCTTCCAACACTTACATTTTTTTTCCAGCCTGCTTTGTAATTCAGATAGTGTTTTGGTTCACTTGGCCGGCACTGAGTATTTTCACCACACCCGTGTCTCTTCAGACAAACAACCTCTTTTCTAACCTCTGGCAGAGCTAAACCTAGTGAGTAAGAAGAAACAGTAGTTAAGGCATAATAAATAAAGCCACCCCGAAGAAATACCTACACAAAGCAAGATGAATGGGCATCATCTACCTGGACAGTGTTACTGCTAAACATGGGAGGAATAAATCAGACATGTCAGGAGCACTAGGATACCTGACAAACAGGTATCAAGAAACCGTAGTTGTATCTCTGCTTGTTTGGATCAAACACTTGTAATAGTTGTGGATTAATTTCCTTCCCATAGTCAAAACAATAAAATTCAGGCACCATTTTAATAATTTCCAAACCAGCACCAGATAAGCAGAATTGCATTAAAAAAAGTAAACACCCTGCCATAGAATTGGAGGATATGTAAGCGTTTGGGTTTTTTTTCCTGTGTCTATAAAAGGGGGAGGGTTTTAGCAGCATGAATAGATTTCATTTTGTAAGTTGTGCTACAAAGCACTGATAAGGCCTCGGGAAAGCAGCAGAGATTGAGGCAGAGCAGGAAGAAATACCACCCATATTAGGAGACAGCCACTTACTTAGTTGCTCCCATTTAAATAAAGATGCCATTGTTCAGCCAGAAGAATGCACATATTCACAGGCCCTGTACAGAATAGCTCAGTGTATCTAGAACTCCAGAAGTGTCCAAATTACAGCCCCAGGGCCAAAACTGCCCTTAAGTCTTTCTGAAGAATGACCCTCTGCTTAATTAATCAGTGCTTTAACTGTGAGTGATCCCAGGACACCCTTTTCTCAGGCCTTTTTCTTAGCCCTCCTTGTTCAGAACAAACCTTTAAATGTTCTCTGAGTGATTTTTGACCATTTTTTTTCCCCTTTCAAGGTTATTATTTCCTGTTTTACAGTGAAAGCTCATTAGAAACGAAGACCAGAATCTAGATGATCTCAGTTCAGTTTACTTGGATAGGAAATGACTGACTCGGGATGGAGAGACATTGGCTTCCTTTCAAGGCCTACCAAAAAAGATTAAGTCCATGGGCTCCTAGAATACTGCTACTGCAATTTTCTTTCCATATACTATGTAAGAATTATAGCAGGGCTGTTGAGTTTGTACATGCTATTCTGTTAGTCATATTTGATCCCATCATCATAACTCCAGCTGTTGTGCATGGGATCTTACCAAAGTCTTTTTCCCATTCACTCTGCACAAGACAAGTTTGAATTTTCAGCACTAAGAACTCCTTCTTGCTGTCACAGGCTAGGTCGTCTGGATTCTCAAAAAGTTGGGTTTTTTTTGTTTTCTGTCTGGAGTAGAACTGAGATTCGATGGCAACTAGAAACGCATGAAGCCAACAAAAGATGTTGTGCAAAATTTCTCTCCAGATTAGACTCTGCTTTGTCTATCTAGTTTTGATTATAAAATTCACCCTATTCTAACTGAAGGTAAACAGGGAAAGTCAAAAGATTTTGCTTGAAATGAAATCGGCAGCGTCTTTTTTTTTTTAAACAGTGATCTTTACAGTGAAGACCAAATTAATTTTGACTATCTTTATAAAGTTGTAACAAAATATACAAACTAAAAAATGTCAAGGTTTTAAAAAAGTTACCATGAATGTTTTGAAAAGGTATAATGATAATATAATCTGCAGCTGGGGAAGCTGGAGCCATACTGTTTGATAGGCCCTATCTTATGATATCCAATATTAAGCTAAGTAAAATGATATGACCGGATGGCCTAACTAAATTTAGTAGTCTGGTGAATTGCCACTCTACTAAATTTAGTCAGCCCATAATGGGCATTAGATATCTACAGCCCAAATGATAAAATCTATCTTGCTTTTTTAGGCTCTCGGCGAATGCACAATATACTATCTTGCACTTTTAAGAAAGAACCAAATCTGCAAGGAAAACCATGGGAAGGGGGGAACCAGGACCTTAAGGAACACAGAAGGAATCAGCATGTGTAAATCCACACCCTCATGCTCATCATTACCCTGGCAGCAGGAGAAAGAGCAAGGGTGCTCCCCAGATATGTGACCTTGAAGGGAGGAGAGCTCTCTAGATGCCCTAATCCTCCCCACTGTAAAGCTGCTACTCCAAATGTAACTTTGTGGGAAGAACAGTGGTTACAGGTGGGAGCTGGGCTCTCTGGGCCTTGCTACTTCTACAGAACATATGCTGGCTGTGTTTTCTTACTATATTTTCCATTCTGGCCTTTCTAATCCTGGTGGTAGACAGGGAAGTATATTTCTCCATAGATTTCTATGCATCTGTGAGCCAGCTTTATAGCTATGAAAACTGCTAAGTCACTTTTCTCAAAACCATATTTGAGGTGTTACTTATACAGTTCCTGCTGTTTAAGGGGATTTCTTCTCAGTCCATGTGTGCTGTGACCTCTCTACTGGTGGGAAACCATGTAGGACACATTTTTTTATTAAATGTGAAATATAATAAGGCTAGAAGCTTTTAAAAATTCTGCCATTAACAAGTAGAGAATAGAAATTGGGCATGAAAAGTAATCACTGTAACATTATTCTGGTGTCCTTAAAAAGAGTTGCATCCTTCTGTCCTCATATAAGAAGCTACTGAATGTCCCATGTTACTCAGTGATACTTCTTAATTACAGACAAGAAATAGTGTCCTTGTCCTCACTTCAGTCCCCAGTTCAGCAATATAGACACAGGCATTCTATGCAGCAGGTTCTACAGATCTAGTTTTGTGCTGAAGGTTTAATATCAATAAAAAGTGAGCTTTGATCCCCTCCCTGCAACAGGCAAATTTAACCTGTCTGAAGTTCTGTATGCATCATTCTCTGCAAGAAGCAATTTTATTGATCATAGCTGGTTGTACATGTTCAACAGTCAGAGAGAGACTGGCTTTAAAGAATAATATATTTCAAAATAATCAGTATAGAAATTCCTCATTTCCTTAACCATTTACACTAAAATGGAACAAACAGATCCTTGGAAAAATGCTTTGTCCTTTTGTGGAGGAGCGTCTAAAATAGTAGCTAAGAAGTAGGTATGAAAATAAGATCATTACAGCTATTATCTGTATGTACTCGATCCACGTAGATACAGTGTTTTGGAAACAAGAGAAAGGAGATGAACAGGATCTCAAAATTCAGAGCATTTCTTTAATTTGTGACATTCCAGTTTTCAGTCAGAATTTGCCCTCTTGCAAGATTTTTAAATCTAAGTTTCAAATAAATGGTTGTGGCAAATGTGATCACTCTCTCTGAGTTCCCTCCTCAGAACTTTTGGAAAGGTTGGCCTTTTGACCCAGTTGCGTTTGGAGGTTGTGTAGGGCTCAAACACACAGGATTAGCACAGATATCACAAAGTGCACCCCTACCAATGCCCCCATTGAGGTGCCAGCCCACCCCCACCTCAGAGGGGCTGTCACAGAGGAAAGCTATTAGACACCAGAGAATCCAACCACAGCAACTAAACACACTGGGAACCAGGGTGCCCTAGTTCTGCTGTTCACACAGTAACTTGTTTTTCTTTTTATAATTATGTCTTAATCATTCTTTATGCTGAAATAATCATAACATATTTACAGCCAGAATCTATTTTAATTTTTGTCTTCAGATCACTTTCTGTGTGGCCTCATACTGCCATTCTCAGCCCAAATGACACCCTTCCTATCAAAGCCAATTTGGATTTCTTTTCTCAGACACAAGTTTCCAAGGTATTTCTGTCAAATGATTTACTCAAGTTCAGATGTTGCAAATGGATCTGCTGGTGTAAAGAGGCAGAGCAGCAACTCTGGATCTGACCCAGCTTGTATTGGGTTTCTCATCACTGTATTTTGTAACTCTATAACGAAACCTCATTAGTGTAGCATGGCTTCATAACCCAACAGATGTGATGCTTGGCTTCATAACCCAACAGACGGGATGCTTTCCTGCTCACTCCAGTTGTGCTTCTTGCTTTTAGTACAGATGAATACTTACTGGCAGGTAACCACTAGCATCATTTTTTTTAACATCATTGGTTTTTTGTGGCTGTTGCTTTTGCTTTTCTGATATGACTTTCCCCTTATCTGCCATGGGTAAATATTTGGAAAAATGCATTAGTTTCTCATAGCTCTTTAGAAGAGTTTCATCTAGATTTGTTCATTTACATGTATTCATGTTTTACAAGTTTTCTCCCCCTCATTTTTTAATCAAACCCCTGTTTTCACAAGGCCTCCACTTCTTCCTAATTGTCAGGTCTTATTATTTTTGTTAAAGACTGATTTTTTTCTTTAAAAAAAAAGCAGCTCCACTGCTCATCCATTTTAAAATCATAATTAACTTCATCTCCTTCTTCATTTGCTAATGGGTCTATTTTCTCTCCAGTATTTCCTTTTCCCCTGGTACACTTATAAAGTCTCTCTTGTTTCTCTTATCCCCTTTGGCTAACTTTAACTCATTCTGCCTTAAGCTGGGGAAAGGGAGACCTTCACAACACAGTGCTCAGAACTTCCAGACCATTTTATACTTTCAAAGTCTTTTGCAGACATCAACTCATTAACTTTCATAACATGCCAGTGAGATAGAGAAGCATTTATAGCTTTATTTTGATGCAGAAAAGGAAGGGGAGGTCCTGAATAATCGATGCTGACTGCAGAGGGGGCTGCTCCAGGGACCAAAACCCCTGTCCACATGCCCAGGCAAGTAGACAACTAAACCTGCTGGTGGGCACAACACCATCAGCAGCAAAGCTATAAAGTTGAGCTCAGGGAAGAGAGTGAAAATTTTCCTTTCAGCTGCCTTTATATCAGTCTATTTTTTAGGTGAAGACTCTACAGATGTTATCCACCTAAGTTTCTGTTCAGTTCTGCTGGTCAGATGCTCCTATACGATATTAATACATCTGGCCAAAAACGCTGTGGGAGAAAGCAGTGCAATTGTTTGCCCAGAGGATATTTTTAAAAACCTGTTGTTGCTTTATACAAGTACCTGACAAACATCTTTACTCTTTGATAGCCATTACTCTCAGAAAAACAATTTCAAAACCATATGCTCAAGGTGCTTGAACTAAGGTTTAACTACCACTGTTCACACAGGGGCATATCAAGGGTTAGGTTTATTTTCTCATGCAAATATGACAGCCTGGGCTTACTGTAATTTTCTTTAGTTTCATTATACCCACACAGCATTATATAGGATTCTCACAGCGCTTCTTAGTTTATGGTCCGTGGATCATTGGTGGTCTACAAGAAATCAGGAAGTGGTGGATGCAACAACTGCACAATTTCTGAGAAAGACCGAAAGCCCAAGCCATGCAAGCACGTTCCAGTGAGCAAACAAAGTGGAGGGGGTGGAATCAAATTAACAAATGAACAGTCAAAGCCTATCTGAATTTTTTGTTGGTTTGCAAATGAAAAGCATTGTGGTTAGACGCACAACACAGCCTGGGGATATTTTTTTCATGATCTTAAACAGTGGTTAAATACTGCTTTGCTTGTCTGGAAGTCTAAAAAGTTAAATGATTTTCATGAGACTCTTTTCTTCTGAACTGGTGTCAGCAATGTCTTCATCACCCTTGCTTGAACTGTGGTGCATCACAACACTGCTCCCTAGAGCTTATTGCAATCCTGTCCCTTACGCTGGCTGACCAAGGGGATCCTTACTGAGCCCTCCGAGGAGTCCTCTCCCTTCCCATTCTGCCCACGCTGCCCTCCATGCCCACCATGCCTCTCTCCCACAGGCAGAGCCCCTTCCCAGGGGCTTCCAGAGGGCCAGAAAAAGCTGGTGCCATGCTGCAATTTATAGGGCTGGCAACCAGAAGAGGTATAGAGCTGTGATTTTCCTCTCTCCTGGTGGACTTCCCAGGGTGGAGAGTGAGATGTGATGGTCTAGTTTCTTCACCTCCAGTGCCTTTTCTAGAAAGAGGTCCAGTTAGGCCCTGGATCTCCATTTGTGTGTGGGTGGGTGTATGGGGCAAGGGGAAATCAGGGGAAGTAACCAATCCCTAAAAATGACTTGGTTAAGTTCTGCTGAGCAGGAGAGGCTCAGCAAACAGCCTGCTTAGCAGTCCCAAATTATGTTGGCTAAGTACACAGTTCAGATGTTTATGAAGGTTTCTTTCTGACGCTTGAAAACTTGCATCTGTGCTTCCAGTTCAAGTTCTCTCAAAAATTTGAACAAAAAGCTTGTGAAGTTCAGCATCCTCCAAATTGCCCCATACAAGTCACTACTGAAACCATATCCAAATGGCTCCCCCCTGCCATACCTTTCACAGAAATGACCTAAACTTTGTCAGGTTCACATGTCCCTAGAGATGATCTCATTTCACTGCTTCAAAAGAGCTTTGGTCTGCACAGCCTGTAGCAGCAAATTTACACTTCAAAAAGCAGACAGCTTTTTCCACATCTTATTCACTTAATGGGTGAGAATGTAAAATTAGTTCCGTTGCTGATGAGGACCTTGAGCCAAATGAAAAGTGTTCATTTGTCAGCACAGACTTACAGCCTGAAACATGATTATATAGCTAATCCAATAATGGGTTTTGATGCTGAGCATTTATTTATATACAGTATGTCTTGTTATCTGTTGATAATCAGGCTCTACAATTTACTCTCTTTTGTGTCATTAGTCATAGCAACATCTTCCAGACATATTACATTTGTGTGTCAACATACAAACACACACAAAACCTTCCTGACCAAAATGCTTTCTTTGCCTCTTTTCCTTGAAACAGCATTTGAATTTGAGCTTTTGTAGTTTAAAATATTAGTAGGAAATGAATCATGTTAGACTGAGAACCCCTCTGCATCTTAGAAGTCTTAATAGATTAAAATTTGAAACATAAATTTTGTTTCCTTATCTATAACATCATATGAACTGATTTATTCTTTTTTTGCCTGATGTGAATACCAGTACTTAATTATCTCAGGTATAAATCTGTATACATTAAATGGCCCCTGTCCTAAAGTATTCCATGTCCTAACATCAGATGGTATAATAGACTTTGCTAACTATGCAAACACCACTATTTAATGGCTGAAAAGATCCATCTTTTATAGAACAGAAAGTAAGTATAACATGTTAATGTTAATATCAGGCATAGTTCCTACCTCAGGTACATTAAAATTAATCAAAAAACCAGAAAGCCATTTGTTTGTCTATTCTTTTTCAACTTTCTAACTAATTTCTGTCACTACCTGACACTTTTGCAGTTGTGTGGATGACCATAACTATCTAACACTGAAGTACTGGGACAGTTTACTACTCATTTAAATATAGAACACATGAAATTCAAATATTTAAAATGGGGAGGCATCTTAATAGCTATGCTATAGTAACATTCACAGATATTAAAAAGAAAAAAAAGGCTATGGGAAAGTAAAATCACTCCACTATTAAGCTGGGAGTTAATTGCAAATGTGGGGCACACCTGCACACTCTGTGAACAATCCTGCAACACCACACAAGGCAATTTCTGTGCTAAAGGATAGCTCTGCCTGTGGAGACACCCAGGAACACCTCTGGAGGTTGGATGAAGTCTTTTCTAAATTTGGCAGTCAGAAACCTTTTAGAAGTAAAGTCATTAAGTAAAATTTACCTCAAAGGATACTGCAAATCAAGGGTGCAGATGAGATGATGCATGAGCCAAACTCAAGCTTTGCCACTGCCTCTCCTACAAGCAGGATCAGGCCTCCCTGTGCGCTTTTGTTTAGCTGAAATTTACTCTACAATAAATACTCATATATTGCTGCAACATGATGTTTTATTGGGCTGCACTAGTTTACTAAAAACAGCAGGCTGGTAATAGCAGTGCTTGTGGTTCTGCCTGTAATTCATTTGTGCAAGGTAATGCACAGGGAGAGATATGATACAAGATAATAAGGCAAATTAAAAAAACTACTAAAGTCAGTACCTGCAATATATAGTATATTAGGACCATGTTCAGACAGGCTGATTCTTTGGATATTTTTATATTTTGTTTTACCTTGGCAAAGTAATTCATTAGGTATTCGCTTGGGTAAAGAATAAATGAATATAGCATACATTACATCCTCACTTCAGTTGCAGAAACAAATCTTTCCTGTACCCGCCAATGTAATCTTCAGAGTTTTCGTTATATAAAACACCTCAAGAAAAATGCACCTTGGTAAGATTTACACTTTATTACTCTAATGATTCTACAAACACTGCCACAATGTGATGAAAGGCAAAGCAGTCCTGATCTGATTGAGAGCTAATAAAAATCAGTACTGAAAACTGAAAATAGCACCCTTATCATCTTTCTTTCATTTAGACCTGATTACTAGGGGATTATAATGCAATCACAGCTATGTGTGAGAGGTAGCTATGGGAACCAGTTTTAACTGTTTATCTAGCCAAAGATCTTAATTTAAGTTTGAACACTCTGATTCATTTATATGTAAGACACCAAGGAGACAAAATGCAGAAGAAACAGATGCTCACTTGTTCTTTCCATTTAACTTCATAAGCTACCAGCCAATTTGTCTTTCAGGGACAAAATTAATTTCTGATGACAATGTGAGCAAGTAATAAACTGGGAGTTCCTGTCCTGGGAAACTTGTTAAGGCCATGTAATGTTCTGGAGTTATTTAGAAAAAAACAATTTGCTCATAGGCTTGCAGGGACATCTGTAACAGAGTTTTCTTTGTCCCTGTGCTGTTACTCATTTCTGGGGGCTTTATGACACCTTTTCCAGAGGTTGATTTGAAAAAGTTCAAAAGGAAATATATTACCCATTATTTCTTTCCTGTGGGGTATTTTCTTTTTCTTAGTCTGTTCCTTCCCCCCCCCCCCGCCTTCATATTCACAAATCATGCAAACCTCAACCCACTTGCTTTGCTACTTCCACACAGCCAGAGAAAGTAACCACCAGCCAGGAGGCCTACAAAATTAATCAAAAATTATCTGAGGAAAAGAGTTTGTTGGAAATTTCAAGGTAAGTACACACCTGAAAATATCTGACAGAGCACTGTGAAAATGTCTGTGGCACATTTAGGTGGAAGGAGCTTTGTCCATTAATGCTGTAAATTCTGTTAAGTTACCGTCATGAGCAGGGGGAAAAATGCCAAAATGAGGCAGGGAGAGAGAAAAAGAGAGAGAGAGATCTCTTCCTAAGAGCTTGCATTGTCAGTATGGGCTGCAGGTACATGCTCCTGCATCACTTAACCAAAATGTTCTCCATTTTTCAGTATCTTTGCTGGCACTATTTCCTCATTTTGGTATTTATTTCACATGTACAGCTCTTTACTCTAGTAACACTTTTCTATTATTTGGCTCATTTATTGGGGTTTTATCCCCACCTGTCTGTCCCTCCACATCTCAGGTTTTCTCTTAGGTAAATTCCTACAGTCTAATATCTGCCCATTAGCACATTTAAAATCACCTCGTCTGCTGTGCTTAACATTCATTTGCAGCTTATGTGCTTCACATGAATGTTCCTTTTCCAGCAGTTCTTTTGAAGAAAGTTTAAAGTAAGTTGCAAAATGTTTCTTTTTCATCTAAACAGGGAAATGAATTTAAGAAAGGAAGAGAAGAGCCTGAAGGTCTAGCTCTTTCAAAATTTAAACAGAATTCAAAACACTGTTGGAACACATCTGTCAGAGAAAGCATGAGAGCACCTGCATTTTAAGAATGAATCTCATCCCTAACTCCTTCCTTGATAATAGCTTGCATGAACAGCACCTTTAAACCACATCAATCCCAGATGCTTTCCATCCATCCAGTTATTATTTCCCTTGGCACTGAAGTGCAACTACCTCTAGACTGAAGCTTCTCAGTGATGTGCAGCCTAGTGTGCAGCACCACGTCTCACAACAAGAAGTGATTTAAACTATTCAGCTGAAATTATAAAACAAGGGGAATTTTAAACAAGTAGTTCAAACCCCAGCTCATCCTGGATACTGCACAGAACAATATTAACTCTTGATTTAGAGACTAGATGGTTTCAAATACAAATTATAAGAATGAACTTCGGATAGAAAAAAACCTAAGATTTGAATGCAAATTTAGAACTTTACCATGGTTCTGTTTGTATTTACATAGCAGGACCTCACCAGCCCACTGCCTGAGCACGCAGGTAATGGCCTGGCTCTGTATCTGTAGTTCAGCTGTTTTCTACTACTTTCCTTTACCTTCAGTTAGTTTGCAGTGATCAAGATAGAGCTTCTAGACACAGCCATTCAAGTGTGGTGGCTTGGCCATTAGCTCAGCACCAAAAAGGTGTCACCAGCAAGGACTGCTGCAAACTTCTTACCAGTGGGACTCACAGAAAATTTAAGTTCATTGCTTAAACACCTATTTGCTTTCATACCATCCTTGCCACACAGCTTTGAAGGCTTTTATGCAAAGGCAGGATACATACTGAGGCTATACAGATGAAAACAGAGCATTGACTCATGTTTCAAGAACACAGAGTAAGGAAAGTTCACACACTTCAGAAAAAAAACCCACAACATTTTGCAAATTAAATTAGTGCTTGGGAGAGATGAGATTAGTCAGTGCTCTGGCATCCTCTTTCACAGGGATCTGCAGCAGGGACATGACAGCAGAACAGTGTTCCTTTGGGGGGGGGGGGCTGATGAAATTTCCCACCAAGACACTCCACAGGTTTGGGACATATTGATTACTGAGGCAAATTTAATAAAAAAGAATGTAAGGATATAAAAGAAATACTCTGTCAGGAAAGTTTGGGTGGGGAAGGTTTGACTGGTTATTTGTGGAGCTCTGTGACAATTCTGAAAATTTCTGTTGGCCTGCTGGGAAGCACAACAGTCACAATGGGTAAAAAACCAAGCAGTTTTCTGGGCTGCAGGTACAGGAGAGAGATGGCTGAGGGAGGATTACAGTTTATATAATATTAATCCTCCACAAAGCACAGTGTTAATTAACATGCAATTAAAGTAGAAAGTGTCCTTACTTAGATTTTAAAAATCCTAAACCAATAATGTGGCTTAGTCATAAAGTATGAATACTGGGAAAACTGAGCATTTCAGTCCACTTCACCAGTTACTCAGAGTATCTGGCAAACTGACTCAGTAAGAGCAGTTTAAGGTAGGGAAGTGCATAAAGGAGAGGGGGTGAAGAGCTGGGCTGGGGCAATTTTGGGAAACCTGTTCCACAGAATCACATCTGCCACTTTATTTCCTGTGAAAGTCTGAGACCGGACTCAATACCACAGTGCAAAATTTCTTAGATATATCTTTTAAAACCCTGCAGACCAGGAAGACATTAGTAGAACAATGAAAAAACTTGGCATCTAAATAACTCTATATAAACCAAACAGATATTTTCCACTCTTCCACAAAACTCAATATAATATAATATATTACACATTTTTATGCAGAAAGTCTTACATAACCTGTCTCCATTTCAATGAAGCTGTAAATTTGCGGGTTGGATATCTGACATGCAATTTTGATTAAATAAAGAAGTGGGAATAGCACAGCTGGGCTGGAGTCAGGTGAGTCTGAGAAAAGGGGGAGTCTACAGGCCTCTCTAAAAAGCTCTCATCACAAAGTGAACCTATAACATTGCCTTTATTGTACTGAGCCTACAAGCCTAGAGGATGACAAGCTTGTTTAGGGTGGGAGATGTTGAAGCAGGATGCCTGTGCCTCAGCCTGGCTTAGTGTTTTACAGATTGTAACCACTGTATTCCCACAACAACAGAATCAACATGAGCTTCCTCAGCAGTACATTAGGGTCCAAATTGACAACACAAAAAGGAAATGTTTCTTTTAGCTGAAAAAATTAGTGCAAAAAGCATATGTGAGCTGTATGAGAGCTGTGTCACTAATACGCAGTCTTCAGCGAGATGATCCCAGATTGGTTCACCTCTGATCTTGGAGGGCATCAGATTTTGGAAGACCAACAAGTCAGCAGATGCTCATCCTTTCTGCAATGCCCCAGTAGAAACCAGATCTTTGTTTCATGGTGCGTAAAGGCTGTGAAATCCATGAAGCTCAGAAATCTCAAGGAATACAAAATAAAACCACTCCTGTGCAGTCCTAATACAGGAAATTCCAGTGTGAGGGAATGTAGCCTCTGTCCAACATACCACAACCAGCAGAAGAATGTGGCTTCAGAGGAAAAAACTTTCAACTGGTTCCTAGTGGGCTTACGCATAAGTTGACTTTGTGTTATCGTAATAAGCCCACTGGTCCATTCAGTCATGGCTGTATTTCTGCTGGCCTTGCTGTGAGAGCAGCAGAGCCATGGTGGACAGCCCCATGTGGGCCTGTGAGACCAGGCACATGGGAGACACGAAAAGGGTGATTTTCTTTTCCTGATGAGCTCAGGGGAGGCAGACAGTACTATGAAAGTCTCCCCCTCCGAATGAAATTCATTAAAACTACCCTGAGGCTACTTGCTTCTCTCCCTCCTCATGAAGTCAGTAAAAACCATCAACACCAAACATATTAATTTAAGTAAGTAAAAAATATAAATTGAAGCCTAATGGGTATTATTGAGAAATGGTCTTCAGCATCTCCGGCACCTGGCAAGACTATCAGTTATTACACATGATACTGTCCGTACCTGTCTAACAGTAACCTGACAACTGAGACCTAAGATCCAAACCATGGAGACCACATGTGGCTTTCAGAGATAACTCTTCTGGAAATGTTGGGGAAAAAAGGGAAAAGACGAGAATTGAACCCTGAACCTGGCATAGCTCCAATAATGACATCTTAGAGCCTACAACTCTTGTCTTTCCTCTGATAAAAAAGTGGCAACAGAATGCAAAAGATGCAAATTTTGGGTCTGAGAACTCCCCGTGACGTGGTTCAAGCACAGTGGCACTGTGCCCGGGGGCACTGCAAGGGTGGTGGCAGAGTGTGCATTAGGGTGCGGGTCACAGTGTCTCCCCTTTCCTTCCCTTCCCTTCCAGTTTATACCTGCCTCTGAGGCACAGAGCAGGGACAGCATGGACACACCTTGTGCTTTGAATTTTTTACTCACAATAGTCCCTTACAGTTCTGTGCCAACTCAGCTGCGGTAAATCTAGTCTTTTAGGTTTAATCATATGATAAATTTTAGCCAGCTATCACAAAAGCAAAATCTCCCCTACACACTTCTTACATCACGCAGGTGAAAGCTAACAACCTGAGAGCAACTGTTACCAACACATGAAAGCGTGGTTGTTCCAGCTAGATGAAAGGAACCAAACCCGAGACAACTATTTTGTCAGCCCTCATGGGGAATCTTGTAAAGCCATCTCCCATCCTCTAACTGCTCTGTGGTTAAATAGTAGCTTCAGTTCTCTGATGTTGCAATCCAGCACCTTTCACAGGCATTAAATTCCCTCTAAATTAATTCTAAGGAAAAAACCCACCTTTCTGCGCAGAGGTATTTCCATTGCCCAGTTATTTTATATGAATCTGATAACTAGTTTCCTGCTACAGAGATTACATCTTGAATACCTAATGCCAATTTGGAAATTTTTTAGGCAAAACAAAAATAGATCTAAAATACAACACACATAGTTTAGCTAAGTGTAGAAAGTTAATGCAAGGCATGATTGGAAAAACATCAAATAAATTGGAGGAGGGGAGCAGATTCAACGGGTATCTCTCATGGTTAGTACATACTGTAGCTGGTCATTCAGACATTTCTGGTTTTGAAAGTACATTTCTCTTAGCATAAAAATGTCAGAGTTCAACAATTTAGAAAAACAAGTTAGAGAGAAGGATAGAGTGCAGCCAAAGGATAGCCTTTAACAACCATTTCAAAATGAAATCTAAATATGCTTACATATTAGATAAATGTTGGCTTCCAGGGAAGCTTTACAACACTTTAATTCCATCCTGGACTGGGATATATGGAAATGTTTTGAATTTCCATAAGTCCAGAGCTCTCTGCTAAGCACACCAGCTGATATTTCTATTCATATAATAGAAGCTTTTTTTCCCATGAAGTAACTCACTGGGCTCTCTTTGGCAACTTTCTTTTTTTTTCTTTTGAGCTGCAGTACAATTTTTTTAATAGGAATATACAATAATTACTCTTTTCATATTCTCATCAGCTACTGATAACTCAACTGCCCTATTTTTTGCTACATAGATTCAAGGATCTACTTTATTTTTAAATGTCAGAGTTTTTTTCCCCCCTCTCATTACTTGAAACTCAGCAAACATAAGGGGTTGCATACAGGTCACACACCTTCAGTTTCGTGCCCCGCCTCCATAGCAAGTTCTTTGGAAGTTTTTCTTATCCTTCATAGCCAAACCAGCAGTGACCAATCCATGGTCTATGGCCCATCACACACACCTCATGGACACAACACCTGTAAAATAGACAAATTAAGGCCAGCCTCAGCTTTCCCTAGGCTAAGATATTGTAAGATCAGACCCAGTGAGTTGTCTGAATGGTGCAATGACCCAGGGAAAGTGTGGGCAATCATACTGCCTACAGTAGATGAGGAAAATGCAACCCTGAAGTCATAGAATCACAGAATATGCCAAGTTGGAAGGGACCCAAAAGGAGCATTGAGTCCAACCCTTAGCCCTGAATGGGACCATCCACAAGACTCACACCATGTGCCTGAGAGTATCAAAGTCAAAATGGTCAGATCTAGCTGTGATTTGCACACACGTGAGAAGAGCAGGCAGGTGCCTGATTCCGAGACATGCTAGGCATCTCTCCTAGTATTTTGTCTTTGTTCATATACAAGTGAAACGAGTAAAAAAATCCTGTAAATGGCTACATCAGTCAATGGTTCTTAACAAGAAACAATATATCAAGAAATGCCTCTTGACATTGTACCTTCAGACTTGTGCAGGCAGCCCATTTCTCACTGCTGGCCCCTCTCATGCTGTGGCAGGCTCCAGCTCTCACACAGCAGCTGGCAGTGCCCTGTCCTCTCATGCTGTCCCAGAGCTCCTTGGAGACCTGGAAACAAAGAAGCACCGGTTCTTTCCCAGGCAGGACTACTCAGCTGCTGCTTCCATGGGTGCCAGCAGCTTAACACACAAATTCATCTTGAGGAAAGTAGAGATGTGGAGTCTTCAGGCTGGTAGGTGCAGCCTGCAGTGACCATGGGCACTGGTGATGACAACCTTTTTACACACACAGACTTAGAGTATTAATTTGCAAGCAACAGGGAGAAACAGGGCTGCCAGTCAACCCGTAATATGTTGTAGAGCTGATGCCATTTGTCATATATCAAAGGTCTTATCAAGGGTGTGCCAGCAAAGCCAATTTCACCTCTCATGGTCTTCAAGGCAGCCATCGGAAGAGTTGCATAAGAGGTTGTTTAATTATTTTACTATAACTTTTCCTTTATATTGCCTTCTTTTTCAGTCTCCATGTTTAAAGTTGAAGGAAATGACATGAAAAAGCAAAAGATAATTAAAGTAGGATTATAGCAAAGAAAGCGGGCACGTTGATTTTAAATGTACTTAAAATTAGGGAGGAACTTGAAGGCCAAAAAAATGTGCCATGGCGCTAAACAATTTTCACAACTTGTCATTGAGTATGATGCCTCTAAGCAAGTCCATCACCAAAGGCTGTCCTCTGTCACTGAACCTAAAACCCTGTACAATGTTTTTGTCTGGTCTAGCTTTCCATGGCTGATGTATTTCAAGACAGGAGGGAGATCTTATTAAAACAGGAGAGATTAGGAACAGCAAGCACACCTGCTCAGCAAACAGATGTGAATCTGGAGAGACACCCTCTCCTGACAAAAGCACATCCTACAGATATGTGTCAAAATGGGTGAGATGACTATTTTAAAAAGTTGAAAAACCATTTGGCTTCTGCAGACTCAAAAGTGATTCTGTGCTGTAACTGCTCATTGGGCAGGGGCACATGCAAACCTTTTAGTACGGCTACCCAAGCACTAGCCCAGGAAGAGTAGCTTTCACAATTTGGCAAGTGGATGTGGAGATAATCATGTGATGTGGGCCTTGACCTCTCTGCTAGACCAGATAATAGAGCAAAAAAAGAGGAAGATGGCAAGGAAATACTTGATCTCTTTGGGTAATTGTGACTTGCAGTTTGTTATCACACTCAAGTTGAACATCAACAGGTTTTGGGTTTTTTTGTGAATTTTTAAGGAAAATTGATAACATCAGCAGTCAGCTATCTCCTATTGCCACGCTCTTGGTTCCTAACACAACTAATAATTCAGCCCTGATATACTCCCTATGATCACTTTGGGCCAAGGTCTGGGCTAACAGAAAATGATTGCAAAAGAAGGCAACTGAGAAGAGGTTGTCTTGGGCCATAGCACTAACTTTTTGTATACACTGAAAACACACACTATCGATATGGTGTTGCCCTCTGTATTCCCCCTGCTGCCAAGGATTGTGACTACGCACTGCCAAGGACAGTGACTACTCTGGCCAGGTGGCTTGTTCCCTGGATGCAGGTACCTGCTCACATCAGCCCTTGCATTCTCTCCAGTGTCAGGGAGAGGTTCCTGCACCTTTGAAAGACTGAAGTGGATACCTCATTAGGCCTTGATTATCCTCAAGCAATTGCTTAGATTTCTGCCCTATTACCAATCTGCCTTTTTTAGCAGGGGTCATGGAATGGGCAGTGGCTGTCTTGTCTTCGTTATAATGCATCATTTGAAACTTTTCAATTAAGCTTCAGATCAGGCCACAGTACTGAGACCACTTTAACGAGGGTGAGTAATGACCTTGTGCTGCACGTGATTTCTGGCACACCATCAGTTTTAATTCTTCTTGATCTTACTGTAACCCTTTGATACTTTGGATCAAGGGTTCTCTTGAAATGCTTTAAGCACATTGTAGGACTTTCAGGGACTGTTCTGACATGGTTTCTATCCTACTTGTCTCAATGTAACCAGACTGTCACCTGTAAGTTTTCCATATAAATTCAAATTGCCAAAGATTAAAAGGGAGCTGAAAATCTGGCCTGTGTTCAGAACCGGGGAAATCTGGTGTGGGTCCCCAGAGTGAGCAAATCTAAGGAGGATTCTGCTACGAGAGCAAGGTAACCCCTTTGATGTGCCATGCCCAAGTACAGCAATGCTATGATTAGAACAGAAAGCTACATTATGCTGGAGTAGTGAATTTAATAAGAACTACTCAGAGAGAGACTTCCAGAAATTTAGACTTCCCGGTTAATACCCATCTTTACATTACATATAGGTCAAAATAAAACTCTGTGGTTTAAAACACAGCATAGACCCTCATCCAGTTAAGCCAGTAATAGAAATAACATTGATATCAGCAGGATAAAGGTCTCACCTTTGAATTAAGGGCTATTTGAACCCAGATCCAAACCCAAGCCTCATAGCTGGAATCAATTTCTAAACAGGCTGTGTGTGGACAAAGATTAGCCTTGGTATTTTCAAGGTGCTTTCCCAAGTCTTGGAGTCTAATGAACCTGGCTTCCTTCTCTTGGGAGAAGGAACAGCATCTAACTACAAAATTAATCTCAGAAAGAATTTTCCAGGAGCCCCTTGACTTCTCCAAGGTTTGTAGGCTCCCAACGGCTGACACAAAACCTCCATGAGCATGAGTCAATGAAACAGGTACAGGTTTGTTAATAAAAACCCATATAATGCTTCTCATACAAACTCACGTAAAACTCATATAATGCTTTTAGGTTTGAATGCTTCACAATGTCTGGATGCAAAAATCCTCAAAACACAGAGTCCTTTTCAATAGGAGCAGTTGGTTCCTACTAACGGCATGAGACCAAGCACCAGATGTCCTGAGGGGCCACACTCAGCATCCACAAGGGAGAGAAGCAGCTACAAGCCTCAATCCCAAACCATGTAGTACCACCAACTTACCTATTGAGGAGACAGTGAGAATGGGGCTGCAGCCTATGCCTCGCAGGCAGGTATGTGGGAGCCTGCGCTGTTTGGCCCATGGCCCTGGTCTGTCATAGGGACTGTGCTTGCTGAGCTTGCCAGAGGGGTGTGAATTTTTAGGTAGCTGTTGTCATCTGAAGTCTTCCCTTTAGACATCCCAAAAGCTCCTCTCCTGGCTTACAAGGCACGTCTGGCCTGTTACCCCGGGGCAGGCTGATTTACGTCTGAGAAAGTCTCACAGGCTGCCTACAAACAGAGCAAAGGAACGAGATGTTTAACAGTTCCCCTCCTGCCACAGTATAGACATTGTCACCCTTAAAAGCAATGGACTGAGCTACTTAAAAGCAATAACTCCCTGTCCTTTTTTTTTTTTCTTTAATTCTTGAAGCTCCTCTTACATGCAGCATGAGGGGTGTTTATCTGCAAGGGTAACAGAGAAATTCATGAGTTTTATTGCAGTTGGATGGTACTACCAGGGAAGTGAAAAAGCTTTCAAACTTGCTATCTATCACTTGATATATGCAGGAGTTGATTTTTATTGATATGCCTCTAGTCACCAACTGAAATGGTTTGTCTTTCATTATACCCTTTATAGGAGGCCTTTTTCACTGCATTTGCCTGGTGGCTTCTCCAGAGCTGGTAACATTGAACAAAACTCATTTCCCAAACCAAGCTTATTGGATAGAATATACATTTTTTTTCTCGGTTGTAGCAAGCAGAAAATGCTCTCACCTGACACTTTCTTGGCTGCCAGGAGAGCAGATCAGTGGTACCATCAGTGTCCTACAATAGCATGCACAGAAAAGAGGTGAGAGAACCCAATGGATTTCACTCTAGACAAAATTATCATCACTATGTCAGGACTGACTTCTTTGTTAGCCTAACAGGGTCACACCTATTAGCATGAAAAAAGGCAAGGGTCATTTAACAAAACCCTATTTACTGTGCACTGGAAACACACCTTCCAGCTCCTGCGAGTCTTAACAAAGCTGCAAAGAGCAAATCACAGCAGTGTGCTGTATGCCCGTTTCAGGTCCTCAAGGCAGCAATTATAGAAAACGGTTGTGTTATTGCCACATTTCAAAGTCAGAGTATGGCCACACTAATGTGTGGCTCTGAACCCAGCAGAGCTTGATCTATTAAACACATAAAGCAGTCTGTGTGTCAGAGGAGTCTGGCCTAATCAGGGGACAGAAACCACAAACTTCCAAATTCAAAACGCAGATTTCTTTGGCTACTTGACCAACGCTTCAGAGCACATCTATACATTTTAAATTTCACAGTCTAATAGGAATACGTAGTAATGCTCCTTTCAGAGGTGTTGCATTGATTAATAAGCTTGTCACCGAGGATGGAAATTGCTACATAAGTGTTAAGCACTGTTAACTAACAAAAAAGAATTCCATACATTCTGGTGGAATCAAGAGAACTTCAGCAAAAATTATTAGTTTCATTTGCGTTTGTACTCTGTCTGACAACAGTGATCAAGCTGGAGAAAGTTATTTCAAATGCTAGTTATGCTCCATGCCTGCAGAAAAAATTAAAGCGAAAATTCTGGCTCACAGGATAGAATTGTGCCTGCTGAAAAATCTTTAATTTCTGAATATATAGACAGCACAAACAAATATTTCTCTCATCAAATTTGCACACACTTCAGTAATATTTAGCTTAATAATTGTTCAAAGAAGGAGTAGTATTGATGAATTTAAAGTACAGAACAACACTCTGCAGGGAAACTGCTAATGCTTTCCATTTCAGCTGCATGTCCTCATTAAGGACTCAGGCTTCTTGGCAAACTAGTGTACATCTGTTTTAGGCACTTCTAGCTCAGTTTTTCTATGATTCACCTTCAATGCCACATCACCAATGTGAAATACTATGGACCACCTGAGACTTTCCTGGCACAGGAAATGGTACTGATTTTAGATTCTCAGAAGTCAAACTACTGTTTTCCTCAAATAAACCAATTCGATGAATCTCTGTATTTCTAGATTGTATCATCCTTTCTGTGAATACTTCTTGTGACAGAGTTTGGGGTTAGAAACTACATCCTTAAACTCACCTTTCTATGCCTTTGCCATAAACCCATGGTTTCTCTTGATGAGATTTGTACATAAATACACAAAAACAGTTGAGCAAGACTGGAGTCTTCTGCCTCCAGGACTTCCAGAGAAGAGGCCTGCTGAGTTTGTAAGCTAGCAGATGGGAGGCTGCAAGAGTCTCAAGAACATAGGGTAATTCTCTGACGCTGGCCTGCTCTGTGATGAATCAAATCATTTTACCTCCACATCTTTTCCTTTTTGTTTCTTCTGGGCGCCAAGGCTGTCTCTGAATTTATATTGGTGCTGCGCTTCCCAGCACAATGGGGTTTGAATGGCTCTATGTGCTGTTAGAGTATGGCTTTCTCTCTGTTTCCTTTGTTCTAACCAACCATTTAGAGATGGAGAGAGATTTATCTCTCCTTTCATTACATTTCTATGGAAAGAAAAAAGCAAAAAAACCCCTAACAGCATAACTACTTGACTTATTTGTACACGCCCATTATGTTGAGGGATGTGCTGTGCATGTACTGTGCATTGCTGAAAATATAAGGTAGCTGTGAAACATGATGTTCTTGTGCTTACCAGCCCTTTGCCTTTAAAAGAAGATCTGGAGCCTAAACAGGCAGCTTTAAGAACTCTCCTGACTCAGTTGTAATCAAGATACCATCTACTTAAATAAGCATTTGTACTCCAAGTGATTTTAGGAGATGAATTACTGATCTTATTACCATAGTGAATACCCTTGAGGCAATGCACAGGCCAACAGAATATTGCTTTCTGCTGGTACAGTACCCATTTCCAGGAGAACTCTAGGAGTATTTCTAACCATGTGGTAATAATAAAAGATTTGCTTAGACTATATTTGCCAGAAAGGCCTATTTGCAGAGGGGGCTTTTAAATCTTTGACATTGTTCATGGGAAACAGCTTGTCAGATATGAAAATATTCCTACCAGCTCCTGTATATCCGCCTTACTACCAGGGAAAAGACATTTTCAAGTGGCATAGCTCAGTGCCAAGCAGAGAAAGTTTTCAGTTGACATGATGAGTGGCAGAGCAACATTACCTGGGATAGGCAAAAGCAGTTCTTGCCTGCCAGCAGAGGTGCAGCATGCAGTGTCCTTTGAGGACAGTTGCCTTTACATGCACAGCTCTGTGTCCAGGCAGGCAGCAGGAGCCAGAGGACAGGGAGTGACAGCATGTGGGAGGCCTCCAGCTCAAGCACACTCCATTTATTTATCACTGAACAGGAAAAGTTGATAAAACTCTTGCCTCCAGGGCTCCGTTCTCCTTGGGAATAATGAAAAGGTGAAGCTGGTTAAGGTCAGTGCACAGGAGGCCCTATTGAAGGTGGGAGCAGGTTGGCCATGAATTACTGAGCATCATCTGGTATCACAGATAAGCAGAACGGGTAAAAGACTAGGCAGGCTCTACAATAAGGGATGGATTTAATTAACAATTGCACAGAGGGAGCAGACCGTAGCATTCTGGCATGAGGACATTCTACATCTGACAGTTGCTTAAAGAGACAGGGAGCACCCTATTATAAAAAATATATTACTCCTCGATGTATTTTAAAAATTACACAAGAAACAATAACATATTGTATTACCCCTTCTCTCCAGAGCTGCCTGGTTACACCAGCACTGAGCACTGCAGGCTCTCTGCAGATATTCTGCACTGGGGCCTATTTAAAAACATCAGTCCAAACTTGGTTGCAAAAGTACAACACTGCTGAAGTCAGAGGGTTGTGCAGATGTAACTAAAGGCAGATGTTGATCCATATTAACTAAACTATTAAATACATCAATCTTACCCAACCATCTGACGCCTTGTCCCACTTCCCAATATTTTGTTTCCCAAAAGTTTATTTAAATTCAGCCAGCTGAGAATTTGCAAGCTTCTGGTAACCCCTTTTTTATAATTTCTTGCTTCCCCCTTCCCCCTTTTAAAGTTATTACTTTAATGTTAAGTGAATCTTCTCATTATTTTGAAAGTTCAAGATGATCATCATTGCACAGTTCTAGCTGTTCCACTCTTCAGTTGGTAAAAAATAACAACAACAAAACACCCAAGGAAAGAAGCTGAAACAAACCAGAGTTCAATTCTTATTTCTTTTCACATATGTGTTAGCAAAACAATTGATTAATGCACGAGCTCCTTAATTTGTGTCTGCGTTCAAAGAAATGCAGACAACTGACTTTCACGATCCCAGCCTCAGTCCCAGCAGGTGTTTAACCACATCCCACAGATCAGTGCAGCTCAGCTTCAGTGGATGGACTCTCTACTCAGGGAGCCAAGCACGGGACACACCATTGCTAAAATGAACATACACGGAAAACAGAAAAGTATATCCCTCAACACACCTGCCTGAGTAAATAACCTCTGTCCTTCATTTACCTAAATAAAGCATTGCCCAGTCATTGGAAACAATAAATGAGGGAGGGAAATTATTTACTAATCAATCTACAGGAAAAAGGACTCACAGAGTTCAGAGCTTCCCTGGTAGTGCAGGTAATGGTGGTAATGCAACTGATTTCCTATGTTTATTACACCAGCTTTGAGACCATACAATATGACTTATTCTGGACCTTTTCACCAATGACAAGCAAAACTCACAACTGTATCCTTGTCCTTTTCTAAATACTTTTGTTTACTAGAGCCCATCCTAGGGCTTTAGAAGTAGATTGCTTTTTCTGAATCATATTTAAAAATCAGTGCTCTAAACTGTACTCAAAAAAAAAAATGGCCATAGAAAAGGTGTGACTTGAATGCATAAGAATTTTTTGAATGAATAGAGCCCTTAATATTTAGTTTTGCCTAATGAAGTAAGTCATGAATGTAAAAGGATTACTATTCCCGTAACATTCAATTCACAGACACAAAGTGTAATTCATGGAACCTGGCTTTAATTTTTTTTCATATAAATAATTAATGCTGCATTTAAAGCATGTTCAAATGTCTTATTTCTTAATCAGCTAATTTGACTGAGAAACAAAGATGCCTTTATTTTCATTTTCCTTGACTAGAGTCACTGTAGTAAAAGGTCCCCTCTAGCTTTGGCCTTCACTCTCAAGTTTGCTGCTGCCAATTAGTTTTCTAAAGTTACTATTTTACAAAATGTTTCTCACTTTTTAAAAAATGTAATTGAATGTCTGTACATCACAGACTTTCTTGTGTGCAGACACAGGGTGTTAAACATTCTTTGGGTTGACTTGGGTCAGCTTTAAAAAAATCTCAGACACTGAAACTTGAGAAGCAGTCGTGTGCTAGTGTTTTCTCCACATCCTGTTAAGTATTAAGTGGTTATTTAAAATAGAGTTGTTATACTCAGCAACTGACTTAAAGTGCTTGATATAGTTTACAAGACGATTAATTAAATGAGAGCATAGCATGTGATGCACATGTATTTCCATAATTATTCACATTGGCCTATAGTTGCCCTTTAATTTTCATACTAATTAAAGTAACACATTGAACTGCAAATTGTAAATGGCTGCATTTCTCAGTAGATGTTAACACTGATGTAAGCTGAATGGCGAATAAAAAACCCCAAGAATTAAGCAGAGTGTTTTTTGACTCTGATCCATTCAAGTTTCCCTACTCATTCCATTACTGGACCATGTCCACATTTTAACAAGACTGCATTTTTTCTGTGTTTTCAGCCCCATATTTTTCTGTGTGTGTATTTTTTTGTGTTGTGGTGTCCGGTTAGTTGGTTTTCATCTGATACAATAGAGCAGTTATCCAGGGTTCACAGTTACAGATTATGTTTTTTAAGTGGTGGTGGGACTGAGGTTTGTAATCTGATGGGCAGAAAGAAAGAAAACCTATTTCACCAGTAGTTTTACCTCTTAATTACATCTGACCTATTATCCTCCTTGATTCTTGTTCAAATCTTGACACAGCTGACTTGGAACCTGAAATGCAAACCAGAGGGCTGCATTTTAAGGTTGCATAAGGAAGGGGGAAGTTACTCCCTAGAACATTTACTGGGATTCAGAAAAGAGAAGAAACAGATAGGAACAGTTATCCCGTGGCTCACATGGCTGCTGGCATTTCAACTTGACACGTGCCCTGATGGAGACCACTGCATCCACCTCAAGCAGTTTCTAGCATGTAATGGACATATGGTAATTGCTATTGAATGAGAAGTAACCTTGGACTACAGGCATATGAAAGACACCTTTAAAAAAAAATCCCTGACAAAAAACCCCTCTGTAAGGGCCAACAGCTCAAAAATTAACAACTAATCACTCCTTTCAATGTGTCCTCCATCTAATTGCTTCCATGATGAGGTTGGTGGGTTTTTTTTCCTTTCAGAAATGAGCATTATAAAAGATTTCTTTTTAATTTAAAATGAAAAATTCCTCCACTCCCAGGTGACCTATCCAAGAGAAATAATAATAAGCACTCGATTGCTCAGAGAGCATCAGTTCTCACACATATTACAAGGCTGAGTGTTCATGCTCCCTTACACCCCCCACCCTGCTCCCTTTCTGTGGCGTGTCCTATCTCCAGATCCTAACTTGGCTTGGCCCAAGATCTTATTTGTTAAAATTAATTTTCAGATCAGGCTGGAGTCAATGTACTTGGCAAGGAGGAGAGGAACCAAGACTGCAAGGAAGGGAACAGCTTCGAGAGGCAAAGAGGGAAGCTGTAGCCCAAGCAGAGGTTTTTGTGGAGTGAAATGGGCCACAGCAGCACTGCAGCAGGACACAGCAGCAGAGCCAGGTTTGCTCCCATTTTTTCACAGCTGTCTTGAGCACTGTGCTGTCCCCAAGTCCCTTGTTGTGGGCCACACAAAGACTTCCCCTACATCTGCCCCCAGCCTGCCCAGGCTGCAGCCCATCAGAGCTGAGCTCCTGCTCCTGCCTTGGTGGGGGCACCCCAATGTGACTGTTCCCATAATATGCTTTATTTCAGCAAAAGTCTTCTGAAGTTCAGCCGTGGCAATGCTGAACAGCCATATATTGCAAAATGAATGGAGTCACGCTGAGGGAAGACTGATAGACTATGGTAATAATGCAAGACCTTTTTTTCTCCTCATAAACCAAATTTCCCATACTTTTCTGGAAGATTAATTTAGATTTAGGGAGGTTTCAACTGAGGTACTGGAAAAAAGATTCTAAATGCAAGGTTGGTTTCTATCTGACCTTAACTACTAGCTACCACTGCTCCAGTACATTTATATATAAAATCTACAGGCACTTCAGCTTAATTACCTAAGGATTCTATAAAAAAACGCCTTTAAAATATTTTAATTGCAAATCTAGGCTTTCTGAGGGCTACACAACAGTGGTATCATCCATTGACTAATTAACCATGTATTTGAGGAAAAAAATAAAATAACTCTCAGCTACATGGACACAGTTCTGCTTGTCTTAAGTAGATGATGCATGTAAATGTGCACATCCAGAATTAAGCAGTAATTTGAGTTTGTTGGATTTTGTTTTCCCTTTGAGACTGGTTGCTGTAAATGCAACACTAGATTTATTTTCAAGTTTACTCTCAAACTCTATTGTAAGAAAGAAGGGATTATAAAGGGGAAAAAAAATCCTAGAAGAAGAAGCTCTTGAAGCTTTCTGATTCCTATGACACAAAGGGACTGCTATGTTTCCAGGTGGGAGGTTCAGTTGACTCTTCCATTTGCACACAAATCTCCCCCCCACCCCCTCAGTCCCCTAACTTTCATTTGCACTCACCTCCTAAATACAGAGTGGACTCTCTCTTCCTCTGTTTCATCCTGCAGATTGCCTCAGATGGGACATGGCTGGAGAGGCACAGTCAGGTGATGTCAGTTGCTGGCAGGGCAGTTTGCTTTGCAGAGTGCTCAGCTAACACCGCAGCCCCAGTGGGACCACAGAGCAAGGATGAATAAAAACAGGGCTGCTTCAGCTGAGCAGGGTGCTGGCCATCCGGGAAGGGTGCTTACATGAAAGCCAAGGACCTGGGAAGTCTTTCATCTTTCCAAAATCAAACCCTTTTTACATAGACTCATGACAGCTGGTTATGATGAGCAAATTAAAACTAATTTAAAAGTTACTCTTGGGCACAATTGTCAGGCTTTCATTCAGGAAACTCTCTAAACAAGCACTTAAATTTAAGCAGGTGCCTAAATCCCACTGAACACAGTAGGATTTATACACCTGTTTTAGTGCTTTCCTGGGCAGTGATGGCCCTCAGCAAGTGGTATGTCACATCCCAAGAGTTACAAAGTCCAGGTGTCTTATTTTCATGCAGGCTTAATTGCCAGTGCCCAGCCAGCACTGGAATCACACCACCCCTAACCAGATTTTTATTTTAGTGCATATCCTGTCGTACTGCAAACCTGCCACAGCCCCGCAGGCAGCTCTCCTGCTAACGAGCTGCAGCACAGAAATCTGACCATGAGAACCATCTAAGAAGGTTCGCACTCACAAACTGCCACTATGGATAGCAATGCTGTTCTTTCAAGCCATGAACAGCACATTGAGCCATTCCTTGAAGTTGCAGCTGGGGCTTTTTTCCCCTTATTCTTCTGAAGACCGTCATTGTGGTCCTGGCACAGCAGGGACAGCACTGGGAGCCCCAGTGCCAGAAGTCCTCTCCTACCGCAGAAGCAGAATGTGGTGAGGGTGCACATTTGTGGTAATCTCCCTTTTACAAGATACAGATGAGCCTGCTCAGCGGCAAAATTAGCATGCTGGGAACAGCTCTTCTCACCCTAGAGTGGTAAACTGCAGAGCTGGTAGGAGGAGAAGGGAAAGGAAAACAGGAGGTTGGCAATATGATGAGTAGGGTGAACCTAGGCAAGACACAAAGTTGAAAAGCAGCAAGTATTTTCAATGAAAACCCTCCATGTTTCATAAACTTTGAGTCATTCTTGTTACTTAATTGAAAAGCAAACTCGAATTTTCATTTCTCTTTCTTCACTGGCAACAGGAGGATGGGAAAGGAAACAGAAAAAGAAAGGGTCACCACTAAGCTTTCTAAGGTCTTTCCTTTTGATACTGTGACTTGTTTCGGTTATTTTTTCATTACTTATTTTCACTAAAATAGAAGGTCTCCAGGAAAGCATTTGCTTTGGTTAAAACCAAAATTAAATCTGACCTATCACTGAGGGGAAAAAAACAACTGGCTCTAAGGAAGACAAACTCTGTATAAGTATGCTTACATACTAAAGAGGGCATGTGCAAGTCAAAAATGCACTGACAGACGAGCATAGGTCAGATTTGTGGGAAAAAAAAAGGATTTTTAACAATCTTTCAGCCCTCTCTTTATTAGACCTTAATTAAATCAATGGGTCAAAGCAACAGAGGGAAAAAATGGTTCAGCTAGGGGACACTAATCAACCCTTTCGTGGACTGAAAGATATCTTAAGTAAGAATTAAGCTTTAAACCAACATCTGCCTCATGTAACACATAAACATAGACATTATTGCTTAAGAAAAAAGTATGTTTAGGACCTTCTCTTGAAAATAAAAATCATTTATAAAAAAAGATATTGCTAATAATCACTATCAGTGAGCATGCTTGAATGAGAATAACCAGGCAAGTCTTTTGGGTTTTGGTTGAACAGCATCCTTACACATGTTGTTAATTTTAGAGAACCTAGAGCTGAAGCAAGCACCAGCTTTTAAGTCGGTTGGTGCTGTTGGATTCAGATGATGATATGGCTCTGTTGACCATTAGACCTGTGAGTAGCAATTGAACTGTTTAGCGAGATTAATTGAAAGTCTGGACTTGCCTCTTTCTGGTCCCCAAAAATTTTGGCGGGAAAGCTGAACACTTGTGCAGATCAGGGTCATCTTGAATACATTTCTTCTATTCTTACCCTAAATGCAGACTCAGAATCCAGGAAGGTCCTGTTATGGCTCTACAAAAGACAAGATAGATTTTACCTTCTTGATCTATACTGAGATAGAAGATAATCTTACATCCTAAAGATGAAGTAGTAGTTTTTAATTAATCAGCAATGAACAAAGTCTGATTCCCAATATTTATCTATTAAGTAACATATAATACCTCAAATTAGCTTAAAATTGCAAACCTGCTGGTTCATACTGTTGGTCATGCCGGACTCTGTAATATAACTAAGGGAAATACTTTTTCTCTTACCGGAAAAGCATTTGGAGCCACATTCCACCTGCCATTTAGCCAAGGAGAGTGGTGATCTCTCCAAACACAATTGGCTCTGTGCAGTTTTCATGACAGGCTGCACCCAAGAAATACCACCAAGTTTCCATATAATATCTTGCCTTATTATAGTCATAATTATTCATCTCTACTGCTTAAACCACTGTTGCATGAGAAAGTAATATTTCCAAGGCACTGGGTAGAATACCTTTACTGGAAAACATGCTCTCAACAGGAAACCCAAGCACAGTGCTAGAGAGTTATCTTAAGCAGATTTAAATAATTAAATCCAAAATTCTCAAACCACTTGCTGTTTCAAATTTATTTCTTTAATAACAAGCTTGTTTCAGCAACACAGTGGATTAGGGTTTCATTTATTCAAAATTTAAGGTCTGTCCCACTCTGAGTGTTATTTTAAGTATTTAGGGGAATTTTTGTGCTTGTGAAAATGAAGAGATTGTTGCATTATAAATTCATTTCCTCTGTTATTGCCCAGGCCATGCACAGTGCAGCTGTGAAAGCGCCGTAAGAGCCCCAGCAGTGTCCTCAAGCTCAACCTAGTCGGCCGAGTCTTTGTTTTTGCACAAAGAGGAGCTGGCCCTTTCCTACATCGTCAGCTACAAGTACTTCCTAAACAGCAAAGTCGACACTGCATGGCCATACCAAACAAAGAGAAGGTGTTTAATGACGGCGATGACTGTCCACAGGGAAGGTGGGCCAGGAGCCAACAGCTGTTTTCTTGCAGGACTTGAAAGAGGGGTTGAGCCCAGTGCCCACAGCCTCGCACCGAGCAGCTTCTGTAGCAGGTGTCACCTCCTAAGGAAGGGCTCAGTGGCAGCTGCCATCCACACCAGCAATTTTACAAACAAGCAAGTTTCTTATGTGTTCTTCATCACCTCCAGGCATTCATATTCTTTTTAAGTACAGGAACATTAATTAGATTTTGACCACAGACCCTGGATTTGACTTACCCTGACAGGGTTTCCATTAGTGTAATCTGCAGGGGAATTCGCTGTTTTAACATCTGTGTGCCTAAGGCCTATCTCACATTTACTGCTGCTGCCTGAAAAGCCTCCCTTGTACGGCTGTGTGTTTCTTCATGCTCCCAATTTCACAGAAGTCATTTCAGCACCAAACGGTAATTAGCAAAGGGATGGGCCTCGGCTGACATGAATGCAATTTATTGTTTTCCACAAGGCCCTGAACCGAGCAAACAAAGAACACAGTCTTGCTGTCTGGCATTTTATTAACTTGTATTGTGTGACATACCTTACTGAAGGGAGATCTCCCAGTAAATGTAGCAGCAAGTAACCAGTAACATTCGTGCTTTTGAAGAATATTAATTTTGGTTCAATTAGACAGGTTTTGTGGGACCTCAGCCTCTAAAATAGGACAGCCACTTTTATAATTATCTTCTGTAATAACTTTATCACCACCCGACTTTTTACATAAATGCAACCTTTCATCTTTAAAATGCCAACACTTCTTCAATTTTGGCAACCATACAGCATTGCTAATTATTTGCTCATTATGTGTGGTTAACTGATGAATCATTAATAAATGAATGAATGGCTAATATATTTTTATGGTAATTGGAGATATAACTGATTGCAGACTTCCTTTGCTTTTCAAAACTGCCCTGAATGAGCAGTAGCTGCTTAATTGTTTACAGATGATATTTATGCCACTGACAAGCTCTTCCCATTGCCATGGTTTATCAGAGGTGAGCCCTCCCTGTGCCCCATGGTGGGGCAACGCTCTCCCTTCCCCATGGTTGCAGCAGACAGGCAGGCACACACATTTCAGACAGGTTTCCCATCAGCTCCCCACAATGGCTGGGAGCAGGACTACCGACACCACCACATTGACTGTCGGCATTTCCAAGGAATACCATACTGTGACATGGAAATGATACCTTTCTGCAATGTTCTTCTGCAGTCTGGGTGTCTGCAGTGAACACCAGAGATAGGGCAGGGAAATCAGGCTCTGCTGACATTTTGTTTTAACTCCATACCACACATTACAGTAAATGGCTTATACAACCTCTCTCTGCTAGTGCAGAGTTAATGAATTCAGAGATAATTGCAGGGTTGATTTCTTTCTTTCTTTCCTTCTTTCTTTCCTTCCTTCTTTCTAATAATCTATCTTTCCATAAATCATTCTTAGGGTACACAGTTCCAAAACACAGCATTTAAATCTTCTTGACAATTCAAATCAAAAAGAAAAGATAGTAAGATGACCAAACAAGGCTCTTTTAGCTATGCACACACATTCTGAAGATCAAGTTAAAAATGCAAAGGAGATTACCAATTCTTAATTATAATTATTTAACCAGGTGGGTAGTTTCTCTAATGAACATTTCTATGAAAACAGAATAACTAATGACGGTCTTAAAGAAGTCTTTGTCTTCCCATGTACTAATGATCACATTTATAAATATGCAGGAAGGCCCCCCTGTACATTGCTAATGATAAGTAATTAAGCACCAGGCGTCAAAAGCTATAGAAAAGGGTCAGGGTAATGCAAGAGAAAATTAAAAATGCAATAAAATAAGTTGTGGAGCAAAATTGAATTTCTGGCTTCTGCAGGCCTGGCTATAAAGAAATCTTTTCCTCCTTCTGTATAAACCACGGCTGCTGTGGGGTATCCAAACAAAATCTTCTAAGTACTTTCATTAGATTTTACTTGCCTCTGTGCTTGTACTCATATTAAAAACAAGTGAACCACCAGCCATTTAAAACAGACGCTATATTCAGTAAAGCTGCAGTTTCTCTCAGTGTTTACGGGAAATCACTGTGGCTGAGGTTATGGCTATCACCAACCTCCTCAGAAGCATTTCAAAACTTCTGATGAAAGAAAACAGGGACGTGTTAGAAATGAAACCTGTTTTTGTGATTATTTTTTTAGTCCAGAGGTCAACACTCGAAGGGCCTGGATTTGATCCCTGGGAGGGTTACCACCAAAGAGACTCAGACCCAAGAAGCACAGAGGGCTGACTCAAGCCCACACCTTTACTTCAGCTGCTGAACCCACACCACAGACCATCGCAAAGCATTAGAGGCAGTTTCCAAATGAAATTAAATGGATTGTCTTTGGTAGCAAAGACATGTTTGTTTCTCTAAATGAAAAGCCATTAAATTAGGTAATGCTGACACTCTTTCTTGGAGGCTCAGCGCAGGGCTGCAGGAGCACAGAAGTCCCTGTGCTCCTGTTGGCTGCTGCAGTGCTCCTTGCTGGCTTCCCTCTGGCACCCCACATCCACGGACCCTCTCCATGGCTAACCCCCTGTGCCAAAATCCCATTTGCTGCTGCTGTAGTTCAGGGTTCAATAAGACGACAGTGCAGGTCTGAGGGAAATAACGTACTATTATTTTTTTTCACTGAAAGCAGGATTAAACTTGTTTGTAAAATTCATGGTGATGAAATTCGTGGTGAGTAAAGAGTAGAGGGAGGGAGTGACAGAGTAAGTGGGACACAGATAAGCACCATCCCTCTACCGAGCACCTCACAAAATGGTGTTTTAGTAGCTGCTGCAGCCCTGCTGCACCACAGGGCCACAGTCTCCCTCAGCACAGTCCCACATGGGCAGAAACTTCACAAGATTTCTTGGCCTGATCTCAAATTTAACCAACATGTTAGATTAAAACACATGATCTTTGTATTTAGAGCTTGTGGACACCATGGCATTAACTGCAAATAATGCTGTGGCATTTCTTTCAGGTGAAACCAGTGACTCTCCTATACTTCTAGCCTTTCAGGACTTCTTTTTGAAAATGATCTTAATATTCCAAACTGACCTTTCATTGCCTCACACTGGGTATTTCCACCACTGCCTTTAGCCCAGCCACGGCTCTGGCTCTCACACGAAGCACCCAGAGCGCACAAGCCCCAGCCGGGCCAGGCGACGCGCGCTGACAAGCCAGCGCGGTTTCCACTTTTATGGGCCATGCAGCCAGCCTGCCTGTTTGAGCTGTTTCATTTTGTCTGCAGCCGAAAATCAAATAACCTGAAATAAAGCCGTGATGGTGAGCCGCTGCCGTGCAAGCGAGTGCGCTTGGCCCTGAGAGCGGGGTGTGTGCTGCTGAGTCGCAGAGGGCGGTCAAGCCCCGCCTGGGGCTGAGGCCCAAATCCACCCTCCAGAGGTAATGGCTCCTGCAAAATAGCTGGGGGGACACCTCTGAAGGAGACAGTCTCCGTGAATTCACGACTGTTCCCTCGGATTTGTGAGCCCAGGGCCGTGCTCACTCTCTGGGTGCAGTGCGGCCCTACATGGCTCCCCATGTCCCCGCCAGGGACAGCCCACACCACCACAGTGCTGCTGCCACGGCTGGGGTCCGAGGGAGAGGAGACAAGTGTCTGTGTTGCTGCTTGCAACTGCTAAAATACAAGAGGGATAGGAAAAGCAGGTATTGAGTTACAGTTATCTTCAATTTAAAAAAGTTTATCTTTGAAAATGCGTATCTGTTACTGACAAGCTCTGAAAACCACCGCTCCAAGCCTGTCAGTAAAACCAAATGTTAAATGGAAAATATTTGCCAGGATTTAAAATTAGACCTACACATTACTTACAGATGTTTCAATGAAAAACACTTGAAACTCAACCACATAGAGTAATAAACCTCACAATGGTGTATTTTTTTTATCCTCCAAGTTAATTTTTATTATATAAGTAGCCATACGAAGAAGCCATTGCATACTGCTTAAATTAAATGTGGAGGAATGAAATCAGCAGTATCCCTTTACAGCATATGGTCCAGCAAATCAAATTATAAAGCTTTCCACATCTCATTAACTGCAATGAGTACAGTGAGATTTCTAATAAGTCACTTCTTTTTCATGTGAGAGGTGAGCAGTGACTTATTGTAACTATTCTCACAGGATGACCCTTGTGCTGAAATTAAGAACTAATCTAAAATGGGAAAGGTCATTTGGTCAAGTCTGATCATAACATTTCCTCGTTATTGTTTTAGTTGGCATTGAAGCACATGCTTTCCCAGTGCACCAGCTGAAAAATGCCTTTGATAATTTCACTGACAGCGAGTAACCCACACACTGCCATTTAATGAGTTTGGGCTGGATTAGCTGACAATAAAGAATACAGTATAAATGCTTTTATAGAATGAATTTTTCAGCGGGAAAATTTCGTACAGGCGTACATAACTAATTTATTTGCATTTACCACTGAGATATCTGGCAAAAACTTCTAGTCCCCATTTAGACAGCAGGCTCACCAATCTCAGCCTCCCCTTGGAAGGAACCTGCTCCAGGCTCCCCACTCATGGCCCACCTGTAGCCGTAGCTTCGGTTGCAAGGGGGCATGCCAAGGAGAGAACCGCATTCAAACCCTCACTTCCTCCTCCACACAGAAAATCAAATCATCATACAATTGCTCATCATGTGGCTTTGCTTTATGTGGATTCCTGATTTAGTGGCAGATCTGATTCAGGAACTGAAGCATTCCTGGCTCCCCGTCCCAGGCTCAAATCTCTAACCTGAATCCAATCTCTCTTCCGCCATCAGCCTGAAACTGTTTGCTAGAGGATATGTCGACCATAAAAATACAGCACAGTGCACAATGAGAGAAACATCTCAAGACAGTGGAAAAGAGAAAGCTCAGCCAGGCCAGCTGAAACACTTGGGAGGAAAATCAACAGGCTGTTTTTAGCAATTACAAAGTTGTTGGCTGATCTGATGTAGCTGGGCAGGAAATTCCATAGTTTTTGGAAACCATTGACAAAAATGTTCTGGCACTCCCATTCTCCATTTTGTACTTCAAGAAGAGTTAATGCACTGTGCCCAAGAAGTTCAGCATGCAAAGGAAAATGGGAGAAAGCTTTTCAAATAAATATGGAGATGCATTGTCTTCCACAGTAGAAGAAAAATACTGTGACTTACTTGAAACCTCTTGACATAGCACTCTAATGACTGGGCAGTAGTGCGAATGTGATCATTCCTGCCAGGACGTTTCGCTTGATTATTAACCTCATGGAAAATTCTGGAGGACTGTAAACCAATCCTCAAAGGATGGATTTCTTATTTGGTCTAAAAACACTACCTTACTTTTGCGCAGCCACTACTGAGAAGTCTGAAACCTAGCTACTGTTTAGATTAATTTAATTTCCCCTTAATGTTCATTAAATACTAAGTTGTTGGTTTAGGGCATCTCAAGATGAGTTGTTAGAGCTAATTTTTGGAAAAAGTAGTATGTGAGTGCAAAACCCAGTGTGAAGGGGATGTTTATGTCATTTCCTTAGAGCTATTTTAAGCATCTAGCATTGAATCAGTTCAGAAGCCCTGAGGTCCTCAGGCCCATGAGTGGGGACCAGCAGGCACCTGCACCTACCTCAGGCCTCAGGAAGAGGAGGACAAGGGCTCCAAGCACCTCCATCAGATGGCAGTCAGCCCTGGGCTTGCCGTGAGCAGAGGCGAAGCCTGGGATCAGTGGCAGCGAGGAGGAGAGGGAGGATGGGCACCATGAGGCTGTCGAGTCCCACTGCCCCACAGCCACACTGTGGGGCACCAGCTCCACTGTCAGCCTGTGCTTCCCACATCCCCTCTGCAATAGTCATGCCTGCTCTCACCCTGCTTTCCAAAACTTTTGGTGCGTTAGGTGGTGGTTCTTTCAGTTGCATATGAAAATTCAGGGAGTTAAAAACACAAGTTGGAATGGTGACACTCAGACTGCAGAATGCTTAAAATAACAATTTTTTTTGGCAAACATGGACAACTCTCACATCTCACTAGAATTAACTTTTGACCTCCGGACCTCAGAGAGTCAGAGTTTCAAAAAATGCAGCTTTGCACAATGTGCACTGAATTACCGCAGTTCTCATGTGCATACAATTGGGTAATTATGTATGCAAAAGTTTAAATTAAGGCCAGAACAGACAATATACTTTAAAACAATCTGAGTTGTTTTGCTGCAGTGAGTCAAGCTAAATGCAACAAAGGATTTACCAAATAAAAGCTCTGCCTCTTCCTTTGTGCAATGACTACCTTGTCCAAAGTACAGTCCTTCGGCACCCCAGTTATACATCAATGCCTTTAGCATCTGCTGAAGATGCACTGCAGGAGGACAGTGCATGATGGCACAGTTGCAGGGCCTTCAGTGAAAAAGGATCTCATTTAAGAAGGCATTTGCAACTCTCCACTGAATTCACCTGATGCTCTTGACTGTGCTTAGTTACTACATTTATCTAACCACATATTGACATTCTGGGTATATGGGAAAAAACTGGGAAAAGCCAAAGTGATGATACACTTCAGCACAGGACCCAGCAGCTGTTCCAGAGGGACTAATTTCCAAAACATGGGGTGAGCCCTTACTAAACTTGTAATTCCTACTTTGAGAGCTGGTCTGCATGAAGGTTCAGGGTATATGATGCAGACATGAGGTCACCCTGCCAGGCTCATTAGAGCCACAATTAAGCAAAGCTATCACTTTCCAAACACCAAATGTGGGCAATTGCTATCAGCATTTCCATGCATGTTTTACTTTAAATAGTTGCTAGTTGCTCATCCTTCCCGTAGCTGAAAATTACCTACATAGCTAAATGCATACACTTGTTATGTGCCTGCATATATTTATTTTAAAATAGTTTATGCATATATAACACAGAGACACAAAAGTTCTCCAATGCTTGCTCCTGGAGGGGTAATAACACAGAAATATTTAAGATGATTCAACAGTGGATGGCTCAGCAGATGTCTCCAGCATGGTGCAAGACATTAACGTCTGCTGACTCATCATCCGAGTTAATTCGTGCCTGGCTCATGTTCCCGTCATCTCAGCAGCAATTTAGTACTTGGTGAATTTTCTCTCATCAGGAGTAAATGTTATCACAGACTTGTGATTATGTGCTATTTGAAACTGGTAGAGCTAAAGCCATGTGTGATAATAAAAGGTAATTGTTTACCTTTGAAGTTGATATCTGTGGCCTTCGCTGCACTCCGCAGGAAATTGGGCCAGTCCATTACTGCTTGGGCAGGCAGGCTGTGTCTGACACCCCTCTCCAGGGCGTGAAAACGAGGAGGGTGCATGTGCAAAAGTTGAAACAAGCTAGTGGCACTTTTATAGACTTATTTTCCCCTACTGAGCAAAGCTGAACACAATAAAGAATTCAGTAAAGGAGAGGTTCCTCTTCTATTTAATGTAATGACATTGCTGGCCGAAGTGGAGTAAGCGAATTTTCTGCCAGTGGAAGAATGAGCAATGCAATACCATCTGCGTACTCACAAGCACACCTAGGCTCAGATATAAGTGTCACAGACACAAGGGTAGGTAGGGGACTGTGTCAGCATGGGGGTGCCCAGTGGCTTGAGCCCAGCCCTCAGCCTGCAGCACTGCCCTCCTCACAGGGCCCAGCCACACTTGATCTGCGAGCAACACCTGAACACCCAAGGCTGTGGTTTCCTATGTGTACAGCCACCACGTCCTGGGACACAGCACAGCCATCACCACCTCCTTGTCTGGGGCTGGAGGCACATCAGCCAAGGGATATCTCACAGGAGACAGTATTTTGGGTGCTTCAAGGTGAATTTTTCCTTCAGCAGGCAGAAGCTGTGGTGCAATTTCATGTCATCCTTAGGAAGAAGCACTATTAGTGCCCAAACCTGGCTCTCCAGAGACTGGTCTGGCTGCAGGCAGACACAAACTGCATCTACCATGAATTCCCTGATCTAAGGAACAGAGAAAAGTGTAAATCAGAAATACCAGTTGAAGGGATTTAGTGTTTGTAACATATGCTATTAACATGCTGTTAGCTTTCACAACTCATTTTCAGGAGATTATAACTATTCCTAGCCAAAATGGCCAGGGAGATGAAGAGGTCTCAATATCTTTGCCTGCTTTTCCTTATTTCGTCTTATCCTCCCAAACAATCCACATTGGAATTCATAAACAAAGACATATGCACATTTGGAGCATGTTCAGATCAATTATCCCACGTAATTTTTTTTGGAACTGGGAAGAAGGTATATTGCCTAAACGCTAATGCCTATGGATCTTTAATATTAATGTGATGCTCAAGAGATAATTACTTCTCATGAACCGGAATAAGTCTGGCCAAAAAGGTTGAACACATCCAAAATTCAGCTGATTTCAGTGCAGCTAATTCTAGTTGAGTTTTTTTTCTCCGCTGCTGGACACACTGCCAGATGTAATAGAAATAAACCCCATTGAAACTGGCTGAGGATACGTATCATATTCTGATTGGTAACAGATTTGCAGATTATTGGACAGGGGAGGAGAATTTACTAAAAAACAAAAGTCAGTTAAAATACCATCATGGTTCAAGCATAACCCCTCCATGAAGTACGAGTCTTTCTCAAGAGGAATCCTCAGATGGAAACATACCTTCTGCCCTGGCACAGGATCCCAGAAGGAAGCGAGAGGAAACCATTTACTGTAACCCTGCCCGTGGCTGAACACAAGAAAACTCTGGCGCCAGCAGGACTTCTGGAAAAAGAAGAAAAGATTAGGTTTGGACTGAACTAAAACCTAGGAGTTTCAGACCTGTGGTGGTATGCTTAGTGGGTAACCTATAGGGAAGAGCAAGGTTCAAAGCCAGAGTGGATAAAAGCTGCCTCCATCACTTTACAGAGGGAAAAGCACCTTGGTCTCTTGTGTCAAGCCATGGGAAGGGGACAGCCCTCATGCACCTGTCCTGCAAAGCAACACTGAGCCCAGCTGCCACAAGCATAGCAAGTTAATTCTGCAGCCAAGTGAACTGCTCCTCGCCATGGGACTGCCTTCCAGAAAGCTGCCCAAAACAGGGCTGGTGAGTGTGGAAAGCAGCTCTGCTCTGGCTCCTCCATCCTGCTGCAGATGAGTCATATAGAGAGCCGGAAAGGAAATAAATGCAAACACATGGCAGTCAAAATGGCTTTCACAGAAAAGAAAACATTGGGCTGGAGCTGCTGTGCGTGTGCAGCACGGAGCTGGTCCTTGTGGGATGGGCACCTCTCAGCGTGCAGCTTTGTGAAGCCGTTTGCCATGGCACAGGCAGCTACCAATGTTTCCTGACTTGCTAAAGCTGTTTGCCAAGGTCAGGCTAAATATATAATTTCTTCATAGTTGGGTTTTAAATGTTTAATTTCCATGGTTCTGTTTGACATAAAAAAAGCTAGAAGAGGGGAAAAAGGGGTGGTAGAGCAAAGGAAAAAAACAGCAACCCTGGATACAGCAGGTAACCAATCCCCACGATGGTAGCCAGTGCCCCACCAATGCCCCACCATCTCACTACTTCTAGTATTAAATGCAAATATACACTTAAACATACAGATTACACATTCAAATCTGGAAATATCATATATTTATCACATGCCACTTTTATTTCACTTCCTCATAAAAGGACTGTTTAGTGGTTTTTAATTGCACTATCATGTTCTCACCTTTCCATAGCACATCCCTGCAAAGCAAGGCGGTAGGCGGCAGATAAACTGTGGTGTAGCAGATCCCTGCTACAGGACCCCTTTCCTTTGCTTCGGAAGAAGGCTTTCAGCTGGGCTTGGTCTTGCTTCTCCTCAAGAACTACACCTGTTGCTGTTCTTGCTGAGCTTTCTGCTCTGACAGGAGTGTAAAAGCACCTATGGAACATTTCCATTAATTTTTATTTTGGTGGTCTGACAACATGTTTTCAATAAATTAAGGGGAAAAGACAACTACATTTTCAAGAAAATTTCTCAAAATTTTATGAGATAATGGAAAAAAAAAAGTACTCTCCTGGCAAATTTCCTCTACTCCTCCACCCAGAATGATGTGACTTTTTAGAAACCATGTGCCAGTACTGCAGCTTCCTAAAAAGTTTATCTCTAAGCAAGGTCAACATAATGATTTTTACCAGACACCCCTACCAACGCATCTGAACCTTGCCACGTGTTCTTGGGTATTGTTCCTTTTACCATCTGGGAAGACCTTTCCACAAAAAAAGACGATGCCCTGTTTTAATAACACAATGTGTCTCCAAAGTCAAAGAAAACATTCATCATTAAAGATGCTCACATAGCAGGGCCATGACTTTTTAAATGCCTAAGTGACAAAATAATTTAACCCATTAATATTAATACTTCAAAATTGAGAAGAATTCAGTACTTATTGTCAGAAATACTTTTCATATGTATATCATGGATATCAGCTTATTTTATTATCTTATTTTATGATGAATACACACATACATGTCAGGTGTGAAGGCATGAAGAGAACAGCCAGCCACGGTGTATTTTGTTAGCAGGAGGCAAGATGCTCCACTCAGCTTTTGCGTAACTATCTAGCCATGATTTTAAGTATTCAATTCTACTTGTATGACTTCTTAAAATTCCCTGCAATATAATTATACTGATGGGAATGCAGAAAGATAATTGCTTTTAGAGAAAAGTTTCTCTTTTGTTTCACATTCATCTGGCTTCCATAAATAGAACAGGAGACCTTGAACAGCAGCAATGTGCATCCATGTCTCTCTAGCTATTTATTTACAAAGCTAGACCTTGACAAATGTAATTTTTCAATAAAATTAAAAAGTATGCACAATGTTCATTTAGACAAAGAGGCTTGAAAAGGAACATCATCAGGAGTGTGTGTCATCGCTGGAAGTGATCAGCTGATTCCTGAAGAATTGGCAGGTGCTCTTCTTTTGGAAACCAGCAGTGAGGTAGTCCTTAGGAAAGGGAAAAAGTGAGCTAGGAATCAGAGCAGTTCTTTATTCAGACAATAATTATACAAATTAGATCCATGAAAGCCAGAGAATGACTGTGCCTTGAACCCTGTCTGTGTGCATAGAACAATGGAGAAATTAATAATTAAATCTATTACATATGCTCATAACTCAGCACAAAAGATACTTCACTAGCTCAAACAATTCTGCATTTTCATTTGAATAAAGCTTTCACACATTTTTTCTCATTATATATGTATTATATTTTAAATTTAACAGCTTATTTTGTTGCCTTTATGTCTTGAATTAATAAGGCCACACTTTAATGCACTAATGTTGAATAGCATTAGAATGCTTTACAGTCATTACTTGGGGGGGAAAAAAATCCCTAGTTTCCCAGTGGTGAAATCAATTTGCCCATAACTTCCTGTCTCTCATAACCTCTGCTAGCATAGCTTGAAACTTTGTGCTACTTTTCGTACCAAAAGACTTGTTTATATGTTCTGGCTGCGGCTGGGGCAGGATCTGAAGGTAACACTATTCTGTTAAGTTTGCACAAACAGTTCAGGAACAGACTGAAATCTTTTCAGCCAGTTAAAGCAATTAGCAGCCAGATACACCAACCTAATGCTATTTCCTTTGTAAGAAATAATTTAGCCTCAGAAACACAGATGGCTCAGTGAGTTCTGACCCAGAATTATTTTCCTGTGGCCGGGCGGGGGACGCAGACACCCGGGGGGCTGGTGGGGGCGCAGAGGAGGGCGGGGGCTGGAGCACCAGCCGACTTCGCCCCTTCCCAGCTGGGAAAAAGGACCGGCTGCAGCATTTGAATGCCGAGGGTGGAGGGAAGAGGAGATGGGGGAGAGAAACCACTGAGAGACTTCAGATGTAAAAATTACTGAGAGTTCCTCCAAAGTCCTCTTCCTAGATGGAGGCCAACTCTGGGCCCTCACTGCCTGCAGCCCACGCAGGCCCTCCGACGGCTGCCAAGTCAAATAACGCTAATTGCATTACAGATTGCAAGCAGAATTCGCTGTTCTTTTCAACTAAACCCAAGACTTTCTATTTTGTTTGGGGAATTCAAGAGGCATGCGTATTCCTACCGCCAGCCGGGATATGGGGTTAGGAAAGGGGTGGCAATCGCTCACTCAGAGACCAGAAGCAGACCTGTAAACGTGAGAAACCAGAGAGGATAACTGAAGGAGCAGGCCAGAGACTGAGAGCTGTGGATACAGCCGCCTGGGAGGGGCTGGCTGCCCCTCATACATGCTGGGCAGTGCAGCCCCATGGAGGTGGCTCAACCCTGGCCCAGCATCAGGACTGGAGATGCTTCTGTGGCTCACCACAGGTGCCTGCAAACCTCCTGCTCCCCAGCATGGGGCACCCACACCCATGCTCCCTGTCCCACTATGGGAGGCACCAAGGGGGGGGTCATCCTGTGGCAGACGCTGAGCCACAACACCTCCCAGCACACACGGGAGTGATTTTGAGCATCACAGCATAACATTTCCCCCCATTCCCCCATACCTTTTGGAGTAAATCTAAAAATGTTTAAAACTTCTGTAGGAAAACCAGATGCCATATTTAACTTATAAACTTTACATCATCCTATTATTTCCCCCTATAACACAGAAACACACATATGTGTCCTGTCTCTTTTTGCTTAGTTGCACATGTCACATTCAAAATCTCTAACACTACCCAGTCTTGAAGTATTTTGCAATTATTAGGATGGCTCCCGTTGTCTGGCAGCTCCAAGGAGAAATGAACTCCAATTTTTGGAGCGAACAGAAATTCTGACAAACCCTCCCATCAGTCATTTAATATGGGAAGACTCTAGTCCTCTTGAAAACCTCTGCAGGATTGCTCACCCCACTCCATCAGCTGCAATGTAATACGCATTTCGCACTGCAGCATCCCTTTCAGTGGCATTTCAGCTGAACAGAGATGTTAGACTGTCACGCTCATTTAAGCAGAAGGGTTATCACTGTTCCTTCATACAACACTATATAGCTCAAAGGTGCAATAAGAAGCCCAGAAATATGCCAAAAAGGTTTGCGAAAATAAACAACGTCAATTTTCTCCTTTAAGTATCATCATGACAAATTCACCAGGAGGCTGGAGAGATAAAATGCAGCACTTTAAATACCTAAACTAATCAATAGAGAGAGCCGAGCATGCAATCCATTTTCTGAGAAGGACAACCTTTTAAGGTTAATTTTTCATTCATATAAATACAATGCCAGGGTCATTATTTAACTTAAAGCAGCCCCTTCATTAAACTATAATAATTAGGCTCAATTTAGCACTAAAATTAGCCACCAAAAAAGCCACCTTACTGCAAATGAGGGCCAAGCCTGGGAAGGCAAAATGAGGGCCGTCCTGGGGGCGGCGGGAGCTGCCGCCGGTGCCCGCCGGGGCTGAGGGGCGGGAGCGGGGCTGAGGGGCGGCCTGGCCGCTCCTCGTGCGCCATCTCGTGGCGGCTCGGCCGCTCCGCAGGCGGTGCCGCCCCGGCCCCGGGCCCTCACGGCCCCGCCCGCCCCGCCGCGAAGTGCGCTCTGTGCAGGGCTAGAGCCGCTAAAGAAACGACCAACACTGGGCTGTTCGTTTCCTTAACGCTTCGGTCTGCCCTCAGGAGCGAAGGGTAGAGGGAAGGGTAGAAGGTAGCAGGGCAGGACACGGGCGCAGGGCAGGAGCAGGGAGGGTGTCCCTGCCGAGTCCCCCAGCCCCGTGGCTGCCTCTCGCCAGTGGTCCGTACAGTAACAGAATCTTCAAAGTTGGAAGACCTCTAAGATCATCCAACCAGTAGCCTAACACTGCCAGAGCCACCACTCAACCCTATCCTCAAGTGTCACATCTACACGTGCCACATAATGTTTCCAGGGATGGTGATTCCATCACTTCAGAGCCTGACCAAGGCTGAACTCTCCAGCTAATGGTTTATCTGTCCCCAGATCCAGCTCAGAACACCATCCAATTGAAGACGAGGCCCTTTTGTGACACAGTGATAAAAAGCACAAATGATCTTTCTGATTACCAGCCATGTCACTGCAACTGTGCAACTGCCACCTCCTAACAAGGGCAAGGGGACAGTGAGCAGCCCCCACGCAGCCCCAGTGCTGGCAGCACCTGGTGTCCACAGCCTCCGCTTCCCATACCTGCCGAGATCCCACAGCAGCTTGGCATGGGCAGAGGTCCTGCCACTGCCCTGGCCTTGGGCAGCCAGCTCTAATTCCCTGTTTGCAGAGCGGGGTTTGAGCAGGTGAGCCCAGGGCCTTGTCTCACTCAAGACACCATACTACAGGGCCCTCTGGCAGCAGAGGACTTCAGCCATTTGTTGGTCAGATCATTCCATATGTTAGTGCCAAGAAAAAAACTTCCAGTCTGACTTTGGGGAAGCCACTGGATCTTACCATGCCTCAGTTGTCTCCTTTATAAACCAGAGCTGAGTACTTTTTTTAACTGTATAATAGCACTGTAAAAATTCAGTGCTGTTTCCATTCTCTCATCTCTGAATATCCCTCCTTTTGTAACGCATTATCTAATTTCTGTCCCCTAATGGACTCAACTGCTACTCCATCACCCTTCTGTGGTGGTGCATGACACCTTCAAATATTGCTTAGAGAAGAAAACAAAGTGTCTGTGACTAAAGAAAGAAGCTTTTTGCAAACCCTTCCCTCAAACATTGTCCACTCTGTCCTAAGTGACACTGGGGAGCACCACCTTCACCCTCTGCTGAGGTAGAGCACCCAAATCGGTACAGATACAACCACCCCCCCAGTCCTGGGACAGACATTGCTCTGGCAGCCACTGGCCCGCCACTCTGTCGGTGTTCATGCACAGTCAACTTCACAAGAAGGAAAAGGATTAACAGCACTTCTGGTCAAAGCAAAGGAGATAGCACGAGTTCAAAATTACTTTCCCGCGGCCACACAGGAAATCTGCAGGGAGATGGAGGGTATGACCGGAGACTTGTGACCATGGCTCATGCTGGGCACAGCAAGGGGCCACCACATCAGCAGTGGTGGAAGGGCGCATGCACACGCTTCTGAGCTATGGAGTGAGCTTAATGCCTTTCCTTGGCATAACCCATCAGCAACATGGTTGGCACTGGCCTAAAATGTGAATTAAAAGTAAACTCTCTCTCAGCACTTACATTGGATTTCTTTGCTTTGGGCTTTGTTTCTCATAAGCAGAGCATTAATTAAATCTAGAAAATAAATTCTTATGTCTATTTATGTAAAAAATCTCCACCTTTTGAGGGTCTTTTGCCTTCCATAAGAGTCATCTGCAACATCCAGCCACAGAGGGTCTGTCGCCTGTGTGTGCTGAGAGTTGGTGGCAGCCAGGAGCAGTTCCAGGCAGGAACTGACTTCACTGGTTTCCTGAAGGTAAGTGTATTAGCACAGATCCCTGCCTGAGAAGATGGAGAAGTCAGGGCAAACACAGTAGACACATGACACCTACAACAAGGAGGCCAAAGGAGGTAGCAGAGCTGTGGGACTCTGCTGGGTTGGCGAGGATGGGATGGCTCGGAAGCGGGTGCAATGGCAGCGTGCTCCTGGTGAGCACCACAGATGTCACATGCCCTGGACATAAAGATTCTTCTATCCCCATAAAAAGGGAAAAACTTATTTTGAAGGTGAGGGGGAGGGGGGCAAAGAGATGTAGAAACAAACAGGTTCAAATAAAGTTTTATGAGGAGAGCTGGAGTGCACTCAGCCTGTAAAACAGCCCATGGTACTGTCAGGTCACCACTGGGCAAAGGTACCTCACAGTAGTGTATAATCAGGTTTTATGAGAGGGATACCACTGTCAACAAGTGATTGAATAGCTTTTTGCATGATGGACCTTGCCAGGGATCAGCAAAGGAAAGACAGAGATGGCCATTTACCTTGACATGCTTCTTCCACACAAGCCAAACTAATTGCACACGTCAAAAGGAAAAGGCAATGCATGGCTTTCATCCGTTCCTGATAACGATCAGATAGGGCTCTTCCTGTCTTCTCCAGCAGCCTTTCCTCCAGCATAGCATGCAGAGGAGGAAGAAAATACAGCTTTGAAGGTCAGGTAATGGCCTAATTAAAGCAGAATTCCAACTCGAATGCTGTGGCCCTGCCCTTTTAAAGCGCAGCACTGGGTCAGGCTGTCAGTTGTGGTTTAGTGCACTGGTGCTGTTAGCACACCCCTAGCAATATGCTCTTTGGCTTAACATGGGTCATTTGACAAGGGGGTTTCTAAATAATTGCAGCAAGTGCAAAGAGATGTGTTAATTTTAAAGCAGTTATTGCCCTGTGAAGGTTGCCTGCCCCCAGCCCTGCTGGAGATGGGGACGGTGTTCAGAGGTCGTGAGAGCAGGTCTCCCCTACAAAACCCAAAGCACAGAGTGGGTGGTCAGGGAGGGGAGAACAGTACAATGGCCTTTGCAGCAATGTTCAGTCAGAGTTTAAATCTGTTACTTGCCCAGAGTCCTGTGGGTACGGAAAGCCCTGGGAGCATCACTCTCTAAAGCAGATGTGATGTTACAGCCCTCAGCTTGCACAGGCATGTATTTATGGCCCAATAGTATTTGTTTGGAGAGTAGGGGAAGGGAATACTCCTTTAGACAGCATTACTGCATGGGAAGGGCACAGGTTCTCTTAGTTTTTAGTTATACACAGGCTTGAATGTATTGCAAAAAAATGAAGTTTTTTTGGCATAATCTCAGTCCAATATCCTCATGCTTTCATTTTGGATGACTAGTCCTTGTTAGGGCAGAGGAAGATGCTTGCTTTATTTTTCAAAATGAAGTAAAATAACCTTTTTTTACTCTGTTAAATATAATAGAGTTTGGGAAAGAGGGATGTTGGTTTGGGAACACAAGTGCACAAGTTCTAATACAATGCTTTCTGTGTCTCCTCAGTTCTTCCTACCAGCTGCATACGTCACCACAAGGCTATCTGAAGCATTCACTAGACAGGACTCTCAAACACCACTATTCCCAATAGTTACAGATGTCCAAAAGGATCAGATCACTTTCTCTGATCTTTTTCTCCTTGTTTTTCAAAGTGTTTAATATAGTGGACAAACAAAGAAGTAATTGTGGCATTTCTCTTCTCCAATCACACAAAACCTCAGAAGCAAGAATCAGACTTTGGGGGAGAAAAGCAGGCACAATTGCTGCACTGTAATCCCCTAACGCTGCCAGCACAGACAGCTGTTCCTGTTCCAACTCTTTTCCAAATGAGTCAAAGGAGTTAGTTTCAACTTTTAAAAAGTTGTTGTATGTTGCTTTATTTCCCACTTCAGGGGCTAGGATTCATTCTAGAGTCCCAGATAACATCATCTTGTTCCTTGATATGGGCAAAACCAACAAGTTTGAGGGACTCATAACTCATGACCAGTGCTACAAATACAGAGCTCCCCTCATACCAGCGCCTGTTCTTTGATCCCTTACAGTGCCTGAAACATGTACAAAAATTGAATTCCGTATTAAGTCATAAATTATTATTTTATTATACTAAAATGGTAGAAGGTAGTACACATTAGTGGGGAACGTTAGTCATGCCAAGGTAGAAAGTCATATGGGAAGCAGATTAGCAAAGAGATGTAGGAGGAGCCTGTGCAGGGCTCAGGAGGTCTCAGTTGAATTCCTGGCTCCTCCACAATATTCTTGCATAGCTGTAGGCAATTCACCTATACCAACACCCCTGCTATATTTGTAGGCACCATAGTCTTGGCTTAGGAATGTCATGAAAAGCCCAATCTTGCTGTTATCACAGCATGGATCAGTATCAAAACATCTCAGCAGGTAGACCCCACCAGGTCAAGGCCTTGTTTCTCGAAACCATTCCTGTTTGCAGTAGCTGACAGCTAGCAGCAGCATTCTCGCTGGCAGAAATGGGAATCCAGTGAGCCACTCCCTCCCGGGCACAGGGTAACCCTGCCGAAGCACCAGCCAGCCCACACTGTAGCTGGGCGAGGCGTGGGCCCGCACACAGGCAGCAGCAGGGATCAGAAGATGCAGTTTCTCAGGACAGATAAATCCCACCAGTGTTTCAGAGCCTTACTTCTGACACAGGACAACAGTACCAGATTTTCTAATAAAAATACCAGAAAGGATAAAGGAACTTAATACTATCCAGTAATAGTCAGGTATTATGGCAGCCACATGCCAATACTGCTTACCAACACAGGCTTCCGTTTGATCTGCAGCACTATTGGTTTATGTGCCAATAAAAATATTTATGTGTAATAATACTAACATAGCTCTTTCTCTAATTGATCTACAAAGAACAAGTATTTATACTGCTCCCAAAGAGGAAAAGAAAGCTCTTACCAGATGGAGAGACTTTTCTCTACTGGATAGATGATGATGACAACAGGTGCCCAGAGATGAGTAGAAAGGCGAGACGAGCAAGATGCAGCAATTCTCCTCTGGCATCTACATTTGTCTACTTGCTTTGCACGTGCAGGGTGAAACATCTGTCTCTGATGAATAACTGTGGGGAAGTTACTTAAACTTCTCAGTTATACTCTGTGTCATCTGAGAGACTGGAAAATCATCATTCCTAAAACCAGACACCAATATTCCACAACTAACCTTTCTCCTGCCTTTCAATAGGCAAGTCTTTGCCCAGCAGCCAGTTCTGCCCATTAACTGGATATTCTTCACAGAAATTTGAGACATGAACAAATACTGCTAATAAATCTCATTATTTGATGCATTTATAGAAAGCTGATGCATCAGCAGTTGAAGCCTAGAAAAGAATCTGCAGCAGCCAAAGAAACACTCCTATCTGAAGGGATGTTCAGAGAGCAGAATTCTATCAATTTTGAAGTGATGTGGATGAGGATGATTTGCCTCAGCTTTAGGCAGGGGGGAAATTTGGTTTTGTTTTAAATTTATATTGCCTAAACCTTGTTTCTCAAAAATCTGTTGCTGTCCTGTTTTTTGTGGCAGCAACATCACATGAAAACCAAATATTTATTCCTTGAGGGTTCCCTCTGCCCCCACCTGATTTGGGAAGAACAGCAGTATGGGGTTTTTTTTGATTTATATGGAAAGAGGAAACCACCCTGGGCTAAAAACTCTACAGTCAGCAGAAGCAGCACTTTGTCTTCAAAGACTTAGACACAAGGCTCCCAAATGATTAATGTTCCTAACTCACATTTTTCTTGCAGATGTGATTACAGAAGAGAATATGAAAAAGATTTTTAAAAAAGTTGTTAGAAATGTATATACATATTTTCATAAGAAGGAATGAAACAACAGAAAACAATTTTCTGGGTGGTTTTAAAAGAATAAAGTCAATAATTATAAACTCAGATGCCAAAATGTTGACTGATGTAATACCTTGGCACTAAAACTAAACATTCTGCTTTCCTAGAAAGTTATTGATATTTGCTCAACCTGAAAAAAAACCCCAACCCATGAACAATTTATTATGCAATTACATATTAACAAAAATATCTAAATTCAGGCTCCATATTTGACAAATTGACAAATACTGTCAAATAAATATCACAACAATTAGTTTGCATTGCTTTTAGCTATGGAATATCACATACTCTAAGAAACTTCAGAATATCCTGTATGGCTGTGATACCCAGGTCCCCATTTCCTAGTTTTCTGCAGTATCTTTGGAACTAGACAGTAAGATTTCCAGTCATCAATCATTATTTGAATTTGGATAAACAAACTGAGACTGGCATGGGGGACAGTCTACCAATGCAGCTACAGAGCTGCATTCTTTTGGATTTTGAACACCTTTTTTATGCATATGAGAAAGGACAAGAAAGGGTTTAAATCACCACATATAAGCTGAACATAAAATAATAAAACGAATTTGAACAACCATCTATGAACATCTATCATAAACCATGAACATCTTTGATAAACCATGAAGATACCAGGGTTTCTCCCTCCACTCTCAGTCACAAAGTACAAGACTGACTTGGGAAACACTGTTGTCAAAAGAGCAATAAGCTTTAGTATCAGGATCTTTCATTGCAGAAAGCTCTATTAAATTTGTTTCCAAGGTACCTGAACCAAGTACAGCCCCAATTGGACAGCTCAACAGATGCTGAGAGTCTGCTTCAGTACACAAAGAAGTTGGGTTTTGAAAGTGCATTCACACATCTGCCTGGGCATGCTTTACTCCCTCTGACTATGGACAGGGTTTTCAAACTTGTCTTCCAAAGCTGCCTTTGAATCTTTTTTGCCTTGTTTTCTCAGTATGATCAAGTGATGAGAACTATGACTCCATATGAGTAGACACACACACACACATATATGTAAGAGGATATTCCTGGATGGGTGAGTTGGGGAGGAGGGGTATGGGACCAAAGATACACATGAGCTGACTGCAAAGCTTTAGTTAATAAAACTTGTTGATTGCAGCCTGATTCTCATCTTACCAGACACTTTTCCTGCACAAAGAGTTAAAAAAAAAAATTCCCTGCCCCGGCCAAGTTAAATATCCTTAAATATCCCTTACATGGGGTAAATGTATCCAAACTGTTGTATGTACTGTCACCGGCAAGCAAAAGCTAATTCAGCACAATACATGAATGCTGCCTCCGATACACAGGACAGGGACCTCTGTTGCCACCAGGCTCTCAAAGGTGATCCTGAGTAAACACCAAGTTTGGTAAACTCCATACTGGAGCGTGATCTCATGTCCTACAACAATACCTGCAAGATAAGACTTGTCCTTTGGAAGGCTTGTGAAGGAACGAAAACTAGTACGCTATCTCACAGAGCCAGCTGAGAAAAAGGAGAGACTGAACACAGATGTCATACACTCATACACATTTTTCCATACACTTGAGGGAAAAAAATAAAAGGGCATGGACAAAGAATGTTTGCTGGGGTGGGGAGGGCACTGACGTGTTCCTGGTTTGCTCTTTTTAAAGGGAAAATTCACTGTTTGTCTTAAGAAGAAAACCAACCCAAAACCTGGTTGAAAAGTTTTGTGGAAAAACAATGTTTACAGCAATTTTTGCTAAAAGTAAAACTCAGATTTCCAATCATCTCTCCGAAGTAGCCTTTAGTATTAACAGATGTCTGGTTGGAATCTGCCTGAGCCAGTGAACTCATTCTGAATGGACACCAAAAAAGTGTACAATTTTTGTTCCACATAATCTGAGCATAAGATGCTTTCTCCCAGACTTTATGGACTTGACTTCTATCATGCAACTATTATTTTATCTTCAAGAAGCAAAGACCTCAAATGCAGAGCAGACAAGCCTCCCAGTCAATGTAATTTGCTTTTCCAGATCTATAGCTTAGCTATAAGTAGTACAGGAGCAAAGTGCTGGAAGTAGGTACTTGGTCTGGGGTTATAAATAGGAGACATTTCATTTGTTGGTGTACAGGCCTTGCTTATAATAGCAGCACTCTTGGTGGCTGCAACTTTGAGTTCATTAATTCAGTCAAGAGAAGGCACTGAAGATCCAAAGCAGATAATTAGGCCAGAGACAGCCATCATAGCTGTTAATTTAAGCAATTACTGCAATCTATAGTGGTTTATATTTCTGCCTGCACTTTCCTCTGTGCTCTTTACATACCATCTTCACAGATAAAAATACACTCTTTCCTACCACATCGACTGCTTTACATGTTTACCCATATATCCACTCACTGTTACACACTGCTGTGAGGCAGTTGTGACAAAGCCAGCCTGTAACTGCACAAGTCTCTAGCAGTTAAGCATTCCTTTTCCTCTTGCCAATTCTCCAAGTCACGCAACATTTTAAAAGTTATTAAATTCTAAATAAAGGAGATTAAGGATGCCAAATTCTATTCTGTGCTAAAAACGGCAATCAATATTTGTCAAGACAATAATAATGTTTTAGGGCCAGAAGACTGCTATTCTCTAGACTAGCTTTTTTCTTTTTTTGGTAAAGAGACAGTTCATAATATTTTCCAGTAACTGCTGCATCAAACTCAGAGTTCTGGTTGAGTTAGAGCATTTAAATTATCATACCAAATTAGGTATGTTTCTCTTTCAAAATACAACAGAGTTTTTCCTTATTAATACTGAAATTATGTTTGAAAAAACACATGCATATATACAGCAAGGCAGCAAACCGTTCCTTAAAGCATCAGAGGAATGCAATACCTATATACTTGAACTATAACCACAATGCCCATAAATCACCATTTTAACCTATTTTGTTCTGAGATTTTTTTTTTAACAGGAAGATTATTCTCTGTGCAATTATTTTGACAGTCATATTAATTATAAGTTAATATCTGTGTGCAGCAAATCTGAGAGTGGATTCGGGATCAGCCTTGTAAACGTGCAGAGAATGTTTATCACAGTATTTTCCATTTTTATGAGGATGCAGTTGGTTATTATGACAAGGTGAAAGGTCTCAAAGCCTTCATTTTTAGGCCACAGGTGTTCTTTGTAGAGGTTTTTTTTAATAAAGAGTATTATTAGTCCTTTAAATTAGCTCTTATTGAAAGTTACCACATCTGTGTTATGTGGTAATGAAGCCAGGGAGGAGGTCATAGCAGGGGACTTGTGCTTGAAGAAAACATCTGGACATTGCTTTGACATTCACTAGCAACTTCTTTTATTTTATTAAGAAGTAAGGAAATTATACTGAAATCAACTGCAAGATGCAAACAATAAATAAAATGAAAATACAGGATCTGAAAAAAAATAATAATCTAGGTTGGAACTAAAACCTCCTTTTCCTTCTCTCACTCCCTTCCCATGAATTCCAACCAACAAGGTTAATTAGCTGTGCAAATGGCAGCATCAGTTACAAAATGGTTCAAGTATTTAACACATACACTACAGTCACTCTGTCTTTCACGGGAGGAGCTACTGTCATTTTGAATAAAGCTTTTTCTTGTATGGCAACCTTTTTTGCCTGTCATTTTATTTACTACATCATTTCAGAGACAGGTACAGTGACCTTAGGAAGTCCTGTACCTTTATATAGGCATTTTTTTCCTTCACTTCCCCCCAGCTGATATAAGCAGAGAGACTTTGTTTCCTGTGCACAATCACATCTATCGCTTCCACTCATGGTAGTACAGAAAAGTCTATTTTCAACGAAAGGGGGATTGAAAAGCCATCAAAAACATCAAATGGAAGTTGCCAAGTAACTGCATGATAGTTCTTAATCATCAAGGCTGATAACTAAATATTTAGGAACTACCACATTAAGAAACTTGGCTGGGTCAGATGACAGTTCAGCTCTGTGGCACACACAGCTAGGGATGTTTATAGGGCAGTGGTTACAGTAGGCCTCAGAAATCCTAAACAGCAGCATACCCATGCTCACTGTATTTTCTTGTTTTAAGTGCTTGCTTACAAATGCAAATGACATTTCTAGTCCATTCAAGTTCTTATACCACTCTCAGCACAGCAGTAACTGAGGGTCTTCCCATACCAAGGCAATCAGTCGGGACATTTGTTCCCTCAGGCAGGGAAGCATGTATCAATTCACTGCTTTAATGCCAGTTTCCTGTTTTTACAAATCTTGGCTTTAATATTAGGAACTTTCCATTGACACTTTCAGCACAGTGTAGACTCTCTGCAAACTTATTACATATCTGCCTAGAAAGCCTAATGCAAATTCTAAAGGCCTATAAATATATTTGGTTATAGCTGTATGAAATTACTACAGACAAGCTACACTTCAGCTCACCCCTCCCCTCCAAAATCACAATAGCTGCCAACAAAGTTCACAATACTGCATAACAACATCTTCCAGAAAAAAAGCATTCAATGTGAATGTGACATGCAAATATTAAGACAGGACACCAGACTTCTTTTCTTTCCCCTTCCCACTGGGTGTTTTATTTTATAGCATTTGCATTAGGTAATCAACTGAAACACTTCAACAACAGAAAGCTGGCAGCATAGTGAGGAAAAATGGAGATTATTTCTCAAACAGCCGTGACAAAATGGTTTCAAGTTGGAATAGTATTGCACAAACAAATCCGTTTACGGAGGGTGAGTGGGAGCAAGCATCTTCAACATGGATTGTGAGGAAAAAAGGCACTATTTAGCTGTGTATGTGTTTAAAAAGAAAAAAAATCAAGGTGCACAATGCATGTTTTTCAAAATTACATTCAGTACTGCGTTAGAAATGCTCACAAACCTGTCTCTTTTACAGAAGGTATGGAAAGCTGCTGATGTAAGTATCAGACAGTATAAGTGTATGAACATTTATAATTATGCTCCAGAAAAGTCTCAGGAAGAGGGCTCTTTCTATAAATACTGCTGCAAAGGTTACACAGTTACATAGGCTTACAGTAAAGGAAGCACCCATCCAACTAAGCAGCCTTACACTTTTCTTAAGTTTAATCTTTAGTAGTCATAAAACATGCTCTAATTTTGAAGAGCTAAACTGGCAGTGCACTTGAATCAGGCTTTTGCACTGACTGCTTAAGCAGCACAGTTCAGACAGCATCATCCACACACCTTTCTGTCACATACACCTTTAGCAGGTAAGCTTAATGGAAAATTTAACAGAAGTATAACAGAAAATAACTGAATTTTCCCCAATTTAAAATAGAAGTGCTCTGAGACCATCAATAAGCAAAAGTTTGTTCCTGTAATGTAAAAATAGCTAGGTATCTTCAGAAAAACTAAATACCCAGAAAAGGCATTTCAAATGATCAGGATGGGTTGGTTCTTCGTCTCCTGTATTCTGTAACTATAAATTTTCATGCCTGTTTGAAAATTAAGCCATGATCAGCATAATAATAGAGAGCGTGCTTGAAAATCCACCCAGAGCAAACAGGAATGTGCACAGAGGACAACTTGCACCCTAGCCTTGAGTCTGCTTATAGATGCAGTAACTAAATAAGAGTGAAATTCTTGTTGCATGGCTGCAGAGTTATTATGGGAAGGAGCTAAAAACACCGTTTCTCTCCTGTCAACATTGTCCAGTGTATCACAAGTGCTCCAGACATGCTGTTGGGTATGTAGTCACCAGCACAGCTGGACCTTGTGCCACTGGGCTGACAGCAACAATTTCAACAGTTTTGCACAAAATCTGGGCAGTAATTTTGTACAGAAAGTACAGAACAGTGTAACAAAATCTACTCTCATCTACATATATATATATATATATATGAGCATTTCAGCACCTTTCAAATGAACTTGGCCTTGCAAAAAGCCAATCTCGCTCCTCTGCGGAGTACAGCGACTTCCATTAAAGATTCATGTTCAGGAGGCTGCACAGTAGTTTGCTGATCATACAACCTGCAAAACCAAAAATTCATCTATTGCTGCTTTCCACTATGAGTCATTAAGGGAAAATATATAAGATAAATTATACTTACATACTGTAAAATATTTTTAATGGCAACAACTTGGATTCTTTTCATTTCCAAACAGAAGATGAATAGAGCAGATTATTAAAAATCTGTAAAGCTCTTTTTCCTAAACTGCCTTTTAGGAAATCCAAGCTTGATAGTTCTGAATTCAAAGGATTCTAAAAAGTTCACAGTTGACTTTAATGGTTGCACTAGATAAAAAAGTAGAGTCTTGGTTTCTTCTGTGTTCTACACATGATCACATTTTCAGAGTACATCTAGAATGAATACCTCTCCAACTGTTGCTAGCATTTTTAAAAAACACTCCTTGTTTGTCTCAACCTTGTCAGTTCACAGCAAAGAACAGGAAGTGATATCTGATTTTAAAAAAAGTGGTCTCTTACATGAACTATGAAAAATATATTGCCTTTTTAAAAGTAAAAAAAAAAATTGCCTTGTTCTATTATTTTTGTTATTGAAGACTCATAATTAAGAAATTCTAAATCCTGGAAGGAAAAAAAGAAACACAACTTTTAAAATTGCTTACAGAATAGAAGAGGTTTCTGTAGACCCTACTGAAATCAGTAGAAGTTTTACCCATTGTTTTCTTGTCAACACAGAAGCATTTATCAACATACTTATTTCATTACTTGGATGATTTTTTTTATTTTCACTTAGTAAACTCTTCTGCTCTCTTAGAAGTCTCTTCTGAAAATTCTGAAGGATATGCAAGAAGGTAAACTGATCCAAATTATTCTGAGGGAAAACAAGATAGTCAAAATAAAATCTAACACAGAACTATCACCAAGTGGAAATCTTTCCTGGGATTATAAATATTCATTCTATTTCAAGAAAAATTACTGCTCTTAAACAAAAACTTTTAGATCTCCATTAGCTACTTTTTGTGTATGATTCCTCAGTTCCTTTCTTTAGCTAGGAAACATGTCTTCATGTGTGACCCTACACATCCTATATCCAAACACATTGGCATTATTATTGATGTCAACAGACAAGAACTAGAACAGGAAGTCTTATGCATGGTTCATGCTATATAAATGGTAAGCTATGAGAAGGAACTTCCCTGATTATTTGGAAAGAACAAAGAGAGATCTATTTTTAAAATTAGAAGGGAAAAATCTAAGAAAACAAAGAAACTGCAAGATGTACTTGATAGTCCCTCGTTATCCTCTCTGTAATTGGGCTGTTGCTTTTGGCTGCAGACATCCAGTTCACAGACCATTTTCTGTTTCCTTTGTTTTCCTTACAAGAACAAGCTGGTTAAAGAAACTCCACTCTGCAATTTTAAACTAAGCCTTCAGCACCATCCCTTAGGAATTTAAATCTTTACCACCATTCCTTACTTTGTCTCCTCAGTGCCTTCCCCCATCAAACCCTGTGAAAAGCACTTTAAGAAAAGGCAGGTGTAAGATGTGTAAATACTCAGATCTTTAAGAAAATTCAATAGGAAACAATTTCTTGCAGTTCTCCACTGCCATTTGCTATAATGCAGTGGCCCCAAACATCTGTTCTCAAATTTCAATTTACTTCATCTACCAGGTGTTTCACACTGTTAATAATGGCAACTCACAAATTTACAACAGTCACTAAGGCAGTTACATAAATACAATTATGTCAATCAAGTTCACTGCATCTTTCTCAACCAGACTACACGACATTTTTCTTCTTGTTCTCTTACCCTAATAAAAGGATGAAGACTACATTTCTGCAAAGAGAATCCCTGGACAACATTCTAGTATTGAAGTCAGAGAGGTCACTGAAGTGTGTTTCAGCAATGTCCAGCAGTTAACTCAACCAGGAAATAGATGTGATGTTTTTCACTTCACACATAACAGAACTGGTGCAAAATCCCACTTTAAACTAGATACTTTAAACCTTTTGGTCCAAATACATAAAATAAGCAGTATTTACAGCATTTTACTCCTTTTGTAAATGCAATGCTTTAAAACATGTTATAAAGCACCTCAGTAAAAATATTCTACAGATAAAAGTATTGAAGTAGTAGGAAAACCCTAGCCATACCACAGCTCACTAATAGAGTCATAATATGGATTCACCAATACCTCAGTTTACAATTATTACAAAGAATCCATGGAGAAACTTACTGAATTTATGATTTTTATACCACCGTGTAAGGATCAACTAGAACTGCAGACAATACCAAATTTCTTTGTAGTTTTCCCAACCTCAGTCAGTGGTGATGGACATAAAACAAAAAAACCCCACTGCTCTGATTCTTGAACTTTTTACAATATTAATGTGGAAATGACATTTTAACACTAATGAGTAGTTGTAATTTTTTAATAAAACCACATATATAAATATGGGCAATTCCAGCAGCAGCAGCATTTCTCAGCAGAAGATGATTAACCATCCCAATTAATATCATGTGACATGATTCACAAAAACAAAGCACAGATGTCAACCAGTTATTAAGACTACTCATACTGTATACAACCAAAATTTCCATGTTGAAAGCTGGGGAAAATGATTTCCTCTTCACAGAAGTATAAATGAAAATAAATTGCTCTGAAAATTAAAAAGAGCATCAACAGAGGCGTTTTGTGTTTATATTTTCGAATAGAACTGCTGTGTATTAATTGCTCCGAATTACAGTGTAGATTTCTTCAGGTTAAGGATATTGACTCCCACTGAAAGTATTAGTTAGATAAAAGAAATTAAGCTTTTGCTTCTGGATTACCAACACAGCCATATCCAAAGCCCTGGAGGTGATCCACAGCCCACTTTTCTCATATAAAGAAATGTCTTGGAGGTCTACAGGCAATCTAGTTTCCATGGCTGAGGACTAAGATGATGATGTGATCAAAGATTTAGGTCCATAAATCTAACAGTATAGCGTTCTTAGTTTGATTTAGGGTAAATCTTTTCATAGAAAAAGTTTTGAGCCAGAATATACAATTCTCCATCTTTTTCTCGAACTGCATGTGCTCTGACAAACTGAAATTGCTCCAGTGCAAATTCATAGAACTCATTCTCCATTTTCCAGATTTCAGACTGTTGTAGCTTGGCAATAGTTTCTTTAGTGGGAAGTTTTTTCTCAGTTGTTTTCCTAAGATGAGACTTCTTTCCTAAATGCAAAATGAAAGCAATAACTTCACTTTAAAGTTCACATGCTTAAAAAAATGTTTACAGTCCTTTTATTTACAGAGTTTTATACTCTCAGTGTGTTGATAAACTGCATCAGAAGTGACAGGTTTTAATCCAGAATGTATCAACATAACATGCAGGCTTGGAAAACTGCAGCCTCTCTCACTAAACGTTAATGAATTTTACATCTGTTCTTTCAATTTTTCCTCCTTACTCTAATAAACCCAAGGAATAAACATTCATTTAAGGAACAAGATTACTCCACATAATATACCTGGAGCAAGATTGGTCTTTCAAAAGTAATTATTTAGGTGTTAATCTGGTATCAAATGTTAAGAATTTTAGAAACTGCAGAACAAGAACTTCTTTCATAGAGTCACAGAAACATTTAGGTTGGAAAAGAAGTTTAAGGTCATAGAGTTCAGCCACAAACCTAACACTGCCAAGTCTCACTAAACCATGTCCCTGAGTGCCACATCTACACATCTTCTAAACACCTCCAGGGATGTTTATATTCAATTCAGACTACAAAAAAAAAAAAAAAGAAACAAAACAACCACTGCACTGGTGTAAGCCCTCTTTAGCTTTCCATGAAGGAGAAAAAAAATCCTGTTTTCATGTGATTTCAGCTGTCTATTTCTAATCAAAATATATAACCCCTACTAATGGCATTTAAAGCATTATTCTCCCATCTAAATAGGATACTACAGTCTTATCATAAATGATACATAAGCCACATCCCTGTTGCACAGAGTTCCTGAGACAAAGATGACTAATGATGACAAGATTTTCCCTAAAAAAGTGCTAACTGTTGTTTTGTAATAAACTTGTTAATACTACACATCTAGGCTCTATACATCAGACCCTTTTTCCCTCTATTTGTAGACAGAAGCTCTAAGAGGGACCTTTTCTTCATCAGAAGTTGCATGGCCAGCCCCTAGAAACTCAGCTACTGGCTATGTTATGTCTTATTAGGAGCCCTGGAAGATAAACATGTACTTGGGTCTGCATCCCTCAGGCCTTATTGCTCAGCCAGCCAGGCTGCACTGAGCACAGTTAATTTCAGCAGGGCTTCTGAGGAAATGGAAATCTGCCACATCAGCCACTTTACAAAACTGAAGCCACTGCAAGACCTTAAAAAATGTTCTGTTAAATTTTTTTACATGCAGTGTACCTACACAACTGTCTTTATCCCAAACTTAAATATTTACCATTTGCGTAAGGCAGGAAGATACTTGGGCTACCCTAAAAACAAATTACTGAGAATCTTTTAAAAGGAGTTTATGTCATTTGTAGGAGCATCAGCCAGCTGAGAGACAAAAGACTGGCACAGACTCAAAACTATTCATCGAACTCTAAAGAATTCACATTAAAAAGGCAATAAGAGGATGAAAAATCCATGGAATCCATGGATATCAACTATATAAATACCTGTCCGGTACAGTTCTGTGGCACCCCTGAAGAACCGGGGCAAAGCTGCCTCCAATAACATGATAAAGTCTTCAAGCTCTTCAGTAACTCCCACTAGGAAGTATTCATTAATCAGATTGTATTTGGCTTGTTCCAAAGCCCATCTGCTTCCCACATTCCTAAAATGACAGAGAACAATTACAGCAAGTTCTGATGGCAGCCAACAATCCTTGGTCCCTAGATAGAGATTACTTCACAACAGGACATTTGTATAGGAAAGGCAAGACTCATTCCAAGTTATAACCATTCCTAACTTCATTTCCCTTTCCAGTTTCTCTCGCCTGTGTTTTTATCTAAAAATGTGACTCTACTTAAAGAGGAGTCTCCACAAAAATACCCAATGTATGTATATGGTTAATGTCTCTACTAAGGCAATTTTTGGAGGATTTACATTTTCTCAGTGTTAATACTTGGACTCCACTTTCACATTAGAAATGAGAAATATGATAAGAACACACTTTCCCTTTTGCATCTTCTTCCTTTCTCTCCTTCTCTACCTGGCCACAGTGTAGATAGGTCTGACCAACAGGCACTGAAAGGGTAGCTCCCAAGTGGCCATTTACTTTGCTTATGTTTGAAAGAACAGTACCTTTGATGAATAACTGCCCCTGATATCACTCAGAATAGTTCCTTAAATCTATGTTCTTTTTTTTTGGTTGCTAAAGAGTTTTTTTAAGTACGTGCCATTGTTATAAAACATGCTGCATTGACAGATGGACACTATTTGCTTTTGTTTCAGTTTCTACTAAGTAGCATGGACTGCTGGATGCCTGATAAACATTTAAGAAGATAAAATTATCCTGATCTCAATTATTTTATTCTCCCCAGAAACTTCAGGAGCTTGGACTAAAATATCTCCATTTGGAAAGAAAGATACTGTAGTCCGATATTAAAAAAAAAGTCAAGACTCCAAATCTGCAAAAATAATTTTTAAAATTGAAAACATATGTTTTCCCTCATAGCACTGCTGATACGGTATTCCAACATATTGCTTGTTTAAAAAACTGCAACACTGTTTCAGTAATTGCATCTTCAAAAGAAAACGCATTACTGAAGTACCCGCTGCTTCACTCTGTCCAGTCCCTCACACTTTCCCCAACTGTGCTACATATTCAAATTCATTAAAGTTTATATTTCAGCAATGATGTACTTGACTAACAAGCTACATCTATCTCCCTACCAGCATTCAGAGCTGTGGCCACAGAAGAATGGAATTTGAAGCCAAAGTTTCTCTGGAGCACAGTCGGAACCTCCAGCTGCCACACATTCATCAAAGGTCTGGAACAAAGACAAAATTGAGCTGAGCTTTAAAATCTCATATACATATCAAACATCTCAAACTGGCTAGTTGCTAAATGTAGTGGGGACAGAAAAACACAAGATAGGAAAGAAAAAAAAAAGTAGCCTTGCTTTCACAGTATTATTAGGATGACCTGTTTGTCTAAATTAAAATAGTATTTGGACAGTCTTTTATGCTTACAACTAATGAACAGTTGATCTTACCTGATACACATTGATACACCTTTGATATAACCTTAGCAAAGGCTATTTGACAAAACTAGCACAGATAGTCAGTAAGTGTTGAGTATAATTGTTTTCCCTTATAAAATGAGTCACTAAAGATACAGCATGAAATGCCATCGGGAATTGTGTGATACTGGAACAGCTGGATCTTTACAACATAGAACACTGTGCATTTTGTGTTTTAAAGACTGTTCTATTATATTTTAAATATTATGACAAATAACTATCATTTCAGCGGCTAATTTGGTTTTGGCAACGAGAAGAACTAAAAGGAAGGTGTTCGCTGCATAACAGAATATTCCATACAATATTGCTCTCTACATGGATACACAGCTGTAGCAATACAGAGTTTCAACTGCAGTAGCACAGTTACAATAAGAACTCTGTTTGCATTGGAAACAATTTGTAAATTGTTATTGTGTCACCATAAAGTAAGTACTTATGATATTTCTAATCAAGATATAAGGCTTGTATCAAGGATAGATTAAAAAAATATTTAATAATAAGAGATCATATAGACAACTTTTTAGACTGTTTCTTCTGTATAATTACAAGTTTCTGTCCAAAACAGCCATGTAGAAATATGTTTGCATAATTATTTGGGGTTAAGAAAAAGGACAACATCATTTGCTTCTATTTTGTGGTGAAGTTTCTGAGATGATCTGATAAATGTCAAAGCGGGGAATAAATTGTGGTGCCTGGGTTCACAATGAACTTTGAGGTTAGAATACCTTGTATATGTCACACATCACAGATAAAAATGCAGCTTAACTAGGAAAACAAGACACTGGTATGCTTTTCCTAGCATAATTCTCTAGATAAATTCTGCACTGATCCATCATGAGTACTGGGTAACTCCAACGTTACCTTAGAACTACGCTGTTAAATGCACCTCCAAATTAATGAAATGCAGTAGCTGAAGATGGCGCTAAACCCTAAATTAACACAGGAGCAGTTGGTTACCAACTGAAAAGAAAAGAGAAACGGTCTGCTCCCAATATTAAAAATATTTAAAATATTTGGAAGGGGGGCAGCACACAAAATGATTGGTCACATTTATTAGTTGTTATGGTGTTTATAGACTAAGCTCTATTTAGTATGATTTTTGCTTATTTTTTCAATGTCTCTTGGTATTCACACAGTGCAACACTAAACTGTCAACATTACAGAGAAATTGCATCAGCTTAAGAAAATATCATCACTGAAATTGTAAAAAGTATTTGGCCCCATAAAGTACAAAATCTCACAACATTTTACAAAGGATTCCACACTGTTCTAACTATAGGTTGATAAACTATACTCATATAATTAATACCCTACTTTTCTTCCTGATTTAAAAACCCAAAGCAACATGCCCCAACAAATGCCTTACTGAAAACCATGACAGTGGATGTATAGATTCTTTCTGAAGTAAATATATTTTGGAGCCTACATGATGTTGCCATTCTAAAACTGTATTAGTAGTCAATGTTTGAATGTGCTAACCTGATCCTACAGCCACTTAAGGCAGACGGAGGAAGTATAGAAAAGTATGTATCACACTCCATAGTTTTCAGAAAGACTCCTTATAGAATTCCATTGCAATGTTTATGTTTTTAAAAAATAAAATAAATTGGGTTGATAATTCTAAGAAAATAAACAACAAAGCCAAAGCATCAGCAGTTCTACAGCTTTTGTTGAAAAAATGTGTCTCAGTCTTCAACAAGAAGGGATGTAGCCTTCTTACACAGGAGGATAAGCTTAACTTGATACTTACAACTCTGGATACCTAAAACATTTTTTAATTTTATTTAATTTTTTTAACAAATTGCAAGATTAAGTGAATTTATAAGGGTACAAAGAACATACTCAATGTCACGCTCTGCTCCATTATAGATGTGAAGAGGAGAACATAACTTCCAAATCCACCATTATCACCAAGGCTGATACAAGAATGATTCAGCTTTTATCAGGACATATTTTAAATTGTTTTCACACTAACTTTAGTAAGTACAACATGTATAATAAAGTGTACTTTACCTTTTTATCCCCTTGTTTTCGCCTCCGTAGCCCTGGTCTGTAATCATCTCCAAAGCGCAGAAAGTAATAATAAGAAACTAGTCGTTCTATAGGATCTCTTATGACATTTATGTAAATTGGTTTCTTTTTAACACCAAATCTAAAGTAAAAGAGGAAAAAAAAAAAAATCTTTCAAAGGACAAATCAAAGCTTCTCACCTAATACTTAAAAGCCTGCCTCTATTGACACAACTGAAATCTCTACACAAAACAAATGATACTGAGAGGAAGTTTAGTGATCACTTCTTTTCATCCTCATATCCAGTGCATTACATGGATGTGAAAGTCAGTTCAATTTCAGTTTGCCTAAGATTATGATTTTAGAAGTTTTTTCTTATTAAAGAAACAAACAAAACTTACATATTTTCACACAAATAGATACTAAAAATGTTTACACAACCATCCTGCCTCTAGAAATGCCCTAATTAGTTTAGCAGCCCCATATGTGTTTATAACAAGTATGAGGAAGTTTGATACTGAGTTCCTGCCCTTCTGAACTGGGCTTTGCAATGATGCAAGTGGTTTTCCTGGCAGGTCTCCAGTTGTCAGAAACATTAACAGCAGGAAGACAGAGCTCAGAGCCCATCAACCTGGGTTGAAGGTATATGGCTATGCTTATTAAATATAAGCATACAGACAGTATCTGTAACCATATTAATTTCTCTATCTAAAAATATTAAATTTATCCTTAGACATTTACCCTAAGCAAATTTTATCTACTGTAGTACAAACAGGAAGCCTGATGAAATCAGGTGGTAAGCTCATAGGACACATGACAAAGATTTAAAACACCAAAACTGTTTTGTGCAAATGCTACCTTTCAATGATCTATATTCAGGTCAGCTTTTACAAAATATTTCTCAGTTTTACTTTTTCTTCCATTTGAGACATCATTGTGGCAAATAATTATGGTATCCAAACATTAAAGAGTTTATATCACAATGGAAATTGCAGGTGTGTCAAGTACCCTGAAGTAAAGCTAGAAGTTGGAAAAAAAGTTCTGTTCCCATGCAAACTGGGAAAGTGTTCTGCATTGATAGAGGGCCATTCAAGCCTCCTAGCTTAGCTAAAACAGAGAGCACTCATAGTTTCAAGATGCAGTACCACTATTGTTAGAGGGGTACTCTCTAAACTTTACTACCAGATACGGCACATATGAGGAATCTTAAGTTTAAAAGCTGACAAACAGAAACAGAATAAGCAGCAGAAAGGAGAAAGTTAGAAAAAAAACCCAAATAACGGGCATTACTTTGGCAAAAGACCAGCACTAGAGACAGAGAAATTGTTAAAGGCTACAGAAAGAGCAATTGATTCTCCAATGTTGCCAGCAGAGTACCAATGAGTCAGACTGGAGCTTTCAAAGGCGGCATTGCTGACATCTGTCTGCATGCCAGCTCCTGCTTCCCAAAGTCTGCAAAATAGAGTGTGTGAACATTTCAACCATTTTGATGCAAAGTCCAGACTTTGAACTGCACCCTCTTTGAGGTCCACTGAAGTGCGCGAGAATGCCCGTGTGTCTCCTTCCACAGGCTACTGCAAATGCTGAGAAAGCTGTAACAGACCATTTGATGTAGCAGCAGCCTCAATCAATAAATAATATGTATCCATGAGTTAAATAAAGATGTTGAAGTCCTTAGAAATGCTTGTGCTGGACTGGACATTCATATGGATTTGCAGATGAGCTTGCAGAACTAGCTACAGTTACAGTAACATAAGCCACTTACTACTGCAACTTTATTAAGAATGATAATGAATTGGCAATTGCATTTTCAAAGAACCTTTTTTCCAACTACTTACCAAAGAAAATAGGAATAAGAGTGGATGAGAAATTAAAAAAAAAGGGGGGGGAATTTAAACTTTTGTTACTGTAATTTCTACGTGGATGGATTATGTTAACCTGTCCTCAACACTGCAAGTCATCCACGGAACCCAGTACTTTAAGATTCAGCATAATTTAAGAGGTACTTTTGATATTTGACAGAGGACCTAAGTCTGACGTTCATGTATAAGGAGACATTGACTTTTCTGAAATATTTTACACTTCTTAACTACAAGAATGTTCATTACAAGAACATACCTCACAGCCTTAAAGGTGTGGGCCTTGCCAAGCACAACCAGCGTATTCAAGATATTATTTTAATAATGAAAACCCAAAGTATGAGAAAGCAAGCTGTTGTGGGAAAAAAATAAATCACTTAGGTGAAAGGATAACAAACAACAAAGACAAGGATAACACAGTCCTGAAGGGAAGATGCAGATGAAAGAAATCTGTGAAATTGCTTAGATGCTTTCTAGATGTAAAATAATTATTTTAGTTTTAGAAATTCCAGTATCTGAAAATGTTTTCAGCTTTATGAAGTAAGTAACGAATAAAATAACATTCAGCTTTGCTGCTCCAGAAAGCTATTACTCAGTTCAAGCATTTATTAATGTTGAAGCATTAATAAGGCAGAAAGGAAACTAATGAAATTCAATATATTTTATTTGATTGATTGATTTGCAAGTAAGACTTTTTGCCTGTTACTTTTTGTAAACTCCAAGCTTTTACTTGGTGCCATTGGTCATTTTCAGCTACTACTGTAGCTTTTAGCATTTTCTATTCTATAATACACTGTATAGGGAATCTACGAAGGTCTCACTCCCCCATCTCATTCTTTGTAATAAAAAGCTCAAATTAAAAATCAGTGTACATGACAGAATGAATAATTAAAACGAATGACTAAACAAAAGGAATTACTACATACAAAAAAAGAATTTCATTAAATAATTAATATGCACAGAAACATAACACTGAGGACTGACCGTCGGCAAGAGGTAAAAGTAGTGGGTTACTATCGTTTGTGCAGTTGAATATAATGAGATCTGAAAATTCCACTTTCAATTTTAAACCATTTTCCACATGCTCCGAATTCAAGACGAAGCACTGCCTAGTAAGCATCTTAAGCAAAACTGACTTGTCAGTTCAAGGGGAGGTTTCATAAGACTGAGCTACGAAGGATCACTGCTTCAGATCCAGAAGCAAAAATAAGACAAGAAAAGAAACATATGAAAGTGGGAATACAGATACGATCCTGAACCTTTGAAGTCAGTGGGAGGATTTTCACCTCATTTTATTTTAAATTAATTTTAGAAGTAACAGGATTTAACTCCACAAGAATTATTTCAGTGCTTTTTTACAGGAAATCAATTATTATAAGCCAGAAAACTACTTTAAAGTATAACTTTTCAGATTCCGATAAAGTGTAAAGGGATACTATGGTAGAGAAGAACTACATAACTTAAGAGATAGGTGGTATTACCCTTTATTTACCCATAATTACCTATTATGAAACATTTTTGAGAATAGATATGTTAAACTTCCCCAAATGGGAAGACAATTCCAAGACAGAACTGCCAGCTTTCAGAGAAAAGCCATGATTTTCAGCACAACAAGCTTGCAATACAGACACGGAATACTAATCCCAGTATATAAATATTTCTTAAATGAGATTCGGCTACATTTTGTCATGCAAGAAGACAAGAGCAAACGGCGAAAATCAACCCCGAATATCGCCCATCATGGGAATGTCAGTGTGTGGATTTTTACCAAACTGCAGTTCCCAGGCTTTCACCACTAGAGGGCACTGAGAGCCCGGTCGGAGCCTACTCTGCTCCACGGAAACCTCCAAGGGAACGTACTTGGCAAAGTCCAGGTAAGATATATGGCCATGGTAAAATCCTGGCTTCATTTCCTTCCAGGAAGTCACATTCTTCACAAATCGGACCTGTAAAAGTAGACAGCAGAAAGTGTTTCTGCACTGCTGGAACACATTATGCTTTCCCATACAAGGTGTTTCCTGGTTTCTAAGTAAAATCTTATAATGCATTAGAAAAAAAAAGTTATTTTGAATATTACCAAAAAAAAAAAAAGTGCCAGCTGAAAGAGACTTTTCTGCAGCATACAGATGACTGATTTTAGATCATCACAATTTAATGATCAGAAACTAAACAAATGCAGAATAGAGCAATCAGAAGGGCAATTGAAGGAAAGGTATCACAAAAACATCCGCAAGACAAACATTTATATTTTTGTCAGTACATTTTATTTGTAATTTGAAAGGAATGCAGAATTCCTTCAGCAGAAATGCACATACGTCTTTGATAGAATTGTCTGATCCGTATTTAATCCTTCAAATAAAAGTGTACCAGATTTACAAGCATGTCTTTAGAGCTATTTCACTGGGACATAAGAAAAATCTGATGGTTCATTTGCTCCCCAACCCCACAATGCAACGCACAAGCAATCCAGACATTTTATAAATGCATGCGGTGTAAATAAGGTCTATACTTTACTATTTTGAATAGACACCTTAAACCTAACATTCCAGTGAAACTTTCATGTTAAATCATGAAGTAGCCCTTGCGCAAGGGCTGATAAAGCAGTTTTTGGCAAACGTCACAAAAATAGGAATAGCTTTACATTTCAAAGAACAAAGTAAGATACAAGCCCCAAAACAGAGAGTGTGATCAAATTAAGTGGGACATGCAAATCCTGATAGAGCTTGGCTTTATTAGATGAACAGAATATTTTAACATCAAAGCATTTAACTGGAAGTTGTTTCAAAACTAGTGAATTGGATAATAAAGAAAGGATGATAAATTTGTACTGCCTGAGCTGTCTGACAATGATACGCCATTTCTGAGGCTAAGAATTAGAAGATAGTGTTCCCTGCACATCTACAATATCTTTTCTGTTATACAGTGAAATAGATAACCATGGAGATACTGAGGTGAGACGAGAGTCAAAAAAGGAAAGGCTGAGAGCTCAAGACAACACACTAACATTCTGTAAGGTCAAATGGATTGAGAATGTCCTGAAGCACGATATTTATTATTTATAATAACCTACCAATTGCGGATTTTAAGAGGCGAGACTAGCCTGCTGCTGTTTCTTCAAAGGTGCAAAACTCACAGTATAGGATTTAAGAGGTCAATAACCTGTACTTATTTCCGCAAACACTGGCTCTTAGACTCTCAGGTAAAAGAAATGTATGTTACTTTTTAATAACAGGCAACATTAACCTTTCCACTGTTCAAATTTCACAGTCTGCAGCATTGCAAAATTTAAACCATGTATTGCACACGAAAATTGTGGCAAATCTACCTAAAAAGTACTGCACAATGTGATACAGTGGTGTTTCATAAACTGCACTGGCTTTCTGTCTGGTTTTGTGCACAGCACAAACTGATAATATGGGACTTTGAATCCAGTTGAACCAACTTTACTGCTACTGAAACAAACCACACTTTCACTGACTGTACCTTTCAAAGATTAATGACAAGATAGTTTCAGTGGAGAGCCTCAGATATGAATATCTGTTTACCTGGGAAAGAAGTTTCCTAAATGTGTCATCCTCCCTTCCTTCACCCACAAAGTCCAAAATGTCATGGTTGGTTGATACAACTCCACAAGTAAACCTATGGTGTCCAGTGCAGTGTGCATGTCAAAGCACACTTTTCAGTTACGTTTCCATGAACAAGCTTTCTGAAACTTAACACCATCCAGATTTCAGTTTCTAATGGACTACAACTAGACACAAAGAAATGCTAAGTACAAAATTGCAAGGTTTTTGTCTTAGATCCCCATGCCATCATCTGGCATCTGTTCCAGAAACAGTTAAAAAATCCTTTATTGTCTTTGTCTTACAATGTTGTTGTCTGCTAAGGAAATAAATTTTATGAATACAGGATGGATGGTCTAGCCTCTAACACCAGCTAAGAGAAGGCTAGGAAGGTTTTATATGGCAGCTGTGACATTTACATCTGCCTTAAGATGGACCAGCAACACACTGAGCCCCTGAGAACTAAAGCTTTTAACACCTATAACTAGCCTGCAGGCAAGAGATTTTTTTTCCTCCCACAGTTTGCAGCATTCCAAAAATCAGAATTGTTCCAGGTCACAGAGAGCCTAATGAGCCTGGATTCACACATTTTAGGTCAGAGACGAATATTGCTCACTGCTTCATACTGTTAAATATGATCAATTTTACCTTTTCAGGGCTTAGCAGATACTGGAGCTTTCAAGTGACAGAGCAAGCTTCTCCATCTGAACCCAACTGAATAAAATTTGAGGTGACTTTAAAAGTTCAGATAGATGTGAATGGAATTCCTGTGAAGTTGTTTCATGGTGCTTTTATATAATCAGCTATAAAGTTGCTTCACAGCCTTTACTAAGGGGGAAATCGGCTGAGCTTCACTGAATTAAAAAGCCAGATCAAATGCACTCTGTGGGCATAAGATGTCCAGAAAGGTAAGTTAAATACATTCAGTTTCTAGAACGGTAAGAATTTAAAACAAGTCCCAGAGAGTCAAAGGATAAAAAAAACAACCAGCATATTTGGCCTGAGAAAAATCTGTGCGAGCAAACTAAAGTGACATTATAAGCTCTTACCTCTGTCCACTAACTGTAGCTATCATTCCCTCTTCTCTACAGTTGACCACACACACCCCCCTTTTACCATGCCCAAAAGGTGGTCTGTCATTTCCCTGTGGTCTGGTATCATACGGGCTTTTTGGGGGCCAGGAATGCTGGAAACAGGCTAGCAGCATACCTTTGGCTGCATGCCATGAGCAACCACAAGCAAGCTCAAGTCAAGGGCAGTTGAGAATCAGTTCTGTGAGAATCAGTTCTGTGAGATGGTGTAAAGATTCAGCTCACCAGTTCAACCACAGTACAGCCAGGATACCCGCCTGGCACGTACAGCTCTGTCTCAGAAGGAAAAATACAACTGGCACACGTGCAGCACTCGTACTCACTAGACTACTCAACTCTCAAGAGAAAAATTCTTAAATGCTCAGGAGCACATGACAGTACTTCCACCTAACAGAGTTGCTGCAATCTTCAACTTGTTCCACTTCTGACAGCCATTGAAACCTTCATTAACAGAGGAAAGAAGTACCCCTAAAGTCAGTATGAGTGCACTGTCCTCTGAGAGGCCACTGTTTTAGAATACACTTGGAAGCAAGATGATATATTTTCAGGTTGCTCTTCTGAGAAAAATGGAGAGAGAAACTGGGGTAGAAAAAAAGAACAAGAAACAGAAAACAGCAAGCTGAGGGAGTGAAACACTGGGTAATTGTACCATTCGCAACAGCACGGAGAATGTTCTTATACCCACTTTTCTAATAATATATCAATAATACATGCTGCAATGCAGAACAATTATTTCATTTTAAATGTTTTGGGTGGCAATTTCACCATGTAACAAAAATGATAACGTTTGTGTGGCTGGTATGCCATCCTGATGGCCATAACACAGGCATACTTCTATGGACAGAAAGTATCAGTGCTAAAACATGCAAGCAACAAGTAAAATCCAACCAAACAACTACTCTGATTTAATGAAGAAAGCAAGTGCTTCTACAACAGACCACACAGGTCAGAAATGAAACACGGGCAACATGGCACTCAGCTTGCTGCAGAGAAAAGGCCCAACCTGGGGAAAGAGGGGTAGTTCCCAGGATCCTGCTGCCAGAGATGCTGCAAAAGAAAGGAGGGCTGCTGGGGCAAGTTCCATCTGAAACTAAAATGGGTCTTAGGACTCTTACCAGATTATCTTAAATCAGATACAGATTATATTTGGAGTGCATTCTCTGGCAGAGACCTTAAAATCTGTTACAGAATTACAGTAGTTCGGGAAAACTACAGCAGAAGTACTGCATAAAGGAAGGTTCACTATTCTACAAATTTCTGCCAGTCCCAAGGCAATCTTCACCTTGCTTACGGATATTTGCTTTAACAAATAGTATCACTAATAGAACAATTCTGTCTCTGTGATGTGTTCATGTATTTTACTACTGGTGCATATAGACGTAATGCACTCAAACAAGCTATACTGATGAAGGCAGCACGTGAATATGTCATGCAAATCCAAGCCTACACAGAGTAAACCTCATCTGCTAACACTCAGCATGCCTGCCATCTCCAGAATTATGCACTATGACTTACAATGGCAAGTTGCTATCTCAATATATTAAAGATGAATAATTATTTCTTCGTCTTTGAACAACTATGCAATATATGAAGTTTTTCATTGTCAGCATCTCCCAGTTAATGGCCATTGAAGAAGAGTAGTATCAACTGTATAATTAAACTACTTAATTTACTACCTAGTGTGAAATGAAGGTAGGACTGACAGTATTATATACATGCCCAGCACTGGTGGATTGTCATTTTTCAATTGATAATTATTAGAGGGAAGATGAAGAGGAGAGTTTCTCTTAGACAAAACTAAGCCAGTGAAAAACAAACTTTATTTCGATTAAGTCCAAACAGAAGTAGAAAATTAAGGTAAGGTAGCCTGTGTTTAACTTACACCATCAACGACTGGCTCTCCTATCCTTCAGGACAGACCACTACACTTCAAAGAGACACCTTGACAGAAGCAGAATTTGTGGTGGGAAGTACAGCACTATGACCGACCTGAGCATGATTTTTGCAGGCTTATTAAATCATTTGAAAAAAATCACTCTGCTCTTAGTACAGAGGTCTTTTGTATTTGTTCTATGCAGTGGACAGGACTATAGGGATGGCTACCAGATTTACTTTTGGTAATCTCTGCACTCATGTATAACAATATCATCTTCATATTTAAGAAACGATTTCACAACCGCAAATACTCAACAATAACACACCCCCTTTATCACAAAACAGATTCCAGTCCCACCCAAGTACACTATGTCCCTTGCACTGATATTCCTACCCCAATCTTTCTCCTACGTACAGAACTGGAAGTGAAGGGCTGTTAGCATCTGCTTCCCCTTGCCCCAGTCCAGGAGCTGTGCTGAGCCGCTTCTGCCTGTAGACATCCACCTAAAGGAGCTGGAAGGCTCAGTGCTGACATGCTGCAATGCAGAACAGCTCCTGCCTCTGCTGCATATCAGCTTAAGATAATCAGCATACAACTGGCAGTACAGACCCGAGAGTTTGGAAACATTTGTTTTACAGACAGGGATGACGACATAGCAACATTTCAGATCTCTGACCTGGGTTCCCTGCAAGCACACTCATGACAACAAAAAAAATATTAAAAAAAAATAAATCAAAAAACCTACTTCCTCACCCCACCCCAAGAAAAACAGGGCTTTGATCCTTCATCTTTTTTTAATATTCATCATCTGATGCAGTAGTAGCCATGATCCTTTCTAGCCTGGGACTATAGTGATTTTAGTGAAAGCTTTAAGTGGATGCAAAGTGACCCATCCCTTAGACTGCAAGCTACTTACAACCACTTTTTTCTACCTGTTTTTTAACACCTGGGAGACCTGACCAGATCCAGTACTAAAGACACAGCATGGCACAATGCCTGCACTACTCAGAGAGGAAATCACCTAAGACTGCATTCACTGCAGATGGAGATGACAGGCAAGTACTATTACACAGCCAAAACAGTTATAACAACAAAGGTCATTTCTGCCCCAGCTGTGTCCCTTTTTAGCTTTGTTTTTATCCAATAAACAGATACTTACCACCTCCAGTAGCCCTGAGAAAACCTAAACCTACTATTATGAAATAATATTAATTCTTTACAAAGAAAACACGAACACATTAGAATTCATTTATATGGGAAAACATGACATAAAAGCCAATTACAACACATCATCTAAGTCTGCAATAGCAAAGTTTTTTTTGTGCTTTCCCATTGTTTCATAAAGACATCTCGAATATAGCAGCTTACCTGATCTTGCAGAGACATAACAGGATTATTTTTGGTTGTATTAATATGTAGAACATGATATTTGTTCTTTGCACAAAGATCATAGGCAATATTTGTGAAGGATGTGCTGGCAGTCTTGGGTACTCTGTTGTAAATAATCACCACATCATCTTCTTCATCCAGTGTCGCATCCTGTCGGGGACCATCTACCGTATGACGTTGTTCTATTTCTCTGACTTCATGCCTTGCAATAGCTCTTTCTGTTAAGGATGAAAAATACAAAATTTCAATGTAAATATCACCAATTCTGAAGTTCAAACCTTAGAACAAAAATAATCTGGTGAAAAGCAGTAACTCCTCAGCAATGAAGGCAACACTTGCTGTCATGTATTTCTGACACATCTGAAGCAAAACTTAATCTATAAAAATCTATGAAAGACAAAAGGGGAGTTAGTCCAACACAGAACACAAAGACTAGAAAGCAATCTGCTTAGGGAACACATACCATATTCTATGACTCACACTGACGTTACAGAAAGCCATCGTCTCTAAAGAAAAACATCTATAATGCACTATCAAAATGGCAACATCCCCAAAATATCCCAAATCATTTCTACAATAAACCTATTTAAAAATTATAATAGAAGGAATAACTCAAGCAATTTGAAGAATATGAATCTTCTGGAAACAGTAGAAATACTAACACCAGAGATTTAGTCCTTAACTGCACTGTCTTTCAGATGAAACTTTTCTTTTGTTATTTCAATTGATACTCTTTACAAAATGTAAAGCATTACAATAAATGGGGTTGACTAAAATAAAAGCAAGAGGTGCTTATAAAACAGCTAACATTAAGGTGAAGAGTGATCTCCGAGTACTGAAATACTTAAATGCATCAAAAAGAAAGAAACATGGAAAAGCAAGCTATGAACAAGACATTTTGGCAAGGTGAGTACTTTGCAAATAAACCATCTTTCCTTTTATACAAAGGGCAATACTCTGAGTAATTGAACACTGCTTCAAGTGCTAAAAGCTTATTTGGAAAATAAAATTCACAGTATTACATTTTTTTTTTATGCTGCTGAATATCAAATATCTTGTGCTGATTCAAACAGAGCTTTGTTCTGTTCTAGCTAAGTATATACTACAATACGATTTGCAATACAGATGTCAAAGCATCTTTTCTCATTCATTTATGGTGATATTGCCTTTAATAACGTATTCAAAGAAATCTGCATTTGTCAACAGCACAAGCTGAAGTTGATAACACAAGAGTAACCTGTATTTTGTTCTAACGCAGGGTATAGCTCTTTCTGGATGACACACTTTTAACAGCAGCAGCTCTCGGCCTTTACTTCCCTTGCTTCCATAACCCAGCTCCTTCTATTCTTTTTCACCACATCTCTTTAATTATAACATAAAATCACTTTTAGAGCAGAATCATTAAGCTGTGAACACCACTAGCCTGTAATTCCACATAAATTGCCTTCAACCAGAAACTTCCATCTGTCTGAAATGTTTCAAAGCTTAAACTCACTCAGTCTCTCATATGCTCATATCTCACACCCCATAACTAAGTTACATCAGTATAAAAATGTTTGTAGAAAACGCTTATTGAGTATATCTCAATTTTCCACATGACATCTGTTGCTCCCCACTACATCAGTCACAGTTTTTGCTCCTTCCTTCTCATTTACTACCTCTCTCATCACTGCTGGCAAATGTCCTATTTTGGAAAGAGATGAGGCAGGCGACAGACTCAGGTTTCATGTATCTGAAGATGGTTACAACAAAATGGGGCTGGCAACTTTCTGCCAGTAACAGATTAGAGGAAGCATTTGGTAGGGGACATAACCATGTGGCTGCCCAAGGCTACATAGATATTGAATACCATCTAGAGAGGCTCAAATGAAACAAATTTAATTATTATTTTTCACTCCAGAGTAGCAGATCTAAGCTAGATTTGAATCATAGCTGCACAGAACCCCAGGGCTGATGAGGCTGGCTGGCACAGAGGGAAACTTCCCCTTCTACATGGAAGAAGGAAACATTCACAAGAAAGACATGATTTGCAAGAGGATTGATGAGAAGTCTTCCTCTAATGAGGTATTTTAAACCATGATGATTCAAGAATTAGTGTGATAAGTGCACTTTAAAGACCATGCATAAGATATAAAAGCTGTATGATTGGATGCAATTAGCAGAAAGGCTATTGCATCCTACCTCCTTCAACTTCCCATGGCCGGGGGGAAAGCAAGAACTCATGCAAGGAACACAACTTTCACAAGCATGAAGTACACAGACAGTCCTATGATAAAAGAATAAGGAGCCTTTAAATTTCAAACTAAAATCAAAACTAATCTTTATGATGAAGCACTGAAATTACCTTTCTGAAATAACTGCAATAGTTAAAGAACAAAAGCTGAGATGAAGTGAATGGCATAAACTGCTGAAGTGCAAGGGAAGCTAAAGTTACTTGAGAAAAGGATGAAATACCTGAAGTGTCTAACCTGGTCAGCCACCATGAAGGCCTATTTCGTTCTAGTCTATTAATAACAAAATAAAGAAAATTGCAAGTTCTGTACAATTTTTTTTTCCCAGTCACAAATAGTTTGCAGTTTTTCCTGTGAAGTCAGGAAGCTTTTTTGATACTTTCTGAGAAGTCAGTTTAACTCTTAAAATGACAAGTGACTTGATGAATATGGATTTTACTTATTTATTTGCTTATTTATTTATTTATTTGGGAAGAGGGAAGAGGTCCAATCATGGTAACATGCATCTGAGAATAGTCTTTGGGATAATTAGTTAATTAGGAGTTAGAGAACTTGAGGATTTGATAGGCATTTGTTTAACTACTTCATTTGCTCTTCTATAAAATTTAAATAATCTTGGAAGTGAAAGTCCTGTAATGGTTGAAAAATGAACATTGCTTATGTGTCTTTAGAAGTATGATAGAAATGAAATGTATGCTTTAATGATGTTTTACATGTAGAAGACAGGAAGAAAGAAGACACTAAGTATTTATTAAGTATATTTTTTTTACCAAACATCTTCTTAGATGACAGCCCTGCAAACTTAACTTTGCTTACAGAACCTGTCTACATAAGGTTGGACTGGTTTCACTGAAATCAATTAAAAAAATAAATCAGGATAAGTGATTTCTTTCCTATCAGAGATCCTGTGGACAAATGCTCTACAATCTCACTGCTTTCATTGCATTCTATTTAAACTTCATTTTGTAAGAAAAACATCTCTGCAAAATTATTACGAGCTAAATGCTTAAACAGGGTTAAGACCCTCCACACTAAATTTGACACTATATAACTACATCCATTTAAACAGATAAGCAGCATTTAAGCAAGTGATATTTTGAGTATGAGACAGATTTTCATACAGGATAATTTTAAGGCATAAAATATTGTCTCACACTTTTTTATTACTGCTGGTTTCAGTTCACTGTAATAAACAATATAATTACTATACAGTTGGAAAAAACTCTGTTCTGTCATCTGCAGTTGTCCTACAAGCAAACATTCATCAACGGCAAGGACAGTTTGCACACAGGCAGTACCACATAGGATCAGTGTAATAACAGTTGCTACACTGATTATTTACCAGCAGATGAATTACTTGCAGAAAGTCTTTAGCTGGCTGAAGTAGCTGCTTTGTAAACAGCAGAACAAGTTTTCCCACCTATTTGTCTATACGACCTGCTAAATCTTCCTTTATCCCATCTGTAACTTAGCATCTTCCTATGACCTACTTTTCTTGGGCCATCCTCTTGTAGCAATAAACCAGAAAATGTCATGGCTAGCAATAAAGTGGTTTGCCAGTCAGATACTACCGGAAAATAACATGTAATGGGCAAGTTATGTCTTCTCCTTCAACAGAAGCACTAATAGCAACATTCAATCTGTATACCACCACTTCGAGATTGCTGCCCTTTCAAGTCAAAGCAGCTTCTCGACAAGCTCAAAAGTTACTAAAAACACCTGGAAAGAAATGGACAGGCCAAGTTGGACCACTTAGTCCTATTTTGTTAGGATCTCAACTAGTAAAATCACCTGTGAAAATGCATTGGACCCAAACATACCTACAAAAATATTTGAAAACCTAACTGAATAATGTTTACATAATTACAGAAACAAATCTCCCAACTGAACAATATTTAAATAATTATAGAAACAAATGACTGTGATCATAAGATGTTATTAGTCTACATTCCTTGCACATTCAAACAGACGAATGTCTCAGGTAAAACAAGCTTATTAGCATTTACTTCAAATCCAAGTGTTAACTGCATACAAAATATATTCTTCCCAAAGAAAATAGTGTGACATGGATTTTAACAGCTTAAAGATTAACAAAACCAAACATTTCAAATTCCTCACATTTTTCACATAAGCATAAAAATCTCCAGGGATTTCTTAACAAAGAAATCTATCAAAATCAGAAACTCTTCTTTACCACTCTTGATGAAAGATATATTTTGAGGCTCGTTGGCTGTCAAAGCCAAGTTCACTGAGTAACTGGAAGAATACTTCAGAGCATACTGCTCTACTTCCCCAAACTATGCTCTTTGTCTTCTACATCTGTTTTCCTTCTGTATGTATCTAGAGATATTATTTAGGCTCTCTCTTCAACGTGTCTTATGTGCCTGCCATAATTCCTTGTGAAATCTCCCACTCGGATGAGGAAAGACTGAGTTTTTAAGTAAGTTTTATCTCAGCAGCCTTCAAATATTGCCCAACAAAAGAAGATGTGGACTCAAACTTCACTCACACTGACTTGATGTGAAGGAACTGGACAGCTCGTGTTGATAGCACCATCCCTGACCAAATAGTTGCTGTCCATCTACGACACTGGATGCCACTTTAACCTGATAAGCAGGTTTCTTCCAGTTGGGAACAACACTGAAGCCAGCTAACTTGGTGTCTCAGCTTTCTTTCCACTGTGCTCCCAGGCCAATTAGGCAAGCAGCTGGTAGCCTGAGGCAGTGAGCAGCTCTCAAGCTGTTTCCCTGCCCAAAAGCTGCATTAAACACATGACTGGCCTAAATACTGAACCCAGGCAGGACTGAAAACCTAGTCACTACTGACTCCATTCTCCTCTGATGAATGAAAACTGAACAGCAGCTTAAAACTGAACCATAATTATGCAGCAAAGTTAATGTTCTGAATCATTTTCAAATGATATACACCCACCATATACACACAGCCTTCATCCGTCACTGAAATGTGGCCTCCTCTGGGAGCTGTTTAGCAGCACGTGACTTACAAACCAGAGTGCTCCTGTATGTGGATATCAATACTTCAGGGATGGAGAGGAAAAGAGAAAGAATCAATGGTGCTATGACAATTTATGGCCATGGAGGATTTGTGTCACTATACTCCACTAAAACTGAAGGAAAAATATAGACTGAATTAATAAAAAGTTAAATTTGTGCAAGGTAACAGTATTAGTCTTAACATCCTAACTCTGATTTCAAAGACCTTTACAAATAATAACTCTATACTGCTCTAGTTTGAAGTCTTACTAACAGCAGAACTACCACTGGTTCTTTAGCAACTTCACTTAAAGACCAACACATATTTTTGGGCAAATATAAGAAAAGGATTTGTAAGAAATGAACCTGCAATTTCAGTTAATTTTTTTCAGGCATCAGTGAAACCTGATGGTAGCAAGAACACTTAGACAGAGGGTAGATGGTCCTATAGCATTCCCAACCCCTCCTCCAAACTACTCCAAATCACTTCACAGCTTCAAAAATTTTGGTTAAAAGATACTATTCAGGGAACCACACTTCTGGAAATCACTGCTAATGCCATATGCAATAGCCATAATTTATTCTGGTTAAAAGAATAACTTGGACATTTTGCTTTCTTCTTTTCTTAGATATTTATCTGTGTAGCTCAGAACAACTTACCTAAATAAAAATGTCTTAACACTTAAGGGATTTTAGCTATTTGCATTTCTGACAAAAAAGACTGCTGGTTTCATTTGCACATCTAGCTGTCTTTAATCAGTTATGATTAAATATCTGTCAAATGAAATATCTGCTAAAACCTTTAATTTAACATTGTCTTTAAAAAGTCCTCAAATTCCAGGACAGCCTTAGCACATACTTGCTCTGAGCCCAGTTCTGACCCACAGCAAGTGAAGATCCTGTACAAAGCCCACAAAAGGATGAAAATGGAGAAAAAACTTAAAATAATATCAGAAAAGTAATTTTAAGGTTTTCCAGTCAGGTCAAAAAAAACCATGTTTTTCTTCCCCTTCTAAGAATTCAGTTGCCTTAGTTGCAGGAAATTCTAATGACTAATTTTAGAAATTTTATTCCAGCTTGGTTTTTTTCCAGTAATGCATGAAAAGATACAGGTATAAAAGATCTTCTGTAATAAAGCCCAGTAGTTTTGTGACCAATTAAAAGGCACTAACATTGCCAAATCATTTTCTTTAATAGTGGTTAATGCACTTTCAGGACAGAAGAGAACTGTTTTCAAACTCCAAACTTTAAACTTCAACAAATGCTCATTGGAACTAGTTAAAAGGAAAAACAAGCCCGCCCTGCCCCCCCCCCCCCCCCCCCCCGACAATACAGACCACCAAGGAAGCACTGAGATCATTAACTGAAAACTAATGCAGCAGCTGCCTGAAAATTAGAATTAGCGACACTAAAAAACCTGCTACAGTTCCACTAGCATTTGATATTTGTCACTTTATTTCAAGGCAGCACTTTTGCCAGGGTTTTATTTTGAACATGTAAGTAGAAACGTACTGATTAGCGAGTAATATCGTTAAGGGTTTGAATATAAACTAAGACAAAAAGGGTTTACTGAACAGTGAAATCACTATCCCACATAGACCTTCAACCTGTTTTTAAAATTAGAGCCTGCATTTCTCTTATTTCTGCAAAGTTTTTAGTTGATCAACTGCATTTATGAAGAGAGTATTTAATGATTAGGCTCTGACCAAGTATTTGCTTTTTTAATCTTTTTTCTTTCTTTTTTTCTTTTTAGACTACAGTTAACATACAGCCTTACATATTTTTCTCCCAGCATACTATAAAGTCAATCTGTCTTTCAGTTACATAATATATAAGACAGATAAGGGTCTACATCTCAAGTTGTCCCATGAAGGGCAAAACTAAACAAAACAAAACCCCACGGAAAGTCACAGATCAGATGAATTGCATATATAGATCAAAGCTTAGCTACCCCAATAAGCATGGTTACTCCCAGAAATAATACGGTTTATAGCAGAAATTTTAGTATAACAACATCTAATAAAACAGGGGGGAAAAAAAAGGTTTTAATTCCACCAAATATGAAATTTTGAAAAAATTGTAAATGCTTGAAAATAAAAGGTGCATACTTAAATCTTCAGCTCCAACTACATTATCACTACTATGTCTCCTGAATACGCCACCTAATACTAATTATAAAGTTACATAAAAATTTACAAAAGCACTTTAAGCAACGTGGTGTAGTAGTACATTTAAAAATAAGCATATGTTGAACAGCTCCATAAACTCTCCAACTTTGAACTGTTTTGCTTGACCCAAGTGTTGACTTCAAGTTGATGATTTAGCATGAGGGCAAACACAACAGTCACCATTCATCTTTTTTTCCTCCCAATCACTTGCAATTGCATGTTTCTTTAGGACAAGTAAACTGGAATAACAGAAAGCTGTAAAGAGAAGGATGTAATCACACAAGGAAAAGGTTTGTGGCTTTTCAGAACCCCAAAACTGCCAGTAAACTGTTAAGAAGCACTGTGACTATGATAAACAATGAAAAATACTTGCAAATCAGGGATTTGCTTTCTAAATAATAAATCTCAGCTAAGTATACAACAGCAGGGTTTGCCTTTATTTATAGTGCCTTACAATCAGAATGCAGGTCTTCAGTGTTCGCAAGAAAAGTTAAAGGAACTGTTTTACACACAAATACAGTTGTCACAAGCATTCCACTACACAAATGTGCACGTCAGTCCTTCAAGCAAAATCCAATTCAAACAGTGAAAGAAAACAAGATCAATATAGAATGTCTGACTCCATTTAGTAAGGCACTCTGGAAACTGGTTTGTTATTTATATATATGTTATTTATACTATTATATAAGCTCTCTCCAGCCATACAATCACTTACATTTTTTAAAAGGGTACTGGCTAGCAAAACAGCAAAAAGTACCACTAAACTATTTGTTAAAATCATTGAAAGATCTGTATGTATGGCCAATGCTATATTACAGTAAGTCCCCGTCATGTTTAATAAAACTAATTGCTAAAATATACTGTTATTTGCAACATATTACACTTATACCCCCGCTTGTCTTCACACTTCTTGGCTAAACTAATCTAATGTGGAAAACAAGCTATTGCCATCTGGTCTAGTAGCCAAAAAAAGGAAGACAGCAAACAGCACTGCCTTCTGATCAGAACGGCAACCAACGTGGTTAAGGTAGAAGAGCTAAATACTTTACTAGGAATCTTAGGAAGTTAGAGTACCAAGAATAACCTCGTGAGAACTCTGTGTAGTACCAACAGATACAGAGTGGTATTTGCTTAATTAACATTGGCTATGTACACATTTAGCATTTACAGTGGTAAATATGATTTCTAACCCTCATGTAGCTACAGGAGTTTGTGTAAAGTCCTTTGAAAAAAATCAAAACAAGCCTGCATGCTAAATGAATCCCACTGTTGTTAAGTCATAACAGAATTAATTTTAATCACATTTTTGAAATACTGACTAGATAAGCTCCTGATTATATTTTTTGTTTTCTTTAAGAAAACTATTTATCTTGCTCTTAGCTTCATTTAAGAAGCATACCCTGGTTGCTTTAGGTATAAATCAAAGTATGTTTTATTCTTCCCTCAAATATGAGAATTGTTAATCAAGATATTTGCTAGTTCAGGTAGCTTAACTATCAACATACATTAAAAAATACCATTTTATCTTTTGTTCCAATCTAAGGCTTGCAGCCTAAAGATCTCATCTGAGATGGAGATGAAAAGATAGGCATGCATAAAGATAATCTCTAAAAACATACAGACTATTTAAAAATTACATTTCAGGAACATCAAAGCCATTTTAAGTAAATGAAAGTACAACCTGCCCCTCTTTCTTAACTAAATGCTACAACAAACACTAAATTAAATAGTTTGTAAACTACCTCTGGAAAACTCTTCTTGGTATACCCTTCACCTCTTCACACCTTGAGTCCAAGCTATTCTTAGGCAGAACTAGGAAAACAAATATAGGCATTATCAACCTGGTTCCTTTCTAAATAAAAGAATTATCTGCTTTAAAGGGAGCTCTTCCCCTCTCATTTTCAGAGGATTCAAAGGAGCAGTGGTCCAGTGGACTGAAAGAGTCCACAGAGGGAATATTACAATGGAAAGCCTGCAAGTCCTCTCAACACATACCCTCCTCCCACGCTCTACCCTGGAAGTTCAGCTGAGCTTTCATGAGAGAAGCCCAGATGAAATCCTCAGGATGAGTTTGAAATCATGCATCATTGTGACACAACTAGCAGCTAATACAAACCTTCTATCTTCTCCATGCTAAGGGACAATGGCAATCATACTCTCTTCAAATACTTGCATAGCAACAACACTACTATAAATCTCTTTGCAGCAGACATTGATTAGCAAAATCAAAATTATACAAGCAAAAGCTTGATCTAGTTTCATGTCAGTGTGATATGGAGCTCCTTGTGCTCGGTAAAACAAACAGTCCAGGGCTGGTGAGGTGTGCAGTGAGGTGGTTTGGCACAAAAAGATTCCCACTGGTAGGAGAGCCAGCTGCTCATTGAAAGCATCTTGGTGTTAATCCAGATTTACACTGGATTAATCTTTTTAATTAAAAAGAATTCCTTTCTTACATGCACGAGAAGTATTTTGGTCTTTCCACAAACCAGCACTTTTTTCAATAAGGACTATTTGATGAAAATTTGATGAGAATAAACAGGCAAACATTTCCCTCACTGCATCTTAGGTAGCTGCTGTAAAAAGGTAAGAACAATTCCAGCCCCTTGCTCAGAACTTTGTTCCCACAGTAGTAAGGGATACAACAGATCTGTATTCATCAATCTCTAACAATGCTTCCTGACTAAAAGACACCATAATTATTCATTATCAGAAGGTGTATCATCACTGAACTTTCTAAAAGTCAAAATTGTAGAATGGTATGCTGGGTAATGCAATGCCACTGAAATAAAAGTCAAAAAGAATTCCTACAGATTCCCCCCAGTAAGCCCAGAGAAAGAAAGGAATCAAGATTCTCTTTTAGTATTTCAAATTCATTAAAAATTATAAGAAAGTTAATTTTGTTTTACGTACTGTTTTATTAGCAGTTGGTGTAGAACTGCACAGTATATAAAGAGTTGACTGGTTTTGAAAAAAAAAACCAAAACAACAAAAGCAAACCACCCCAAATCAAACATTAGGAACACCCACATATTTGGTCAGATTATCTTTTAGAGACATTAAGACTTTAAATTGTCAGATTTTATTTTATACAAGCCAAGTAATCTGCTTCCAACAATAGTCAATAGCCTAAAATCTAGCATTAACCCATTTCTAATAAGGCTGAAACCAGTAGAGCTCTGTAAAGGAATAATCCTTTTGCTGCCATTCAGAGAAGTGTTTTCAACTGTCAATACTGAGCCAGTGATGATATTTTAACTTGATTTTAAACAGTATATTACATGGTCAGCACAGACATGAGTAGCCATGCTAAAACTATGTTTTGAAGATTTGTGGAAACCTCATAGCCCTCGTTTCCAAAGAAAGAAGGTATGTGATACTGAGAACTCTGTGCCCTCACCAGAGGTGCAGGTATTGGTCTGAACTCAGCTTTCTCCAGGGAAGCTGTACAGCTGTAACACTTCCTTTCTATGACAGTATTAAAACTACTGAATTAATCTAAAACAAATTTTTACTCTCTGTTCTTCACATCTCCATACATGAACCCAAATTCTCTTGAGCTGCATTTGGTTTAAATCTCCAGTGACCACAGATGGTTTCCATATATACAATTTAAATTTCCCTTGCTGTTGCATTAAGTCTCCATCCTCAAATTCCATTAGTCTCAATTACTATTTTTGTGTATACGAATAGTAAGGTTCAAAAGTTCATTTTTATGTTAACAAGCTGTAACCATGTAAGGTTATCTATTTTTTAATATCTGTTGGTAATTCAAATAAAGTATGCATGAAAAAACACATAAGTCTTTCTTTTTGCTATATGAAATGGAAGTTACTACTTTAGAATGTTAAGTCTGAAAGATATTTTAATCCAAGCCATTAATGGGGGGAGGGGCTACAACAACAACTCTATTATAAACTTCTGTGGGAGGACATAACGACTCATACAGCTTTTTATAAGAAATAGCTTATTTATCCTCATTCTATAAGAAATAGCTTATTTATCCTGGATACTTCAAAGCAAAAGATACCACTGGTGAATTCAGTTTCCAGGGAGATGACACATTACCTTCCAGAAACATGTCACACACTGAAGTTCCTCTTCAGAGTGAGTGAGCAGAGGAAACCATGTAAAGGACTTCTTTGTCATGAAACAGACTCTCTGGCAACATTGTTTCATAAGGAATAAAATAAAGTAAAATAAAAGAAACTTTGACTCATGATACTCAGCAAATTTATTTGCAGTGATTAGAGAGGGAACTACCCATGTACCAACATGGGTAGACTTGGAAGACAGCATATTTTGGCAGGAACAATTCAGATAAAGTTTGGGAACAAAGAAGGGAGGAAAGCCAAGAGGCAATAGTCCTTTATAGTATCACATGGTGCAAAGGAAGCTCCATGACAAGTAAACACTGAGAATGTGCATACTCTCACTCTTCATCTCCTCAGTCACTGCTCTAGATCCACTCCACCAATTTTTTTTTTTCTTTTTGAAGTCACGGTTTATCCTTCAAAAGACAGAAACACTTTAGCTCCAACTTTGGTAAGTTGTAAACACATATCTCCCTTGCTCATATTAAAATAACATCTGAAGTCTTATTACTTTTAAATTCCCAGATAAAAGTAACTTCTCTTAGTTTCTGAACAGCCACCTCAAAATATTTTCACACCTCTTCTGACACCTAGTTCATAACATGCTATCTTCTCAGGAAGGCAAGGATATCATGGGCTGACATCAATTTGCAGGATTAAAATTGACTAGGGTAAAAATTCTCACTATGTTTCAAACATCACACTATCAATGAGAAAATGGGTCACTTTTCATCAAAAGAAAATTCTGTATCGAAATCGTTGTAGATTAGGACTTCACATCTCTGAACGCTACTCGCCTATGGCCAACTGAGAAGATAAAGAGAACCCTCAAGCAAGATACAGAGCTGTACTTCAGTAGATACATACTGCTATTTTTTCAGGAAAATTGTGTTAGATTTATAAAAGGTTATTCTGTTCAAGTGGCCTACCCTCTGTCTTACCAAATGTGGATAAATTATCCTCATGATAATTTGGTTAAAATAATAGCCAGTTCTTCCAGAGGCTACAGAAGAGGCCCTCCTTTGTAGTCAATGTTGGAAGCCTGCAAACTCATCAGGTAGTACAAATTTCATCTGATTTTACATGTGGTGTTTAAAAAGTATATGGAACTTCAATAATTTTGTATGCCCCATAAACTATTTTAACCTGTTCTTCAGCTGAGGTATAATTTCTGTAAAATATTAACTTCTAAAAACTGTATTTATAATTGTATATAGTATGGTTTATTTCAAAATATAACATTTCCTGCTGAACAAAAAAGTGCTGAGCTGCCACAGCTCTATTCTGCTTTCGTGCCTTCCAACTGCTCAGAGAGGGGAAAAGGGCTGGTTTAGGTATTGTGGGGTTTTGTTTTCAAATCATGACTTTCAACATCTTTGAAGCAAAGGAGTTTCAGGCTGCTTCTCTCGGAGGAGGAAAAGATGACTGTGCACCAGAGCACAGCGACGTCTCTCCTGCCATCGGAGGGAAGCTGTCACGGGCGCTGTGATGTGACTGGCAATGGGGTAATTGACACAAGTTTAATGGCACTGTCTGGCCCAGCAGAGCCGTGGGAGTCAGACTAGCTGTCTCTGCACATCTGTTGTGGATATAAGCATTTGAGAACAATCCCTGCTTTCAGCCCAGATACTAACTCATCCAGTATATTCATCAAAAAAGCATCTGAATCCAATGGCTTTCATTTTCCAAAACGATAGATCCACGCTCCCTCGTGACTACATACATGACTAGTTAGAACTTCTGAACTTCAGATGGACTACTACCACCTCCTCTGCGAAGGGTCACCTGTGCAAAGCACACAGCCGTGGGGAACAAACCATGGCAAACTAGCTTATCTAGAGAGAGTGTTTTGGAATTGATAGCAACTGAGCTGCAAACCCCACAGAAGTTCACACTCATGACACTAAAACATCTGTAACAAACTGTCTTGGTGAAAGGAAATTCAATATGGATGTGAAATACATTTCGTTTTAGGAAGTGAGAGCCCTTGATAATAATTATTTAGGCTATTATAAAGCTAAATCTCACCAGGGGAGCACAGTTTTCCCTCTCAGAGGCACTTTCAGCCCAATTTGGAAGTCACAAGCAGCATTCTGGCTCATTTGACACACAATATAGTTGTCCTTAAATTAGTTCTAAACTGATAAATAGTAAAATGATTGTCATGTTAATTTTATTACTCAGATTATCATTATATGTGAAAGCAGGAAACTCTCAGGCAGTACAGATATTTAAAGGCAACTTGATTGCAAAGCTTATGAAGAAAAGCAATATTAATTTACCACTTATCATAGAATCATAAAATAGTTTGGTTTGGAAGGGGCCTTAAGGGTCACCTAGTCCAACTCCCCAGCAGTGATTTACAGTCAGTTGTGCAAAAATCAAGACTGACACGTGATGAAGAGCACGAATAACAGAGGTAAGTTTTTTTTATTTGGCTTCTTGTTTTCCCACCATACAGATACACCTGGTTCCCATTACCAAGTCTTTCTTCCCAGCTGGGAAAGATGGAAACCTTCATTGTAAAACATATGCTGACATACATCTTCCAAAAAGCTAGTGTTTTAACAGTTTTACCAATTACTCTAAATACTTGAGGAAATCGCCTGAGTTGTTAAAATTAAAATTATATCTGTTACCACAAATGCTCTTTAATTTAGTCCTCGTTAGCTGGGAACCACACTGGAGAGATCACAGAAGTTTGCTACTAAGAAACATTTCAGCAACAGTTTTCTGTTTTTCTGAATCTAAGGGTGAATTTTATTTTCTTATTTTACCATGGTAGTAAAACTATTCAAAACTTCCTTTTAAAAAACACTGGCAGTAGAAAAATGAGGCACTATCTTAGTTAATTAATGGGAATTTTTGCATCGAGGAAGCTGTCTTGAAAATGAGTTACATGTCTTCAAAATTAAATGAAGTACTCATTTAAAAAATAATTAGTATGTACAACAATCACTTGAAAGCCTATCTCCTGCTATAGGACATTTCTATTGGGCAGCAATCTGGACTGCATTATAAGACACTATTATACATGAACAGATGGAAATCATAAAATGATATTTAGCTACAGATTTCCTGTCAGAAACTTATATAAAAAGAAAAGGAGGAAATATGCTTAACATTTTCCATTAGCCAACATCAAATCACTGAAATAAATAGGCATCCATGTAATGCCTATGACACAGCAATCTATTTTTAATTCATAATTTTTTCAAGTCCCTTACATACAAGATAGGCATAAATAAGACTGTTTTCACCTTTAAGCACACAATGTTGGATCAAAATCAATAAACTACCCAGCAAAGAATACACATGTCTTTCAGTTACAGTTAAAAATCAAGACTTCCCAGGTTTGAATTCTTATTTTTGGCTGAATATCAGTGGAAGCCATTGAAGCTCTACCAAGCTTCACAGATTTGTAAGAAGAACTGATTATAGTATCACGGGCCAAAAATGTATTAAGCTTTCCCATTATAAGCTGTAATGAACTGTCTTGGCTAGAATAGCAAACACATTGCTTATTCCATTCAGATATGAAAGTTACTCGAGTTGCAAAGATCAAGGTGCATAACATCAGAATAGTATGAAAATAAACTGCTCCCTTAGTTTAAGGGCAAAGTAGTATCAGATGTTGCAACCAATATAACTAGTTTGAAACACACAGTATTGTCTTGGATTATACTTAATCAGAACCTTTTTCTTCATTGCTAGGACTTAAAAAGTGAATATTAATGCTATTAAAGCACAATACAGAGATCATTATAGAAAGTTCTAGGAAAAATCCAGTGTCAGATTACAGCTGCTGAACATACCATCCAAAAGGAATGGGGGGTAAGGGAGGTAAGGTACAGATGTCATCTGAGTCATAATAATGAAGGGCCTTACTATTAATTACTCCAAGCTACAACAGTTAGGGCTTCAAGTACAATCAAGACAACATTCTTAATACCCCAATCTATGTGGTGAATTCAGGAGGTCAAAGTACATTAAACACGGGGAGGAAGGAAAGGCATTGGAAAGAAGAAGTAATGTACAAGTTGGCTATCAATTAGAGTATGGTGTATTATTCCACACTCTACTAAAGAGCCAACATTGAATCCAGAATTCCTTATTCATACATACAGACGCATACAGTTGCAAAAAAAGGTCAAAAAGTCTATGTTATTTTGGTGAGAGCTGGGAATAGTCTACATAAAGTAAACCTGGCAGCTCACAGCTATCTTGAACTTACCCTTGGGAAGGGCATCGGAATTCTGCAATATATGTCTGGACACAGTTAATAAGGCTAGTCATTAAGAACTAACAACGTTCTACCTTTATTTTACATTATGCAGCTGAATAAGAACTTGCCTGTTAACCCAAACTGGAGAGAAGGAGTCTCAGGCTTTACTGAAAAGCACTATTAAAACACAACCATAATTCTAGCAAGTGAAGTTAAAATAAAAACAGCCAAAAAACCATTACAAAAAAAGTGGGAAACCATCTTAGGGACTAGAAAAATATATCCCTGTACAGCACAATGAAAGAACACCAGGCACTCTTGATGGTTAACCAGGTGCATCGGAGGTAAAGAAGTAGTGCTAGTTCCACAAAAAAACCCCAAAAACAAAACAAAAGAAAACAGCAGTTTCAGAAGCTTTTCAAGTTTTTTTAGGTAGCTTTTAATAGACTTGAATGAGAACACTCTGAGGCCAGAAAGCAGTGAGAGGCCTGAAGAACTCATCTTCCAACCATTAAGGCTTATGCAATCAACTCCCTCAGCTATTTTTTCTGTGGTTGCTTTATCAAAGAACAAATGCAAATGCTTATTTATAAAGCCTCGGGAATTTGAGGGGGAATGGACATTTGACTTTCTCTATGCAGAAGAATGACAGTCTTCATCTATCTTTTTATATGTAAGGCAGTTGAGATAACATTAGGTCTGTCTTAATGGATTTTGTTTTAGTATCTTCCAACTCAGGGGTAATATAAGGTGACATACAAAAGGCTCGTGAACAGGCTACAAACACCGGGGACATCACTTAAGCTTCCCTTAAACTCCCTCCAACCACAAACTTCTGCTCTACAGAACATACCTATTTCTATAAAAATAATCAAGATATTTCTTTGCCCATTTATTAGAGACTGAAAAAGGAACAAAGCATACAGAGCCACTGATCTATTCAGAGAAAGTAGACTAGCATGCAGTAATATATCCAAGTGAGGAACCAGAGGATCTTCAATACACTTGGTATTTGTGCTGGGGGATACAAATAACAGTAAATAAGTTTTTTGATTGCAGACCTGTAAACTAAAGGGGAGGAATATATCATCCAATGTCTTTATTTTCAAAGCTCTGCCACTGGGAATTTAGTTTACTTTGAGGGGCATTTACTTCTTTGAGGGGAAAAAAGATCTAGTACTCTATTATAGTATAACCTAAACCAAATCCCAAACAAAAAAATAACTCCCTGCCACCAACATCAAAAACTGCTGATCAGTATACAATTATGCCAAGTATTACAATTATGTAATAAAGTCCACAATTGTGAATTTTCTGCTACAATGGCCCTACCTGTGTTCTGTTCACAGCTATCAGTGTCTTCTCAAACACACAAACTCTCACTGGTGTCACTTTAAGGACCAAGACTTCAGTTGTTCAGCTTCCAATGTCAATTCTCCCCAGTATTCCCTAAATCCTATGAAGCTCCTCTGTCTTAAACTCACCTAAATGTTAAGACAACATACGAGTTGCTGTTGCCTAGTTTCCATTTACAACTAAAAATAAAGCAACAGGAATAAAGAAACTAAACACATATGGATAGAAACACTATTATTCTGAACTAAGAAAATCCACACAATCTATTGATGCAGGAGCAGTCCCCAGATAATGTCAGCTGCAAGACAGCTCCCCCAGGTCAAACATACCTACAGAAAATAAACAAAAATTATGGGGGTTTTTTTTCAGTTAAAAGAAGAGTTTTGTTCTACTTTGCATTTCACAAATTCTATCAACCTTAACCAACATTTGCTACCTCAATTTTAATTTAATAATGTTTCACTAGATATTAATCTTTGGCAATATATGGATGCTTCCTGAAAAGATTTCACCTTCATTCTGAAGAAGCTATGAACAATAGACAAACAAAAATCACTTGGAAATGTTTATTCCTAAACTCTTTTATATACATCAAGACCTGGATAATTACTACACTGTGACAAATGAAACTATTTGGTTTTTTTCAGTTGTGTTTGTTTTCTGCTCCATGCTATATTTTTAGAGCTTTATCTCCCAATCCAAGTTAGCCATATGCATTTTTATGCCTACATTTTGCTAAATAAAAAAAAAAAAAAAAACAAAAATTGTTACACAGAATTGATACAGCAAGCATGCTGATGACTAATATACAGACTAGATGCTTGAAACTGCTTCTACTTCAACCGTCATTTCCCTGTTCAACTATTATGTAAAATGAAACCAACCCTCGATTGACAAAAAATACAAAAATGTCAAATTAAAAAAATGTTTCAAGTTCCAGACATGTAATATTCTGCTACTTATATTGGTGGTCTATAATTATGCAACACAGATATAGCATACTTATGAAACTCATGCTAAGGGATCCATTTCTCTATCCTTGAAGTGCAGAGACCCAGTGAAATATCTAATGGTACAAAATCAGAACTTCCTGAGTGGAAAAAATTTGGCCGGTAAAAAAAATTAAGTAGTGCTCATGTGTATTTGAAAGAATGAGTTAAAGACACTAGAATTCTGATTTCAAAGTGAAAATACTCAATTGCTCTTCTGTCTCTCACAAGAAGAGCCCATTGTCAATATCTATTTTGGAAGCAGCTATTACACATCAGCTTGCAATGCTCTTCCCAGCACTGAATGAATGCAAAGGTTCACAACAATGAACTGTTAATTCATATCCTTTTGGAAGGAATCTGGACAACTAAAACATTGCAGTTCCTCCTCAAATCAAAATCTTCACATTACAGACCATTATATTCTCATTATACAATTTCAGCTACTACGTGCCTTCACAGGCCAGTCAAACTCTCTGTAAAATCAAAGGCACTAATTATCTTTACGAGGCTGGTCATTAAACTTGTGCTTTACTACCAGAGTCTCTTTTTCTATCAAAGTATTGTAGTGGAGGTGATAATGTCTCATGCTTTTGTTTAGTTTTCCTAAAATTCCAGATGCCGGTGCAATATTTGTCAGCTCCTTTGACCTCTCAATTATTGTACAGAAGAGCTCAGACAGATACAGCAGAGGCTGGGAAGTACCATTCCATAACAGGAACGAGGAATGGGCTATGTGTCTGCTCTCCTCAGCCCTACCTCCCGGCTTAGCCTCTTACCACAAACCTGTCTCCATCAGTACCTTAAGCCAGTATGGCAACCTACAAACAAGGGACATAACTTTCAATGAAGATACAGCGAAGAGCTGAAGGAAACCCAGGACATTTTCAACAGCTGTATCAAAAGACAATAAAATTCACCTATCAGGGCCAAAGAATGATTCTCAGTTTGATCCTCTTATGATTTTTCTTCATCTGGGAAGCAAAGCTAAGGGTGAAGAGGAGGTTCTGGGAGAAATGCATTTTGTCAAAACTGCCTGGTGCTATGGAAAGGTCGTAGTCACTCAAACTAAGAAAAAAAAGGTTGGGATGGTAAAGCCAGACCACTATTCGTTTTGCATAAAGGCAATCAAAAGAAAAAACGGTATTTTTCTCAGTAACTTCATGGTCTCTAATAAAACAATTCTCAGGAATAGTCACCATATACAAATCAATATTCTAAAGAGAAAGCAAGTCATCGTTGTTGTGCTATTACCAGTATTAGTTCCTCTTTTTTCCTGCTGTTTCTTACAGCTGTACACATAGATATGCTATTTTTCCAAAAGAAAACAAGTTGTGTAAATTTACCTCAGAGCAAAAGGGGCAGTCTGATGGTTTATGGTTTAACATTAATAATGGATGGTATATCTCAGTGAGAAGCTGACAAAAAACAGTGGTTTCTACCTGTATGAACCATGATCAGGGACAGAATTGCTTCATACAGTCTGCATATGATTTTTGTGACAATTAAACAATGGGAGAAGGCTAAGACTACTGCATTAGCTGATACCTCATTCTAGTTACACAGCAATGGCACTGAAATTTCAAAGCAGGCTCAGAAGTACCATTATGAGCACCGTTAGTGCTAAGGGATGAAAGATGCTGTCACAGAATCACTAACACTAGCCCTCATAATCTGATTCTTATGCCAGAAAGTATACAAGTTCCCTGTAGTCTTGCTCTGTTGGCCACTGAAAAATGAGAAAATCACATTTTAGCAGTTTGTGGAGCATGTTTGTGGAGGTGCACGCTACACTTCACTCCTCAAGCAAACAACAGTGCTGAAGAAAGTAAAGCAGCAAAGCAGCAAAGTGTTCCTTTCTTTTTTTTTTCAGTCTCACTTCTTTTTCCTATATTCTCACCCTTTACATTTTCCACCTTTCCATTCTACTTCCCCACCACATGATCTTCTGGCCAAAAGATTCCATTCTCACAATGGGACCCAATACACAGTTCTCTTACCTCAAAATCTCCCCCTGATTGCGGATAGGTGAACATTAACTTCTGAGTAGCCATTTACTAAAACAAGGAAATACATGATGCTTTTGGAATATGAATAAAAACCCAAACAAATCAACCAACCAACCCACCAACCAAAACAAATCAAAACAAACAAACAAACAAAAAAAAAACCACAAAAAATCCAACCCACCACAAAAAAATTACATAGCCAAAACAGGTTGTCTGTGACTGCCATTTTTTTTTCAATTAGAGTGTCACAAATTATTTTCTTATGCTTCCTTTCATCATTACTTTTAATAAAAAATACCATTACAAAGAACAAAGAACAGAAGCAGCAAGCAAATGAGATCCAGCATATCTTGTCTAAAATAACCTCTCTATATATTTCTCTGTTTAGATTTCCACTTTAACATTGGAGAAAGGAAGGAAAAAAAAAAAAAAAGACTATTTCCTTTACATTGCAAGACAAAGTCTTTAAAGATCTTTATAAGCACTTGTTACTTTCTTGTTCCAAAGAAGAAGTGGTACCAAACCAGCAGAAAAGAATTATCTGTCCATGAATAGCTAAAAATGGAAAGTGATCATCTAAATTAAAAAGGTTGAGAAAGAAAAGGGAAGGTTCAAAGAAGATTTATGTTTAGAGAGCTAGCAATAGGAATGAGTTATAAAATAACAATCTATAAAATATCTTAAAAGAACATTTAATATAGCTTGTAGTAGGGATAGTTAATATCAGTTTTCACTGTGACAGCAACTTGTAGTTTAAACTAGTTGCTAGATTTGTGTTAGAAACACAAAACACACTAAAAACTAAAGTCCTGCCCTTTTCCAAATGTTAAGAACAAGTGCTTGATTAACATTATGTAAATGTATTCCTATTTTGATCATGACCAAGCAGAAAATGTTCATTAAGATGCAAACACAATATGCTGAGAAAGTGTCAGTCCACCTCTTTTGCAAATTATTCATTAGGAGTTAGGCACTACATTAACACAATTTTCTATGACAATAAATACACATAGATCTGAAGCTTAATGTGGGATGAAATGATGGGAACACTCACATTTTGAGACCAACTTTAATATACTGCTACATAAAGTTTCATGACTAGTGATGGCCTGATTTACATTTTGTGAAACAGTATATTAGATAGAATTTTTGGCTGCTCCCCAGGAACACCATTAATTTAGCCAAAAGTTTGTAAAAAATTTTGATAAAACCTCCTGTATAACTACATTTTTATACAATAAACAATAAAACTACTACTGCTACAGTTAGAGTTTAGTCTGATGTTTACTCTGCATTGGAAAACAGAAATCAAAATTAGTAAATATGCTTATAAAGATTAAAGACAATGTGCTTTTTTCATAGCTTTAAAGGAACATTAAAAGAAGAGAATGCCAGTTGCAGAACAGGTATTTCAAAGTATCAGAAAAATAAGTACAGGTTCCAGTCTGAAGTTTGTTCTTGGAAAAATCTCCATAGATGTGATCACAGAAGCCATTTACCACATCAAAGGGATCTACAAATATGCTTTTTAAAGCAGCTCCATAAGGATGGCACTAAGTTTTCATGTTTCACCAACAAAGTGGTGATTCCTTCCCTGCTCCTTCCTCCAGCTACCCACCCAATTCCAGAACTGGGAGGAATGTACCAGAGGGAATGTATCTGGCTAGAACCTTACTCCTTGCAAAACAAATTCCCATTTGAGTTTCTGATGGCTCACAGTGCTTGATTAGGCCTTTGACCATCTTCATAGCCCTGCTTTGCACACTTTGTAAAACAAACATCCTTCTTTTATTGAGGCACCCAACTGTGTTACTAAAAATATCTCTCCAAATCTAGTGATTTTTTTCCCCCCTTTTGGAGCGCCACAAAAGGCTGGAATGCCACAAGAGAGCTGTTCTTTCCTCCGTAGAATCTGGTCTTGTTGCTTCTCTTTCACTTCTGTGGACTACACCACAGTGTAATTACCAAATGTAGAAATCAGTGTAACTACTTACTAAATGACTATTGGCCTCAAAGCTTGAATTCCTAGCAAGCAGAGTGTTTTTAATGTTGAAGAGGGATTGTTTCATAGAAGTAGCGAGAAAGAGTAACATTGCTGATATCAAGAAAGTCTCACTCATTTACCTGGAGCTATTGGATTCCAAGTTGGTACACTCCTAAAATGAAGTTATTTTCTGCATGAAAAGTTTTTAAAAGTAGAGAAAAAAAATTCTAAAAAGTACCTAACTAGTATACCGTGGTCCTCAATCTGACAACTGCAATGTTACCATCTTGGGAGTTTTAGTCCCCAGTGGCGCTTTCTCATATCTCCCGAGTTTCTGGAATTACCACAATGGCCACATCTGCCATGAAACCTGCATGCCTCCACGATTCACAGATTTAATGTATTTTTCCATTTTATAAACAAGGAAGCATAGCACAGAGAAGCCATTTGTGCATGCACGCACACATAGCCCCCAGCCCAGAACTTAAAGCTACCCTGAGTAAGTCCTGGGCTCAGACCTAACCGTAGTATCAGTTCGACTTGTCATAGTTCTCTGTAGCCCTGACTGATCCAAAAGACCAGCTGATATTTCAAGAAGGGTATCCTGAAATCTTATTCAAGTTTGTTTCTCAGAAGAAAGACTTCAGCTGCACACCAGAACACACATTTTATTTTCTACTTCTTCACCAGAATGTTCTATCAAATAGCTGGATAGGATTTATTTTGCTGCAGTATCACCTTATGCCCTACTTTGCAACTAATGCAGTTGTCTAATATGCATTAAATTACCTGTTTGGGTACTTGACACTGAAGTAGATGGATTAAAAGGACACACTGTGTAAGGTTTGAATCTTGCATACTGTAGAGAGTCAAGATAGCAAGGAAGCTGATACTCAGTGTAAATAATTCAATTATATTATTGCATGAAGTGCAATACCTTATCAAAATCTGTTAAGTCATAGGTGTCCTTTGAGGATGACAATAGACACACATCTATCAGGGGAAAAAAAAATCAGCCATGAAAAGTTTATCTTTCCTTCCTCATTTCTCTGGTGCATTTCAAAATACACAGAATTATATACTTGGGGGAAAAAAACAAGTGAGCAAGTGTTCAGTCCCTGAAGTATCAGGTCTGACAAGAAAAGACACTTTCCAAACTAATTACAGTTATAGAGAATTGTGCTTAGTTAAACTTAACTGTAGTAATTAGGTCCTTTGAGAAAAAAAGGGTAGCTGAATTTCAAGGAGTGTATTAGCATGGGACCAAGTTGCCAGTACCTGTATAAAGACACAGAAAGATTGTTGCATACCTGTTTGTGAAGGGTACTCTATCAAGTACCAAGTTTATTCAATTAAATTTAAAATTGTATTTATCAGATTTATCTTACCTAGATATCTTGTAGTTTGCCCTGAGAATAAGGCCCAAGACATCAGTGATACAGTACTACACTGCAATTAGGTGTTTATCCATCAATTATGCAAAAAATTGTCCTCATATTTTAATTCCACCAACACGGTTTCCATGTGGACAAATGGAGGATCAGACTTCATCAAATAACCAGTTGGAACTATACACACACCCAATTCATGTACTTCAATGTATTTTTCTGAGCGTCCCTTGAGACTTGCAAGCTCTGCAAGGTCTGGTACCATGTGATGTTTCTTGCTTCATCAGTAATGATTTAGTAAAGAGGGTGAAAGAAATTCTGGCAGATTCATTCAAGATATGCACTACCTCTTTCTCCAATACAAGCACTAATTATATAATGATTTTTTTTTAAGGTATTTTAATTAGGGAGTGTACGATTATTAGAGATGAATAGTCTTGTTTTTGATAGTAAATTTATTTAGCTTGTTAAAAGGAGGAGCTTTATTTCCCTGAAAAAAGTACTTGTTAAATGAAAGTCATGTCAAAATTGCAAAGGAAAATGTCAGCAGTGTTAGCCTCAAAAAAAGATGCAGTGCTACATAAGAACCTGGCTATATTCCTCAGTTTGCTTTGTGGATGGCAGCTAGTTTTGCAGAGGTAGGTTTGCTGGCCTTTGTAAGCATCCATTTTGTTAGACCAAGCTCAATAATGAGCTTTGTTTTTCCACTTTGATATTCAATGTTGAAATTGATCTTAAAAATACTGCAATCACTTCTTTGTGCTTTTGGAGATGAAAACAATTCTCTGCATCTTGCAGTTTCCATGACTGATAATATAATCTGTCCTTTCTATCACATATATATTGTGATTTTTCTTTTCAGTCACCCTCCACAGAATTAAAAGCCAAATTTAGAGCTTTAATAAAAATTTTAAAATGTCTAATACTGACCACAGTTTACTATCAATCAGTAGGTTTTGCTTGCTGGTTAGAATAAGAAACCAACAATCCATAATCTAATCTACCTAATGAATTATACAACATTAACTAGTCAGAGTTTTAAAAAATGAAATCACAGAAGTTTAAGGTTCTGGAAATACATGCTCTCCCTCAAACTATGTATTTTATTATTCAAGATACTCCAATGTCTGGTGATAGGAAGATAGCCCGTTCCTGTTCCCAACTTCCACATTTGCTATAATGCCTTAGGAGCTGTATAACCCTTACAGTTCCCTCAAACAATTACTTGATAATCTAAATCACTGTTTTGAAACTACATGCCCTAAAAGTGGATTTTTCTCCTAATATCATAATATTTAGAGGAATATAGAAGTTTATGACAGGTTTCCCCATTTTCAGGTTTTTCTGCAACCCTGATAGGAAACATTTACAGATAGGAATCAACAGTCCCACAGCAGACCCAATCAGTGAGATCAAGAACTATAATTTATCTACCTGAGAATCACCTTCCATACCTGGCAGTCTGCACATAATTATTCATTTGTTGTTTAAAACAAGTACAACCTTACTGGAATGAATGCCGTCAATCAGCAGGCAGCCTCTGCCTATGCAAATCAGCCCCACTTGACTTCTAAGTATTATAGACAAATTTTTTACATTGATTTTTTTATTAAGGATTTAATGGTATTTATAATGCACAAAACCAACAAATCAACACAACTAATACGGTTGGAAATATCTCTATAAACTGTACTGAATTTCTCTGGCAGCAAAAAGAAGCTGGGCTGATAATGCCAATGTAAAAACCAGGCCTTAATTCACGGCTATTCTCATAAGAAAATATTGTTATGGCTAGTCTACTGTACATTTTGAAGTAACAGAAAATACTCCAAGGAAAACAGCAAACATTTCAGTGCAGCCCTATTGATGCACTAAAGAGCCTGTCAATGTATTTTGGAATTTCATTAAAGTTTATAGTAAAACAAAAGGTCTCTCATCTTATTTTCCACAAAAAAGATAGCCACCTAATTTAACCTTATAATCCAAAACTCTACTAAGAATTTTAGTGTTGCTCCACAGAAAATAGGATCTGAATGTCCCTATTCATCTCTTCTTCCCTCATATTAATGGAAACAAGCGTATTTCTAGTTATATTCTATAATACATTTTTAAAACTTTTTCCCCCCACTTTTTCTGGGGAGATCAATTGTGAGTATGGCAGCAGGAAAATCTGACATTTCAGTCACAGAAAACAATGAGAGAAAGTTGCAATAGCAGTCAAGAGTAACAGGCCACTCATCTGTTGGCAGCAAATATGCAGAGTATCTCTTTTACAGATATGTTCAAACCCAATCACTTGGCACTGACCAAGCAGTTCCTTACCAGGGACTTCCTGTTCACCACCGCAATAAAACAGTATTTATAGCCATAAACTGGAGTTGCTTCTGTCTTCCTTATTTTCCATTATGTTTTGGGTTTTTTTCCCAGAAATAACTTCAGTGATTTCTTTCAAGAGTTGCTCTGTTTCCCTTGTGTCATGTTGTTCCTTACCAATAGATGCATCAGAGATATTTCTATTACAAGATCGGATGGGAGACTTTTTTCAAAATACTTTCTCTGGAGAGACTGAGGGAATCAGTTTGTATGATTTTAAAATCAACAGTCAGTTATGTGATATCTAAAGGAAATGCAAGGAAATAATGTTAAAAATGTAGCAACCTTCCTCCAAGGGAAGGTGAAGTATCCTGAGGTCAAGGACATTCCCATTACCAATATATTAAGAAGATTAAACCAAAAGCATTGTCCTGCAAATGCAGACACTATATGTATCAGGCTATTTCCAGAATTTTTGTATCATCATTCTTGTAACCAAATGTTGAGACCATTCTTTGCTATCATTATTCTATATCAGATGACAACCAAGCAACATTTGACTGAAAGCACAGAGCAAAACCTGACTTTAAGTAAAGTACCCATTAAAACATCCTCAGGATCACTAGTGCCAGTAATGAATAACAAAGTACATTTACAATCCAGATGAACATACAGCACTCAGCAGCACACTTTACAGGCCAATGGGTTTTCTATAGAGCCAGTGCAGAGGAATATTTCTAGAGTACCTTCTCAAATACACTTGTCTAAATCTATATGTTCAACTGCAAAAGTAAGCTGTCAGGCCATAAATAAAGCAGACTATTTGGCAAGCTATTTATTTATTTCCTCAGACACTGTTTATACTGTTGCATTTCCTTTTAAAGTGCTATAGCTGCATAGGTATTTCAGGTTATGTATATAAGTATCAACAGTTAAATTGGCTGTTTTCTGCTAATGGCAGTCACAGTACTCATAGACCTTACAAAGTTTTAAAGCCTGAAAAAAGACTGACACTTGGTTTGAGGGTCTTGGGAGTGGGGGCATGCATGTGGTGGTGAAAGCAAGTGCGCACAAAGAATCCATGAATATCATTTTAAGCAGATGCAATCAGAAGCAGATACAATTCCTATAACTCTTCAATTTTTACTGCTGTAAAAATGAAGACTTATTTATTAATAACTTCATAACTTCAAATATTTTCAGAGGCTTAAAAATAGTACAATTCTAATCCTAAGTAACTGCAAAAGATACTACCAGTCGCATGATGCAAAAAAACAAGATCTAAGGAAATTCTGTTCAAGCTAGAAAAATGTAAGCTGGAAGAAACCTCAACAAGCAAGGAAGCTAAAAAAATTATGAATTCACAGGGATAGCTCAGGTCAATCAAGACATATATAGTAAGATTTAGGTTTTTGTGAAAACCAGAATGGTCTTAATTGAGTAGGCTGGTAGTGTGCCCAGATATATTTCAATATATGCCCCTAAAGTCAGTCTTTGGGTACATGAAATGTCAGATAATCAAATACTAAGCAATTCCAAGAGTAAACTTGTAAATAATGCAAAATACAGAGCATGTTAGTCTAGCAAGCCCAATTACAAGCAGTTTCACTTGAAAATGCTGATTAGAGCAAAATGTCAGGCATAAAGTACGTAAAGGAAAAGTGTGCTATAGTAATCAAGTCTAAAGATGACAAAGATGGATGCCTGCAGTTTTGTTCAAATCCTCAAAGAAAAGCTGCAATCACTTGGCCAGCTGGAGACAAATATATTTTCCTGGGTACGCAGGCTATCAAAAGAACAAGCAGTAAATCTCTTACAGCCCAGACTGCAGTTCACCTTCACAACTGAAGGCCTTATGCCTCCAATTTACCACACCAACTAGTTTCTAAAACCACTGCACCTTCTGTCCAAAACCATCCCCGTCCTTAGTGAAGCTGAAGAGCATGTCAGCTAGCCTTCTGGCTCCCTGTCTTTTTTAGATATTGTGAAGAGAAAGAATGTTCATCGAATAGATGAATAAGAAAGTATTAGAAGAGCATCTCTGCTGACTTCCCACAGAACAGTTACCATGGGAGATGCAGGTATCTGTGATAACGCAGAGAAATGCACGATGAAACAGAGGCTATGGAATAACCAACATCTAATGTTGAAGTGAAAACATAGTAGATCAATTAAGACTCTTTTCTGCAATCTTACAACTTTTATGAGGTCCTCATTCCAGTGACTTACAACATGGCAACTTCAGACAACGGAAAACCAGAATTAAGCGTCATTTCTGTCCCCTTTACCTAGCATTATTTACTCTTCACCAGAGCTCATATACAATGGCATAAAACACCCCTTCCACCATGCTTTCATTAATAGTTTAATTATACATGGTGAGGAGGAGGAACCTGATTTTACAGAGAATACATACTTAAGTTACTTTCAACATGTATTTTTTCATCTTCCTGCTACCCTTACTGTGACACCAACTTCATAACTTCCTGTTCCAGTGTCTAGCAGCAACACTTCAGCAGCCAGTTTCTCTCTATGTCAAAGCATCTATTTTCAGAGAAATAAAGGAGTGAAACAGAAAAAAACACCACCAGGATACAGATATTTAAGCAATATCCACATTCTCCACTGCTCTTTTGGTGCTTACACTTCTATGTACCCTTTTGCTACATGGTTAAACAAGCCTCTGATTCAGTTTACCTTTGTATCCCTCAAAGATTATATGGAATTTGGAACATGCATGGAGGAAAGGAGGGGTGGGGTGTGCCTAAGTCAGCATTGCTGCCAGAAATAATGCATGTCAGAGTATATGCCTAAGACATCTAGAACACTGAGGAATGAATAAATAATATGGCTGGATTCTAGCCTGCTTTTCAGAAAAGCAACATTCTTTTCAAAGCCTCTTCTCCCTCACGGTAATATTAAATATAACTTACTGGATACCTGAAAACAGAATATAACAGTTAAGATGTCTTTAAAAAACTATTAAAAAAAGCCCAACCAAACTAACAAACAAACAAACAAAGAAACAACCCCAACCCCCCAAAAACACAACTGCCCCACCTCCCCCAAAAACATCAAACAAAAAATCATAAACATGATTTTCCAAAAAATTCTTGTGCATTTCTGTGTAATATGACTCAGCTTTCCAAAACCTAATGGCTACTTCATTACATAAGCAACAACCATGTTAATGGAAAAATAAGTAAATTTAATTTCTGTATTTCAAGATATTTGTAGCATTACTTCATAAATTAGAAACTCTAAACCAGTAACACATACCTGAAGGAATTTTGCCAGCTACACCTACTTATCCTAATGGAAAAAAGCTCTGCTCAATGTTCGAGAAAGGGAGGACAGCCCAGTTAGACAGCACATTCACCAACAATATGCCCCAGGAGTTTAATTGTTGGACCTCTGTATCTAAGAGAGATAAAGATCTAATCCTGTACTAGTTGGAGATACTGCTAATGGCTCAGTTTCCAGTTCAACAAGATAATTAAGTATGTGAGTATTTCCACTCACTTGCACAGGACTAGTCATATTTTAAATTATTTGTAATCAGAAATCTTACATTTCTGGGGCTTTCTTTTTCATTTTTTAGGGAGTATTATTTTTTTATTATTATTATTATTCTTGTATGATGGAGATATTCACATATCCTATGCCTCAAACAATGTTCATACTAACATGAAAAAAGTGTGTTAAGATATCTCTAGCTATACACTGTATCAAAGTCAAACAATTTGCTTCCAAAATCAGTATAATTTTGTCCATCACTAGCAAAGCAGAGACTGATGTTCAAAACAAACAAAACCATCAATTTCCTGTCATAAATACTGCTTATGCAAAAAGAAAGGCCAAAATTCATAAACACGGTCTGAAAAGTGCTATGCCTTTGATAAACAGGTCGGTCAGCACCTACTGACTCATTGAAGATAAAAAGGTTTCTAGACTTGAGAAATTATGTAACTTAATTCCTTTCTAATGAAGGAAATAATCAAGTTGTATCTGCCCAATTCTAATTTGCAGCCACTTATTTCCACAGAAATTTTACAGGTTGTTTTCCTCAGGTCCTGGACTCATATTGACCTAAAGCCCCCCACACCTAGAGTTCTTGGCTGCTGACCTCTATCAGCTGTTCCTCACTTCCTTTCCTCTGGAAAAATCATGCTTAAGGATTACATGAGCTCTCCTAAAAGAGGTTCAGGCAAGGTGAGTTAGCTTTTATCAGCCTTTATCACCTGTTTAAACTACCAGCCTAAAGCAGACGAGGAAGCATGTACATAATCTCTTTCTGTCCTAGCAAAAGTGAGGGCAGCAACCTCTAGCTGGGCAGCAGCATCTTCTATAAGCACAGCTAGATGCAGAGAGGGACCCCATCCCAGGCCTGGGGCATCTTCTCCATTAGCTACATAAGCATCCAAGACTGCTTGGTTTTATAGCACAAAAAGTCCTGGCTTGGAGTCTCAGACATATAAAACAGTCAAAGGGCATGAAGAGAAGCAATGTGTGTCCTTGCTTAAAGAAGACTGCATCTTTTCAGTACTCATCCATTCCTTCTGAGCATGGCTATTGATCCTATGTATTTAGCCTTTCTATAAGGGCAGAGCTTACATTCCACTTTTTCTAAGTCAGAGCTATAGAGCTATGACTGTCTGGTTATTTACTCCATGTTCCAGCAGACTTGGTATTCTACTTTCAACAGTAGAGCTCCTCAGCGACACCTACTGACATATACAAAGCCCTGGAATCTTCTTACCCTGTGTGAAAACAGTGAAAATTTAAAATAACAATATAGTTCAAAGTAAATACCATCTGGCTAAGTTATAAGGCACTTCTAAGGACCACATACCTACATATTTCCTATTACTTCCTCTCCTCTGCCTCCACATTACACCTCATTGAAATAGCAAAACCACTTTCATGACAGGGTTCTAGTTCTTTTGGCTAGTTGCCCAGATAAGAACATTATAGTAACTGCAACTAGAATATATGCTCTGTCCTATACAAACACACTATGAAATCCTAAATACAGTACAATGTGTATGAATCAATATTATAGCCAGTGATACTCCATATTTCTTACCACTGAGTCATATCATGTACAACTAAGAAAATTACACTAAGATTTAAACTAGACTTACAGAATCTACCTGACAAATGCCTTTTTGTTATACTAAAACTCCCAATATTTAAGCTATTTTCTTGCATTAAATAGGAAATAGTTTTTCCCACACACACTAAAAGTAACTTTCAGATCTCCTTTTGTCACCTTTCTTTGCTCAAAGACTTGCTACATCCTCTGCTACTGAAAAGAAATGTTATAAATGTTATATAATCAAAGTAATACTAATGGAAAAAAGAGTTTTACATTAAGGAGTTGTTTTTCATATTCTACTAGCTACTCTCACCTGTAGTAATCTCCCACTCCATGCAGTACTCCCTACCTGGAGTACTGGGTTCAGCTCTGGGGACCCCAGCACAGTAAGGACATTGACCTGTTTGAGCAAGTCCAGAGGAGGATCCCCAAGACGATTAGAGGGACAGAGCACCTCTCTTACAAGGAAAGTTGAGACAGTTGAGGTTGCTCAGCCTGTAAAAGAGAAGGCTCCAGTGTAACTTAATTGAAGCCTTCCAGCACTTGAAGGGAGCCTACAAGAAAGACGGAGAAGCGACTTCTTACAAGAGCGTGTAGTGATAGGATGAGGAGAAACAGATTTACACTGAAAGAGGGCAGGTTTAGATCAGACATTAGGAAAAAATTCTTTACTGAGAGGGTGGTGAGGCACTAGAACCGGTTGCCCAGAGATTCCCCATCCCCTCAAGTGTTCAAGGCCAGGCTGGATGGGGCTTTGAATGACCCAGTCTAATTGAACCCACGGCAGAACCCCCCATGGCAGGGTGTTGGAACTAGATGATCTTCAAAGTCCCTTCCAACCAAAACCATTCTGTGTTTCTGTGATCCTATAATTCTACGAAATCAAGACAATAAAGAATCTAGACACTTAAACCTTGAGAAACAGATCTAATCTTCATGAAAATACCCGCACAATCTGAAAAGGCCATTAGGAAAATACATTCTGAAGTGAATTAAGTTAAAAAGATATTTCTTACTATTTCTAAAGTCAAAAAGCCACCCAAAACTAACTGAACACATCACAGTAAGCAAGAAATTCTGTTTCATATTCATCCAAACTCCCATTTACTAAATTGCTTCAAGGGAGAAAATATAATCACAGTGAATTGATTATGCAATTATGATATGATTATGTTGCCTTTTCCCTCTTGGTACAATTTGGTAAATGTATGTTTATGCAAATGTTAAGCAAAACTCCACAGGTAATGCAAGTTACACATTTCTTATATTTTAGTGGGAGTATCACCAAAAAAGCAGGAGTCATGAGTGCACATTTAATGCCTTACTATAGAAGATTATTCCAAATGTACAAGACTGTGAGAAGGGAGGCACTGTCTAGATCATTACCATTACATCGCAATAAATTTGGTTGTTTTAATTTATGTGCATGGTACATATTTTAAAAAGCTGAAATTCACAAGTCTGCTGTAAACTTTATAGTCAGAAATGTAACAACAAAGGAAGACCACAAAAGTCGAAGTGAGAGGATGAGTTGGGTTTGGGGTTTGGTTTTTTCAGTAGTAAGAAACACACAAAATTTGTTTTATTAGTAAGTCTGTCTGGTATGCCGGAAGACTTAAATGTGTATTTTCCTCATCTCTTTGCTTCTAAAATCATAGATTTGTAAAGTCCTAAGATAGAAATATAAAAGATATATGATATCAAGTCAGACACCATAGAACAGTATGAAATACAGTACATTCAAAAATCTGAAAAGCACACTTCGCATTTTCAATTTCTGCTCTCAAAAGAAGGGGGAAGTAATCTGCCGGAGAGTTTTCAGGGTAACTATTTTGCACTATCCTCTTTTTCAAATACCATTTAATAAGTATTTGTTCTTTGCTCACACGCATTTCTTTCCTGCACTAATTAAAACCGCTTTCTAGACTAGTCAAGGAATGCTTAAACACTCTTCAGATGAACTGTGATCATCTTCACCCCTTTCTCCTGTTTTTTCCTTGGACAATCCTTATTTAAACTGATACAACATAATACCAGAGCTACAAAGCCTGTTTTTTACAAAGAGGATCCTATGTCATGGCACAATGTGTTCTTATGTGATCCCAACATTACATAGAGCCATCACTTTCAATGGTTTAACTCATATCATAGCATCACAGAATGCTTTGGGTTGGACGGGACCTCACAATCATTCAGGTACAACCCCCTGCCATGGACAGGGACAGCTTCCATTAGACACATTGCTCAAAGCTCCATCCAACCTGGCTTTGAAGCAGCAGCAGTTTGAGTCTTTGCCCAGAAAGCTGGAAGCTCCATTCAATGTCCTCTACCAGGACAAACTCAGACAGGATAAGGGTATGGCCAAGTAGCACATTATGTAGAAGGTGATCACCATTAAAAAACAACTCATAAAGCATAAAGTTGATCTTGATCGACCCAGATGACTGTTAAAAACCTCACAACCTGTCACTGCATTAAATGTTTCATTACTCAAGCTTAGCTAGAGGAAGCCCCAGGTTAATCTTGCCAAGATCGAATTGCTATTTAAAACTAGCATTAGATCATATAAGTATTCTAAGATATTTCAAAGTCTCTGTCCCATGCAGACATCCAAATTCCAAAATACAACTGGAAAGCTTATACTGATTATACAACGAAGCAGTTAACCTACATCTGTATAAAGGGTTCTATTCACTAAAAAGCCAAAGATTACATCCATTTATTTTTTCGGCCAACTTACATCAACATGTAGCATTCACTATTTAAATCTGTGTTTTATTAATTTATTTTTCAATTATTCACTTAACCTTTACTTACTTTAATGAATCAGGTTATCACCAGACTTCTGCTCAGGACAGAAGCTTGGTGGACTTTACTGGAAGACCTCTTCTAAACAAAAAGTCCCACATCATAAAGAAAATTTCTGTTCCTAGTAGTAAACTATCAAGTACTGCGATCCCACTGTACAATGTGCTCGTAGGCAGAACTACATCAATACCAGCAACTTGCTGTGTAAATATCAGTTCTAAACAAAATTTTAAGTTGCAACTACTTGGCTTACTGACAAGTATGTTTCTACTACAATTTAAGGCTACGGAAGAGAAAGCTTTTGTATTTCATTTATCTTTCAGTTTATAATGTGGAATACAAGTTTAGAATCCAGTTGTCGTGCACTTTTAAACCTCTAATGGGTAAAAATAAAGCTTGATTTTAAATATTTTGGCCAGACTTCACTAACACTGATTAAAAAGATACAGATTCTGAATTGGAAAATGATTCCTCATGTGTTTAGTAACACCCCGAATGAGGATGTGCAAGGTTTAAGAGCTGTTCTCATTTACATTCTCCCCCAGGCAAAAATCACTCTTTAGGAATGTCTGGAAGCAATTGTAATTGAACACTGGAGTTGTTAAACAATTGCATTTCCATAATTTAAAAAAGAAAAAACAATAGGAGGATATGGAAGTCTTAGAGGTACAAAGGGGCAAGGGATACATAAAGAAAACTTTTCTCAAGGGAAAAAATATGTCATGCCAGAGTAGTAGTTTGTATGTAAAGACCTCAGAAAAGGAAAAATGCTGCACATACAGAACCTCAGGTACAGAACGTTCAACACAATACAATAACTCAAGCCCATTTATGCTTTCAGTACTTTAATGTAACACTAACATTTTTGTCAATGGCAATAACTTCTCTCTTAGCAATCCCCCTCACTTGTGAATTAGGCTGGGTAAGATAAGATTTGTCTCTGGCTAATCAATGTTTAACCATTTAATGGAGACATTTCAATTCTATGTTTAAAGATTACTTTCAAAGGATGTTTATCAATTATATATACTTTGCTAAAAGAAAAGATCATAAGCTATTCTCAAAAGACTTTTGATCTATAAAATGGAGCCTGGGAAACCAGTTATGAAAAGTCCATTTTGAAACCCAGCAAAAATGAAAACAAAGAACAGAAAAAATGATGCTCTTCTATACAGGTATCTGCAGAATTGTGACAGGTGACAGAGCCTGCACAATCTAAAACCATACATTGCTCAGAAAATCTACCACTTTGGAGTCATGTGCTTTTATATACTTACAGAAATTAAGCAATTTCACCTGGGCTTGGAGGTAAAGAAAAATTGAAGTGAAAGGTCATATTTTCGAGTGTACTGATTCTAAAAACAGTATTTAAAAATTCAGCTTCGGTGACATTCATGTTCAATCTGTGATACATCTGTAGCACTTAAGGAACCAGAAGAAAAATGTTTAATTTGGGTGGCACTTTTTCCAAGAGTGCCATCTAAAAATTCAATTTCAAAACACGATGCATGAGCAAAGACTTCAATGACAAAAGTTAAAGTATATTTGGTTATTTCAAGTAATAACAAATATTTAACCATAAACTCATTTGTCAGGAAATACAGCTCCATTTCTAAATACATCCCCCAAAGCAATGCCACTTAAAACCTCAAAACTTCTATTGCAATCTTTATCTATGATATATTAAATGAAGAGGGTGCACTCACTGCTAACACAAAGCACTGACTTAAGAAGAACAGGAATAAGTGGCACTGTCCACAAACCTTTTCCAAGTTGTGGAAAGCAGAAAAAAATCTGTTGCTAGGCGTTTGCTAGTATTTTTTATGATTTCCCTGGTTTTTTTATTAATAGAGCTTTATTTACGAATTCATATTGTGTTTGGAAATTCCTGACCAGTGAATCTAGTCAGACACTTTACAAGCCCATGCCCTGACTGAGCAGTCCTTCCCTACCCCCACTCATAATCCTCTCAAATAAGCAGTCAGTGATGAAACTGCCTCAGCGTATCCAAGCATCCAATCCAAAGCCCAATGATCATGTACTGTGCTGTTTCCTCAGCCAAGAGACCCTGCTTTCAGTCTAGCCTTGAGTTCATGTCAAATCTTGAGGAATATCAGTGCAAATAGGTCCATGAGCTGGGGCAAAGCCCCTTCTACCATCTCAGTCAAAGAGCTCTACCTTTGGCAAATTGGAAGGTCAGGTCACTTAAAGCAAGATAGCAAAATCCATCTGGGAATATGATTCAGAGCTCTTTTATGAAGGAGGGGGCACCAGATTTCTAAACACTTAGCTTCTTTCTACTGTGCTAACATTGATTGCCAACCACCACCGGCTCAGCTCTCACATGGATTTATAACAGCACATTTGGAAAGGCTAAGTCGTATCACCAGGGGATTAAATTTTCTTGAATTAGTATTCCAGAAATATGATGATCAAACTAGATTACTGCCATTGAGATACATTAATATAGAGGAGCAAGAGCAGAAAAAAGGAACAGTTCTATAATTATACAGGCTGTCCCAGCAGAAAAGGTTTGAACTATTCAAATCAAAGTAATGCCAACCAGTTACAGTAATGGGGTTATTGAAAGTTCAATTACATTTTTAAGAGTTTTCATGAATTAAAAGTGTTACTTCTTAATGGGGGGAAGGGAAGAGGGCTGTGATACAGTATAGTAGTAGCATTATTATTTCCTCCCTTTTTAAGTAATAGGGGGTTTGTTCACCAAAATTAAAATGTCCAGCTTTAAATTATAAAAGGAGTAATCTAAAGATATTTAGATAAAATTGGAATCTAGCAAAAAAAAATTACTGGAAATATTTGCTTCAGTTGAGTAAAATAAAGCTTCTCTGTTGAGTAGCCTGGATGAAGGAAAATGACATAGACAGATTTGGTTAATCCAATCTTGATTTGTCTCTATCTCTGGATACTCAAAATAGGGTAAATAGTAACTAATCTCATAAAATTTCTGTTCTGGTATCAATCTAAAATCTGAATAAAACTGGAGTTAAGCACAATAAATACACCAATACAACCTTATGATTACACAGAACTGGCCATAGTTCCAATATTGGTTCATTCACTTCACTATCTTGACGGTCTGTGGCCAAGGTTCACTTTTCCTTTTTTGTGAAGACATGAACAATTAACATCACAGAGAAGAAAAACTGAATTTCCACTTGATATGAGCGAAAAATAGAGCTGAAAAGTTGAATAGGCTAATTTTTCCTGTAGTCAAGATCAGAGTCTTTGCACAGAAAGAGTCTGGTTATGGGTATTCAAATAAACAATTCAAATAAGGAAAAGCTGCAGATCAAAGCCCTCATCATCCCCTGCCCCCAAAATTACAGATAGAAATCCTCCCATTGTCCATTTAAATCTTCTCTTTGCCAAGGTGGTATTACTTCTTAGTTTGCTATCTGCAACATGTCAGACATCTCAATTAGATACCATAAAAACACTCTACTCCCTTCAGTGCGTTTTGTAGGCAGTATGTGGGAAGATGTGACACTCTTAAGTTACAAGTGGATACAAACATAAATAGCACCTCCCTGTAGATCTATATGTGGACCCCAAAGCATCCTAGGAGTCAGGTTCTCAGACTCTGAACTTTAGCTGTGCATGACTGCTGTCTTTATGAAAAGAACTCTTTGGCTCAGCTACAGTTGTCATGGAAACAGCAACTTTGATTTTTAGATCTTTAGTATACGTGATATTTCAGCCATATGTTGCATGCATTTAAGTTCTCAACGTATTCCTCCTCTTTAAAACTGAAAGAAGAGAAAAAATGATTTCAATAACGAAGTAAAATACACACCATGTACTTCTCAATGTGGAGAAACATGCTTGCAAGCCAGAATAACCACAAATTTGAGATACTATGGGCATACTTGATCCATGTTTTTTCCTCCATCCCAAACAGTTTCATTTGTGAAAAGACTTCACCTGAAAAATTACAGCTCTATTTTTCTGATAAAGCCAGGAGATGGGCTTAATTTTGCTTATTAACACAGCAAACTGTGCATTACTCCTGCGTTAACAATGTTTGAGAGAGGTTCCAATACCGATCACACAAAGGGTAGTGCTGGGCAGACACAAAGCTCTCCACTACCCCAACTGGTTTGCCTGCCTCTCTCCAAACTGGGACCAGCATGGTCCTTTACACAGCCTTAGGAGTAAATACAGTCTTGGCCTGACAGCACGGCGTAGCTATAGTAAACATCATATACATGTGCTCTTCTAAAAAACACCCCCAATGTCCAGTGACATAAAGGACTGAGCTATGGTCTGGATTCCAGAAAAACAAAACAAACAAAGATTGCAAAATACTGTTTAGCTTTTACAAAACGGTTAAGTAAATAAAGCAGTGCAACTGCTCTTGCACTTGGCATTACAACCATGATTGCTTATGTTTCCGTATTTTCAACTTCAAAAAAAATGAACAGTGCTATTATAAGGTGTTCTACTCCTCCATAATTCAACAAGTCTGCATAGGCAACCAGAGAGACAAAGAGTACCCATTCTTCTATCCCTCAGGGTGCTCAATACAGTCACAACTTCAGTCCAAGCGAAGTGCACTCTAACAATATTTCTTCATAAAATGGGAGAGCACTTTGTAACAAGTTGGCAGTTATTTTCTCAGTTGCATGCAAGTTCTTAATTTCAAAGCCTGGAACATTGATACCTGACCAAAAATTCTAAAATTTTACATCTGAAGCAAGAGTAATTAATTTAGGTGAATACTAATGGTTACGGGTAAGTATGGGTAAGATCCTTTGCGACAGTTGACTGCAGCAAACTCACAGCTTCCTAGATTACACACAAATCCCACCCTCACAACATATCTATTTGAACTTTAAAGAGATGTCCTTGTTTTATTTTGCACATATTCACTAATGAAGCTCAGTTCTCATTTATACTATTTAAATAACCAGACCCAGAGAACTCTGGTCTTTTCAACTCAAATGCTGTTAGGAAGCATTCAGCATACTCCTAAATGATTTTCACCCTACATATCTTCCTCCCACTCCTGGGCATAAGTAAGCAAAGGGATCAATCAATGGTAAAGAAAACGACAAGACAGTAACTTACTCTGCCATGGGAACAACTCTTAAAATTCAAAATAGATCACTTTCTCCTACATAAATATAAATGCAGTGTAAAGCAGCTGCTACAATGAATGACTTGTTTTCAACATAGAGATACTACCACCAGGGTTTCCAATCCCTAATGTGAGACAATACCAGCTATGGAACAGAAATACAAGCCACAAACCATTTTATCTCCAGCTTAAGCACATCACAAACAGAAATCAGAACACTGAGGCAGGAAAGTAACTGTTGCTCTCAAGAAGAAGAAATTACATTTCAAATATTTAAGGTAGTCAGCAGAACCATCACTTGTCAATTATACAATCAAAAAAGCCTAACTACTTTCTCAAGGAAAAAGTCAGGGAAACAGTTTTCCCTAAGGAAATACACAAAAGAACAAAACAACTCCGAAAGATTAAAGTGTGAGCTGTTTTCTGTCCCACTCTATTACTAGTGCAATATTACGAGTAATAAAGAAACATGTTATCTTAACATGTCATTTATTCCACCAGCACACTCAGAATGTAATCTGTCACTCATCATGAAACGTGTTCTCTCATATTTCATACTGTTGTAACACTGAAAACTATGCAATATTTTAAATATATACTAAATCCATACACATTTAAACACTCTCAAAATGCCACTTAGACCTTTAAAATTAGGGTCTGGGGTTTTTCATGATTTGCCTTCTACAAAGAAATTCTTCTAAATCTCTGAGTATCACGTGGATGAACTTGAAAACAGCTCAAAAATAAAAGCAGCACAGTTGCACGAATATGGCTCCATGCCAGTTAAACTATAGTGGTTTGGGACTGAAACTAGAAACTCCATATTACATATATTCACAGTATTTGATATATAGTAGATGCTAGATTTTCCTAACAGTAAAATAAATCACTAAAAACTGCAAGTATCAACTCTTCAAAAGAGTTTGGGGAAGTTTTAACTATACTATCACCTCCATACTATAAAAGCTCTGTATTTTTATTTACAAACTAAGTTGCTACTATCTAGCAAATAAATTTAAAGCAATTATTTGCTGGCATTTTTAGTTTGGAGATAATATGATAAATTCCCTGGTTTCAATTTCACATAGTGCTGCTGTTATCAAGAGTTCTAACTACTATTTGATTTCAGTAAAAATTGGGAAATGTCAGAACATGGCATCTTGTTAACACAACTAGCCACTTCAGCCATATCTGCAGCTGCATACTCAACCACAAAGGGTCAGGAAGGCAAAAGAGGGGAAAAACAATGGACTGCATAGCAGGGAGGAGCCTGCTACTGAAAGACTCCTTGCTGGTTTTGTCCACATTTTAAAGGGGTTGGTGGAAAACCATGAGGGTGCAGAAGTGCCATGAAAAGAGAAGTGGCCTGGTGCATACATTACCTAAGGGCTTTACTGGTTTAGACCAAAGTTCCAATATCCTGTTTCTGACAAAGGCCAAAAGACGTCTGGAGAAGACATAAAAACAAGTCAAGCAAACAGATATGTTCCTGATGTATTTAACATCATCCACGTACTTGCAATTTAGTAGATTAATGAATTTGCAGATCAATGAATTTTCCACCCCTAGTTTGTCTAAGCATTTCAATAATTGTTTCATGCTGTGGCATTGTGTTCTACAGTTTGTTTCAGTATTTCTGAGGCTATCTACCAAGAGTTTATTTTTGATTGTTTCCTACTACTTGTATAATAAGCATTCCTTGCTCACTTTATCCATACTACTTATGATTTTGCAGGCTCCTACTGTATTTCTTGATATGTTTTTCCCAAGTCTGGTGAGCCTTGGTCTACTTAATCATTCCCCATATGGGAGATGCTTTGTTTCTTTGATTATTCTCAGCAGTCATACATCTTTTCCAAGTCTGCTATAACCTCTTCCACAATGAAGGGCAAGAAAGAACAACACAGCAGAATTGCTGCATCCAATAGAAAACAAATATTCTCATGTTGTTCGCCATTTGTTTTTAATGGCTTCCAGTATGCTACATGCATTTTTGACCATTGTTGAGAATTGATCAGAAGTTTCCATAGAGCTGAATTCTGTAACTCCAAGAACTCCTGCCTCAGTGAAGACAGTCAATTCAGAATTTAACATATGTAAACCTGGGATTGTTTTTCCTCCAAATATATTTAGATATGACAAAATTGAGTTTCACCCGCCATCACCCAGTGACCTGGTATTAAGAGATTCTTCCCCTGAATAACTCATTATCATCAAACAATACACAATGATCTCTAAACAGAAAGTACATATCACAAGTTCAAACCATGAATTAATGCTCAGTAAAATATACAAGTTGAGAGCATACAGTTATTGTCAACAAAGAGGTAACACTATTCTCCCTCAAAGTGGTGTGAAACCATACAATAACAATTTCTCAAAGGATGAACACAGGAACAGGGGGGAATATCCAATCCTTTGTCTAGTTCCTATTTCATTTCAGTAAATCTGTGCTAACTTGCCTTTAGAATTTCTACACAGCAATATATCTGCTTCATGTTTTATATTCTCTTGATAATACCACTTTCTGTAAGAATTTATAATGTGTGAGAGTGCATCATCCTGAACCTATTTTGTTCCCAACCATTTGTGAAATTATTAACCAACTGTTTTTCCTGTGCACTGGATAAGAACAACTGCTTTGGACATTCAAAGTTTTCAAAATTTCAAACTGAGTTTTTTATAATGGGTTTTCTGTTTGTTTGTTTGTTTGTTTGACCAGAGGCCCATTTTCCTGGCATAAATTTCACCATAGTAGAGTTTAAAAACACAGTTCATGCAGACATGTATACAGTTAAATTATTTGTTGATTTAATGTTAAATTTATATTGTGAGGTTTCCAAAACAGAAGAATCTGTTCAGAAACTGTAAATTTAACAGGCTCCATTTAAGTTACTTAGGCCTAGTGGGTTCCTATTCTTCCCTAAAGCCAAGCTTGCACAAACTCTTGGCATCTTTCAGTTGTCTATCCTCACCCTGCAGATGGTTATATCTAAAAATACCATAATTGTATTACTGCATATACGGTGCCATAAGTTTGAATGGCCAGGCTAAATTAGCTTAAGATGATAATTGTTACTGAAACTTATTTCCACTGAGAGATTACAAACACACTGCCATGTTACAAAGCAACAGGTTTATGACAGTAAAAGGTAAAAGGATAAGTGAGGCTGTAAAGCATCAAAAATTCTACACTGTCATTCTGACCTTCTGTTCTTCATTTTCAGAACCAGACTTTGAAAAAAATCACCACAAGCCTTTGTGTGTTTTCATATGAAATTCTTCACCCCCTCTTTTTCAGAGAGAGAAAAAGTTCTCTCATTAATGGTAAGTCCTGACTTTATTAAACTTACATTTTTAGATTAACAGTAAGGTTTTGCAAAAACTCTAATGTATTTATCATGGGAAATAATTAATACGCAGCAGCTTTTAGAATTCATCATCTTGCAAAGGGGGTAGGAGAAAAGGAGAAATGGTCTCTTGCTCTGATGAAGACAATAAGTTTTCTCATACTTATCATTAATTGGGAAACCCAGAGTTGCACTAACAAGAAGTGTGTTCATTAGTTGGCCTGTGATAAGTGGAGCACCAGGTCAAAAAGAAACCAGAAAAATCTGAATTAATTCATACAAGGATTACTCAATATCTATTCTCACCCATCACTTCATTCTGGAGCAAGTTAGCTGTATGCTTCCACGAATCATGTCCAGAAAGGCCTGCTATCCATTCACACAGCCATCAGTGGCGTATTCCATCTGCAGTATCTCATAAGGGATTTTTAGCAAAGTCCCTCACGGACTGTTCCACAAATTCTAGTAACAGAAACACTGCAGCAAGTTTTCCATTTAAACAACAGGGCCATATATTGACATTAGAGAAGGAGCACTGTTAAAATATGACCAATTTCAATTCTGTGGTTTCAGATCAATATAGCAAGTCTTGAAGGAAGAAATAAGACTCCTTGAAAGACTACATTTCATACTTGCAGACAGGGGGGGATAAAAAAAATAAGGAAAAAAAATCAATATGAGAGGTTGTTTTCAAGAATGTTATGAAATGTTATCATCTTACAAGCAATTTTACATGCCTTTTTTGTTACCAGCATCATTTACAATATGCTGTTCTCCTTAGCTGATTTTATTTAACTTATCGCGCTGAGTAAGTGGTATTCAAGCTGCTCACAGGAAGAAGCCACAGAAATGTCAAAGTAGGTTAAATTTTTGAAATAGCCAGTGAGCTCCTAAGGCTGTCAGACTACTGCCTATCTAAGGAACAGAATAATAAGCATAACACAGTTGTCTATACACATATTAAACATTGGAAAGTCTTTAATAGCATGATTTTATTCAGAGGTACTGTGCAGAAATTATATCCTGTCCCCAAAACTGTCATCAGTCTTCTCAACATATGCTCTCTCCTCTGAAATGTTAGTTTAATGAGCTTACTTCCAACTAATATAAAAAGTACCTAACTCTATAAAGGTTTTATTTCAATGTGTACTGAACATAGTTTATTAAATAATTAACAATGCATATGGACTAATAACTAAAAATATTTAATTAAAATCCTTTAAGCCCAACTATAAAAATTCTCTCAGCACTAGGATGGCTGCAGGACTCCAAGTCAAGAAATTGCTCCATATTCTGTGTGATGTACAATGGAACAAATGGCATAGAAAGAAGACCTGCTACAAAACTTTTTGTAGTAACTTAAGGGCAACACACATCATGAACAAACTCAAGCTTAAATCTACATCACAAATGCAGCACTTCAGAAACATGCAAGTGAGCTGTGGAAGAAATATCTGGGCAGAAACAGGCTTAAAGAAGCCAAGTTCATATCTGCAAGAGAGGCTGCAGTAGCAGAATAAGCATACTGGCTCATTCAAACCTAATTCATGTAGCTTTAACAGGGTAACAGGGATTAAGCAGTTCTCTGGCACAAGGATACCAATACGGTTTTCTATCCATAGCAATATTTATCAAATTTTTGTGAAGAAATACCAAGTTTAAACTTGAGTATAAATACAAACAGTGGTTTTTTGTACACATACAAGTTTATAATGTCACATACCTGCAAGATATCTGTGAAAAACATGGATCAAACAGATTGTATCATTTCTGTATTAGGGTGGTCCCTATAGATATTTTAAAAATTCCTGTCCATCTGAAATACAAAGACTTTGTCATTCCCCCCTCCCCAAATACACACATAAGCCAATCAGCTACATCCTTGTGACAGGGGTAGAAGAGTTACAGAAGGTTTCCATGCTTGATGGCCTATAGTGACCCATAGCATTAGTACCAACCTTCTGCCATCATGTCATCTCTTGTATTGCTATGAATCATCACAAGGCCCTATAGCCGCAACCTTCCCCCTACTCCAAGTACAGACTCTTTAAAAGACGTGGGAAAATTACTTTGCCCAAAAGACTCTATTTTATATGATTGTGACTCCATGTTACAAGGCTGCCCTTTATAGTCTTGTTCTGTTCAGTCAGTGGTTCACAAATTAACCTGTAAAATGGCAAAAAGCTCAATAAAAAATGTTCTTCATTCTAGCATCACAGCCAAGGCTCAAAAAGCATAAAAAGGAAAATTTCCAAATAACACACAAACACAGAATGCCACGTGCACTTTGTTGATCCCATGGTTGTTAGACCATGCACGGTAAGAGATCTTAAATTTTCATTAGAAAATGCCACTCCAGCAGCTGGCATTAGTAAATGTTCTCCTTGGATGTTCACTTTAAAAAAATGGAAATAACATCCCTCACCCCTCCCCCCAAAAAAACCCACACCAACCAAACTCCAAACTCAACAGCCACTTCTACATCAACACAAAGTTTAGCTCTTTATCAACCAGTCAGGAAAGATAGTGTCACTGCACAGTTTTATTCCAATTATTATAAAATAAAAACCGCTAGTCACAAGACTTCCACCAGAATCAGTAATACATGTATTTACCACACAAAATTCTCAAGTACAAGTTACACTGACATTTTCTGATCAGTTGGCAAAGCTTTCTACTACCTGGGAGTTCTGCCTGTTATGTATTTGTAAGGACTAGTCTTTTTTCTATAGAGAAGCAAATTTAGGTCCCTATTTAATTTTGGAACCTGACACAGCAAAGGTTGAAGGATCAACAAAATTTCTAGAGTTTGTAGAAAAGCAATTCCATCAAGGCCAGAAAACTCATTCAAATCAATTCATGGATATTTGAGAGAATTTTCACATAGGTTTCTCTTGCATAGTAGTAATCTCTAGAGCACCAACTCATGTTTACTTTTACATGCACATACTTAATATATATTAAGTAAAAGAGATGTAGGAACAATCACTGTATTTCACGTTCCTGCTACTATATGAATACTTCACAGATTTTGTTGGTTAAGTGTCAAGTTGTCAGACATTTAGCAGGTTTTTTCATACTTAAAAAGCACATGATGTGTTATTTTTATTTCTATATTGTTTTAAGATGGTATAATGAGAGGAAGCAAGTCTAAAAAAACTTTACCATTTTCCAATATTCATTCTTGAAAACCATAATTTCAATCCCACTTAACATTTAAAACCTTTTCTCATAATTTCCAGCAAAACAACTACTTTGTATGAAAATTTTATAGCACCGGTTTAAGAAATTTATTACATCCCATTACTTAGCGAAAAACGATATGTGCGTTCAACTGCAACTTTGACTCAAGTTTCCACCCCCCAAAGTGTGCACATATTTAAAACTTACACATAATCACCACTAATGCTCCTTAGTCATTCAGTTTCTAAGGGCTTTTTATTATGGATTAGAACAAGAAAAAAAAACATCCCAAACGTCTTTCAATAACTTCATTCCTCCTTCAAGCATTTTTTTCTTTAAACTTGATATGTGAATAATTTATCATCCATTTCTCTTTCCTAATTCTCATATTAAGACGGCCTTGCCATCTGCACTATGCAATCACACTGAAGTAGGCACATAAAAATCAGCAGAAACAATGTTTTGGGTTGCTCCAACAACCACAAACATTTAGAAAGTGCCCCCACAAGTATGTCAGCAAGACAACGTTTTTCAGAGTATGGTTTGGAAAGCATAGACAGGAAAACCAGAAGAGGATACATTTAAATGTTTTGCTGTTTAATTTATCATTTCTTAGTGCTAAACCACCACCTCAGTTTTATGCTGCATTTTCACATCAGAAAGAAGATGAGGGCTTAATGGCATTTTAGAGGGCAAATAAAAAAGCAGTGGGAATCAGAAGCAAGTACATTTTCAGAGTGTTAAACTAGAGTGAAGCCAGCCTTGAAAATAAGCACGTTCCCCAACAGTTGCTGGCTTTTTGTTGGGATCAGACAGACCACATGCGGATAGCTCACAAACGCCACTGATCTTCTCATACACATCCTTCCTACTCATTTACAGTCTTTAGAAGTTTGTCTTTAATATTTTCCTCTATGCTTGACCACCATGCACTTACAAGATAAATTTGCCTTTAGGCCAAATGCGTTTAACATGCCTCAGGAATAAGTAAGAGTCCTGACAAATATCCTCTACCACTTTTTTTCTGCGTTGGATGAAGGGGTGGCTGCCCTTTCCTGTCCAGAAGCAAACATATGCCATCTCTGCAGCTCAAAGCCCAAAGCACTAAACTCAGCTGAAATCAAGAGTGCTTTAACTTCATGCTCCAAGCTCTGATCTGCTGGCAGAGGAGCTGGGTACAGCTCTGGTTGTCACCCTAGCCATCAGTGGAGTGATACTCTCCCACCAGAGTGCCAGACACACTGCTGGGAGAATAACATTTTATGCACCCTCTGCTAACTTCAACAGCTCATCTGCTGGGTCTTATGACTCTCCAGCCCTCTTATGCACCTCTATGACTGATAGCAATTTTACTTCATCAACCACTCCAAAATCTCTCCACAAAATGATGGAATAAAAGGAGCTCCAACTGAATTCTGTGCAGAAGGTTTTACATAACCCTAGCTGCTTTGGCCATGGAATAGTTCCAAAGATAAAATTCAAGACTGTACCAGACATGACAGGTTATGAATGCTACTATGTTTAAGTGTAAGCTTAGGCAGGTATTTCTAGTCATTTAGCCTTTGCTTCTGGCTCAGAATGCAAGTCTGAGAGGTAGTTCAAGGACTATAATAAATATTACTAGCCCACTAGAAAATAAGGCTTTCTGGTACTTCTCATAGCAGAAAACACCTAGACTACTGCTTGCACATTCAACACACAGACTATTGACAAGCCTTAATAGACAAGCGTAAATCAAGCAGCATGTCAGAAATTTTCTAGGGTATTTTTTATAGATTGATCAAAATATGAAGTACAGTCCTGTTGAAGAGAACATTAAACAAAAGAGGTCCTGCAAAAACAGCAGAGAAAGTTTTGTCTTCACTCAAACCAACAACAGTGGCACAATTAGCACAGTAGGATTAACAATGTATAGAGCAAAGGGAAGGACGCCCAGAAGTATTCAAAAATAAAATTTGTTTTGATAAAAGTAGAAGGATAGTAAAAATGCAAAATATTTCAATTCCATCTAAATATTCACACTTCAAAAGGTTGTTTTTTTGACAAGAACAGTCTTCAAAAAGCAAATATACATCTACTATTGAAATGCTATCTTTCTAAGTGAAATGGAGTTCAAAAATATACTCAGTCCAATCCCACTGCACACACTTTGAAGTCATTAAATTGGACAGCAAGATCTAATCATCGTAAAAGAGCAAACTATTTATCAGGTACTTATCGTCAAAAGCTTGCTTTGTTGGCAGCATCACCAAAGTTAAGACAAAATAGTTAATCTGCCTATTTAAACAGACTAAATTATTCTCAGATAAGGAGGAAGGCTTTGTAAGGGTCTTTTGTTTGGTAAAAAAAAAAATTAAAAAAAACCAGGGGCAAAACACCAGACATTTAGTATTCCCAAAGGTGCTAATTTGATTAAGGGAAAACATTTTAGTGCTATGATCATCTCAGTTCACAGGATTATGTATCAAAAAAACTATGCCATGATAGGTATTTTGCCAGGAAAATATCTGTTCACACTTCTAAGAGTGCACACATTGCTGAAGGTTTACTGACAAATGAGATGCTAAAAAATCTCAGCTCCGAAGTTGTCATTGGGAGTGCAGCTGAAATAGGATTCTACCTATGAAATGTTTCATTCAACTCTAGGATACAAAAAAACTGACTTTATTTCAAAAAATACAGATCCTCGCACAAGCTCTTTTGTGTGCCTGGTACAAAACCACATCTTCAGAAAGTGATTATATGCTTGTGCTCAAGAATGCTTTGGTCAATAGACAAGGTGTAGTATTTTTGTCCTTCAGCATGGGAATATGGCTTTGTGAGACACTACTTTTAGCACAGACAACGGAAGGATATGGCTGTACTCAGGTTTTCGTAAAAATGAATCCCCATTTCTTGAAAGAATAAAAACTTCTAAATTAGAACTTCCGAAAAAACATTTTTCCTCAATTTACATCTGTCATTCAAATACTAAAGGAGCCAAAATCTTAGACGGCTTTGTTTTGTCATGAAGACAATTTTTGGTCTATTTAATGTGTCCGAATAAGACTCTATCATTTCCACATTCCACAGTTTTTTGACTTCTACTCTAAATTTGCAAATCCCTCTTAGAATTAGAGAAATCCTTTGCCAGGAAAGAACGATCAAAATCAACTCCAATATAGTCAATTGTTGATTAATGTTTTGTATATTAAAAGCCATTGCAAATGCTACGTTTTGCAGAGACTTCTACTCCTCCACAGAATCATTGTAAAGAAATGCAAAGATTTCAAAGAAAATACAGATATGTTATTTATGCAATCATTCTAGATATGTTCAACAACAATAAATGCAGAAGATAACAGGTATTTAAAATGGAAAGATATGTGGGGAAAATTTAAGATGGAAAAAAACCTAAATTAACTGGATTTTCCTCTCCACTTTGCAGATTGTGAGAGGCACAAGCATAATCTTTGCTCAACTGCTCTCATACCTCCAAGTTTCTTCATGTTCTCAACAGCCTTTTCGCACCTTTTTCAAAGTGAAATGAAATGCCATTGCCTTTAAATCTGTTGTCCAAGATGAAGGTGAGGAATATAGACATATATATTATTTATATTTCATAGGATCATAGGCATCATAAATTTATATACTCCATACTCTCACCTATGTATCTTTAATATATATTTTTTAAAAAAAGAAGAACAAAATAAGATCTTCTGAGAGAAAAGCCACTACAGAAGTAAATGGAGAATACATGCATTTTAATTGAAGGAACCTAAGAACCCATCCCCACACTCTCTACAGTTTTACAGCAATTATGCACAAGGTTTGCATAAACACTTCAAAATCATCAAAAGCTGTTTTATCAAAACAGCACTTAAGTTTTACATATGTTTCAACACAAATTAGTATTCAGAATTAAACAGCAAGTTGATGACAAAAAAGGATGTCAGCTGTCATTTTAAACTCTAGCCAGATATAGAAAATGGACACAAAGAATGAAGACAAAGACTGGGCCAAAGTGACAGATAGCTTCTTTCCAAATACTTTTTTAAATTTAATTACCTTATTAATTCTTTCACTGCCCTAGACTCCTAGCAACTCATGATGAATTTTATCACTACCAGAAAGCTTCAATAATAGTAACTATTACAAAAGTACTGTTATTGGAACCATGATGACATAAGAATATTGCAAAGTAATGACAACAATAATATGTTCATACTGGAAACAATAAAAAGACATGTGGACATAGTTGGGTTTCCTGCAGACACATTTGCAAACAATACCTCTACAGTAAAAATATACTCTTAATTTAAAATAAAAAACTGAACTGTAGCAATGAATTCATTCCTTGATAACATACAGACACTCAATATCAGCCAGTCAACACTCTAGGGTACATCCTGCAATAACACTGATGTCCTGAGAGTCAGCATATTCCTGACGCAAAACCATACAAATCTGTGCAACATGTTTCTACAAGTATCAAGACTTGATATGTTTAGTGAAGTGCCTGGGCATACCAATTATAATCAGCACCAGCAGTTATTTGAATACAGGCAGTTACCGATAGGAATGCCAAATGGAGGGACTTGAGTTCTCCAAAACTTAAAAGGTCAAGTGGCAAGGAGCTGGGGGGTGAATAAAGAACCAGCTGAGTCAATTCCAGGAAGGAAGGAAGGTTTGCTTTTCTCTCCTGAGTGGAGACTTCTCTGAATGCCACCCTTCTCAAGGTGCTGGGCTTTGAACACAACAACTTCACAGGGCCACAGGTTTTTAGGGGAGTGGGCAAATCCAACAGAACTGATGGGCTTGAGCACCACATGAAGCAAAGGGTTTGAAAAAGATACCACCCGTCTCCCATCCAGACAGCGAGTAGGACAGATTGCAGCTAAAAGTCTGTACATATTTATGAAAGGCTGCAGCCAGCTGGCCAAATTTCAGATGTCTCTCTGTACACCGGAGTTCTTTCACTCAGTCTTTTAACTTTTATTTCCGGTTGAAAAAATAATGCAAATACATGTACTAGTTCAGCTATTCTTCTACAGCATGGAACTTTCATTATGCTTGCCAGGCTAGTATTTCAGATACATAAACAGATTTCAAGCAAAGCACTTACCACTATTTTAATACTGCTTTGACAAGGTTTAAATACACTTCAGATAAGTGACAAAAACTACAGATTGCACACAGTTACACAAAAAGGCTGTCTTTTGATCCATTGAAGTGATAATACATGGAGGATTCCATATGCAAAAGCCATCTAATTCCAAAAGAGGAACAAGAATTTGAGGGAAGGCACTCAGAAGACAAGTCTGGCCAGAATAAGTCTAGCAGTGAGTGACTCATGGTTGCCAGTCAGTAGATATGGAAATTACTTGTTCATGAACTGCTTAAATGTCCCTAACTTCAACAGCCAGGGGCAATACAAAGCTATGCAAAGAAAAAAGAATTCAGATGCAAATATGTCAGTTTTCTAAAATAAGGAAGAAAAAAGAATTCCTACAATTTATTTCACTTCCCATATAGGAAGAATCATAGAATGGCTTGGGTTGGAGATCATTTAGTTCCCACCCCCCTGCCGTGGGCAGGGGCACCTTCAACTAGACCAGGTTGCTTGAAGCCCCAACTAGCTTGGCCTTGAATACTTCCAGGGACGGGGCAGCCACAGCTTCCCTGGGAAACAATGATAAACTGCAAAGCAATGATTTAATCTGTTATGCTAACTCCAAAGTTCAGGTAGTTTAACAAGGGCTGTTCTGGGCAGGTTTTTTTTAATATATATGGATTTTATGTGTTTACATACATAAATACACAGAGATACATATATAAAATGCATGACTAGTCAATTTTAACTTGATGGAGTATTTGTGAGTTTCTGGTTTTGTTAGGGTTTTGCTGTTTTTTAGTCTTTTAAACCAGTTCCTTCAGTAACCTCCAGTGAGAGCTAAAAAAAAAAAAAAGACATAGGAACTTCCAATCATCACTCAGAAGCAGAAAGTAGACATAGAAAATACAAAGGGAGTACTGGCATGGCATTATGCCATGATGCCATTCTTTTGGGTGCTTCATCACAGAGTAAACAAAGGCATCAAAAGTATTTTTTTGTCATTTCCAGTAGTACTACCACTTTTCCCTTTAGACTGTTAAGCCAAAACTTGCTAGGTATTTCATTATTGAAGTAATCTCCCTTCCTATGTAGAAAAACAATAATACGGAAGAGCAGGATGTAGAACTCCTTTGAACACTTTCTTCTGAGATTTTCACCCTTGAACTAATTCCATACCTCATAGCTATCATTACCAATTTTGTAATATTGCCTTAATTCACAATAAAGAAGAGCACAGCACTCACATTTCTTTTGCTGTCCACAAAGGCTTTTCTGTCCTAAACAGGTGATTATAAATGTGGCTTTTCTCGAGGATTTCCCTGAAGGGTGATATTGTTGTTCTATGTACTCTTCAACTTAAATTTGTGCCTTACAGAGTAACATACGTAGATATGTACTGGCCCAAACCTCCTTTTTCAATGGAGAATCTAGAAAGATAAGAGTACTCACCTGGTGATTACCCCATCCACCACCGCCCAAGGCTGGAGGGACTGGAGGCTTTATCTGATTTCTCACGTCCTTCTCACCTCTCAGAAATGCCCTCAATATTATCTAACAAAAATATCCCTGTGCCAGATGACTCTTCAGCACAGCATCTGCTATTAGAAGTGAAGGCACAGCTCTCACATCACCAATTCTCAAAGCTATTTTACTAAAACCATGAGGCCTGAAAACTAGATACAAAACCTAAAGTTTCTTGTGTGTAGCCTTTCAGAAGAGGAAAGAAATTTTAAGAAGTTACACCTCTTATTTCCACTGTTAGAACCAGCTGTTGGGATGCCAGTGAAAAGAGATAAGATCAAGTCACAGAGCACATCAGCAAGTCTGAGATGTCTTGGTATGTGCTCGGCAATGTGCACAGTTTTGTACTAGTCAAAATTCAGAGATTACCAACTTCACAGAAAATACAAAAGCAGTAGCTGCAATATTTATTCCCAAAAAAGTTATAAATAAATATAAAACCACAAACAGCAATATAGTAATTTTTTAAAAAATTATACAATTGCTCTATATCACACTTTTCAATGGGAAGTACTTTAAAATTTAAAATAGTCTGGGAGTACTTTAAAATTTATTCTGAAATTCTTTAAAACTTATTCAGAGACATGGTCAAAGGAAATGGTAAAGGGGAACCAAGTGAAAAAGTATGATAGAACCAGCAAGACAAAGTGGAAGAAAGTTCCACTGGCTGGAGATATACTGAGGAAGCAGCATTACAACTCTTATTTCAGGAATCTCAGTATACAATAAAACAGCTTCTGAAAGAATGCCTTGGGCTACTCAGCAGCAAATAATAACTACTGGTCAACAGGGAGATATTTAAAAGAAATGCTGGAAATTATCTGCATAGCTGCGTGTGGCCAGAATTTCCAACAATCACAAACTCTTCTTTACAAATGAAGTTCAATTATAAATAACAATATACTAAGGAACCATGCATGCTATATTATAAGGGACAATTTACGAAGTTTTCTGAAGCATTTTTCCAAGCCCATGCAACTGACAGGCCTACTGACAGGAGATTTTTTTATTTCTAAAGGAAGGAAACATGAGATGCTATCATTTCAACATCCCCAAAAAGCAGAAAATCTTACATTTCTATAATGCATATAATTTAATCATTGGGAAGTTAAAGGTTTAACTTTAAAGCAACAGTGGTTTATTAGGGACTTGCACAGTGCTTTGAAAGACACTACCCCAACAAGGGCCAAAGGCACTAAGAAACTACCTCAAAAATTTTTTAAATCTGGCAATCAGTCATCACTTAATTTTTTTTTTTTTTGTGGGCTTAGGAGAAGAGCCTTAGCCTTTCAAATTATTTATGTATTTTTAAACAATAAAAAACCCTGAAAAAGTAAAATATTAAGAATTTTTTTCAAATGACAATTCTATCTGCTGAATTCAAGGTGCTGAATTAAGCAGACAGGAGCTCTAAGTTTGTTTATCACTTAGCAGGAGAAATACTCCCACATTACAGCTAAGAAGTGTTTCAACATGATCTGAAGCAGGTTCAATCCTTGCTTTCCCTATTACAGCACACTATGTTTCTCAGATATAGACTATTTCCAAAATGCACTATGTAAGCATCACTAAACTGCTATAAAGTAGTATTACTACTTCACTTAAACCCTATCAAAGAGTAATCCTTCCCCATCTACTGTCCTCACCTTTTATGATCAATCGTACAGACTCACATCCGTGAACGAGGCACTGTCTTCTCCCACTTCTCTGGCCAAACTTGAAGTGCTACTAGTATTGTAAATACAACTACTTCAGCAGAACTAGAACACATACAAACTTCTCTCTTGGTTCTCACCACCAATAAATTATACAATTTTGGGGAGGGAAGAGGAGATAGGGATGGGTTACTTCCAGTTGGATCATCTTTTTGATCCAACTCACCACAAATATTAATGGCAGTGCAGGACATGGCATGGTACATGTTTAACACTAGGTCAGTTTACACCAAAGGCAGAGCTGCAGCCACCAGGCTTCCAAAAACCAAAAGGGCCAGTCAGACATTATTTTGGTTCCAGGAATGATAGTGAAACCTCAACATCTGCCTCCCATGGGCAATATTCTCTATTAGGGCTGTCTATTCCTACAGCTAACACATGGGTACCTACACCAGGCTTAAATAAAAACATTAATGTTCTCACTGGCAATGAGGGACAGCTTAGTCTGGAGAGAATGCTAATTTAGCTGCCCTAACATGTAAACTTGAAAATAATACAATGAATTAATAGCTGTATGCACAAACTTCACCAAAAATGTACTTCAATCTGTTATCACTGGGCTCTGCTTGTGATCTCACCACTACAGAGTATTTGTAAGGAGTTGCAAAGAAGTTACAACGAATATTTTGATTTTATTTTTAATTAGAGTTATCTTTCATATGATGATAAAGCCCACAGGTTTACAAATACCTTTTAAAATTATATTAGGATCATCATAATCTCATCACAGAGACAAAGAGCAGCAGCAACATTTGTGATGGTCATTTGCTTTTATCTCCTATACTTCTCAACTTAAAAAAGTTTGCCAGGGTGACTAAGTTTTATCTACATAAATGGAAAAAAAGAGGTTCCCATTCTTTTTTCACACAGAAACATACTCCAATTTCACACTATAGGCAAGATACTAAGTTGTTGAACTGAAATTAAGCTCCTCAGCTGTTCAGTACAGAATCTGGAGTTGCTCATATGTGAAGAAATTGGATAAAGCCCTTTCTATCAGAAAGTATGGCTGAATATTATTAGAACTGCTGATAAGACTGCACAATTATTTTATTTGCTATCAAATCTCAAGTCATTTGGTTTTCCTAGTCAACGTCTAGCTCTTACAAGTACTTTCCAACATGACAGTTTATCATATGATAAGGACAAGAGGACACAATCTTAAGCTCTGCCAGGAGAGGTTCAGGTTGGATAGTAGGAAGAAATTTTTTATGGAGAGAATAATCAGGCATTGGAATGGGCTGCCCAGGGAGGCGGTGGATTCACCATCCCTGAAAGTTTTTAGGATGAGACTGGATGTGGCACTCAGTGCCATGGTTTGGTAACCACGGCAGTGTTGGATCAAGGGTCGGACTTGATGATCTCGGAGGTCTTTTCCAACCCGGCTGATTCTATGATTCTAAGTCAATTCAAACATGTGGCACAGCTCAAAACCCAGTACCCAAATGATGTGGAACAAGACTTCTGCCATAAAGCACCCACTGAAACACAACTGAAAGACCAAAAGAGCTACTTTGTCATTACCATGAAATCATAGTTCTACTGCCTCTTCACAGGCACACACACAGACATACACACCCCTCAATCTTTTAGTGGGCAAGGAAAAAGATTGGAATTCAAGTGCATTAGGCCAACTAATTACTTTGATTTGGAGAAAACCATTCTCCATACTACAGATCAGTAAAAATATTACCAACCATGATGGTAAAAAAACCAGTCGTAATGAAACCTTAACATTTACTACTCATAAAGTACACGCCAAACATGTAAAAAGGGAGACATTCAGAAAGCTAGAAGCTTTTAAAGAAAGTATACTAAAGAAACACTAAAAGAAACAGAACCTGAGTTCAAAGGTGCTGCAGAAAGTGCTTTTTCCCCTCCTTCCACAGGTTTTAGACAATCACTAGTAAGCTTCTCACAAAACAAATCTTTCCATTTTACTTTTAATAAACCATACAATAGTTTTCCCTTGTCCTTAGGAAATAAAATCAGCGAAAAATAGTAATTAGATTCTTGTCCCAAAGCAGTATAAGCTGTAGGAGTATTTTAATCCTTTAAATATGTAGCTTAAACATGCCCATTGCATATATATTAAGGAGGAAGCGGAAGTTTTACCAGTAAAATCCTTTATACTCACAGGCATTATGTTATTCTTTTCATGCCAGGAGGTAGATTTCCCTAAAGTTACACACACTGCCAGCAACAGAGGCACTGAAGCCATGGGTATCAAACCCTTAAAAGCAGACGGATACAGAATTCCACTAAACCTTGAGCGTTATGTTAACACTTGCTTGAATTATCTTCCAATTTCATTCATTTTCTTCTTCAAATGTTTGTTTACAGTTATTAAGACCCTGCAAAAATTATGCCTTGATTATAAATGGTAAAATCTTTCCGTTGAAAAATATGCAGAATAAGGGCATCCCTCAACTCAAGCAGTCAACCACTGCAATTTCCCGGGTCCTAATCTCTAATATCCAGATCAGAGAGAGCAAAGTGGAAAAGAAATGCTGTGAAGTAAAATCCCAATGGCATTCATACAGCTCAACATTAAGTTATGCTGACTCTGGCTCTCTTAAAAGCTCATTGTTAAACTTCCCATGTCACTCAAAGTCCATTTCTAGTTTTAACACCAAAAGGAACATGATGTGCGCTTTTCTTCCTAGAAGCTTAAAGTGTTCATAGTCTAAATATCTTAGTACAGTCAAATAATATGAGAAACCAAATCAACAGTGTCTGCAAACCAGCACCTGCTCTTGTATACACCAGAAGTCTCAGTGCTCTGTTTTTGCAACTGCTAGGCACCATAAACTAGGTACAGAATGGTGTTTTTTCACATTCTTGAGACCCTTAATTATGTAAAATATTTACAAGTCCTGCAGCCTTGTGTACAACAGACAAAGTCGTAAGATGTTACCCGCCAGGCAGATATTACTCTAAAAAGATCTATTTAATGCAGGAAAAGTAAAAGAAATCTTACACAGGAGGTTTCAAGTTCATCACAATTCTGTTTAACTACAGCTCAGTCTAGATCACTAACTACGCTCAGTAAATGCAGAAAACAGCATCTTACATTCAATAAAACAAATTTGCCATTTGTCATTAAGAGCAATGTGTTTAGCTTTCTTTTTTTTTTACCCCGTGCTTTCCATTACAATGTCAAGCGTCAGTAAAACATCTGAAGTAGTAATTAGATGTGAAGAAGACGGTAATTCGCTGCAGCAGCAGAACTAGGCTGTTTCGGCACCACGGCGGCTTCTCCTCTCCCTTCCCGGTGCCTGTCAGGAGGCACTCGCAGGCCGGGCGCTGCTCCCAAGGGCTCTGAACCGCTGCTCTTCTAACAAACCCCATCGACACACGCCACAGAAACATTTACCTTTCCAGCACCGACCCCTGCCAGGTCTCCTGACCTCGCAGAGCACACCCACATGAACTCAGGCCAAGGCTGCTGCAGCCACAGCCGGCTGTGCGGAGCGCCGGGGCCGTGCCGCGGGGGCTCGGCACACACGGACCCGCCGGGGCTTCCCGGGCCCGGCCCGGCTCCCCCCGCGCCTCGTCCCGGCCGCGCCCGCCGCTCACCCAGCTTGCCGCGGGACTCCTCCAGCTTCTGGATCTGGTTCTCCAGGAACAGCACGGCCACCCCGAACACCAGCACCGCCAGCAGCTGCAACTTGGGCGGCAGCATAATCCTGAGCAGCCCCATGAGCAGCAGCAGCAGCGCCGCCCGCCCGGGATCACGACATAACGCGGGACCCGGCCCGTGGGGGCCGGCGGGAGCCGCAGGGACGGCGCGGGCGAGGAGGGACGGAGGGAGCGCGGTCGGGGGCGCGGACAGGGCCCGGCGCCGCCGCTCTCACATCGCCGCGCTCACCCCGCCCGCAGAGCGCCTGCAGAGCGCCCGCCGCCCCCCGCGCCCGGCACCGCCCGCCCGGCCCAGCCCCGCCGCCCTCCCGCCCCTGCGCGCGCTGCTCAGCAACCGAACGCCCGGCCGCGCGCCCGCCCCCCGCCCCGCGCCGCCATCGCCGGTTGGCCCCGCCCCCCGCCACCATTGGCTGGTGCCGTCACCGCTCCGCCTCTCCCGCAACTCGATTGGTCTTGCGCACGCGATGCCCCGCCCCCAACGCCTTGGCCCCGCCTCCCCGGCTCTGAGCCGCCGGAGCGGGGCGATGTCCCGCCTACATGCGTCCCTTCCTGATTGGAGTGCACGCCTTGACGTCCCGCCCACCTGCCCACGCTCATTGGGCACAGGCACCACGGCGCTTAGGAAAATCACAATGGTATTGGTCAGATTGCCTGTCAGTCACCGGGGCCGGGGGCAGAAGTGCCGGATGGCAGCGATTCCCCAGAAAGGAGTAAGGGCCTTATTTGGGCCTGCGTCCGCAGTGCCCGACCAGGGCTGAGGAACGGCAGCTCCTCTAACCTCGCTGCGAAGCCCTGGTGTGAACATATATTTTCCGTAGAATTCCAGGTGATGTTCTGCGTTAGCTGTTCCTGCAGGCGGTGCCGGGGGTTGGGAGCGAGTCTGTGCTCTCCCGCATCAGGCAGTGTCCCGGTCAGCCGCGCTGGGCGGGGTTCTCGCGCGGCCCGGCGGCGCTGCGAAGGCCGCTCCAGCACCGCGATGGCGGCGGCCGAGCCGTGGGCGCGGCGCTGGCCCCGCTGGCCCTGCTGGCCCTTCTGGCTCCTGGGGCTGCAGGCGGTGAGAGCTGCGGCCAGCATGTGCGCGCGAGACCGAGAGCGACTGCGATTCCTGAAAGAGGGCGGGTGCGAGGGTGGGGTGGGGGGCGGAGTGAGACGTGTCCCGGGGCGGGCGGCGGCCGCTCTCTGCCTGTCCCGTTGCTCTCCTGCCTCCGCCACCGCTTCTGCTCTCCTTGTTGGAGGCTGGTTTCTGCTTCACAGTTTGTATCAGTGCTGCTTTTGCTTTAATGTATTAGATTATCTGGTGTGAAAGCAAAGCAATAGTGCAACGTGTATTTGTAGTCAAAGCTTTGAAGGAGAAAATGCCGCTGAAATGAGGCGCATCACTGGTATTGTGATGCTAAGTAACTGGTATTGTGATAACTAAATATTTTTATCTTGTTCTGTTGAGAATTCAGCTTCTGAAGTGTGAGGGTTCTTTTTATTTACACTTACTATTTCAGGATAATATAATAGTTAAGGTCCTAAAAATTGAGGGAAAATAAGGAGTTGCACCAGAGTAGGTTTTGTTTAGATATTAGGAATAATGTCTTCACTGAAAGGGTGGTCAGGCATTGGAATGGGCTGTCCAGGGAAGTGGTGGAATCGCCATCCCTGAAAGTGTTCAAAAGGTGTGTGGATGTGGCACTTGGGTTATGGTTTAGTGGTGGACACGGTGGTGCTGGATTAATGGTTGGACTCAATGATGACCTTAGGGGTCTTTCCCAACCTTTCCCTTTAACATTAATGCAAACATGAAGTTAAAATCCTATTTGTTTTCCTTGTTGAGCAGTTTGGTCTGTGTAGTCACTCCCTGGTTGTGTTTTTCCCATACTTACTTCAGAAGAGTGTTTTCAGTGATATGAAATTTACTGCAATTGTTTTGAAAGAGCAGGCTTTGGAAAGCTGTAGCCATGTGCATTTCAGCTGATTCATTATGTCTGGGTTTTTCTCTTAACTTGTGAATGGGAAAACAGTGGAGTTATCAGAAGTGTATATAAATTAATTTTAGCAGGTCTGATACCTCAAAATGTACGTATTATGACTGTCTGGAATTGACTCTTAGTTCAAGATTTCAAAATAAGGTGGTGTTTTGAACCTATGGGCTGACTGTTAGGCTTTACTGTAAAACAGTCACAAGAGACTTAGTTGTTCTTTCTCATCATTAAAGCATTTAAAGTCTTCTTTTAAAAAAAAAATTAATGCTAAAAATGTCATTGTCTTGACTTTCAGGTAAGTGTATATGGAGCACAGCTGTCATCAGAAGCTTGCAGAGAGCTGGGCTTCTCCAGTAACTTGCTGTGCAGTTCTTGCAATCTTCTTGGACAGTTCAATCTGAATCAGTTGGATCCATTCTGCAGGGAGTGCTGCCAAGAAGAAGCTCAGTTGGAAACTAGAAAGGTAAGTTTTGGACCAAATCCTTTGTGGAATAATTCAACATGTTATGTTTATGAAACTTTGCATTTTAAAAATATATGAGAGTCTGCATTATACTTTCAAGAGGAAAATGCAACATTTTATTCATAGCCCAATGTACATATATAGGATCCAGATTTGCAGACTTGCCATAGTGCTCTAAAATAATGTCCCTGTTTGAACAGGAGAATCTTTGGTTCTTTGGCAGCTCTTCTCTGGTGTGAAGTGACCATATTTAGGAACTATGTCCAGCTTTTCTGAAGGGGAAGATGTATGGAATTTGAAGAGGGCAAAAGAAGAGGATAAGGAGACTGGCGTTACTGATCACGGCCCTTGCTTGGTCATTGACCCATAATATCATGGCCAGGACAGCTTAGCTCAGTCCTGAGGAACAAAAGGCTGGTGCAGCTGCCAGGTCAGCTCCTGAAGTGGCACAAACCTGACAGAAGCAGGACTGCTCAGCTCCATTCTGCAGCAGTGAGAACAGCTAGATATTTTGGGAATGATCTTGCTCAGAGCCCATGCTGTGCTTTAGTCAGTTAAATTAAGGCAAAAGCTTTCTTTTATCTGTAGTAAATAAATATTTGTGTTCCTTAAGGTATGTCATCAAGGAAGAATTTTTAGAGTTCTTGAAAAGAATACATATTTTCTAATATGTGGTAATTTAAGATTATAACATCATTTTTAATATTCTTATGAATGCCGTTTAAGAAGGTGGAAATTTTTTTATACTGTTACTGCTTCTTAGAAATGCGTTTTTCAGATTTGGTGATTGTTTTGTGGTTTTAATTTTTTTTTTTAAGCTTGTAGTCAGTAACTTCTCTTGAAGTCTAGCCAGTGGAAAATTAGTGTTGGGAGAAATGACTGTTAATATTATCTTAACGTATTGTATTGAGAATCATCACAGTTTGGATTGACTTGTGTTTTAACATAGTGCTGTTTGTAACAGTTGCCTGTAATTGACCTTAAGATTTTACTATTACATAAAAATTAACAATGTAATTTATAGTAGCTTCTTAATTTTCATGATATGCATGCAGAATAGAAAAACTGAATGCTGCCTTTAGCTATAGTTTTTCCCATTCCCTCTTTTTTTTTTTCATGTTACCATAGAAATCTTCTTTCTAATGAAAATTTGATAGTAAAGAGTAAATGGATGTCAAAAGTCTTAAAAGGGTTTTTTTCATACCCTCTTGCTTGTAGAACTTTTAATCTTACTCTGAAAACCTGCATCTTGATGTAAGATGTTTGAATTGCTGATTTGCAGCCTTGTACGTTGCTGAGTTCCAGAGCAGTGATGCTCTGGGTTTTGCTAATTCTGTGACTATGTGCTTGAACATCCTCAAAGTACAGGAGCCTTTTTTTCTGAGCCATGATTCCCGTACATGATGGAGCTTGTTCGTTATATGAGCAGGTATTTGCTCCCATGGCGTGGGACAGCATGTTCATAGTCTGTGCTACAACCGGATTTGCAAACTAAAGAATTCCGGGGCCAGCCTCAGGATTTGAATTTAATTCTCTTTGCAAATGTGTGGCAAATATTCGAAACAGGGAAAGCAGGAGTTAATTTATGGCGTGACTTGTGCCTGAGTTCTAAATGAGAATGTAAAGTTTAAGGGGATAGCACATCTGTCTGAGAATTTTTATGTAATTGCTACTTTTCACAAATGATCTGTGAAATATCCTCAGGGCTAAAATACTTTGTGCTGCATGGTATCAGTGCAACCTCAAATGAGATGTTTACAGATTTGAACTGTTTCATAGCCTTGAAAGATGTTTATTAATCCTGGTTTTGTTATTGGTCCAGTGGTTTATGAATTGAGATTGTGGAAAATAGCTGTGAGGTACTCTTGTTACCCAAAATTTGTCTTGCTCCAAACTTCTGCTGACACCTGTCCAGTGAAATATTTTAATTACTTCAGAATTGGACTGTGGGTAAAATGAAGAACATGTTTTGGTTATTTTCTCTTCCTCTAGAGATTTTGTATGCAGTTTCACACTAATTCAGAAGCTAGCTTAAACAGTATTGCTTTAGACAGCTGCAAGTCTTAAGCCTCAGTCTGTCAGATGCAGAATACTGCTGGTGTGTAAAATGTAGAAGGATGAAATGGAGGTGAAGCTAACTGTGCATGAAATTGTAGTAGCAGGAGAGATTGTCCATATTTTGCAGTAGCTGAAAATAGCTGCACTCCATCTGCAGCTTCACTTAGTCTGTGTGATCATTTCAGACATAGCTATAAGCATATTCCATTAATTGTGTATTATAATCTTAGATTTATCTCAACAATATATGCGTGTCAAAATCCAAATTGATTTTAAAAATCAGCTCTGTGATAAAATGTGCAATACATTAAATTTCCCAGTTGCACTGTGCAGGATTGCTACAACCCGCACAAGTTATCAGTATGTCCAAATGGAGCTTTGAAATATAGTTTTGCTCACGGAGATGTGTTGAACTTCAGCATTTTAAATTTCTACTGTCAAGTACTTGTCATGTTGTAGTGTTATGGTGTTTGGTGACTTAGAAAACACAACATCAGGTGTAAGCAAAATTTGAGTAATGAAAATGGTTCAGATGGCAAGTTGTCATGGGTAACTTCACGCGTGTCTATCGTACGCTATTTCGAAATAGTTTATGGTTCTGCTGTGAAACAAGGCAAACAGTGATACAGAAGTCTATATGCATAATTCTGAAGTTCCATGGAGATGGAGACTGCTCTATTCCACAAGTTTAAGCAAAAAGTCTAAAAATCCTGAGATTTTTAGCAAGTTTCTTGCATGTATTCAGGGTTATCAAAATATGCTAAACTGTCAAAGCATGGTTTAATCATTTATTGAAATATCTAGCCTCTGCATTGCTAAGGTAATGAGAAGTTTAGGATTATTTCTCACCAAATTTGTAATAGATGTAACGATATAAGTAACTAAAATATTTCAGAAACTTGAAATGGATTATTGCGCTCTGAGAGGGGAGGAAGTTAATGCAATGCTATAGACACAACCCCACTAGCAGTAGACAAACAGAGTGGATGAGACTTAGAAAATTGTGATATTTAGAGACTTTAAATACTGTGTTTTCTCAACATCTTGAAAAATGCTGAAAAGGGAGAACCACCTGGGGAGAAAATCCTGCAAGTGCATACTATAACACTCTGGAAAATTGAGGGAAAAGTCGAATCACAACAGTGGAACGTTTCCTAGATTTTTGGTGTTGATTTCTGCTTACCATCTGGGTAGAGGTGTCTGCACTGCAGTTACATTGATCAGAAGGTGTGGCAGAGGCATATTTGCACGCCTGTTCCCTGGTGTCACATTGTAACGAGTGCTGTACTTAGTCAGGTACTTGGACATTTCTGCAGGAAGATGGTATCGTGTTTTCACTGCATCAGGCCATTCTTTTCCTTGAAAGTCCTTGGTACTTGAAATTGTGGGAAGTCGTTTTAAGGCATGAATGATTTGGCCTATTTCAGTGCTGCAAAAACACAGAACTTTTGATCTATCGAAAGTGCAGCCTGAACTCTGAACCCCTTTTTCATTATGATGAATATTACTTATGTTCTTATGATGTATTTTGGCCATAATTTAAAACCCTTTCTTTGCATAGAGTTAGCGTTGGATCCCTCTATGAAATGAAATAAATATTTGCTGTAATATTAGTAATAAACATGACCATTGTCATTATGACTATGTGCTACTTCTATGAAAAAAAATCAAATGGAAAGCTTTCTTAAAATTCTACCCTTTTACATGTACAGGCTTCTTAAGTGTGCTGTTATAAATTACAAGCAGAAATAAGGTGACATTCTTGTTGAGACTTACTTTTTAAAACTCAGAATAGTTTACAAAACTCACAGTAATTACTGGAAGTAGAATAACTTGAAGTGCTTTTAATGCTTCAGGCTACTCCTGTGTAACCCAATTTATGTTCATTTTTCAGGGTTTTTTTTTCTTTTCATTTCACTAATTAAAGTGCTACACTCAAATTACTGTTGGCTGCCTGCTTGTTCTGCCAGAGGCTCTTAATATGAATAGTTCCAGTGAAGCAATCTCATCTCCTAGTTTTCAACTCGATGGTTAAAAACAGAGAACTCCTTAGAATGCATTGACATCTCAGTGGGGTAATGTAACTGTAAGTCATATCAATGCTTGTGGAAACAAATTAGAATTTTAGTTTACTTCTAGCTGTTTCACAAAACCCACATCTTTTTCTGTCTTTTGATGTGTTTTGTAAAGTCTTTTGACTGCTTTGTAAAAAAACAAATTGTGCTTTTACATAACTGTACTCCTTATTTATAACATGGTACATAAAAATGGTTCACGTTCGTTGTTTTTTATCAAGTGTGACTTTAAAAATAGTGTAATTCAATGACAGCATATTTTATTTAACACTCGAGTAAATAATCAGAACTCTGTAATTACGTCTAATATGTCATATCATCTCCCTTCAAAGTTTACTTTTAACTAAGAAGTGTCCCATACAGGAATAATTTGATGGGAAGTATTGATAAGGAAATCAGGGGAACTGAGCTGACTGCGTTCCCTCTAATTGAGACAGTCTCTTACTTCTGCTTCAGAATATTATGCACAACCATTCCTTGTACTAAAAATGTGCTGCAGTGGATGTCCTTCTCAAGAAATGTACCATGTACAGTCTTTCCCTTCCTTCTGTACATGATGTTATCAGCAGTGAAAATTAATGTTGACAAACAGTAGTCCTAGATAAGGAAGGTGCAAACAGCTGGTCAGTGCCTACGACAGAAATTTACCATCTTTTTTTGGCTCAGATTCACCAAAGGTTCATCTCTGTCAGATAAACTGAGATAAAATACATTATCTGTCTGTAACAGGGCAAGCCTTACCTGTGGGAGACCTCTATCGAGTCTTATCAGTGAAAAAGAAAATGTTGGGAAAACTATAAATTTGAATTTGCTAAATATGAGTTTAAATTGTTGATGTGCATCTACGCTGGTGAATGGATTAGGTTTAGGTAATTAAGGCTGACCTTCATCTAGATAAAGTACTGGCATTTGACTCTACATTTGTTGAAAAAACTTCAAAAATTAAAGGTTTCAAAATTAATGAAATGTGTGAGGTCAAATGAATAGCTCATGAGATCTGTTCTCTTTTCAACTCTAAGGCCCTTTCTTTTTTAATAAAAGCATATATTCTGGAGAATAAAAGAGATGTTCAGGGATTATACTTCTAGAGGTAAGTAGATGCTTAGATAGAATCAGATGGTATATTCCAAAATTGAAACTTGAACTATTAACTTTCTACTTCTACTTTTTTGCTTGCCTAATTCTGCACATTAGGTCCAAGTGAAAGCCTGTACACAGGAGCCCGTTTTCTGCCATTCTTTTCTATTCCACCTCCACTGAAATTGGGTATTCACACCACCAAGTTCCAGAGGTCTAAAGTTGATGGTTGCTCAGCTTCTGCATTTTCTCTCTCACCCTTGTGCCATATCTCTTGCTCACATGACCTTACACCAAACCATTTCATACAGCAAAGTTAACAAAGACAGTCTGCCAGAAATGGAAGTTGTTCCAGAATTTTTCAGTAGTTATTGGATTTAAACAGCAAAACCACTTAAATAATCCTGCAAGGAGGATATTGTTAAACACAAAAATAAAACACTTAAATGGATGACGTTTCCTGTATTCTGGAGAATGTAACACTAATGCACCACTATGTTTTGTACGTACAGAATAAAAAAGTTGAGTCTACTGCTCAAAGCAGAACTCAAAGTTCTGAGGATCTCCAAGAATGCAGATTCTACAACCTTTCTTAGTAAATTGTTTCAGTGCTTAAACATCCTCGTTGTGACTTTTTTTTCCCCCTCATATTCAGTTGGAATTTCCTTCTCTGCAAATAAATGAGAGCTTAGTTCAGAGGAACTTGCCTGTAATACATACCACTGATCACAGGAATAGCACTGATTCACTTAAGTGGTTTTTGACTGTTAGACTCTGTTTCCAGACTCTTATTTGGAGTCAGGCATCACCCTTCACAGGATAATGAGTTGTCAATGGGAGAAGTTGCTTTGTTGCTAAATTTACTGATGACATCAGTTTGGAATGATGTGTGTGTAGTAATAACTTTACTGGCTTTCTGTATCACAGAGCAGTAATTCATAATGTTCCTGGCAGTGAGGCTTTCTTGACTGTTCTCTGTTAACTCACAGATTCTTACTCATGTTCTGCCTCCAGGAAAAAGAAAGACTAGAGTGATTTTTGAAAACTTTGAACTGTCCATATAAATACCATGCATTGTCTCCCATAGAAGAAAAAATATTTTATAGTTTAGATCTCAGTGTATATTTTTTAAAATAATTTAGTTTTCTACTAAAAGTCACAAATGAACTGGTAGTTAGAGGAGTTTAGGAAAACGCAGAAGAAACTTGCAACAAAATCTCTTTTTGTTATAACTTAATTTCTCAGAAGAAGAAATATTGATCAACATGTTGGTTTGCTTTCTGGGTGGATGGATGGAACTCAGTAAAAATTTGCACACTTTTCAAAAAAAGAGGTCATTCACCCTATTTTCCAACAGTACCGGTTTTTACATACCAAGCAACTTAGGCCATTAAGAATAATAATATCAATATTTTTCTGACATTTTTTGAAATAAAACAATAGTTTGAGTTGATAGGATATAAGGAGGTCTCTTCATCAGATCTGCTTGTAATATAATATGAAATCAAAATTACAGTGAATTTCATAAAAAAATTGTTTGCATTGGAAAGAGACTAGTTGTTGGTCAATATTTAGTGGAAGATTGTTTTGTACCTGAGGCAAGCAAAAATTCCAGAGTTTTAGCTGTAGTCATAAATTGTGCTTTACTGCTTATTCTCAGAGCTTGACTGTACTTTTTAAACAGTTTGATATTAGGAGAGAACAATACACAGATATCAAGGAGAATCCAGATACCATGAGGCAGCTATTGACCATCGTGTGGCTTTATCTTAACAGCCCCTTCCATTTGATTTCTTAAGACATGCTGATACTATGGTTTTTTCAGCTGATTGCAAACAACTGCACAAATCCAGTTTGAGTGACACTTTGTAATCTGTGTTAGGCAGGGTCAGGCTTAGTCATTAGTTAGAAGAAAGCAGTCTGCAAGACATTGGTGTCATAGAAGTAAAATTAGGTATAACTTTTTGTATTTTATGCAACTTTTTTGTCACCTTTGATCTAGCATAATTTTATTATGATCAAGGAGCATTCTGTGTTAAGTACCACTTTTTGCAGTTCAGTTTGATCTGAGTTCCTGTAAACAGTAATGGTTACGTAGCAGGAATGCAATTTTTCTTCTGCAGTGTTCACCATGAGAAACTGTGATAACAACACCATATCTGTGCATAAATGAGACACCATTGGAATTGTCTTACAGAAATTGCTTCAATTCCCTTCCTAAGAGCAGGTGAAATGTTTCCTTTCACCCAAGTTAAAGTTCCTTGGTTTTACTTACTGGAACAATTATTTTTACAATGCCTATTTTTATTTAGCACAATTCTTATGTAAATAGTGGTATTCTGCTGTAATTGCCACTTTCCTTCTTCATTAAAGCAAATATGACCCATAGTGTGGTTTTCCTCTTCTCAGTTGTGCAAAGCCATCTTGATTACATCAGTATGAACTGTAACAAGAGGTTCAGGTGCTTTACTAAAGCTTTTGAATGAAATTGAACTCAAGTTGATGCTTTGGAAAAGGTGAGGGAAGAGTTCAGATATTGTCACAATAGAAAGACAGAAAGCATGCTATGAGAATGTTGAAAAAAAAACTAAGTTCTTTTTATAGATACAGGCATGAATCGGCCTGGAAATCATAACAGCATTTGCTTTGGATGTTAGCATGGACACTAGTAATAGTTTAGAGGGTCTTTATTTCATTCTTTGTAGTACTAAACTTCACTTAAACAAGTGAAGCATTACTTTAAAATGAACCAACTGATGAGTTAAGCATTGTGTAATGGACTGACTCTAGATGTTTATATGCCTCCATACTGAGTGATACATGTCATTCTTAGTAATGCTTGAACACAGTGACTGCCTTCACAAGGAATTTTGGAGAACATCTGCTCTGGACGCAATGAGATGGTAGCAGCAGTAGATATTATTAACAAGTGTGCTTTTTGTAGCGGGCTAAGTGATGCAAATAAACCTGTGCTTCTTGCAAAAGACACCTTTGTTTAGAGTTATAAGTGAAGCCAATTGAATCTTCTTTTATTCTGGTCTAGCCATCAGAGAGCAGCTGTTTGTCCCAGCATGAATCTAAACTTTTCTTGTACCAGCACAGTTGGGTTTCAATTACGGCAGAGTTACAAGCTCAAAATTTGGACATCAATAATTGAGCTGTTTTCTTTGTTAAACTTCTATCAGATATTGGCCAGGAGTTACAAACTGGGAGTAGTGAGTAATTACAAAATGTCGTACATATTTTGGATTCTTACAGTGATTTTGTTCCATAAAAATCCTTGTTTGAAAGGAAGAAAATAAGAATTATGTGGAGTAATGAGAATTCAAAAATGCTCATTTGACCATTGTCCTAAATTTGAGTATGCTTACTTATACACTTGCATAAAATAGTTAATTAACTAGATAGAAGGCTATTTATTCCTTTGTCCACTTCCTTATACTGACTTCTTGATAGAAAAGTGCCGATAACGGTCAGTATGAGAGAACCGGTATAAATGTTCGTTGGATTAGTGAGTGTGCAAACTAATATCTAAATCTTGGATGGCTGATAGAATTGTTATTGAATGTTTTTTAAAGAATAACAAATACAGACAAGGTAAGTGAAGCTTATCACTGTTCTGTATTTCCTCCATGTTTGCAATTGCTTCGTGTTTTAATTCCAGAGGAACTTTAATTATGCAAGCTAATATCTGAGCTGTTTATCACTGCCTTTTTTAATTAAAACCTTTATTTGAGTGGTGAAAAAGCTTTTAAAAAATCTGGTATTTTTGATCTCTTGAGTATTATTTCATAGTACTTCAGGGTTTTAACGGTCAAATCCTAGGATTTTATCTTAAATCGCATGTCTAGTTGAAAATGTATCTGTAGTTGAACAAATTTCTGAGCTGCTGTTCTGAACAGATAATGCAGTGTAACATTTTCTGTTCAGTTTCCCATTTAAGTAATGATCATTGATTAGTTCACACCAAGGGAGAAGTTGTAATTTCCCTCCAAGTGATTAGAGTATTTCTTATGTTCTAATTCACAGTATTTAGGCAAATATTGAGTTGGACCTGAATTCAGAGTATTCATATTCTGAAATGAAGATGTATTTCTGAGACTTTGTTAATATCTTAGGGAAAGAAGAAACAGTTTTCCAGTTCCTAGCCCATAATTCCCATTGTAACATGTCTGATTGCATTTTTTTTTTAAATTAAGCTTTGCTTACAGCAACTGTGTATCTCAAATTATCTTTTTTTTTTCTGGTTTTACATTTTTAGTATAATGAATGAAAATTATCATGGTTCTTGAGTGAACAGTCAGTTGTTGCATAAATCAGAGACAGGTCTGGAATTGTGATTCTGTTTAGTATCTTATTTGTAATGGGCATCAAGGCAATAGCATATTGTCTCCTCAAAGAGAAATAGTTCAACAGATAACACACCATATATAAACTAATAATTTAGATTATTTTTGTCGTTAACAGCTTCTGTTTACTATTACAGCTTTATGCAGGAGCTGTCCTAGAGGTATGTGGATGAAAATTGGGAAGGTTCCCTCAAGTCCAAGGTAAGTAAAGCCACTGCTGTTCTTTCAAATATGAAATACTGTCACAGCTGAATGACAGAATGTACTTTTAAGTACTATTGCAAGTAGTCATAAATTTAGTGTATCAGTAAAGTTACATTGACCTGAGACTCATGGAACTGGTCTCCAATAATTGATAGATGAATTTATATTGTGCACTTGTGGAACTACTTTATTTTCACAGCTGTATAATTGTTTTATCAATGGATAATGACAGTCAACTAAAGGGAATGGAATACAGTAGTGTAAAAGGAAAATCAGTACCATCAGTGCGTGGTGGGAGGAAGCAGCAGGAAAAGAATCTGAGAAATTTCAAACTGGACTTTTCTTATAAATTGGGGAAGAGCTTAGGTGATAGCAGTATTTTGGTTATTTGGGGGGTTTTTCCTGTGATGAAGACCCTAATACTGTACTTTGGACATAGTTGGACGTAAAGACTAATCTAGCTTTAGAATTAAAAATTGCACAAACAGCGTGTTTCCATCTGCCATGGGCAGTATTAATTCCTGCCTGTTTAAAGGTTGGCTGACAAACAAGTAAAAAAAAAAAAAAAAAAAAAACAAAGAAAGGGGTTTAAAACAGTTTACAATTTTATGTAAGTTATGCAGCAGCCTGTCACATGTACCCACACATAGTTCAGTTGAATGACTGCAAGACCAGAGCAAAGTTATTTTCTCTTTTCCACTGTTTAAAATGTCAAAATGAGAATTGTTTAAATGACTTGTCCTTCTTCAGGGGTGTGAGGAGATTACCTTTGTAAGCACAGGAGTCCCTATTATCTCCCTGACCCTTCAAATTTAGCAAACATAAAAACATTCTCAACTGTTGCCCATTCACTCAGCTGCTTTATGGTTGTGAATTTGTAGCAGTTAAGTGCTCCTTTGAGCTATAGGTTTGAAGAAAAAGCTCAATCTGTTAGCCTGACCCCAGCCTGCAATATGTCCTCCATTATCTTCATGTGTAGGTCCTTAAAAGGGAACGTCCCTCACACTATGAAATGTGTTCCAAAGACTTGGAACGGTGCAAAAGGAAAAACTTGAAAATTTTGAATAGGTTTTTTTTTCCTTTCAATCCTTGGTTATCTGAACTTGCTCAAATATTTACAGTCCATTAATCATATAGCTTACTTTTTAAAAGTAAGTGGCTTTACCACAGCTGAATAAATTTCAGTGTTTCTTAAGTAGATATCTAGTTTGACTACCCCTTTTTCTTTGGTACAATAAGAATTAAAAAAGGACTGAGTAGTGCACTTAAATTTCTCTTTTGCCTTTTCATCACCGATTTCTGCAGTTTCTCAATCTAAGTTTTTCTTGACCAAATTTACTGCTAGGGTATTAGAACAGGTCAGAAGGTGGGATATATTTTAAGAGCATACTTAAAAATTTTAAAAAGCGGTAGAATATATTCTTCCAGCTAGTATTTGTCTTCACACTACTATTAGTCTCAGAATACTTTTACTTAGATTTTCTCTTTGATTTTGACTTCTCTCAGAAACAGTATCTAATGTCTCCATCTTAGGACATTAACATTCAAGAAGTGTTTCTTATTTCAACTTTTCACTTGGATGTTTGCTGCAGAAGTTAGGTTGCCTGCTGCTGCTTTTGAAGCATTGTCTTGGTAGGCTTCATTGAACTGTGTAGCCTGTCGTTGACGAGGTCTCATCACAAATAACTGATTTCTTTTCCATAGCTTCTGTGAGGATTTTTTTAAAGTTTGTTTGGGTGTGTTTGGGGTTTTTTCCAGAATATACACAAAATGATGCTGTTAATACACAGCAGGGCTGTGTATGTATTAGAATACATGGATTAGTGTATGTTACTCCTGTAACTGTGAAGTTAAGTACCTTTAAGTACCTGTGTAAATTGTTTTGTCACTTGGCATAGTCCCACAGACTTGATGTGTCTCAGACTACTTCTGGATTATATTTTATTTGACCAAAGAGTGAACAGTGTTATTTTGGTTTTGGTTTTGTTTGGTTTTTTTTTTTAATTATGAGATTCACATTTTAAAATAATTAGGGATTAAAATCAGCTGATTAATAAAGGTTTGTAAAAGTTACACAGTTGGGAAAAACTGTAGGTTGCTCGTGTTTACTAAATGCAATATTCTGTGGTCCTTCTGTATCAAGGCTTTTTTCAGAATTACTGGTTATATAATTTTTAGCTATAAACAGTTGCTGAATACACCTGTGTGCCTGAAATGTGAGAATCATTACATATGGAATATATTTGTAGATACTGGGAGAGCAAAGAAGTGAGAAGTGATGAAAAAATCTGGTCCTCAGCTAGAGGATGAAAAAGTCTAGTCTTCAGCAAGATTATCTCAGTCTTAAACTGGATATTATTCTTTGTAATGTCACAGCAAACTACTAAATGCTTTTGTGAATATGGCCAAGGATGTCTATTAGGGTTTTCAAATATAGCTTCTTGTGATAAGTCTGGTAATAAACCACATTTCTGTACGTCTGTTTTAAGTTCAGTACTGAACTATTTTTCCTGATAAATCTACCTTCAAAATAAATTGCTCTGTTATAAATGCTGTACTCTAATTCCTATATTACATATATTTTGAAGTTGTTCTCTGTAAAACTGTTCTTAAATATTTATTGTTTAAAAGCACTCCATCAAAGTGCTTTTGAAACATTGAAAACCTAAGTGACAAGTTTCACAGATGAAGCAATACCTTATTATACCAAGTAACACAAAATGTGACAGTTTTTGGCTGACACCCATAAAGCTAAGACTCTGGAATAGAATAGTAAATTATCAGGGTCAGTGATTAATCTAGCATATTTGTTTTAAGTTGAGTTTTCAGTGGCAACTGTGTTCTGTTCACAATGAGGTAGGAGATCAGTGTTTAGACTCTTACATTCTTTCTAGTTTGCTTGACAAAAACTGAATTGGGCTGGGTTTTTTCATTGAACATTTCATTTGTATTTCTCTGAATTCTTGTTTTACCAATAAAATAATTCTCACCTCTCCCTGTGTGACTCTAAGTTAAGAAATGGATGTGCTCCCAGCAAATCTGTTATGGAAACAGAGTCCTTAATCCTTAAACTCGTACAGTAGCCAGCTACATTAGACCTTCTGACTTCAGAGTCAGTAAGCACTATTATATTGCCAAAGTTCTGCAAGTGTGAGGGGAATTCTTTTAGCTACTAAAATGTAATTTCTTTTGGGACTGTATTGTATGAGGTAAGATCACTCATTTCCTAGTTATTTTAATCTGTAGTTCATAAATATTGATGAAAGAAAGTCAGAAAATTATATTAACCTTAAATCTTGCATTGATAGAAGCATTAGTAGAACACTTGCTAAGAAATGTGGATATTATAATGGGAGACATGCATCACTTTATCGTAATCTTTTGTAAACAGATGATACACAAATTAAAACAATACTTCTCTTCAGATTCAGAAAAGTCTCTTGCCCAACTGCTTATACAAAGTACCCTGTCTTTGGGGTTTTGTGAAGTTTGTTCTTCAGGCTTGATTGGAGCTCTGTCTTGGATTGGTTTCTGAAAGCATGTGGTGCTTTGTATAAAACCATGAACAGCTGCATTGTAACTTGATTAACAGACTGCAAATAGAAGTTATTGATGTGCCATATGAATTCTTAAGTTTAAATTTTTATCTCAAACTGAGGTCCCTGGAAGGTAAAGAGCTATAGTCATTAAAATGTAAATGAGTGCTTGATGTGTACTGTAGTTCAGTCTTTTTGAAAGGCTCTCATGGTATCTTTAGAAGCAGGCTCATGCCATCTTCAAAACTGCAGAGCATGTATTTGTCCCCAAAACAAATTTTTAAAGAGTCTGAGGAAAGACAATAATGCTTTTGGTCTGCCTGTACTGCCAGTGATTCACATATTCACATTTTGAGCAAATATTGCTAGTTGTCTTAGCAATGCTTAGCTATTGGTGACATTATTAAATGTTGGGATTTCCTGTCTTCATAAAATATGCCTCTATTGCTCTTCCTTTTGTTTTGGTTGCATTTCTTTTTCATAGATTTAACACTCGATAATTGGCAATGTCTCAATAAACCCCTTTTTTAATTCAAGTTCATTTCAGGTACAAAACGGTCAAGTTCTTTGTGCCTTTTCTATGTACAGTTCTGTGACATTATGCACAAACTTGTGTTTCCAGTAAAATTTTTTACTTTCAAACAGCTCGTGGCAATAATTCAGCACCAGATAAGCAGATTACCCTTTGTTTCAATAGCTTATCTGAAGTAATATTACATTTGCTTTCTGTTTATTGAAATTAACTCAGAACAACTCTTCGTTGTGCCTGGGGAGATGTGGTGTCATGCCCATGTTGAGTCAGGCTCCTGCTGTACCTAAGAGGATAGTGCAGGTGTGTGTGTGTGCATATACATAGACTTGCTGTTTGGGCCACGGTTATGCTTAATGTCCTTAATAATCTCCACTTACCACTCCAGGCTTTAGTCCCAACAGAACTAGTTTTCACAGACTTTCTTAAAACAAAGAGGTGTTATATATCAAAACAAAGGGATGTTATAACAATAGCAGTGAGTTCTCCATTCTACTATGTTCATAGGTAGAGGCTGCTTTTAGGTCTTTAGAAGCACTGTTCAGTATTACCTCTGTCTGCAAAACAGTTTGGTGTGGGGCAGGCTTTAAAATGATCATAGAGACCTGATCCTTCTCTGACCTTTTAGTTGTAGTTGATTGTGTGGCAATACACTCTGCTCTGTAGGAACACCTCAGGAGTGCCTTCCAACAGAAGGTGTGTGCTTTGGTATTGCACATGTTTTAAAAGAGCATAAGGTAAAGTGATTTTGCAAAGCTGTCAGTAGAACAGCTCTTGTAGTCTGGTGTTTAATTCACCAGAACACTGTGTCATGGCACCAAGCTCAGAGTTCATCTTGCAGGAGTCAAATTGGAAAATACCTCCCGTGCTCACCCGTGGATGGATTAGAGAAATGCTTGTTTCTCTGTGATGTGTAATTTCTGAAGCTGCTCCAGAGAGAAGAAAATGGGGAAATAACTAGGATTTCAGTATTAGACATCAAAGTACTAAATGATGGTGTAAAGATGACGTGCAAGTACCCTTTAGACATAGGAAGCAACAACGTTGATGTCAGGGCATAGAGGAGAAACTGTTGGGGCAGGGCTGAAGGTGGAGCATATATACCACATCCCATGATGAGCAAGCACTTGTGTGTCCCAGACACACAGTGTGCACTCTAGCTGTATCTGACTTCCTGACCTCACCAATTCATTTCAAAGGCTGTTAATTCAACTCAAGGACTGATTTGGTTGAAAGGAAAAAAAAGTATTTGATGGGATAATCTGTATTTTTAATGCATATCAGTATTTTAGTTTCCCATTTTAGCTTCTAAAATTCAGAATATACAAATTATTTGTACAGTGAGTGTTTTTCATTGTTGCATTGCAAATTCAAGTGACTGATGCAGAAAGTCACTATGATCAGCATTAAAAATAAATATGCCATAACAGAAACTAATTTCGTTCCAGCCGTCTCAAATTTCAGGAAAAAGGTTCTGTAGCGCTTCAGCTTTCAGAAGATTTAGACATTTGACATTGATACAAGTGTGTAATAGCTACTTTTAACATGACAGAATGTAATGCTGCCTATAGAATACTTTCTTCTTCCACCTAATTCTGTTTCCATTTTATGTGAGCTTGTTCAGTCCAACACTGCAGCCAGAGAACAGCCGCTCATGTCCAAATGAGCTTTCATCTGTTGCTCAAGTAACAAATTCTCACACCTGTTACAAGCTTAAAGTGCTGTAACCTGAGGTAACTCCCAAAGGCTATTCTTTAATGCAACTGAGTTCTAGAGTTCAGAGTTGCTTTGGAAACTTTATCCATTTTACTATGCTCTCTTACCATTTTTAAGTTTTGCAATTAAAGTTATTCACTATGCTGAGTGCTTCTTACCACTTCCTATTCATATAAAGCCCTAGAGACTGACTTCAGCTTTAGATTTAAATTGAAGAAAAATGTGGAAAAATTCCTCCAGAAATAATTCAGTGTTCTGTGGACTTAACAAAACATAAGAAGTATCTTTGTCACTTTTTATGCATGTTCCTGTTGATGACAGCCAAGATGACAGGTCACAAGGACATGGGGAACACTGTAGTTGCAAATATGTCTTTGAGTTTAAATCAGACAGTATGTGAGTAAGTACCGGTTATTTAGTGCTATTTGAAATTGTTATACAGTACAAGTTACAATGTGGCATTAGTGTGCAGTCCTGCAGAAAGAACAAGAACAAGTTTTATTTTCTTCAGGGGCCTGGCAGCAACTTGGGCCATTGGTATTTTTTTACCTTGTTTATACTGTGTAGTGGTTGGTGCAGCAGGCAGAGTATATGATTTTGATCTGTACTTGGAGCACAGTGGAAAAGGGAAGAAAATAAGTGCCACTCTGTATAACCATGTTAGAAAGTGTTAAGGTAACTGCAGTAATATAAAGATAGGTATAAAGATGCCAGGAGACATCTCTGCAATTACTGAGGAAAGCACTGCACTTTGTGAGGCAGTATGAAACATTAGTCCTGAGGTTGAACTCATCTCCATGGACCAGTTGGATGCAGTGCCATTTGTGAGAGATTCATTGTGGTCTAACCTTGAAAAAGCAGCTTGAACATGCAGCCAGCATCTTTGTAAGAGTCAATCCATACTGACAGGGTTCATCCTTGGGGAGATGCTACTGACGTACTACAGGAGTGTCCTGAATCCACTTAATGTCAATACAGATACTAAACTCAGCCTTTAGCACAGCCTGACTGCAAAAGGGAGTAATGAGGACTGTATTTTCTAAATAAATTTTAAATACTTCTAGAACTCAGGCATTCATTAGAGTAAAGTATTGGAAAGAGGGGATTATACTCACAATTTATCCTGAAATAATTTATATTGTCTTTTCAAAGTTAAGGTTAAAGCCTGGGCTGTGCTGTAGGGATACAGAGACTGTGCTGCTGTTAATACCCACTGTTTGCTTCAAGTGAGGAGTTGTGCAGCAGCAGCCCCACCTCAGATGGGAACTTCTCCCCATGTAGCTGCCTGACAGGCCATGGAGTCCGTCTTAAAGCTGATTTGCCTTTAGGAGTGTCAAGAGAAGAGGAGATACCAGCTTCTCCTCTTGTTTTCTGGTCTTGTTTTCTTGCTGGTTTTCAACACGTAATCTCAGAGATCTCTGCAAGACAAGATTGTCTGTCTTGTTTGCAAGAATAACACCTCTACCCACAGTTTCCTCTGTGCCCTTTCCCCCGCACTGCTGCAGTGTGTGTGGAGTGTGCTGATGAGATGGGTGTCATACTCAGCCTCCCTCACAAAGCTTATCTGCAGCCAGATTTTGATCGCTCTAACGCTTCTCCTCACATTTGCGTATCACAGCAGCATATGGGCCAGTCTGCTGAAGGCTGTCAGTTGTACGTGCAGATAAACTGACTTACACAGTTGCACTAGAGTTCGAGGAAAATCCAAGCAGATCTGAATCTTGTTCAGATTACCAACAAAAATAGGTGTTCCTCTGGTGTAATAAGTTTAGCATTATTAATTTTGTGAAGATATTAAGGTTTTTAACATTAAAATATCTTCTAAAGCATCATTCTAAAAGAAATAATTTGTTGAATACTAAGTTAATGTAAATCTACTTAATGCAAGTGGAGAAGAGTTTGATTTTCTTTCTTTCTTTTCTCCAACCATAGCTTTTGTCAGGAGTGATAAGCCAAAGCTCTTCAGGGGACTGCAAATCAAGGTGAGTAGTAGCCTAACGTTTTTGCAGGATGTTAGGAAGAATTAAGTTTGGTGGAGATAGTCCTCCTGTGGATTGTTATCTATTTGCTGATCAGGAAATCCTTTATTAGAGGACATATATTTGCACTGCTAGTGCAAATATATCTTCACAATATCTTCACAAGTTTCTGCTAGTTATATTAGTTTGTTTATTGCTAAGTAACCAGTACCAGTTCTTTGGTGGTGGTGGTGTTTTGGTTTATTTTATTGTTGTTTGGTTTTAAGCCAAGAAAAAATTATACTGTAACCCGTAATAGCAGATGGGAAAAGAATGTAAGGAATGCTTACATTCTGTCCTTACTTTGTGGATATCTTGGATTTACTCAAGCTTATTCTGCCATAGTTTCCTTTTCTCCTGTTCTATTCTCCCCTCATTTTCTTATGGAGCAGCCATTTCCACACATTCAGTGATTCCTATATTTTTCTCCTCCTCTCAGAATTTTCTTGCTGTGTTCTATTGTGCTGTTTTTATTTTATAGACTTCAAACATCCAGCTTTATAGAAATGCATATACTGAATGCTGTTTCTTATGACTTGCATATATGCAAAGCTGCATAAGCTGCACTGCCTTAAGTCCCAACAATTCTTTGGTTTCCAGATCTAGTGTAAGACTTCACCTTCCTCTTAAAATCCTATGTGAACTTTGAGTGTACTTCACAGATACACATCTTGATTCTTGCATCTTGTGCTCCCATCTCTATTCCCCAAATGGCACCATCTGGAATCACTTCATAGCTATGCATGGCTGCAATAAGTGATTTGTCTTCTCAGCAGCAGATTCCATCTAAAACAGATTTCCTCTGTCTGTCTCACACATTCATGTCTCCGTGTCCTCCAGTTTCTTTCAAAAGCTTTCTCTCCTTCTGCACGTCTGACTGTTTCTTTTTTTTTTTAAACTTTGTAGATTTATTGAACATCAAAGCAGTCTGGACTACGATTGGTATAGAGCAGTACCAGAAAAAAAATGTTGTGCCAATTAATCTGTATTTATTTTACAAGACTTTTGGAAAACTGATTAGAGGTGCCGCTAGCTTCATTAAGTAAAACCAACTATGTTAGCTCAGTCAAGCAAAGTGAAATACTCCTGGGGAAATCTTTCCATAAACTGAAATGGTCAGAGCTTTTTAATACTGTTAAAAGCCTTTATCTGCGTTACATATTTGTGACTTAGTGAGTTTGCAGCAGCATTAAAGAATTGTGTTACCAGCAAAGTGTAGTAGGCACAGATACAACATGGCAGGAAAGAATGTGATTACATTAGAAATTGATAGAACTTTGACATGTTAAAGTGGCCTGAAATTTCTAAAATGGTAAAAAGGCTATTGATCACATGAGAAAGATCATTCATCTGCTTGATTCAAAAATCCAGCTTTGGTAACTTAAAACAGTTGAAGTAAATACCATCTTTCAAAGCCAGGCTTATGGCATTGCCTCTCTGCACATGCATTAACTGGTGTGGTGCACCAAGGAGAACAAGTAGATGTTTCTGACACACACCCTCACTCCCCTTCATTTGACTTGTTCCTCCACTTTGCTCTCTTTGACATTAAATGCAAGTTCAGAAGTCTGAACTGCTTTAAATCACTAGAGAGCAGGGGAGGTGTTAATATGGAGAATGCATTTCCTGCCCAAGGTAGCTGACTCTTCTTTTTTTTCCCCACAGTATGTGCGTGGTTCTGACCCTGTACTAAAGCTGCTGGATGACAATGGGAACATTGCAGAAGAACTGAGCATCCTCAAGTGGAATACAGATAGTGTGGAAGAATTTCTAAGTGAAAAATTAGAACGTCTATAAATCATTGCTTTCCATCCTCTCTCTTTTTCATATTTTGTCATGGTAATCTTCTCAGATGAATTGTCCTGCAATTGAAAACACATTCCAGCTTCTGTATTTGTTTTAAAATATCTGTTGTGCTGTACTAAACATCTTGTAATTAGAAGGGAAGCTTCAGCACACATATCTGACAAGTTGACAAACAATAGCTTGTCTTAACGTTATTATTTCAACTCTTAATGCATTTGTCACTAACAAAATGCCTCGTTTTAAAGTTAATTATGCAAATATCAGTTTGTTATAATTGGACCTGTTTTTACAAATGCTCTTAAAATCGAAGAGCTTCAAATAATTGAAATGATTGCCATGCTTTTTGTCTGCTGCTTTTTCTAAGGAAGTCAGAACCAAATGCAATCTTCTATCTCCCAAAGAAACTTGGCTACTAATGCCCTCTTCTTTTTTTTTGTATTTGAACTGTCCTTTTATAGAAGCATTGTTTACAGTGAGTATCTAGTTCACAGTTTTTGAAGCTGATGAAGGAACTCATGCTCTGATACTGTGAAACATTTAGTAAGTACACTTTAGTGAAGACTACATAGAAAACCTCTGAGGTATATGGAAGTCAGATGTCAGGTGTGCTTTACATTAAGTGTTTTGCTTCAGAAAACATGAGCTATAAGTTTTGAAAACCTTTCCTTCTAACTTTCAGAAATTTATTGTAAGCCTGTTTATCAAATTAATTTAGAAGCTGTTCTTTTAAAATGTATATTTTTCTTTCTCACTTGAAATTTATGTGAACAGGGAATATAGACAGTACATGTGATAATGAGTCATATCCATTAAGACTTGTCAGGTTTTCCCAGTTAGAATCAATAAATATGGTAATCAAGAATAATGTGGGTTTTTTTCTGAAGCCTAATTAGTAAATAAATTTTCCCTTTAACTACTTATTGCTCACCAGTTTTTGGTTGGCTGGGTGTTATGCTATGACTTGAAGTGGTACTCAGGTTTTGTCTTCATATATAATTTTATATCTCAAGATCTGGGAATATATCTCAAGTAATTTATATCTCTATAATTTCAGATCTTATTCCCAGCTTTGGAGAAGAACTCATCAGCTTCATAGCAGAACAATAAACCTGGGACTTAAGACCACACTAAACTATCAGGAGCAATATTCAAAGGTGATTCTTTAGGCATAGCCTTCAGAGTTTTTATTCCTGAAATACTCTTTTAAACTCGTAGAAGGTTCGTGCAGCTGGGTCACATGATGTCTCACTCTCATGCTATGTCTTTCACTCCTGTCCTTGTGAAACATGCTCCTGGCCTCCCAGATGACTCAGTGTGAGACAGTTACAACAGTGGTCACCACTGTCTTGGAGAAACATAATCTGTACATAAAAAGCACAAATCTTTGCAGCTTGTGCTGACTTATTAGAGTCAAACATGGATTTGTTCCTGGGATATATGAAGTATTAGTCAGCAGAGGAGCTACAACCAAAGCATGTGGCATGATGACCAGTATTTTGGTAGCAAAAACATGCTGCCATCCACTGGTCTTTTAATATACTGACTGTATTCCATACTTCCCATTCCTGTGTTTGCCAGCAAGAGATTTCAGTTTCTGTATGGATGATTAAGTGTGCTGTTTTAGCAGAATATTTTAACCTCATCCTTCTCTTCAGCTTTAGGTCCTCTTTATCATGCAACAGAGAGATTGTTTTCTTCATTTGATATTTACTTAATATTTTTCTCTGTGATTCCTTCCTTCTCCTTAACATGACAGCCAGCGTTTCTGACCTTCAGTCTCCCTTTTCTTTCCATGTCTTCCTACTGCCAGCCCAGTACTTCCCTACACAGACTTTGTCTTCCCACACCAGGTCTTTCACTGCTGCTCTTGCTTGTCTGTTACAGAAGCAAGAAACTCACTCTTGTATACTAGGAGATAACCATGCCAGAGTGGAGGAGGATGACAGGCCAAAGAATTTCTCCTCCAGCATCACTGAGTTTTATGACTGCAGTCACAGTACTGTTTCTGCAACTTCTGACCTTTCCAAGTACTAGTTCTCACACGTTTCCTCCTTTAAGGAGACTGGAAATGAGCTTTTCTCCCAGTTTCTCTCCTAGGTTCCTGATTTGCTGATTCCTATTCCACATACTAATCTGGCCTTGTAATAGAGATACTTATTCTCTCAGTTTAAAAGCATGCACAAGGTACATTCCTGTATTTCCCTATATATAGGAACATGTTTAGAGTCTTCCCTGATTCTGTCCCTGGGATGCTGAGCCCTGATCCTACTCAATCTGTAGCTTCTAGCAAAAGCTTAATTACCTACACTTCCTGACCTGTTGGCTGTGCTCCATGCTGTTCTTGAAGCATTGAATTCATACTGTCCTGGCTTTATTCTTTCTCATTCTGTCCTTCAGATGATACTCAGGGTCTTGGCTCTAGCGACATGCACTAGGAACATTTAACATTCTGGCACAAATGAGTTGGGCTTTGTGCTAAAAGAGGCAATTAGAGTGGGGAATAATTTCTTTTGGAAATTCTTAAGTTTCTATTTATCAGTGTGAGGTTTTTTCTCCAGTCTGCAGCTGTGAAAATTCATAGAGCTCAAAAGGTTATTTTGGCTTGTGGCAATTAACCACACAGAATACAAGGTTGAAAGCTCCAGTTTAAAAAGGAAGTGATTCATTTTTACTTATAGCCATGATAAGCACCCAGTACTTCATGAAAGGCATTCACTCAGACTTATGTAAGAATTATTTAATCTTATATAATGCTCTTGTTGTGCCAAATCTTGAGAGAGTTAATGAAAGGACAAATAAAAGCAGCAGGCATGCATGACTGAGTTGGAACATGAACTGTCCATCTACTACTCCTGTCTTTTTAGAAGGAAAAAAGCAATCTTTTTGCAGAAAAGAGTATCTGTGTTTTTAAGAAAAAAATTGTGTTGGACAATTCATTTTACACACAGATGTGATGTGGAGGAACTTGAAGCATAGTGTACAAGCTACTTGGAAGGGTTTCCTGGGTACTTGCTCAGTCATAGATTCCTGCAATGTGAATCTGAATACCATGATCTTAGCAGGCAAAAATTTGTTTCAGAGCTAAGGGAAACCTTCCAGTAGACATTAAATTCATGGAAAGAAAGTATTCAACTCAGTATTTTGTTTTATTGTTCAGCCTTGAGATAGAACAAGAACAGATTGCCAACTTAATGAAGAGCACACATGAAAAAATTGTGTTCAGAAGCCCAAACACCTATTGAGAGCATCACTTTTTATTGAACTTGAGCTTTCAGAAGCAAAATAAATCTTATGTTCAGCCAGGGAGATTAGACATCTCACCCCCAAAGAAAGAGACAAAAAAATGCTTTATTGTCATTCTAATTTATCAGCATGGAAGGTGGATGGTAAGAGCTGCAGTAGAACTTCCTTACATTGTACCCATAAAGGGTCAAATCTAATGACATAGATTTCAAGAGTGTCGTGCAAGGAACACCATCATTTGCTGGTTCTTGCTGTGTGTAAGGAAGGTTGTTTTGCTAGGGATGCTTTGACCACTTAAAGTAGATGGACTTAGAAATTAGTCAAGTGTGCCTTAAGAAGGGTCCATTAAATGCTAAAATGCAGAGTATTTATCTCAAAAGCAGCTAAAGAAAACTTCTGAATTTGTGTGGTTTTCCTTAAATTATTAACTAACTGTTAAGGCCCAACCCAATTACTTTGAAACGAATTTGCTGTCATGTCTAAGAGGAAGAGCCTAAGAGGCTCTAAGAGGGAGAAAATACCCAAGGAGACACAGAACAGACAGGTCTCTGATATGTTATTGAACACTGTGGTTCAGAATGCCAGCTTCCCTCTCAAATGCACTGTCATAAGCAGAAGGTAGCTGGAAAATATTATCAGTAATTTTTTCCTTATCACTTGTCATGAAGGATGGGCAGAAGGAAATGCATTATGCAATTAGTCACTAGTGAGCTCAGACAGGAGACAAACTACAGAATTGATCAGAGTATTCTTGCATTTATTGATCTAAATTGGAACCATGGCACCAAGTGAGCAAAGACTGTCTCAAAGAGTACCTGATTATCTGTTTAGAAATAGGCCTCATTCATCATCAAGAATCCATCAGCTTTGTTGCTGTCCAAGAAAAAGGGTATCTAACTACTTGTTTCAGCTGCACCTTGTACACTGAAAGCCTCACATACAGCAGCCCTTGTGTCCACCAGTGTGGAAGTTAAAGTGTCTAAACACTGAGAAATGGAAGAGGACTCTCAGCACTTCCCACTACTGAGGCAACCATGATAAAAAGAGTTGACCATGATTTACCCTTGCATCAAGGAAGCACTTCTTTTGAGTCATAGTTCATTTTGTCTGCTGTCATAGTTTAACCCCAGCTGAAAGCTAAGTACCACATGGTTGCCTGCTCACTCCCCATTCTATGGTGGAAAGAGGAGGAGAATTGGAAAAGGTACTGAAAGATGTTCTCTTGGCAATGATCTTTAGAGGTTGGATTTAACTTGGTTAGCTAGGAGCCTTTCTGACTGCCCTTAAGATAAAAGCAAGACTTGTAGGAAAAGCACATCATTTAGTATTTGCTCTTGCATACTTGGTGCCAAACTGTGATTGGAAGGACAATCCTGTTTTGGTATAGACTGATCCCTTTTAACCCAGTATAATCTTCATGTAGTTATATCAGTGGAACAGTGGTTCAAACCATGGACTAATGCATTCCGTACCTTAAATATGGGCAGAGTAAAATTTCCACTGTTTTCTACTGTGGGATGTATGTAATTTCAAGGCAGAACGTCTATCAAACCTATCTCTAGGTTACAGTTCCTGTCTCGGCTAGAAATTCCATGGGCAAACATAGTGGAGGAGGATAAGCAGAGAATAAAATAGTTAAGACAATTTTTTTTGCTCTACCCCTTTCCCTGCATTCAATGGCCTCGTTTCTCAATGTTATTCTACATTTTAGGCCACCTGACCCAGTTTCTGGAAAGCTCGGATCTTTGCTAAGGAGAGGTCTTGAGAAAAGACACATCTTTAACCAGCAGGTTGAGGTGGCTCATGGTGAAACACCTCAGAGCCTCTGTACTCAGTGCAGCCAGGCTCCAACCCTCAGTTTCCAGTCAGACTCTATGACTCCTAATGCTGCCAGCTTGTCTTTTCCCCTCCTGGGTCTGACAGCAGAGCTGTAATAAGGTGACAAACCGCAGCTTCCCTCCACTCCCAGGGGTGCGGAAACACCCGCATCCATTCTCCAGCGTTAGTCAGGCATGCCCCAACCGAAGCAGCCGTGTCTCCAGAGTGGAGTCTTGCTAATACTTTTATTAGATTATCCACATCATTCACAGAATATCTGGTTTTATGACCTGTCACTTCCGAACTCCACCACCCCCCACGCCACACACATGCCTGGGAGCCTGGCCAGGCTTTCCCCATGCAGATGCCCGGCCTTGCTGTGGAGGGGTGCTGGAGGGGCCCCACACACAGCAAGGCCCTAAGGGCAACAGCCCCACCTTCAACCTTGCCAAAAGGTTGCTGAAGGGACTGTGACAAAGAGGATCCACAACCTGATTTTTCAGGTTGTGTGGAGTAGGCAGAGGTGTGTCACCAGCTCTGGGACAGCCTCCCTGTGACCTCCCAGGTTGGCCTGGACCTCTGCCTGCTGCAGCAGCAGCTCCCTCTATAGCTGGCACTGGCTCCCCAGTCCTGTCATGCCAGAGGCCACGGCCCATCAGAACAGCAAATCCAGAGAAACTAAATCAAAGCAGACCTTTTACTACTTGATCCTGGCAGCAAAGATTCAGGTCTCCTGAAGAAAAGCATGGCAGCTGTCACCGGCCCTCAAACAGATTTGCCAGGCCAAGAAATAAGCCTCACAGATCATTTCTGCATCACTAGAACAAAAGGCAGTTCCTTCCATCAGGCAGTGAAACAAACATTAGGGGACATCTGACACCCACCCGAAGAGGCGTGTGTGGGTGTGAAGGGAGAGAGTGACTGTTCTCCAAACCCCATAACAGCCTGTGTGCCCCCCAGGCTTCCCAGAGACATCGTGGCTGCCCCTGCTCCTGCCTCAGCACCAACCACCGCAACAGGGACTGCTCTCCAGTGCAGCTGAGAATGGGGATCAGTGACAGGCTGGCACTGATGCATTTTCCTAAGGGGATCTGAGACAGAATCATGTCAGGAAGTGCATACAAAAGTGGGCTTTTCTTTTTTTTTTTTAATTGAAAAAGGTAAGTCTGAAAGGACATTGAGTTTGCTTGTCCTCAGTTCAGAGTTGTGCACAGCTCCAGCTCTATCCAGCTGCAGCCTCCCCCGCTCACCCTTTTCCTAGTTTACTGACAGATTCTTCACCGTGAAACTCTTTCATTTATTGTCATTTATCATTGTAACAGCTGGGGATTGCTATAAATTATTACCGTGTAAGTGAAACAGCCCTTGGCCTAACATGAGCAATGCTGCTATTCACCATTCATGCAGGTACAAGCACTGGAAGGCCACAAAATTTAATAATACTAGGAGTATTTGTTCCCCCATTTCTCACCTTTTCTGGGACTGGGGCTCTGCTGGGGCTCTGCCCCTCACAGGTTTTGTGAGCCTTAACTGTGTTTAGTTTTAAGTTAAGATACACATAGTCATATCTCACCTCCTTTTTAGCAGATTATTATTCCTTTAAAATGTACTCAAAAGGAATACCACTTACATGCTGTGAATCTGTATTCAGTGAGAAATTATCCCCCAGTTTAATTTTGCATTTTTGGTTACAAGATCAGAAGGACAGCATCACTTCATCATCAATTCATCCCTTGTTAAGCATTAACAGTGTAAACCTGGGATAGAGAAAAGGGTCATATGGACCATGAAGATCACACATGCATGACAGACACCATGTCTGCACCAGAGCAGCATCATTACAGACGTCTCCCACGGGTTATTGTAATAACAGCATTGATGTATATAAACGATGGTACTAAACAGGCTACTGAAACAGCCACTGAAACACTCTGGATGGATTTCTGTGGCAGAGTCAAGAGTTTTCACGTGATCTAAAGTTCACCACCCAGGTAAGAATTGCTGTCATTAGCTGATAAATTGTACATGTAGAAAGGCACATAAATGAGTGGCTGTGCAGTGAAGTATCTGAGCAACAAGTTCCCTATTTCCAACCTCCTCGTGTTCAGGCACTGAGCAATACCCAGAAGTCTCACCTCTATGGACAGAGAGCCTTCCAAGGGTCTTCTGCTGGCGTGGAGCACAGTATGAAGATGCTGGAAACTTAAGTGGGTTTTAAAGTGTGTTACTTGTGGTAATTGTCTTCGAGAAGGGAGGCTTTTTACCTAGGTGTTCAAAGCCAATGCTTGTGAGACAAGCAGAATTTGTGATTTTGCTTAAAGCAGTATCACTTCAAGAATGACTTAAAGACTCAGGTAAAAACCTTCAGCCAAGTTCATAAAACTGTGAGACTTTCTGGAGTTTTCACTGCTTTGGTGTCACTGACCTGTCTACACTAGTACAGCACAGAGGGAGAGGTCTGCAGAGCAAAAGAGCCAGTGCTGAGAATTCAACATTACATGATAGAGCACTCCAGGTGTGCTCCAGGAAACATCTCCCACTTTCATTTCACAATACAGGAATCCAGACCACATATTCTAATCACATACCACAATGACATGAACCAAAGCACGCAAGCAAGGACAACTGGGAGGTTCACATCAAAAGCACACTCCCGTTGTGTACCAAAACACTAATAAAGGCAATCAAACTGTCCCTTCCCAACTCCACAGTCCATGTCTTTCCCTGAGCACAGCCATTTGACAAAGAATTGTGCCTGATCCCTGTAGATATGCATTTAAGGATGGACAAAATTGTTCAGGATCCTATTGTGAGACTTTAAAAATTACATTTAGCACATTTGCTACTGATATTTGCTGCAGAATTGATCAGATGACAACTACAGTAATTGCCATTGAGACAGAATCAGCATTTTGTGGCAGTGTCAGTGGGCTAAAATAATACACTGTTCTCCACTTTTTTTCCCCCAAATGGTTACCACTGCAAGGCAGCTGACATTTAATTCCACCTTACAAATATACATAATCTGACTACTAACCATCCCACTCACATAGGCACATGTAAAAGATCTGCTGGACTCAGACTCATAAGTATGCTGACCCTTGCAAGTGTGGAGAACAGAGATATCAGCACTTTTTTAAAGTAGAGCAAATAAAGGTTAGATTTGAAATAGCAAGATTTTGCATAAGCTGAGAGCAGTTCAGTGGAGCACACAAAGTAATGCCACTGGCTCTAGTCCACTGTGACTATTGCTGAGAAGCAATAGCCTACAGGGGCTGCTGGGCTAGAAAGTGTCTGGCAATGTGTGGTGTAGGAAGAGCTCTCATCTATGCAAGTCTCACACAGCAATCCAAGTCTCCATGAGAATTAAATGAAACTACCTGCACACCTACTGAATATCCATCTGGCACCAAAACCTAAATACCTCTTCAGTCAACCTCTAAAATGCTTTAAAAATATTAAGCTACCAATCTAGCCCACCACACCCTATCCAAGAACTTGCATTCAGACTCTCCTGATCTCTAAGCTTAAACAGTTTCTTGTTTAAGCCAAATTTAGCTGAACAATTTATCCTTAGGCATGTCTTTAAATTTAAAAAAAAAAATAATCATGTGATCTACAGACTTTTTTACAGGACTAACATAATTATTGAAAAGCTTTATGTCCCTCCCTTGTTATCAGAGATTTCTCCAAATCTCAGCATAGTAGTGAACACATGCTACCTAACAACCTCAGCTAGGATTGCAACTGGAACCACAGGGTTTCCGCTGCACACTGACAGCTGGAGTTTGGATTTTGGTTTTCTGTTCATTTACTTCCCACCATCCATAGCCCTAAACCCTCTTACCTTCTTGCTCACCAGTTACCACAGGGTTTGAGCCTGTCTGGGAAGCTGGAGGGAAGAACAATCTGTTCATCTAAGAAAACATCTCCTGCAACACAGTGGAGCAGGGCTGGTGGAGGCAGGACTCGCCCTTTGGTTCCCATCGTTCACAGCCACAAACTGGAGCCACCAGCTGTGTGAGCTCAGTCAAGTGTGACTGCAAAAGCCTTGGGGTAGCCATGGTAACTTGTACATCTTCACCTGATGCACTAGAGTCACTGTGTCCTGCTTCTGAGAGAAATACTCATCTCTAGAAGTATCTTAATATTGAAATCTACAGATCTGAAAAAGCTAGAAAGCTTTGAATTGACAAGAAAAAGAAAATCTTTATTAAGCTGACACAAGTAGTTATTCTATTAGCACAGGGCAAAAATATGTCTGTTCTGATCCAGGTTGGACCCCGTCTACTTCTGTATTCCCTGAGTGGCTGCCAGACCTTCTCACAACTGGTGCTGAACAAAAGCAACAGAGCAAAATAAAAGTTTGGGAAAATTATAAAGTAATATCAGGGTCTCCTTTCAGGACAACAAGTGAGAAATAATTCTATCTAAAGTAATTTTTTTCCTCTTGCTATCAATACAAAATGTGAACAGAGCCCTTGAGAGGCCATCTCTGAGCCAACCTTTAAGGTACAAATCACGAGGAAACAGTAGCCTCAGTCACCATATCACTCAGATGATGTGGATGAATCATCCCCCATTTCTGTGCTGCAGATTCTCACAGGTAAAACAGACAACGACACTCACCTCTGTAAAGGAAGTTTATGATCAGCGATATGGAGGCATTACACTGAAAATAATGAATAGTTGCTCTGCACAGGGAACAGGATTAGAAACCTAGAAATTCTCCTAGAGGCTTAATATTCTCAATGGAGAAACACCAGTGCTTTTCCCATTGGATACCATGTAAGGGTTGATGTGGGAAATGTGAAATTAAGCCTCAGTGATATTTGCTTTTTCTTTTTCCAAAGATACATAAAACATAACTCCCTAAAATGTCCACAAAGGGGATTTCAGCATTTTCAAAAATTATAACACACAAAACCTCCCTGTTTTTGTGAGACTTCCAATGTATACCAACATCACTGTCGAGTATCTAGAATTAAAAGCAATTTAACTCAGATAGTAAAATTGGAAGATTTTTGTTTCAAGTGTTTGTCCTTTTGAATAAGCAATTTCCTATCTCATTATTCCATTTCCAGTACTTTTGCTTCTGCCTATAACTGTGTGAAGACATTTTAAAGCTTTAATTCATTTTCCAATTCCAAATAGCTTTCCTTAATCACTCATGTCAAACACCTATTTCACATTTTTAAAAACAATTCTGTGCTGTCAGTAGGAAAAAATTCAAATTATTAATCGCATGCAAGCTCCCCATGCTAATGTGTTTCCTGTCGTTCGCTTCTGGCAAAACATTCATTCAGTAGTTCAGTGTTTGCATTCATGGTACATTTTCTTGCCACTTCATCAGCTAAGGTACAGAATTCATCAAGTTACCCAACTTGGAGGTGTTTCTCACCACCAGATGCCTCACTGAATGCTCCCTGTCACAGAACAATGATAAGGGCAGCAGCACAGAAGACAAGTGAGCCCGTGTCTGTCAGTTTGACTGATGTCTTTGCATCTCCACCAACACAATTCACATGGCTAAGTGAAACTAACAAGCTTGCAATGTACTGCCTTGTACTTCCATTAATAGCTGTGGGATTAACTGGTTACAGCCCATTATATTAGAACATACCAAGGTAGGAATTCTGCTTAGATGAAAATTAATCAAGACTGGGCTGCAGGTCAAGTTTAGCAAGGATTTTCAGAAATTCATAAATTTTTAAGGTGAATGAAATGGAATAAAAAAAACTAAACCAGTTTCAAGTAGTTCTGAGAGATGAGGATTCGACTCTAGTCTCACAGGACTCAGTAGACTATGACTATAAATATATACCTTGGCAGTCCATGGAAAAGAAGACAGCCTAATTCTGCAGTCCTTGTTTAGACAGCACTTGTAGCCCTAGTGCCAGAAAGGCAATGACTAACTTCCCATCACCTCTTCTACGGTACAAACTTTCACGAGAGTTCTTGTTAGACAAGATTCCAGGACTTAGTTCATTTATGGCTCACGGGGCATTGACAACCCTACTCCCTTTCCCAGATGTATTTATTTCAGACCAGATGACTACCTCACCCTCTAAAAGACCAGCTTTGAATTGGGATAGGAGAAGCCATGAACATAACTACTGATTAGGCATTTAAACATTAAATCCTTTTGCTCTAAGTTTAATGTGGAGTTGCATGGCTAGGTGGAGACCCTCCACAAATTCGGAAAGAGGGATTAAAAGGACAGAATCACACACATCTTCACTACCTTCCACTGGCACTTTCAGTCTCCAGTTCTGGGGAACTGAAAATCTGTTTCCTTTTATGCTCAAGTAGTTTGTACTGAATACAAATGGGAATATTTTTGCCTGTTCCTTCCATGTGGAAGCATAAAAATTACTACTGGGACTCCTGCCAGAAATTTGAGTCAGAGAAGTAATACGATGTCTTTTGAATAAAGAACATTTGTTTCATAAGCCTTTCATATTTGTGGATTGTCATGAGTGCCTTTCTGTGTACAACATTGAAATGGTGAATTCTTGGGCCTTCTAAAATGCAAATAAGAAGAAGCAGTCTGTTGCTGTTCTATGATTTTACAGGACTGCAGTACCTGGCTAAATCCCAGAGCCATGATGTATTTCACAATGACAGTTTTTAAGGTGGGATGAAGCGCAGTTCAGCTATTCCAATCAATACTGATGGTATTATGTGGACACCAGTACTAAAATACTTTACAGTGATTACTTTTAATTTTGAAATCCCAGACAAGGTGTGTGCACGGTACAGACATAGCCAGCACAAGTCCTAACAAGTTTTATATTTGTCCTTATGTTTTCTGAATTGCAATATATTCTTGGTATGTCCTAACATTCAGAAAGCCCTTGTCAGCTTCTTGTAAAATCTGAACCACCCCCATCTTTACTGTACAAAATACAGATGAGGCCAATCCTGACCAGTTTGCTTTCCTAAGTCATCGTGTATAAATCCCTGGCTATGATGTTACATGCAAGAGTAAACTCAGACTACCAGTAGGCTACCAGGCCTGCTCAAGCCTCACCAAAGCTGGCAAGAGTCCTTTAACATACAGCAAAGTCAGCCCGAAGTAGTTTCACTCCAGGTTTGACCTACAGATCTGTACACATATAGGGACTATATCCTGCACTAGAGGAACTTTTTGTACTATACACTATGAGGAAGAAATTCATCATTCACATATATCTCTGATTGGTGCATGTGCCCTCTGTAAAAAAATCCACAACAGGCTGTACTCAGGTTGTCTTCCAATACTGTCGTCTTTAGGAATTAGCAATTCCTGCCTTCTTGAGCTGCTTATTTCCTCCTAAATACCTGAGTTCATTTTTTGGGGGAAGTATTCTGAAAGCCTTGATGGCCAGTTTCATAGCAACAGTCAGCCCTGGGAGTAAGCTAAAAAAAGGAAGACAAACAAAACAAAATATAAATTCAAGGCATATCTATATTCAGTACCACCAGATATACAGAAAATCAGAATTATTTTAAGACAAGTGAGGTAGTGGGATCAAACCACTTCCTAGAAACCCAGACCTTGGGCACCACTAATCTAAAAGCATACCACTAATTTGGTTCTGTTCAATATATTATGTCTTAAGTATACCTTCCAGTGATTACTGGCATTATGCTACAAAGGTTCTATACAGAGTTCTTGCCATATTAAATTTTAAATTTTAGCATGGTATCTTAATATTGGAAGGTATAATGACTTCTGAAGAACAAGCAAAACCATTATGAAGCAACCCACATCCCCAGCAGATTTTGCTGGGGTACCTTTACAGTACCTTGTATTTCATAGCACTGGCTAATTATCAGTACTTGCTGGAGTCAGCATGAATTCTCAAATGCCTGTGCTTGAAAGGGAACATCATTATAAGTCTTTGTGGTGTTGTCAAATCAAAAACCCAGATGGACAGACTGCTGACAGCAGAAACTTGTTGCTGGAACCAAGCAACAATGACCATAATTTCCTGGCAAAAGTAGCTACATATGTTGTACTTCTGATGCTTATTCTGTGGCATGACTAATTGAGACAATAGTAAAAAGCATTCTCATGGGATATTAAAGTGATATCTGGTGTTAAAAGTGGCTCTCTGGATGCACTGGTGCGATTATTAAGGATGGACAAAAAACATTTGTCAAACTCCCAGACTGAACTTCGATGAAGCTGCCTGGTAGAAAGCATTCTTTTCAGAGGAGACTGGAAAGCCTCAATGTAATACACAAAAACCCACATTCTGCACTGATACACTGAAGTTGCCTATAGTATATTGAGCTTTTTAATTCCTAGTTATTTTGAAGCACTATAGAGGCAAATTAACTAATTTTCCATGTATTATCACACCTAGGCTCCTAGAATTCACCTCAGGTCATTCCTGCACAATTTTCCAAAAAGAACTGAGTTGAGATCCAAGAGGCCATTATTCAGTGATGATAATCAAATTAATTGATTTCTTTTAATCTCATTTAATCTCAGATTCTAACAATTTACAATTAATTCCCAGATTAAACTCTAAATGTATTATTGATAGCAGAACTAAACCAGTTTTAATGTTACCCTTTTCCCTGGGACAGATTTCAAAGTGGACTGCCAAGTGGACTGTTCTTCTACTAAGAACAATACAGCAAAATGCAATTACGAAGCTGCTTCCTCTGGCCAAAATTAGGGCTCAATTGTACAGAAAAAAAAAAAAAATCAAGCTACAACTACCATATGTAAGTATTTAATTTGAATCACTCTTATCATTTACTCAGCTAATGTTTTGTTCCAGAACACACCTACACATTTTCAGTGGTTACTTACTGCAAGCCACTTACTGTAAGCATATACATAAGCTCCAATTACTTGCATGGTTTTGTCAAAATATCTTCAGCTTTTACTTTTGGGCATTTCCTAATTTGCTTTTCTTCCCTCAAAACATCACAGCCATCTTTTGGTAGCTTCTGTTGGACATGGACTTGCTGGTCATTGCCTAAGAAACTTGTAAGCAATTCTCTCGAGTTCTATTTTAGCAGAGCACCCACAGACATTAAACTTCATATTTTTCAATCTTCATACTACCGGCTTTAATCTACTGCTACACCATGTGCATTGGAACAAGAAAGACACTCTCCCTACAGTGTTCCTTAAAGGTATGGGATATTCTGACAATTAGAATATAGTAGCTTAACTCTATTCTTTTTTTCTACTTCCATAGTGTTCAATAAATTGCACAATTATGGAGGTACCTGTGCTAGTGACACTGTAAGAATTGATACACCAGCACAGCAATTCCCATACTGTACATGAGAGCCAGAGATGTCAGCTCCAATCCCAGCAGCAGCAGAGCTGTACTAACACACTGCTGTTTGTGGGTTAATTATGCTTGCATTTCAGAAGACTAATTAGTTTGGGCTAAGTTTGGGCTAGTTTATGCTAAGTTCAATATCTTTGCACAGTCACAGACTTCACGGATATACTTCTTCCCTTCTTCCATCTTCCCACACACATTTGTTTGAATTAAGACACTACATACTGACGGTTTACCTATAGCCAAAATTTCCATATGGTAGAGAATTTTCTTCAAGATACAACACTACTCTAGAAAGAAACAGAAGTAACATAAAACTTATAAAAATCTCATGGTTAGCAAAAAGTCCAAATCAGGATTTCTGTTAAGAATCAGTAGGAATTAATTTTCAAGCTTTGCCTGACTAAGAAAGCATTAAAACCAACAGTTATGGCAGAAACTATTTAAAGCTAGTGTTTAGTTTTCTAAAGGCACTCATTTACTCGCACTAATGATGTCTTTTTACAACCTTAAAAATCTGCTGTTTATGAAACACTAAAAGGGTACAATGTTTAGGAAGTTATTTTATTTTCAAATAATACTACCTTCGATAAAGTCATTTTTAGATTCAAAACATATTTTCCTTCCCGCATTGAGAGGACATTCTCTTGCAAAGCAAAACGCATAACACTAATTGAATCCAATTAGAACCTGACAATGAACTGTTGCATAAGAATTGGGGATGCAGAATTTCATTACAACCTATAATCTGAAAAAACTGTATGCTCATCTATAGAACTACTTAAATGTAGGGAGACAGTGTGTATTTGTTCAGCAAAATGCAGCGCTTAATTTAACATAAAGGCTGATTTGCAGTTGAAAGAATCTGCATAATTACTAATCAAACTGAATTAGGCTCTTTTCTGGAAAGCAGTTAAAGGGAAAAAATACAAGGCAAGGTTCAAAACAAGTCAGAATATATGTCACTAGCTTGTGTCAATCCACCTAGGTGCAGTTTAAAATCTCAGCATGCTGGGAACTTGCCTTAAGTTTTCAAAGGTGACTAAATGCACAAGACACTCAGCAGACAACCATGAATGCCTCAGCACATTTGAACTTCAGAGAGAACCATATTGTTTATGTTTCACATTTGGTTTTAGTTATTCAAATAATGTGCATTACACCTGCATCAGTTCACAATAAGTTTATTTTATGTGAAGAAAAGCTTTGCCATTAATGAAAAATTTCAGTAGAAAACAGTACCTCCTGCTTTCAATCTAGATTACTCAAAAGTAAAAGCTTGTATTAGTGAAAACTTCAGTAGAAACAAATCTGTAGGAAACGTTCTTGGCACATGAAGTAAAAGCTTTAAACACATTAAGTTTGAATAGAGTATTGACCATGCAACCATGCTGGCAGAAAAGCCAGTTTTTAATGGCTGGTATTTGTCCCTCAAGACAATAACATGGAAGACACATAAACCTGCTTACATAACGTTAATTGTATATAAATATGGTGTTGCCATAATTGACAGTCTCTATTCAGGCCAACCATTTAGTTTAGCAGTTCTAAATAAGTAATAGGCACTTTGCCTTTCTGATTTCCCCTTTCACCCATCAGCCAGTCTGAATCCATGCCAGGGATACTGTACACTGTTATCACCTAAAAAAAAAAACAAACAGAAACACATTCTTATAAACTTTCTTTGCATGGAAAATAGTTACAGTCTATCTTCATGTGATTTCCAATGTCTTAGAACTGAGATTAACTAAGCTAAGCAATGCATTTAATATAAGCATCCATGGAACATAATCTAATGCTCATAAAAATTATTTCACTGGTCCATGGAAAAGAACAGGCAAAGTAGCATATTTTAAAGTCCCATTTTTCTGATGAAATTCTATTCATTACTACTCCTTTTCTATTATACTTTATCTATAAATCTTGTGTATCACCCTCAACTTTAACAGGCAATCTGAAAGAAAGTTCATTGGATCTCCAAGTGCGTGACAGAAAAACAGATAGTGTTGATGTGCTACCTCTTCACAGAAAATCTGAGGCCACAGCTTCTATCTAAGTCACTGTCTAGGTAAGAAAAAAGTCAAATAGAGATATTTAAGTAATGCACATTTAAAACCCCCAAAAGTCTGAAATTCTGGTTTTTGGATGCTCTTCTTCAGGGCTAAGCTACAGTTACATTACCAGGTGGAACTCTGTTCCAGCACTCTTCTTCACCATCTATCTCCACCTGCTTTGTATAGACTCTCTGACTTAAGAGTGCAATTGAATTGGAACAGGAATAAACACAACACAACCTCCACCATTAAAACAAGAAGTAGTTGGTTGTATTTTCGTATTCTTCCCAAATTACAATATTTAACATTTGAAAATCTAATCATATTGATAACGGTGTTAAAGGTGTGGTGACACGCAGACAGCAGAACAGCATCCTGATTGTCTAGCAAATGCTCTTGCAAGCTAACCTGGTGTAACTAATGTTAACTCTCACTATGGAATATTAGCATATATAGGTACAGGACAATGTTCCAAGAGTGCTGCTGAAGTTTAACTTTAAAAAAATCAACTACACAAATTTTTTGATGTAGCACATCTGAACTGGCTACTCATAAGCATTCCTATTTTACTTTCAAATGATCAAGGTACATAGAAAACTCTTACCTCATCTGCAAGTAGCGATAATTCACTGCTGTTTGCAGCATCATAATCATAGAGAACTCTTGCTTTCCTGCTGCCACTTGACGACTTCAGTTCACTGATGCCTGAAGTAACGACTGAGTTGCTTACTGAAGGCAATGAAGCAGAGGCTGAGGCCAAGACTGAGGGAGTAGAAAGACTCTGCACAGGAGTTGTGGAGGACTGATTGTTGTTAGAGAGGAAAGTAGATGGAAAGCTGTGAGAGAAAACAGAACAAAAAGAGTTCTGAGTGAATCTGTTTTACATAGGGCGCTACATGTGCCTCTGTGCCTAAATTAGCATTCTGATTTTTATCAGCAATAAACATAAGTGGACAGCAGTAATGGAATAGTACTGATATTTGTATAACCTAAATAAAGATATTTGTTCATGATCTGCAGTATAAATCAAACCAGTATAATTTAAAATAAATACTGCAACCTTAAAAAAACTTGATATTTGCCTCTTAAAAAAAAGGGTAAAACCAACAAAGCACTGTTGGTCAAACTTAATTCAGACTGTATTTTAATAAACATTTCTTTTGACAGCTCTGCCAGTAAAAGTAGCCTCCACCCCCTCCTGCTCATTCCTCAATTACATGGTTACACAAAAGATTGTGCTGACGAACCAGGGATCAGGGAAATATAATGCAAGTTAAAAGCACAGCCTCTCTCTGAAAGCAAGAAAAACCACACAACTATTTTTGTAATCTAAATCTGTTCATTGATCCAGCTAACTGCATGCTGTAAAACAAAAATATTCGTTACACTAAAGATGAACTTATATCGAGTTAAGCTCCTCCTTTCTAGGTCAGGCTGCTACTTGCTCAGTGCCAGCTGTAGTACTTGCCAGACCCTTCCATGAAGTCAATTAAACTCATTAACCTGACAGAAAAAAAAGGGGGAAAAATGTGTATAATCTTCTACTTAGTTAATGAGCTGAATCACAAAAAACTGTGATGAGTGCCAGAGTGGATACAAGTGACAGGACAGAATAACATGGCTGAAAAGTGGAAAGAGCAGAAAGGAGAGCGAGCAAAGCAGCAAGGCATTTCAGGGCAGTGGGGTAGGAAGAATGGAACAGCCTAGGAGGTATTGAAGAGCTCTGAGATTGTCTCATGTCACTCTGCCCTACATCCTGGGATGCAGTTCCATGGCAGACTAAACTTATTTATTTAGCAGCTGATACAGCAATTTCTTGTCCCTCTGCTGTCTTTGTTGTAACACTCATCTGATTCTACCTGAAGAGTAGGTCAATGAACGTTTTGAAGTTGGCAGAGCCAATGCAGTGAAAAAAGGTCAGCTACCAGGAGTTAGACTGAGTCATGATGACGTGGAACTGTAGCTGCATTTCTTTCCTTTCTTTTGCCCACTTAATTCCCACATGTAACTTCTCTTATGAGTCCTTCTACACAGATGCTTGGACATGGACATATTACATCCCCCCCTTTTTTTGCCTACACTTTTGATATAATGGAGACCTATCCACATCATGCATATATGAACCTGCCAGAAAGTCTCATCTCATCACTTCCCACCTATGCTCCCCAGTTAGGTGACTTCTGAAGATGCAGTTCAGTAGCAACTTTAATCATATAAATCCAGAGCAGTACATTCCCATAACCACATCTGCAGCATTACTGGTGCTCATATGCTCATAAGAGGAGCTGTTTTAGGGAGCCGATGCAGGTGAAAACTAAACCCATCAACAAACTGACTAATCTTTGGCAAGGCAGCTCAAATCTGTAACAGCTGCAGCAGTCCTGCACACACGGTTACAGATTCACCCTATACTTAACCTGGTAAATGCATACTGCCACCAAACAGGGTGGCCCCACTCCTCTATCCCATTTTAGCACAAATGTTCATTCTCTGTCATTAGAGTCAGATCTGTTGCTTTTGATTCAATTGGATCTAACCAAAAATCAAGAAGATTGCTAACTTTTCATCAGAACATCTTTTCAAACATGTTCGCCTTGCAGTCACGCAGTTATTTGTATGTGAGCAAAGGGAAAGAGCAGCGTATCATGAAGGACAGCACTAGCCCCTTTACAGTCAGGCTGAACTGCATATAAAAATTGGGAAGACTTCAGGAGACCATTCTGAGTTTAGTTAGCAGTTTACTACTGTGCAGAGAAGGAAGTACCACTTCCCTGTCTGGCTTACCTTGACCTCACTTGATCATAAAGACCTGGTTCAACTCACCAAAAGAGACTTCAACTCCACAAATTAATTTTTTTTTTCATTTGCTACATTAATTTTTCAAACTAGTTCACCAGGTTCCCTGACAAACCAAATAAGCAGAACAAAGGGAGGCAAAACTAGACCCCACATTTTTGTAAGTATAACTCAGCTGTACTTCATGATGTATTTATTACTTGATTAGTTGGCATTCAAACAAAGGGATTTAATTTTAAATGACAATCAGCTGTTTCTCAATATAGCTAAATGACTGCTTAATATACTGCTAAACCTGTTCTCTGTTAACACAGTAATTACTTGTAAGTCATTCTGCTCAGTTCAAAGGGTCACTGGTTTGCACAGTCAGTGGAAGAGAAAACCAAAACTTTATAACCACTCTGTCAATCAGTAAAGCATTAAGTCTCACTCTCTTTGCAAAACCATATGTAGGCATGTTACTGGAAAGCTTCAGCTATACAGAGGTTGTCTGGAATTTTTTTTTTTTTTGAATGCTTGAATAACACAAGTTTCACAGCTTGTAGAGTAGGGGACTAGTAATGGATAATCTGAAAAAATAATTATGCCAAAGGTTAGGTTTGTCTGTCAGGGAAGCTGAGAAACTTCAGAGCAAAAGCAGTTATCAGAAAGAAAAAAAGCAGTCAGAGTATCAGAATATTTGAAACAGATTTGTTTAGTTCATTCTGAGGAACTGAAAAAAAAAAAGGAGATTTGATTTAAAGAATCAATGCAGTCCCACAGGAGGGAGAGGCAGTACAGAGGTAAGCAGCTGGTTCCATTTCTAAGAGAAACATCCGTAGAAACATGTCTATTTACATAAAGAGAACTGAGCACAAGTTTTCTCCCCACCTTCCCTATAGCTGGCTCTGGAGACTACCATCAGTGCTCAGCTTTGGATCTTGAATAGTCTCAGTGTGAACTGGGACAGGGTTCATGCCCTGGATCCTGACCCAGGGAAAACATAATATGCATCAACTCTGAAAACCAGGTTTCTGTTTCAAGTAACAAACTATGTCGCTTAGAGGCTGAACACCTTTGGTCCATCAACCACCTCAAAACAAAGTTAAGTCCTTCACAGTTCTCGGCTTTCATATGAGAATATTGCACAATATCATTCTTAGATGTGTGAAAAGAACACGTGTAACTAAGCACTATGTGGCAATCACCAGAGTGCTGGCAAATATAACCAAAATGTAGCTGAGCTGCCTAAGCTGTTTATTTGGTACTGCATCTGCCTACACACAACACAGGAAAGGGAGTACAGTACACAAACCCTGTTCATCTGTTTATTTAATTCAATTGCTACGCACCACATACCTACAAATGGAGAAACTCTCCCAAAGCAAGGAGCACAACTTGAGACCCTGTCCCAGTGCTCTCTGTTACAGTTTAGTGGCACTCCCTTGCACAAGGAAGGAAAGACACACCCAAGATTTAATATCATAACTATTTTAATCCACATAGGTGGAGAAGCTTCATTTGACTGTTTGAGGTATTTAGAATTTTGCAAAGCTTCCATGCTTTTGGTCTTCTAGCAGTCATACTAATTTTATTAAAAATACTAATCAGATCACAGCCACAAAAAGACATTCTTCTGTTTTTCTAAAGGCAGTATTTTCTTCAGATACACTTTTTTATACCTGGTAGCAGCTTACACAAATTTTAAACAAAGACAGCTGTTCTGGGACAAGCTATACTAAAGCAGATTTTAAATAAGAATATGTTCTTTCTTAGAATAAGGATATTATGTTTAAGGCTTTCTGTTTAGTAAATACACTAGGATAAGAGTACGCATTTTAAAAATATCATCTCAAAATAGTTGTGTAAATATATTTCACTTAATTTCTAATTTAAGAGTTGTTTCTTCTTAATACAGTATATCTTTATTTTTAAGCTTTCAATTCTACAACCTGTTTTTGTGTGTTGCCACATTTTATAGTTCAATACTTCTTTCCACGGAATGTAACTTTAAAAATGTAGCTTTTTTTAAGATTAAAGTTTTAAAGACTAAAAGTTTTAAAGACTACAGTTTAGTAGTTTAAAGTCTTTTTCAAGGCTAAAAAAAAAGTCTTTAAACTACACATTCAAACAAACTGAGGAAAGGAAATCAAATGCCACAGGAAGTTGCAACTCAGGAAAAGGATAAGACTCAAGAACACTTTTGTTTTTACTTCCTTGTCGTGGAAAACATAAACAGCGATACCTTAGAGACAGTTATTTAGAACAAACACTACAGTAAACTTCTAAGCACAGACAATCCTTCAATGCATACACTCACCTAAATAACATGATCTGTATAACCCTAAGAAAGGCTGATTTGTGAAGAATTAGAATAGGAAAACTTTATGAAAAGCAAGTATGTAGATCTCCCTACATCCCCACCAATCACACAGAAAGGATTATAAGCACAAACTAACATCAGGTTCTTCTCTTACTTTAAAAATGCTAAACTCATGAAACAGTCAAACTAGACCAATTTGCTCATTCCCCTGTGAGTGCTCTGGATTATGGATATTGTGAACTACATTTCTCCCCAGATACAATATCTGTGCTGGCAACTCACAGTGGAGAACAGGGTTTCACTGAAAATCAGGTAGTGCCCCGTAGCAAATAAAGAGGCAACAGGAATTCATAGGCAGTATAAAAACTTTTCCCACGTTGCACAGCAGTTCAGTAGCATGAAGCATAAGACAACTGAATGATTACAAATAAATCTCTAGAAATTGCTTTTTGTGCCATTAAATGAGGTTACCAAGGACTCACCCTCCTCAATTACAAGATACACAAAATGTCAGTAAATCAACCCTCAAAAGGCATTAGTGCTGTGTGTATGCTTAGGGAAGTACTTGCACTTAGGTAATTACATATCCATTATCTGAGAACAGATATATTTCCTTTCAGTCCAGCATGCCTGTATGTTCACCACTGTTATATCAGTGTAAGTTTTCCTACTATTCATAACTTCAGGGAAAAAAACCATTTTTTTCTAAGTGCTTTATACAGTGCTACTACCTTCCAAGCTGTTTCTGGAGATCCAACATATATTGGTAACATTGTGCATAATAGGTCATCTGAGCTTCAACAAAGTCATTCAGACAGCGGAGATGATGTGCCTATAACACAGCAAAGAATTCAGGTTTTTAGTCTATAAGAGTACTATGCTGCATTAGAAAGAGTAGCCACCTACTGGCACTTAGGGATTAACACCAGATAGACATAGTGACTGGATTCACCAGGTAACCAGGATAAAATTCCACAAAAATTAACATATCTGAGCACATGTTTTTGTCATTTCAACACTCAATTGATCTGACGAATGGGAAGCTGAACATAAAGGATGAAAATGAAAGCTCCTGCATTCTGAAGATAAATGGGAAACTAAAGTTCAATTCAGTGGATGCTAAATTAGAATTCAAAAAAATAAAACACCCCACAGTTTAATGGTTTAATGCAATGAAGTGAAACCTCACAGCCCAAAGTTGCCAAGCAGTTCACTGTAGCTATTTTTAGGAAGTGCCCTGACACTGACTTTCCCCCTTTTGGGTACTCACATGTGTGCTGCTGATTCCTTCCAGCAGAAGTCTGGTTATCTCTGCTTGACGGTCAAATTCACTCTGAGTAATTCGTACTTCCTGCTCAGACTAAAAGGAAGAAAACACATTAGGTATTTGTACAGCGCTCTCTGCTACACCTTCCCATGGCAACAGCCCCATTTTATTCAGAACTGCTCATACAAATGCATTCATCAGAAGCTTAGGTGTTTGAAATCTGCTTTTTCTTTGCAGACCTTCACTAGGCAAAAAGAATAATTGCATTATGGGTTCAAAAATGTTGAGGCCCTGTATACACAACAAGCACCTTTATTATCAGACACCTACTACATATGCAAAAGAAAGGCATTTTTCTGCCAGCAGTATTACCCCATCTCTCCCATAACAGACCAAGTGTTCACTGGCGTAACAGTGTCTGCACCAGGGGTTCTGTCAGCATACCAGTGGCAGCCATAAATAATGTCATTTTTTTCTATACGTTAACAGGTCTCTGATGAAATAATTTAGGGTAAATCTCATTATTTTTGCCAGGCAACTGCACAGCAATCAGCTGTACATAAATCTTTGATATTAAGTTTTATCAGGATATCTAATAATTTAATGTCTTATTCTGGCCACCAAACTACAACTATTTCTGGAGCTTGTAACTGAAGAGTCCTTGAAAATAAATAAATCTGAACTACACCAAATGTTCTAACTTCAATTAGGGTAAAAGTTCTATTAAAATTACTGAATATAAGTCTCATATTTCAACAATTCAAATTTATTCCTTGTTACATATCCTTCTCAGCAATTTTTAAATAACTTGTCAATGTTACAGTAGTTTTAAACAACTTCAACCTAGTACAAGCCGAAGTTACTTTAGAGTACTTCTTTGGGGGCAAAGAAAAAAGGATACTAAACACACAAATACATAATATGTATTCTACTATCTAAGATTCATTGTTCCAAGATAGAATGTCCTCAGCCTGGAATCTGGATTACCATGCTTCAATGTTCATATGCATTTAGTGCCTTGCTTCTAAAAACAAACTCAAGGGCTAAAATCTGCATTAAGTCCAAGATGCAGCATTTACTATTTGCAACAAAACAGAGGAAATATATTTTCATGAAACTTAATGAGGTGATACCAATAAAACACTGGTTTCAAAATAATTTGATGTGCTTCCAAACATTCTGTTCTTGCATTCAGCTAATGTTAATCAATAGGAAAAGTCACATGGAATCTCAGAAAAGAGTACAGAAGGACGATGCAGTTACCCAAGAAATGTTTTTCCATCTGAAGTCACTGCAGCTGGGAAGGCTTACACATTAATTAAACAGTGAGGAAGCAACTAGAGAGAACTGTGTGCTTCTTACTTGAAACTGAGATAGCAGTGTTTGTATCAAGTTACAAACTAATTAGGTTTTCTAAGTTTGTTGAGGAAAGAATCTTAGAATTTTCCTATTAAATCTTTTACAGTTCAATTTCTAAATGCCTCCTTCCCCTTGAACTCACACTCACACTCCCCTGTTTCACCACAACTCGCAAGAAGTTGGAATAGAAAAAGTCTTCATTTATTTTCTCTCACAACTCCCAAGATTTCAAAGCTGCACATCCCTGCTTCTAATGGCAATTCCTTACACCTCCCACAGCTACCCAGCTAGTCCTCCTCTAGAAACCATACTTCAGGGACCCTGCCCTCCTCCTATTGACCTAATTTTAATTACCCCTCCTCTACAAAAATCTCTTCTTCACTGTTAGCACACCCTCTTGCAACTTGCTCCCAATACTGGTTTGTCAGAGCCAGTGGGCCTAAGAACAGGCCTTCCCATGACACCAGAGCAGCTTTGACAAACATGCCATTAGATCCACTGAGTTTGTCCCTGTGCAAAGGATGACAACAGAAGGCTGCAACCCCCATCTCAAGGCTAATGCTAAGCTTATGAATCAGATTTCAGTGCAGGTGGAGTTTTCAGATGTGCCTCCCCCCAGCTTCAGTTGCTGAAGGTCTAGTGACACTGGGGAGAAAGGTGGAGTGTTCCATGTTCTGGGTGAAAGCTGAAGATCAGTGTCTTTGGGACAATTTCCATTACTAGACCTAAACATTTTGAAAATTTTCAAATAAGCTCATTCTTAACAGGTCATTTTTAATAGGATATTATACCAGTAAATTTTGAGGGACAAGTCCTGTAGTTCTTTTTCTGTTGTATCTTGTCACATGAGAATCATATAGTACTGGCACTAAGTGACAGCCAGAAGCAGCTTACTATAAAACAAGCCTCAGGCATTGTTTTGCCACTGCAACCTGAAAGACCCTGGAAGGAACAGTGAATTCTGATGTAATGCACCAGGCTGCCAGCACTAGACTGAAATCAACAATATGTGATATCCTTTATTAAAGTAGACTAGCACAACTTGTGGTTTCAGAATTCTGCAGTTTTTGTTTACTTACTTTTGTCACTTCCTCAGCCCATATCTAGTCAGCATTAAGAGTGGGGGGAAAAAATAAAAACATACAAACTTAGATATTGGTTGTACTTTATTACAGCGTGTAACTATATTTTGGCTTTTAACTACTTTCCTTTCCTCAGAACTTCACAGGGCTTTAAGGAGTGCTATAAATCAGTCGCCCAAAGTCCTTCATATACAATGAAGCTACAATGAGTATGGATAGCACTACATCTGTGAAATAAGTTAGATACTGAAGAGAGCATGACTTGTAGAAGTTACATATCACAAGAATCTATTTAAAACAAGCTATTACAACATAAGACATAACTACTTAGAAAATGACATGAATCAGACAAACTAAATTACTTTAGGATGAATTTAAGTTACCTTTTTGTGTTATAATAATGGAAAACTATGGAAAGCTATTCTCATTTTTACACTGAAACAGATAAATGCTTTCTCTTGCTAATTTCAATACCAGTTTTCTATTTCACAAGCACTTTTATTGAAACCTAAATTTAATTAAAAATGCTACAGAGGTATCTCAAACTGAGTAATAAAGTAGTAGCAAGCTGTACAGTAATATCATAGAACTGCAAAGGATTTACTTTAAAAGTTAATTACTTCAGCTTGCTCTTCCAATTCCCTCTTGCAATGTGGTTTTCCTTTAACCTTCATTTTCTGCAGTTTTAAGATGATGACACAATCAGGAGTTTTGCAGGAAGAAATGTGTATAGAGGTTGCAGAAGCAAATTGTAACAAACAATTTTATTTGCTCTTTTATCTGATCACAACTGAGATATCTGGAACACTAATGGAGATGAGACCCAATATGCTGTGCAGATCCAAGACCCAAACCAGGACAGGTTGGACAGCACAGTCTATGCTGTACATAATTAACACCTTTCTTTTCTGCTTTCACAATTATGGTGCTAAAACCAGCTGCACTAATGAGTCCTCTCAACAAGTTTAGGATACATTGTACTCTAAGTTAAGCCATTAATTTCTGTGACCATTATTCAGTTGCAGCTATTTGTAACACATTGCTTGAAAGGAGTAATTTCTACATAGTTCTGTCTTTCACATAATCCACTTGTACTCACATTAAAAAGAGAGGAAAATTAAATCATTCCTTTCCCTCCAGTGGGTGAAAATAATTTCAGAAGTGAAAAATCACCTTTGTATCTTAAGTTTACTTTCATAGAAATTAGAATATAATATACTGAATATTTCAGATTATCAGAAGTAATCTGATAAAAACAACACCCAATGCTGTACTGACTTAAGTGCATCTAGTGCACTGTACCAATCCATTTTAAAATGGAAAACATCTAAACAAGACCAAAACAAGCTGGATAGCAAGAGGAAACATTTGACAGGGAAATGAATGAACACAGGAGGCCAACAAACCTTTAGCCATTTTACATGCAGCAAGTTGAGCACGTAAGAGACATTTACCATAATGTTATTCTCTTCAGGCTGAGAAGTATTTAGTTGCTTAAATGTATAGATAAAAGACAAAAGCAAGTTACAACACTGTGAATATAGCAGGTGAATAGATTATCGGCACAAAGCACTGCAAATTTAAGCTAACCAAGACTGCATACAGATATATAAAATAGGTTAGATTTCTATTTTAAACACTGATCTAAGCTATTTCAGTTGTACAGTAAGCATGGGAGAAGTAATTTTCAAATATTATGTATTTTTAGAACAGGGAAAAAATAATAACATGTAAATGTAATTTATCACTTTATCCTGTCTAAGAAAATAGTAAAACAAAAGCTGTCATCATAACTCTATACACTTTGCTAACCTATCAGTCCAGACCTGTTTATTAGGTCTTTTCTTTATAAATAAGTGAGCCAGCAAAATATGAACCATTTACATCACATCCATATCCAGGTTAATTCTCATTTCTATATAGCAGCAGATAAAGTAGAGGTGCAATTTTGTTATTTCTCCTGGAATTCTACAAACCGATACTTATTAAACACACATAGTGCTGTCAAAAGGTAATTAGAATTAAAAGCATAGACAAAGTAGTGAAGAGGCTCAGAGTTTCATGCTCTACCAGCACTAAATTATTTGTGCATAAAACTGCAAATTACTTGTTATATGATACTTAGGAGTGGTCAAGTAGTAGCAGCAGCAAACTTTTAGTAAGCTCTGGATGATATGCACTGGTGATAGAACTAAAACTGAAGTATAATATATATATTATTTTAATACAAAGCTCAAGAGGAACAATTTATTTGTGGTCTTTTCATTGCTTTAGAAAGTAAGGTTTAGAGGCATTTTAAGAGTTTAAAAAGCAGTCATTTTTTTTTTCAATTTAATTTCCTTGAGCAAGCATTTTTTGAGGGAATAAGAATGGTTAAGTGATGTGAGTTTAAGAGTCTCACCTCTGTTTGGTGGTGTGAAAGCAATATGTAAAGAGCAAAACCACAAATATATTTCATATAGAAGTTAAGTATAGGTAGGTTCATCAGTTGAAAGTAGTTATACATATGCTCCAACATTTGCAGAGATTCAAGTATTTATATTTACACCCATATTGACAGATTATAGCAAGTCATTTTTGGCAGTATAGATTCATCTAGTATAGAAGTAGTAAGTTCAATCTGATGGAATATTCAAAAGTAGAAGACTTTTAAAGACCTTGATCAGTAATTCACTTTTATTTCCTTGTGTTCCACTGAGGCATTTCTTACAAAAGTAGCTAGAAAAATAACGAAGGTAAGAAGCTAGGACTGGAAACATAACCAAGAAGTCAAGTTAATAAATATAAATCAATACGTTTCAAAGTTATGGACAAGTTTAAAAAAACCTCTACTTACTGCAGCTCGAGCTTCTGCAACTTTTGCCTTCTTCAGTCTGGTTTTTGCAGCATCCAAATCCAGTCTCTTATTTTGTAAGAGTTTACGTTCTTTCTGGAAGTCAGTTAGGTTAGTTTGTGAGAACAGGTACACATACTGACAAGCAAAAGCCTGTCTACTCTGAAATGTTTTTAATGAAGTATCACATACAAAAAGGTTCTTCAGCTGAAGAGAGAGAATTAGATCCTAACTATTCTCACACATTTTATACTAGATATACATACTTTCAATAGAACAATTACCAAATGCGAGTTTTCATAATTATTTTGATTTTACCTGGGCAAAAGCAAAGAAAATACACCAAAGGCACAAATTTTACTCAAGTTTTTCTACATTAGCTTGAGGAAAGCAATAAAACACCATTATCAACTCCTACATTTTGAAGATTGACAGTTACAACTGGTGTGAAATGCTGAAGAATGTACAGTTCAACTTACAGTAATAGTTTTGTAGTCCCCTTCAATAAAGTTTCTTAGGGGAGTGAGAAAGTTTATAGCAGAAGTTTGAATTAGTTCCCTGTCTGCTGTCCCAATTCGCTTTTGTGTTTCTCCACATTTAATGAGTGCATTTCCTGCAAAGGAAAAAAAAATATTTTAATTTCATAGTGATTCAGGCAGGTGGTTAATACAACAGGTTCATACAGTCAGAAAAGTTTAGGCCAGCACTTTGAAAGATAATCCAGTGCCATGACAAGGGCTTTCAAAAGAAAACCAAATCAGGTACAAAAAAAACCACCATAAAAACAAACAAACAAAACCCTAAACAAGCACCCAAACACCAAGCCAAACCATTTTTACTAAGGACAATCACAGATCAAGGCAAGATCTCAATGAGAACAGATACAGCATTGTAGAAGTGACACCATGGCAACTCCATACTGAACACCTATTTCAGAACCGGGTATCATACCTACTTATTTTAATCCAACAACTTCCTTCCCCCAGACAACATTTTTGTTTAAGTCAAGAGTAGCTGGTAGCAAGGAAAAAGCTTATTTAGCTTTGTAAAATTATGTACTTCTCCTTGTCCTCATCTGCTCCACCTTCTAAATAAACATTTGTATAATAAGTGAACAATACTTAGAAGTTTGTTTGCAAGTTAGGTATTGAAACTGAAGATGGTGTATCAAGAGTAATTTCAATAGGATGACATGGCTTAGCTAGAAAGGACACTAAGTTTTCAGAGAACTAAAATACTTTGTCACACTGCATGAAACCCAACAATGTACCTATCTTTATGCTAACAGATTATGTTATTTGCCTGAATTCAAAAAATTCTGCAACTTAAAGGACAGTGTGCCTCTAAGTACAACTCTGATGTTAAAAAGCAAGACTTGAGGCTGATGGTCAGAAGGAAGGCCACAGATACACAAAATCATGTGGAAGTAAGAGGAACAAAGCCTGCCATTATTGATTTTGTACCCATAAGACTTCTACAAAACATTTACTTTTTTTTTAATGGCACTTTCCTTCATTTCAAAAGGAAGATCATTATTTGCAGATAAAGGACTCATTCTTCACAGAAGAAAAGTTTTCCCTCCCACTGTAATTTTGAAGAAAGTAACTGAAGACAGTGAACTATCAAACTTTGCAGACTATTATATATACAGACACCTATGTTTTCCAGTTGCTTAAGTTAAATTAACAGCTACAGTTATCAGGAATTTATTAAGAGTTGTAGAAAACACTAGAATTAGACTGTATAATTAGTGGCAATGTAAAAATATTAGATATAACACCTCCAACCCTCCTGTCATAGATATGTAAGTTTACTGGAGAAGGAAAAAATTTAGATTGTGTTCTACGCTCTTATCATATATTAAGAAAACCAGGAATCCTGCACACTTAAGAGAGGCTTCTTACTCCAGAAGTTAATGTCAGATAACATTTTCACTCCATAGCACAAGTAAAATTGATAAATATTGTCAGATGTGCAAATGTGTTCCTTTAAAAAAGAAATTAAATTCCAGAATCATTTGTTCTGGTAAGAAAGTTATCCATCCACAAAAATGGATACCATTCCAACAGTAGGTTCAATTTTTAGATTTGGATAGAAACATCATCACTGATCTCCCAATGCTCAAAGATACACAGCAAGTCATCTCAAACTGTCACAAATGTCATTGAACTGTTTTATCTAGAGGAAGACAAGAAATATCACTTTATATTGTTTAAAAAAAAATTATATCTGTGCTTTTTCTGCTTCTACTTACCGTAGGCTGTTCCTGGGCCAAATTCATTCCCAGCATCAATCATATACTGGCCTAGTAACTCTGGATTATTCATGCGACTTGGTGCTTTGCGATCCAGCTTCTCATAGACAAATTCTTCTATTCTGGCATCTAAAAAACATTTATTTTAAATAATTACTGCCATTTAAAGCACAAGTTAGAAAGAGAAACAAACAAACTGAAGAAAAAAAGAAACACAAAATAAATGTGAAAATCCAGCCATTAAACTCAACATTAAGTGAACAATGTTAAGCTGAAGATTCTGTTCTTTGAAACCAACTGTGTTCCATGTTTGCCATGCTACGTTCAAGTGTTTCCTAGAGCCATCTGTGAAAGTGAAAAATTATACTTTTCCTCTCCCTTTTCAGCTTTTTTGATCAGAAGTCTTAACTGTGAGAGCATAACAGAATGTTTCTCCTTAAAAAATACAGTCTTTTGTTCCCCCTTCAGAAAAAAAAAATTGCCAAAATTGTTCACTAGAATTAGCAGACTAGAAATTAAGTTCAACAACTACTGCAGGTTCCCTATTAAGATGTTCTGAAAGTTTGATAGCCCTGGAAATTATAGACTCTTCCCCACTTCCCCTGCTCCCTTGAAATACTCTGGAAGAAACTCTCAAAGCTGTAAGGAAGTGTTTCATTCCTATCTTTTCTTAGTTTGAGCAATAAAATTATCAGAAAAACTTGTTGAGACTATATGAACACGAATATCCATCTATCATAATATTAAGCCACTGTGCCCTTCTCAGGTGAAAAAAACCTCACACACATGAACAGGGATCCTGTTAATTACAAAATCAAACTCCTCAGATACAATACCTGATTTCTCTGACCAATTGCTTTGATTTCCCACCCAGCTGGTTTTATTTATACAGTTGGTATGAACTAATTTCAGCCTGCAATAGTGCAGACAACCACAAAGAAGCTTTCCAATGAACAAACCTGCTATTCTGATGCAACCAAAATAATACTTGTTAGACAACTTTCAATAGCACTGGAATAAATAACTACTCTCTCATGAAGGTCACAAAAATTAACCTGACACAGACAAACATGGGTACCAGTGCGTTCATTCTCTGGCACCAAGGGTGAACCAAAAATAATAAAAATTTATTTATTTTCTTTACTCAAACCATGAAATTTATTTTTCCCTAAATCACAAAAGAACCAAAAAGTGATCTAAAATTATTGGAATGTTACATGGGTCTGACTTAAAGGTACAAGTAAAAATGGGATTGAAAGTGATTTTTCGTCCCCTAGACAGGGTCACTCCATTGAACAACCACCAAAAGCAGCTCTGCAGCATGTGATCCTTCTCCCCAGCAGGCCACCAAACAGCTGAAGTTACAGTCACAGACGAAGACCATTGCGTAGCACTGAGTATTTTTAGCCATCAGAAAATGGACTGGTCAGCATAACTGAGATACTACCACATATTAGCCTTCTACTGAAACTTCTTCGCACAGTTCCACTAGCCACCAGTTAGTGCTTCAATATTCTAAGCTTACAATTTTCTGAAAAAGCCCAATAGATATTGCAAGTACTTAATTGAATGAAAAAGATAACTATTTCCTCTGGCCTAGACAAAAGTAAAAATTTGAGTTAGAATATTCCGCAAGTCGTACCTGCATTCTTCCCACAGGATTAGTTGGTTTGGTTTTTAAATACTGTTTTTATGGAACTAAAAGATCCAACAGATTTCCAAAGTAATACTTCAAATATCAACATTACAAAGAATGTATCTACTTGGCCTTAGAGAAGTGCTAGCAGTGTATGATTTACCTTTACTAATAAATCCTAGCTTAGTATGTCACTATAAGAATATTTATGTTTTCAATGCAGAGGTAGTAGCAGCATTATAATTTTATCATGCGATCAAACTTAAAGGAGGTTTAGATTTTTTCAGTACAGTAGTTCACCCAGTGACTAGAGACCAGGTCTTGACTTGAAATCTAGATCTATACACTAAGCAAATTCCTACAGCTCCCAACTCTAGCACAACTGTAGGATGAGTCTAAAACACCTCATCAACATTACTACACATAGCAGCAATTTTAGAAACAAAATTAACACACCACAAAACTACATTTCCTCTACCCATGTTTTTTTCTGTTACTATTACAGTAAGAGATTCAACAGTGAAGAAATCATATTTGACATTTTTTTGTATTGCCTAAGAAGGGTGCATCAATCTAACCATTCTTTAGTAATGGAATTGTTAAAGACAGGTATTTCAGTTCATGTTGCCTGCTTCAGGCTGAATTGTACTGTGCAGAGAGTTTAAAGTAATGAATTAGTAATGTAGTTTCTTGAGCCATCGTATCTACCCCATGAGGAACTTCAGAGTTCTTAGAGCTACCCAAGATATCTGGAATTAGAGTGGGAAATTCAATTAAACAGGAAACAATTAAAAAAACCTGTCAGCCTGAGACTGACCAGAGTATGGAACCAATGCTACAGTTTAGAGAGCTGTCTAAAGTTTTTCCCATTTGAAGGGTTAAGGACATACCACCAATTGGTACAGTGTCTCTGATTCTCACTAGCTCTTCAAAATGTGCTTTCCATAACACCATAACACTTAAAAATTTAAAACTGCTACATTTAGTCATTACATTAGTCATAACTTCAGCAATAGCTATTGCAATAAACACATCGGCAAATCTATTCACTCAAAAGTTGAAAACAAAAACCTGAAGGTCTCCTTACTTGGATTTGGCTGCAATAATACTTCTGTTTGTTTCATTATTTTTTCTGTCCACAATTTAGTGCATTCTGCTTTGCTGAGAAGGTTCTCCAGGTGAGCATCCAGTTCAGTCTTCTCTGCCTGACCAAGCTTTTCTTCCGTGAACTGCAAGTTAGTGAGGTTGAATATACTGTTAGTTCACAGAAATAATTTTCCAGGACAAATTGAAAACAGTCACATTAGTTTGAAGATCATGTTTTAAAAGATCTAACCATTCATTACCCAGTCATCAATAAAAATCTAACAACAAATTTGGAAGTTGTTAAGTTCAACAACACACCTTCACTATCAGGAAAAAAAAAGGGTGGGAGAATGTTAGGTCAAGATGAGGAAGGTAATTTACATTATGAAGAAATCCTCTGCTCAACATGGTACTGAGAGTTCTCATTTTGTCCAATTTTGCCATGTGCTTTGAAACATAAGCCAAAATGAAAGACCAGAGGTAATGAAGAAAATTAAAAGATTACTTCAGTCTTGTATATTTTGTAATTGTTTGGCAACTCTTCCACAGTAAAACCTGAAGACAAAACAGACTCCCACTGCAGCTACCTTGGGTGTATTGAAAAAGATGTCCTGTCTACAGCAAAGAGGACAAAAATAGTGAGTTTAAACTTCAGCATCAAGATTTAAATTAAAATTAGACATTAGAGAAAGCTTCTAAAGACAAGGATTAAAAGCTAAAAGAAACTTCCTTGGGAAGTTGTGAAATAAATATCTCTGGGTGGGAGGTGTTTTGCTTTTTAGAATAGGACAAACCAGTGTTTGATAAACTGTTTAGATATAACTGATCCTGTTATACCTTACAGAAACAGTAAGATGACCTCTGCTGTTCTCGTCCAAGCTGCAATTTCAGTGACAATGAAATACAATCTAACTCTGTTTAGCTAAATAAACACATCAGGCAATTAATTTCACTTCATACAAAATTCATGCCAAGTCTTATTAATCCATGAACAGTTTGGACTTCAATCAGTGTTCTCTGGGAGAGGGGGAAGCTCCACGTTTCACAGCAGGGAACCAAGCAAAACCGGAACTGAGGGTTTAGCCTGCCTCCCTTCAGAGCAGTAGTTCCTCATGATGATGATGATCTCATCACTTGACAGCCTGTTGTTCAAAGTCAGGCATTTTCAGGAGAATCTGGCTTATGATTAAGTCTCTAACAAGCTTACCAATTAAGAACATAACAGGACTGGAAGCATTCTGACTGTCAAACTTCATTCTTAACAAGTTCTTTGGTGGGCAGTAAGAAACAATACAATACAAGTAAATTGCATTGTCTAAGTTCATCTGAATTTCCATCACATGTAGAATAAGCCCAACTTTGACAGTATGCACATCTAAATTCTAGATAAATGCTGTGGCATTTGCAGTTCCACATAAAAGCAAACTGCATTTGTGAGAAATTCAGTTGCAGTATAGAGAAGAATGGAATTTATTCATTAATGTATTACTACTACTGTTTAAAAGGCTTTCAAAAATATGTCAGGAACTGTAGGTTGTTCTCAAAAACTACATATAGATTCATTATAATACAGTAAAAATGGTTTTGGAATTATTTTTTACTAATTACAGAGAAGAATATTTGTATATAAAATGGGCTTTCCTATTAATATTTCCATAAATCTTCTCAGCAGTGTGAAGATTGCTTAGCGAAGACCACAATGTTAGATTTCACATATACACTTCAAGAAAAAGCCTAATTTTGGCAATACCAAGCAGTGTGTTCAATAGTAGTTTGACAGAAGCACTGTTTCCAGCATCAGTGTAATGCAACAATGCTGCCACTCTGATTTCCCATCTCACTTACTCCAAAACCTAAATCTGAACTGATCTTTCTGATTTATGTCCTTTTTCAGATATTACTGTATCTCTTGAGGATAAGAATGAGGAAGGTGGTCCTACAAATCAAGAATTTTTCTTCTGCTTAGAAAAATTGTCCCAAAAAAGGCAAAGACTAATTATTTTCTACTTTGATTGGAGTTCTGAAAGTTTTAATTTTCTTTTTACTAAAGCTTAAAACAGGTCACAAAGAGATACCTAATGTAAGCACTTGCTGGAACAAATCATATCAGTAAGCCATCTAGACCATATACATCCGTCTGTATTAAATTCAAAATATACACACAAGCTGCCTGACAGTGACAGTTCACGCACATGGAAATTGTACTGGTTTGTACACAACTGGGTTATCACAGCCCCATCACCACTTCAAGTCCACATTGCAAAATCACTAGAAGGAGAAATTACATTAAGACAAGCCTCTAACTTTTATCTGAAGTCATGGACAATAAAAGTGCTTCTGCTACCAAAGAGTAAAAGCCCAACTCACTCCCAACTGCTGCACATCATCATCACAGCTGGGCTTTGCGAACGAAGATTTGGGAAGGGCTCTACCCATGTTTGCTACAAGGACGCTGGTGGCTAAAGAGGCCAATGCGACAAGTCCGGTTGCAAAAGGCACAGCAGAAAGACTCCTTGGATGGTATCGGCAAGACACAATTCTTTCTGCATTGTCTTTTCTCCTCTAGAGCGATCCTGCGGGCGTTCTCAAAGGAAACGGCAGCGTTACAGATGGTGTGTCTCCAGACCTCCCAGTTGGAGGCCAGAGTAGACCAGTGATGAAGATCAATATGGCCAAGGCTGAGATGTTGTTTCAGGGAGTCCTTGTATCTGCTGCATAGGCATCCTGTCAATTACCCAGCCTGACAGGAGGAAGAACTCGCATTCCTATTGCAACACTCAATGGCAGTACTTATTTCACCTCAAATACCACTAACTATAACCATTTGCTACTTTGTTCCACAAATCGCAACTACTGCAAAACAGACTGAGAACAACTCCTTCAAGCATCATCAGCCTGCCAGAAGGAAGGGTAGGCTTTGATTGAAAATGGCCATTCAGCTTGATTTTTCTGCAGATTACTAACTAGAATGTGGCAGTCTGAACACAGTATAATCTCATCCACAGAAGGAACAGGCTTCTTGGAACATGAGTATCATTGATTGTGGGTAAAACAGTCCCAACCCCCTTGTAAAAGAGTCCAATACGCCTGTGAAACACTTGCAAGCCATTCCCTTGCAAACACTTGCAAGTCTTCTAAGTTGAAATGGAAATTTTAAGTGATTTTCCTACATGCCACTTTACGCTGCTGAACTGTTTCATAGGGTTTGGTGGGGGGTTGTTTCCAATATCCCAAAGTGACTAGTGTCAGGTCACATCATCCAGCAATGCCTTAATGTAAGAGTTGCACTCAACATACAGAACTGTAATTTTTACTGGAGGATTCAAAATCTGGATCCATATGACATTTTTTAAAATTTACAAAATTATTACCCGTCCATAATATCTATAGGCCTTACATAGTACTTTAAAAAACCAACCAACCAAATAAAAAAAAAACCACAAAACCCCCAAAACAATAGGGGAAGCAACAGCTGCGCACAGAACACGAGTTACTCAGACCATAAGAACACCTTAGGGATTTGTTTCTCCCTCTCAATGGCTTCATTAAATTTCTTGGTTTAGGGGGAAGTGGCAGCTGGTAGAGCAAAATTATTGCTTCCACATATCCACTGAATTTTCATTTAGGTTACACAGAAAACTAATATTCAGATGTAAACCAACAACGCTGACAGAGCATAATGGAGTAAACCCCAGTTCACACCACCTTTAAACCATGACAGACTGCAAAAATCTACATTAAAGTAGTCGGTTGATTTGAACAGAAAAAGTCAAGATAAAATGATGAAATCACAAGGTCCCATCACAAGATCTTACAATGAAGGGTGAAACTCCATCTCCTTTTTTTCCCTTGTCCAACAAGAAAAGGGAAAGTGGAGACTGGAAAGGAAGAGTCGGTCTGGGATACATGTAAACCTGGAAGAAGCCGAGGTAGGGGGGGAAGCATGGAAATACCTCTATCACAAAGAGAAGCTACAATGATTGCTTTAAATTCATTTAAATTTGAACAACGTTTTTTGACGAGTTTGCATTTTCAGAGCTCTGCTGTGCTGCTGATCATTGGTTCTCCTTGAATATTGAGGTTTAGAGCAATACATCAGACGGATCAGACGAGCTAACGTTAATCATGCTCCAAACCTGACTGTGACCCAGCGAGAACTCATGAGATACCAAAGTGGATTACTATACACTGCTTGGATGTCCACCTCCCTACAGGAAATCTGTTCAAGTTTGATTATATAAAGAAAAGGGATTATGGCTCAAGACAAGCGCTGAGGAACAAAAGCCAATTATAGTGCCCTTACCGTGAAGAAAGGGGAAGACCGATCCGGAAACAATGCGCTATCAAACAAGCTAAAAACGATACTAAAGCTCTAACAAAACAAAACGCCCAAGCAGACTCATACCAGGCTTTCGTGTGCAGCATCAGAGCTCGACTTTTACCGATCATGCAGCGGCATGGATACGTTTCTAGCAGACAGTAAAACCCGCAGCTTATTTCAGGCGAGACACACCTTTGTCCTTTGCACGCACAAAGTCCGGCCGTGTCTCCCGGCAGCTGATGCCTGCGCACCCTGTCCTCCCAACCCTGACGCCTTCTCCCCTCTTGCCGGTCTGACCTTGGGCAGTTTCAGCCCCCCGAGGCTGATGTTGTGCGGCCCGCCCGGAGAACCCCGGGCCTGCCCCGCCCGCGGCCGCAGGACCGGCCCGAGGAGGCCGCTCGGAGCCGCCCATCGCCGGCCGGCCCGGCCACAGCTCCGGCCTCGTCCCCTCCGGTGCAGCCGGGCCTGGCGCTGCCCCGAGCCGGGAGCCCGCGGCGGGCCCGGCAGCCAGCCCGGCCCCTCCCGGCCCCGGGGCGGAGCCCAGCGCCCCGCGCCGGGACAAGCGGCGGCGGCCCCGCGGAGACACCCGCGGCCTCGGCCCCGTCTCCGGCTGGGGCCGCCCGGCGGAGCCCCGTCCCGGCGAGGCCCCAGCAGGGCCGGGCGGTCCGTACCTGCACGGCGCGGCTCAGGAAGGTGCCCGCGTCGGCCGCCAGCTTCTTCACATTGAAGTCCATGATGTTCATCTTCGGCGGGGGCGGGGGCGCTGACTCAGCCCGGGCACCCGCGGCGGCGGCGGCCGCTACGGCCCGTCCCTGTGGGCGCCGCCGGGGGCGGTGCCGGGCCCGGCCCGGCCACAGCGGATTGGCGAGGCCGCGGCGTCAGCCCAGGGCCCGGATCGGCCGGGGAGCGACGGCAGCGCCGGCTCCGCCCCGGCCCCCGCTCCGCCTCAGGCCCCACCCCACCCCGGCCCTGCTCCGCCCTGGCCGCTGCTCTGCCCCGGCTCTGACCCCGCCCCGGCCCAGCTCCGTTCCGCCCCGCGCTGCCGTGAGGGGACGATGGGCGGGGCGGGAGGGGGCGGCTGCTGTGTCCGGCTGCGGGGGGATCCCCCTCGTGCCCTGACAGTGTCCTCGGCCCGAGGATTCCCGGGCGTTATCGGCGGCCCCGAGGCTGCGGCTGCTCCGGGGCGAGTCCGGCTGCCCGCCAGCCCCGGGAGAAGGAGGCTCTCTGAGCCGGTCGCGGCCTTTACCGTAAGGACTCACTGGCGGGGCGGGCGGCGCAGGCAGGGTCCCCTCGTGCAGGCGGAGGTGACCACCCGGGCACGTCTGTCCCCGACCCCGGGGCGGGGAAGCCCAGCCGCTCCCGCGGGCTGCGGCCCGGCCTGTCCCAGGGACTGGCACCCCCGAACCCGGCCCGGGGAGGCGAAGTCTCGCCCCCGCTCCCACTTTTTGAGTCCTGGCTTTTGTAAGTGAAACCTTGCCTTCACGAAAAAATAGTTTTCAGATAGACCGTGAAAATGTAAGCTGGGGATGAATTTTTTAGGAAGCCGTCTAGAAAAAAAAAAAAGGTTGTTTATTAAAAGAGCTAGTTTCTATAAACAAATACTGAGATGCAACTATGCGATAGCACCAAAGCATCACAAGGGGAGTATTTGAAAACCTTGAGTAGAGTAGCATAACTTAATAGCAGTAATCAAGCAAATCAGGACAAAACGGTCTCTACTTTTAGTAATTTCCATTATTTTAACATCTCTCATCATGATTTTTGAATGTCCACAAAGAAAAGAAAGTACCTTTGACATGAGCTAGGACTTAGAAAACAGATTTACATTGTCACATCATTGGCAGCAACTTAATATACCCAACTTAAAAATTATCCTGGTCATTCAATAAAGTAATTTACTTCATAATCCAAATAGAAGTAGTGTTTGGCTGAATTTGATAAAGACAGAGGAAATCCTATGGCATTATGACAAGAAGTGAATTCCAGAAAAGGGAAATAACTGTAACAATCAGAGCAATCTTGCTTACATGCCGGTCAAATTCCAGGAATTAAAACCAAAACAAAACCCAGGCTGTGCAAAGTTCCCATTGTACCTTTTATCCTGATAAGAACAGGGCTTGAAAGCTATTGTGTGTATATGTTTCCTTTTATTCAATCATTTTACCTCTTTCAGCTTTTATTGTCTCACTTATACGTGGATATAAGCGTTTGCATATAAAACCTATATGGCAAGTTTGTTTCCATTTCTTAAAATTAGTGTTACTGGTATATACAAGTCACACAAGTCTCTTTCAATGCTCAGTACTAAATGGTCTGATGAGCGCTGATTACAGTCATATAAGAACTGATTATGATTCCTTGTGGTATCAATTTAGCATATGTAAAAAGACAGCAACATCAAAGATTTTAAACTTGGATGTACAGATGCAATTATTTCAGTTCATAGCTTCCATTGGCACTAAGTTTCAGCAGTTCCTGTGGGTGGAGTTCCACAAAAACAGATGCCAAAATACTGAAAGTAGTGGTGCTTGACCATAAGGCAGAACCACCTCAGGTGAGATGCACCCCAATAATGCCTTGTGAGAGTGGTATATTCAGGCTGAAACAGTCAGTCACCAACATGGTCTAGGTCTTCCCAAATCAAACTACTGCTAATTCGTCCCTGAAACTTGCAGCCTGTTGCTGCCCATGACACGTGAGCCTCACATGCCAGGGAGGAAGGTGCTGCTTTCTGTGTTACATTGACTGACATCCTTGACACTCTGCTTTTCCTCCAGAAAATGATTAAATACCTCTTTTTTCTAACCCAACCTGGATGGAAGAGGAAGGAGACTCCCATCCTTTAAGCCCCCATGGGTTAGAGTGCTGTTGCAGGATTTGGAATACCTACTTTTAATTGCTGCTTTCTTGAGGAGCCCCAAACAGAATGGTACTACTCCTTAGGAAAATGCCTTAGTAGCCAGTACTTCCACCATTAGCAGATGGGCTGCTTGGCATATGTGGGGCACTGGATCTGGTTTTTCAGTTCTCACTTTTAAAATCCTTCCTCTTTTCATGAATGCTAAGCAGACAGAATGTGAGAGGGATAAAATTACTCTTCAGACTAATGACTGCTGCACTTATTCAAGAGGAAGATCTGTTCTACTGCATGTTTACATATTTCATATAAAACTCTAGCTTGGATAACTTTTTCCCCATTTTATCCTTTCATGTAAAAATAAATTCAGTTATTGGATCACAACCTAGAACTCTATGCTTCCTGAATTCCGTGGTATTCTACTGCTCTTAAAACACTACTGAATTACTCTCTTTCTTGACATTCTCTTTCTCTGCATGCTGTAGGCCTATTACATACTGTTCAGGACAAACTCTGGAATTTCTTTTTGGCATCCTAGAAGGAACAGACATTCAAGTATTAACAACTGAATCTTGGAGATTGCTGTTGCCATTTTAGGATATTACCAAATGCAGGCTGTCTGCCCTGTCTTTATTGGAAGCTTCAATACCTGGTTCTAGTAGGAAATGCGGTCCCTCTCTACAACTGCTTTCCAGAGCCGAAAACATGACTGTCAGGGATATGAGTTAGGGATAAACTGATATATCTGGCTCAGGTAAGGAAAGCCATACCTAGCACACAGGCTTAGTTACAAGCCAGATACTGACATGGAGAGTGCTGAAGGTATATTCAAAGAATGCCCAATGTGTAGAGATACCCAAACTCACTGTGATAAGCTGCAAGGACTGAGCAGCTGTGCTGCAGGAACACTATCAAATGGTAGCTGCCTTCAGAAGTGCAGGGTAGACAGCAGCGATGGTTACTTGTAAAAGTACCGGAGCCATAAGATTGTCAGGCTGAAAAATTGTCTCAGGCCGAAAAAGAAATTAAAGCATGTCATGTCCCTGATCTCTGACAATTAAGAAGAGACCAATACACCAGCAGGTGTGGTGAACACCATATTTTGCGTACTATCTGATCTTCAGCCTTGCTTATAACATGTCCAAAAAGGCCTTTTACAGCATTGTACTGTTGGATACAAACAGACACTGAAACATTCCTTCCTATGACTAGAAATAGAATTCATATAGAAAACCCCAACCAACCAACCAAAATTATATTAATATAAAGATTTATAGTATAATTAAAATAAAATATTTTTATATAAAGAACAATAGCTTATAACTGAAATGATTCTCGGGTGAATCCCAGTACTGTTTCCTAACTGTATGGGAAGGTGGTGTTTGAACCAAAGGCTTTGGAGTGAAAGATTTGAAAAAGGCAATCCCAGAAATGCCTTCTTAAGCCAGTTTGTATCCTGTGAAAACACTGTAAATGAAACAAACACATTTTGGTAGCCCATCTAATGTCAATAATGTAGCGCCCATGTTGGAATTCATACTTATTTAGTTCTATAATACACTGAGGTTTATGGCTCATATGTCACTATGTGTATGTACACTACTTCTCTTCCCACTCATGAATATGTAACTGCAGCATATATTTGCATAAAACATACGTTTTATTAACATTTATGTATTTATATAATCTTTTAATGCAGTATAACAGTGGGAAGTTAAGAGTTCTGGCAATGTATTACCAGTCACAACTCTGCAGAACTCCACCTAATACTTTGAAGAATATTAGGAATCCTGGAACCAGATTTTCAAGATAAATGTGTGTAAATTTGATTTAACATTTATTAATGTACAGAAAAGACATATAAAAATAAAAGGAGTAGAATACACAATTTTAAATAAACTTATTAAATTTTACCTCTATTTAATAAGCAAAATTTGTTTTACTGGAATAGATAAGGACATTTATTTGTGTGTGAGTCTATAGAATCTTTGCCAACATTAACAACTGTGAGCTTAGCTTGATAATAACCAGGCAAAGATTATTAAAAAAAGAAAATCAGTTGTTCCAGCTGCCTGGCCTGTGTACAATCAGGCTTTCATGAAAAATCTGGGGACTGGTTTGACAGAACCAGAAAGCAGCTGTTCTCAACAGCACACTTCCGCTCAGAAACTACAGCTGAGTGAGAATTAATGCTTCTTTTCACATTAGTACACTCTTTCAATGGTCCTTGTGGCAGCTGTTGCTGTGCTTCCCCTAACACTCAAACTGGAGTTGTACTAGGACTGCCCACAACAACTGACAAAACATTCAGTAGGCGAAAGTCCTGAAATTTCAGGGAACTGGTCTAGGTAAATCATGTGTTGTTTTTATGGTCCTTGTCCTTTCAATATCGTACTTCCTGGAGCAGGAAGATAATACTTTGGTCCTACATCCCAGCTGTCTATCTCAGAAGAAGTTGTCTATCTTATACTTGGAGGAACTGGCCTCTGTGGAAATAGAAATAAACTTTTGGAGTTTCTTCCTTTTACTATGCAATAAGAGATTAATGACTGGAGGTATATTTGCAGCTTTACCACTTTGCTAATAATTACTGTGAGAAAGTAATTTTATACATGGTACTACAATTTCTCCACATGTGGCATAGGAATAATTAAACTTACCTTCTTCGTGGAACATCATGAAGTCTGTGTGGGAAGCTGGAAGCTGAAATTATTTTAAGACTATTGGGAAGACATTGAGGAACATAGCTTATATGGTTTTACATCAACCATCACATCTTTAATATCTAGTTTGAACTGGCATGTGGCAGTTGTGTCAGCCACTGAGATTACAGCCCAGATATACTGTTCATATATACAGTAGCTTTTCAACAGATATACTGTTTATATATACAGTCATGGAAATCCAACAGTCTTACCCTGTCATTTTCCACATGCTTTTCAGGAAGCACGACAGAGCAAAGTTTTTCTGTTTTTTGCAGAGGTGTTTGGGGGAGTGCTGAATCCTACATTACTTGAACTGACTTCTTCAGAGCATTTACTATCAAGAGAGCTCCATAAACTTCAGCTCCTAATTAAAATAAATCTTCCACGTGCTCCTAAAGTAAAAGTCAGCCTTAATTACTAAAATCAACCTCCGACTATTCATATTTGATTGTACTTTCAAAAATGCTTTTATAACAAGGTCAGAGCATCCTAAAAAGAGATGCTTTGACCTATTTTTGGAACATTTGGGAAATCTGGAAATGTTGTTGGAGCCCACTAGATGTCACTGCCACCACACAATAGACTACTGCAGAAATGTTGCCGTCACTGTCTTTGCAGGATACATACTTCTGTGTAAGGCAGCAAGTGTCTAAGAATTGCTGGAGGAAATACGTTGTGGTCAGTATTGCACCAAGCAGTGCATACAGGGATGAGGAAGGAACAGTGTATTAAAAGGGTCACAGCAAATCTGCAGCTTTTGTGATAGCAGGCTATTGCCAAAATTAACCAAGGAACAAAGAAAGACATTGGAGTCTCGAATTTCTGACATGGAAATGAAAGGTTCAGTTATACCTTTAGAGCAGATGAAGTCATGAGCTGTGACAAACACTGAACAGAGTTCTTGGAGTATCTAAAGAAGCTTCTCTCCACCATATCTCTTTTAATAAGACCTGTAATTATGTCATTGTGGAAGTGTGTGTCATATTTACTCTAAAAATTTTCCACTCTGTGGATTATTCCACTGTCATTAAAATGTGGGCTTGAGGACTGAAACTTGTAATTCGTTCTTTGTTTGCCATATACAGGGTGCAATGCTACTTATCATGCTAATTAGCCCTCACCGATGGATAGTTTGTGCTTTATATTTTATAAGCCATCACCAAATTTTTAGAAATTGCAACAATTTATTCTTTTCTTTTAAAAATAAGTCAATCTTATATCAAGTTCTGCCTGAGGTGACTAAACGATACCAAAGCCACAGCTCATAACTGCAGTGCCAAAGCAAAGGCGTGTTGGAGATGGTGAATTCTCAGTTCCGGGCTCTGGGTCCTATAGAGAACAAAGCGTTAGGCCTTTTGCACGAGCAAAGACAAAATGTCCCTTCGAATTCAGGTACAGCTCTAGAATGGATGATGGAGTGATTTCATGTCTGCTGGTATTACAGAGGTTGACATTTAGCATTTTATTTTTATTTTTATCACTGGGCGCACATGACTAGATAATATTCTCCAAAGAGTGTATAGAGTGAATAACTGCGCTCTGAAATTCCATTGCCAGCAATAGAAGAAAATACAAACACACTGGCATGTTTAAAAATTATGCCAAACGATATGTTTTATTTTGATTTTGATTATTTGTCTCAAGCTTTCTTTTAATATAATTTGCTAATGCTGATATTTACTTGGCACATTAAAAAGTAACATTTCTCTCAGTACGACTTTTTCTAAACAAAACTTGCAAATTATAATTACATATGGTCATATGTGTCTACGTACATGTCTCTATGTATGTACATATGCATCTGTACAAGTGATCATATTTATATTACATGATCATTCTGTTTTGCACACTTCATTATCTGAAAGTGATCTTTCCATACGTCTATAGCAGTGTCTCAGATATTCACCGAAGTGCCGCCTCAAGTGTCAATAGTGCTTTCCCCTGTGATGTGATGCAAGAGTAATTGTTTCATTCTTCAGCAGAACGTGTTATTTAAAAATACGTGGCTTTCTTATAATATTTGACAATGTATTGCCAAAAAAACCCAGCTTCATATACAGTCAGGTTACGTGAATAATTGGTGTTTAGCCTCCGACAAAAAAGTGTAAAAATTAATGGAGAAAGAAATGAACTAGAGGCTCCAAAGCTCCCCAGAGGTCTCCACGTTTCTTGTCCATCTGGGTCTGACAGTCACCTGCTGTGTGCGCACGGACACCGCCACCAGCCGGTGACGGCACAGCCGCTTCCCGAGGCACCTGTGAATCCCAACCGCACGCACCGCTTCTCTCGGGGAAGGGGCGATGCCGCCTCCCCAGGCCCGCGGAGATCGCCGTCCCTAAGCGGGAGCGGTGGGTGTTTTCGGGGAGCGTCGGGCAAGGCCGGCTCACGGAGGGACCGGCACGGCAACGGCAACGGCAACGGCAACGGCAACGGCAACGGCAACGGCTGTGGCTGCGGCTGCGGCGCGTTACTGCGGCAACGGCTCCCGGCGGGCGACCGCGGTGAGGGGCGGCGGGCGCAGGTGGGGACGACGGGGACGGGGAGTGACCCGCGGGAGGGGCGCTGAGGGAGCACTGCCCCACAGGAGCCGTGCTGAGGGGCACTGTCCCGCAGGAGCCGTGCTGAGGGGCACTGTCCCACAGGAGCCGTGCTGAGGGGCACTGTCCCGCGGGAGAGGTGCTGAGGGGGCGCTGCTCAGCGGGCGGGGTCCTGAAGGAGGGATCACCCTGGGACACCCCAGGAGCAGGAGCCGCAGGCGGTGGGTACAGGGGCGTTTGACGAGGAGAGAGAGCCCGAGGCTGGGCTCGGGGCGGGGGCCGGCGTTGGGTGTCCTGTGCCCCAGCGCCTCACCTTCTGTGCCGGGATCCGTGCAGGTGGGAACTCGCAGCTGCGAGTTTTACTACCTCCTTGTGCTCAGTTTTCTGCCATGGAGGGATTTGATTTCTGTGTACCAAGTATGTGAATTCAGTGCTGCCTAAGTTATTGCAAATTATGAATAGCAATATGTGCAAGATTTCAGTTGCATTGGCTCTGTTACATCTCTAAAGTGTCTGGGGTTTACTTGGTCTGGTACACTGGTCCCACTGCAGCGGGAACAACCTGGGATGCCAATAACATTTTAGTTACTGATTCACAGAACACCAATATATGTTAACATATACTGTCTTGTTATACAGCAATAAAACAAAATGTCATCATCATCACAATCATCCTCGTCTTTACCTGTACTTGACTGTACTTCTCCTTTAGTGGACTTTGATCCTCAGGAAAAGTTTATTCTTCCTCATGCTACTGAGGCAAGTTCATTCTGTTCCTATTAGGCTTGATATTTTAAATTCTATTTACTTTGTTAAAAATATTCAAAATATTCTTCCTGGCTTTAGATGGGAAGTAGGTGATATTTCAGAAAATGGGTGACAGTGCTGGACACAGCAACAGTATACTGAAACCATGTAAAAAATTGTATTTGTTCTTTTCTGCTTACACAGATAATATATGATAAATGAAGCACGATGTTTAATCTTCCAAGATGCTGTTTTCACAGGAAGTAATTAAATTCAAGAACTTAGTTTTGTTTATATAGCCAAGAAAAAGCTACAGAGTTGCACTGTGTTACACAAGTTGAGGTCTGCTGGGAAATGTAAGCCTGTAATAAAACAAGACGTGTGCGTGCACACACACACGTATATATATAAATTAAAAAAAAATTAGATGTTTGGAGTGTACTTATTTGCCTTAAGACAACAGGTGGAAGCAGAGCAGTCTGCATTCTGATTCTGTGAGAAGTGGTCATTTTAGTTGGGAACTCCCCGAATTCTGTTATTCATTTTCTCAACTATGTGAAGGAGAATATGGAGGTAAGAATATAAACCTTTAGTCTGACAAATTGTTTTGATGGAGATGCACCTGGCACAGGCTGAGCACAGGAGAAATGGTGGGTGGAGAAGGCAATGCAATCCACTTCTGAAAAAATAATGAGTACTCAGTGGAGCACTGAGTACACAGACAACTTCGTGCTTGGTGAGAGCATCAGTCGTGCTGGTGTGTGAGGGGAGAGGTAAAAGAGAGATGTTTGGAGAAGGAGTGAGGGTCCTTAATAAGGAAGGGGGTGGGGAATGGGATGCATTTAGGTGGTAGGCCTGATACATGGCTCGGGACTTGCCATGACATGGGCAGCATCATTTTCCTGAGCAGCCCTGCCTGGTGAAGAGCTTTGCCAAACTGTGAAAAGAGGAAAGCCATTGCCACCTCCAAATTGGAAGGTCTGCTGTGAAAAATAACACTGATGTCTGAGCAGGTCTTGGCCTTCACCTTCATTGGAGGTAAACTGTTTGCCTTTGCCTTGTAGATGAGGTGTGTTCTGTGAGCAAACAGTTTGAGGACTTTTAGGAAGTCCTAAATGATTCTTTGACCTTTAAAATTTCTCCTGAAGGATTCTCCTGAAGAGCTGACTTATTTTATGTTGATATGCTTGAATTAACAAGATCAGTGACCTAACTGTAAGTAAACTAAATGTTATGTAATTATGAGGGCCATTTTAGGGAAAAACATATGTACTACTGGGAGAAACAGGAAAACTCTGTTCACTGATTCAGCCATATAAAAAAGGTTATCATAGAACTACAAAAGCCATCCAAGATAAAAAATATTTTACTGATCAAAGCAAAGAATCTGACAGTCTAGAACATCATCTAGGAAAATATGTAAGGCATAAACATAGAATCAATGCAAATGTATGTTTTTTACACAAGTGTGAAAGAAACATTTAGTCTTGTCATTTTCTTTAATAGATGTATTGGGAAGATTTTTTTTGTTTTTTTTGTTATGTCCTGGGCACCAAGAAAGTTCCTAAGAATTTGGAAGGAATTTGGCAAACTATGTATGTTAAAACAGGAGGTGGATCAGATTGAATTTTTATATTTCTATGGAACTCAGTGGAGTGAAGAATGTAGATTTCTTTTAAAATTAAATGTGATTTGTCATTGCTGACTTTCTTAACTCTCTTTCAGAAGCTAATGAAAATGGATGCTTATTCTGAACATTATTTTTTAATTTTGAAGAAAATATTCTTGATTTTCGGGTTTTCATAGACAGTACTAGTTTTCTTACAGCATGAGGCTTTTTGTTGATCATTCAACAAAAAGAAAGTTCATAAAGAACAAAGTGTGGGGAAGACAATTTCCTAAGAATGGAAAGACGGTATGAGTGACTTAGGTTTCTGGTCACTTCTCAATTCTGGGAAGTCTTCTAAGTACTTCCATTTTTGCTGATAAATTACTATACTGTCACAAAACAGCATTTCTGTTTATATATTATTTTTTTTTTTTTGCTGACAGCAAATCTGACTCACTTTAGTCAGGAAAGGTTAGGACTGCTACTGAATACAATATTTATAAGTTTGCAGTACATGCAGAGGTTGAAATCCGGATGCAGAATTGAGGTCCATGGACTGACTTTACAGATAGGCATGGGATTGAGATTACAGAACATTATGAGGAATTACATGCAGGACAGGATAAAAAGAAGGAGTTGTTGTAAAACTTTTGATTCTGAGGCTTCCAGCTTGAGTCAGTTTTTATCCTCCCATTAGTGCAATTGAAATGGAATTTGCAATCTGAAAGTCATACAAGTCTATTTCTTTTAAATGGGAAATTACACAACACACACACACAGTTGGACAATTTAAAACAGCAAGTTTAGTTGACAATATCACAGGCACATAAATTCTTTTGAATTTCTAGTAAGAGCTAATGTAGATTGATTTTTGTGATCTTCCATCCTATACTTTCTGGTTCAGTCTTCAAATTCTCCTATCTAACTGAGGTTCCTGAAAGGCTTTAGTACTTATTATTACTCCTTGAAACATTGCAAGTTCTACAAATACTTTTACCATTTGACTATATGTGCTTAAATAACACTTATTTATGACATTTAAAGCCCTTTTAGCTAAAATTAAGAAAGAAGTAGGTGTATGGAATAAACATAGTTTGTTTCCTTCAGCTACAAAGTTCTATGCACAAAATAAATTGAATCTTAAAGGCTTAAGCTTGTGAATATTCGAGCTTTTATATTCATGTGTACCAAATTTGAAAATCTAGCAAATTATATGTAACCAATTTAAAACGATTGAAAAAATGCTAAATCAGTTATAATCAGAGGTAATTTTTAATGTTTCCTGTGTTGCAGTTAAACAGTGAAATCATTGACACTTTGATACAGAAGCTAAGTGAAAATGAAACTCAAAATACAGTAAGTAAATTAATTTTTTTTTTTTTATTCTATCCCATACATCTGAAATTGGCTACATCACAGGGTCATACTATTTCCAGTAACAGTGGCAAAGTGGGAATATTTGTGGTTTATCGTCACAAAATGGAATCTTAGTTTTACAGCTGAAATGTTCATCAGTATGCTTTATTGCTGCATTATTGTGTACAGACATTAAAACACTTTCTTTGTTCTTTTTTTTTTCCATGAAGAATCTCAGGAAAAAAATACTTGAAAGAGAGAAACAGATTAAAGAACTTTCATCCATGCTTCAGTGTGAAAAAGTGAGTGGTCAGTTCTGTTGGAATGTTTTCTTCCAACATACTAGATTCTTAATTAAAAATTTAAATTTTGAGAAAAGTAATTATTTCAAAGATCTATGAAAAAGTAAAATACTGAAAGATGTTTCCTACAGAAATATCTTAAGACCATCAAGACTGTATCCAATCCTAGTAAGGATACAGGTTATCCTTAACACTAATGTCCCAAGGTTCAGGGAAGGGCACACATCCAGACTAGTGGGGCTTTTGACCTCTCATATACTGATTTGCAATAGTTCTGTAAAAAAAGCACTTATAGGGAAGTATTATGGAGTAAACTAAACAGATGTTGTTCACAGTTAGGCATGTCCTTGTCTTTATCTTGAAGTGAAGGAGTACATTTTCATAGAAACATCCTTTTGCTTGAAAATAGAAAAGCTGAACAGAAAAACCTATAAAGATACTGAAGACCACAATGCCAGCAGACCTCAGTGTTGGTGGGATCTGTGTAGCATGCCTCGGTCTGACTAGAGATCTATCTAATGTTGAACAATTCAGGGTACCCAGCATCTGAAGGGATAAATGATTTTCTATGCTCCTTCTTATGTTATCTTCAATAAACGGTATTTTCATCAATATCTGATTGAGTCTGAGTCTGCCTTTCTTACTGGTATCTATAATGAATACTTGCATGGGAGCATTCAATGCTTTTTTGGTCTATACTGATAATATGACAATTTTCTACCTGATTACTTCTTATTTAGAATGAGCCAAAGGAATCAAGGTGGAAGAAATTTCATAGAATCATCTGACCCGAGTTCTGATGACAAAAGTTGCCTCTTCCATTATGATATATGTAATGCCCCAAAAATTACAGTTTAAATTAAATGTATCAATACTTTTAATAGCAGATGGTGGTCTTTGGAATTTAATGAAGATCAGGTCTAATTAGTCAGAGTACAGTTGATCAGTGTAGCTTAATTTTAGTCATCCTGCTAGCTAGATTTGTGTTCATGCTTCCAGGCCTTATTCATACTACTTAAAGTCAGATTAAATATGAAGCATCAATTATACATACAGTGTTTCAAGTTTGTGATTTCTGATTAATATTAATACTAATAGTAACAAGCTACTGCTTGTAAATATACTTGTAGAGCATGTTTTATCTTTTCCAGCTTTTGAGGACATTCGAACGTCAGTTAGAAAATATGTCAAAGTAGAAACAATATAGAGAGCATCATACAGCATATCTCCATAGGCCAATAGATTTGTGTTTATTTCTCTTCCTTAGATCAATACACAGAAAGGAAACCACCTGTCAAGATCAGTAAAGGAAGTACAAGCTCACCTGCAGTGTCAGATTCAAAGAAAAGAAGCAGAAAATGATGAATTAAAAGTAAAAATACAGGTCAAAAGATTTTTACTTGTGTTCCAGTTTATTGGAAAAAATAGCAAAACTTTATTGTGTTCAGATTTGAAATCAAATTTTTGGTAAAAGAAAAATTCTGAACAGTAAAAATCATACGTATTTATAATTTGCACAGTCTGCCTGACCACATTATCTGAATTGCAAGGGGTTTTTTTGGTTTTATTGTTTTGTGTTTTTTTTTTCTATTCTTTTCTCAACTTGTGCACATAAGCAGTTCTGGCAAAGCAAAGTTTAACAAATGTAGAAGTGTTTGCACTCACTTAACTGTGCCATCTGGAAGACAGGTATTGATCCTGAGACAGTCTCAATATAGTCAAAAGAAAGAGATAGGCAAGTCCTGTTTCTGTTCTAATATAGGGATGATGAACCACACCCTGTTTTCATTGTCTATGAAGGAATCAATAAATCTCTTAATACTAACTGAAAGTGAAACACTTAAGACTAATGCCTAATCTCTCTTTGTTTAAGGTAGGTTAAATTATTTCCATTTTTTATTCTAGAAAGCAAGAGTTAAATTTGGGCATTTGAATCAGTTGCTAGCTTTAGAAAAAGACAAGGAAGAGATCATGTGTGAGAGGCTAGAGCTGTATGTGGCCTCAAATTTCAGTATTTGAAACCTGTCAAGAACATAGGCATGAATGAGAAAACATTGGCTAAAAATAATGTATTTCTAATTTCCAAACTTCTTTTACTACCATATATCCCCTATTAATTGTGTCCTTTGAAGTTATTAAGCAACCTATATCAACTCAATTTCAAGTCACACATGTCTATTTCTGCATAAATACCGCATTTTCTTCTAAATAAAAATTGCTTTCTTGTTCCATCTAATACAATTATAGAATTTCAATGATATTGACATTAAAGTAAAATTCATATACAGCTGTACTTTCATTCAATCTTTATTTAAAGGTTTTGTTTGCTTTCAGAAACTGCTGAAATCGGTGGCTAGCTTTAATCCTGGTGATGATTTTATCAATATCTAGACAAAGCTTGCAAAAGTTTAGCACTACCCTTAGGAATTTATTTCTCAATTTAAATTTACCGCAGTCCCTGACTAATGCCCAAAGCAGTTATTCTTAGTGTGATTGTGACCCCCTGTGGTTATAACAGGGGATAACATTTGTTTACCTATACCTACAGTTAAAAAAATCCATACATAGACTCAGATTTTCTATTTCTGTATTTATTGAGGGTATTCATCTACCACCCCATCAAGTCACATCTTTTTTTATTAGATGCCCTGTAAGCACTTACAGAGGAAAACTACTTCCTTCATATTTGCGGGTTTTTTTATAATTTTATATTTGAAGTAGTACTTCTACTTTTTGGTGAATGCCAGTACCTGAGACCATCTTTTGCCTGGAAAACCACATAGATTTTGCATTGATTGTGTAAAAGTTTCGAGGCCATTAGCAGGACTATACTCAGAAATACCCTCTTGTGCATAATATGCATATTTTATTGCAACTGGCAAAGTGTATCTTGAATAAGGCTGGCACATTAACACAGTCAGTAGCTAAGTAGTAGCTACTGTTCTTGTAGAACATAATTTAGTATCAGACCTAGACTACAATGAAGGAAACAAATGCAGAAATAATTCTTACAATTAGGATATTTATCACTGATTTAAGAAAATTATTTACACTGGTGGAAGAATACAAAGTGATAAGAATGGGATTTACACTTGCCTTTATTAAAGTCATTGTCCACTGGTAGTTTGGTTATTTTCATGTGGATTTGAGATTCTCCTTGAAGCAGCATCTAGTATGGCTTTTATTGTACATCATCATGTAGTGTTCTAACACCCGTTGGTTTTTTTCATTCATATTTATGTGGTATGTAGATGAAAAATACAAAAGTCACGAAGTTAGAGAGGCCAGCTTCCTGAAATGAATGGGATCAGTACACTGCCTTCATCAGAGTGATATAAAAGTTTAGTTAGTCAGAAATAACAGCAATAGAGAAGATAGTATAATGGCAGTTGTAGAACTCAGCTCTCATCTCGACTGCTTTGTACATGTTTGATAATTAAATGCATTAAAATACATTTAATGTGAATGTATTTTATTTCTTGAGTGCTGCAAAATCGAGCACTCAGGAAATGATATTTAGAAGTTGCCCTTAAAATGTGTGATTTACCACTGTGGTTAAGCTTCATCATAGCCTGTTTTAATTATCTTTAAACAACTGTCTGCTGTGGATAAGGCAGTACTAAATCTATTCTTTTTGCATTTTCTGCTTCACTAAGAAATCATTTCTTCACTAAACAAATCTGTTTTATTGATAGAGTGGGGCCATTTTGTGCATGGAAAAAATTCAGAGATCTTGCAAGAAGGTAGTATATTGTCATCTAATCAGAACATATCATAATACATATATTCAAGAAAAGACCCAGCCTATCCTACCTTCTTGACTTTAAAAAAAACTAAATCCAAGATATTAGCTTTCATATTAAAATTTCATATACAGTCATACAGCCTATCTCCAGACCTGTAATGTGTGTGTCACTGTGGATATCAGTGCATATCAGTGGTAGCATCATTAAGGTGATCTTCTTTACAGAAATCAGTCTCTAGGAATGACAAAACAATGTTACTTTCCCACTCATAAATGGGTTTAACATCCATGTCATGCCTTCTACATCGAAATTCTGCTTTCATTTCCAAGAGCACACAACGATGTTTAGATTATCTTTTGCCTTACTCCTTGCTTCTGCACCTTCTCAACCTCTTCTCCAGATCTTTGTAATGAGTTTCCCAATATGTATTTTCTTTTGTCTACTGCTGTATGTATCTCAACTAGCTAATTGTATCAACCACCACATTTGAGATACAAAGATATTGTGGAAACAGATTATATATGTAACTGCTATTCCTGATTATATCACAAAAATATTTGTGGAGTTTAGAATTTGAAGAGTTGATGTCTAGTTCTGTTGCAGAATCTAGAAAAGAAAATAGCAAAGTGGAAACATCAAGTTGGTGAATACAAGCACCAGAAGTCAGCCTTAAAGGAAACAAGTGAACAAAACAAGATTGCTCTGAAAAAAGCAATGAGGTCCCAGAAACAAAGAGCTCAATTCTTTGAAGAAGCTGCAAAAAATTTAACCTCCAAAATAAGAGAACATGTGAGTGACTCTGCAGTAAGCGATGTTGTGCTGTACTGTTTAAACTGAACAACTGGAAGACTTGCACCTGTGGCAAACAGAAAACGTTGTTTGCTCATGCTGTGCTTGTATCTCTTTTATTTTGTTGCTCATTGGTTAAGAAAAGGGTTGCTATAAGTGACATGCAAACTTAGTATTCACTGCCTTTGTTTTGTTAAAATTTAGCGATTGTCTTAAGTCACGAGGTTGTACACTTCAAACTGTAGTAAGTAAGAGGAGTCTCATCAGCTTTTGGTCAAACCTCTCTTGGTCTTCCTGTTAGTCATTTATGGATAAGTACCAACTAATTCAGAACAATATGGGTAGTTTTGTTTATTTTACTTTGAGAAAAGACAAAATTTACATTGCTTTGTACAAGGGAGATTCAATAAAGGCATCTTATATTAAATAGCTCTCGTGTTCAAAAAAATTTGTAGAATTAAATGGTATTCTTCTGTTACATAATTTATGACTTCTACATTCTCTAGGAAGTCAAATTGTGTGAGATATGGTCCACTGCTGATGTCTGGAAAAACCAGCATGATAGAATGCTTGAAGAAAAGACAATGTTAGAAATTCAAACAGAAGATCTTAAGAAGTAAGTTGGACTGTTGATCTATTTTCTTTTTGTTTCTGTAGTCATGTAGTGTTGATATTTATTAGTGCAGTACTCAGTGTTGACAATGTAAATGAGCTTATTAATATTCTAAAATTCTGAGCAGAATTTAGAAGTTGGAAATAAGAACAAATCTAAGATTTTTAGCCTTCTCTCTGCAGCATTTCCCTTCTTTTAAATCTTTATGTTCCTTACTGGTAAAGGGGAATATTCTTTCCCCTGCATACTTCTGATTAGCCTGAACTTGCTAGTAGCTACTATGCTGCCTCTGCATAACCACTGATTTATTAACTGATTCAACAGCTTGAGTGTTAACCCTTGTGTCTACCACAGTATAGAAGAACATTCTTGGGGTTCTAGTTTCTACTTCAGACTGATTATACTAAAATTATTTCAGCTCCACTAATGTCTCACCTCACCAGAGGATAGAGAAGGTTTCCTCTCAGGCGTCCATTTGAACAGTTTATTCATGTAAGGAAAAGCAGCACAAAATTATTAAACCTTATTCAAACTATGCAGCCAAATCTTAATGTACTCATAGGAAGGATATGCAATTTTCTTCGGCAGATAGTGACAAATCTTTTTTTACCTTTTCTGTTACTAGAAATATGGACTATAATTCAAACAAGCCAAAGGAACTGGGAGGTGCCTTTATTCTACGTCTCAGACAATGTTTATTTTACAAAGAACTTGATTCATTCTCAAATATTTAACAGGAGTGCAGGTGCACAACATCAGTCCAGAAATCTCTCTAGCCCACTGTTGGTCCAGTGTATATAATATGGTATCTATGAAAGAACAAGAAAAGTGATGCATTTATGATACTTCTCTCAAATACTCATTCTGCTTCTGGCTGGTTTTTTGCTGGTTTTATTTCAGCTGAAAGTATAAGTCTTTGCTTGAAATGTACCATTCTAACAAGACTTGTTCTACTAAGCAGTGTATGACTGACTAAACAGCAAAACAAATTTTGTTAACTTTATTAACATGAAAAGAAAAAGCGAGGCTGTAAGATCCCAGCCATGGAATGACAAGCTCAACCAGGAGTTTTACTATTAAAAAGCCTTACTATTCATAAGGCTCCAAAAGAACACCCACTGAACTTTTGCAGAGCCTTCAGTTCTTTAACACCTTGAAATAGCACAAAGAGAAAACATTGCACACGTTTTCTCAGGAGACACTTTTACTGATAAATATGGGTGAAAATACGGATCTTGGCAAAAGTTTAAAAGGGGTAACATACAATCAAAACAAAGCATTCCGCCAAAGCTATGAATTGGCACTTGCTAACCCACACAACCTAGCAAAATCCAACCCAGTGCTTTTAAGTTACCCAAAATATTAAGAAAGCAGTAAAGAAAGAAAAAGAGAGAAAAGAGATTAAGAGAAGAATGAGAGAAAAACAGCTACTGTCAGAGTCCTATGGAAGTGGAGCTTCATATGGTGGAGGTTGGCCCCAGGACAGAGAAACAGAAACCATGTACTGCTGTATTTATGTGTTCTGGCCCCTGTGGCCACCCCCTCCCAGGTGGGACTTCCAGCTCACTGGCCACTCTGGGGCTCCAGGCCAGAGTGAGGGGTGGTGTAGCCAGTCAGAGGCTGGGGTAGGGATTCCAGAGGGTGTGGTGTGGGTGTGCTTCCAGACTGACCTTTTGATTGACAGCTGCTCTGGAGCTGCACATGAGGCAGGGTGTTCTACGTAATTAATTCATTTATAATTGAACTAGGACCATTTCCTAGTAGAAATAGAAACTGTCTTCCTTTGGGGAATTTCTTATTTTAGTAGATACTCCTTTCTTTGAATACTTAAATACATTCTCCCCTTTATATATGTATATAAAAAATAAAAGCAATGAAGGAGAATGTGTTGAAGTTCAAGCTGATTTTCATAGTGAGAGTTTTGGAAACATTGTATATTATACAGAAGTTCTTGCCTGTTTAACAAGTCAGATCACAAGCCTGTTGGAAGAATTGGAAAGAAGGAAGGAATGGAGAAGAAACTCAGAGGAGGAAATTCTCAGAAAGCTAAATTCTGGTAACTCTGAAAATGAAAAGATTTACCTTGAAAATGAAAAATTAAAGGTGAGACCATTAGAAATCATTGTTGAATGGCTCTACATTTCTGATACATAATGAACTAACCACGTTAATTCCCTCTGGACGTTCTGTGTAGAGATCCCTAACCTGTAGAATAAATTTTGTCATCCATTTTTTATAGTAAGTGTAAATGAGACATTGAAAATATTTCAGTGGTAATGTATGGCAAAGCAAGGAACAGGGTTGTCTGATGATCCATCTGCATAACAAGGATGCTATTTATTTTACTGTCAGTAGCTACACAATTGCTTAATTAGAAATTGTACTTTTATTCATGTAAGGAAAAGCAGCACAAAGTTATTAAACCTTATACAAACTATGCAGTCAAATCTTAATGTACTCATATGAAGTATGAGTTTGTAAAACTTTCTTTCAAATTAAAGAACTGAGTTTACCTTAATTATTAATTTCAACTTCTAAAGAGTTGACAGGTTTTGCATTGAATTTATCCTCCAAGGTAAATGTTCTTGTTAACTGACAAATGAACTGTGGACTACTGTTTTTGTTTGACAGGATAAATAATGGTGTCACTCTTTCTAATGCCTGCAGGTCACTTGCTAGTAAAATCATATTGTATACTGTTATTTTAATAACACTATTGAAATTTTTATATTTTCTATGTTTTAATCAAGGCTTCCATTGCTACATTGGAGAAAAGTACTGTTTCTGTTGAACATGAGCTGCTACATCTGCAGGAAAAGGCAAAGCTGCAGGAAAATCTCATTGAACAGCATAAAAATGAGGTGACTAGCATGTTTGAAATCTTCAAGTGTGTTTTTTTAAATTTGTTAGCAGTTTCGAGGAAATAATAAAGGTTTTGTTTGTAATAGACCAGATTTGTTGTCATGGTGATTGTATTATTGTTGTAACATTGAGTATGATAGAAGAGAGTGCTATTACAAACCACATCAAAGAGTAATCCCCACACTGTTACTAGTACACATAATCCTTACTGAACTGTGTGAAGCCCAGTGAAAACTCATTTAAGCCAACAGAGCTAATTGCATACTGCTTAGAGAAGATCTGCTTCCTAAAAAACAGGTTAGCAACCTAGTAAACTGTATATTTTAAAAGTTAAGTTTGAATCTGATGTCTTCAGTGGACATATCCAATGATATTTTACCTCTACTGGGTCATATCTTTATCAGTATACCAGTATTCAATTAAGTTCAAGAAATTCAAATTCATTCAATAAATATATATTATGTGAGCCTTTTTTTTAAAATAGGTAAATCCACATTGAAAATACCAGCAAAACAAATAAACTGAACTTAAAATGGGCTTTTTATCAATTCCTTTTTTTTTTCATTTGGCTTTATTCACGGAGAAATATGTATATATTTCAGATATATTTCAAATATATTTCTGCTATTGTATAGACATCATTTCACTGTTATTCTTCATATATTTCTTTTTTAAAATCATCGACAAGGGAAAAGACATGATACAAAATCTAAGTACAGCCAGTGAACCTTGTCTGTGAAATGCATCATCATAATTAAAGTTGTTGCCAGCTTTAAGATGGGAGATGTAGTTCCATGTAACAGCCAGCCTTAAGCAGCGAGTGAAGTGAAATTCCCCCGCTCAGAGCTGTAGTGACTCCAGGTGGAAGTGTTGATGATACTTGTTATTTGAGGAGAGAAATGTGAGTCATGCTGGCTGCTTCTGTAGCACAGCTGTAGCTCATTCTCCATTGTTGATAACACAATATTGACACGACAGTGCTCTTTACCTGATTACCCTTTTATACTCACTGTGGTGAGTAGGATAATGAAAATAAATAACTTCAACTAATGACAAATATTAAGATACTATTTAGAAATCAAAAGTTTTCCTTTACACTTCATACCAATGATTCTATCTTTTCTGCATTTAAAAGAAAGACCTTGCAAATATATGAGAAAAATATATGTTGTCCTAGGTACAAAAGCTACAAATAGCAGCAGAGGAATTGAAATCTAGGTATGAGAGAGTCTTAAATGAAAACAAAAAAATAACAGAAAACAAATGCTTGGAAGAAGATAAGGTAAGTTTTACAGTAATAAAGCATGTTTCCAAACAATTCTGTAGCACACTGATCTTTCCTACATTATTGTAATCCACTTATTAGAAGTCACAAGGTACTATCTCCTGTTTTTAAACAAGAGAGTTTTACTAACTGCTCTCTGGAGCTGGTGGTTTTTTGGATACCACACAATTGTAAATAGGGGAGAAATGTTTCCTGGAGCAGCGACTAAGGAGTTGGGCTGCTATTTCAGAATTCCAGCATTCTTTTATCACTTTCAAAAATGTGATTTGTTGTTGGTGATTTTGAAACTAGACTTCTCAACAGAACAGCTGTGAAAGTTCTGTATGGAAGCAAACCTAGTGTAAGGCTGCTTTTTTTTTTTAGCTGTTAAAACTGAGAATCAATACAGAGGTGAGTTTTAAGTTTTTCGGCCGATGGAGCTAAATACTGGAACACAGTTACTACATTCTTAAACATCTGAAAAAGATACAAAATTGGTATGAAAATCACTTTCTGCAGTTCCATGACTCATAAAAATACATATTCTTTTAAGCAATAAAGCTGAGACAGGGACAGGCTTTGCCTGCAATGTTCTGTTTCAGAGTACAGAATTAGTCCTCACAGAGAAGCATCTTAGGTGTTCATTTTATTTCATACTAACTTTATTTTTCCATGATGGAAATTTAGAATGCAGAAAAATATTTTCTCATCTCACAAATAATATTTACACACCACTGTATGTGGCTTCAGATGCCATGAGGTGCTGCTTTCTTTTCAAATACTGCAATAGTTGTATGGTCAGAATTTTTTATGTAAGAATTTTTTTAGTGTGTCTGTATGCCATCTCCCAAAATGTATTTCTATAAAAATAAAATCCAGGTTTGGGTATTGCATGGTGAACTGCTAAGACTTGCATAATTTGTGAGTGTTACTGAGACTTTAAGGAAATGTAGTCAGAGATGGGAATTTCTCCAATGGTTAACTTGTATCTTTGTCAGTATTTTATAAAACAGGTGATATTATGCAATTTGTGTAGAATTTCAGCTTTATTACTTACATGGAAATCCATAAAGTACTACAACAATAAATTTATGATTTTACACTTACATTTTTCTCCTGTGATGCTACTATGCAGGTGAGGGACAAAATGGAGGCTGAGTTAAAGGAGTTAGAACATGTTTGTGACTTGCTGAAAGCAGCTGAGGAAAAGCAGCAAACACTTATGTTCTGAAAAAGGATCCATGCACAGAAATGCAAAACCCTTAGGAAGCTGCAGGTTCAGGTGGTTAGAACATGCTGATTTTTAAAGATAAATGAGAAAATTATGTGGAAAAAGTCTCTGGGACTTTTTTTCCTGTTAGCATGTGTGACAGTTGTCAGTTTCCTTTGTCATTTGCTTCATAAATCAAAAGATTCTCTGTAGAAATAACACAATGCAAATAAAACTGTTGCCAACTGTATTCATGTGAATTCATTATGTCACAAGAGTAGTTACTTTCAGAGTGAGCATATTCTTGATCTTTTTGAATGCTTATGTCCTGAGATGCATTGAAGAATTCTTCCCTGGAAATAAACGTGCAAATCTAGTTACTGTTTGTGTATAGTGAAATAATTTAATTCTACCTTTGTTTTTAATAACTAATTCATAAACCATACAATATTTAATCTGATAAATTACATTGTTGATGTAGAGTATTTTAACTATTACATTATTTTAGTTAATTAAATATTTTTAAAACATGCTTTAATAGGATAATTTCTATTTTTGGCTGTATTTAACATAATGCTTGTATTTTCTTCAAAGCCTGAGTATGAATTTTCTTCAGCTTTTTTTTTCTGTGACATCAGTTTCAATGGCAGGGTAAGTTTAGGGTTTTTTCTTATTCTCTTTTGTGTGTGGTTTTTTGTTTGTTTTTTTTTAATGAGCTTTTGAGTTAGACAAGGATACTCTGCTAACACAAATAACAAAGGTTTTTGAATCAGTAGGATGGGAAAGGGGCTTAACCTTCTTCCTGTGTCAGTGGGAAAACTTCAGCTGAAGCACAGTGAGCCTCTGTGTTCCTATAGATTTCATATGTTTATAAAAATCATAGCTCTTGATTTTGTTTTAAATTTCATGTCAAGATGATCTTTATAACATCAACTTTGGTTCTTGTTTGCCTCATTTTAAATAATTCTTCCAGGAATGCTCATAAACTTATAAATCCATAATGGCTTAGTGAACTACTTAGGCAACAATGAATTTTGGGGTGCAAAATTAATACATCATGTAAAATGATGTATGTAATTTCAATCTAACTACATTTTCCTGAAAAAGTGCAAAAGAACCTCTTAAGTATAGTGAAGTAATTGGGCATATAATCACTAGTCTGGTGGAACAGTAATTAAATTTCAGCATTAGGTCTCGGTGATGTCCTTTAAAGATTCTGACTCTTGAGCCTATGACCAGAATTTAGGAAAATTCCTTTTGAAGCAATTGCACCATGTACAGAAACACTCTTCTGAGTTTCAGGGGAACTGGTTTCTGCTACTACCAGTCTGCCAGCTGAACAGCCTGTGATTCACACAAACAAAATCAGGCAGAGTAGCTCAAGTTTTTGGATGGAACTGCTTGAGGCAATCCAGTGAATGATGGTGGCTGTCCCTTTAAATAATGGTGCCAGAAGGCTCTTGGTGTGGCTGTTTATTGTTAATCTGCTGTTGATGGGGGGTAGCAAGAACAATAATCTCATCGCTAATGAGATGTTCTGAGATTTAAATGAAAACATGTAAAAAAACTTTAGCCCTCTGCATGCTGGGCAAGGAAAAATAGTTTGACTTCTTGCTTTCTTCACCTTCTGCTGCTTATATACCTCCTTTCATGAACCTGGTTGTCTTTTTTGTAATCACTTCTTTCCAAAATTCTTTGCCTGTGCTACATTGTTTTTCTGCAATAACCATACATATATATGCAGTATTATTTTTATGTTTTCTGTGACTCTAGTGTGAGGGAGCTTTTTTTTTTGCTGGGAGGTAGACCTGACCACAGCCTAATACATAAGGCTGCATGAACAGCATATGAAGTTTTTCAGGACTTCATTTTGTTACATAGCAGGCTTTCAATCTTAACATGTTCACACAAACTTTTAGTCTGCTACTTTGGCTGTACTTTATTTGTTTTAAATACAAGATAATATTTACTTGAATATAATATGGCATTTATCTGAATGTAGTATAACATTTATCTGAAATTTCAGTTAAATTGTTTGATTGGATTTTAATAGGCAAGCTTACTTTAGTCTAGCAAGATCCTGCATATAGGTCTCTTCAACTAGAAACAAATTATCCTTTTCACAGGATGACAATAATGTAACTTCTATGGGCAGTCTTTCCTTAGAAGAAGAGAACTGTAACATTCAGAGGAAATACGAAGCTCTTAAAAGGTAACCTTTAAAAAATCTGATGGAAATTAATTCCTACACTTTTCTGTTATAGTGAATTATAATGAACTAATCTGTTTTGTGTGAAGGCAATTGGGAAAGATGGAATTTCAGAATGAAGAACTTGCTTGTCAGCTCAGAACACAAGATCAGAGTCTTCAGTGCAGTAAATTGAAGCTTGAAGAGAAAATTGCAGAATATAATGCATTAACCAGACAACTTGAATCTGCTTTGGAAAAAGGGAGAAAAATGGTATTGGTGATTTAATACATCTCTCAATCTTGTTTGCCACTTTCTATTTAAAAACAGCATTAAAAATAAATGTGTTTGAGAAAAAATGATGGGACAAGATAATCTTAATCTTGCCTTTTATTTTCTTTGGAATAGGAACCCCACAAGAACTTTGGTATTGAAATCCTTCTCTTTTTAAAGGAAGAATTTGCATGCTTTCAAAATTAAGTTCAGTTTTGTCATTTGTAGAAAGGATGCAAACAGTAAACCAAATGCAAGAGGAAGTGTGGAAATTTACATTGCAGTGAATTATATTAGTTTAGTCAGGAAATATGTATGAAGTTGTAATTTCAGATGAATCATGTTGAAATAAACTATCTGATTTTTTTCAATACTCTCTGAAGATATTTATTTGGTTTTGAAAGAATTACAAGTTTGGCTTAACTTAAAAATGAGTTTAAAACAGGTTCCTCTCCCAGTAATATTGCATTTTTTTTTCAAATCAAAACATCTTTCAAATAACCAGAATATTTCTCAGGTTTATTTAATTTTTGTGCATGGGAAACAAGTAAAGCATTAGATGAAATAGAGCTATTAATGCCATATAAGAAAATAATTTAATTTGGGCTTTAAGAAAGAGTAAATATATATAATTTCTCTCTCATTACTTTTATAGGTAGCTGAAGAACAGGAAAAAATGTCATACAAAGAACAAGCCTTTCAGACAAAACTGCTAGTTCTTGAAACTGAAGTGAGAGAGGGGAAAGAAGAAAAAAAACAACTCCTCTGCATATTTCACCATGTGAGTAAATAATACTGTTTGTGACTTAAGAAATTACTTACCACATCACCATTTACAGAAATTCCTTTAACTGAAAACCCACTACTAATACAATTCATACACTCTTTTCAGAACAGCAAATTAATTCAACTTGACAACATACTTTGTGACATCTCCCATTGACTTAACAGATGTCCATAATAGTTTTGAGATGCTAGGAATCTTTCATGATAAAAATTCAGAAAGTTAGTTTTTATGTTCCAAGGCCTTTTTGGATTACAAAACTATTCAAACATGTTCAGTTTGCTCCTTACTTAACACAAATAAAAGCTTCAATATTTTTAGGTCTTTTTTATCACCTTTGGTTTTGCAGAGCCTCTTAAAACTTTTACAAGTAAGTAAGGCTACAAAATTAAGTACCAGTTGTTTTAGATTATTATTTTGATTAATTTACATTTTATTTCTAAGTTGCTTTGTATTTCTTCTTTTTTACCAGAATGAAAAGCACCATGAAATATGTTTGAAAGAGCTGGAGAACAGCCTGCAGAAGTCAGAGAACAAGAACCAGAGCATCCAGAATTATGTGCAGTTTTTGAAAGCTGCATACATAACAATGTTTGGCTGAACTCTTTAACCTATTTTAAAGTGAAGAAACTTTTCAAGATTTGGCTCTAAGGAAAAGCTGGAAGAAAAGCTTGTTGCGGTCTTATAGTATTTTGCAGGATTGAGTACTCTAATGTTAGTTCTTCCCTAGGAAAATGTCTGTTGTGGGCAGGGAGAAGCAGGTCAGTCATTACTGTATGTCCTACTGGCTGGTCATATAGGAAGTGGACTTGGTATTACTGATATAAACACCTGTACTATTCATGGCACAGAAGTGAAAAGGCAGACTGCACGACAGCAGTGGCAGGAGTGTAAGCGTGGGGTATGCACACAAAGTTCTACATTGGTCTGTGAATTTACTACCTTATGTTAGGTTCTGTGCTGTAAAATCTTACATGTGTCCTTTTAGTCCATAGTAAATGCAGGTGATCACAGGCTATCTTTCAAATCACGTGGAGGAAAAAACACCCATGGACTAGTTGCACAGTAATCTGCATATTTTAAATGTCCGTAATTATATAGTGTTTATCAGTCATTACACTTCTGTTAATGTAGAAACCTAGTTGCCTGAGAAAATGACATCTAACCTATTAAGACAGGCCAAAATTTGGAGCATTATGTTCCCTTCCTTTCTTTTCCTTGTAGTTTAGCACCAATATGTCATGAACTGCTACACTGCACGGGAGAGTTACCACCACAAGGCTGTCCTGTCCAGCCTTTTTTGCCCTACATTCCATAATGCTCAGGAATATACTGAAGTAATATTTTGCAAATATGAGTAGGAAAGCATTTTAAATGCATATATAGTTTAAGCTCTGAATGTGCTGATATACCCTTTCATGGTGACACAGGTCCAGTAAGATATTTAAGTATTTGTGTTTGAGCTCACGAGCTGCAGTTGAGTAAGACTGAATTGTGCCTCAGGTTAAACACATGTAAATATTCAACTGATATAGGGATAATACAGAAACCAGTTCTGATTTTGGTTTTAATTCTAAATTCTACTTGGTTTTATAGATATATGCCGTGATATGTTTTTGGAAAAGTAGTGCATTCAATTAAATATACGTAATTTACAACATCTAATTAATAATTCATATTTTTTGACAGAAAACATAAGTTAGTTTATGCATGGACAATACCTGTTCTATTTCATTTTTAGTTATTCGTAACGTGTTGAACATTGATGTTTTTTCTTTTCTGTCTTTTGCAAAAGCTTATCCATCCTAACAAATACTAATGTACTAATGATCTGCTTGTGTGCACTTTTTAAAAATAAAATTATAATTTATTATATATGACATGCTAGTAAAAAATATTTCTGTTAAATGTGGAGAGGGGGGTTACCTTAAACACATACAGAAATATTTGTATTCATTTAGTTCTGCTTGTGCTACTTATAAAATATCAAAACATTTTTGAAAATCATCATGTATGAAGGAAAGATTTTAGAAATAAATGGTTCAAACCAGTCTATGACTGGTTTTCAAAAGGTCATAATGAAAAACTGAACACTTTTCATTGCTACACGGTACAGCAATGTACAGTAACTTCATTTCAGACTATCTTTTGCTATTCAGGAAATTAGATAGTTTTTTCATTTTTTGTTTGTGCTGTTTGGTTTTTATGGCTCTCCATTACCCTTTTGTTTGTTTGTTTGTTTGTTTGTTTGGGGTTTTTTTGAATGGTAGAAATAGAGCTGCTAGTCACAAAGATCACTAGATTTTTCTCAGTTTCTTTTTGAACTGGTGTTAGCTGATCATGGTGTTTGTATTTTAAAAATCTTTAGCTCATTTAGAGAAAAAAGCTATTGTGATTTATTTCTTTATTCTTTATTTTATTTCTATGAAACTTCTTTTGTAATAATAAAACCTCTTCTAGTTTTATTATTAAAAAATTACAATTTCAGAGCTTTAATTAGGTTAAATTGTAGGCATGTAGAGTCCCGAAACTGTCAGATCTTTAAGAGCTGACCTGGGCTTTCTACTCCCTGCTGCAGTCTGCAATATGCTTTAGATGTGTTAATGCATGGGAACATAGAATTTAAACCAAGAAGCATAAGTCTTAGGGCTACTTGGGACCCTACCCACTTTAATCCTGTCTGCCAAGTAGCTTATTAGTAGCCTAAGATTGATAGAAGAACTTCTTCTTTTCTGTTTCCTATCTATGACACAAAAACTGCTATAAATTCTACTGTAAGATGGAATCTTTCCAGTAGGAGCACAGATACTCAATAATTTTGTGCTTGACATGTGCCAGCTTAAGGGATATCTTTATAGAAGACACACAGTAATCATTGAGCACCATATGAACAAGTCCTCAGTGGAGTGTGATAGGTTACTAGCACACCATGCCTTTTGAGAAGTTCTTTTGTCTATTTAATGGTGAATGAAATCAACACTTGGGTATCTGGGAGAAGTTTAAGGAAGGACTGTTATCATGCAGCTCAAAATGTCTTCTACTACGATCATGTCCAGTGTCCTGACTCAGAAAAGTGCCAGATTAGACTTTTTGTGATAAAATCACTTTGTTGTTCATTTTTCTACAGAATAAGGGACCTGTTTTACTCTGCTGACAAACTGTTCAGCAGCGTAACATCTGTGTGCAGCCCTTAGTGCGCTGAGAGCTGGCCAGCACAAACAGGGATCAAAGCAGGGCCCCATAGGAAAGGGTTGTGCAGGGTGTGAAGTAGACACAATGATTTCATACAGATTTTTTTTTTTGCTTTTTCAGTGAAAGTTTCCTGTGGATCGCTTTAAGGCTGACATAGCTCAAGCATGGTTCTTCAGGCCAGAAAAGTGAGAGCACTGTGTTGATGTCTGCTGATTGGGAATTCAAGCAGTCAAAACCGTGAAATTATTGCAGTCATGCAGGTCAGTCTGTTACCCATTTGGGTTCAGAATATTTTCTGTTCTACTTCTGGCTGAACAGCAATCCCATAGCAGCTCTCAGTAAATAAAGTGTCCAAAAGTTTGAAGGTAGCGTGTCTTTTTACCTTGCCATCCACATCTATCTATCTGTACCCTTCACTCGGGATTTCTGATATAATGCTGTTGGTTTGCAACCTTGGGATAAGGTTTTTTACAGCTAACAGTCCAAAAGCAAATCACCCTAGTCATAAGTGTTCCCTGTCTTCATCCTCCTCTCCCTGCTCCAGGAAATCTCTTTAAAATGCTGAGTTTATTGAGGACATTAATATTGTTTCCAGGAAGTAGCTGACTTTTTTGTTTGAGTGTTTGACATACCAGATCAAATACTTGATTAACATATTATAATGGCAGATTAATCTACTTCATTTAAAAGCAAAAGGGAAAAAGATGTTTTTATGTGTAGAGACTGCTGCAATCTTACCTTTCTCTTGCAGCAGAATAAACATAGCATTTTGTTGGCTGTAAAACGGTACCTTCCAATTTATCAGCAACATAAATATTTCATTTGCTACCCTGCCTTTAGGTGGTGCTACTAAAAATTGAAACCAGGTCTTTCTGGTTAAGCTTTGCATGCCTTTCATCCAATTCAATCTTTCAAACAAATCTTTGATAACATCTAATTTCTAGAGCAGCTGTTACACATCCAACAACCATCTTCTGATCTCCCATCAGTGTTTCAGGCAGGCTGAGCCCTTGTTCATTATCATCGTGACCACATTCCTATTCTTAGCAAAGATTCTCCTTTGCAGAGCAGCAACCTACTCTGCTGTGGCAGCAGTCCACTTACTAATTTACAACTCCACCCACTAAAATGCCACTGTGAATTATAAACTACTGCAGTAAACCATGTATTTTTAACAGCCTCAATTTTACCATCATGGATGTTTATAAACGTCAAAGATATTTCTGAAGTGCAAAAATGCTAAGTTGGCATTTCAGGTTGTCCTCAGGACATTGCCTGTTCCTCCAAAGTAAGGTTTCCTCTTCTTCTCTCTTATTGAGAAAATCAGTATATTAATATGATGCAAAATCCAAACTGTTTTGTATTAACATTTCATTCTCTTTCTAGGGGAAAAAATCTGGAGAAATCTGAAGAAAGAGCCAAACCTAGGAACTTTCAAGCATTTGTGCAAATCCTTTGCCAGAGTGCAAAAAATAAAAAATCAGGGTTTTTCCATTTCAAATAAATTTTCTATTTTTATTAAGTTGTTTTATTAAGATTGTGGTTTAGAAGAAATTTCACATGGATATTTATGAAGAGATATAATCTTACAATGTCTCTACAGATAAAAATGGAGCTCAAGTTCTCTGAGTGTCCAATTATTGTTCTGACGTTTACTGATGTTATTCCAACCCTTAGTAACCCACTGCAGTTATACTCAGGCTCTGACATATTCTGAAGCACATGTGATGCAGAAATAGACATTTAAATATTTCTTCGTATGCTGGTATTTCACGGGAGATTTCCCCAACCAGGAGCATTCAAAGGTGGCAGTCTTGCTGATTTCTCTTTTGGTGTGCACATATAATAATGGAGGGGAAATGTGGTTGTCTTCTGATGACATGTTTCTAGTAGACCCATCATCCAAACATTTGAAACAAAAAGAAGCTCCACAGAGTGAAATAAATCCCAATAACAGAAACAGAAACTCCATGCTGCTGCATAGCAGAAGATATCCTTTGAATCCTGCTAGGGGCTGCTTATTGATGGCATTCTTGACATGGTTCCAAACTCCCAAACTTAGTGTTTAAGCAACTCACATCTGCTAGGGGTACTGGGAACAGTGGTATCAGCTTCAGTTCCTGCTTTTTGTAAAATGCTGCTTGCTAGGTTTCAGCTCTTCTGGCCTCGATTACCAAACTAAAGTCTGGAAATAGGAAAAGTTTTATACAATTAGTCTTGTTTCTTTCTAGTAATCTAATCATTTCTCAGTATAATTTCTCATTATATCTGGCTTAGAATGGTGAATGTCAAGTTTTTAATTTCTCTTCTGTCTTCTCACTGTTTTTAATGAACTACAATTCTGTGTTAAAATAGGAACTTTGTTCCGTCCGTCCACTTCTGCCCATTTTGGAGCACTTTTCAGCATCTCATAATGAAAAATTGTGTCTCTTTCTGTGAAGGTGTCTTTTGAACAGTCAAACAAAGTAGAAAATTTTCAAGTGCCCAAGCATGATTTCTCACAATCCCTCTAAGCATCCTATCTTATTGTGCTTTTTGGCAAACTCTCTTTACTTGGTTCAATCACACTCCACAGTTTCAAAAGGACACCTTGGTGATGTGCTTGTCCTTTCTTTGAACAACATTGCAACTCTTTAAGTAACTTCTTTCCTTCAAACTTTTTTCCAGGCAGAAACAAACATAGCTTTTTATAATTTTCTAAAACCTATTTTGGAAGTCAGATCATAATTATGTTGGAGATACATTTGCACGCATTAGAGTCTAATGCCTGAGTTTTCTATTCACTGCAGCTGCAACAGTCCAAGTGAAGACGTAATTTAGCCCCAAGACTTGTTACTCATTTCCATTTTGTCTTTGCTTTGCATCTTGGTATTTACTTCAGCTGTGGAAGTTTCAGAAACTCCAGATGATGTACTTCATGAGGATTATACAACTCAACAGTGAAGACTTTGTTTTGAATAACCATTTCATTTTCTTCAAAAATGGCACATTGCAGTGACAGCTGTAATTTGACCAATCAAGTACCAGAAACATGGCAATCATGCCAAAAAGGTGTCAGCGTGAACTCAGTAATTATTCTCTGGTGATAATTTTCCTATTTACCTCTAGCACAAGTAGCCCAAATTTTACAGGAAGATTACAATAGCAACTGCCCCCCCTCAAACTGTTCTCTACCAATCTCCTTACTTATTCAGAAACATTCTAAATTTACTAGTTTTTCCTTTTTTTTTGGCAAAAACTTATGTTTTGAAGTCTTATTAGTCTCACAGTATCATTTACTCAAATAGGGGAAAAGGGTGCTTTATGGTAACTATTACCTCCTGGATAAATATCGGTTTCTGGTAGTGAATCTCATACTTCATTTTGCATGTCAGACTTCACTTCCAAAATATGGAGATGCATCTGAGAACTGTACACTACATGTGGTTAAATTATTTAAAGGTATGTTCAAGGTTGCCAGATTTGATTCCAGATTTTAGTGATTTGACATCCACTTTGATCTAGGATGATATAAATTGAGTACTTCCAACAGGAGATCAAAATGAACACTCGTATACATTGGCAAAGTCGTGTGAAAGAGCACGTGGATTACAGATATCCTTCCAAGATGAATGCCCAACCACTATGTTTTGGATGGATGGCTAGATGTGAAATGGATAGTTTTAGGTGCAATATCTGGCTGCACTGTCAAGTTGCTCCGAGAATGAGATTATTTCTTTTTTGATAGATGAGGCTTCTGGTGGGCCATGCGAGATGCAATCAGACTTTCTGCATTACCTTACCATTTTATGTATTTGATTAGCCATGCAGAAGCTTAAGTTCTTGAATGTAAAAATCTGGAATTAATTATCCTTGCTTAACATTTATCACACTGGAACGGATTAATCGTCCTTTGAACTAGATTGTTTCCATACCAATACATTACTCAAGATCAACTTGGGCTTATCAAAACTTTATTAAATAAAAAGCCATAGGCCAATTAAAGAGGCTTTCTGGGTCACTACCAGTCTCAGATATTTCCTTCAAAGCAATAAAATGCTATCAGTACACTGCTCTGTTTATTCTGCCTCTTCAATGGCTTTTGATGGTGTCCTGGTTGTTCACTGAAGGTGCTCCCAGCCACTGCAGCAGAGAGTGTGTTTCCAGTGCTTAGAGATGGAGGCACACATGGTGACAATTTTCAGTCCAACATTTGTATAAGAAATGTGTGGGCATATAACACATTCCAGGCATGCACACAAGCTTGCAAAAAAAGGGAGTTGTGAGCAAAGTGAGAGTGTGAATGTTCATGGTTGAAGCTATTGTGCCCTCATGTCGAAATATGCTCCTTTTGTCCAGCATGTCTGCTATTCCTGGATAAATGAAATAGGACTCTCATACAGGAATACCTTAGAATGCTTGGTTTCATTCCTCAACTTCCTCTCGCTTTCTTTTTTAAAAATAGTGTTTGTGCACTGTTTCATGGGAAAAGAAACTCCATGGGAACTTCGGTATCTTTATTTTGAGGTTCTACGCAAGTTCTTCCACACATCCTCAGACATGTTGCTGTTCTTAGTTGAGAAGAAACAAAGACAAAAAGTAAGTTTTAATTCACACAATGTGTTATACTAAATGAAGCAACTCCTATTTCTATGCTCAGTCTCTATCTAATTCATTTTTTGATATTATAATAGTACCTTTTAGAGTCAGTGGTCAGAGTTTTTTTAAAACTCCATAGAAATTTTGCCAGTGATATCAGCATGGCCAGGAGTATATCATATACTTTTTTTACTCACTGTATGCAAAGTAAAATCTGAAGCTGGGACTTTGTTTTATTTAGAACTATAGACAATTGTGAATCTATTCAATCTGGCCATAAACAGTGGGGTTGTACCACTTTACCAGGTGACCTTGTTCAGTGATCCTTAGCTTACCCACTTCAAAATGTCTATATTATGGCTCACAGAGCCCATGGGACAAAATAACTTCCATGCATTAAGCCACTTAAATCTGTCCAGCATGAGAAATTTTACCCTACATAATTCAGCGCCTGAATTTGGCAATTTCAATGACATATTGTACCACAAATCATGTCCTAATAATGTGAAATTCATGGTGTAAGGCACCTGGTAACCATCTGACAGTGTCAAGGCATTTGATATTAATTTTAGAGCTCTTACTGTTCCACTGTGTAAAATTTAGTATTACGATCTTCATATTTAATGTGCATATGTGCTGGCAAATACAAAATTTATATTTGGACTGCACACCTGTCTGCGGTTGACTATTGACTATGGTTGTATTTTTGAAATTAGAAACAACAGACTTAGTGTTCCTATGAACGCCTCTCAGAAGAACAGATTGCTGACAGCTGTTTTATTCTCTAGGTACTAAAGCATTAAAAGAAGCTATATTTGGATTCCTTTAAATAAATAATCAGGGGGGTTGTAGTTCTTAACCTTAAACTCCAAATAATAAGTTGAGGTTGACTCTTTGGAACATTTGTTCAAGAGAAAGGATGTTGAATAGCCTTTCAATTATATTGCCCTCATTAGCTGAAACCCTTCTTCTTATAGAGTATATTGATCTTATAAAAGAAAGAAGGTAATGATTGAAATTAGTAAAATCAGGTGAAAGTTTTAGTCATGTGTCAAACCATAAAACTTTATGTAAAGCACCCAGAAAGTCTCAGATTCATGGGCAATACCCTGGAAGAAATTACCTTTTTTTATTCTACTTTATTGTTCCTAAATACTGACCGTACATCAGACTTTGCTAATTTGCTTCTATTTGCTTTGAGACTATCTATGGTTCATATGTTGGACAAAGAAACTCTTGTAAAATTGTGCTTGCAGTGAACAGACTCTAATTTTTGTAAAATTGCATCTAATGCACGTTTCAATGTTAGTAGCTCAGGCATATGTCATCTCCTGTGTTTTTCCTACTAGGGCATCAAATTGGAAAAAAAGGGACTACAGGGATGCAAAAAGAACAGAAAATCCTGCAGAGGACCAAATGCCCACTTGTCAAACAACTGAAGTAGGTCCAGTAAAAGTGCTGGTGAGAAATATGAACACTCGTATTCCTAGTGAACTCTGTTTCACCCTTGAGAAACTGTCCTGTCCCACCAAAGACATATTCTGTGTCCCAGGCACAGCCAGCCATGGTAAACAAAAAACCCCAAGTCTTTCTTCCTGCCTTGAGGATCACGTAGATCTGGAACAATCTGAGCAGCCCTTTGCTTTTATTTGGCACAGGATATTCTGTCCCTTGCATCATCAGTGGTGGTTGGGAAGTTTTCCTCAAGGAAGGACAGTTTGCTTGAATCTGAAAAGCTTCTTTGCCTTCCTCATAGTTTCAAATAGACTTTCAGAGCTGGAGAGCTTGTGAAGCAGAGTAAACCAGACAAAGCGGATGTATCCCTGTGCTGTTTTGTTGACAAGGAGTTCATTGCAGTCAGTAAGGCCAGGAATCAGCCTCAAAAATAAATACTGGATACAAAATCAGCCCTCAAAAATAAATACACCTGGCTAAACCTAGAACCTTGGTTTCTTTCTTCCCGTCCCCAGGAAAACCCAAATTTTGAGGAATTTTTACATTTTTCAATCACAGCCATGTGTTAGGCCCTCAGTGGAAATGTAATGCACATACACAAGATCCAGTTTATACCTTGGCAAATGTTGGTATAACTTTTCTTTTAAAAAAAATATTGTCATTCAATACAACCTTGGGAATGATTTCTATGCTCTCTTCAGCTGTGTGCTTGTGCCAGTACTCTTCAAACTGTCCAAAAGCAGAAATACAGCAGACTAGGAATGAACCTACGTCCCTGTGGCTGCTTGTTTGTAACTCTCATGCCTGAATGTTTTATTTGTCATGGAATTGCTCATTAAAGCTACTGCTTTCTACACAGCTCAAAGGTCTGCCTCATCCATAGTCATTTGCTCCTGAATCCCCAACTCCTTTCTGCAGGCAGCCTTTGCAGAGATGTTTGATTGAAAATACAGTCAATGATGGGCTTTTGTTGCTACCCCCAGCCAGTAGAGGCATATCCTTGGTCCTTTGGCTATCAACTAGGGACAGCTCCATATTAGATGAAACTTGCATCTTTTTAAATGTCTCCAACGTCTTATTTCCTATTTTATTTCTGGCATTCCATAGTAAAATGCTGAATTTTATTTCCATCAGCAGTAATGGTGCTCCAAGAACAGACTAAACATTTTTGTGACTGTGTATGATTACTATACTTGCTAGTTTTATTCATGGATGCACTCTTGCAGGAATTACCATAACCAATAACCATATCTGACTGAATGATCTACATTTAATCAAGTAATGACAACTAATTTCTGTCTAGTGTTAGCTTTGAACTTCCATCAGTCTATAAAACATAATGAAGCATTTGTGATCTCATTCTGATGGGGAGAAACTCCAGATCAAAAGAAACTCTTTTATGTTTCCTTCACTTTACTATTTACAGTTTTATTTCTATAGGCTGTGGCCCACCAGATGAGGATGCTTAATTAACAGTTAGTGAGCTGTTTTAATTTCAGTGAAATCGTGAAACAGCTTACTTCAAAGATGCCAGATGTATTATGTTTACAGCCAAATTAGCACCTTTGATCTATTTTTAGTGAAGATCCTCAAAAAATGTATGTACACTTGCTAGAGACTTAAGAATAGGCTGAGATAAAATTAAAAGGAGTGACAGTTATCAAGTTTGCTTCTGCACTCTGCTTTGAGCCAAGCCCCATTGACTCCATTTTACCGGAGAGTGAAGGTGCTCTTTCTTGCCTACTGACTATGGTCAGTGATACTTGAACAAAGCAATATCATTCCTAACAGCCTCCTATTTCTTTCTGAGTGAGAATGGTGCAGAGGAAGCAGGCTCCGCACATAGACAAGATATATAAACAGCAACAGCAAGTTCAGGAAAAGTGTAAACAGAAACATCAAATGGAACATTGTAAGTCTGGCCATTACAAGCGCCACTTCTTTACTCACTGGATGAAAAACCATCACCAGGTAAAATGTAAGACAGTCAGAGCTATATAGAAATTTTTTCCATTGAGTGGAATTGATCCAGTGATCAACACTCCCCATGGGAGTAGCCTGAAAACCACTTTAGAAAAGTAGCAGAATATTGCCATGTTTATTTGTTCTGAATTGTACACCTAATTTATTCACTGTTGACTTTTCAAAGCTAATTGCTACCCTGTTATTCCCTCCAGTTAATCAAAGGCTCAGCTTCCCTCTTATTCATCTATGATTTTGAAAACATACTACTAGATTACTATCAAAAATTCAACTGGTGTAAAAACTAGAAGTCACTCACTTCCCCCAGTTATTTATGCTGCATGGGTACTGCTTGAAAACACAGTAACTAATAGAAAGGGCCAGCAGAAATACACCCCTGTCAGTGAAGGAAAAGACTTCCCTCCTTCTCAGATAACTTCAGATAACTTCTCACAAAAAGGATTTTGAATTATTTGCTGTATTGCAGGAGTGAAATCTCACTCAGAAATGCAAGAAAAGCAGTTTCTTGGTCAATCTGACATTTATGTCATTCCAGATGTTTTTTTCCCTAGCCCTTTCTGGCTTACTCCCTGATTTTCCACTGTATGTCAAAATATCGACACTGAGTCCCCTCAAGGAGGCCAGAAGGAATCTAAGAGCCCTTCTGCGGTGACTGACAGTTTTAGCCCTTCACCTTAGACTGTTTGTGACAGTTTATGCTCACTAATGTACTACTGCTGCTGCAGCTTCAGTAGGATTAATAACACAAAGCTTGCTGCTTCTTACTAAAAGACTCACTCCAGAGTGTCCCAGGCTATCTGCTAGAAACAATCTCCAAAGGAGGTTTTCTCCCAAGATTTCTCCCAGAAAACCAATTGTTTGCATGCTCCATTCTATCAGATCAGGTTTCAGTAACTCAGGCTCATCAGCTGCAACTTTTCTCTATTGCCAGAGACCAGATAAAAAATTCAAGGGACATGTTACTCGGTTACAGATTGCTACAGGACAATCCCAGCTGTGATGAACAGCTATGATACACAGGAAGGCATAGAGCTAGAAAGTTGCTTGTGCTCCTCATCTAATAAAAATGTTTTGCAGGGAAAACTGTAAATAAGAGAGCATATGGCACAAACTATACCATAAGTGCTAAACAAATCTTAAATTGTAAACATCCTCTTGGGTTAGAGCTATTTAGCAACTTTCTGCTGTCTCTGGCATAAGCTGGTGGCTCCAGTAAATGTTATTTTACTAAGAGAGTTTGTTTTGTTTAGAAGATTTATGTAAGAAAAGTGACTCGGTTACTGTGAGAGGTTCCTTGGCAGTGGCATTTCTTGAATGTCCCCATGTGCAGGAGGAACAGTCTCTGTCCCAAAAGGCTTCAGGGAAATGGGTGCTTATGTGACAGCAGAAGATGCTTCAGCTCCAGCTCTGCTGGAAATAGTTAGCAGGAACTTGTCTTCAAGATGGAACGCATCTGTGAGTCAAATATGACTTTCTATGGACATGGATTCTGTCCTCCTGTGCAGAAGAACCTTTCTCAAATCTTTTAAGCTTTTGCCAATTAACTGCAAATCTTATTTCTAACATATGTGGAGTTCCCAGATGGACTCAGTCAAATAAAGGCACTCTGAGAGTGTTTTTGGAGTACTCTTGATGGATTAAGTGTATCCTATGGGAAGCAGGATCATTACCTGCACTGGGAATTATATCTAAATACATTAAATTTTCAGCAAAATTATAATTAAAATTTCTATGCTCAGGGAACCTTTATCTGTGGAATCTTTTCAGATCATTTGATATTAGCAGCATCTCTCTAATAAACAACATAAACCAGCTCCTGTTGATGTTCTCACTGACTTGAATGATTTAATTTTATGTTTAGAGCACTTTCTTCTTTTTTAAACTATTACCTTTAGTGAATAAAAATTTCATGCATGGCAAAATATCTCTGTATAATGTTCTGAAAATAAAAGACACTTGCTCCCTTGAGAAAAAAAACTTTAGAGCAGAAGGAATCCCTTTAAGAGTTTTGTAGCCTGTAAAAATAGAAAGAAATCCATGAAGTGGAAGAAAAAGTAGTGTGAAAAAAACCTTATTAAAAAATCCCTTAAATCTTTAGATACTTAAAAACATGGTCCTTCAACAGACATTAATAACCGTAAATGTGCTGAGTCCTCTGTTATGGAGTACAAAGAGATAGTAAATAATTAAAAAGAAATGTAAGACTATGAGAAAAAAAATGAAAATTTCACATAGTTCATAGTATTCATTAATAATTACTGACAGAATGGTGTATGACATTACCATGAGAATCTTGTCAAGGCAAGACTGCGATCTATTCTTCACTTTGGTTCAAATGTTCATATCACTTCTGTCTTCTGTAGTTGACTTTTTTAATTTACTGGTGCTTTAGTTCTAGGAGGTTGAATCTCAAAAGCCACAACCTGCAGTGAAATACATCCTGGGGGTATCATACTTAGAACAGATGCTCTCAAGTCCTTGGTGGTGAAATCCTAAGAGGGAGGTCCACCCTTGACCATGTCTGGACACAGAGCTGCTTCCTCAGGGCCCCATGACTGGGAGCCACCAATTGGTACCAACCAGTGCAAAAGCATCCTTAGAAGCAGCTGGAGATGTAAAGGCAGGCTCTGACACAGCTTTTCGCTCTCTGACAGGAGTTCATCCCCTCTTACACACATCTGGTGTGTATTTATGTGCTCTAGAATGTGGAAAAATAAAAGTTAAACATATGGACTTAACCCATTTCACCTAAAGAGGTGAAAAGTAGGTGTTTAGGTATTATCAGGTCTGTAGCTGGCAGTCATATAGACACTGTGTAAATCTCCCTGCAGCGGAGGCAGCTGGCCTCATTCGTGTTCTTTCAATGCACAAGTGCGAAAAGGTCCAGGAAAAAGCCTGGGCACAGCTTCTTACACGCAGTGTGTGTTTCAGGCTTTGCTGGGCGCTGCACAGTGTGCTGTCAGTTCAGGAATCGCCTCAGTAAATTGCGCTTTGAGTAATGTCACCTTTAGTGAGACAAACTTGGGTTGTCAACCAATTGTCCTATTTTAGCCCCAGACCTGGTTTATCTAAGCAATCCCAGGACTGGAAGATGTAGCAGGACATTTTTTTGTTGTCATTCGGTGCATCAAAGTGTACTAAGTTTAGGAAAAGCATTTTTGATTTTTATGGGTCCCAGAAAGCCACCAGTATCATAACATATATCATATTGGAAGATACTGTGATGATGCCCAACACTGGATACAATTCTGAAGCTACTTTGGAAGGTGACACTTACGATGACCCATGCTCACCATTGGTACAGGGCCTATCTGTGCTGTGGACTGACACTGAGCTGCGTCTGCTTACAGCAGTGTATTTATCCATCTGTCTAAATCACTGGTTTATTATCAGTGGTTGATTCTACTCTAAGAGGTGCTTAAAGGCAGACGGTTTTACTTCATAAATCACTTTAGCATAAAGATGGATGTGCTTTATACAGAGGTGGAGTTTGTGCCTTCTTTTCTTTCTTACTCATATTAACAGGAATGTGTATGCAAATTTCCTATCCCCCAGCAGCTATGATAAATTCCTCTTGGGCACTTGGGTTCCTTCCAGCTTGATTTAGAAGTTCAAAAGACCCGTAAATATATCTATTCTCCCCCTTCCAAAAAAACCCAGTTAGGGTAAGGAAAGTTGACTGCTGGGTTAAAAGCTTTAACCCCATGTTAGCAGTTTTTGAAGGTGGTGTGGTTTCAATGACATAGGGCTGTGTTCCTTCATCCATTGTATGGGGGCTGTTGATCAATAAGCCAGAAAAATGTAAATAACAGATACGAAAAAGACAAAACACAGACCAATGATTTAATACATTATGGCCTTCTATATGAGGCTTCAATTGAGATGAATTGTCTCCAATTACAGTGATCAGCCCCAAACAATCACCTGGTGTCCCCATATACTCCCTAGGCCTTCAGCAACCCTCTTTCCTGTTGGGGGGGGGTTAAGAGATGTTCTCCTACAGAACTTCTGCACTTCAGCTGGGTGAGTACTTGTCCTGGGCAGCTGTTTTGAGTGTCTCTCTGAGAAGTAGCATATAAATAAGGCTGTTATAATGTGTTGTGAGTGCCGTGCTTAGTAGGATCAAAATGTTTGAACAAAGTTGATTCATTGTAGAATGATGTTGGGGTTGTTTCTGTCTTTCTGGGGAGAAATGGATGTGCTTAATCCTGCAGTTTCTAGTAGTTGGTTGAATGCAGCTGCTGTTACACATGGATGGGAGCTTTGAGTCTCATTTCATTCCTTCTCCAAGAGCAGCTGGTGAGAGTTAGGCATGTTGCAGAGTATTTCCGCCTTGTCTTATGCCACGTCCACTGTGAAGGGGCAGGTAGAACCACACCATGGCCTTGTGAGGCACATCTTTAACTTTCTTTCACACTGTTGCAATACAACAGGCAGGTAATACTCAATGGCAGGTAATCAGGCTTGCCCTACTGAATCGGTAGCAAGTGAGTTGAAACACTGGCATGTAGGTACATTGAGGTAATTATGCTCACCACTGGCAGTATTTCCATTCAGTGAGCTGGTAATAAAAATATCTCCCACAATCTTGAAAAGATAGGGGAAGCAGTCAGTGAAGAGCTACAAAATAACTAATCCACTGACTCTGCAGTAGCAACATTTCCATGCCTGCCACTGAGAGAATAAAACAAGTTTGAATTTACCTCGTCCTCCTTTAAATTAATTTCTCAGCAAGAAGCTCTATTATAGGAAAGAATTCCCACTGTTTTGGCATGGCTGCTATATTACTTGTTTGTTCTGGAAGTATCATTTTGGCAACAAAAGAAAGGAGGAGTGTGATCTTTGGAGAAAGAGGAACTTAAAGGGAAGGGGAGCGATCTAAAATGTTGTGTTTTGGTGAAAGGAGGTTTTGTCCTAAATGACAATTTGCATCACGAGAAGTTCACTTTTTTTGGTAAGTAATGCATGCCTTCTACTGACTTCCTGTGAAGGTGTCCAAGCATGATATTTGATTCTCCCCCACAATATGGGGATTGTGTAGGAATGACCCGGCATTACCTATCCCAGGCATAGGAAAAAATGTGTTAAAAAGTGGGTTTCCAGCCCTGCTCTGTGCCTCCCACTGTGTCCAGCAGTGATGGTGTCTCAGTGAGGGTGCAGCTGTGACCATGGAGGTTGGGAAAGCACAGGGAGAGGTGCAGAACTGTCAGCATGTGCCAGGGCAGCCCCAGGAGTGGGGAGGTTATGGGAGGCAGGAGGTGCCCTTGCAGTGCAGGGGCAGGCATGAAGCAAGGAAGAGGCAAAGTGATACAGAAGAGAACAAAAGTGCAATTCAACTCTGTGCCTCCACCTGTATTTTCCCAGCCTGCTTTTTTGCATCTAACCAGTTAAAAAATGCTTTGGGAGACAAATATTCCCATGTCCCCTGTGCTGTCAGTGGGTGTGGACAGGCTCTTCCAGAAGTTCTGCTGTACTGAAACCAGGATCCCATGGTGAACGGGAACTGCCTGGTGTGTCACTTAGTGTTCACTACTGGTGTTAAATTTACTCCTGGAACAGAAGCAAAACCAGGATTCGCAGAACATGTGTAGCCTGCACAGAGCTCCTCTTTCATCCAAACTGATTTCCTTCAAACATTGCAAACTGCATGTTTGAGAGCTGCCCGGCAGACGTGTGGGTGTTGAGCAGGACTGTGCTGCAGGTCACAGCCCCACTGCTGCCCCCACAGCTGCACACTGAGGAGTTGCCTCAGTGCTCCTATTGAGCAGTGGCCAACTGGTGGTCTGCAAATGTCTGTCCCGCCATGAAACACCAGGTAATTTGATAGTAATTTGTATTGCAGTGGAAGTGTATAGGCCAGTGATCCCCCTTTCCCCCCACAAACTACTGAACAAACTTGATAACTTGTATTTGAGCCTAGAACCTGTCTGTGATTGCCTCACTGTAAGTCTCTGGGAAGGTGTGAATATGACACTTCAGCAATACCTGAGCCCCTGATCACCCTATCTAAATGCAGAAGGTGTTTCTGTCCTTCAACCCTTGCCAAGGGCACTTGGGTGAAGACATGCTCCAGGCATGGAATATGAGGTTGCTGGGAGAGGGAGAATATGTCACTTGTGTAATGAGGGCATTGCAGGTGCAAGGCCACTACATGATGTGTGGGTAGACATGCCATGCCCCCTCCTTCCTTCTATAAATGGTTTTCTGCTTGATTAGTGGTCTGTCTTACCACTTCTACTTCAACAGCCTAATTTAGAGCAGGGCTACAAATTTGCATTCCTACAGCCAGCTCAATGTCCTTAATTATATGTGTCTTTATATGTCTAAGGAAAATTTCAGGTTTGAAAATGGATGGAGAGAGGAAAGATTTCTATCTTTGTAGCACTATGCATTTTTTCCCATGTCGTATTTCTTGTAAAGACATCTGGGGTTGATTCTTGTTTATGGTAAAGCTGCTTTACATGAATGCAAAGGGGAGTTTGAAGCCTGAATGCTAAAGCAATGTTGGGGGGACTGGCAGAAATAGGAAACCCACCAGAGTGCCAGTGTCTGAGTGTAATGGCCTTGTTCTGAGATATGGTCACTGCAATCATCTCCACTCCCCCGTCTGGGATGCTCAGGTGTACCTCTCATGGAAGTCATGTTTGTAATAGTGAAGGACACATCTCATTTATCCTGGTTTTGAGAGGGATGAAAGGGGACAACCTCCCCCAAACCACAAATCAGTAGAAATTCTTTCCTCTGAAGGAATTGTCCATTCATTGTCCATTGCATTGTTTGTTACAAGCTTCCTATTGTATCTGACCCTTTGAACAGTCCTTGACCATGCAAAAAGTATTATAAGATGTGGTTAATCAAGTCGTATCATGTTCTTCTGGAAATTGTCATGTTTCCTGGATTTCCTTATAGTACCTGCACAAATACTTTTTTCTATAAATAATCCATGCAAAGGTCATCAGCCACAAACTGTTCCTGTTTCCAGAGTATCTGTACTACTTGCCCATTTCAATAAGCTTCTTACAAGAAAGAGTTCATCCTTGTCTAGAATAAAGAGGAAACATGACAAAGCTTAGACAGCTTTCCCCTTGCTTTTAATCCATCAACCACAGTCTTTTCCATTTCCTCTTCTAGAACAAGGCTGGAAAAGTCATCAAGGAGATACATTCATTCATTTCAAAAAGGTTGTTGAATCAGGAAATGAAATGGAAAGTTAATTAATGCTGGTTTTCACTGTGCAACATTCTGGGAGATGGCTCCTCTGCTTTGTCACCAGTTCAGTTCTGTCCAAGTCCCAAGCCAGACATCAATATTTAATATGCTTTATAGATGTCAACTGTTTTTGTTGGATCATTTATTGCCTTTCTGTTATGGACATAACATCCTAGTAAATGATGAAAAGTACCTGCTGGCTGAATGAAAATGCCAGATGTAAAGAATTTTTCTTCATTTACAAATGTATTGTAAAGAATGACAATATTTCCTTAAGTTCTTCTTGTTAATGTCAGTTGTTGGCCAGAAAAGTGTTACTGCGTAAGCCTGTCACATATCTTGTTACTAGATGAGGTGAAAAAAAGCCAAAACCAAAATGAAGACAACTTTCAGGGAATTCAGCAGGTCTGGTTTTTTCTTCTCATTAGTGTAAATCTACATGGAAATTGGTGCAGTTAGTGGAAAACAAATTTAAGTGAGGACAGAATTGATTGAATGTACATGAGAAATGTAATCAGCTGACCTGAGTAGTGACTGTATTCTCAATTACATTTGCCTTGGGCTCTGGTGTCCAAAGGGAATATTGTCCACTGAACCAGCCCTGCACACCTGGGTGCAGCGTCTGATGTGCAGCAGGATTGAGTCCCACCTGGCGTCACTTCTCTCTAGCTGCTGTCCCCTGCAGACCAGAGGGGAGATCCTCACCCCAGGCAACTGCACCGTCATGACTGACCTCCACAGCTGGAAGAAGCCAGGGCTGCTGAAGCCCTGCCCAAGCCTCTTTTCAAGTGCTGCATGTCTGGGGGAGAGCTGCTGAAGGTGAAGCTATGCTGCACAGGAGTCCAGGCTGCCTTGGAGCTGGCAGGCAGACCAAGGAATTTGCCATACCTGCTGCACGTGGGATCTTTTAGCATTCAGCACGAGGAAGGTGTGATGGTAACCTGAAACTATTCTAAGGTTTTCTCCTCTTCCTGTGCTGGTATTTCTCACTTTCCTGGAGGTACATTATTTCCATATGACAATAATACTGACTAATCCCCTAAAATTCATGGCACAGTGGTGTGAATCCTAGTGCAATTATACTGGCAGTGTGTTCACCTGTAATGCAGCTGATTGACCTGTCCCACAGAGCAAGGCATGAACTGGAGTCCTTTGCCCAGCTAACTGTCCTGCTGCCTCTGCCGTGCTCATGTTAGCACAGCTCCCTGCCTTGCCCCTTCAGGCCTCTGCCGTCAGGACTGATGCTGCTGTAGTGCCTGTGTGTTTACTCTATTTCAATGAGATTACAAGCCAGCAGTAAAAATACATGTCAGCACGGCTGCTTGGTACTCACATTGGTCAGATCAAATGAGCTGTGTGTGTTGGGGAAGATAACATGGCCCCTCAGGCAGGACATGTGCCATTGAATTTGAAGAACTGCTGTCCTGGTGTTAGACCCAATCACAGTGGTGACCTCTGTTACCCTGAGGATGGCGTGACAACATGATTCACCTGCAGACTGGCATCGGAAACACACCACCAAATCTGTTTCATCCTTATTAGCCCACGACACAGCAAAGTATGCCAGGCTGATACCTCAAGTTTTCTCATTTCCACTGTTATGTCAACCTGATAAACTTCTGAATCTTTAAAGACTGAGGTATTTTGGTATTTAGTGGAGTTTTCTTCATGCTGTTTTCCATATGCAGCTTTAATGTTCAGTGAAGGGAAGGTCCTGGTTCAGACTCAGCTCAGGCCAGAGGCTGGTGAGGGTGCAGTCCATCTGTCTCTGGATCATCACATAAGGCAGATGTAAAGCAGCCCTGACTGCAAGCTCCTGGAAATAAACTGCCCATGTTTCTTTCTCCTTGAGAAAGCACATCATCAGGTTCAGGGTGAGAAATCCTCCTTCTCAATTAAGAGACTGATGTACTAACATGCCCTAAATACATGTGAGACTGGAACTTCCGTGTTAGACATTTATCTTCTAAATTTAAAAGGGTTTGAAGTTATTTGTATAAATCTATGGAGTCTGTAAACTAACCTGTCAAAGGTTTGGGGCAGGCATACTCTTACACTTTTTCTTCACTTTTGTGCAAAAAAGAAAAGGTCAGAAAGGTTATTCTAATACAGAGTAACACCTAACAGTGGAGTTAACAGTTCTCTAAAGCAGTCACATTTAACCATAACATCTATAAAATCTTGTTTTAGTCCCTGCAAAATCAGAGAAAGAAAAGTATCTTTTCAGTAAATATTCATACTTAGATGATCTCTGAGATGTTCCCAAAGAAGCTGTTTAAGAAGCATTTTCATGCCGTTTTTTCCCCCATGTTTTTTCAAGGTTTTTTTCCAATTCCTGTAACATGCACACAAATATCTCACTAAAATTATCTTGCCCTTATTGACCTGAAAGTTTGTTCAACTTTGGATGATTGTGTAGCTGTTGATAACACTGGCAGCAATTGCTTCAGTCCTGATGGCACAAAGAAAAATAGTTGTCTCCTTGGTTTTACCTGAAAAACACTGACCCCTCACTCCCCTCATGGGCATTTGCTGTTTATTGTAATATTTGACATGAAACTGAGAAAGAATTGAAAAGTGTCCTGGTGAGACACCTCTGCAGAAAACAAGGTAAAATCTATCTCTTTGAAAAGAATATCACAGACTACAATTTTTCCTTAAATATTTGTATATCTAAAAGTAATAGGTAGCTTTTTGCAGGTAGAAATACTATAGAGAAGAGGATGTGTTTTCTCAGCTTGATTTAAACTTCAAGTAAAACAAGATAAAGAATTTCAGGTTCGCTGCTTACAAGGAGCTGGAGCAGCAGCTTTTAGCATTTTACTCTCAATTTAGGATGCAGTATGAAACAAGGGACTCATGAATATATCATGTTTAGGCAAAAATGAAGATTTCTTAACCACTCTTGTTGAAGAGATGACTTGCAAAATATGAGCTATATTTCTGAGTATCATTCCAGAGCATGGCTTGACTTCCTCTACTAAGAGACTAAAACCAATCCCCTGCAACTTATTATTTGTAAGTACTTACTTTACTCCTGTACATATGAAACAGTATCCAAGTTGTCTGTGGAAAATTTCTAAGTCATTTGCCATTCCTCTCTCACTCTGAATTCTTACTGTAGTACATTCGGGACTGCACAATTGCAAGGTAAATTAAAACTGAAAATATTACAAAGGGAAGTGGACCAAAACAAAGCCCTGGTGTGAGATGTCATTACCTGCTGTTGGGGAAGCAACTTAAGACTTTCATACAATCGGTTGTAACATTTCCAGAGCCGAATTATGCTGTCAGCAAACAACATAGAAGTAATTTAACACATCAGAAAATCTTGAAAAAAAGAGAACCCACAACACATAAACACAAGGGCATGATAAAGATATTGTATCATCTGTCATGAGAACATGGCATGTTTCAACCTCTGAATGACACTGTTGGGTTGCATGTATGTTCAATAAAATATTAAAATAATTTTTATTAAATTAATAAAAATTATTTTCCTCTTCTAAGTCCCTATATGTAGTGCTATAGCCTAGTATTTATTTAAGAAGCCTTAAGATAGATGGGTACGCAAGAGTGGGAGAGGGAAAAATTCATTACAGTATGGAACAGATAAAGTCTGCGCTTGTATATCGCCAAGAGATAAAACACTGGATTGGTTCGACAAAGAAACCTTTCCTGATTATGCTGAAATCTTTTATGAGAGGTTCTCAAAGTACTCCAACAAGGCTGTTGCATGAGGACCCATAACATACAAACAAAGCCACATACAAGATGCAGCTCTGTGACTCGCTGTGCAGCTTTGTTTGGCTCCTGTAATTACCTCTGTGTGTGTTCTTCCCCTTACAGGGAACACAGGGAAGCTCAGCTGTCAATGAAAGCAGAACACCAAACAAGATGCCAAACAATCTGGCTTTACACAGCATAAATGGAGGGGGAAAGGGCAGGAAAAGAGACAAGACACAGGGTCCAAGCTCCATGTAGATGTGAAATGCAGAAGAATGGGGTTCCCAGGGGCTTCTGGGACATGATCAGGAGCTGCAGCTGAGTTAAATGGGAAAACTAAATAACTGCCTATCAGTGGACTGTTTCTGGGTTTGCTTTAAAACTGGGCAGCAATATCATCAGAGTGTAGTATGCTGCTGTTTGCAAACCTTTTGGATGTGTGAGCTCAGGCAGACAACAGCAGGCCTATGATGTAGAGTCTGATGTGGTATTAGCAATGTCAATCCAAAAAACAGAACTAAAAAAAGTTATTGTGGCACAGCTAGCATTGTTTGCAAGGGTAACCTCTTCAGATTTTAAGCACTCACGGGACAAAAAAATAGCTCAATGCAATTTGAACTGCCACCATCCACCAAGCTCTTTGAATTTACAGCACTTGGAACTACACAACAGATTGGAAAGGAAGCAATCTTGTGTTAAGAAACTCCATGCTACTATGCTAGAGAGTGTACAGGTGCAAGGTTGCAAAGGGCCAGACTTTGCTATGGTACTTTCATCTGATACTCTCACTGGGCAGAGCGGTTCCTGCAGGAGACAAAGCCACTGAATGACATGAGACAAGTCTTAAAGCCCATGGAGAAAACAATGTTACTGACAGTGCATAACTGAAGTTGGCAAGTCAGGACAGAGACTGATAACTGCCAGACTTACCTCAAGCTCTGAATGTACCTCTGCAAGAAGTGTATTTCTGAGAGTAAGAAGGGATCTCAATGGCCCGAAACCCACTGAGACAATCACCATATATTATGGCAACTATCAGCATTTATGTTTTGCACACATTTGATACTCTGCTCTAAAAATACCCAAGTGGTGCTAAAGGCTGGATGATAACAGGATAACATACCCCCTGACCTGCGTCCACTTCCCTCTGTATCCAGCTCCTCAGTCCGTGGCTAGAAAGTGCTGCATGGTCCCCTTGGTACGATGCATTGAGACCCTTAGCAAAACAAAATGGTTTAATGATATCATTGAGGGTTTTTTTCTGTATTATATTCTGGGAAATACAAAGTGAGAGGGTTAGGTCGTATTTTAGACTACAACAGGTACATCAAGAGAGGTGTGTGCATGGAGTGTGTAAGTTCAGGGTGCTGTTGTTTAATGGACTGCAGTCACATATTGCAGCATGTCTCCCAAACTGGAGACTGAATCCTTAAAGGTTCCCTTGCTACACATTACTTCTCCAGACAAGAGACAGCAATATAATACGGTATTACCAAAGTAGATGATTCATTCTGATATGCTACTTAAAACATGCCAAGGACATTAGCTACAGCTCAGCCAAAAACTCTGCCTGAAATAAACATTGATCTGATGGAGTCCTGCATTAATTTTTAAAACATAACAGCAGGGGGCAAGGAGGGACAGAGTTTTTCATTGTGAACTAGCTGCTTACACAATAGAAATGAGGTATACTTTTGATGCTTACTGTTCTTTTTTCTAAATAATTCTCTCCAGAAGCTCTAATTGCAATGGTAAAGTTCTGAAGAATTCTAAGGCTTTTAAAGCTCTTATGTCAGAATAATTCGGTTTTCAGTACATAGTCTGAAAAATGCATCCTGCCTTGCACATTGTGCATAAGATTGCAGAAATGTATTTTTAGAGTCATGAGCTAAATTATCATCTGGCTTGATGGATATTTCAGCTGCATTACATGCATTTGATCTGAATGTAGCTCATTGCTTACTTTTTCCCCCCTCAGATTATGCAGTGGCACTTTTCTTATATGCTTATAACATGCAATTTATCCCCAACATCTGACTAAATCTTGGATTTTCAGTCATCTGGCATACTTGTAAGTTCTTCACATTTTTTATTACTTTGCTTACAGCTAATTATTCTGGATACAGCACAGTCTATTTATATGCTTTGTAAACACTCCCTCTTCCAAATGTTTTGTGGTATCATTTTGTTCAGTGTCTTTATGGATGACTGTCAAATGAGGGAAGCAGCTGAACTGGAGAGGCATAGGAGAGAAAGGAAAATAAAACCCCTAACATCAACAAGGGAGCAATTGTCAGTATTAGCAACTATTTCCCCTGTAACTATTCTATTAAATTACTTACAAATCTGGAGTAAGATGTTACCTGCTGCTATGCAAAATGAAGATTAGATTATTTTTTTTCCTGTCAGAGTTCTAAGTGAAGTAACTTCAGTGCATAAAATTCCACATTGCAGAACCAGCAGCTCTTGCAGAATCATGGCATCATCAAAGTTGGAAGAGACCTTCATATTGTCTCGTCCAACCATCAGCCTAGCACTGCCATAATGACTCCTAAACCATATCCACATGTGCCACATCCAGACGCTTCTTGAACACTTCTAGAGATGGTGACCCCACTCTTTCAATGCATCCAGGAGAGATGCTGTACACTTCCTGGAGGTCCTAGGGTGGAGTGCCCATCTGGAGGATGTTGAGCACCAGAAGAAGGTTGCAGGCTTGTGAAAAGTAATCCAGGACCCTGTAAGAACTCCAGTGTGCAATGTGAAGTTGCAAACAAAAATTAATGCTGGTTCTTTGACAAGTTCTAGACTTCTCGGCTTTGAAGGAGTTCATTCATTAAACTGTTGCATCTGTGTTTGGGTCAACATGGTGCAGTTACTCATCTGTTGTTCAACTTTTGATTATGTCTAAGCCAAAACTGGATAACTAAATAGCCATAAGGTTTTTACAGCTCTCTGTAATTAGAGTAATCCAGGCACATCTGGCTTAATGAACTTCTTTGAACCAAGCACAAAAAGAAGTCTCATCTTTCAGATGTATTCACATTTTTTCTAGTTTTTTTAATTTCTGAATCACTATTTATGGGAGGATTTTATTCAGTTTCTTACATGACATGAGTGGGGAAGGGTCATCTGAAATAATTCAGGTGAAACACTTGGTCTTTTACTTTCCTGTAACAGGAGTTCTCCATTACATACCTAATAAATTTTAAATAACTGAAGAACAGGATCAAAATTTCATCTCTAAAAATAAGGTGATGAAACAGGCTATTAAAAATACTACGCTCTATTGGTGGTACAGCTGTAAGGGATTTATGAAAATTAATTATATTACTGTTGTAAAAATATCAGCCTTGAAGTTAGTGCCAATGTATTTGAGTCTTCAATTCCACATATTCGTCTGCCTGGTATTTTAAGAAAAAGCAATCAACTTGAAATCTCTTTCTCTATTGAAATTTTTTTTCCTGCTATTATACATGCCTGATGTAAAATTCTTAATTTGGAAATTAAATGTTCATCATACAAAAATACCAAGCTGTACTTGACAATAATTTTGGCTTTCTTAATCCAGAGATTCCGAGAAACCAAACAACAAATAAGCCCCAATTTTTTTTGATTTTTGGGAGCTAAAAAGTTGTGAAGAAATCCTATGATGGCTTACTTATAAAAGAAGTATACTTCTCTTTCTTGTATATGTTCTTCTCTTTTCTTCTCTTACTTGAGAGAAGAAAAAGGTGGGAAATAGTACAAATTCTGTTTTCATTGGTAATGTTAATACCTGTCTGGAAACTCCTGTTTTGTTAAACATCATCAACAATTGTCATCAGTTTTAAATTACTCCATTATTCTGCATGATTTAAGTAGGCTCTGTGTTAAAAGACTCCGGATGTTTAGAAACACCTAGAGAGTGTTAGTGGGAAGTTGGAGGAAACTTTCTGACATAACAGAACAATCATTTATTTTTTTATTGTTGAAAATTGGTCAAATTATTTATGTTTTTGTGATTAAATTTCTCTCTTCCAGAAGATAGAGTTCATAACTATTCATAGTAAATATTATTTCTCTCTCTTTCAAAGTTTGAGCAGGGAAAATTGACTTCTTGTGGCTGTCTCAAACAACTATATTTTGCTTAATTTTGAAGGTCATAAACAGGAGCCTCATGGAATTTTCTGCTTTTATAATTGGGGAGAAAATTCTGATAAGATTTTTAGTGTGAGAACAAGTCCTCTTAACTCTAAGGCAGAGATTTAACATAGTGTTAGCCATTAGGCATAAGTATCTCACCTCTCATCAGGTGAGAAACGGAGGGCCAAAGCTTCTGCAAATTCCCCTTGCTGTTGCCAGAAGCTAATTTTGCAGAAGCAAGCTAAAGCTCTACTTTCAGTTATAGCAGAAGGAACACGTATTTTTGGCTGCAGGGCAGCAGTATAAGAACACATTCAGTCCCAGGGCTGGAGACAGAGATGATCAGGACTTTGCTTTTCTAGGACTAATGAACTGTACAACGAAGCATCTCCCACAGTTGCTGAGAAAAGAAAGGGAATGTCTTCAAAAAAGACTCGCCTGATGTAGAGCTCTCTGTGGCTTGGGAATGAAATAATTCTCAGATGACTGCCCTGGTTCTTCCAGATGTGTGAGCAATTTTTAGTGCTGATGATATTTTGTTAGCAGGCTAAGAGCACTGTATGAGTGTGGATGGTTTCACTGCAAATGGAGTCCAGTTTTATTCTTTTACAGAGAATGGGTTTCAGGAAATACCTGCAGGTTTTATCCTGCAGAAAGATGTCCCATAAGATATCTCAAAGGGTTTTTGACCCATATGTGAAAGGGTGCAACAGAGCACTACCAAGGAGGTTAAGCAAGTGTCCTTGGGTGCTATGAGCTTGTGTTTTTTTCATATAGGCCAAACCCAGATTTTCATTCTTTTGAAAAAATAGTCTTTTGCTTCCTTTTACTGATGGAGACAGAGCAAGTTTTATATAATGACAGAGAATTGGGACCTTTTGGGGAGGGCTCCTGCTATGAGCAGGAGGCTTTGGGGCTGTGTAAGCCTTGATGCAGGGAACCCTGCAAAGGTTTCTGAATGTCCATGGTAGGAAGTTACAGCCACCATGCTGGTGTGGGAATGCTCCTTAAACACGCCTGCTGAGGCTCGTCTTGCTCGTTATGTCTCTCAGCACACATCAGTAGGGATGGCAGGAATCAAACTCTTAGTCATATTTATGGACTTTGGCTACCAGGGTTTTTTCAGTTCAATGAGTATCCCAGAAAATACCTCATGTCTAATACATCTTTGTGCCTGTAGGAGTGGGTGTCTTCACTTCCTGCCTGGATGGCAAACACTCTATCAATGATGGAATAAAGATTAACCAAAAATGAAAGTCATTGAGTTTTCTCTAACTCTTTCTGGTTTTAGTTTCACCAGTTGTTCTTAGGCTCCAGAGCCCCTCTTTGAGATGGAAATTTACTGTGCTTCTCTCTTGGCAGTTTGGATTATTTGGTAATTAGATTCTACTTGCTTTGTGAGCTGTTCTCATGGTTCCTCAGTTGGGCTCATTCTTGCTCTTGTATTTTCTGTTCCCTTACTGCTTTCCTAATAACTGCTACTCAGGCTCCTCTCTTCCTTTAATATTTTCTTGTGTGTTTGGCTAGGCTTCTCTGCATTCTTGGTATGGCATATGATGTGCCATCACTAGAACAAGATGTCACAGCTTTTCAGCAGATGAAAGTGGAGTTACTTCTCCAGAAGGCTCTGCTTCAATCGCCTGTTTCAGCTCTCTCCACATGAGTTTTTATTGTGCTTCATGGTGGGTCTCTGCTATAGCAGTGGCTTTCCAAAATGGATAGTACCTGGATTTGTAAGCAATTACAAGTATCTTGGCTTTAGCAAGCCACCTTTCCCAGTTGAAGCCACTGGAATCTTGTGGTCTGTAGTCTCTACTCTGTCTTGCGGTTCACTGAGACTCTCTTCTATTTCTTGCTCCTGGCTGGATATATTCCCTTGTTTATTTTAACTAAGTACCTTAAGGAATCCCACTAGTCTATATGGTTATTTGTGGCTTGGCATTTTTTTCAGTCCTCACTCTATCATGCCAATTTTTTTTTTTTGCTCTGTGTGCCAGGACCTCTTAAGTTTGGTCCCCTCTACTTACAGCATCTCTCCTTTCCTCCCTCAGCTCCTTCCTCTCACAGGTTTTTGTGTGTTCATGTTGTGAGGTAGAAAATTCCTCTTCGTTCTGAATGCTTCAGAATGTAAACTGATGTTAATTTTCTCTTTAGTTTCCTAGTTGAAAATTAGAAGGGATAGGATTAATCCAAATAGTCATCATCTGTGGTCTTTAAAGGCATTTCCAGACTTTTGGCATATTGAAAACTGCCAGAACGTAACAGGCATACCTAGAGAGAGAAGACAAATGCTGGTCATTACAATTTTTTTCATTTTCTACAATGAATATGCATGTCTAATAGTTTCAGATCTGAAGTCCCCCTTTCTTCAATTTTAGCTGATTATTGTCAAAGACATGCTGTAATCCTTTCCATATCTTGTATTTCTTAATCACATTTGATAGCTTGGTAACTTTCTTTAACCAGAGCAATGTGTTACACTTTTTTTTTGGCTGCCACAGAGAATTTTAAATGATTTTGCTGAACTAGGTTTCAGCAGTTTTGGTACGTAGCCTAACACCATATACTGTGGTGTGCAGAGAAAATCGGTTCTCCAAAGGGAACTCAATAGCAGCATGGACCTTCTGCCAAAAATTCCTAATTCTGGGACAGTACCAGGAAACTTGTGTGGGTCCCATTCTGCTCCTACTGAAGTCAAAGTCAAAGCTCCTCCCAGTTGCAGAGGGATAAGGTTCAGGCTCCAACACTCAGTCCTCACATTCCCATTTCACACATTTTCCTTCAAATTCCTTTTTTTTCCTTTTATTTTTAGGCTCTGGCAATATACTAACCTTTGCTCTCTCTTGTACATTTTCTGGAAGGCAAATTACAGATAGAAACCGTTTTCCTCATCTTTTACACTGTTTAAGAGTAGCTCCTGTTTTGTGCCCCAAAGCACGGCTGGAACTCAGCAGCAGTAATCTGGAGTGACAGATGAGCAAGTCAGATCATGAAAGGAGGAAAAAGCTGCTGGAAAAGGAGCAAACAAACAGAAGAAAAGCTTGTAATCATATCAAAAAGACAAGAAGTGATGTCTCAAAAGAATTAAATTTTTATTTCAGTAATCCCCGAGTTTACTTGGAAAGACAAGAAATCGGGGATAGGCTGTGGACAAGCAGGAGACAGCAGATGTGAAAAGATGGGATCTTGGGACATTTGCCATAGGAAATGAAACTCCAGCATCACTGTGTTGCACTAAGTGCTAATAGGTTTGGAGCTTGACCATGTCTTATGTGTGTGTAAGTATACACACTGCTATATATAGCTCTGGAAATAAACTCAAGTAATCTGATAGCTTTAAACATAGTCAGTTTTCTTATTGGACTGTAAGAACAGTTGGAAAAAGCAAGTGTAAGAATAGAATTGATACTGATTTTTGCCATGAAGCTTAGAAGAGATATGGAATTGATCTTAAACACCAGGTGATGGGTAGCAAGTTGGGGACTGCTAGACTGTTTCCAGCAGTGCCACACAATCACTGCCTGACATCAGGGAAGTAATTTCATTTCCTTTTGCTTTTTCGTTTGCTTTCTTCATCTGCATTAGATGGTGCTAATTTCTTCTGTTAGGAGCTGTTGAAAGGTGCTAATCCGGAAGGAAAGCAACTGAGCTGCCGAGTAACAGTCTCTTCTCAACAAAAACAAGTGCAAGAGTTTCCAGGTGGAGAGACACGGGGAAAGGAAGAAGGAGCATCCCTGGCACATTCCCAACCCATTTGTGTACATTTGAAACACGTGAGCTGTGTGCAGTGAGGAAATGGAAGGGCCCAGGTAACCCTCCTCCTGGCCTGTGCCTCCCTGTGGCCTGACCAGCCCCCTGGGCTCCTTCCATGAGCACAGCCTAAAGGCTGTGTTCAACCCCAGCAAGGGCTGTAATAAGGTCATAAGGAGCAAAGTGCCAATAAGGAGTCAAGAGTCCTATTTCATTAACTTAATTTTGTAGTTTTGAATATAGAAAACTGAGCAACGACTGCTAATTTTTAAACTTAGGTTGTTTTAAGTAACTGCATAATCAGAGTCAGCAAAGCTTTATTTACACTCTTTATGTGCAGCTGGCAAGAATCTCAAATTGTGCCTTCTGCAGTGCAAATGCTGCTGGAAAGGGAGACTTTTGCATGTAATGTCCGCAGCCCATCTCACCACGTGTTGCAGGTTGGCTTCTGTACTTGTCAACGTGCAATGAAACAAGAACAGGGTTTATCCAGGGTCACTCTCAGGGCAAAATTCTCTCCATCATATCCCTAATACTGATGCTAAAGGGTTAAGAAAACAACTATTTTTCTACTGCATACTAGACATCTTATTTAAGAGATTGATAGATTTCAGGGACTAGCACCAAACCCAGTCAGTAATGTACATGTGTTACTTCATCTTAATGCTAATAAACAAAACCCAAATGAAATACAATACTTCCGTTGTTGGAAGCCATTCAAGTGTGATTTAAAACAGAAGGCTGACAAATACTTTATTGCAGTAGTGTCCAATATCTCTCTGGGCAGGTACCATGTTCTCTTCAGTGAAATGCACATTTTTACAATTTGCTGTCTGTTTGTTTAGTGTAAGGTACTTAGACAGGAAAGCAAAATGTTCTCAGCTTTTACTTTTGGCTTTTAAAAAGTGAAGTAAATAGGAAATCCTGCAGCCAATAAGGATTCAAGGTATTGAAAATTAATTTGAATGTGTAATCAAACATCCTGTTGCATTGCCTGAGAATATTTCTTTTCCCTATAACTTTGGTTTCTTATCCCCAGCAAAATTCAGCAGCTTAGGTTTGCTCTTTGTTCCCTCACAGTTTTCCCCTCCATCTTTTTGACAGTTCCCAGCTACCTGGATCACCCAGAAAAGTACTTTTCAGCTGACTGGAGCATCCTCAGTGACAACAATACAAAACTCCTGTCTTTTAGAGCATTTCCTCGTGTCTTCCCAGTTCTTTTATGTTCTGCTCCTTGGGAATATGTTTGGTTTATTTCATGACATTTTTCTCGAACTTACCTACAACTAGAAGGTTTTGCTGCGTGTCTGATGTGAAATCTTTGTTCTTGTAGCACCCAGTAAGAGCCAAGTACCATAACCCTAACTCACATCAGATTTCTGCTGAGGTTCATGGAAGTTTTGCCAAAGTAAGGCTGCAGGATTTGACCACAGGTTTGCTGTACAGTGTGTAGTGCAACCTGTGCTATTGCTTAACTCTACCACGTTTGTTTCTAATGACAGTTTGCATAAAGATGTCTTACAGGATAAAGTTACAATAGGCTGTGTTACAGGGACAAGGTAAGAAAACTGGAAATTAAAGCTAGAAAGACCTTTGTCTCTCTAGGAAGACAGTGAATGGTGTTGTATTTCTTTTGGCATTTTAATGCTACTAAATTACATCTCCTCTTCAAACATCGTTAAGGATGTTTCTGGACCCAACTCCAATTATACGCGAGATACAAACCCTCCAGCGCGCTCAGCTTTCCCTCTTTATATCGTTTCATCCTCTCCCCCACGCCGATCCCCATATTTTAATTTAACTTGCAGCTTCCTGCCGAGTCTCCCCAGCTGGAGCCCATCGGCAGCCGAAGGCTCCTCTCACCCTCCGGGTGCATTAAAAGGCATCACCTGTCCCAGCGCTGCCGCTCGGGCCGCCCGCACCTGGGCCCGGCTGTGCTCGGCTCGGCATTGCCGGCGGCGGGTGCGGGTCCGGCTCCTCTCCCGCATGCGGGTCCGGGTCCCGGTGCGGGTCGGCGCCGGGGGGAGCGGCGCGGGGCAGCGAGCACCATGCAGGGCCGGGGCCCGGCCCGCCCCGGGGGCCGCGTGTGCTGATGTAATCGCCAGGCAGCCAGCGCTGAAATTCAACACCGCGGCGGGCAGGAGCTCCGCCGGGGCAGGCGGTGCAGCGCCGCTCCGCCGCCGGACTCCGCGGGCAGCCGCGGGGCGCCCCCGCCGCCCGGCCCCCGGCGCCCCCCCCACCGCCGCGCCCGCCCCCGCGGGCCGTACGCGGGCCGGGCCGCCCCCGGGCTTGCGCGGAGCTCGGCGGAGACCTCGGGGCCGCCGGGGTTTCATGGGCAGGAGCTGACCCTGCGGCGGCGCGGCGCTCGGCTTTCCCTCGGATCTCCGCTGCCCGGGCAAATGCATACAAATGCATTTGGGAGCCGAGAGGACAAGGCGAGGACGCATCTCTCCCGCGGCACAAACGTAAGCGGGAGCCGGGGAGGCGTGACGGCGGCGACGGGGCGCATCGCACCGCATCGCCACCCTGCCGTGGGGCGGGTAGGGCACGGGGGCTGCTGCTCAGCTCCCCTCCGGGGGCAGCGGACGGTGACCCCGGCGGGCTGTGTCCTCAGCCCTACCTTCCGAACGCCAGCTGTAACCCCGCGGGGTCCCCAGTGCCCCCGGCGGGGTGCTGACTCCTCGCATGGGTACCGTCTGTGCCGCTGGCTGTGCGTCTCTCCCCTCCGCACTCTCCCATGACGTCCTGGATGTGCCCCATCCTGTCCAGCACCCTGGTGTCGTCCTTCTCCCCCCCGAGCCCACACCAGGCAGCCTGGCTCTGGGGTCCCCGGGGAGTGGAGACAGCCCGACCCTCGAGCCAGCGCACCCCTGATCCCCGAGGGGGAACGAGGATCCCGGTGGCCGCAGTGCCCATAAGGAACCGGGAAGCTCCTGCGCCCTTTTGGTACCTAGCTCTTAAAACACAGCAAACAACCAAAACATGCAGAATTTACGTTGAAGAGCTGAGGTTACTCTCTTAATAACAGAGATAGCCAGATGAGGTGCTTTGTATTTATGCACTTCTACAAGAGGCTGAAGTAATTCTAATGCATCCTCATCTGTGGCTCAAAGTAGAGCTCCTCTCTCTACAGTTTGCCTAAAAGCAGCCTAGGCAAGATGATTGTGAATTTATGGTAGTTGTAATATTAGAGAGGTTACCATTATGTGTCTGTCTTCGTAAGGCACTAATTTTGTTCTGGCTGTGGCTTAAACTAAGTTTACTGAGTTCTCCAAGCAGGACAGAAGGATTTGTTTTGTGTTATAGGGAGGATTATGCTGCCAAAATGTGCCTGGTGTGTAACTTGGTGCATTAAAATGCTTGTGAGCAGTTACGTGGCTGCCTGAAGGTGGCCTTCCCAGGAGAACTGTGTGTTTAATGGATGTGTTTGGAGGACTTATTCAGGAATTGACTGAATGCAATTTAAAAAATGGTTTTATTTGATAACTGTAAATGGGTGTTACTGATGGAGAAACATAAATTGCATTACAGGAAAGACAGACAGTAGCAGAGATGCAGTTTACTCAGGTTAAAAATCTGAGATAAGAATATATATCTATATACTTTTATATTGTTTACCTAATTTACTGGTCTAGAGAGAAAGCAATCTGGTTGATTGCCTGTATTAAGAAGCCAGAATTCCTTGCAAAAGATCAGGTTTCCTTAGTATATGTCAAACCAGTAAATCCCTTGCAACCCTGACCACCTTTTGGTTGAAATGCCATTAGGTCAGACCTGTATAGGGGTTTCTCTGCAGGTTAAAAAAATAAAACAGCTGCATAACTTCTAAATCTCTCACCAAGTTTATTGACAGAATATTTAATTTTAAAACATGAACAGCCTTGTCACCCTTGTTTCTTGCAAGCATTGAGTTGTAGAACATTTGAGGAATGATCTACAAAATATACAGAGACAAACCCTGTGAAAGAAGAGTGTTTCACATGAGTGGGAATTTGAGTTGCATACTTTTGCATTAATACAGATGAAAATGGTGTACACTATCTACAGAAGAAATCTAGTGTAAGAAATCACAGATTTACTCATAAAATGGTTCTAAAATTATGTCATTTTCATTAATTTTTTTCCTTTTAAAAATACTAACAGAGTTGACTGTTCTTTTGGATGTGGTAGTTTCTCATTTTAAGCCAGATGCTGTTGGGAGAATGTCTGGGCCACCAGTCAGGGAGTTTCCTTTCTCTGAACCTGTACAACCCTGTCGTGCAACTCTTCTTAGGTCGCTGCTCCTCTACCTCTCGCCTTATCTTGTATTTTTACCATTTTCCATTCATTCAAATGGTGACCTTTGGCTAAGGGTACAGGAGCTTCCCCCTTTGCTGACTAGTTGCATGGTGCCATCTGTACCCAGAGGGCATGTGACTGTCACCCTGGAGAGGCTGTTGGGTCCCCTCAAGCCATGTTGGTAGTGGGTCTTCTAAAATTTGAGAAGGAGCACTGGACCCAGTGCCTCATCTCATTATAGTATCAAATAAAGTTATTTTTCTTTTCACATCTTGAAAGATAAGATTTATAACAGCTTGAGGTCTTTGAGAAGCCCAGGTCATCTCTGTCTAGAAGGTGCTACGACCTTTCCCAAAGCTCTTATCTGGTTGGATGAACCCAAATTGGGCCATTCTCCTCAGCAGTCCCCAGAGGACATCCGGTGAAACAATGCAGATGGGGCAAGTGCTGATATTTAAACCATCATCACTGATGAGCACAGGGTTGAATGCATCTGTGGCAGTTCCATTGGGAACAGGTTTTCCTGTCTTCTCTAGCAGCAGTATTTCTTCCTTTAAACTGGATATTTAGGAAATTAGGCTGGAACAAAGAGGGTGATGCTGTGCACTGACCAAACCTGAGCTCTGTATGCTACTGATTAGTCTTCAGAGGATGGAATTTTGCATCATTGTTTGCCAAACTTGCTTTGAAGCTTATCAGTTTCCTCATCCATCTGTCACCCCTAATGCAAAAAAACTGCCATGGGTAGTTGCTGTCCACTCTGTAGGAAGAGGCGAACAGCCACAAGATGTCAAAGATCATCAGAAAGATAAACTCATTTTTAAATGGAGAAATAGATCAACCACATTTGATAGTGCCTTCCTGCAAAAGATTTATAGTAGCCCTCAGCCTGCGCTTGCATGTAAAATAAAGAGGATTAAAAAATAGGCAAAGGGGAGGAAGCTCTGGAGATACCCAGGCTTTAGGACAGGACATAGCCAAGGTGTATTGGAACAGCTTCATGTGTGATGTTTAAGTGGGGGAAAAACAACCAGCATTTGAGTCAGCTGGAGTCTTCCTTGCCACATGCTTTTGTGTTTTTCTATTGTTGTGTCCCAACAGAGCAGGTCTCCCCAAGATCTGTGGGTTCAGCCAACACAAGGGCTAAGTTCCTTGGAGCTGTGGCAGATGATGGATCAAGCCACATTCATGTTAGCAGCAGGGAGCCTGAGGTCTTAGTGGCTATGCTGGTGTGAGAGTGGAGGCTGAGAACTGACTACTCTGCAGCTTAAAATCTGCAAATGTAAAGAGTAGTGGTCTTGATCAAGAAGAGAGGGTTGCACGAATGGTTTCTCTCAAAAAGACAGAATTTCATTGTTTCATTTTCAGCCCCGGAGGGTTCACTTGTACAACTTCACTTTAGGTTGCACATGGTTTCATTTACAAAAAGTTTTACTTGTGAAAAAAGATAGAAGGAAGACTATCTTTTCCCACATATTAGAGGACCTCCAGCCCTGTGGTTGTCTCTGGTCCCTATTTTTTCTCTTAGTTGTTCACTCATTTGTTCTTGACATTAGCTGGAGAGCTCTGGAGAGGCAGACATGTGTCTTTACCTCTCACTAAATGTTCCTGTATATCCAATTACATCTGTTTAATTTGCAGCCCTGGGAGCATTTTGGAATTTCTTGCTTTCCTACGGTGTTTGCTGGGACATGACAGAGGCAGATACCTGACACACACAGCATTGTACCTGGTTGGTGTTGTGGAATAGGCTGTTGTAATGTTAAGAGGAGTCATCTTTGAATTCTGGACTCTGGGGTTCTTTGAGCATTCTTATTTTAGAGATAGCTGAAATGTCTTACGAGATTTTTAATTGTAAATCCATTTTGCACCTTTAAAAGTCAAATAGAGAGTTGTCCTAAGTTTTAGCTGATACGGTGCAATGCATGGGCTTTCTTTCTGACACAGCTACCTCCTGTCACTGAGCTTCTCATTAGATCAAAAGATGATGCATTGTGTGATGCAGAAGCTATGAATTTGAATTCTGGTCTTTAGAAGTGAAAAAACTGAAGTGAGTGTTCTGTAGCTGATGTGCTATTTGGACAAGTCAATGTTAGGTCTTTTGTAGGAGTGGCAGAACTGCTCCAGTAGACATTTCGTGGCTGTAGCGGGAGGAATAGCTGGGGTCTGCAGTGGTGGTTAATTAAAAAACATGTCTTTACAGGCATGTTGGGATTTGTAAGGTGTAGTTTCTGCCCTTCTCACTTCCATAATAAGAACTGAAGCACTGATGCGTATTTTTGAGTATCCTATACGTTCTGTGCATTTTCTTCTAAAAGACATGATGTATCTGCAGTTTTCCAGTGGCAGTGATGACTATTGTGTCTTAATGTTCCTTAAATTATTCATTCTGATGGCCAAAATTTAAGGTCTCACAATATGCAAATCCACTTGGTAAAACCAGGTTTTTGCTCTGTGGTTTTCATGCACTTGGATGTTTCTGGAACGTTCGAATTGCAAACCCATGGAAGGAATAGTAAGATATTTCACTAAATACTTTTATATATATGCATGTGTACATGTATATCCATGAAGGACCTTGTCTCCCTCTTTGAACCATAAGGTCCTGTATGAAGTGGTAAGGTTTTCTTCCTGCCCTGCCAAAGTTACATCACATGAAATTACAGGTGTTCAGTTGCAACTGTTACTTTCAAAATCTCTTCATTCCAGCTACTCAAATATTCTCTGACTTGGTTCAGCAAACACTTTTAGTCACTCTAGCACTTAATGTTATGAAAAATCAGTGATGTTACATACCTTAATAAGCAAGAGGATTGAGCTGCAGCTTGAGCATGAGTTGTTAGTGTCAGAACTATATTTCTGATTTTTTGAAATATTTCTCCTCAGAAGTAGATATAGGCTACTATAATTGTTACATACATCTGTGCCTGGATATGCAACATTAACAGAAAATATATTTCTCATTTATTAAAAGATTCAGTCACTGATAAGAGTGTGATTGGATGTTAATCTGGCTAATATATGATAATGGATAAGAAACAGCAGTCTGTTTTTAATCATGGAAAAAATATGCTCTTTGTACAACATTCAACAATTTTAAAGCAAATTTTGAGCACATAATCTATATCAACCTTATACATATTTGTTGGAACAGCTGAAACATCAGTGTGCTATCAACATTATTCTCACACGAAATCCAAACCACAGCACTCTACCAGTTACTAAGGAGAGAATTAACTCTATCCCAGCCTAAACCAGGACAGTGAGCCTATGCTACCTATCAGTTCTGTATTTTCATATCTGAGCATGGAGTTTTAAGTTGACATGTGATGGGATTTTTTTTACTCTGTCAAGAGCATGTCTTTCTTCGAGCATGATAAAATTTTATAATACAAGGAAAAAGCATGACATAATATTTTCATTTATGGGAATATGATGTGATATAGTGAAAAGATGGATAGCAAGTCAAAAGTATTTAATGATCTCTATAGGCATTAACTTGTCATTTATTTTATGGTTTCTTTACATTAACATTTTCTTTCCAGGAAGAAATTTACTACAAAGCAGCATTCATATTTGAAAGCTGCTGCAAGAAAATATAAAGCAGATGCAGTCACTTTATTAATAAAAGCCAGTATAAAAATATATGTACTATATAAGTTGTACAATGTGATGGCTTTGATTCAGGACTTGCTGAAGTCAGTGATATCCTGTCATGGACTTTGGATGTTGAATCAAGCTTCTAATTCCTTGGATTTCTGAAACTGTAGATGTTTTCTCACATGTTTTTTTTTTCTTTCCTTCTTTCTCTTTTAGGAAAGCTCTCCTTTTTATTGCAATATGTATAGCTGTGGGTATTGCACAAGTACCCAAACAAGGTGAGAATGCTTTGTTCATAACAGGACATTTGTATAATATGTTACTAGATGAAAAGAGTAAATGACTGTTGTTACCAGTGACCTTAGGTTCAGTTCCTTAATTCACATGACTTAAAGAAAATATCAGCTACAGCACAATGAGAGCAAAAGTTTAAAGTAACCAGTTTGGAAAAGATGACCTTTTGAAAATTACTCAGATTTTCTGTCTATGAAATTGCTTACATATTTAAGCAAGCTCTTCATAAAAAAGAAGCCTTGTACAGTGAAAAGGCTTTGATTGTGTCTTCACTGCAAGTGGGTGTCCTTGGGGGTGGCAAGCTATGACTGAGTTACCTTTGCACTTAAGACTGCAGGCAAACCACTGCATATAATAAAGGCTTGGTCTAGGCTGGCATCATTAAAAAAATGTGAAATTTGGTATTCATTTGGCTTTGCATTCAGATGCAGATGTTAGTGAGGAAAAAAGGTTGCCTTGTTTTTAGTTTCTTTTTTAATCTGCCAACTGTTATAACAGCACCAGATGTACAGCTTGCTCTGGGAATAATAGCATGTTGAGGTGGTAGAGGCTAACACGCCATGTAGTCATGTCTTATTTGCCATGAGAGTGGCAGCATCAGTTCTCTGCCATGTTCCTTCACTGTACAGGTGAAGCAAGAAATAGGTCATCCTTGGCTGATCTGTTAACTACAAATACTCATCTGAATACAAACAGCTGGGTTGTGTGGTTAAGACAAGACTCGTTCCTGATAATGTTTTGTTAGAGCCCTTTGGGATATCTCAGCAACCTCCCACCATTATTCTCACCAATGCCTTTTTCCAGCTCCTCATTCCCAGATATTGGCAAAACTTGTGTTTCCTTTCAGTTGTGTTTTTTTGTTTTGCTTTTCCCCCCAATTGTCTTTGTAGTTATGCCTTCCATTAGTTGCCTGTTGTTTGCCTGGTAATATTGGTTGTTGATTTTTCACATGTGGCTAAATGGAGGCCATACGCTTTTGTGATGATGGGATTTTCCCAGATTTTTCTGATAGCTGAGCCAAGTTCTCATCAGAGGAGGGGCAGTGCCATTAGATGTGTGTGGCCTGACCTGCTCCAGGCCTGCAGGGATGGAAAGGGAAGAGACTGTTTTAGGGAGGCAGTTTGCAGTTTCCCGGTGCAGTGGGAGCAGGTGAGGGATGCCAGAGGCAGGAGTGCAGGGATGGTTTGAGCGTCTTCATGCTTTCAGCCCACCCTCCTCCTCTGCAAAGAAAGAAACTGTTTCTCTCACTTCTCATGTGCCTCAGCCTGAGAATAGTTTTTCTATCAAAACTTCAGGCAAGAACTGTGAAGGCTACAGGACTGGGGGCGCAGCGACACAAGCAAGTGGGTGCAGTCCAAGGATTACTTGCCTCTTGGCTCAGAACACTTCCATGCACATAGCTTTGCAGAAATGGGGTAAAACTTCCAGTCTCAACATGATTATATGGAATTATATTTTATTTTGTCACCATCAGAGAAAGGAACCTTATTTTTTTGTTATTTTGTTGTTGTTGTTATTGTTATTCAGTAGCATTTCTAGATAGCCACATGAGAAACCTTACTGAATGGAAACTCCAGTGCACAAGTGCCACATGCCATATATGACTTCATTTTCTTTAAGTCCTTGCTTGGGATAAAAATGATGCATTGAACCTTGATGCAACTTGCTGCCCATGGGTAAATTTGGCCCCTCTTGCACTATATTTGCATGATGTGCAAAAGAGGTTGCAAAAAGCAACTCAGAGAACAGCAGACTGAGGAAACCTTCCCGCCCCCCCCCAAAAAAGAAAAAAGAGCAGCTCAAGTATATCCTTCAGTCTCCATTTATAAGCTGCAGAGCTAGCACTATTGCACTTGCAGTGCTTAGTGTTTGTCCAGGATCGGGATTGTCTGCTCATTAGGAACACGTTAACGCTTTGTTTTTTAAATTTTCTTGGCAGTTATATTTAGAAAAAAAGAGTGTTCTGCCAAATACAAAGATGCTAGCTAATGAACGCTCCTCTCCTGAGCTGAAGAGACAGCCTGGTGCTTTACATGAGAAATTATGCCTTGTTCAGTTTGGTAGGCTGCTATTAATTGTGTTCAGTGAAATATATGTAAAGATACAGTCTCAGTCTTTAGGAATCATACTTTGAGTGTGACTCAAGGACATGCGGAATCCATGTATCTCGTTAGCTTTCCTATGACAGCCACTCGACCTAGTGTCCAGGAGAGCACTGGTTGCAGCCAAGTATCTTAATTTACCCAATTGCAAATGGATCATCACTTAGAAAATGGGCAACCTGATGACTACTCTCAGTTCTAATGGAGCTGACTGATGAATGGCCCTTGTCTTTTCCTTACCCATACTGGTAAAGGGGAAGGGAGTAATGTGTATATTAGGATTGCTGAAACAGAGAAAGCATCTCAGAGCTCCTGCCTTCAGAGTAGTCATAAGTATGGAGGAGTGTGGGAAATGAACAAAAGAGACTGAATGAAATACGGGTGCGAAACAATCAAATAGCAAATACCCTCATTCCTCCCCAGTTCTTTTGTGGGACTTTCCTTGTGCCACAAGAGAGTCAGAAGGTTTTTTGCCAAAGCTCATGTTAGATTTTTCCTTCCCTTTGTGATGCAGTAAGGCTGTGAATTTCTAAAGTCCTCCTAGGAAGTGGAAGGGGAAAGCACTGGATACCAAAAACCTAAAACAACTTTCCCTTCAAGAATCTGAACTGTTACGATTTGGGGGACTAATGAGTTGAGTAAACAGTAAGTGAAGACAGATGTTTTGCAGGCATGGGTAAACAAAGAAATCTGACAACTGATAGGTAAAGAAAATAGTAGTTGTCATGCTGGGAGGAAAAATGAGGATTGCCTGCTCCCAAAATCCTGTATGCTGCCAAGAGCTTCTGAAAGCCTTAAAATAAAATAAAAATACACATTGGATCAGAAATTAAATGACTGGCCAAAAAAATTTGGAACAGCCTTTTGGCTTGACAGTGGGTTAACAGGCAGCAAGTCAGCGAGGAATAATTAGTTTATACTTCTTTAATGTCATTTTTCACATAACATTTCTTTGTGTTTAGCTCTCTCAGGACCTGTCATTGTTCACAGAAATCTATTTGCAGGACATGGAGAATGTCTTATTCCTCATTATGCTCTCTGATGATTTTCCTTTATTTGATAACTTGTAAACTATGTGCTGTTTTCAAATCAGAAGAGCCAAAAATTTGACAATTTTGCTTGCAGTTTGAGATTAGTAGTGATAGGCTTGAATGTAATTTTAAACTGACTATTTTAAGACAGTTTAAGGTTTTTATTTTATACATCAATTTATAATATTTTGGACATATCACATGCATTGTTATTTTTAAATACAGGTATATCATTAACAATTTTTAAAAATACAAGTACTTGCCAAATATTTCAGGTTAGGATGTGATATTTAGGCACAACCTTAAGTTAGTTTATTGGCTGTTCTCCTCTGTGCAGTCAGCTGGCCCAGTCAGTGCACAGAAGTCCTGGAGCAGTGTGTTCAGACTGGGGTATTATTTGCATGTGTGAGATTGCATTGCCCAGAGCACAGGACCTGTATTTCTTCCTAACTTCCCTTTACAAGAGCAGTGCAAGGACAGTTTTCTTCTCCAGAACTACAGGCAGACCAGGCAGGGCCGAGGTCCTGGGAAAGTGTGGTGGTTCATTAGCAGATGCATCGTGCTTCAAAGCTCTACTGTAACCTGACCTCTAGTATCAGTCTGACAGATAAAAATGCAGCCATAGTAAATTAATTGCTCTGAGGCAAAACATCTTGAGAAATTGGCGCACACATGACTTTCTGCAAAGATGTGCTTTCTCCATACCTCCGTCTGCACTGGCTACTCTCCAGGATAATCTTGGCCCATCTGTGAATCTCAGACATGACTAGAAACACTACAAGGTGTGTAATTAATTTTCAAGATGTACAGTGCATTCAGGTTGATACTTTTGTTTCCAATTTATAAACTACTCTCAAGGAAATCTCAGGCGCTTTTCATAATTTATTACTGAAACTAAGCCAACATCTGTCTATTCTTAAAATTTGCTATGAATACATTCACTAAACAGAGAAAGGGAAACTGGGAAAGGAGACCTTTTTTCCACTGAAGGAGTAAACATCCATTTGTTTCAGTTGCTCTCTTCTCTTAATATGGTAGAGAATCCTTAACTTTTCTTGTTTACTCCAAATTTTTGTTGTGCCATTTAATAGCTTTGTTTACTTTATATAGGCACAATGTCCATAGTAAAAATACCCTCACCTAAATGCTATAGAAAGTGACAGTGTCTGCCTGTCGGGCTTATTTGCTCAGTGGAACTATTAGATACTACAAGTAATTTTTGGTATAAATGCTTCACTGAAATTGTTCCAGTTAGGGGTGGAAAAAGATGATACTGTACACTACTGTGCAATGCCATGAAAACTAGTGTTTGGTTTACCTTTGTGCAAAAAACCAGAAAATTTAGGTTATTGGGCCCTTGAACTTATTTGTTCCTAGCTCCTGCTGCGATCATAGTCAATGCTGAAGTTAGTTCAGGTTGTTGGGTCCCATCCAGTTGGGCTTTGAAAATCTCCAAGAATGGAGATTACACAATGTCTCTGCCGCCCTGGTTCAACACTTAAATACTTTTGCGGAGAGAAGGCTTTTTCTTGTATGGAGCTGGAATTTCTTGTATGGCAGCTTTTGCTTGTTACTCCTCAGCTTTTCTATTTTCCCTATGGCCTCAATTCAGGTAATGAATGGTTTTAATTAGATTCCCCCAAACCTTCCCACCTCAAGGCCAAGCAAATGTAGTTCCTTCAGCCTTTTCCCATATTTTAGCTCCCAGCCTTCTTGTTCCTTATTTCCATGATTGTGTTTTGACTCAATTTCTGAAATATTTCAGTAATACCTTTCACAAGAACTCAGTTTTACTAATCAATTGATACCCTAAATGCTGTCTTATTTTGCGACCCTACAGAAAGGCTGCTGGGCATGTGTTTAGCTCCTACTCAAGCCTTTGTAGTGTTTCAACTGCATTATAAGGCACCTATCAGTATCTTTATGTTGTTCATCCTGAAGGAAGAAGGTGTCTATGCCTACCAACTCCAACATGCTTAAATCTGATGTAGGCAATACCAAATGAATTGGGTCACCTTGGACTGTTGATGTACCTAAAGTGTTTTTGATTTCTTACCCCAAGACAGATATGACTTCAGTTAATCAGGAGGCTAAATGACTGTGTTTCTGTCCGGTAGGTGAAGATATTTAGCCAGGCAAAAGATGGAGGCACTGTAAGGTCCAGGCTAAGGAAAACGTTAAAGGACAAAACTCACATTGTATGAGACAGTAGAGAATCCAACAATGAAAACACCACTGCCAATTCTACCCTGTAGGAAGATCTCTCAAGACTTCTATATGCCAAATCCATAAGACATAAATCAGTAGAATAGTTGGCTTCTCTGTCTCCTTAATGTTTCCTGCTGTGGAGTGCACTCTTAATTCAATGTTTTGTCAGGGTAGCTACAGCCTTGTGTTCTTTAGGAGGACAGATAAGCCAGAATATGGGAGCGCTGCCCCTTGCGTCCTGACTATTCTCCTCTTTCCTTGCTCCTCACCACTCCCACTGCTGCAGAGTTCACCTCATCAGTACAGGTAAACAAGTGTGAAGGGGAAGGAGGTGGTAGTGGTGCACTCTGTTGCATCACCTCTTCAAAAGACCTTTGTTTTCTTTTAGTCTGATTAGTTAGCACAGATATATACAGTCATCTGGAAAGAAAATTCCCTTTAAAGCCAGCTCTGTAATGGCACTGGGCCTTGCTTGGCTGATTGACATTCTGGTGAAAGCACAGCAATTCTTCCCAGGTACCAGCTGAATTACCCCTGCAACACGTAGTAGCTCCTTGGCAAGGCCTACCTTTGTATTTTGCTTTGAGCCAGTGACTATCTTTTGGTGCTCTACCAGGGTGTTACTGTGTTATGAATAGTTTTTCCCTTCTTATAAACAAAGCAACTCTTCCCTCAAATGCTTTTATTCAACCTTTTCAGAGAAAGAGAAAAGGCATGGTCTTATTGCAGAAGATTTTTTGCAGAAGAAAAAGTAAAAAAAAAAAAGTAATTCTCTGCTCAAAGAATAAACAGGATTATCCAAATAAATAAGAAACTAAGCAAAGCCTGTTCACTGATCACTGTGAAAGTTTGAAGGGAGCAATTGGGGATTTTTCACTTTCATAAGTGAATTAACCTACAATGTGCATTGTGTGGGCCTTTCTGTGTATTCGTTTTGTTTACTTGGCTTTTTTTTAAGATGGAATTTTTTGTCTTGCTTTAATTATTTGTTTGATTTATGTGAAAAATCAGTGTACCTTGCCTTAGGGATTTGTTGGCCTTACTGTGTGCAGAATATATGCTTTGGGAGGTACAGATTTGTTAAGATGTTGTGTGTAGCTTTGTGTATATAGATCTGAATTTATGAGCTTGTAAATGAAATCAACAGTATCCCTTTATTTCTTTTTACAGCAATAGATGTTCTTCATCAACTGGGCCTTGTGAAAGATGCTCAAGAGCCCTCAGAGACAACAGAGCCTTCTGCATCATCTCTGTTACCTCAGGGTGTTCGTCTAACTGCATCGGGAGTTGTACTAACTAGTGATGCACATATTGAGTCCCCCATCATTCAAGTCATACCATCAAACCTAGGGCATCAGTTCACCATATTGGTTGGGTTGTACTCTTACAGAGTCAATAATGCTTTCCTCTTCAGTATTAGGAACAAAAGTAGACTGCAGTTTGGTGTCCAACTGCTACCGAGAAAGGTAGCAGTGTACACTGGAGGGAAGCAGTCTGTATACTTCAGTTATAGTGTTCATAATGAACAGTGGCATTCATTTGCCATTGGCATTGGAGACAAGACTGTCTCAATATATGCTGAATGTGGAAAGAAGTACTATAGCAGTGAAGTACTTTCTGAAGTGGAGACATTTGATTTGGATGGTGTATTTACTCTGGGAAGGATGAACTCTCAGTCTGTCAGCTTTGAAGGAGTTATATGTCAGCTAGATATTATCCCCTCTGCAGAAGCCTCTGCAAACTATTGTAAATATGTGAAACAGCAGTGTCGCCAGGCTGAAACGTATCGATCTCTGCCAGGAGCTCCACTTGTGTCAGATGGGCTGGATATTTTTTCGAAGATGATCATTGATGAGGAACACCGGGAAGATATATCAGCTTATAGATGGAAGGATGCATCAAACATGCCTGTTACCAATGTTGCTCAGATTCACTTTCTACCAGACCACTTTGAGGCAAGAAATGCCTCTGCATTGGAGTTTGCAGAGACCAAACCTCCATTGCTGGAAGCTTGGCCTGAAACAGAACTCCAGGAGAATGTCAATCTGCCTCTTCAGCAGCAGATGAGCAAAAAAAGAAACATCACTAAAACTCCTGCAGGACCAAATCCAGATAGTTCAGCTAATACCACAGAAGAAGCAGGCAGACAAAGTGAGCCTTCTCTGATCTCTCCTGTAAAACAGAGTAAAACTAAAAGCAAGGGAACGGAAAAAGCAAAACAGCATTTAGATGCACTAAGCAAAAAGCAGCAAATCTTCAACACAACCCTGTACAGTTTGCCTGCTGAGCTCCCTCTGGATAATCAACTCAGTGCAGGGCAGGAAGGTGCACTTGATGCTGATGAGACTTATCATACAGAAAACAGTTATGAAATTGGTATTAATAATTATGCTTATGACTATGAAGATCTTGGCAAAATATTTGAAATGGGAAGTGTCAGAGGTCCAAAGGGGGAAACCGGACCTCCTGTAAGTTATCTTTATTACTCTTCTTACTATAATGCAGCAATATACATTTAACAGAGGCTTTGAAAGAAACCTCTCAAAGCATGCCAGAGCTGTGACTGCAACTTCTCCCGGCTGTACTGTACAAATGTTTGTCTGCCTTAAATATGTCCCTTTCTTGCATGTAGTTTTGGTGTAAGTGTCATATATTTTTACTTACTGGAAGAATATAAAGACATTCAAGAGATTCACATTCTGGTGAAGCGGTAGGCAACCCAGGCTTCTTTAAAATTTTGAACGCAGCTAGATGTTTGTAACTGCTAATTACAGAGCTCGCTGACTTAATAAAATTACAGGCTAAATTCATACAGTTCACAAATACAGATGCTGATCCATGAAAAGAACAACCAGTCTGCTTGGAAGACTGACTCAGTTTTCTTAGGTGAGCAATGCCATCAAAATTTATAGTACTAGAAAGTGAGCAGTTGCAGAACCTAGTCTGGTAAAACCATTCATAACCCAAGGTTATTGGGATGCCAAATGGTTTTTAGAACAGTCTTTTGAGATTTTGCAGCATTTTTTCAGTTAATAGGGTAAGTGATTCCTGATACAATTGCAAATGCACAGTAGTATTTCTAATAGAAACCAGTTTATCCTTTCCTTATTGTGTGCACAAGGCTCATAAACTTTTTAATAGATAAAAATGGGGGCAGTATATATGAAGCTGCAGACCAGAAAGAACATCAGTTCTGCGTAGCCTGGGGAGTATGACAGATTGTGCTTCATACTTGTGTGAGCTTTTGGTTAAATTTTTTAAACCATAACATGGAGTAAATAATTTCACTTGCGTTTTATTTTTTCTTGCTTTTTTTTTTGATTTGTGTAAGTGTTCATCTGTGTGGTTATTACTGGAAAGCAATTTAATATGTGATAAGCAGTTTCTAATACATATTTGAATAAGCCCATAAATTTATTGTGTTTATTCTTTCAGGACTGAAATATTTTTTCTTAAATTAGTCAACAATCAAGAACCTATTCAGAAGTTCAGTTTTTACTCTAAACAGGATCCAGGCACAAAGGAATTGCTGCACAATTGAAAAATGTGTTAACAAGTAATTCACACTAGTTTAGAGGTGCTCTTGCTTAATCTTTTCTTAATGTGAAGTCAGTCTTTTTTATTCTTTTTTTCCCTTATAATAGTATTTATGGAGACATATCACTAAGTATGTAGCTGCCATCAACATGAGGTTAATTTCCATTTTTGGAGCTTAAGATGTTTGGTAACCACTAATGGAAGCTTTTAATTTTAGCATATAACTTGTTAGTTTTGATTTCAGTCAGTCATGACCAAGAAAGTTAAATCTGTTCTTTTTTACATGGTGCAGAAATGGCTGCTGATGATGATATTGGTTGTTTGAGTTATGAAGAAACTCCAACCAAATGCTTTGTTTTGGTTTTTTTCTTACATACAGGCACTATACACACAGTGGCAAAAATGGCAGCTGATTATTTGTAGGGTTCAAAGATCTTCTATGCCTGTCTTACAGAGTGGGGTTGCAGAAGTTTGTCTCACCTAGGAACGAAGCCTGTGGTCTGTAGCAGTGAATGTGGTGTGCATTTACCCTGAGGTGTTTTGCTGGATCAGGATTTAAATAACATTACAGGAAGGTAATATAGACTTTTGTGGGCACTAGGTTAGCTGAAGGGGCCTGCAGCACCCACTGTACCAGAGGCAAAGTTAAAACTGCACTGCCAGAGCAGCTGACACCAAAGGGAGAAGAGGTCTCTGCATGAAGCGGAGAGCTGTGCTCTGTGCAGATTCTGTGGTGCAGTGCCCGACACTGTTGTTGGCCTCAGACTTGAAGAGATGGTCTTGGTTTACTTTCTCAGTCTAGTACTCCCATGTAGAGAAGACCAGAGATAAGACAGCTTTTATATGTGTGGCTCTAACACTCTAAGTAAGTACTTACAGAATCTTTACGAGGAGCCTAAAAAAGCAACATTGAGGAACTTGAAAACTTCCCTTGCAGCAAAAAATCCTGATGAGGCATGAAACCCCCCTCTTTTTACTTCTTTCATTATGTTGTGGTTGATTTGGATCTTCTTTCAAGATTTGAACACAGAAGGAATGTTCGTTCTATTGGAATTGACAGGCAAGAACTAGCTTTTGTGGTTCTTCAACTACTTAGCTTCGTTTTAGCTTTTAATCATCTACCAGAACTGATTCTTGCCTTCTGTAATTAGGCCCCTTGTATTCCATGATCCCACAGCTGTGGAATTCACCCACCATGGCAAAGCAGAATTCCAGAACTCAGGCTTTCATTTATGGATAGTGTAGAAAAAGGGGCACCTATTTCTTCAAAACTATTAAGACCCTGATTAAATTCTAGCTGTTGCAATTTCCCTAGAAAAAATATAGCAAGTGTGAAGTGGAACAGTGTGATGTCCTGAAACACTACTTTCAAGAAAATGCTGCTCTGTTCGTTGGAAGAACCACTGTGTTGCAGAGGGTGTTTGCACTCTGTAAAGATTACAAAAATAAATGTGGTGTGTGTTTATCTGTTTAACTTTCAAGTTGATATTTTTCATTGCACAATCCTAAAGCAGTTTGCAGTAACACGATGCATAGTCCCACACTGGTAAACGGAGGGGTAAATGTGAGCTGAAGAGCTGATTTAGGTTACTTGTTGGTAGATAATTGCATCTTCAGGTCTACCTGCACAGGATGTGGCCTTCCAAGAAAAATGAGCTGGGAATTTGTTTCCTCTATTGGAAAAGCTTTGTGGATTTTGAAGATACTTAGCTAGGAGGAGGAATGGTAGAAGACTAAATGGTGGTATTCCCTCTAGTTGGTCAGGAGAAGCAGTCTGGAGACATTGCCTAGAGGAATGGGCAATGGGAGATGGCAAAGCCTGCGTTAAGCAGAGTTGAGTCCTGAATGAGATGCTCTTTTGTGGGAGAGTGAGAACACTGAGAGGGCAGTTCAGAGATCCTAAATGAACAGCAGTAAGGGTAGCATCACCTGCCTTTCACTCCTAGCTTATTTCCCAGGTGAACAAAATTGCTTGCCAAGGCTCTCCCTGCCCACAGATTGTTGAAAACTGATGCAGTTTCCCTATCTTCTGCACAACCATATTGAAAAACTTTAACCCATAATCCAAAGCCATATATATATATGTTCTTCTGATGTTCATGACATTGCTTTGACTGTTGCAGGAATTCTTGAGAGAGAAATGGAAGGACTTCCACAGCTGTAAAGAAAGGAGGTTAATCATACAGAAGTGACTGCCTGCTCTAGGGCATTTGGAAAGAGAAGTGTGTGGGTTTTGTCATTTCCAGTGAAATGCAAATGAAACAAGAAACAAAAATAATAGATGGACATTCAAGTTTGGTAGAGTCCTTGTTTCTCAATAATTAAATTAATATCAGGATGAAGTTCTTAAAGAAGGTAAACAGAGCAGGATAGGAGCACAAAGAAGAATTCTGAGTGATGGGATCAGAATTCCAGGTGGCCCAAAACCAATGGGATAAAACTTAGTGCAGTAGTACAGAAATTAAAAGTATGAATAGAGGGTGGGGGAGTAATTGGTTTGATAGTCACATGAGGATCATAGATTGGTATCACACTGCAGTAGAAAATAAGTGCATCATACTGCTGTGATGCTTGGTTCATTACTAGGTATGGTGAGTATCAGGCTACTTTTTCTACTGGTTTGGGAATGATGACATTGCAGTTTGGAGACGTGTCCTCAGTTTTGGATGAGGAGCTTTAAAAAGGATATAGATTTTGGAATAGGTTTGAAGCCTGATGCATCTGTTTACTTCCCTGATGTACTGCAGGTATTTTGGTGATGTGCAGAAAGGTTCATGGGTTTTTTGCTTTGCCTGCCTTAGATTTTTGACAATTCAAGCATAAAATTTGTTTAATTTAGTCTTTTAAAAAAAGAAGTGTTTGGGATGAGGTGAGTTTGAATGGTTGGGATGTAGTCAAGTGCCTTTTAAAGAGAAACTTCAATGAATAGCATTTAGATATTAAATGGCTATGGGATCAACATATGTCTGTGCAGAAGTTTTAACTACTTAATGCAGAATTTATTGCTATACATCTGAAATCTTAGGGCCTTGCTATATGTAAATTAAATTTTTCCTATTACCTCTGGGTAATAGGGCAAGTTTAAAATAGATGCATCCATAGAAGGGCTTCAGTATCCTAGAAAATGTCTATGAAAGTTCACCATTACATTCATTACAGTGACCATTTGAAAGGTAGTGAATATTTCTGGAAGAGTAACATCTACTTCTATTATTTCATCATTAAGCAGTGATTATTTGGACTTGAGTTCCTCTGCTTAACAGCTAAATGACATTTTTGCAATTCCTGAAGACAATGTTGTAGTACTGTTCTTAAGATACACATGATCTGTTTTGAGCAAAATGATCTTATTGAATAAATTTATTTTAAATTTACATCTGTAATATTTATACAAAGTTTTTTTTTTGGTGGTGGCTAAGACGTCAAAAACTAAAAACCTAATTGCATCAGGTTTGTTTAATTATTGTAGTAGTAGTTGGAGGAAAAGCTATTCAAACAAATGACTTATTCCTTGGTTTAAGAGAGATTGGCTCACTCTCAGATGTTGACTTCTGTGGCTTACATGGATGCCTAAGAGGCTTAAGTAGCTTCCTAGCTAGTATTAAAAGAGTCACGTCGATTTGAAGTTGTAGTTGCTTTTACAGATTGTAGAAATACATAGGATGGAGTAACTTCTTACAGCTTGTTTGAAAAGCATTTCCAGAAAGACTTATGTGTGCTCTACTAAAGTCTACTGTCAGCAGACATGTTGCTTGAGTTGCAGGGAGGAGTCTGTACTGGAGGCTAAAGGGTAATATACTCTGATTCAGGAGAGTCCTTGTTAATACTTCAGTTAAACACCTGGATTGCTGGGACTGGTTGCTTGTTATTGTTAACCAGAGACTTCATCTACAATTGTTGACTTGGTTTTAGAATGCCTTGAGAAAGCACTATTAATCTCTGTCTGAATAGTTCAAAATATAATTCAGAGCGTGGTTGTGATTAGATTTTCTTCTTTTTGTGGTTTTCTTTTTGTCTGAAAAGGGATAATTACTTATGATTTAGTGTAATCTAAGTGAAATTGGGTTGGATTTGGGTTTTGTTTGCTTGTTTGTTTTCTTTTGCAAAGGAGGCAGGTGCTATTTAAAAAAAAATTAGATGCCACATAGGGAAAAATGTTCTCACGGCCCTCGTTCAATAAACCACCAGCAAAGATCAGGGATCTTAATAAGATTTCTATTAGGAAAATGGGGAAGTTTGGCTATTAATGGATTTTTAAGGAAATGTAGAAAGCATTTGAAACAGGGATATAGAAGACCTTTTTACTGTAAACTGCAGAATAGTTGCAACTATTCTACTTAATAAAAATATTTTTTCTTTTGTAGTCCCAGGTTAATATTCTAATCAAAGTGCATCTTTTAAGCTGCAATTTGAGAGGAGATGTAACAAAACATACTGCTTCAGCAGTGCAGGGTGGGAGCTCTCTGTGCCCTTCTGAGTGCATTTTTGAACCTGGACAAGAATGCCAGGTCAAGAGTTTTCCACGTGTCTGTCTGCTACATTTTTTGTGCTGTTAAACATGGGGTCTTTTTACTTCAGAAAGATACGAGGATGCTAGTGAGCATTTGTGCAACCGTGGTGAATAGTGAACCTTCTGTGCTAAAAGTATGACATGCTATGGTTTGATCTAAAGACCGGGGCGGTTACACAGATTTGTGTCTTCTAAATTGCACAGAGAGGGAAATGCAGGTATGGATTTCAACCTGACTTAATGTAGTGTGTACGGACATACAAATATTCCCAACTACGATTAGACTCCTAAGATAATTATGATTAATTGAAGAGAAAATTATTTTTTTTTAAATTTCCCAAAACAGCAGTGGTTTTCTCAGAATTGTCCACAAGTGGTCTGTATTTTGGACAAATGAATGTAATTAGGTTGACAATGCCTAAAGTCCATAATCAGCGCTGTCTTCTCTGCCAGTGACATTACCTTTCCAAGAAAAATGAAGTATCACTTACACAAAACTGAGGTATTTTAAAAATGCAATTTTTGTCTTAATGAAATGATTTGCTCATTGCTAATAAAACCCCAAAAGGTGTTTGTCTTTTTCCCTTCTCTCTTTTTTTTTTCTCTTTTTCCATTTTTGCAAAACCTTTGACTGGCCATTTCAGCAACTATAATTGCCTTTCTGATTTTCCTGGTATCCTTGCCAGCTTTCAGCATTGTTGTTCGGTATGGGCAGTGTGACAGTGTTTTGCCCAGTGTCTCAGCTGAGAGGCTGTTGTACATATAGAACACTGGAGCATGAGGAAGTCTGTGTAAAAGAGCAACTAGAATCTCTTCCTCCTATCCTGACTGACCTCCTTCATGAGGTTGGACTTGCTTGATGCCCACCTTCTCTTGCAGAAAGTACACGGTATCTGTTAAAGCTGGGGCTTGCTGTGCAGGCATTGGATGGGAGCTGAATTCACCCTTAGGAGTAGCTCATCTATCTGTAGAACTCTAATTTGATAGATGAAATATAAAGTAGTGCAGATTTTAGTCTAGAGCTCTCATTTGTATTTGAGTACAATGAAGTAGATGCTGGGGGTTTGAATCTAAACAGTAGTCACATACAGAAAAGGAAGAGTTTCTATGACCAAAACAACTAGATATGCAGGGGATGGTACACTGTCCAATATGCAGACTAATAATCTAATTCATTTGTGAAAGATACGTGTGATTACACACTAGCATTTAAAAAAAAATCTGTGTTATCCTTGGAGAGAATGGTATTCATTATATACAAGGGCAAATGTGCTGTAAGTTATTCTTGTTAGAAGCTTTTAATAGGAAACTGAACAGTCATTTATCCACATTTATTTTCTTCTATTTCGTGTCTGTCTTTTCTCTGAGGTGGTATCTTATTTTTTCACAGTTACTCCAACATTTCTGAAGTGTTTGGCATGCCAGCATGCTTATTAAAAAGGCTTAATTATTCTCTATTCTTTATTTAGAAATACACTGCACTTGCTTGCTTCACCTGATCTTTTCTTCCCTTAGTACCAATACACTTAAGTAAAAGTTATTATCCAGACTTCTAGCTCCAATTTGTATGGTGTAAGATACTTTCTAAACAGAAATCTGACTTGGAGTCAGATTAAAAACACGCTTGCTTGTAGTTTGGGAATTTGTTTCCAAATTGAGAAGGTCTGCACAAGCAGAAGGTTGTCAGTTAGGAGAACTGGTCTCATTCAGACTTGTGATACTGTCCTTGTGTCAGGTTTTAGGCTCAACTGCTTTGATTTTCTATCACCAGGGTCCTCCAGGTCCTCCAGGTTTACCTGGTCCTTCAGGAAAGAGAGGTCCTCGGGTGAGTAAAACAACTATGTTCTTCTGCACCTCTAGGCAGATCACCAGTAATCAAACTGAAGTTTGCACATTTTGGTTTTCTCAACTCTATTCATATACTCAGTGATTATGGAAGTGTATGATTGTTAATACTTGAGAGATATGTTACAGTAAGGCAAAGCAAACCTTTTCTTCTGCTGTGAGCCTCCAGCATAGTTAATTCCATGTACGAGTGCATACACTGAGCATTGTTACATTTGTACCTAGCTTTTGCTGCTCGCAGTATTAACTTCTAGTTTTTCCATGCTGCTCCCATCTGCTGCAATCTGAGGTCATATTCATTTGTTTTTGGAATGAGGGGGAGTGAGCAATGCAGGCCATAGCCACAGAGGAGCAGGCGGTGGCTATAAAATTAACCACTGCAAGACAGAGGCGGTGGAAAAAAATACTCCTAAAAATCTGGTTTAGTCTCTTGCACGTGGCAGCTTGATCATAACTTGATAGGTATCAGGGCACTTTGCCAAAGCACCGAGCTACAGTAGCAATTAGTTATTTTGTGTGACTCTGCAACCCAGCATGAGCAGGGACGGAGGCCTTGCCCTCTGCCAGGGGACAGAGCACGGCCTTTTGCCACAGTGAGCACAACCCTGTGTCCCAGCTGGCATGAACGTGGGAGGAGCCTGTGCCACTGCACGGACTAGCTGATGAGGCAAAAGAGGGTGAAACTGTGTTTGCACAACTGAGTACAAAAGAAATATGCTTGAGGAGTCCCTGAGGTCATGGTTGATTTTGAGGGCTTCGGGGAAGGGCAGCTGGAAGGAACAGGTGAAGATCTGTTGCGTAGATGATTTTGGACCACGGTATATAGGGATGTAAATGGTTGTGGCTGGAGCACCCTCAGCTACGCAAATCAAAAGTGGGAGGTAAGGGAGTAGTTCATATGCAGGCTCAGCAGATGTGTGGGAGGAGTTTTGATTCAGCCGTTGAGGAACGTTTAAACAAGCTGCTGCTCAATAGCTTGTTGAAAGCCAGCAAAGCACAGGATGTTCAAAACTTGGCCTGACTGAGTAGGAAACTGCACTGGTTAAAGAGGATGAAAACCAAACTGATGCTTTAGAGCAGTCAGAGGCAAGGGAGTAGGAGACACATTTAAAAGTATAAAATGAAAAGCATTCCTTCAAATCCATGTCTTCATGACTTCTTGGATCCTTTTTTCAAGTTATCCTTCTACAAAAGAGCTGACAATTCTTAAACTGAGTTTTTTATGTTGCATACTGTCTCTGCCGAGGATACATCTGGCATCAGGGGAAGGATCCCACATACCCAAGTAGATCATGAGAACTGGGAAGCTGTGTTTTTTTTTAGAGGAGGCTGTCCATATATTTAAAGCCATGCCTGTTGGTGAGATTACTCTTGCTCAGTTATTTGTTTGGGATTTTTTCCTGCAGGTCTTTTTTTATAGGTATAGAGTACTTAAAAGCACAGTGCTCTACTGTGTGAATTTTCTGGATTATTGTGTAGGACACGCTTGCCAATGTGAAGAGACAGCTTACAGTTAGGGTGCCTGGGAAATACGAAAAAGGCTGAGGTGAATATTTACCAATAGTTCTGAGTTTAAAATATATTTGTATGGGCTAAGAAAGTCTATAAAACTATTTGATCAAAAATAAATAGTTTTAAAATGCCAGTACTCTTTAGTTTGTACAACACTGATAAATTCAAGCAGGTAAAGCTAGTGAAGGTACATGGTATGACAGGAGTTTTGTGAGCCAAAGAGCCTGTGAAAACCTTGTTGATGCAAAGTTCATTCTCTCATCTACCAACCTGCCCCGTGACTTCTGTCTTCTTCACACGAGCTTCCCTTTATTATCCTAAAATGTGACTCGGGGTGTCAAAGACAAACAGCAGAGTGCAGAGGTGCATTGCATTGCCTGTGCCTTTATCAGGGTCTCTCAAGTGTGTGTCCAAACCTGATCCTGACAGACATTCATATGGTTTGGACACTTTGGGAATGTGTGATTAATGGTTAGAGATTTTCATTAAAAATGGAAATGATTTTGATCCCTGTAATTCTATGGTAAAGAAGTCCATATCTGACAGTTAAGTTTTTCTGAGTGTCTTGACTTGTTCTGAGTTTCTCAGTAATGAAATTTCAGCAATTTCAGGATTAATGATGGTGTGAAACTCCTCTGATGCCTCTCATTCCACAAGAATACTTTTGCACTTCTGTATTGTGGTACTATGACCCAAGACAATAACATTGCAAGCAACGAAAGTAGGAACCACTTCAGCACTGCAGCTATGTTGGCACTTTCTATTTGTTTCCTTTCTCCTAAATCCCTGAGAGTGCCTCCAAAGTTGCCAGTGTGCAAATTAATCTCTCAAACAGCACATGGGATTAGCATTTCTGTGGAGTTATGTCAACATTGTCATTAGTGAAAGGGAGCACTAACAGATACAGCTTTCAGTGTTACTGCAAGGTATAACTGGTAAATTCAGCCTTGTGTGATGGAAAGACAAACACTGAGTTTATCTGTTGTTAGACCACTGAATATACAAGAAAGTTGAAAAGTGTTTTTGTTGTATTTGGTATTTGAATTAGTTGTTTGGGTGGAATTTTGGGTTTAGTTAATTCAACACAAGTTTTGTTGCCAACTTACCAGTGACAGGTTTTCACCAGTTTGGTCCTTTAGCCAAGGAAGTTTAAAGATGAATAGCTGCTGACAGCTATTGCAGTAAATAATTTCCCTGATGTGCAGTTTTTCAAGGAGTGAAGATTGCTGAATGTGTTGCAGGAACAGACACTTATACTGAAAGGTGTTGATAGTCTTGATAGCTTATTCTGTTTCTGGAGTGGTTTAAGTTGAATTCTTTTAGTAACAAGCCCATTTTCTGCACTAGCTGTGGGACAATCAGGAAGATCTGTGATTTTTTTAAAAGAAGGTGGTGTTGCTTTTAAGTCATTGAGAACTCATCCACTTCCTTCTCTTTGCAGTGTATAGATGGGTACCTCAGAATGTGATTTTACTGATTTTTTTTTTATGCCATGCCTCCGAATGTTGTAGTCGGAAAGCAACATTGCAGTGACTGTGTGCCAAATACCTGCTACGAATTACCTGGAAAGACAATAGAAACTGAGATTTTGAAAAGAAAAAGAATTACTCAATTTCATTTTAATTTTTTAGGAAGATGCGTGTGTTTTATGTCTTTTGAATCCTTTGAAAATCCTAACCATTGCATCTAAAAGTAGCAAAGATGCAGTAAAATTATTCTCTGCAAACTTCTCACATGTGTTCAGTGGAATACTGAGTAATCCCACTCCTTGTTCTTTTTCTTTTGTTTGGGGTTTTTTTAATAGGGTATTCCAGGACCACATGGTAACCCAGGTTTGCCAGGATTGCCAGGTCTCAAGGTGAGTAAATTTATCCATGTTGCCATGTAAATACATGAACTTTTTAATGACTTTTTGGAAGGCCCAGAACTGTTTCCTATAATAGAAGTAATTGGCTTTCTTTGGTTTACAGATGGAGAGTGCTACTATAAACATATTTTAATTAAATGTAGTCACTCAAATTGAACTTCATATCAAAACAAAAAAGCAGGTTATTCAGCAGAAAGAAAAACACCTGAGTGTGCAAAAGATGACTTGGAAACTGCTATTCTTGCAAGTAGTCTGTACTTCCCAAAAGAGTTCCTGTAAATCATCTCAGCCTCTTTGATAAACTGAAATTTAAATGAGAATAAGCACTTAATTGCCATAACCTTTTGGTTTGCCTTTCAAAAAAAAACAACAACAAAAAAAAAAAAAAAAAAAAAAAAAAAAAAAAAAAAAAAAAAAAAAGAAAAAAACTTAGACTGTCGTTCTTTATAAATTGCTATTTTATTGTCCATGTCCAACATTTTATATTGAAATATTCTGATATTTCAGACTTTATTACTTGATTAATATGCTACAATAATTTTCTGAAGATTTATGGATGTGATATTTAAAATAAAAGACAAAATACTGGATTGGAAGCTCAAATAACACCTTCAAACTTGTGTAACATAGGCCCTTTAAATAGATTTGACAGATTTGTGCAGTTGCAAAATGCCTTCAACTCATATTTAGTTTGAACCATTTGATAGATATGTTAGGAAGAAAGCAGCACCATGATTTGTTTAGTACAATTCCTAATTGCAGGAATCTGACCTGTCGTGACAGGTGTTAAAATCTGCTTGAGGACATAAAAAGAATTTTAATAAAGCTTTCCATGTCAAATGCTGTAAACCCAAGTACTCTATTTTATGTTTGTTTTCATTCTTATGTAGTTCTATAGGAACAATTAAACTTAGAGATTCATAATTAATTTTTACCATATTTATGCTGGCTGTATAATAGAATATACTGCTAGGAAAATAATTGTAACCAATTACTCCTAGGCTTTGTTTTATAAATTATTTTCCCCCTCCACTCGATGATAATTCTGATCAGTTCTGTTGCTCTCTCCATGACTTTAAGAACAGAAGGAATTGTACATGTGTGTATGTACTGATATATATTTTATTTAGTTATAAAAACATATATGTTATTAGGTCCTTAGTGATCTCTTTCGGTTCTGTTAGACTATAAATTATCTTTTCAATAAAAGTATATTTAAATAAAAATTAGCTAGATGCTCATGAAGTTCTGGCTCTGAGGATCCAGTTGACCCACACTGAGTATGTAAACTGAAACAAACTTTTGTTTGATCTTAAAACATCACAAATGAGTTGTAACGATTTTCTGGCAGAAAATCAACACAGAATTTTATTCTGTCTTTAAGATGCTGAAGGATACTTTATGCACTTGCTTTTGAAACATGAACAACCTTAACTGGTACCCTTACAGCATAGTATCCAGCCCTGAGTGAGAGCCAGCAGTTCCAACCAACACCTGATGTCCTCAGCATTTAATTTCTGATAAGCAGTTGAGGGATGTTTTTAAAGTAATTTAAAAGTGTCCATGAGGTTTGGCTTTATTCCTGGGTCTCTGAAAAATAGATTAGTTAAGAAAATCTATTTTATGGATTCTGTCGCTGCTTTAACTACACTGTAGTTAACTACAGCTAACTCACTGTAGGAGAGACCGGTGTGGCAGTGTCCTTCTCCTGTCTGCTGCCCAGCCTTGGATGAGGACAGTAATGCCCAGCCAAGAATGATCACCTGTCTCAACTGCTAGGCACAAATTCCTTATGGAAAAGAGGCTTTGTCTGCATTCACAGCTCTGTCCTTCCCAGCACAATGTCCGTGCTGCATGGGAAGGCTGAGGAAACCTGGACAAGGTTGTGGTCCGTGCAGTAATACAGCCTGTCAATCTTGCACAGTCTCTGAGGAACAGCTGGTGTTCTGAAGTGATGGAGACACGGGCAGAGCAATTTGGTTGGGGTGTCTGCTGTAATCCTGCTTGGAATTGCCAATAAATCTGCTTTGCAAAATTTTGTGACATGAAATTTGGAATAGTGTCAACTTACACTATTGCATTCTTTGTTGCTCTTTACTGAAAAAGTTATAAGAAAAATATCTATGCTAACAAGTATATTTTATATGAACATTCTTCCTCCTCTTGCTGTAACAGCTGACAATGCTTGTTTGCACATATGTTACTAAAAACTCTCTTCCTTGATGGTATTAATGAGCTTAATTTCTCTGTTACAGGGCCCTAAAGGAGACCCAGGATTCTCTCCAGGACGGGCAAAACGTGGGGAAAAGGTATTATTTTCTTAATTATAGAAAAAGGTTTTGTCTGTCCCATTCTTTTGTGAAGTCTTGTTTAATATTGAGACAGATTATGACAGCACAATGCTGATGCTAAGATTTGTCCTTTCACTTCAGAGCTTTTTTTCTGCTTGTGCCTGCTAAGCCACTTTAGCCAAACAGGTGGTTGCTCTCTCTGCCCAAAATATTTGAGTATGAATATTCAAGTATTCTATTCTTCATAGAAATTGTAGGCTTGAAAGCTTGTGATTATTTCATTTTTTGATTACAAATGTACTGAGTATGTATGGAACTTTAGAGTCAATGTGATAACACTAAAATATAATTGGATGTTTGCATTCTAATGTGTTAGCCTCTGCTACATCTTTTAGAATATCTTGTATTTATGCTATGTTTTATTAACAGCATTTTCTAGTAGGTAAATTATGGAATATTTGTGCTATGGAGAAAACACTGTAAGAATCCAGGACCGCTCTCTGTAATGAAGAATGCATTAGCAAATAACTATTGTTTAGTAGCTGCTGATGTGTACATAAAATAACTTAATTTTTAATGACTATGTGTTGTCAAAGCCTAAAATTCACAAATATATATTGTCAGTGTTAAAGGGCTGATGAGAAGAAATTCAGAAATGTGTCTGCTGATGCACTAATGGGAATTTGAAGTGCAGCTTTTATGGAAATAGCAACATTATTTTAATTTAACCAGCTTTTGCTTTTGGCAATCTAATCATAGTGTTGCTAGCTGTACATGTCTGCCTGAAACTCAAGCTATATTCTTTGGCATGAACCCAAGCAGCCACAGAACAGTCTAAAGCTCACCCATATATTTGTATGACTACACCTAAATACATGTGGAATGCATCTATAATCCAAAAATATGGGATTGATATGCATTTTTATAGTTCACGCTATTTTGTGTTCTTAATTTTCCCCCCCAATTTAAATTTGCTTGCCCTAATTAATGGAGTTAAATTTATTTGGATGCTAACTCACTTCCAGGATCCATTCCTTGGCTCACTGAATTTGAATCTGGGGACTAATCCTGAAGGAGTGAATCTCTTCACTGTCAGTCCTGAGCAAGGAAAAAAAGAGCTGAAACAACCTTTCCTCCTTCCCCATCTGCAAAAACCATAAAAATTTGCATCTTTTTCCATCTCCCTAACATTTGAGATGCTCTAATTCTTATTCCCATATGCCATCATGTGTTTGTGAAGTTTAAAATACTCGATGAGAATAGCTGTATTCCACCATAACACTTTTGTCTTTATGCATCTTTCAAGTTGCCTTTTACACAGATTAGATTTGTGCTGTGTTGAACACAATGCATACCTTAATGGTGTCCTGGTTCTTGGTTGAGGATTGTTGGCATAGTAGTAATACAAACAATAAACAATAATAGTTAAATATATATAGTAATTTGAGGAAAGGGTTACCTTAAGAATTGTGTAGCTTCTTCACTCCCATTTATGTTGGCTAAAAGCAAATGTTAAAAGGTTGTGAACTAAGACTGTTTCAGCGATGATTTGGCCATGTTGCAGGAGCAGGCACGTTGTACCTGGTGGTCTCAGTTGAGGAACTGTTGGCTTTTCAGTTTTCTTCCTCTAAAAAATCCAATAAAAATCTATGCCTAATCAAACAACATTAGCTGCTTCTTCATAGTAAATGTCCAAGAATACAGAGAAGATGTTATGGGCCTGTGCCATGTTCCAGTGAAACATTGACTCTGAATGTTTTTGTTGTACAGGGTGATCCAGGCCCCATAGGCTTTCCAGGTCCACCTGGGATCAAAGGCCAGAAGGTAAGATTCTGTTTCCATTTTCGTGTGACTTACCCTGGCCCCAGTGGCCATCAGGTGGATGTCTGATGGTCAAGAGGCGATAGAACGGCTTCAGGCTTGCTGTTGGTATTATGACTGTCTACGGTGCAAAACCTTCCCTTGTAACTAAATTGAGATCATCATAACAGGATGTTAATCACAGCTGCTTTTGTTGGTGTTCTTCAAAAGACATGGCACATAAATAAATTTCAAAGCAGTACCCATGGTGGTATCAGCCTTAAGCTACTGAGTGTCTCCCACTGCTTCTTCTACAGAGTGCAATTTTCCTTGAGTAGAGGGAAACTTGGTTCTGTGAGAGAATAGTGGTATTTCCATTCCTTAGGATATTTGGGCTAAGAGTTGCTAGGTGAAATCTTACTTGTGGAATAAACATCAGCAAAAAGATAGAATGGAGCTATGAAAAAAACCCAAAACCTGTTGCTGTTGAAGGATTTTTTCAAAACTGGAGGCAGTATGGTGACACCATGGAGCTGATAAGCAAGCATTGCAAAGGCTCTTGTGACAGCACACAGGAGTCCATTTATTGGCTAGACTTGCTCCATGCCCAGCAAACTTTATAGCTGATACTTTTCAAAGATAATATCTCTCGGTAGCTGATGGCTGTAGCATTAGTCATAAAACTTCACATACTGATTTTTACAGGTTACAGAAATTGCTTGACTCTCTAGAATAATTGCCAATATTGTGCTAGAAATATTTTAATAACAGTGCATAGAAATTCTAGTAAAATACAACGGGTAACAGTAAGATGGAAAGACATGGCTTGAATAGTCCTTGCTGTTATATACACAGACTGTCTGCCATATACACACTTCACTCAGTCTGGGTCCCACTGTGCTCCATATGGTAGAAGTCAGACACTTCAACTTGCTGCATTTTAGTTGGCAGTAAATATTTTTTCTCTCACGCAGACCAAAGTATTCTTACAACTTGCTGTGTTTTTGAAATGCGCTTGAAATCTGTACTGCTGTAAGTGGAAGCCTCAAACTGTTCTCTTCCACATTGAGCTTTAAAGTCAGAGAATTAATCTTCATTAGAAATTGGAAGGTAATTAATTTTTCAAACCAGTGCATGTGAACTTTTATTCTTCTTATTTATTTCCATCTTAGCTCAGAGTAAACCGCATCTAATTTATAGGGATATGCTCAAGAATACAAACTCAAGCTAATAAAAATCTAAGAATTTTAAGAGGATTAGCTAAGTCACAGGGAAAGAAACCTCTGTGTGAAAACTGTCTCTTTGGAATGATATTCATTTTAGCATGGTTTAGCTTCATTCCCAACCAGCATTAAGTGAGTTAGAATGAATTAAGGCCATGTTAACTCTGAATAAGAATATGGGCATACTGCTCTAAAGTAGGAGTTCAGAGGAGTTTTGCTCTGACAGAAGTAAGATGCTATTGTGTAGAAACATGCAAACAGTAATCAGTCCTTCATCTCACAGTTTCTTGTGAGCCTTTTTTTGAGACTGTCCATGTAAGTGTTAATCAGCTAAACTGACCCACTTTGAAACTAACTTGTGATAAACTTTTCTTTGAGTGTTTCTGTGTGTAGCAGAATTTGCTTTCCTTTTTTCCTGCTACAAAAATAAGAAACTGAGAGTTCTCTTCTAGCAACACCTTCTTTAGTTGATTATTTAAGCATCGAAACAGGATAAAATTCTTTAATGGATAAAATTCATGAAATACAGAGTTGGCTGGGACTGTAAAAAACTGTAGTTTTCTGACTCACATTTTGAAAACTAAAGAGGAGTTACTGACTTTTTCTAAAACTGTCACCAAGGAAAATAATTTTATCTTTTAATCTTGTATAAGATAATAAAATTAATTTCATGCAAAAATACTGTTATGATCATGCAAAAGCTCATCCAAAAATTTGAAATACCTGATCTGCTGAAATCAGTTGCAGAATTTCCTCTTATTACAGTGCCTCTCAAGTCTCTACTGAGTGATGAGTATCATCATGCTGCAAGGCAGCCAGATGTTTAACATCAGCCAAGACACTCCCGCTGCTCAGTCAATGTCTTTGAGTCCAATTTTATGATAGATTTCTGTCCATAATAAGGATTGTTTTGGTATTTCTCTTTCAAGCTGTAGCTTTTGGACTTGTGTATTCCCAGTACCTCTTGCAAAGGATGTGGAGGCCAGAAACTTGGCTTTTGCGTAAATCATGCAACTGTTAGAGGCTCCCTTTTAGGCCAGCTTGCCTGGGTATGTTTAGTACAGTGTAAAGACATTCAAGAAGGTTCCCCTTTCAAGTGTACTTGTGCAGATGGCAGGTTCCAGCTCTACTTTTAATTCCTTTTTTTTTTTTCTTTAAGAGGTAAAATATGTTTGAAATGGTCTATCCACAGGCAGTAAAGTTCAACAGTTTCATGATTCCAGCACCACAGGGAATATATCTGGGATGAGACTGTTTTCCCTACCAATAAAAATTCCATAGTATAAGAGCTGAAATTTGTTCTATGTTAATTTCAAAAAAAAGATGTCTTTCTTGGAAGGTCTGTCTCTCCTGAGTGTGTCCTAGAATAATCTGAGTTGACCATCTACTTATACCTCTCCTCTGAACTGCCTTGTTCAGAAAGGTCACCGTGACAAGGAGTTGGAGTGGGGAAATGCACTGTGTAGAGTCTAATTCTTCAGTTTCAGCAGGTGACAGCATCCCATGTACTCATTTGTTCAAAAGAGAACAAGTCTGGAACTGTCTTAAAGCATGCTGATATCTTGAAATTGTCTAAATTGCCAAGAAGATTTCTTACTGCTTTACTCTAACTCAGCTTTCATATGAGCTGCTAAATGTAAACCAGTTCTGCAGACAGACAAGTCTAGATATTTTTTTTCTTGATAAAGGGAGAATAGAGTATGAAAAGAAGGTCCATTTTGTTTATTTAACTGTATTTATTGCATCTTTCTTTCTCCACTTGCAGGGTCTTAAAGGTTATCCGGGACTGCGAGGGCCACGGGGAGAGCAGGTGAGTGATGGAAGCACAGTACACTGTACTCTGCAGATGAACAGTGGATGACAGAAGATTGTATAACCCATTGTAAGTGTTCAGCATAAGCTATCAGTGTAAATTACTGACTGTTTAAGGAAATACCGGGCAGTTCTTGACCAATAATTCCGATTGTTTAGGGATCTGTGTGGTAAGAAAACGGTCTAAATGAAATGGAAAAGACCAGCTTGTTTTTCAACTCCCATACCAGATTGGCAGATGTTGGTGTAAAATTCTTTTAAGAGGCACATTTTGGATTCTCCCACCTCTACTGATCTAATGCATTTTAAATCTCCTAGCATGTAGAAAATGTGATAGTTATTGAGTGCTTTTTCTCACTTCTGTGTCAGTTCAAGAAGCAACCTGAATGTAAGTTTCAGAGATATCCAGTTGCTGATGTCTTATTAGCATTAATGAGGCTTCTCATGGCAGAGTAGAGAGAAGCACGAGTCTCCTTTTGGATGACCCTGAAAAGGAAATGGTGATGATAATAGATGGTAAACATCTGAAGGGAGATGAAAACTCAGGAGCATCATCTGTGAGTTTCATGAGTTTTATACACAGATCCTAACTGAATGAATTTTTATTACAGGCTCATAGGATTTTTTTTGTGTTGATGATAATATAGCAGTGAGATAGAGATAGCCAGTGGGGGGAAAAAGATAATTAACATCAGAAGATGGAGAGAAGTTCTATACATTCATAATTAATCCAGTGCTATATTGACCTGATTCTGGAAGAAACAAAGCAAAGTGGCCTTGTAAGGATACAAGGATTCTTTAATGAAGAATTTAATGTATTTGTTCAAACAGCTAAGGCTCGTGCAGTTACTTCATTATAAGGATCTGCCTCCTATAGCCCTCCTCAATTATTTCCTACAAATAGCATCTATGTTTTTACTGTGAAAGTAAGGAATGAACTGTTGTATTTCACACAATCTTAGACTCTTTTCAAAGGATATGTAACTGAAATTGATGGAGTTACTTACTTATGATGGGTGAATTTTAGTATATTACTGTGTATCTTGCTTAAAAAGTATTTTTTTTCATGAGCTTAAGCTGCATCATATGAGTAGATGTTGAAAGAGAAATGATAAAACAAACTTCAATCCATGACGTTAAATGTGTTTTTTGTTTCTTTTCTTTTTTCTCTCTTCCTTCCCCTGTCCCCCCTCACTTTTTTCCACTTAGGGAATTCCAGGAATGGCTGGCAGTATTGGGGCAGTTGGTTACCCTGGCAGGCAGGTGCAGTAACTATACTAATGTCTTTGAATTTTTTGTTTGGTTTTTCTTTTTTTTTGCCATTTATTCTTTTCCGAAGTACCATATCTAATTCTTTTGAAACTACTAATCTTAAAAATGTAATTGTTTACATCCTGTCATTTATTTTTGAAACAACCCTCTTTCTCTGGTAGTGCCTTCAAGGGAATGTTGAGTCTCTTGGCTTTTAAAATTTGATGGGTTAGATGCAGTAATGCTGTTCCCTTCTAGAATATATAAATGATATTACCAAAATACTGAATGTGTAAACACTTTACACTTGTCCATAAGCCCCATGTGGTTCTATGTGTTTTATCTTTTTTGTATTTCAAGTCCAGAAACAGTAGGAAACTGCCTGTTCCTCCTAATTTTTCACCAATGTGTTTACTTCACTGCTGAAACTATTTCTTCAGTCCTTTAGGGAAACAGAACATTAAAAAACTTTTTTCCCCCTTGAGATATTTTAGGAGAACCAATAAAGCCATAAAGCAGCTTTTTTTAAACACATCATGGCTAGGCTTCGTGAACAAAGATTTGGGGAGGGCTCTACCCACGTTTGTTACAAGCACACTCGTGGCTAAAGAGGCCAATACGAGATAGACACGTCCGGTTGCAAAAGGCACAGCAGAAAGACTCCTTAGGTGGTAAATTCTGCAAGACATGATTCTTTCTGTGCTGTCTTTTCTCCTCGAGAGTGATCCTGCGGGCGTTCTCAAAAGCATCAGCAGCGTTATAGATGGTGTGTCTCCAGGCCTCCTGATCGGAGGCCAGAGTAGACCACTTATGTTGGTCAAGATTTTTAAACACAAGCACTTATATAAATACTGATTCTGTTTTTTTTGATTTACATCTGAGGTTACAGATACCTCAGTGCAGTAATACAAATAAGAGATGAAGCAGAAATACTCATTGTTTTCCCCAGATAAATTACATAAGACAGATTGACAACAATTGACTTTGTGGTTTTGTATTTGCTTAAAAGGGTGAATTTGACCAATACTTCAATGTTTTATTGGATTAGGTTTGTAATGGCTATATATTTTAAAATTCCATTACAATATTTTATAGAGTAATGGATCATAACATTTTTGTATAGAATGATGTAAAATGTTTAGAACATTTGGACCACATTTGCTATTCTGACATTAGTAATTGGAAATGTGTACAAATATAAAAGCTTATGAAAAATCCTGTGAAATTATGTCACTGTAATGCCAGATCACTGGTCTGGAAAAAAATTTCCTCACAGAAGAAATAATTCTAATGTAATGGAAGTTTCAGTCATTGTCTGTGTTTCAGCCATGCATTAATGAAAGACCTTTCTGAACATGATCCCAGGGGACTACTTGATGACACAGTCTTCAATCCTCTGAATTTCAAGAATGTGTTGCAAGTTTACTGTTAACAAATGCTGTTCCAGTTCTTTTACGTAGATCATCTCTCGCTGTTTAAAATGAATTACATCTCATGTCTTTTTATAATAGGGCTTAGCTGGACCAGAAGGTAACCCAGGTCCTAAAGGTGTAAGAGTAAGTATGCATTTGGTATGCATATCTATTTTTACCATGCAGTACTTAAGAAAGGGGATGAGGAATTCAATTCACCTCTGCCTGCTGAACCACTCTGCCCTTGCAGAACCTGCAAATGAGAAGACACAGTGTATCTTTCAAAATACGTGTAAGAGTTTACTTTTTTTTCCGTGGTGAGCTGCAGAGAGCAGTCTTCCATTGTTGCCCTTCCTCTCACTTGCATGCAGGCAAGAGAAGAAAGCAGTACTGGGTGTGTGAGGGCTGGGAGTGAAGAGCAGTGGACATTTCCTGCCTGAAGCATTATTTCCATGATGGAAGTTGTCAAGAAAGGAGACATATCTGGCATTTGCAGTCTGTAACAGCTACAGAAGTTGATAAAGGGAAACAGTCTTGTCATACAAAAACCATGAAAGTGATCTTAAGATTTTAGAATGGTTGAATTGTAGTTTTATATACCCCAGGGACTGAAGGGTCTTACTGCTCTGTGCGTTCAAGGTTTGCTTTTGATTACTCTTGGAAGTAAAATAAGTTGGGTTTTTCTCTATACATGCTGGTGCATGTATATGTATTTTTTCACACTGACTCTCACCATCAAGCAGTAGAAACAGGTTTCCAGAAACTTGCATGTTGCTGGCTGCATCTAGGACTTGAAGGCAGCTTTTGCTAGGTGTTTTCAGGCCCTCAGCTCACGTACAGGTTGATGAGCAGTGTTCTGTGTTCTCAAGCATCTATTAAAATAATTTTATTACTAAGTTATTATCAATATTTGCTTTTGTCTTGGTTTTTTTTAATGTAGTTACTAAAAGCCTTTACCTGCATCAGCTTCTTAAACATTTGCCTGCTTTTTTCGGGGTGGTTTTTTTATGTCAGTTTTCATTACAATGATGGAAAAAATTAGTTTGTCAGGATCAAGTGCCAACAGATATTGGACCCTCAGGGATTGTTTCTTTTATGTTTCTTCAGTTTATTTTTGTTCAGATTCTCAAGCATTTTGTCTTGTTCTCCCTTCAACCAACAAGACATTGTGATCCCAGTCACTTCCTGAAAAGTAACTGCTGCTCTGTTTACACAAAGCTAAAAATGGCCAATGCATGAGTAATTTAAGGGAAAAACACCTGTCATGTCTTAAGGCTAAGTTCTGTATATGAATTCTAAAAACAACTCCCAGTAAAATTGATGACACAGCCCTCTTGAGCCATATTACTGTGCCATGGAGTGTGCAGCAACATGATATGAAGTGTTTAGAGCTTTACATTTAAAACATTCCTGTTATCAAACTGTGCTCTGCTTCTCAGCTATTTTAAGAAACTGTAGAAAGTAGAAGTGTCCTTGTTTTCCTTACTCTCACATTAGGCTGGATGACAAGAAGGGCACTATCTTTCATAATTAACAAAAAAAAGGAAATTAAATAATTACAATTGGAGGACTGGAGAGAGTTATGAAAGCAAGGAATTCTTTTTTAGTAACTAATAATATTTTTATTCCAGTCTCAGGTTGAATCTGATATTGTAGAACCCATCTCTCCATACAGCTGAGGAATGGTGGCAGAGAAATACCACCGCTGAACTTTAAGACATTCTACTTGTGTTAAGATAAACTTTTGTCTTCTAAGAGCTCTTACATATAGCAGTGATCACACAGTGTTATTAAAGATGAGAACATATTTTCTGATGTATTTCATGGGTAAGGTTAACTTATGAAAAAAATTGCTAATTCCATCTATTCTAATAAATAAGGTGTCTGAGGCAACCTTGTCTTATTGGACCACTTTCTTGGTACTTCTTTGATAGCTGACTTTGTACTCTTATAGCAGGAAATTGGTTTTGCTCTTAGTTGGAGAGTAAATCCTGGTCACATTTAAATTGCTAGAGCTTCACTGGTAGTTTCAAATGAGTCTGAATTTAATCCCTCTATTGTGAACCCATATCTAGCCAATACTGAGGGACAAGCAGTGTTGATGAAAAGCATTGTTCTTATGTTTTTAGGGTTTCATTGGACCTCCAGGTGTGGCAGGACAACCAGGACCTGAAGGAGAAAGGGTAGGCTTAATGGAACATTAATGAAATGTTGATGTTCGTGTGGTAATGCAATATACGTTAGAATGAGGGGAAAATGTACAATGTATTCATTTAAGTACTTTTTGCTAATAGCAAAACTGATGTGAAGAAAATCAGATAAGTATGTCATATATGATTAGGCTAATCAATGAAATGCACTGGTGCTAAAGTTAAATGGGGAGCAGCTGTAAATTATTATCTTAATTTACTCCACAGCTGCAAGGATTAGGGTTATTTTTTTTCTTACTAACAAGGCCCTTTATGAATATTTTTCATTGGAGCAATTTCATTCATTCATTCATTAATATTTGTCTCTTCTCAGATGATCTTTAAAGTAGAACAAGCCATGGAAGTCTCTGTCACTCTGTGCTTGAGCTTTTTCTTACTTCTCTTGAGCACAAAACTGCCTGGCCATGTACTTAGATGCAAGCAAGATATGGCCCTTTTTCATAACTGTTCTGATATGGCCACAGTAAAGACAAGCAAAGTTTGTGTTTCTGCTGTAGGACAATGTCTCTATGATTCTTTGCTCAAATATTCTTTATTTTTTAATTCTTATTTAGTGGTAGTGCTTCTGACACTGTCTTTTTCCAATCAAATAATCAAAAACAGATTTAATTACTCGAATTTAAGTATTGAAGGAAAGAAAACTTACTTTTGATGGGTTATTTCTTTCTCAGGGCATCCCAGGCTTACGTGGAAAAAGAGGTCCTAAAGGGAGACAGGTAAAGCTTTTAATATTTGTTATAATTCCTGCTGCCAATGTAAATCCACCTGTAATTCACTCTATAACTTCAATCACTGAAAAAAGTTAGGGGTTTTTTTGTCCATAGATGACTTTCTATTGTTTTCAGCTAGTACATAAATAAATTCTGTAAAATCTATGTTAGCACAAGGTGCAGATATGATGCAAGCTTTGTTAATCTGATTTTGGTGTTGGTTTGGATGAAGACCTTCCAATGTCTAATATTTCTGGACTGTGGTAAATTAAAGCTGTCCTCTACTTAACATATATTTCTAGAGCTGAGAATAAACACAAATCTGCCAAGGATACATTATCAAGGTTTACATATTTCCTGTGTAAATATGTAAAACATGCCAAATGTTTTCTTTTCTGCAGCAACCATATTATTTTAGGTCTTTGAAGCTATCCAGGAGTTTCTAATTTTAACTTTCTTGTGGTTTGAGATTGAAAACCACGATAGTGTTCTGCAGTTGTGCAGTCAGTTGCACTCAGCAGTTCAGATGACTTTCAGCTAGCATTTTGAACAAGCTTGTTCAGCAGTTGTAGGGTGATTATCATAATTTGGCGCTGGATGTATGCTAAGAAACTTGTGGGGGATTCTGTTTAATTGTTTTGTTTTCTGTGTGATGTAGCACCAGCCAAAATAGTCACTAGCCTACAAGAGTTGCTTCGATGTAAAGAAAGGCAAGCAAAGTACCATTAAGTTGATAGACTGCTATCAAATAGCTGAGGTACAGAAATCGAAGGAGGAATTTGATTTTTAATTATTCAGCTAGAAGGACGGGGTGTTCCTGTGCTTGTTGACCATATTGTCATTTGCTTATAACTTGAATTGAATGCTACTTTGTGCATCTACGTGTTGGGCACAAAGGGCTCTGTGCCATCAATACCTTGCAGTAGTTGGCAGTGCCTCGTGCTGGTGAGTCACATGCAGTGTTTAAGAACCAGGAGAACCTGGATGGAAATCCAAGTCTTGTGCTGAGTGTGGAATAGGAAGAAGAGGTGACAGCAGAGTACACTGAAAATGTGTTTTGCATTATACTATCATTCTCCATGGCAGGTTTCACTGATTGCCAGTATAGTTGCTCCAGTCCATAGCAGTTAGTCGGTGCTGTGTATGCTGTGGTAAGCAGTTATTTTTCATTTACAATCAGAGCACAGTGCGAGGCTATGTTCTTAAATCTATTCAGAGAAGAGTCACATAGGTGACAGAGCACCAAAAGCCCCTCTACACAATGTCTGTGATTACCTTAATACAATACTGATTTCTTTTAATGTTGTAATTTCCTCAATCCCAAGGTTCATTCCAAATCCCAAGGTTCATTCCAAATCCCAAGGTTCATTCCAAATCCCAAGGTTCATTCCAAATCCCAAGGTTCATTCCAAATCCCAAGGTTCATTCCACATCCCAAGGTTCATTCCAAATCCCAAGGTTCATTCCAAATCCTTTCTATGATCTATAAAGTACTTATTTGACTGAAGGTTCCTAATGTAGGGCCCAAACCAGGAGAGCAATCACATGGGAACCTGGCTTGAAGTACTCTGCTGGATCACAGTCTTAGAGAATGTGTGTTATTTTAACCCCAAACAATGATAGCTGTAATGACAAGGTCTTTTGGCACAATGCCTAGAGTTAACAACGCTGGTGCTTTGGGGCAGGGCACCATTGCTGAAGGAAATTTGGCATGGGAATTTGTAGTGCCTGAGGTCAGGCTCCTCACCTTTTGTTCTAGGGTGCAACTTATTTCTTTGGACTAAACTTCTCTCAATAATAATAGTTGAGACAAAAAACCTGTCTGACTGGCAGGGATCTTCATGAAAGAAAACAGGTCCAAAACGTCATCTCATTTTTGGGAAGTAATTTTAAAGTATAAATGAAGTGGATCATACAAAGGATCATACACTTATAATTCACAAAATGCTGCTACTTACCAGATTTATTGAATAGTTGTTCATATTTGTAACACTTCTGGCATATTTAAAATTGAACAAAAAATTCAATTGCTCAAATCTGTATTGTGAACATCACAGAGTGAGGATGTGTTTGAATTTTAGATTAGTTTTGCATATAATATGCTTTTAAGAAAATATTTCACAGTATGAGTATATATATTCAATTTCTTTCCATTGTATGGTCATAATACAAAACTTGGCTAGTTCTGCAGTATTTTTAATGCATTGTCTGTCCTGTTAGTATGATGCATTTTGCTCTTATATACACATTTGAGGGAATGCTTTTACATAGTTTTCTTCTATCTGTGTTTAGTTAAAACCAGTTGTCAATGTGTCAGAACAGACCCTGGAAATTTTACTAAGAATTTATTAATCCGTTTTTTTGTAACTGTAAAAAGAATTCAGATTCTGTTTTATATTAAAATTACGAATACGCTTCCTTTGTATGCTTTATAATAATGATAAATGATAATATTGATTTCATAAAACTCTTGTTGCACAGTAATATTATTATATTTCTTCCAGTTTTAGACTTTTCTGACTGTTCATTTTGCTTTTGTTTTTCTACTTACTAAGACGAGTTTTTTAGCATCAGTTAAAGGACACATGCTGTTGGGAATGGGATTATGATGACTGGGGGTAATCTGTCCCTTTTGTAACTCCTGCTATACTGGGTTTGTGCTGTATCATTTGTGACCTGCATCTATGATTCCATGTGGCTGGTAAAACTGTCCCATTGCATCCTCCATTTCCCTTTTGATGCCTCATTTGTGAGTTTAAAAAAATATACATACTTGTGAATTATAGCATCAAATTACTTTGCCCAGCAATTTATGTGCTTCTGGAGTGGGCAACATCTGAAAGAAGAAAAACAATCCTCAAAACCCTTAGAGGAGGAAGAAAGATTAGAGCCAGTAAAGTGGTGGAATTCCATTTCATTTTGCTTTTCGAGCAAAAAATGAACATTCTGTTTCAAGCTTCAGTGCTTGACTTGATAAATCAGATTTCTTTCCTGATAATCTAGTATCTGAAGTCAAAACTCTCATAAAATGAATGAGGTTTTACCATGTCTTGAGTTATTATTTCAGTCTCTAGATGCAGACTAAGGAGAGTGTTCACATTGGTAAGGACCAGTCTTCATGTCTTAGATAATGAAGAATGGCTATTTTCTCTTCTGCTTTAGGGTTTTCCAGGTGACTTTGGAAATAGAGGCCCTCCTGGTCCAGATGGAAGTCCTGTAAGTATTGAATTGTGTGTTGATTAACATGATAAAATTTGTAACACTCAATGTTAACTCTCCTCCTAAATAGAAAGGAGACTTTTGCCTCAAAAGAAATGTCTTGAAGTCCACAGGAAAATCCTGGACTGTTAAATTTTTCATGGAAATTGCTAGGAAAGTACTATGATAAATATAAAAAAGAGCAACAAAAGACTCAGAAAGCTGCAGAAAGAATGCAGTTTCCACTGCTACATGTGCTGACTACCTTGAGAATCCAATCTCTTGTTGTCCTCGTTGCATTGCTGATGAATGTTTTGTCTTCAAAAATTCTTGCATTGGATTTGATCTTGCATTGCTTATTTAAACCATTATTCCAAGATCACCTTAACAAAATAGGATTCTGCCTACGTGTAAAACCCTAGCTTTTGTATGCTTATGCCTTTGGTAGCTGATTTCATCCTTTGAACTGTATCTGAAAACAATTATGGTAGTATGTCATTCAGTGCTTTATAATCAGTATGATAACAGCTTTGTCCTTGGCAGTGTGTGCAGGCTAAAGTGCTCTTGTAGTATGATATTCAAACTATGCCACAGTCACATCTCTTAAAGCAACTTTGCTGTCTTGCTGTATTAGTAGGGAAACTCTGGCTGCAGACTCCAAACTCAGATTTCCTTTGGTGTCAGAAACCAGTGAAAGGCTTTGAGCAGGACAAAAAAACAGCAGTAAGCTCTGGGTAAACTAGCAGCTGATTTAAATGATCTTGTATTGTTGGATGCTCCTTTAGAAACTGCTATCAGTTTGCGTCTAAAGATTTTTCTGATATGGACCAGAGTCAGCAACTGGGCAGAGATTGTCTCCTTTTTGAAGGCCTGCCCTGACATCCACCTTAGAAACTTGTTTTAGAAAAGCTTACCTGAATTTTGCTGGTGGGTTATCAACATTTGGTGTCAACATTTTGTAACATAGGAAAAAAACTCTTTTGCACTTCTGGTCCCTGAGGCAAAGTTTCCCTTGTTGGAATGTCAGGTGATGTCAGTATAGCGCTTTTCATCTTGAAAACCCTCTGAGGCTTTGTGAGTGTCACCAGCTGCTTTTCAAATGATATTAAAACATCAGTTCTTCCTTCCCTTCCTGGTACTCCCAAGTCTCCCTCCATTCCTGATAAAACAGATATTGTCTTTCCACCAGATCTGCAGAAGAGTACTTTTTAATAGAAACAAGCTCAGAAAGCCTGGATCTGAAATTACAGACTTGCACTTTACAAAGAAGCCTGTTTTAATGCAAACATTTGCAAACAAGTTCCATCTAATCTGCCAAGACAGCTGCTGATCTTTCTGCCTTCTTAGACAGGCAGCAACCTCTCTCCCCTCCTCCCCCAAAACTCACCCTGCAGGGCTTGTTCAGGCAAGGGGCCAGAGCTGCAGCTGCAGGGGGCTGCAATGCTAATGGGATATTTACAGAGCCTGTTCGTGTGCTGGCAGTGAAGAGCAGGGGCTGCCTGGGAGGCCTGTGGTGGCAGGAACTTGAAGGGAAGACATTTCTTCCCATGTGCTGACTTGACACTAATGACACTTGTCTCCATGCCTAATTTCTTCTGCTTAACTGACTGATGCCATCCTTCATTTCCACAACACCCTCCCAGTTCTCTGAGGATGTTGATCTGCCTTGGAGAATGTTGCTTGAGCATCCAACTTTGCTTCTGATTAGTTTGGAGCAGGTTGGAGAAGGTGCTTAGGCACCAGAGGACAGAGGAGAGCACAGAGGTGTCCTCTGGGCCATGTCGAAGTCATGCCCAGTTGGACACATTCAGAATGGGCTTAGATTTGCTTGCATAAAACTTCCCCTGCACTGTGGGTGCCAACAGGCTGTGGTGATCCCTCTGTATGACATTGAGTAGCAGGTCCCAGGTGTTGGGACAGCCTGCATGAGACATGATGATCTGGAGGGTTACAATACCTGTTTCGTGTAAGGCAAAGAGACTTGGCAACTGTTTTCTGCAGCGTTTTAACCTCTTCTGAGTTAAACTTGAGTGTGATAGAGGCAGTAGTAGAGTACTGTTGAATTTGTAACTTCTTTTAAAGTACAAATACTGTAGTTTGTATCAAGAAGCAATTTTTCATAAAGAGAGTGTTAATTTTGCAGTGGTCTTTCTATGAACTGAGCCATTGTTCTATTCATCTTTCGAAGAAATATTAATAAATTCATTTTTTGCCCTCAAAATATTGTTCCTTCTTCCTCCCATTTTAGGTATTGTGGTAAAAAAAGTCTCATATCCCTACAGTAGCAGCAGGAATGATTTCATACACAAATATCTGGAGATCGAATTGCACAATCCAGAGACTTTAATAAGTGTGTTCCTCTGTACAGTGATAAGCTCTCACTTGTTTGGAACTCTATAAAAATCCCAAATAACTTGCTCTGTAGATCACTTTTATTAATCTTATCACTGGGATTTCTTTTCAAATGGTAAAATTCAGATAATCTAAAATTAATTTTTTTTGAAGGGAATTGTTGGTGGGGTTGGTCCTCCTGGATTTCCAGGACTAAGAGTGAGTACACTTTTATTACTTTGATATGGTTTCATTACAATATTTGTCTTGTGTGTTTGTCTTTGTTTGTGAAATAATAAAAATTATTATGAAAATCCAAGGATTTAAACAGATTTTGTTCTAACTAGCCATGATTTTAATTAATATCACTCTACAAAACTGCTGTCATGTTGCCAGTATGGAGTACTTCTGTACTTGATGTGGATTTGTATGCTTATTTCTGATCCAGTGTGTCTGGTTTTTTTATTTCAAATAACCAAGTTTTCTAGTTCATAGCACTAAAGCCAGTGTTACTTTTTCAAAAAGTGCAGTAGTCTCAAACACTTTAACAACTCAGCCCTCATTCGTTCCTGAACATGGCTACCAAATTCAGAGCAGAATTAATTTCTGAGAAAAATTACTTTAGCTCGTTAACAGTATTATATTGATTTTTAAAAAAAATATTTATAGAAGAAGGTTGTGGTGCTCAGTGTGGAGTTGCACGCTGTAGTTGTATCAATGCAGTTGTGCCAGAGAAGGTCTGTGACATCAGTGAGTCCTACAGGAGGTGGGAAAGAGTGATACTTTCATACCATGTAGCCTTACTCCCTTTTTTTTTAAAGTAATTCACGTATTTACTCATAGAGGACCTCTATTTTGTTCTTGACATTGTCTCAATCAAGCTTGGCTATGCAACCATGTTCACAACGTAGGAGAAATAGCATGTTTGCATTTGAATTAAGAAAGCTGTGATTGTCTCCAGTGTTTGCTTTGTGGGTTTTTTTTGATATCTGCAGATCTGAAACATTCTTGATAAGTTTGTCACTTTACACTTATGGTCATCTGACTTTTCCTTTTGAAGTACGACAGTTGAGTTCAATTACTATTAACTTTTTAATGATATGTTTATAACAAAAAATATTCCTGTAAGTCATCCCTTGTTGTCTGATTGGGATTGTTATGGCATTGCCATAGTGAAAACACAAGAAAACTCTGTAGCTTCCAGCCTCATCATGCAAACATGAATTTACTCTGTTCTTGTCAGTTGACATATTCAAGCCAATTGAAGCACTCATGCTACTGGAGATTGCACTTTTGAGAATTTGCTTAAAATTACAGTTTACTTTTCCTTCTTACATGACTGTCTTTCGAATTTTACCTCAAGGACATTGATAATTGTATTAATGTATCTAGGTTTTTTAAAAAAGCCTACTATATATCACTTCTAAAAAGGTATTGTTACTGATTATTTTGACTAAACCTTAGTCAGTAGTTTTGCCCTATCTAGAATTCATGAGCATAAATGTTTATGGGGTCAAAGCTCCATTTGCCTTCTTGCTGAGTTGTGGTTATTGACAGAGACATTGAGTGTCAATAATTTTTTTGTGAAATAGAGAAATAATTTTCAATCACCAATCCAAAGCTTTTACCATTTGTACATAGGTGAAATATAACCATAATGAGTGCTATTTCTTGGGGAAAAAAAAAATCAACCTGATAGACTCACTAAGTCAACATTTTTCTTATCAGTGAGATAATTTTTCAGTTTTATTTTTATGTCATCGTCATCATGGCTGGGCTTCGTGAATGAAGATTTGGGGAGGGCTCTACCCACGTTTGTTACAAGCACACTCGTGGCTAAAGAGGCCAATACGAGATAGACACGTCCGGTTGCAAAAGGCACAGCAGAAAGACTCCTTAGGTGGTAAATTCTGCAAGACATGATTCTTTCTGTGCTGTCTTTTCTCCTCGAGAGTGATCCTGTGTGCTTTCTCAAAGGAAACAGCAGCGTTATAGATGGCGCGTCTCCAGAGCTCCCAATCGGAGGCCAGAGTAGACCAGTTATGTTGATCAATATGGCCAAGGCTGAGACGTTGTTTCAGGCAGTCCTTGTGTCTTCTCTTCGAGGCTCCTCTCATGCAGCAGGTCACTCAGTATGTCTGGAGACTGTGACAGGAGTTTAATGAATCGGAATGTTGTAAAGCTGTTTTGGAACTTCCTCTCATTGCTTTTATAAGCTAAACTTTATAAAAGTTTATAAGTACTCCTCTGTGATTTTTCAATCATTGCTGTTGTTACCGTAAGTGTGCCTTCCAACATACAGGATTATTAATACAGGAGTGCCTTGCTGAACTGGAATATGTAGCAGAAGTAAAAGACAGCAATGTAACCAATTTGTCTTGATCGTCTAGCATGACAGAATATGTCATTTAAGCAGTCATGGAAAGCTAAAGCAATGTAGAGTGGCAACTTTCTTGGAAGCTCTACCATTGAGACTCTAAGTGATCAGTCTTCCTTTTTCTCTAGTGAGCCATCAATCTGATGATGGCTGTAGAAGAATATTATTGCTAACATTGCTGAAAGAGTCTCCAGAGAATAATGAATGTGTGCTGAACTGGAAATGCATAGATGACCATCTCATCTTTTCCACATCACTCTCAGCAAGTGGCAAAAGATTTCTGTGTTAATATGCGTTGCTAAATTTTTGCATTGCCACGGAGATATAACACTGCCTTTTGGGTTTTTTGTTTGTTTGTTTGTTTTTCTCCCAGAGGTAGAACAGGCAGGAAACAGATAGACTTTTCCCTTTGTAATATAGTCTTAACTATTGCTAAATCATGTCTTATGTTTAGCTCACCATCTCTCATTAACATTACTGCTGTTGCTGTGTTGATTTTGTAAGATTCTTAATTTATTTCTTTTTCATTTAGTGACTCACTTTTCTTTTTCCTGTCATAAAATTTTCCTTTTTTCTCCCATATAAGTCCTAGAAAGGAGAGATGTGGTAAGAGCTTTGAAGGTACATGAGAACAGAAGAAGTTAGCATGCCCATCATGACGTAGGCTTAATTTTGCACACTTGGTATTTTGGAAGAGTCACTTTTTTTTTTTTTTTAACTTGTAGAAGTCACTGATAGATGAGAAATCCTAGTAAAAGGACCCTAAAAGGCCATTTTTTATGGCCCTACTCATCATAGAGTAATTTCTTTAACCAAATTCAATGCCTACAGAGAAGTGTTCTCATCTGACCTTAAGGACAGCAAGAATGGCCACAGAATGTGCAGCTGCAGTACAAAAGAAAGCTTCCTTATTCTGCATTGCCTAATGCACTGTGATCTCCTCTTGAATTTATAATTTACAGGAGAAGAGGCAAGTTTGGTTTCTTGGGTTTCTGCTGATGTTGTTGGGAACTGTAGATATGGATACCTTTTTTCCCCAAGCAGTTAGCCTGAAAAAGATTTTGGTTTCTCTCTGTGGTGCAGAAAATGCCACATTCTGTTACAGTCTGTAAGTTATTCCATTTTATCAAATGTTTAATGCGGTCACCTTTCTTGCTGTTTGATAGGGAGGCATTGGGCCAGCAGGACCGAGCGGACTATCAGGAATTCCAGGGCCCACGGTATGGTGTTAAATGATCCCACAGCCAGGTGCCTATGCTGCTTTCCAGGTTATATTTGAACATGGGATTTATGTCTTCTTTATTTTAACAGGGTTTCCCAGGGAGTGTGGGACAGCCTGGAATGAAAGGTGATAAGGTGATTTAAATATTTTCATTATCTTAGAGATATATAGTTCTTTCAGACTCCCTTCTCTAAATATTAAGCACAATGTGCTTAGCAAAACCTTCCCTTTTCCCTTTTGTTTTCTTTTCTCTTCTGACTTTTATTTTTTTAAAATTACTTAAGTCTCATGATCTGATATTTTATTTCTGGAGAGAACACTTACTACTGGACATAACAATATCCAAGTCTACAGGGTTTCCTGGAGGTTTTTTTTCAGTGCAATATTTTGCATTGTGAAAGACCTGCTTTAGATCAATTTAATATTTAGTATTTAAAATTTCTTATTCTCTAATTCTGAAAACTACCCCATTTTAAGCCACATACATATGTCTGTATAAAATTATATGTTGTTTAGGGTGAACATGGCCTTGCAGGAGAGCCAGGAGACCAGGGGTACCCAGGAGATAAGGTAACTTAAAATTGCATTCTTTCACAAAATTACCCAATTTCATCAACTTCATCAGTCTTCTGAATCTCTTAAAATGCAACAGGTCAGTTGCATAAAAGTAGAATGCAGTAGTAAAAGTTATTGGATATCACCGAATTAACATATTTTTCAGAAATGCTGTGCTCATTAAAACCTAGTTATTGAACATGTGAACAAAGACAAGTAAAGGGCACAGATAGAATTCTGGTAACTCCGTGTTTAGAGATACATCAAGCAAGAAAAGAATTATGGTGTGATCTGAATCTTGCTAAAAAACTGTTGTAAAAGATATTTTTCCCTTGAACCTTGAGGTTCATCTGCAGCTCACCTGGGCCTGGTGTGGTTAGCAGCAGCACATGGTCTGACATGCTCCTTCATATCATGAAACTGAGATAAATAAGGATCTTTCCTGTTTGGCTAGTACATCAGAAGTCACTGAAATAGCACATCCTGTGAGAACTCTTTTGATGAAAGTTCAGTGTTAGAAGATATTTCTCATCCTACAGAGTTATTTTGAAGTCTGTTTGAGGTGGCAAAATACAGCAATCCATTGCTTCAAACTTAACAATTCATTTTCATGTATATATAATAGCTTTTTTTTTTTTCAGGGTGCTCTTGGTTTACCAGGACCCCCAGGGATCAGAGGAAAACCAGGACCCCCAGTAAGTTTACGCACCAAATTTTGCTCTTAATATATCACTGTATGTTGTTCTATTTGATACTTTTGTGTGATAAGGTTCATACTACATGTAATCCTCTAGAAGCAACCTAATTCAAAATGCACTAAGAATAAGGTCTAAGATGCTTTTATTTCTAGTGATTGGTGTTAGTGAGTGAGTCAGATCTGAAGATATAAGGCTTTTTTACAGAGGTCAGTCTATGTGTCGAATTTTAATAAAGTTCTTAGGATATTAGGTATTCTGTGACAGTCACTTTGTGAGGGAATAGACATCTTGGTAATATTTGAAGCAAATCCACTGAGAGCTTTGGGAACTGCCAAGATGAGCATTTGGACTAGCTGGATTTGGAGAGAGTGTGTGAAATCTTACTAATAATGGCCAATTCTCACAGGGTTGGGAGTAGTCATGAATTCCAGTATGTATTGATTTTTAGCAACTTTAAAGGCATCTGTGCAGTGCTGCCACTTCTGCTGGGTTTGTAAATGTTGAGACAGAAAAGGCGTGCTGCACACGGTTATTTGACTTTTTTCTCACCTGTTTTTAGCACTAATCTCTCTATCTTTTTAGTGTATAATTAAAAACTGACAATACTCCAGTGTCAATTTTCGTATGTGCAGTCAAGCCACTTAGACCCCATGAATGTCATAGGCCCTTAAACTCAATAAAAAATACTTTCTTTGTCTGAACAGTAGTGGATTTTAAGCACATACTGAATGTGACCAACTTTGTGACTCATGTTAAATTAAGCTTTGAGAAGTCAGTCCTGCAAGTAATATAATTTTAATTTTGTAGAATAAATTTACAATAAAATTGTTTATGCTGAAAATTAAAAATATTTTCCAGGTCAGACTTTAATTTTGCTCAAGGAACATCTAGGTATGGCCTGGCAAAACTCGTAAATATGTGGAAGAACAGATATAACTTAGAGAAATAATCTGGCCCATTTTTAGATGTGTCAGTATTTGTATATAATGGACTCACTATAACATGTGGAAAAGACCTAATTTTACTGTTATTAATCACAAAACTGCCATTTCTTTGGCTATGATTGGATGCTTAGAATATATAGGTAAGTATGTAAACCAATATCTGTAACAGTTACTTCCTGGACTTTTAAATAAGATGTAGGTTTTATTGTGAAAACAACTATGTTTCAAGTGTTTTTTGTGACTATTTGTACTATCTCAAAACTCCCAATTTTCTTTGTCTGAAACTAATTTGATTTTTTTGTTTTTGGTGACTTCGAAGAGATATGAAGAACTAGTCTTAATTGAATTCAAAGAGAGGCAGTTATAAAATTTCCTATTTAGTAAAAAAGTCATCTCAACACTTCTGTGGGCTTTCTTGTTAATAAATGTTTTTAAAATAAATTATAATAAAAAATCTTAATTGTTTGGATTTTTTTCAAGGGGAAAATTGGAGACCCTGGACCCCATGGACCATTGGGGCCTCAGGGACCTGAGGTAAGAAATTGCTTGATAGAGGCAAATTGAATGTAATTTAGTTCTAAATTACAAAAATCAGAGGTAAATGGGTTTGCTTCATAAAAGAATGTTTTCATAGTTGAATATAAAAAAACTTTTTATTCAGTCGTAATTGATTAATTCATTCTCCTCCATAAAGTACAAAAAATTCCACCTCATAATTTTTCTGATGTAAAATATCAATATACGGGAGCTTTGAATACAAATTAGTTCCTCATTTGTCTATGTGATTGGGATTTACTCTCTTTTGAATCCTATTGCTGTGGATTACACCTTGAATGAGGCTCATGTGATTTCTCAGGCACACTTCTATTCATAAATTCCACAGCATGTTTACAAATGGGATTTTCCAGGCCTGGTTGCATATTTATCTCTTACAAAATAGCTTTGTTTGCAAGGACCATGAAGAATAAACACCAGTTACATGGGAAGCATTGCCAAGCAGTTGAATCTAGCAGTGAAGTTTCCTAAGAACTCTGCAGAGCTATGGAAGTCTACACAGAAACTGTCAGTCTCCAAATTGTTCTATTTTTATTCTTTTTGGCATTTATACTGTGGGCTTTAAGGAAAAATACTGTGATATGTATCAGAAAGACATATGTATACACATGTATTTACTGGAGAGATGAAGGCACAAATTGCAATTTCTTCTTTTTTAACCAGCTCTCTGCAGTGAGTGTTTTTTAGGTTTTGTTTGTATTGGGGTGGGGTTTGTTTATTTGTTTGGGAGCTTCCTTTTTTTTTTTTTTTTTTAGTATGTCTGAGAGATTTATGTTTGAAATTATTGTTTTTCTGGCTTTACATGTTTGAGCTTATCTCCTGAAACCAAGTCTCTGTATTCCTGCCTTCTTTTTTGAACAAGAGGGAAACTCACTGGTTAAATGCATTGTAGCAACACAATAACAGAATAAACCTGTCTGTTTTAGTCAATGGGTGTGCAGAAGACACAAAGCCTGTGCATGTTGTCCACAGTCCATAGCTGCCTCCCTCTGTGGCTCAGGATTTTAGGTTTTGCGAGCCTCTTCATTATTAGCAGAAGAGGTCCTTGCATCATCTCTTCTCTTTGTACAGCTTTCAGCAAGGGACACCTGTGGCAGGTTAATACCAAACTGTTGGTCTTGAAGCCGATGTCCTGCTGACTCTGATGCCTATGCTGGTAGTCCTTCACAGATCCTTATTCCAACACAGACATATTACTTTGTGTCTGGGGAAAAGATCATCGTTCTGGGCTAGTACCCTCGAGGCAGATATGGATGGGAAATTTTCTGTCTGAAAAGCTCAGCATTTCCTTTTGCTCAGGAGTGCAGAATTACTTCATTGTTAGAAGGCAAATAAAATGCATTATGCTAGATAATGAAAACTTGAGTGTCCAGGTTTTGGGTTGGTTTTTTTGTTTGTTTGGGGGGTTTTTTTGGTAATTATCTGTGAAATGTCAGGTTTAAAAAAACAAAGCAGTGTTTTGCTTACCTTCAATCCTGCCAGACGGGTCCAAATAAAGCAAAAGAAGTTTTGCCACCTTTTACTTCATAAAAACATGTCGCCATGTGACAAAATAACAGAAATAGGAGTGTAGGGTAGTAGCATACTGGGATTTTTGACAAATTGAAAATACTAGAAGTTCTATAATAAAAGGAATTCAAAATAAGCAGCTAAAACTGAAGATTGTATCTTACTCTCCCTGTTACTTTGTCTTATGAAAATAAGCTAGTTGTCATTGCCAGAAGCTATTTAGACGCAACTGAATATATGAAGCATGAGCAAATGGGGTAGATTTTTCTACAAGAAAAGCCTGCTGTCACATATCTGATCATGTCTGTTCTTTCAAAAACAGACAGTTATCTGGTCAAAAAGGGCTGCTTTCCTTGCTCATATATATTATCTGAATGGTCAGACTTTCTGTGACCCCATGTAGAAAACAGGCATTACATCCTATGCTACCTGTTCCCTTGATGTTTCTGTAAATAGAAGAATGTGATGAATTAGTGTATTATACGAGGTGTACTTTGACTTTGGTATGGACATGGCAATCCATACCCTATGCTTCCTAGGAAAGGTTTTATTTAAAAAAAAAAAAAAATGGCTACATTGGGATTTGTTGGGTGTTGCTATGAGCAGGAAGAACCTGTCAGATCCTACTTCCAACTATTTCTCTCCCTTTTTGTCCAACACTTAAGACAGTGGGGTTTATAACAGGGACAGTGGCCTGTCCCTGTGGTCAAACTTGTTTTGGGTACATGTGAAGTAAGAAACTGGGGATCCTTTGGTCTTTCCAATTACAAATTTGAGTATTTCAGTTCCAGTGTGAAGTTATATCCCTGATTTTCTTCCCCTGCAAACTGCTGTAAATATGGCACTACAGCAGCTGAAGTCTATGGTATCTCTGCACACAACAGTGGGGAGCAGGGCTGGCAGGCTTCAGTCATCCTCACAGGTTTTTGTTAAGTGAAGCTCAGCAGTGAATTGCTTCTTAATTCTTTCCTCTGCCGTCTAGGTAACTGGATCAGAGTTGAAATAAGCCACCTACCCGTAGCCAGGGTCTGTTTGAGAACTGCAGTGCTGATGGGCAGGAGAGAGCAGAGGGAAGGACAGAGGTTTCGTGCTCGCTCTCTGGGCGGCTGTACAAGGGTTGGCTGCCAAGTGCATTTTTTTTTCAGTGCAGAAGTCTTGCAGTGTTGAGCCAAATTCTCTTCTGGGTATGTTGCTGTAGAGCCAGGGTCTGTCGCATGCCTGAATGCGTGCTGCTCACAAACCACCGGATATATTCAGCGAGCGCTTTATGGAGCATGTTCTTCATCAGTTTACACATTTTGCTGCTTTGTCATGCATCCGAAGATGAACCGCCAAAATATCAGCTTTCTATAGAGCTTTATTTTATTGGTATGACAACTGGAAAGTGCTGATCTGACTATTTTAACCCACAATGCCTGTGTTTACTGTGTACAATGAAGTATGTAATGCTTATTGTTAATGTGAATGAAATTAGACACATTTTTAACTGGCTTCCACGTGTATTCAGAATATTTTATAGTTAAATTTTGCTCTAAGAATCACATTTAATTATCTCCCCAAAATAAGGGTGATGGTTTTCTTCAGATGTGCTCTGAGTGTTATAAATAGGTTTCATCTGGAGCAGAGAGAGCATTACTCATTATCTTCAACTGAACTTTTTTCGTCTGTGCAGTATTTTGATTGGAGGTCATTGGCTTATTCCTTCAGGAAGGTGCTCATATGGGGTTCAGCTGGTATGTTTCACGCTCAAGGCAATATCATTACAAAAGAGAAGGATACATTCAAATAACAGTAAACAGTTAAAAAGACACACATTTTTAAAGTGAATCACTGGCTGCTTTGAGTTGTTCATTTAAGAAGAAAGCTTTATTTTTAATGCGTGTTTTATCTTATCACATGATTTTTTGAGTTTGTGCAAACAATGCCATGAGATTAGTGATAACATAGTTCTTCTGTTTCAATATTGCATCAAGTAACTTGCATGCAGATGACTTGAAGGAAATATAGGAATAAAGACAACCTAATAGCTGAATTAATTGCATGTTCTGGCATACATCTGAAGAGCTGTTCTTATTGTAGAATTGCTTATACTTTCTACTTGCTTTTGCACAGAATCTTTAGCTGGTTCTTTCCCAAAGTTACTTGATATAAGTACATGCCTTGGGGTTTTTTTTCAGTGAATATATATTAATTTTGCAGAAATATTCAATTTTACCTTAACTTTTTTAATGTTGAACAATGCTTGTTCATGTGACCCTCCTTTTGCATTTTCTTCAGAGTGATTATCTCTGAGGAACTGAGACATGAACTAACATAGTAACAACCTGATCATCTCTGCATTTTTTGTTAATTAAACATTATACGGATAAATGAGAGCAATAAATATGTTAATTTTATATTTAAATGTTCAGTATGAAAAGCAACACTCACAGCGAGGTTAAAGCACATTTGTGTTGAGATAGCTGTTACTTTAGATTTTTCTGATGTCATTTTTATTTTGATTAAATACAGTGAACTCTAAAGTGCTTTGCTGGCAAAAGGCCACACGTGCAGCAATATTTTGAAAATAATTTGTGTACTGTGAGCTGCCAGACTTCTGGCTGACAGGACATTAAGAATCTACACTTCGCATTTCCTTAGCAGAAGTCATAATATCGAGTGATGTTTTGTTTCGAATAGTCTCTGCTGAAAACTATGTTGCAGCTGGAAACTGTACATTAATCTCCTGCCTTTCACTTAGGGAAGAATAATGAATTTTTAATCTGGAGTAGCTTCACTTGGAGCTGGCTGCTGAATAACTCCTGGTAAATTTAGGTAGTGATAGAAATGTATACCACTTCACTACTAGGAATCTGAATGGCAAGTGCCACTGCTGAGGTGTTTTAAGAACTTCTTTCTGGTTCATTCTTTTTCTGGAATTGTCGTAAGTGGCTGTTTGTGTCCTGGATTATTACACTTATTTCATAGATTATTAATGTGAGAACATTTTGGAAACAGAGTTCTAATACTGCCATAGCGTCTGCATTTTCTCCATGATTGTGCTTGAGAAGAAAAGTCTTAATCCAACTTCACAGAAAAGATAATGGTGAGGATTTTAAATTTTTTAATGCATTGCTAGTGTTGATGCTCTCAGACCAGTAGCCCTCTTGCATCCTAAGACTTTGCCTGACACGGAAAGGTTTCCAAATACCATTATTGTTCTGTGATAATACTTGTCAACACTTAACGTTTCACGGTCCTTACTGAATTCCTTCTAGAAAAATTTATACAAATAAATAAATCAATAAAGTAGATGTATTCCCTTATAAAAGCATAAGAATCTTTGTTAATTAACATTTTTCTTAACATATTGTTTTCTAGAATATTTGTAGCCATGAGGGAAGCTGTCTCTGTGTCTCTGTGTCAGCATTTTGCACTCGTTCGCATATTAGAAAATTAAAGATTTACAGACGCACAAAACAACCCACCCCTTGGTAACTATTTGATGTCTGTAAATAAGCAAATTTAAGCTTAAGAAAGGATGAGTTAGAGACTTCTAAAGAATTGATCTGATTTTTCAGTGTATTCCAGTAGATAACAGTGTATCCAGTAGATAACAGGATTTAAAAAAAACCCAACACCTCCTCTTCTGAGCTATATAGAAATTTAGGGTGGTGCGAGTGCTTTAGGTATCAGTCTCAATGCCTTGGTCACATGAAAATAATATACTCTGTGCCACCTAGAGGCATGTTGGGATTGTTGCACAGCTCTACTAGTAATTGCTGCTTTATGGCAAAGGAAATGAAACCACTCTGATGTTTTGTGAAATGTTGAGTGTTAGCATTGTTCTACTTACTCAGAAACTCAGAGGGTTTTTACTCTTTAGTGGTTTGCTTTTAATACTCATTAGCATTCAAGTACTAAACCTGATTTTTAAAAAATAAATCTTAATTCTGGTTCATATTTTGATTTATAAATTTATTTTTTATTTAATATATAAATGTGACTCAAAATATTTGCATCCCATCTAAATCCTTACTTTTAAATCTCAATGCGTCCTGTCAAGACCAGGTTATAGAAAACGAACAGATAATAGTTGAGGATAAAGTAATATTTTCTTTTACATTTCTTGCTCTGATATGATTTATCTTTACCTTTCTAGTAAGTTTTTGGTGATTAATGTCAGCTAATTATGAATAATCAGTAGAAATGTTTACCTGTATTTGAAGCTCAGCTGTTTTTGAAGAATAGAGTATGGTTAACTATTACCCGCCTAGCGAGACAATTTTTTTTTTATATATATCTTTCTTGCTCAGAAAACCTAGAATGTGACTCTTGAAGTTTTAATGATGACATTAAAACATGCATTACAGTGCCAGAGAGAATTTCATGCTGGAAGTTCTCTATCAGGTGTTCTTTACATTGTTCTGAACGTGTATCATGCTTTCATTTCCATTATTGAAAAAAGTATGCATACAAATAGGGATGTTTATAAGTTTTGATCTGTAATGATTTTCTCTTAGGGAAGAAGGAAACTTGTTTTTTCTACTGTTAAACCATGGTTGTGCATAGATGTAGTAATAAGCAGCAGTCTTGCTGTTTTCAGATAGTCAAGATTTAAAGATATTTAATAGTTTATTTAAAAACCAAAATCAAATACTATTTTGGCAGGTGACTGTGCTAACTAAAGGGTCAATTACCAATGCTTTATTTTATTCTACAAATATAAAGATTAGGTATCTTCTCTGGATATTTATGAAACTTAATTCTCTACAGTATTTTACAAGGGTTAGCTGCAGCATTTTTTCCCTTAATACACTTATTCCTAATAAAGCAATCTGGTTGTAGCACTGAATTCCTCTGATACAGAGGCATCCTCATGGTGTCCCACTCAATGCCTACTGGCCAGATGTTTTGCAGTGATAATTTTAGTTGATTCATTTTCTATTCGTATTTACTTTTTCTTTACAACAGCTTGACCTATAGCACATGCTATTTCACAAAGGCCTATTCTGAATAATGCTACATGCTGGTGACCTTCGCTTACTGCCAGCCAGACCTAGATTATCACCTGCTGATTTGGAGGCAAAAGGCTTCCTACCCTTTTCTTAATCTTGCAGTGATCTCGTCCTTAACGTGTGGGCAAGGATTAAAGGGCTTCAGCTGCACTCTAAACTTTTTTTAAAAAATAGTTGAATTCATAAGTGCAGGACCTGGTGCTGGCTGCTTGGTGGTGTTGTCCATCCAAACTAGTGTAATGGTTTAATTTCAAACATTGCTTAGTGGATAAAAGGTCTTATGCTTAGAGAAATTAAATCTATGCTGACATCTGCTAAATTGAGTTTAGCGAAAGCTGCCTAAAATCTGTCACATATCCAAGTCCTTTCAAGGAAACTTAATTAATTTTGACATTTTTGGGATGGTAGAACAAATTTATTTCTTGTTTCCGTGATTCAGGTTTGTTAAGTGAATCAACAGAATCAAAATAAGTACATTGGAAACATTCCTACTCTGCAAATCATTTGTCTGTATGATTTCTTTAGGGTTTTCCAGGAGATATTGGTGTACCTGGATTAAATGGCCCTGAAGGTCCTAAGGTAAGATTATATGAAAACCTATTCAAAATAACAGGAAACAGTGTAAATCTCTGAGGAAAAGGTTATGAGAGGTGGACACTGGCATTACGAGAAGATAATCTTACTGTCAGAATACAGGTACTTTGCCTCCGGTATTTTATGAGGAAGCTATTTGAATGTTTAGTGCTGTCCAGACAGTCATGAGAGTACTTACTGTGTTGGGTGGAAGCATGTAATGGCAAGATAAGTGTGAGAAAATCCCATGTAGCTAGAAAGTAGTAGTATATGTTTCACTAGTATTTAAATAAAATGCATGCCAAATGCACGCAGACCTTTGTATAACTCAGGTCCCACCAGAGTAATACAAACTGCTTTTAACAGTTTTTGAAAGAAATAGTAGCTGAAGATATGAAAAACGGGTAAAATTCACATGATGGATTAAATTATGGATATAATAATAGATATAAAAAATTACTGTACCAGAATAATTTAGCTTCTGCTCTTTAGTAGATCAGTATTTTAGACCCAGCTTAGGCAATAATTCACATGTATAGAGTTTTAATAAAGCTTTGGATAAAAACACATATGGAATTTTTTTTTTAATGGAAGCTGTAGAGACTAATACAAAAAGTGCAGATGGGTCAGAAATTAACCTAGAGGAAGATAGCTGAATAATATCTAAAGACTGACTACTTGTTGTTGAAAGGCAAGTACTGATGAAGTTCCTCACTTACCAGCCTTGGGACTATTCTTATATTGTATTTTCTGTGATAAATAGTCATAAATATGATGGAATGAAATTTCTGTATAAAACAAAGCTGAGTGTCTTTGGATGATCTAAAAACCTGCACTTTTTGCTAATTTGTTCCACTTCTGTTATTTCAAATTGATTCATGCAAGGACTAAAACAATAAATCCTACTGTAAACTTAGACCAAAGACATTACCAAATCTCTCTGAAATAAAAGCACAATAAAGCAGTTAGAAATTAAGTGAAATTCTAGAACACATGAGGCAAGGTGTCTTATTAATGCACAAAGTATGAGAAGGCTTTATCTAAGTAGTACAGTTCTGGGCATTTGTATTCCAGGACTCAATCAAGTGAGACTAGATGAAGAAAAGAACACTTGCATGCTTGTATTCTGAGAGGCAGTTTATTCATTGTACCAAAATGAAGGGCTTTTTTGAGCTTTAAGTAAACCAGAAGGCAGAAACTGATGAGACAAAACTGTGCAAGACCAACGATATCAATTGTCCAAGAACAAAACATAGAGTTGTCCATGAATAAACAGACATGGAAATTGCAATGTTTTCCATCAACGGAGTTGTGAAATTCTGTGGCAGACTGCTCAAGAAAACATAGGATTGGGAGCAGTAAATAGTTTGAAGATATTGTCTTGCTTGTTCCTGGAAGATTGTAAGAATGCCTCCATGCCAAAGGGGATCATTCTTGAGAACATCTCAAATAATCCGTTTTTTTCAGTTCTGATTTATTGCTTTGCTAACTTGTTTGTATGTGTGTATATATAACGTTAGCAGCCTTATGTGAATGAGTTTGTCTGATCATTACAGTTGCTTCTATGTTTGAGTTACCAGAGCACTTAAATAAAAAGACTGTCTAGGGGAAATAGGAGAAGAGAAATACAACAGTTCTTGAACTGCAGTTCAGATTTAATCATCCAAAGTGATAAACGAATGATGTAACTGAGATCTAATCCCTGCTGCCCAGTTTCTTCACCGGGATTGTATTATTGCACATTATATGCAAGGGGTTTTTGTTAGAGTTTTGTTGATGGCTAATACATACATTACTGATTTGTTGCCTTTTCATAGAGTTAGAAATAAAGGTACTAAAAGGTAGCCTACAAAGTTTAAGGCTCCATGTTCCTTTGATACAGACATTACATAGCTGAACAAGATCCAATGTTCTCCAGCACATTTGGTGTTAGAGGCAAAAAGCTTTGACAGCCTGTCCTAATCAGGGAGAACTGATGGCTTACATTTGAAAAGAAAGATTACCAAACTGGAAAAACTCTTATACTGCTCCTTGTACTGAGGGAGAAGGGCTGCATAACTTTGGAATTGTTTGGCTTTTGGGATTCCCAGCTGTCTTAAGTTGATTAAAGTTCTAAAAAATTTCCTCCAGCTTTTATTTTTAGAGAACTGTTCTCACTGTGCTGCTATTTTCCTCATGTTTTTGTTTATGTTTCCACAGAAGCAATACCCATTTTAAAAGCCAAGAAAGCAGGGCAAGGTTTATTTTTTAGCAGTTGGTGTGGGACAAATTCAGCCTCTTGGTGGGAAGTTTAAGCTCTGTTGAGTGTGATCAACTGTCTCTAAATGGCAGTAGAAGTTCTGGATTGTAAATTTTCCCAAAATTAGTGCAGTAATCAGCGTATCTGACCTCTCTAAATCAGTGTTCAAAGGATTTATTATGTAATTTGGTCTACAGAACATTATTCAGCTTGGAAAACAGTATTTTAGAAGGTGTTTGATCTTGATCCACTACTTATTAAAAAAAATAATAAACAACACACATTTTTTAAAGAAAAGGAATAAGAATGTTTTTAAGAAGCTCTGAAATAACTTAGTTTGTTTCCTATGTTATTCTTGCTCTCTAACTGAGAAAAGTGAGAGGAAAAGATGGTCAGAATATGCTGACTACCACTGTAGTTTTTCCAGTGGTGTGTGTTGTGCCCTAGAAGTAGTTGAGAACTTCCTTCCTCTGTTCACTTATGTTTGTTTGTGTAACACATTTAATAGAAGTGGCTATTAGTAGTTTCACCTCTTCTGAAAGGGATGGTCTGCTGGGAATTTATATATGTGAAATACAGGATATACCCCATTTGCTGACTCCCCTGTTTTTTTCCAAACACTTTGGCAAATGTGGAATGTCTACCTTCATTTTTCTGTTTGTTGCCTGAAACCTCAAAGAGGAGATGGAAATTTCTTTTAGTCTTAATATTCAGTTTACAGTCTGGGACCTTTTTCTGGATCCAGTTAAGTGGGAGGGTGTGTACAGTAGCAGTGTTGCTACCATTTCCACTGTGCAATTACATTGTACTGAAAGCTGTATCTCCTAAAGAGCTTTGCTGTTAGAATAAAACAACAGTTCTGTCAATGAAAAAATTTCATGACTGACTATATGAGATTATTACTTATGTAGTGCTACTGAAAGCCCTCCTGTCACTTTTGTGGTGGTATGTGAAACAGCAGTCCACCCCAGTCCTTCCCAATCTCATCTGTTCTTTGAAGAAAACCAGAACCTTGAGGTGTCCTGTTCCATTTTTCTCTTCCATTTTGCTTTGCATGCTGAGTGCATTGTTACTGGACCAATGCCTGCACCTTCTGTCTAGACTTCATCTTCATTAGTATGCAATTAATAAGGCTTACACTTGGAACTTTCCCACTATTTCTTTCTTCAGAGGCTAATCATATCTCTCCTAAAGGGCAGTTTCTTTGGTCTTGTTGCTTTATCTGATATTGTTAAGCTTAGCTTTCCCAGAACATTAGTATGTTTACACAATTATTTTTTTTTTTTTGTTCTACTCCAGGTCAAGTGCTTTTCCTAATTATTACCATTGTAATTGGGACGCCCAAGGTTTTTGACACACTGCTAGCTGCAAAGTCATTTTAACAAAGTTTTGAAAATGTTGGTGTGAGCAGCCATGAGAACTCCGAGTTAGCATAGGATAAGGCGCTTTATCTCTGGGAAGCTGATTATAATCATAACAGAAATGTAAGGCCTGAAAATCACATGTAGTTCTGGACAAACTAGTAGTTTAAATTCATTTTGTAGTTTCTTTCCATTACAATGTTGTCACCACATGATATTCTAAAGTCTACCTAAATCAAAGATTTGTACATTGATGATGCTTTAAACCTAATATGATGGCATGCTTTAACTCCTTAAAAAGAGAGGAATTGTTCTTTTGTGAGTTCAAATATTTTCTTCCTTCTCACAACATCAAAGGAAAAATGCTTCAGCTAATCTGTGTGGTAGAAGTTTTCCAGCAGATATTAAAATTCTTCTTCATCTTCTCCTGGCTTTCTAAGGGAAATGCTATGAACAGTGGTAAGAAATGAAGCCTGCTTCTTCAGTTTTTCATTTTTGTCCAGGTTTATAAGAGGAGATAAACTAGACCAGTGTGATTGTCTGTTGATGTAAGTTTTCACTGTGTTTGTTTCGATTTTAGGGACTTCTGGGTGACCGAGGGCCTCCAGGGCCACAGGGCCCCAAAGGAGTTGAGGTAAGATCAAAATGTTATCTAGTCAAGAGATTATGTTTCAAAGAAAAAGTTAGGAGAGGTAAGAGGGTTAGGCAACAATAGCTAGGTGTGTACGGTGTTGTCATGCAAAATTTGAAGTTTCTTTCGTATTTTGGCAAGTGTTACAAAGAGGTTTTAGCAGCTTTATGGGGCTGTCCATCCATTATGGGGTTTATTTTAGTTATTTCAGTGGGATCTCAGGTAGTACATGTCCAGAGTTTGATGTGGTTCTTTTAGTTAAACTGGGGAGATGGTGGGGGGGAGGCATAGTATGGAAATAGAAAATGTATACCAGTTTAACTATAGTGTCCTAGATACACTTAAGTAAACAGTTAGACCCCTATTAACTGAAGGAGGAGAAAAGTAGCTCTTCATCTTATAGATTCATTGAGTATTCTTAATTTGTCATCATAAAAATAAAAGCTTACGTCTCATAGGCTAAAAATAACATTAGAAATTATTTAATTAGTGATTCTGGGATAGATCTCTAGACTTGTAAATACCTAAATTATGGGCTTCCATGACAGGTATTGAGTGAGTAAAAACTAACAGTGACAAAATGATCTGTTTAGTTAGAAGCCAGGAAACAGGTAGAATTTCTTAATTCCTGTTTCCTGTTGCTTGTGATTGAAAAAGTTGTGTACCACTTCCTCCAAAACTTGGAGAAAATCTCCCATATTGAGGAGGAACAGTGGACCACAATTGATACTTATTCATGCTTTAACTTTGTAATGAAGAGTTAACGCTGCAGTTCCACATTGTTCTTATCTATATCAGTGCACTGCACAGCACAGGCAGTGTCTCATTTCTTCTCTTACACACCTGACAAACCTGACCCCCAACCCCCCCTCCATCCTTGAGAAAAGATAGGGGTTAAACCTTGGCAAAATGCCATAGCAACATAGAAGACAAAAGCAGGAATGTTCCCACTGCTTTTATAGTCATTAGTGTCAAATGTTGCTACAATAGAGTAACTGCAGGGCAGACAGGGCAGCCCATCATTGCTGAGTCTCTACCTGCTCAAAATTGTGAAAATATTGCTATCATGGTAGGTATACCTACAGTTTCACAGCCTTTCTCGTTGTTTCTATCAGACTTGAACTCATACAAACACATATGAAGTAAATTTAAGATGATAAAATAAATACAAACAGTTATCTGCAGAGTTTCTTTTTTTAAAATTAGACTTGACATCAAGATCATTGAAGTCCTGATTTCTTTTAGGGAGAAGTAGGACCAGCTGGACCTATGGGAGGAGTTGGCCCAAGAGTAAGTATAAGTCATTTTGTTAGAGGCAGGTTTTTTTTTAGTAGGAAGATTGCTTTAAAATGTAAATTTACTGTGAGAAGTGACTGTGATAAAATGAGAAGCGGTTTTCCATCCAAAAAATTGTGCCTCAAAATAAAATTTTTGAAAAGGAGGAGATAAATAAAAACTGCTTTGAAAAGGAGGAGATAAATAACAAACTGCTTATGGTGCTCCTCTAAGACAGATGAAACCACCATGCACTTCCTAGGGACTGAACCAGTTGATATATCAAAATATTTAAATTGGGGAAGAAGAACAACCCACCCGACTCACAGGGAGAAATAAAAAGGAGGTATGCTTTAAGAAGTCTACCAGAAACCTGGTAGAGAGTTAGTGAAAAAATGAAAGCTGGAATGTCACAATCCTGTTTATGCTGACATGTTTTAAAAGATAAAAGTTTAATACTAACATCCAATTTCTTTGTTACTTATAAAAATAAACTAGTGTCTGTGAACAATTTAGTAACCTTGAAGCTTCTTTTTAGAAACATTCTAAGCTAAAATGGATACTGGCCTGCACTAGGGATTACAGGAGTGTCACTAAGTTTATTGAATTCAATTTTATCTTCTGCCTTTACTTGATTTGCTTATATATGGTTATCATTGGTTTGGTCTTCATTCTGGTTGACTTCCATTTCTTGCATGAACTTGAGAAAGTCTTTTGCACTGTTTCCTGCTTTTAAAGTGAATATATACCTATGTAATTTTTCTTGTTCGTTAGCTAGTCAAAGCTGGGGATTTGCTTTATGTTGGAAATAATATTAAAACATTTTTTTGTCACATAGATTAGGTGTTAAAATGAACAAACAAACCCCAACCAAAACAAACAAGTGAAAAATCCATACACAAAACCTTCCCATGAAAGTCTCCTTGTTTTTCAGATGAGGAAAACATGCAAAAAATTAAACAGAATTTCAAAACACTCTGTAACTTAATTCAGTATTCAGTTGAATCTGTCTGAGCTTCTGCTGAGAGCCTCAAATTTTTGTTTTGGCTACATCATACTTGGAGTCTCCTCCTTGGGCAGGGCTTCATGGCTAGACAGCAACCCAATGTTGTGCTGTGGCAATTGGAAAAGAATATGTTGTAGTGGGTGACTCATGGGCAGTAAGACACCTACTCTCACATCCCATACGTCATCGGGCATGCACAGGCCACCAACAGCTCATGTCAAAGTGACCCAAGAGGAAAATCTTCTGTGTAACCTAGCAAACTGAAATGTTTTTAATCTATTTTAGGTCACTTTGACCTAAATTATTTTTGTTTTTATTTCTCTCAATGGGAGATGTGCACACCTTTGGCTTGTCTTATGGCTCTCTGGTTTCTCTCTCTCATAGTAAATTGTTGAGAGACGAGTATGTGGATCTGAGCTGGGCCCCAGGGTTGCTGTCTCCAGACGTTGTTTAGTAGCTTGCTGGCTAACATCCCCTCCTGAAATGAGAGGTAGGGGAAAAGGGAATTTTGCTTGATGGGCAGGCCTGCCTGTTTTTCCTCCTCATCCAGGGGCCCATCTGCTTTTGCCTGGATTCTTCGGCTTCTGTTGTCTCCAGCTGTTTCACAGCTCCAGGCCAACTTGTTGGCTGCTGCTCTGAACTCTGCTCCCATCTCTGGTTGTCCTTGCTACTTCGCTCCCACATGTAATGTAGACTGTGTGATTACACTGGAGAGAGTGTCACAATCATGAAGTTGTTAAATCTGACATAGTTTACCAGGACTAGTCAATAAGCTGCTGAACACATCTTTCTTTTTAAATTATGCTTGCTTAATTGCAATTTGACATTCATTTGATATACATAGGCTTTTTTTCCAATTTCCATGAAAGGAGTATAACAGAGTGAATGCTACATCTGAAAGTAAACACTATCAAAATTGTGTTGTCACTGCACTAATTCAATAGCCATGGGGGCAGAGGAGGTCTCTGAGAGGGACTTGAAGAGGTGGTCTGGCCATGCATGGCCCCAAGGCACCATCAGCTGTCTGATATGTCTTTAGCTGACAGATGTGTTTAGCTTGTCTTTTGCAGCCTCCAAGAGTTGGGGATTCTTCATTCTCCTCATCAATCTGCTTCAGTCATTTGCCTGTTTTACAGACTTTTTTTCTAATGTCTAACTGCTCTATCTGAAAATCTTGCCTGTGCCTTTCTCATTACGACCTTGCTTCCTGCCCTACAGACCTTATTTGTGGGCATGGTTAACACATTAGTCCTCTTTTCAGCCGCTGTTACTTTGACTTTTCTAGGGTTTGTCTAAACTGGGTAAAGTACCCTTGTCGGTGATATACTCTGCACCTTTGATTATTCTTACGAAGCAGTAATGGAGCAGGTTTCTAGAGTTTCTGGAATCCTCATCTCTTCTGCTGTGCACTTTTCAGGTCAGAGTATTCAGCCCCCAGTTCAGGTTTAGGCATGCACCAAGCAGACAACCATAAATTTTCACCTCATTTTTCTCTCTTCCCCTGCCCTTGTTTCTAGCATTTGCTTTAAAAAACATGCAGAAGACCAAAAACCCCTGGCACCCACCTGACCAATGCTGCCATCAAAATAGATCATTCTCTGCAATGGATGATGAACAGAAAGTGAATATGAACTTGCACCCTGGTTCTCAGGTCCCAGCTTGAAAAAGAATTCCCATGTGTCTTAAATAACTGGAGACAAAATTGAGGATGCTCTCCTGCTTACTCAGGATGTATAATATATCAGTTCCACAGAACTCAGTCTGTTTGAACTTTAGAGGAGGTTTTCGAACTTAATCTGATGACATAATTTGAGATTTAATTCATTTCTTCCCAAAACTTCCCACCCATTCTATTCCAAAGTCAAATACTTACATTGTCTTAAATTAATCCTTCTACAAAAAAAAAAGCTGATTTTTTTTTTTTAGTATTTGTTTATTTATCCTGCAAAAATACAGTGTATGCCACATTAAAGAAGTGGCTGTGTTTATTTGGTTTCTTCCCAATTAACTTTCTCTCTCAAAGGCTATCCAAATATTAACACTAGCTGTTGGTGTAGCTCAGCTCAGTCACTGCAAGCATTGGTGCATTTTATTAGGTTTTTTGGTATCTTCATTGCTGGAGCAGAAAATTACTTTAAAAGAGTCGAGATTGTTTTAAACCAGAACCTGAATGGAGACCTGAGTAGAAGTCTGCAACTTTCTCGTGACAGGAAGAAGAAGGGCAGACACTGATCTCTTCTCTATGGTGACCAGTGACAGGACCTGAGGGAATGGCCTGAAGTTGTCTCAGGGGAGGTTTAGGTTAGATATGAGAAGAAATTTCTTCCCCCAGAGGGTGGTTGGGCACTGAACAGGCTCCCCAGGGCAGTGGTCACGGCACCAAGGCTGACAGAGCTCAAGCAGTGTTTGGATGATCCTCTGGGGCACATAATGGGACTCTTGGGGATGGGCCTGTGCTGGGCTAAGGGTTGGACTCAATGATCCTTGTGGGTCCCTTCCAACTCTGCATATTCTCTGATTCTGTGATAAAAAGGAACTCTTATGAGTTGATTCCTTTCTGAGCTACACGTTAAAGAGAAGCTGGAATTCATATAGTCATCAGATGAGCGGTTTCTCCTGAAGATGGTAGAAAATGCTATCAAATCTGCCCCACTCCTCCAGTGCAGTATTTTTCTGAAAGTGCCTTCCTGTGGGCTGAAGGCTTGTGATGAGCTTATGGAAGGATGGAAATAGAGCTACTGTGAGAGATATTTATATTAATATATACACACCTGTACCTACCCATTGTGAGGGGAAAGGAAGAACAGGTGGTTGCTGTTTCCTGAAAAGGGAAGGCTAGAACTTTCAGCTAATATTTTAGGAAATAGACATTTCCTTTGGGATTACCCTGCCTTGGAAGAGTAATTTTCTCAGGGGTTTGCAAGCAGAAAAGCAGCTATCCCTAGTTTAACCTTCTGTCAGTGGCTTTTCCTCCATATATAAATGTATTGTATTTCTGTTTAAAGCCAAATCTGTGTGTTTTGAATTACTTTACCAGTTAAACCCACTTGTTCCATTTTCTAATCAACTTCCATTTGTTGTGTGTTCTTCATAGCTAGTACATAAATGGGAAATGAGCCAAGAAATCTTTACAAATTATAACTCTGATTCAGTTCTCATAGGACTAAAGTTATCGAGGTAGTTAATAGTGACCATTAGTCTTCTTTCAATGAATTTCACTTGAAATATTTTTGTTATAGTCTTGCTGTCTAGAAAGACCCTAAGGTTCTTTAGAGTAAAGTAGTTAAACAACATGTAGTAACCTGCAGAAGCCCATCACTCGTTCTTTGTTAAGCCTTGTGGAAAGACATGACTTGCTTTGTCTGGGTCTCTTCTCTTTGTGGTCTTTTTGTCCTGCATTCCTGCATGTGCCGTGTTTTAATCCATTGGCAAAAAACAAAAATATGTTCCTAAAGTGGCTTTATTTGTTGGAATTTGCTGGGCAAAATGAAATCACTCAGGTAGGCAGAGAGAATGAGAGATGTAGAAAGGGATTAATAAGAGAAGTCATGGAACCTGCTAAGATAATATGATTTTAAGCCATATGGAGAATTTCTCAGATGCCCAGAAACTAACACGCACATCGTGCTCTGAAAGACAGACACAGAGCAGCGGAAGCAAAAGAGCCAAATGAAAAAATGCCTTCTTTTTTTAAGAAACCTGTTTATTACCTGTTGCTTTGGTTGCTCTTGTCTCAGGACAGCTGATGTGGAATGGAAAGCTCAGTAGAGGCTCTGGTGATTGCAATTACTCAGTTTGGTGGAACAGCAGCTGATAATTTCCTTTTAGCAGAAATCTGCACCTTTTTGATACTGAATCATTAAAATGTTGAATTCATTTTCTTTCTCCAGTTGTCAGCCTTCAGTGACCTCATTAGGAACTTGCTCAAGAGCCTGATCCAGTCCATTAGACCTGTACTTCTGGACTAGGGCCTTTTCCTCAGCAGATGGGGAAAGCTTGTCTAGACAGGGCTGTGCTGTCCAGATAACCAAAGGGTTAGGCTATTCTTGATGTTTTAGAGGAAGTAAAGTACACCTGGACGGAAAACAACCTCCTGAAAGGGAGACATAATTACATTATAAACATCTAGTTGAAAATTAAGAGGGAAAGCATTCTGGTTTGTATATCTGTGTGGGTCTGTAGGAATGACAACAGAGGGAGGGATGAATGTTATAAAATGCTTCAAAGATTTGGTCACTTTGTGGCCTCCTGCTCTGATTGATGTTGCTGTATTTCTTCCAGCTAACAATATGTTATTAATGCAGTATCATAGCAACGAGAACTATCAGCAGCAAAACGCTAGTGGAGAGAGACAAGGCTTAAATTAATCATCAATTTTCTGAATAAAGAGGAAAGGATATTGGAGCTGATTTCGTCTGGTTAAAGGAGGACAGTTGTGACACCAGTCCCTGAGGTCTGAATGTCAAATTCTGTTAATGTGACTCCCTGTGCTGCTGGAATTAGCAGGAGAGAACATGACCTTGTCTTTTTTCTTGTCTCCCTAATGTTTTTTCAAAGTGAAATTGAGATACATTTCAATCTTGGACTGTGATAGTTTTTCCTCAGTGTTAATTGCTGTAAGACTTAATACAGATTCTGCTTACTGTTCTAGTATTCAACATAATATTCAACAGTGTATTTTCAGATGTAGATTTCTAAATACACTTACTTCAGACTTTGGTATTAAATATTACTAAAATGTACATTTTTAAGTGCCCATATTTTGATAAATACAGAAATTGGGATGAAATTATCTTTTTTTAAAATAAAATATTTACAATATTTTATTCTAATCCTTATTTTAGGGAAAGCCAGGAGAGAAAGGGTATATAGGTGATCCTGGACCAGAAGGTTTAAAGGTAAATGATGGTTTTATGAATGAAGTAGAATATATTTGGAGGGTCAACTGTTTACAGTTATACACTGCCATATACAGTGACATGCCAGTGAAAGGATATGAGTACATGTTTCCATATAATATCAATGTATATCATACTGGTGATTCTGCTTTCTTGCAAGATCCCATTTTGGAAAAGAAAGAAATTGTGCAGCTCTAGGAGACAGGGCTATGTGAACAAAGAGTGCACCTGCTAAAATGAAATCTAACTGCCTGGGGATATGAGGGTGCCTGGGGGCAACAAGGGGCTCAGGGCAGTTCTTACACTGACAGGATTTTGGGGTTGTGAGTGAGGAGGAGATGAAGTGTTGCAGTTTGAAAGAGGAGCTTGTGGCAGCAGAATTTCTCAGTGCTGAGCTGCAATCTGTGTAAACAGTATACAAATAATTGCTTGTCAGTTATTAAATAACTGAGATCATAATCATAGCCAGATAATTAATAGTGAATATACACCCAGCTTTCACATGTAAAATACACAGAAAAATGTTCCAGTTATATAACATAACTTGCAGCATTATTAAAAAGAACAGAATTAATCTAATACTGAATGACAGTTTCAAGATTTTGGGGGGAGGAGGAGAAGCTTATTCAAATGCCAATTTTCCTAATATTTCATAGCAAAATTGCAGTTATCAATAATGTGCACCGGCAACATTTACCTTTGAAGCAGTTATGAAATAGTGAAGGTAATTTGCTGAAAGGAAGATATAAATAAAAAGTAAGAAGTTCATTTATAGTATTTGCTGACTTAATGTATTTAGTGAGCACTTAATACATAGTTTACATTTTTGTGGGTAAGTCCTGAATAGATTAGGACATCATTTTACAAAATCAAAATTAACCACTGGCAAAATTAATTTTTTATTGGTTGCTTAATTTTAGCTTTTAAAGTTTTAATTGGCAGATGTAACTTAGAAAATAAAGAGGTTCCTAGGAAAATAGAACACTTTGATATACACGTATGGAAGAAATTACTTTTCTAATGTACTACTTCATCTGTTTTCTACATTTAACAGGGAGAACAAGGAGATCAAGGAAAGCTTGGAAAAAATGGTGTAGCAGTAAGCTTGAATTCTCTTTCTGGTTTGATTTTTAATTCTGTGTTTATTTGAGAGTGAATGAATAATTTGTTGCAGGAAGTGTCTGATGAAGTTTGCCTGCCTTTGAAGCTGTAGTATGGTAGTTATACCTTTGTAATTTTTCAGAATCATACTATTTAAAGAAATTTCCCATTTTAAGCATTTTCTTGAATTAATTCTGCTTTTTTCCTAATATGTTGTGTGAACATTGCAGGTGGTTGTAGGGATTTTCCAAGGCACGTTTGCCTAAGTGAACAAGTGATCCTTTTCCAGTTAAATCTTTTGAGAGGCTACTTTTAGCCAGAGATGTATTTTGCAGACTTGTTCTATCTACCCTCCATAAAATCACAGAGCTCAAGATGACCTCGGGGTGACACATAGTCCATCCTCTACTGCCTAGGCAAGATCAGTTATCTTGATATCAGTGCTGAAAAATATTTGGCTAGCCAGTTATTAAAAAGCTCCAAGAATGAAGTCTCTGTGACCTGCAGGCAGACCAGGGCTTTTCTATCTTTATTTTTAATAAGTTCTTCCAGTTGTGTAACCTGATTCCCTTCTGCTGGAAACAGCATTTTACAGATGATGGTTGTTATTGTGTGCTGCCTCCTTTCTTTCTTTCTTTTCAGGCTTAACGGTCCCCATTCAATTAGCCTTTCATGTTTCCTAGATAATGTAAGTCACATTCTAACTCCCCTACAGTCTGCTTCCAATTCATCTAAACATCTATGGCTCCAGCTTACTGCTCAAACTGTTCAGAGTACTGAGAGAAAGGAAAAATTGCTTCTTAGATACATACTTCTTGCATACATGTGCTCATTTTTACAGTGGTATGTTGTTATTCAGTTTGTGATCTACAGATCTTTTTTTAAAGGCTTTATTCTCAGTTCTTCCACTGTAGGTGCTTTTTTGGTTGACAATTGTCACTTAAACATACCGCCTCAAAATTCTCTCTACTTAATTCATCCCTTGCCCTTTTGAATTTTTAACTTTTGTCTGGGATTTATGAGCAGATGTTAGCTTGTTGACCCATGCTTGAGTTACCCAAATGGTGTGTAGAATACGAGTACATTGATTCTATCTCTTGAGTTAATGTCTGCTGAGAAGAGATACCACCCACTGGTTTGGGCTTAGTGCTGTACTACTCACAAATTCTGTTCAATTTAGTTGGTAGTCAGAGTGAGCTCACCATTATCTGCAAAAATACCAAGCAGGTATACCCCAGACAGCTCATCAAATGTTTGGTTACTGCTGAAATTTTATAAACTGCCTGTAAGACAAGTCCAGATCCTCTGTGCTTCTGAATATTGTGCCCTGGAGAAAGGGGCTGAGAAGTTAAGACTTAGTCATTTAAAAGTATCTGCTTAGACAGGTACCAGTAGTGCCATGACATGCCATAAGGTCCCCTTAGAAGTCATCCAGTATTTCTCTAAATGTAGTGAGTATACTCAGCAGCCACTTGATCTATAGCTTTGTTCAGTAGTTTATGGATAGCAAAACCTTCATTTTGTTAGGTTGTAATCAGAGATGTAAAGCATAGATTCATTTCCTCGTGTTAGCATTTGGAAAATCCCGGGGGGGGGTTATATTGCCAGATGGTTGGGGAAAACACGGGTGAGTACTGGGGAATGAGCATGTGATCGAGAGGAATGGGGCATCAAACACTGCCTTGCTTTTATAGAGAGATGCAGAAAGGACTCTTTACTGGGACACAGTAATAGAATCTTCTGTCCATACAACCAGTGTTTCCTGACAACATGTCACTTGCTTTCCCCACCACCGCCCAGTACTGCAGAAGATGAAGCTTTTATTCCATGGGAATTCCATTTTTTCAGCCTGTAACATGTTAGGGAAAATTCATAGCACTTACTATGTTGTACAGCGTCACATGCACCAAAATCCTTAATAAAAGACAACCCTAAGCTCAATCTTAAGTCACTACATTAATAATAGTATATAAAACAGCTAGTTACTTAACCTTAAGTTTCTGGATTTGACATGGAATTTTTTTTGCTCCTCAGTGAACTTGAATTCAGTGCACAAATTTTCCACAACTCAGATATTTTGTATGAACATTGTCTTTCACCACTAAAAGAGCTCTATTCTATGTAATAATTACTGGCTCAAACACATAATCAGTGATTATATGTTTCAGTGATGACAAATAAAATAATCATACCAGCTACCACAATGTAGTCAGGGTCAAGATGCAAGGATGAAATAACAAAATATTTGCTGTGCTGAACAATGGGGTGTTGCAGCCCTGTTACAGTGTTATAAGGAAACATAAGTATGGCCCATCATTAATTACCATTTCCCATGCTTAGTTTTTGGAGAATTTGCATGTAATACAGGATGACATGCAATACCTGAAGACTGAGGTAGTTTCTAAGTTATTGATAAATATTCTTCATTTTTACTTGTGGATTTTGGAATGCCTTCTGCTTTATGTACATGTATTTTAATCAAATGAACTTCATAGGCCCTTGATCCTGACATGTTACCTTTGTATTATCTGGCAGCAGAGGACTAGCGCCCACTACATGGTCTTTAGGAGGATAATATATATTATCTTTTCATTAAGGCCAATGGTGAAACACCAAGAGCAGGAAACAATCTTTCAAGCACACTCAACAGTACTCCTCAGACCTTTCAAAACCCCTTTCCTTCGCTTTATTCACCACTGACATCTGTAACAATTAAGTTTTTCCTAAAAAAAAATTGAAAAGTACTAGCAGGAAGAGAATGGTTTTTCTCATATGCAGAAAACGCTTTTCCAGATGTGAGTCCTGATGCAAAATATTCACTTCTGTGTGCTTTGGACGCAGGTTTTACTTCCAACTTCTCATCAGCTTCTGTTTGTAACAAGTAATTTCTCTTTCCCTTGGCATGCAGATAGAGTGCAAACTTATTAACTCACAGATAAATCCGCTCCCCGTTATTCGATATTGGGTCTGGTGACATGAGTGATGACTCCAGGACATCTCTGTAATCACACATGCCACACACAAAACAAATAAACAAACAAAAAAAAAGTTTGAAAAACAGAAGACAAAGTACAAGAACGAAGTATAAGTGCCACCAACTGCTGGGACAGATTTTAAGATGGAGTCCAAAAGCAGGTATGGAGTAAGGCACCTGTCCTTTCTGATGCCTTGTGAATTTTGTGTTACCAGATGCCTGGTGACAATAAATACAAGGAGAAATTGTACAAATAGGACTAAACAATGTGCAGTTACTGTACAATGTCTTTAATTGTAAAGGGAAAGGGAAAAAGAACTTACTAAAAAGTTCATAATAAGTCCAATGTCTAATAAAATTCTGTGTGTGTGGGTTTTCCCTTCTGCGCCACCACCTCACCAACTCCTCTTTTTGTCTTGTCTATGGTTTGCTGTTTATTCGTTATCTTTATTGACAGAGTTTTTCAAATTAGAGAATATAATGCATACTTTTAAGCCTATGGTTAAAATATACAATACTCTTTTTGTATCATCTAGTAGGCAATCCATCACAGCATTCCAGTTTTCCATAAGATAACTTACCTGAATAAGCTGTCCAAAGAAGAAACTTTGCAATAATAAATCCTGTAAATGCTGAATTCATAGCAAATTATGCCATGAAGCACATGTGCATGTCTGCTGTTGATACTAAAGTGTTGCCTTCTTTCAATTTTCTTACTTTTCCTGGCTTTCAGTCATCTCCTGGCTTTCACTAATACATCTGCCACTGCTGTTTGAGGTGCCAAAGTAGTTATTTCTTTTCTGTAGCAGCTTTCCCAGGTCAAGTCCTGCTTAGTATCTGCTTAGAAAAATACAGATGGCAACCCTACACAAACAGGCAAGTTTCAATAGCAGGAGATTGGACTATAACACTTGGTTATTCAGTCTACTAAGCTGGAATATGTCCTGAAATACAGCTTTGTTAGTAGGCTAAAAGCCACACCATCCAACATTTCTTAGGTCACATGAAGCTGATGATTCTTCAGAGCACATTACTGCCAAAGTATTTCTGGATGCTTGTCCACTGTGGAAACAGAGCAGACTAAATTTATAAAATGTTCATGGTACTCATAAGCTTAAATGACACACATTTAATACTAGATCAGGAATGTGTCTCAAGTCAGACCTCAGATACTATTTCTTAACTGAGTCCTATAACAAAAACTATTTCTCTGGTTACAGCATATGTTGTGTTTCTTTAAAAGGGAAGGGGGTGCAGATTCAGGTGGGGCTGCTTGGCTCAGCAGAGCCCAGAGCTGCAGTAGAATCCAGAAGCTACCTATTGCTGCAAGATATTCATTTAACTGCAGGACCACCAGGTTCAATTGAAGAGGGATTGGTTAAGATAGTGAGAAGTAAGGGATCAGCAGGCAGAGCAGATGTACACTGCTGACGAGACAAAATCTTTTGGAAGTCATGCCAAAAGAAACAACCCCAACAGCTACTGAGAAAACTCTCCTTATGTTTTGGGGGATGAAAATCTCGTTTTCCTGACATGTGCAATTGGATTTTGTACACTTAGATGCGATGCTGTCCAGTGATGGATCGCAAATACCTGAAAAAAATTTCAAGCATCTCATATAAATGATCTGTCTCTTAAAATGTCAGGGATGATTTAAGAAAATGATTCATGACTCAGCTTTTATGACAGAAAATTTAACTCATCTGAACTTGAAACAGTTGTTTACCAGAATTGTTTTAGTGTTTGATAATGCTAGTGTTTACCCAGACTGTGCCACTCTCATTAACTAAGTGCAAATTAATTCCTATTTTACCTCACCACCTCCATTAAAGAACTTCAGCCTGTGGCCCATACACTTCTGAATTAGAAATCACTGACATTTATGCACAAGACAGAGTATGTGGATAGAACTGTCAGCTGCAACATGTGCAACTGGTGTCAAAAGGACAAACTGAGATAAGCAGAGTTCATTAACAAAAATCCTGGAAAAATAATCCTCTAAAATTACATGTCAGCAAGTTTGCCTGGTTGCAACAGGTTGAAACAACAGGAGGAAACCAAGCTGAAATGAAAAGTGCTTTCCCTTGGAAAAAAGAAAAAAAATTACAGTCTGGCAAAGAAAACATAGTGATTTTCAGGCTGTCAGTGGCAGCTCCAGAGCAGGCTGCAAATGTCTGCGAGAGTCCATGAACAGCATGAAAATGCTGCAGTCAGGCCATGTGCCTGGGAGCTGAGTAGTTTTTGAGAAGAATTACCATGAAGCAGATACTGTGCCTCCTGGAGAAATAAAAATTAGCTGGGTTAGGCACCGGGGATGCATAATTCAGGGACAATGGAAACTGCAGTTCCTTTTGCTTGAAGAAAAGATTAAGTGAGCTTTAACTGATGTTTTCAGGATGCTCAACAGAAGGGGTTCTTTGAATTATCATGAAAAGTCTGGCCTTTGGGGATATAGGCCAAAAGATAAGTCAGTTGAGGAAAGCCATTTTTTTTCAAAGACGGCTGAATGCATGGGGCATTGCCAAGGGCTTCTGAAGAAGGAACTAGTTTAGCTGCTTTCAGAAACCAGTGGGATAGAGATTAGTGTAAGTTCTATGAAGGACTTAACAGTGAATGGTAATGATACTCTGTCTATGTTGTGCTTCTTGTTTTTACCCCAGGTGACCTGATATACTATAATTCCTGCCAGTTTTTCTCTTGAGAAGAGTGGAGAAAGAGGTTACAATATATGGAGGTTAGCTTAATCAAGCTGTTGCTTATTGAAGGATTTTTTGCTAGTAGTGCTCTTCATCACCTAATATCAGCTAGAGGAATAGTACCTGTACATGGCATCTGTAGAAGCTGGTTGTTAGAGCATCCACTCTTCCTCCTCCTGTCTATCAGCCTTGTTATCTTTTTAAGATAGATAGTTGGCCTGAATCTTCAAGGATCTTCAAGTAGATTTTGATCTGTTAAAATCAAACCTAAATGTTGCCTCATTTTGATTTTTTTGAGTACTGTGTCAAAATGTATGAATTCCTTCTTGAAGTATAAAGCCAATGGACTCCTAAAGAAATGCTTAAGTGTGAATCTTAATGCGCAGACAGAGATTATGATATTGCTAAATGTTGGATTTGAAGTGAAGTGATTCAGCACAGATTCAGGACAAATTTGTTGGCAATTAATTCGAAATTGCAAAACAAGTTAATAGAAAAATATTAGTGTGGCAAGATAATATTTTAAATTTGCTTATGTCATCTCATTAAATAAATGTTGAATAAATATGTTTGAAAATGCTGAACTGTAAATGAAATAACATTGGATTGGATAGTTTTCAATTACGATGGAAGAACATGTTAACGTACAACCTGGCAGGTAACTGCTTCCACAGGAATGTTTGGAACCAGCTGAATATTCATTTCTCACTACCAGCTTTTTCAGTGGCTTACTCCATACTTTGGTTTGCATGAAGTGTACAATATGTTTTCAGTTATTCAGCTACGGTCCAGTTTCTAACACAGAGCATATGCCCTGGCAAGATGGTTTTGTCTTTCTCAGGCATATGTTAGTTGTGAGATCTAGTCTCTGACTCATTTTCCATAAAATGCTCCTGTCAGGAAGGTTTCTAAAATGCTGTTATTATGCTGTTATTGTCACTAGATACTTTTACACAAATCCTTGTAAATTTGATGACTATTTTTTTAATAAGGTGCTTCAGGGGTTTTTGCCTCACTTTTCTGTTTTCTAATACATTCAATTTTATGTTTGAAATCCACCACTGCTCCCCAAGGGATTGGAGGGATGCTGGAAGATACTGATTCAACAAATCTGCTTTGAACTGTATTAATTCTCTTACATAAGAAGGAGAGAGAGTTGAAATCTCAATGTAGTCTTAGTAACCGGTCTTTATAATAAGCCAGTCCAAATCTGGGATTTAAAGAGCCACATGACCTTATGGAAAGTCTGTAGGGAAAACATCACTTCATGGCTAATATGTTGATGAAAGAAGATGTTTTGCTCTCTTTTTGCACTATCACTGAATGCTAGTGTTTTAAGGACCAAAATTGTATTCCTAACTAAGCTTTTTTCATTTCTTGCCTCTGTAAATACCTGCCCTATTTTTTCTCAGTCTCCGACACTTTTCCCTCTGTTTTGAATGGAGTGGTGGAAGAGCATTCAGTTAACCTGTCATGAACTTTTTTCTGCTTCATACCTCTTGAAGTCTTGAAGCATTTCACTAGCTTCGCTTCTAATCATCTTGACTAATTTTTTCTTTCCATACGTATCCAATTCCAGTTATGCCAAGTTTCTTTTACATCATTTGTATTGATGAAAATCTACCTTCTTTGTGTTTGCTTTTTTTTCTGCAAATTTTCTTTACTAAACTACTTTGTTTTTGAGGAATACCCAGTGTATAGGAAACTTTCTATTTGATAGCCAACCTTTGTGCTCGCTCTGGAAGGTGTCATAGGCTAGCCCTAATGTGCTAGGTGATACAACAGCACTTGTTCAATTCACACTCACTGCTTCCTAGTCATTCCTGTTCTTTCAGCCCAGAGGAACCAAGTCAGGAAGACAATACTTTTAAATTGAAAAGAGGACTTGATCAGAAGCTGTATAGTAAATGGTTCACTGCTGGTGCAAGCCACAACTCCCCATCTTTCTGATCAGCATTTTCAGTCCTGTGAACAGTGTGGCATTGGCTGGGAGATAGGAGTGTCTCTGTGGAAAGAGAATAGGTCTGAGTTTCATCTTGGCTCTGATTATGTCTTCTGTCCTTTCTGGAATAAGAGAATCAAAGTGATTGGTCTTTAGCATTTTGAAACTGTACCTCCATACCTCTTATCTTGATAAGCAAGATTACAGGGTAATTCTTTGTCTCACAGATTTCTACCTGGCACTGAGGCCCACTGTTGGCTGTAACTGGTAGCAGTGGTAGCTCTCATTCTCAGAGTTCATCATGAGAGTCCCTCATTCCTGCCAGTGACGTCTGGGCCATTGCCTTGGTGCCAATATCACCAGAACCAATCTTTTACTGCTGCCAAGCCAAGAGACATCACAGTTCTGACATATAATACACAGGTTCCCACACATAATACATCAGTCCAGAAGCCACAGAGGTGCCTGTTTATCAATTTAGTCCCTTCCAAAAAGTACTTTGTGCCAGTATTGTCAGCCTCAAAGGCAGCTGTATTGATGGCTCATTGTATTTATATTTAAACTATGGGATTTCCAGAGTAGCTAGCAGTCCAAGAAAACAAGTAATCATAAAACCTTAGTTGCTTTGTACCTGTTCTGTTAAAGTACTTTTGACTGAACTGTATTCAAATTATACAGATAAAAGATACATTTTTTTTTTAAATAATGCTTTTTTTATAAAAAATCCCCACACTTAAGTGCCAGTGTGGTGTTACTTAAGCTAGTTTCTTCTTACACATAGAGGTAGCAATACCAGTTGTGTGAATTTTATTTTTGCTTTTTAAAGTGTTTTAGACATAGTGCAGTTGTGAATTATGTCAGTACTAGGAGCTTCCACATTTCTGCCATGTTTCAAGAGCAGTCATGCAATGTGCTCTGAGAACTTAGTGCTTTTAGTTCAATCTCAATGTATCATACTTTTTTCGCTTGGGACTTTGCACTGTAATTTCTTTTTCTTTTAGGTTTCATAATAAATTAGGTATTGCAAGCACTGGGAATAAGCTTTTTAAAAGTACTTCCTCTCATGCTTCCCATATGGTGGTACTTGTTCTATCCAGTGGAAATTTGTGGGAGAGCCTCAGGAGAGAGTTATTTCATTTTGAATGACTGAAAGGCTCTGACCATCTGACTTCAAAGGCGTTTGGGGCTACAACCCTTGAAGGGAAAATTCTGACAATACCTGAGCTAATATAATTTTTGTTTTGACTGGATTTTACTTTATTCCACTGTATTTATTCCCCCTAAAATTTGTGATCAGCTTGAAGCACTACCAGAGTGATTACCACCTTTAGTTGTATGTTTGTAAAACTTCTAGCAGTGCAAGACTGAGCTCAGGGGCAGATCTTAGGTGGGAAGTGTAGTATTGTTGATGTAATTTCTTTTCTAGCAGTAGCCATGTTAGTGTGTCTGGGTGCAGGGATCCTTCTGCTTGGATTGTAAGCCAGGACAACTTGTGCAGCCCTCACTTTCCCATAGGTGCACTTACACAGATAGAATGAGGGTCCTCTGGGATGAAGAAATGTGCCATGCTCTATTGCTGGAGAGCTGTCAGCCATGAACCACTATAGTACATTGTGCTAATAACAGTATGCTTTCTTTTTGTGCAGGGATCAGCTGGCTTACCTGGAGAAACTGGGCCATCTGGAAGCCTTGGTGAAAAGGTAGAATAATGTGTCTGACTTCTCAGCAGAAAAATCAGCTTTGAAAACCATTTTAGTGATAAAATACTGGTGAGAGGTCATTTAGTGACCACTGTTAGTGCTAATATTCCTGTAGCTATTTCAGTGCACAGGGGTGTAATAAATGGTAATCTAAATGCCGTTATTTGAGGTATGTATCTCATAACTGTGATTTTACTTCACAGTTAATTTAGACCTGATAGATTTGGTATTTAGATTTGATATATTATGTCAGCTACTTTACTATTCACTGCTAATTGATTCAGAGAAACTGGCATAAATCATACTTGTTTTATACAGTAGTCGCTGGTTTTGCACTGCTACATAATGAAGACAAAAGTGGAAAGATAAAACTCAACTATGCATTAAATGAGTAAAAAAGATAAGATTGTTAGTTTTGTCTGCTGTGCAATAACAGTTGTGTTTATGAAAGCAAAGTTTGGCAGACTTAATGTGACTAGAACAGTATAAATAGCTTAAGCATATTTAACATGGTTTTATTTAGGTGGAGTATTTTAAAACTGAAAAACAGGAAACTATTACTGGACTGCATGTCAGCTTCAATTATCATAAAAACCATAATTGTTTGTCAGAATGATCCAGCGCCATTTGTATTTCTTTCCTGCAGGCTGAATTATTTCACCTAGACTGGTGTCTGCTATTTAGATATTTTATTGAGAAAGTCTTAATATAATATTAGAATTTTCATGAAAATCTGATTATAATTTATATAATCTGTGAAAGGAAATAAATCAGTGGAAAGCACTGCTTGTTAAAACTAAAATTTAGACAAGTCTCATATGGTTTTAATCATAATATCATCCTTCCATGTCAAAGGATTCTTGTTCTTTAAAATTACACTTGGCCCAACAAACATTACCTTGTGATACTACTGCTAGTTTAGCTAGGAGGGAAAAGGCAGCAAAAGACTAATTAATTTGTCATCAGCAAATGGAAGGAAGCTTTTTTATGGTGCAAGAATTGTTGCCAGTGCTATGCTATTTCTGTAGAATTTATTGTCTTTCTCTTTCATGGATTAAATAGTACAAGGTAAACATGCTATGTGGATTTAAAAGACATATTTCCAGCATAATTACAGTATGCAACATAAAATATAGTGTTATTGCTGTGTCATGTGTACTATATGCAATAAAAGTGTACTCTTTTGAGAATAATCTACAGCTAAGTCTGATATTTAGGCTGGATGTCACATGATTAAAAGATGAAAAAGTATGTAAGACAAGAAAGAGACCCTTCCTGTCTCTCCTGCTCGAATTACTTTTGCAGCTGCTGAGGGACTGGCTTTGCTTTTAGATCTGTGCTTTCCTAACACATTCTGAAAAAAGGAGGGAGATAGGAACAAAATTTTCTTTTTTCTATGATGTCCTGAATTTTATAGATTAAGGGACATAACTAATATGATGTACCCAACAGAGAGAAAAAACGAATCTACTAGCAGCTGTTCAAAGAGACTGATGTAGTACCAAATCTCTTCTTCAGTCTTCTAGGGAAAGGGAAGACAGAGAAACTCAGTTTTGTAATCTTTTCAAAATATGGATGGGCTTGTAGGAGGAAGCAGTGCAGAAATCTAAAAAAAAAGTTAAAAAAGGTCTCTGCACTGTTTATGAAGGGCAGTCCCTGAACCAACAGTGTTATGTACTGCCAGGTATACTCAGTGGATATGGAACAAGTCAAGGAAAGAGCATTCATTGTTATTTTTTTCTTCTTTTTTGTTCCTTATTTTATTAAAGGGAGAGCGAGGCAGTCCAGGACCAGTAGGTCCTCCTGGAGAAAAAGGTGTCATGGTAAGTTACAAGTAATGTAGAATCCATAATTATGTTACTTATAAAAATACTTTACTCTTCAAAACAGTAATAAATTCTCACCATTCTGACAGTGCAAGCCTTATGGGAAAGAGTAGTATTTATGATGCACAGTTTTTACAAAGTTCCATTTAACAGCTTTATTCCCTCTATGGCAGTGATATTGCAAAGTGATCTGCTCAGTGAAACTGCATTTTATTATGTAAGCAGCCTTACATAATAAATTAAAAGGAGGGAAAGTAAAATAGCAATCTCCTGTGTAAACTGGGGTAACCCAGGTTATTCTAGTAGATAGACTAGTAACTAGCATCACCTCTAATTCTACTGCCCAGTACCCTTAACAGCTCTGGGTGCCACTCTTGTGGCAACAACAGCACTTGTCCTAAATCGATGTGCAGCACTTCATGCAGCATTGCCCAGCCCAGAGGCCACTGACATGTTAGTGTGTTGGGGTACAGAAGTGAAAGAGTGTACACATGTGCCCATTGTCACGTCCATGTTGAAGTTCTCAACAAAAAGTTCTTAGGGCTTGGGTTTGTGTTTGCTTGCAAGCACCGTGAGGACTCCAGAATGTATAGAGAACACTTAAAGATTTCACTGCAAGGAGGTGCCAGGGAGTTTATATGCAATGTACTGCAACCTGTGCCAACTGACACTGGTGAGGGATGAAATCTCAGTGGCCTGACACAGAAACAGCAGATGTGGGCGTGAGCATGGTGCAGTGGGTGAGATTCTTGTCACGGAAATGGATATTATTACTGAATAATTGCAATAATTACTCTTTGGGTGTCCATTGGCAAGGAGGGGATCAAGTACCATCAGGCTGTGGACCAACTTAATGATCCATGCAGAGCCAATGATTTTTTAAGCATTCTGTGCTTCATTAAATCTCTCTAATCTAGATTTACCTTCAACCAGCTACTTTCGATCAAAAAAAATTTTATTAGGGAGATTAATAAATGAGGATTTATTATAATAGTATCCAGTCTAATAGGCTGCTTTTTTTCAACCATTACAAATGCTTATTGACATATGTAAATCCACTTAAGTCACAGCAGTGAGAACCTTTTGCAGTAGTAAGTCGTCGTAGTCCTCAGACAAGAGTTGTTCTTGGCATTTGGTCTTGGCCAGTTCCACCCACGACAGGATGTGTCCACTTTCTGTTCCCACTGTCACGGCCTTCATGAGAGGATTTTGAAATTCATTTAGAACTCAGCATCTTTTGTTTCAGTACATCCCTGCCAGCTAGTGCTTGTGTGTGGGAAAACTTCTTAGGTTGCTTTAATGATTATTGGGATATATCCAAATAAGTATCTAGTTTTTAAACAAAATTTTGGGAATAAATTTTGCAAGATTAAATATGTTATTAACTTAGCTCCAGTTTTCCAGGTAAATAACTGGATTTATTATTTTTGTTATAATAACAATTTTGATAAAAGTATTCTGTCTTTTTTCTATGTCTGTTTTAATTCTAGGGCTATCCAGGACCCCCAGGAGGCCCTGGACCTGTGGGGCCAGAGGGATTACCTGTAGGTATAGAGTGGTGCTTTGGTTTGACATAAAATGTACCTTTTTCAGATTGTCCTTTTGCTCTGCTGAAGTTAAGAATGGTTTCTACTTTGTACTGCTGTCTATAAAACCATCATGAACATTTACCCATCCAGACACAAAGTCTGTTCACCTGCTCTTTATCAAGATGATTCATGAGAGTCAGGAAAAGTGATTATGTCATTTACTCATCCATTTAAAAAATCACTCAGTTGAGACAAGTAGGGGAATAGAATTTTTAAGGATGGTTAATGATTGCATAACATTATTTTAATTCATTGATGCCTAGTATAATTTAAAGATATTCATTATGTGTTGGTTTCCTTGTTAATCAAGATAATTATATTCAAATTTTCTGTGTATGATTGTTATAATTTGTCTACCATGAGTCTTCAGTACAGATAAAACCTGAACCTTTTAATTTTCGTGGTTTTCAACATAACGTTGCTGAAATACAAGTATCCCTCAGAAATCTTAGGATATAAACAAAAGTAATTTATCCAACAGTGGCATCACAATTTTTAGTCAGAACACAGTTACATAGAGTCTCTTATTTAGATTTTTCTAGATAAGTTGTACTGACACAATTAATTGAACTGTGAGTGAAAGTGATTGATTTGTATTCATTGCATTGATTGTTGCTCAAGGTGCATGAACCTTGTAATTTTCAGAAATCTGTGTTTAGAAAACAGTGAGTAATAAGTTTGTTTGATATGTAGGGATCTGCAGGGGCACGAGGACCATCAGGGCCGCAGGGACCTAAGGGAAGAAGGGTAAGCAATATTGTTCTTCTGTGTTACTTAGAGCAGAGAGTAGTGTGTTGCAAATATTAATCTGATATATAACCCATGTACAGTTGCTTCCTTTGAAGGTCATGGTTTATGCCTTTTGCCTCTATCCAGCGTGACTGAGAATGTTTTATGAAAGAGTGTCTCAGAACAGACCCAGATCTTCAGGCTCTGAGAATAGGCTCCCACTGAAGCCACTGAGAATTTTGTCTGCTCTCAAGGTCAAAATATCAGACTCAAAGTGGAATTTCACATAAGGAAAATATCTGAGGTGCCTTGAAACCTGGGGCTTTTCATCACTGGATTCAGAAAGAGAAATGTCAGAACTCTGAGCTCTGTGTGGCAGGACTTGGAAAAATGCATACCACAGTCACATACAGAAGTTAAATGGAAGCATATGGAAATTCCCCTTCATTGTGTACAGAAACTAGAACGTATCCCGTCTTCACAGCTGCAATCTGTGGGAAGTCTAAGAAGCACTGACCCTCTGCTTCTGCACTGTCACAGAGTAGAATTCCTTCACTTCATAAATTCTGGCCCTTTCAGCAATGTGTTTGCATCCAAGATTACCCAGCAGCCTTACTTCTGTCTGAGAGTATCCAGCTGTTCACTCTCTAGTACACTTAGGAGTTCTGGCCAGCTGACGGCAGGCTGTCTAGGAGTCTATGGAGTATCTCTCTCTCAAGGGATTTGAGGGAATATGCCACTGAGCATAGTACTAGCACAGAGCTTCCTTAGCTCATACTTGACATTTGATGCACTTAGCTGGAATTGTGTCGAAGATTGGGTCCTTTTGCGATGCACACTTTATTTTTTAACGTTAATCTCATGAAAACACAGAGGGAGAACACCATTTTATAGATATTTCAGTGGCAGAATGTCACTCTGGGGGTGGGAATATCTATGTAACAGAAGGAATTTCTCTCCGTGACTAGAAGGAAGAAATACATTAGTCAGGAAGACTGGCAGTGTAAGCAGCCATGAAGCCATTGTTACAAGAACAACAAAAAGCATGCTTGATAATATGTGAGCTAAACCACAATGTTAGAGATTAGTTCTGCTTTTAATTCATACTATAATCTCAGACTAATACAACTATAAGTTTGAGAGGAAGAGATCCTGTATCATTAGGTTCATTTCATGAGTGAGACCTAAGTAAAATTCCCAAAACATGCTAAAATTCTTAGCGGTTACTATTCTTCAAGTTGATGTTTGGTGTTTCAAAGATCAAAAGCAGTAATTTTTCTGCTCTTACTTTCCTGGAATTCAGCTCATGAAATTTAGTTTTGAAAACACAGATAAATGACTTAATGAATGGCCATAAATCTGGGGTCAGGCAGCAGCAACTTATGTCTCTAGCAGCTAGTAGGGTTGTCTATGCTGGCATGAAGAACCTTGATTACCTAAGGACATCAGTGCTTAATTTTAATGGGAGATATCTTTTCTACTTCTCACAGCAGGGAATACGGAACGTAGAAAACTGTGTGCATTTCAGGGTTATGTGAAACAAGTGTCCAGTGTGCTTCATGGTATATCAATAGCCGAATGAGTTTATCTACATTGTTCAAAGGAAGTGAGACTAAATTGATGCCATTTTCTAATATTCTCTATGTCAACCACCAAAAAAGAGAAGTGCCTACATAGTGTGTTTATGTTATTTTCACTCTTCTAGTATCTAGGAGACAAGATGAGAAAGAATAAAAAGAATTAATTGGTGCTTTTTTGCCTTCTTAGATGAAATTTTTCTCAGTTAATCATCCTAAAGTTTTCCATGTAAAATATTCCATTTTAAAAACAAAGCTGAACCCATACCAAAGAAAAAATAGCAGTCGTTTGGCAGCCTTACTCCCCAGCCCTGTTGCAACCTAATTTAAATAACAGCAGGCAAATCAAGTGTATCTCTCATTCTGTACTACCTATAGTAAGAAATTATACAATCCAACTAATCTCTGCCAATAAGGAGTCACACCATACTATTTATAGGAGTGTTACAGTGTGCTTTTGTTGGGATTTTAAATTGCCTTTCCCTTGGATTCCTACCCTTTGTTCTGTGGCTGGCTAAAGGCAGGCATGGCTCAGAGAATCGTGCTGGTTTCTTCTACTTTATTTTCAATTCAAAGTTATATAGTAGAAGGTTGATGTTTTAAATGGTAGACCTTTTCGCTTAATTATTAGTGATCAGATCAGTTGTCATGGGCTGTCAATGTGTACTCCTTTGAAATGGAGATCTATGTGACTAGCAGAAAGATTTTGCTGTGTTATGTGTGTAACATGGACTGAGAATCTGTGCAGTCTCCTGACAGGCCCATTTCTCAAGCTTCAAGCTATGACCCTCTTTGTGATTAAAAGGAAGTCACAAGTGTTCAAAGAATTCATCTGGTAATTATTAATGATAGAAGATAAAACCTAGAGAGATATTTCTTTATTACGCAAATCTGTAAAACGAAAACATGTCTGTTTTCCTCCTTTAATATTTCATCTTGAGATTCCATTCCCTGATCAGCCCTATGGAGGATGCCCAAAGAGAAATGACAGGTCACATATCCAAAAAGTCTGAGAAACACCAAAACTATCCTGCAGCTGCTCAACACTTCTAATTTCCCCCTTCCTATGTTGCCCTAGGTGATTCCTCCACAGCTCTTCCATGATCTACTCTCCCCTTCTACACTCCCCCAGCTTAATGACTTGTCCTCACTCCACCTCAGTTTTTTCTTGTCCCTTCCCCTCCTGTTTTTGAGACATTTCAGATCAGGGGACAATAGAACTGCTTAATCTTCTTGGATTTTCATCACAACCCATTTTGTGTGTGTTATAGGTAGCAGTTACAGAAAAAGTGCAGACACTAATTTGATCAAGATGTTCAACGTTCTTTTAAAATATGCTGTATAGTAATTCAATAATTGGGTTACACAATTACATAATCGTAATGTGAGCCCAATCTGAATGTTTTTATAAAGGTCTCCATCACTTTTGAAAACACCATTAGTATTTTGGTTTTGATCTCTAAGCATGTTGAAGTCACTAGGTTTTTTCCACAGACTTCAGTATTCTTTGGCTTGGAACCTTTCTCTTTGAGTGCAGTGGAGCAGCTCAGTGTCATCTTCTGTAGCCTCTTTCCTCTAGCCCAAAAAAATGCCTGTAAACGTTCAGTCCTGGCTTATACCAAAACAAGAAAAGACACACTAACCCAAGAGTTGACTCACAAAAGCTGTGTCCCAAACTACAGAGGTATCAAAAGTATTCAGACACCTTTTCCTGCCTCCTCTTTTTCCTTTTCTTATGGTTTGTGTTCCCTCATGCTGGCCAGAAGTAGCAGTGGTGAAATACTGACAGATGAGTTCTCATGGAGTATTTCTGCTCTTCCAGGAATTGTAATTATATATCAGCTCACAGGGAAGGCCTATTCTTGAGAGGTTTCTGTTTCAGAAGAAAAACCTAAATGATTTTGGATACACACTGTTCCTGAGTTACCAGTCAGCCATTTTCACTTTTTCTCCAGAGAGAATTGGGTGGGTTCTCATCATATGTTCTGACAGAGGTTTTGATGTGGATCAGTAAATTCAAGTCAGAGAGAACAAAATTCTGGTATGTTTTTTCTCAAAATATTCAGGAGAGATATGGAAGTCACAGATATTTTTGCAGGGAAACTAATCTAAATTAAATCAGACATGCTTCCAACGGTCATTTTGCAAGTCCCTATTGCAACTCTCTGAAAATCAGTCATGATTGCATGCCCTTCACTGTAAACCCTGACCCAAGATGTAAGGTTCTCTGCAACTCAGAAATGCACCATAAAAACATAGTTCATTTTCCTCTAGGCACTGCCATGGTAGCGTACTAGTTCTCTCTGATGCCAGCCCAGCCCATATGTCACCAGGAAAGCTGTTATGTCTCATCCTCCCACTGCATACTGCTGTAAAGAGCTTGGCTCTGTCTTGATACTTATCTAGCTCTTCCTTTGAAGTGGTCATTGGTTTTAAGTTGTTATTAACTGGTTTTAATTTAATGTTACGTGGATAAACAGTCACGGGTTTTTTTAGAATTATGGAAAAAACCTCCTAAGTCAGCATGGATAAAATATTCTTTTCCATTTTGCATTTTCCTATTTAAGGATTTTTCATCTGCTTGTAAGAAATGGATATAGATTTGCAATCTTAAATAATATTTTCGGAATGTTTTGGCAATAATATTTGCTATATTGTGCTACAATAATATAACAGGTTATCTTTGTTCATCTATTGGTTATTAAAAAAATCAATTTACCAAAGATATTTTATTCTAACAATAGAGCAGTTCACAATTATAAATTGCTTTTAATCTTGCCTCAAACTGGTTTACTAAAGGAAGAACTTTATCTGCTTGATTTAAAGTCTTACTAGCAAGATGAATTTTTGCATGTACAATTTATAATATGCTAAAAAGCAAGCACTCCATATAAACAGTGCTCATCTAAATTCTTCTAAATGTGTGTCTGTTGCATGCATACAAAGTGGATGAAAAAGGGAACAGAAAATAACAGGCTGCAAGCTGGCTCCAACAGAGACTCTGAACATTTTGCCTACAAACTTTTCAAAAAATCTTTCTTCTTAAATTCATAATTCAACAAACGAGAAACTTATTTTATTCTTTGAAGCTTTATTTAACACTTAACATACAAAGAAAATTGGATTTCATGGTACAAAAATGTTTCCCCTCTCCTAAAGTTTAAGTAGCATCTCCTTGATGATAACCAAAAATAATGCATAATTAGTATTCCAAATCACTTGTTCAATACTCAGGGGCCAAGAGGTCCAGATGGTCCTCCGGGAGAACTGGGAACAGAAGGCATTAAGGTGAGTACTTGCATTTACTCAGTACTCTACAAAACACCGAGGTAGAAACAGATAAAAGAAAACAAACAAACAAAAAACCAACCCAGCATGGCAAAAGCCATAGAGTTCCGTTTAATTCAGAAATATGCAAATCCAGAGATTTGCAAATTTCTGCCTCTCCAGGTACTTCCTTATTATGGTGTGAGCCCATCTAAGCCTGAATCTGCACTTTCTGGTTACTCAGCATTTAAACTGACAGCAACTGTATGCAGTTTATCTACCAAATGCACATAGAATTCACACGTTGTTGGTTATTTATCAGGGAGAAAGAGGTGATCCAGGAAAGAAAGGAGTTCCTGGGCTCATTGTAAGTATCAGAGCCAATCTTTGTAGTAAGCTTTAACACAGTAACCACTAATTTCTAAGCTGCATTTGGAAATTAGCTGAAGCCAGCATTATGTTTTGGTATTTCTCTTTGACCAGGGTAAAGCTGGAAATCCAGGAGAAAGGGGAGATCAGGGTGCACTTGTAAGTATGAAATTAACTAGTACTTCTGCCAAAAACACCCACAAAATCTCATACTTTGTTTGACACTCAGTTATGAGGAAGTTTATCTACTTCAGAGCAGCTGGAAAACTCTGACAGTACAGTTTGCATTTATTCATAGAAAGAATCAGGGCCAGAAGTGAGAGCAAGTTTGACATTGTCTTGTCTGCTACAAGACCAGTGTTTTCATGGATGATGATCCACAGAATACAATATGAGAGCAAATTGCAGCAGAAGCAATGGCCACTGTGATTAATAGTGGGATCTTAGAAGTTTGTTTGGGCTCTTTTTTTTAGTTTTATTGTAGTTTTAAGGATGACAGTCATTGTGACATAGAAAATTAATTATTTGATAGATTTTAGGTTAGATGTGTGCTGTCAATGTAGGGTTAAATGTACCAACATGTAAAATGTATATCACATGTATGGGAGAAAATTCCTCCTTTTAGGGCTTCTTTCAATGGAAACCTAGTGTGTTCTGTTTGAGGCTTTCTTTTACAAAGCAGGTTACCAGTCAGTCCAAATTGCACTGGATTTTCAGCAAAGAAAGAAGCAGGAAAACAGAAACAAAGCAGTAATAGTGGTGATTTTGTGCTGCAGTTGAGACTCAAAATGTTGGTTGTCACTATACTTGTCTTGCCTTTTCTGGTCAGATTTAGGAGCTTGTTGCCTGTCATCTTTGATATAATGGGTTTTCATTTCCTCTTCATTCATTAGAACATTTAAATGTATTTATATATACAGAAATGAATGAAGCAAAACCTCATTAGATTGAAATTATGTAAAATAGTACATTTATTGCAAAGCACAAGATACTGCTCTGGTACTCCTTTAGCTACTCTTTCTAGAAGAGAGACAGAAGTGCTTTGAAAAAAGTTGAGCAGAGAGAAAAGTGGGCTGTGAACCTTACTGATTGTCTCAAATACAGCTTGTAGGGCAGTTTGTGCACACAAGCAGCACATGGATCTAAGGGGAATGACAAGGACCTGGTAAATGTTGGGTCAGCTGAGCTCCATGCGTATGTAAAAGAAACTGAGGCAGGATTTATCCAGGGCTGCCTCACCTGCCACAGGATCTAGTGATGTCTCAATGCATGTCAACCATAAAAAAAGGCTGCACATATTTCTTGGATGTTCCTGTGTAAGTTTTTGTGTAAGCAGAAATAAAAGGAAGTGGCTGTTCACATAATATGAAACAGCTTGTTTCCAATGATTTTTTTTATTTTATTTTATTTTAATCTTCCAGGGTTTGCTTGGGCCTCCCGGAACCACAGGAGACAGGGGACCAATGGGAGAGCCAGTAAGTTGATCCTTATGCCTGCTTAAGAGTTTTTTCCATGTATTACATGAACTCCCTGGCAATTCAAGATCTCTTTTACCAAGATTCAGTATTGCCAGCTGTGGTTAGGAAGGAATTGTGGGGCAATTGTTCCAAAACTGCGGAGCTAGAGTCTGCCTCCCTTGCTTAGCATAGCTTGCTCGTTAGGAGACCTGTTAGTCATATTGGGAAGCACTGAAGTGAGGGATGCACGATATAAGAGAGCATGACAGAGTCTTGACCACAGTCTTATGTGGCTTTACACCACAGTGTGGTAGACATCTTTATTATGTATTGTGTAAATGTATGTGCCAATAGAGATATTAGTGATATTTTTTTAGGCAAATATTAGAATTGTTATTCAGGAACTCAGGAACCTTGACTATTTGGCAGGTTAAATTTTCTAGAAAAAAGAGACTGCTATAATAAACCTCAGACATTCCTCTGCTGGATGGATTCTTGTTGCTGTGTCAAAGCTATGCTCACTTTGATGTGGCTAATATTGCTACAGAAGATCATGCAGAATCTGCAACAAATCTACGTAATGTGCTGCAAGATATAGCCATGGCAGGAATAGTATTGCAGCACCATCTCTGGGGGTAAATCAGATTATATAAATACAGTGAAATCATGTGTGCTGCCCTAGTGGGACTTGGGAGAAGGCTGCCATTTTATATTGCAGAAGTTAACAGAGTTGACAAAACTGTGTTTTCATTGCTTCTGGAAAGCAATTTTGCACAATAAATGGTACAGAGTTAATTTAAATTTTGAAAGAGAACTGCCGATATAAATTATATTTATTTTAGTATTTATTATTTTTTTTCTAATATTATTTCTACTAATCCATAGGCTGACATGCTTACAGCAGGTCATTGCACATTTGGGGTATCATTGTATCTTCATGTTGCAACATCTGAGAGACTTACAATGCAAGACTTATATGTCAAATTCTTGCCATTTTCTGGTCTCAAGTCTGAATTTTCTTATCTCTAGAATGACCATCTGCCTTAGCTGAACTAAGTGGTCTGCTCTTGAGCAGCCTACAATTCTGTTGTGCTCATCATCATAGAAACTATATAAATTCAGTGTCGAAAGCAAAAAATTTATCCTGTGAACAGGATACCATTTTTATCAAGTGCTGAAAGAGTACAATGTCTTCACAAAATGGTCTGTGGAGTTAGAAAGAAGTGATAAAATGACAGAAGATGTTGCAAAACAAAACGCGTGGCTCTTTTTTCAGCTGCCTATCCAAGCAGCTTGATTTCATCTTCTTTCATCTGGTCACTACATGAAAGCCAGCTGCTGAGTTTTTCTGGCCCTTTCACGAGTTCCACACAGAGCAGAAACTCCCTAATTGTTGGTGAAGGAGCAGAGAAATGTAAACAGTTAGAACTATTTTTATTAACTGGCTTGATCTAAGTTGCACTCAAACTTTATCTACCTGTCAGACATTTCAGTCAAATCCTTTGCAATTAGCTGATGTTAATGGTTAAAAGGATTCCACTGTACTGCTACAAATTTTTGGCTTCTGAAAATTTCAGGGGAAAGATAAATTACCAATCCAGCAGCCTTATCTCCATGGTAATGTGAAGAAATACTTGGCTTGTGAATCAAACTTAAGCTTTGTGACACTTGCCTAGTGGAATTCCATGGCGTTGCTGCAAATGAAAATCAATGAACTTACTTTAGGACCAAGGGAGTTCTCAATGGCAAGTTAACTGCAGTTTTAGTTGTTCATGCTTAAATGAAGTTACAAGGTCGAATGTATGCATCTACTGAAATTCTGTAAGTCATATGCAATTTACGTTATCATCACAAGGGAAGAAAATACTCTCGTTGTCACTGCCAGGTCATCAGGAGGAGCAAAACTGTATGCATAGTCTGTAAGAGGAAGTGAAACAAACTAGAATAAATATTCCTTTAAAAGGCTTCTATCGTTAATACAGGTAGCAGCATCTTTCTCTTGAATGAGAATAATAGATCAACAAAATGTTTTGAATTTAGAATGTATTTAAACACAGATGAGTCCCAAAGTGGTAAATGGATATGAACTTTCCTAAAGTTCAAAGACCAATTACATCCAGAGGGCTGATTTGCCTTGACATACATTCATAGTGGCTATAGAATCAGCTGTAAGCAGGTTACAGGTAACTTCTACCCCCCAGCACAAAAATCCGACTCTGAAGGCCCAGATCCTACATGTGGAGAGAATTCAAACATGCTGCTTTGGGAAACAATCCCTATGTGTTACTGAAGTAAATTTATTACTTACATGTAAGGCTTATAATAAAATTCTCATGGTATAGTTACTAATATTACTAAAAAAGCTCAAGCCTCAGTGACTGTTCTGTACAAATGCTGATAAATCCATGGCAAAGCACACAGTAGTTTTTTTCAGTTAATTCCACACCAGACTGTGTAGGCTTTTCCACAAAGCAAACCAGACAGTCTAACAAACCTTAATTAAACAAAGTCTCAGTTAATCAAGGGAAGAGCTTAGTTCAGATAATAATTTGGTTTTGGTCTGAAAGAAAGGACATCTGTGCTATTATTTGAGATTTGTTATTTCAGTGTGTTACGGTTGGCAGTGAGGTCTTTGGTATTGTATGCCATCATGGGACTGAAATACGCTGCTGGATTCAGGAGGAAAGACAATGAAATATAGTTCTTTATGCCAATTGGAAGAGTTGCGAAGAGACAAATTGAAGACTATACAATGTAATTTAATGGTAATTGAATGATGCCTCCAAAATTTTGTTTAATGCCAGGGTCCAAGAGGACAACCAGGGGATGCTGGCCCTAATGGAGAAATGGGTTTTGAGGTGAGCTTTTAATCATTTATATAGCAATTACAAACATTCAAACAGCTGACTAAGCCTGGACAATATGTTTAGAAATTTATTTTTTGTTGCCTGCAGCTGACTTAAATACCATGAGCTACTGAGAGACTCTTACTTAAAGCTGTTCCAAAAAAATTCTAAAATAAATAGCTTTTTCTGTTGAGAACATTGTCTTTGAGCATACTTTCATGACATCTTGACATAGAAGGTGAATGTTTTCCTTGCAGTTAACAGTAAAACAGCATTAATCATATGCCCTTGCAAATTGTAGATGAAGAAAAGCAGCTGCAGACAGCCTTTTTGCTAACTTCTGCTTCTGTTTTTTGCTTTGTTTTTAATATCTCATTGAAAGAAATGTGACAGAATGTATTAGCCACGTTTGTAATGAAGTACCTGAGGGATAAGCTCACTTAATACAGAAGGGATTTGGCTTATTCAAAAGAACGTGCTTCCTCAGTCACACAAAATCCAGTCTTCTGATTGACTATTAAAAAAAGGTTTATATGTAAACTTTACAAGAAGCAGTCTGATACCATTAACTCATTAAGGGCTGAAGCCTCCAAAAAGGGCTTTGTTCTCCAAAGGCTGTATCTACTTGGCTCCAAGCCCAAACAGTGATGAAGTTGTCAGTTAGATTTACAAAACATAGATGTTTGCTCAGCCTACCAGTATGATGAAAGGTACAGGCTTAGTGTACTGCTGAGTCTTCAATATGTTCTGACCCACAGTGTATTTCCTGAACTCCTCCTATCCCCTCCTTTCTTTTCTTCTGCTGGGCTCTAAAAAGAACAAAGAACTGTGTTGTCTTGATTTGATTTTTCAGACATGCTTCTTTCCCAGTGTCTTATGTCATTCTTCTGCTTCAATTTCGGCTGTACTGTTTAGTTGTTGCAAAATTATTATTAGTGATCATGTGCAATAATAGCTCTTGTACCATACAGGGACCTCCTGGCCCTGAAGGAGAAGCTGGCGTACAGGGGGAACCAGGTGCAAAGGTAAATGCTGAAATTATTCTCTCTTGTACTGTTTAAATGTTCAAATTTGCTTAAAAGCAAATCGGGGATCTGATTCATTAACCAAGTAGATAGTGATACAGGAAATTAACCATTAAGAAATATTGTCATGATGACTGACTGCACTGTTTGTAAACCCTGTCATTGTTAGGAGTGTTGATCTTCAAAATCTAATGATTTTTCTTGTGATATTCCAGGGAGACATTGGACATGCTGGGAAGTCTGGAGAACCAGGCGATCAAGGTTTAAGGGTAAGTGAGGATGCAAATCCTCTTCCAAAACAGGAAAGTATATTACAAATGAAATGCAGGTTGAGCAATCTTGATTTATCAGACAAATTCAATAAGAGGCTATTTTCTGATACCGTTTTTTTTTTGTATCGTAGCAAGTTAAAAAGTATATTGATTGGGGAAGAATGGCCAAAAAACAGTAATCACATATAAAACTAGTATGAGTTCTTCCAAGGCAAATACTTCTATGTCAAGAAATTTAGTCAATAACTTTGTTTTCAACTGTTCATTTCTATAAGGGTGAACCAGGACCTCCAGGAGAAGATGGTGTTCAAGGAAAAGATGGCACAAAGGTATATTAAGTTTTTGTAGCAGATGTAAAGAAGTCATATTAGCTTAAGAACCCAAATCTCGTTTTTTATCCTATTTCATCAGGTAAATAGAGCCCAGCTGAATGTACTTTGTTTTAACATAGGATATCCTGTACATTATAGGCCTTTTAGGTAAATATCTACCCTGCAAGGGCTGCAAAGTTGAATAGGTTGACAAAGAAATGCGAGTTGGACGAGTAAGTACAGCTTATTTCTGTAGTGACTAAAATGCTGGAAAGAGTAAACCCAAGGGTGCTCTGCTCTCTGAATTGGATCAGTGCTGTGCCAGGGACTTTGGCAGGTGCCAGGACAGAGGATGTAATAGAGAACAACCTCAGATACTTGGTCACAGATGGGGCACAATGTGGCTGTAGGAGTGTATGAATGAGATAGAAAGGGCTTTACCCTAACTTAGAGCCTGATCTGAATTTGAGAGACATCAGTTTTAGTGTGTTTTGTGTCAAACCTGAAGATTCAGAATTCACTTTTCTCATGAACAAGTAATTCTGTAGCAGCAGCTTGACTATGCTTTGGTTTTTCTGCTTTGTTTTAGGGAGACCCTGGAGACCAGGGACTTGTTGGAGAAGGTGGTGAAAAAGGAGAGATGGGGTTACTAGGAATTGTTGGGCCCCCTGGTGAACCTGGTATAATGGGCATTGCTGTAAGTGTTTTCAGGCTGAAGGGGACTTTGTGGTCATTTGCTTTTTCTAAGCAAATTTAATTTTGCTTGCTTCCTTTATTTTTTAATTTTCTGATTTTCAATGTAATTAGAGATGACAGTCTTGAAATGAGCTTTCTATGTGCTATAGCTTTTCAGGATTGGTAGAGAGAGGAGACAAATGCTTTTCCTATCTTAAATCTGTGATGTCTTAGCAAATACTGATTCCTCATGACTTGTCATCCAGACACACATACTGCACAACCTGGAGCCTCCTCACTTCAGATCCCTCTTTCATAGTCAACATTATTAGATCACTTGCGTGTTTGTTCTAACATCACTCCTAGCAGTTAAGATCCGTCTATGAACTTGTATGCAACTTCTTAAAGCAAACTAATATTTTGGAGCACAGTTTCCAAAGCAAGTATTGTAGCCTCAAGTCAGACATCAGATTCCCTTACCAAAAATCATCATGTTCTCATTTGCAGTCCTCCTGCTTTCTGTGTAGCTCTTATGTGATGGTGGAGTCTGAGTAAACACTAGTTGGAGGGCCAACTGTTACAGAGCAAGTTTTGTTTCTGATGGAACTATACAACTCTGACTTTCTGTTTTGAGTTGGCAGTTCTGGAGACACTTGCAAGTATGAAAGTTTCATATATTGCAGTTATCACAAACAGCTCAGCCCTGGCACATCTACACTGTGTGTAATTATACTTGTGTACAATAAACAACATCAGCACTGCTTCTGTGGCTCAGTGAGACAGGCAGGTCTGGAAATTCAATGTTTGGGAGGATGCGGTTAGTGGGGCATTTTTCACGTTTCTGTTCTGCATGTTCCAAAGGCAGCTGCAGAGCTGCCTTCCTCCCCACTCATCCTCTCTGGCATCTGGGACTGTTCATGTGACAGTTTTGGTTTGACCTCCTTCTAAGGGATGCAGACAGATCATAATATCCTAGTCTAATCATGGAAATCAGTTTCCTATATACAGTTGTCTGAGTGTTTCATTGGGAGTGAGAGTAATAGTGTATTTTCCTTAAACAGCAGCTTACAAAGCAACAAATAATCTTCACAAATCTGTCTAAACTATGTTTACCCTGGTTTATCACCACAGTGACCCAAAATATGTCTCCCTTTAAAGCTAAATTACCTCCTGTAACTAACACAGCTTTTGGGTAAATTGAAACCAGTGAGCAGTGGACACATTCAGCCCTTTGGGAAAGTCAGTTTTGAAGTGATCTGGAGGGCAGGGGGGCTGTAGCTCCACAGTACCCTTCGTCAGCTGGCAGCACACGCAGTTATGCTGTCACTGAGAGGTGGGCAGTAGTAGGCACCAGCACTTACTGAGTTAGGTCTCTTCTTCCCAGCAATTTGCGTCAGGGCCCTGCTCTTCACACTTGACAGACCCAAGGTTTTCTTACTTTTCCTCTGGCTTTGTATTGCATTTCTTTTAAAAATAGTGTTTGTCTTGAAGGAATTTTATTCCTAAAGTAATATTTTCTGTGTGGACAAGATTATTGGGTTTTTTCTCCTCTATTTTTAGTGCTTTTCCACTAGTTTGATAAGTGATCCCTGCTACTTGCCCACTTATTTCTGCTCTAACTTGAAACAGTCCTACTAACTTGCTCACAGCCATAGTTAACAACATTTTTTCTTCCACTTCCCTGCATTGCAAAAGCCTACTTAATTATCCAGTTTGAAGCACAGTTTAAACGTGTTTCCAGGCCTTTCCCAATCATTTCTTTTTTTTTCTCTAATAAATCTATAGGGCCCTGAAGGAACACCAGGAAATCCAGGTCAGAGGGGCCGTTTAGGAAAAAAGGTAGTATTTTTCGTCTTCCCCGGTCCCCTTGCTTTTATCTGAAAGTCAAATTTACATTACTAAATTCCATTGAACCAAAACTATCCCTGTTTGATGTCATGCTTCAAGCCAATTTTTTTCAAGCCATAGCAATTAGAATTATCATAATTCTGCAATCAATAACATTCAAAACCTTAGGAAATTTAGATTTGTATCAGACTGTGCCTTTGCGACTCAGAACAGTTTCTGCTTCTATTAAAAGTTGTTAAACTTTAGCCAAAACAAAACAATAGAAAGGCTTTAGCTGAGACTTTTTTTTATACTAAAGACTTCTGGGTTCAGACTTTCTAATAACTACAGTAAATGTAATACCTATTAAATAATACTGTTAAGTTACACACTTTGATTAAGCATAAACCACGGTTTGAAACTTAGTGTCAATCTCTTGTTATTTTTAATACAATAACACCAACAGGGGGAAAAGGGGCAGCTTGGCCCTCCGGGAGAAATTGGACCTACTGGTGATTCTGGCCAGCCTGGAGAAATTGGTCCCAAAGGTGCAAGAGGAACTCGAGGTCCCATGGTTGGTACAGAACATGCTTATTTAAGAGCTCACATGTTTCTGTTTTAGCAGAATCATGTCTCTTCATGGAAAGAGGCAAGTCACAGCTGTAGCACATATAAACAGTTTTGAGGTAGCTGGAGATGCAGGGATTGTCCTTTCCAGCCTGTGTGTCCCGTGGTCTTTCAGCATCAGAACAAGGCCTGTGCACCTTTCCAGACAGAAACCTGGGGCACGGATCTGAAAGGATTCATCTTATGCTTTGGTCCTCTGACAGTCAGAGGAGTGGGATGGCAGAGCACTCCATGGAATACTCATGCCCCACACTCCACATATAACCTCACTGCTATGGTTGTTTATTAAACCTTCCCAGTTCCAAAAACAGAAATCATGGGGTTTGCTATAACATGCAATAAGCCTTAGCCATGGCTGAAACAAAGCATTTCAGACAAAGACTGCTACTCTATTAAATAGGAATCTCATCCAAAGTTAACTGAATTAAGTCTGTTTCCATAATAAGCTCCCAAAGCTTGCTCCCCAGTGCGTGAGAGATGCACAGACACATCCAAGCTCCGCACTAGAGAGGCAACATCCCTGTCTCAGTGATTCAGGGCCCAATCCTGTGGCCGCTGAATGCAGCAGTGCGTTCCTGAACACATGAAGTACAGAAGTAAAGTTAACTATCTAATGGCTAATAGTTTTAAGAGAAGGACTCAACTTCCTAAGGTGTTGATCACCCCCAGCTTCTCTCGGCATACTAGCATCTACAGAGTTCTACCCCTCTGAAAGATCAGATCCTTATTAATCTTAATTAAGCACAAGGATTATAAGGTTAGGACTGAAAACGTTGATCATTTTTTCCACAGAACAGGGAAAAGCCCAGTATTGTTTAGTAAATTAAGTAGGACCTAACAAGAAAGTTGTGTGTGTGTCAAATGTCAGTATTTGAAGATTTTTCCAAGTGGTGACTTTATCAAGTAGGCATTGTTGTAACACTTTACAGAAGAGTTCATTTTTCTCTCACTGATTATTGCATTTAACAGGGACACCTAGGAGAAATGGGGCCTGAAGGAGAGTCTGGAATTCCAGGTTATGGGGTGAGTTTTTACTGAATGGGGTGAGATTTTACTGAATTCATGTACACACACATCCTAAAGTGATACTCTGATTTCAGTTATCACTAGGATCTGTATCTAGGCTACACAAATATCTTTAGGAAAGAGAGATACATATATGACATGTGATTGCCTACTCAGAAATGTTCACCTTAAGGAATGGTGACTGGGTTTTGTGAGTTTATTAGCAGGTTTTTACCACTGATTTTAAACCCTTATTTGTCCAATGTATCTCCCCCCTTGTGAATAAAGTTCCTATAAAACTACTACAACTATTCATTATGAGTAGAGTTCAGCAAACACCACAACCTCTGCTGTCTGGCCAGGAAGTTTCTATTTCAGTAACAGAAACTGATTGAATGAAGTTAGTTGAAGGACATAAATATATTGTGGCTTTCACTGAAAAATAGTCATGATTGTCATCATAAGTCCTTGATTGAGTCCTGCTCTTACAGACCATACTGTCCAGTCTCTTTTCCAAACACAAACATCATCAGTGACCCTAACCCTGAAGCAAAAATCAGCCCAGTTCCCCTCACCTGCCAGAACCTGTGATTTCCCACTGTGCACGGAGCTTTTCCTGCATACAATCCATTTTCTGCCTGGGTCCATTGTTTTTGTTGTCATATCATGATTTAGCATTATTGACAAGCAGAAAAAAAACTAGAACAATAGTTACAAGTAGCTAAAAGAAAGTTTGGAATTAATTATTTCTTTAATTATTTGTTTTGGAACTAATTTTAGTTTGATTTGGTTTGGTTCTTTAGGGTCACCAGGGTTCTCCAGGGCCCACAGGGCTCCCAGGCCCCAAAGGAGAAAAGGTATGAAGATGGATTTTATTTTCCTACAGTTTGTGAAATTATCAACAGAGGAAACTTTAGTGCATGCCCTCTGTTTTCGACAGCACACAGCAAAAGCCACCATTTGCTGTATTTGTTAATATTATGAGAGAATAGGAAAAGAGATGCAAACTGGAGAAATGGATCATTCAGAGATGGAGTCCCGAATTATACTATTAAAATGGGTGAGGTTTTAAAACACAAAGTACCCATTGTAAGAAACACATTCTATTGTATCAGATAGCACCACTGCTCTTGGTGAGCACTGCTGACAAAAATAATCAGTGCAGAACCAGCTAAATATTTACTTAACTCTAAGTCTGTGAGTACGCCCACTGATCTGCCTGAAAGCCCAACTGAGATGGACAAATGTCTGTGGTTAATTTAAAATGTTAGGGACAGGATGTGGTCTCTGCTGCTATTTTAGTGTCAGATTTACTGTTGTTCTTTTAAGTCTCAAATCCTGCAAACAGATTTGTGTGCCAGCTGAAGTTTGTGTGACCCCAAGCAGGTACATGGATTCGCTTCATGAAGATGGATTTGGAATTACACTTGACAGAGAAATACATTCTTATACTAAGACCAGTTTTGCAATAAATACTGTTAAGAGGCATTTTTGGAGTCTTCTTTACACTTGTTTTTCTATATTAAGTGTATTTCTCGAAATAGTGGAAGAAATTTTTTTTCCTCTTGTCAAATATCCTGTTTATGCTTTTTTTTTCATTAAATAAAGAAATGATTACATGGAAATTGTTCAAATACTTTTTTTTTTTTTAGTAACTGCCTTTGAGAATAGAGAAAATACCTAGGTTTTTTAGTCCTAAATGCTTTTGGGACATTTAGGTAAATGTTAAAATGGAGTTATGATTTCCATTATATTAGAACCATAAGCATCATATTCACTTTTAGCATCTATACAGCATGCTCTCTGTTTTTTATTAGCATTAAAACTTGTGTGCATGGTAGACAAGGTTGAATTTCCAAGTTAACATTTTTTAATACTTATCTTTGGTTTAGGGCTACCCAGGCGAAGACAATACAGTCCTTGGACCACCAGGGCCCATAGGTGAACCAGTAGGTCTTTCTTTCTCAAACAAATTATATTAGTGCATCTTGAGACAGGAACCAATGCTGTTCTTTCTGAAGCTTTGTATCCCTGTCTCAGGAGTCAGTACCCCCTTGCACAAAAATGGTCCTTTAACAGGCAATCTGTCTCTGAAAAATGCAGTTGTGTGCTCTTTCCTGCTTAAGCTTATGTGCCCTCTATTTAATTACACTAATGCCATTAGTCTGTGTGTAGACCAGCACATTTAGCAACAGAATTTTACCCTCTCTCTTTACCCTGAATTATATTATACCTAATTGCTTTACTAATCAAAAACGTTTTGACTTATTTCATTATCACTGCTAACTAATTTAGCTGATTTAGAGAACTTTACTTTGTAGCTATTTTTGTACTAAATTCGTGTGTGGGGTATCTCTCTGCTGCAACTATGAACCTGTAAAAAAAAAGCCATCTCAAAATCTTATTAAAAGTGTTTCATATTCAGCCTTTGATTACGCCAGAAGCATTTCTTGTACAGTCTACTTCTCTTCTGAGTCACCTTAATGTTTATACCTTGCTTTCTGAAAAGGCAGGACTATAAGACCCTGATGTAGCTGAAGATAAAGAGTCTGGACCAGGTTCTTAACTTAATTACAGTGATGCTTGAGGGAAGAGACTCCACCCATTCTGTTGTAGCCGAACTGTCTCTGTAATGCTGACTGCTCAAACCTTGCAAGTGGGGCCCTTTCACCTGGTGGGGTTCCCTGCAGGAAACATGCTATGTGGTTGCTGAAACTTTGGAGAGTATACAAGCAGTTGCACAATAGTATCTCTTGGTGCATATGCACTAGAAGTGACTAATCTAATCAGATGTGAACTGTAAAGATACATTGCAGTTAGTGCTGCCTGGGCACTTTTTCGTTATGTGCTTTTACTTAAGTCAGGTGGGAAATTTATTATTTCATCTAATGATTGGCTGGATGTCTTTTGGAAAGACTCAGCCATTCTTACTTTTTATGGGTGTGATTCCCTATCCCATAATTTTTCCTTTGACTTAGATTTGGTGCATTTGCTACAATGAAAGTTAAAATTCTGGGGAAAAATCCAGTTTCTTGTGGGACTGGAATAAGGACCTTTTTCTAAAGTAGAGCTAGTTTGAATGCAGCAGGAAGAATCACATTAATCACAAAAATCATACTATTTCCTCTGCTGCTGTGCAGCTCTCTCATGTGTGAGGCATGCTGAGGGATTGAAATTACCTTTATATCAGGACAAGCTTAAAGATTAAAGCAGATTTTGACTACAGCAAGTAATTTCAGAAGAGAACCCAATTTTTAATGTGCTGTCTTACAGAAACCAAAAAGAGAGTTTTCCCTTCATTTCTTGAAAACAGAGTCTCTTCATTTATTTGTTCAGATTTTAAATTAAGATATCATATATATTTATATATGGGTATAAACCTGGAGAAGTTCTACTGAGGTCAATACTCCTATTTCATTTAGGCCCATGTAAGATTGATCTCTTAGCTTCTAGTCTTCAGTTACAAAATATTTTAGACAACGGTTACTGTTTGCAATGGATTTTGTTTAGAAAAAAATCATGTTTATTCATGTTTATTCCTTTAGCCAACTTTAATATTTATATTCCTCAGTTCCATATCATTGGTTAGTCTGTTTTGGGAGAAATCCCAGCTTTCTTTCTGCAGCATTCTTTCAGTTCAGCTGTTATATTTTGCTCTTTGGTTTTTTCTCTAGGGTCCTAGTGGTGAACGTGGAGATAGAGGAGAACCTGGTGATGAGGGCTACAAGGTAATACCTCTTGCTTTTTATTCTTTTTTTTTTGAACATGGCGTGCTATGCATACATGTGGAGTAATGTAGCAGAAGTATCATCTCTCACAAGTGCACAGAGATGTACTTACTTATTTACTTACGCCTCGCTGCACTGATGAACTCTTAAAACACTTTGGACCATCTTTCATATGAGAAGTTGAGAGCTGAAACTCATGAGTTGGAGAAGACTTGAATGACCCTACAGTGTATAAATACTTGATGGGATAGAATGAACATGAAGGAGACAGACCCAGTAGTGTCCAGTGACAGGACAAGAGGAACAGGGCAAAAACTGAACCACGTGAAATTCCATTTGAAATGGCTTTTTTTTACTGTGAGGATGAATGAGCACCAGAAAAAACTGCCCACAGAGGTTGTGGAGTCTCCATCCTTGGAAATACTCAAAACTTGACTAGATATGGTCCTGGGTAATCTTATCTACCTGGCCCTGCTTGAGGAGGAGTGTTCCACTAGATGATCTCAAAAAGTCCCTTACAACCTAAACCTTCTGTGATTCTGTTATACTGAATGAGTTAACATTTTTCTCTGAAATTTAAGCACATTTTACACAGATAATACAGATAGACATAGTAATAAATGAATGAACTGAATCTATGCTTACAGAAGTGCAGAAATGTTTAAACAATATGTAATTCCCTCTTGCAGTTTGGAGTAGAGAATGTAAAGAATAAAAACTCCATAAGGTTCGATGTTGGACATCTGAACATACTTTATCTAGGTCATATCACTGAATTTGGGTCCACCCAGCTCCCCCCAAGATGGGCTTTGCAAGGGAGTCTATAGCTCTGGGTATGACAGGCTGAGTTACTTGTATTGCAATATGCTATATTTTCTCCTTCCCAGGGTCATATAGGTCTTCCAGGGCTTAGAGGACCTACTGGACAGCAAGGGTCTCCAGTAAGTGTTTCAAACAAGTGAGATTCATCCATTGACTGTTGAAAATATGTTTTCATCTGCGTTCAAATAATTCTTTTCATTTATATAATTTTATTTTTTTTCCAAAGGGAGAGCCAGGTGAACTGGGAGAGCAAGGACCAAAAGGAGAAAGAGGTTCAGGAGTAAGTAGAAAAAAGCAAAGCAAAATTGCACTTAATTTGGATTTGTACGTTTTTACTGTTCACTGACTATCCTAGGAAAACTGTTATTGAAGGCTAGAACTGAGTGTTTGGGTTTCCTTTTCATACCTGCAGGGAAAACAAAAACATAAAATGGAAAATTGCATACTGGGATAGTAAATGTGTGTTATTTGATAGGTAAGTGGTTTGACTTTGGAGTGATATAAAGCTTTACAAGAGGCTCTTTTGGAAACGTTTCAGTGATATTCAATTATACCCTTAAGTGGAGTTCCTTGTGGCAAAGTAGCTCTGGAAGGCACCTGGGATTTTGCTTCTCTGATCTGTAAATGAAGACTCCTGATACTACACTACACTGAGTTTTCAGAGCTGTGGAAATAAGGAATTTGCCCCAGAATAGTAGTGGCATAATGAAAGAGCAAGTCATGACAAATATCAAAACCAAAGTCTTTCCCTTTAGAAATAATAGTTTGTCTCAGTGATGTGTTTAAAATTGGCAAGAATGTTTTGTATTCTCTCATGGGCTGAATATCATCGGCCTTTGAGATTTCAAAAGATTTAGGCTAAAAGATTTCTTACAATACCAATTGCCATTGCAATTGAAATGAGATATTTTGTGTGAGAAGTTCCGTAGAGTAACTATGTTAGAGTTCCAACATTTTCTAGGTAACTACAAGAATCTGTAGTAGACTAGGACTAGGGAGCAACAGAAAGGAAATATGATGTGAAAACATAGCCATGCACTCAGACATATTTCCTTTGAGAAACTACTCATAGCACAGGATAAAATCAGTAATTCCTCTTGGAGAATGTTTTCTTTTTATTGCAAATGCTCCTCAGATTAATACAACCTTTTACAAATGTGGAACCAATATCCAGCTTGGAGCAATCATAAGAACCTAAAGGTTTACACAAAAATGTTAGTAGTGAAACGATTCATATAGTCTTAACTCCACTGGCATTACTTTGTAAGGCTATAGCAAGCCTTACAAAGGTAATCCCATAAACAGCAATGCTGAGTCATCTGGGTTTATGCATCCAGAAATTGTAATGAAAACAATATTAAGTTCTTTGAACATGCATATTCCAGTTCTGATTGGTGGACTTTTCTTATCCAATTCTTAATAAAAAGGTATTAAATTAAGGAATAGAACAGCATTTTCTGTTTTTATCATATTTACATTAATTATGAAACATTTACAACTACAGTGACCCAAGCTTTTTCACTTTATTGCATGTTTTGTCTTATTGCAGCATAGTAGTTTAGTATAACTTCTGCTTTAATGAACTGTGTTTAAAATAATTAATCTGGAAAATCTTGAAAGCTTTTTTTCTACTTGTTCTATGCTAACAGACATTATTCTTGTCCCTGTTGTCCAGTTGTTGCATTTTTTAGAGGGAGGATAAAATTAATGACATAGATCTTTGTATTCTGTGGAGAATATCCTATAAACAAAGTTCTCTGAGAAGCTTTTCTTCCTTGATGCTTGGCCTCTTGGTCACTAAACCACTTACAAGAATTTTATCTGCTCAGTATTGCTCGGTTTTCTAAGACTACAGATTTCTACATCAGCCAATATGAAAAAAAAGGTCTGGTTTTAAGTAAATTTTATCTTTTTTGTACATCTTAGATAAAAAGAATGTTCCCATATGTGACACTATTGTTTTCCATTGTTGTCTTTCACGGGCATTTAGTGTATGCACATTGTCTGCTTTTCATGATTTCCCTTTTAAAGAGTACAGGAAATGCTGTAAAAGTGTACTTCCTCACAGAGGGGTGGCTGATAGAGAAGAAATTGTCAGCTTCATAATGAAAAATGTTTTATGCCTCTTGCTAGAAAAAGTTCTGAAAACTACACTATACCAATTCATAAAAGGGAAAGATATATACAATTCTACCAGAAATTTATTCACTTTTACTTCAAAAGCTTTCTGCTGTCTCCTGAAATGGAAGTAATCTGATTCATAGCCAGGCAATGTGAACATGCATACTATGAAGGGAACAATCATCAGCTCTTAGAGGATTGAGTTTAAGACATTTGTCAGTTCACAAGTGTTTGTAACTTTTAGGGACCCACAGGGAAGAAAGGAGCGATGGGTCAGGCAGGCAAACCTGGAATTCCTGTAAGTAGTAAAATTCTAAAGTCTATTTTCAGGTTATAAAACAAAGAAAATACTAATAAAAATAAAAACAAAATTGCATCATGCCGTGGTACCTGCAGGTCTTATGTTCACTCTAAGGAACTTCCTTATTATCCAGGAAGTGTAAAGGAACTCCTGTCATTTTTTAATATTAATAATTTTTGAAATTATGTTAAATTATACCGAATTATGTTCAATTACTCAGCATATGGAAGTGAGGTACGACTAATAGAACAACAAGGTCCTTCCCGCCTGTAAAGTTACTTAATTAGATCATTTTTGCATATGGCTTGTAGTCCATTTGGAGGTTATCACATTATATTGCACAGAGCTGTACTACTGTTCACTCCTGGCCCCATCAGTTCTTAGAACAGCTGCAGCCCACAGAAGCTTGGATCCATATGTCCATGATGGATACATGTGGTAGATCCCTTGAGGTTTATTTGTTTTTCTTGCTTGCCCTGAGCTGAAATTTTTAATGTTCTTTCTGAATTTACTGTAGAGAAGATAACTTGCATCCCTTTCTCCCTGAGGGAGAAGAAAGAGCAGGAAGCAGTAGGTTGTTCTGTAAATATAGCTAAGAACAAAATGCATCAAGGTTATTTTGGTCCCCTAATAAATAGTACCACACAAGCACATATTGTAAATAACTTTTACTACCTCACATCAAAACATTGTCAGTAACTGGAGAAATGCAGCTGCTTCACAGAGCTTGTACCTGCTGAGCAGAGGGCAAGAATAGCCTACTGATGGTAAGGAACTGTGTGTCTTTTGTAAATACTCAGCTTTTTCCTCTGGAGGACTGCAGAGAGTGTATCATTCAGCAGACAACGGAAAAGAGGGAAAGGCAAGAGAAGTGAGGAGAAGGCCGTAAAACTAAAACTTAAGGAAGTTTCAAAGCACATCCCAAATGCAAGATACTTCAGCAACCAGAAATTAGAAATATGATTAAGATGTCACACTTCTTACATTGTGTGACTGTTGTTAACTATACTTTTTCAGAGAAGATGTTTTCTAGTGAGAATATTTTAAATTTCTGAGAACTACATTCACAGAGAGATCATTGCAGAAGCCCAAGCCCTTTAAGATAGTGCATGTTAGTCTAAAGGGAAATAATTGTAAGTAAATAAATCAATGTTCCTCTGTTGGATGTGACATGAGGCTTTTTTTGTAGAAGTATAGCCACAGTTACCTTATTAGAAAACTTACCTTATTAGAAATTTGTATGTATTTTGATATGTTAAAATTTGAACAGCATAAATTTGTGAAAGTATTACTGAGTAGTACTAAATATCTAGTAAAATAAAGTCTGAAAAGATATACGGTTGGGGGGGTTCAGAGATAAATAAATTCCTTTATCGGGTTTCCTTGCTTCAGTTTAAGAGTCAACACGCTCAGTCATCTTCCAGGCCTGGCACACAAAGGGGGCAGCTCCATGGTTTCAGCTCAGATCCCATAACACAGCAAGTCTAAGGTTAAACCAGCAGCATTCAGAACTCTGACTCACAACATCCTCTACGAGTATTCATTCGTATCACTGGGTCTACTGTTATGCAGGGTTTAGGAAATACTGTGGCTGAAATCTGGTTGTATGATGGTGAAGTGCTATATTTGATTTAAATTTGTTTCAAGGGAAAACCGGGGCCAGCAGGGCAGAAAGGAGCAGTTGGGTACCCTGGACCAGAAGGCATTCCTGGGAACCCTGGCAAGACTGGGCTGTTGGGGAAGCCTGGCCCTAAGGTAAGTTGCTTTCCACATTGCCTCTGTGTCATTTTGCATTACAGATTTTCTAAGGTTAAGATATTTAAAAAGGAGGAACCATTCTCAGTTCATTGAGCATCTTGAAAATTAGACCAATTCTTTTGTTTTCTTTCTTTTTTACTCCTAATATTCTGGCCAGGATATAAAGTTACCAGGATATAAAGGGAAGGGTGCTGTGAGAAGAACTATTTCATTAGTATATGTTAGTAGTAAGTACAGCTAAGTGAAAATGATTTCTGATTCAGAGAGGCTGCACGGTTCTGTTCCTGAAAATGAGCCATAGACCCCAACTGAGACTGTTTCCTCTCAGGCTCTGAGATAATCCCACATTTTCCCTCTTGTCTTTGAATTTGTAACCTATGCCTCTCTACCTAAATAATTCTGAAGCTTTGTCCAAAATCGGTGAAAAAGAGTGTAAGGTATCTGGAAGCATTCTTGGAAACAGGTTTTTGTCTGACTGTTCTTTGTCACCTGTGGGCCAAAGATGGTGACCTGGTGCCTCTGGGAGTAGTGACACAGTTCTGCGGTGAGTCCCTCCAGAGAGAGGGAGAAAATTCCTTTAGTTATTCTCATCATTGAAAATCTAATCACTTTGATTTCAAGTATGGTATTTCTCAGTAGTTCTGCTGGTATTGACCAGTAATTGTTATAAAATGTTGCCAAGTTAGATTTTGTGTTAGGAATTAATCAAGGTGCTGAGTGAGGCACTGTTGTTGCAGGTATGAATTTCCAATCTGGTTGAACAAAAAGAATATTAAATATAGGGGGCAGGCGTACCCTATTCAGGTCTCTCCAGTTTCAGATCATAAACCTCTTCCAAGTTCTTAAAATTCTCTGGAGTTGAATTTAGGAGTATCATCCCAAAGAATTCTTATATTTTTGCATTTCCACTGGAAATGTCATACAATCATATCAAAGATGACTCCATTACCCCATTATAATCTGTAATAAGGAGAGGCATATAACTGATTTATGCCACAATGAATAAAAACCCACAACTATTGCTATGTAAGTTTGTTAGACCATCGGTTTATAAACCACAGCACCATATTCAAAAGCCCTGAAAATCACATTTAATATAAAAATCTTATTTCATATAACCCTTTCATTTCTGTGAGTGCATAACTGAATGTCATATTAAATAAAAAAATATCTATACATGCATGTATTTCTACTACATTATGTTACAGAAATATTCATTATGCCTGATACTTAGAAATAAATGTGTTGAATTTTGAATGTTTCTCTGGGCAGGTAGTGTCATTTTGTTTCATGTGGAGTTACTTCTTCCTGAAAAATGAATATTGTAAATCTCAACCATATTTTCAGCCTTTTACTTTTGGAATTTTAACAGAAATCCAGATGATACTGCTGATCATAGTCTTTCTATGTATTTTGACATATTATCAGTGTGTGTCCATATATACAGAAAGCATTAAGTGGTTTTGACTGATTTTATGTTAGAAGCCTGTTTCAGCATACAATGAAAAATCATGTTTGGCTGTTCTGCTTGTAATCCATTATTTTCAATTTGTTAAGGGTAATAAAGGAAACTCAGGCTTACCAGGTCTGGCAGGTTATCCTGGAGCTCGAGGTCCCAAGGGATTGTCAGGCATGCCAGGGCCCATGGGAGCACCCGGACTAAAGGTACACACATAGGATCTTGTTGTTTAGGTACAGTATTACTGATGTTGCTTAGTCTTCATACTGCAATCACTGACTGTGGAATCATCATACTGCTGTTAATCATATGAGTAACCTAAGTCAAGACTTACTTGAAGGCTAAGACTACAAGTTGCATTGACCTCATTTCCGTAAACTGTAATTTGAAAATAGAGGTCCCATCCAAGTGCTAGTCCCAGCTCCAGAAGCTGTTCAAAGCACTTTTATTTATTCCAGCTTTATAGCCAAACGTTTCCTGACTTTTATTTCTAACCTTCTGTAGCTACTAGAACGGTTGGGATAATTTGAACACCTGAGCAACCTATAAGCAAAGTACTATAATTTCAAGCCTAAATCTCAAGTTTGGGAGCTTAAGACTCACCTGGGACATCCATTTATCATAGGACTTAAACTGTTCTTGCTCAGTCCTATTAGAAAGAAATAAATCTGAGTGTGCTCCATTTTCCAGGCAGTTCCATGTACCTGACATCAACATATCCTTAAATTAATTAGACTCATTTCAATTTTAAAATAATCAAACAGTGGAAACAGTACAGATAATTTTCTTCATGTAGAATAGATTTTTGTTTCTCTGAAATCATGATTTGCAGTGCTCTGTGAGGTTTTATGGGTAAGCAGTTCTTTAAAACCTTAGGTTACTTTAGAACTGGAAATACTGTCTTTGTTATATTTTCATGAAAATATTTTAGTATAAACTGTATTCACTATTTGTAGTGTTTATTGCCAGTGCTCCCAGTCTGAATTTTACTCCTTCGTCTAGACAATGAGCTGTAGGAGGTAGTTCCTGGTCAGAAGTGCATGCAAGGAATAGATGAGTTGAGGGAAAACTGTTGCCACATATACTACCAAATAAACATTAATAGTGGACATACCAAGTCAGACCAAAAGACTGTCTTTTTTAAAGCAGAAAGGTAAAACCTAGGGAAGAGCATAAGCACAAAGCGTGAAACATGTATAATTACAGGTTTTATTGCAGCTCAGTAACCTCCTGAGCTAGACATGATTTCTATGTATTTGATAGTCCTGAAAAGATTTGTCTTGCCAAAACTTTCCTAGTTTCCATTTGAGTCAATGTAGATTTCTAGTTGAACAGCAGGGAGTTCCACAAGTACACTATGTCTTGCTCAGAGGATTACATTTTAAATTTACTTTTGACCTGTCTATTCTGTATTTCATTTTGTGAATTTACTGCTTACACTGGGAGATACCATACTAGAATTGATTCAACATGTATGGGTTTTACATTTCCACATCAAGCAGCAGTCAAGTCACATCTGCATTTTAGTGTATGTATAATTATTGAAAGCATTCCTGAGGGAAATAAAACGAATGGAGTAAGTCTATTTCTTAGAGAGAAAGCGTGTTCCACACTTCTGACAGGAAACCCATATTTACACTTATAACTTTCACAATTGTAATAAAAGTTATATTTTCTTCCTATTTACAGGGTGAGAAAGGACTTCTAGGTCATCCAGGAAAGCGAGGCAAAAGAGGCCTTCCAGGATCACAAGGTGACCAAGGACCAGCAGGAGACACTGGACTGAAAGGACAGGCTGTATGTAATCACAGCTGTTGATGCAAAACAAGTATTCCAAAAGTTTTGAACATGAAATAATAGTAAGGATGCCTGTTCCTATTACAGGGAGAAGATGGAGATCAAGGTTTAATGGGGTTTCAAGGATTCCCAGGTCCAAAAGTATGTGCTCGTTCTTTTCTGTTAGATCTTAAGCCATTACAGAGAGAGAACATTAGGAAAGAGTAGAATTAATCATCTTTAACAGTAATTTGCTCAAAATACCTCTGAACTGTTGGAACATGGTAGGCAGAACTGTGTACTCCATGTCTAAGGATAAATATTCTGGCTCAGTGCACTTGGTATTTTCACTGTTACTGCTCTTAGAAATTATCTTACTTTCACTGATTACAAGAGATTGAAACAAGTGGATAGCCAATGTCCATATTTGACTAAATTGTTCTTTTGCATTTTCAGGGTCCTGCAGGGGACATTGGCTTATTTGGAATTCTGGGCCCGAAAGGTCCAACAGGCCAAGTTGTAAGTGTTTTCAATCCATGAAAGAGATTGTCAGGGTGGTTTGCAGGTGGCACACATTTTTAAGTTAGAAAATAATCTTTTTTCTCATTAATAAGGCCAGAACCCTCTAACCAAACCTTTCTGTCTGAGACTATGACTCTAGTAGAAGCCCTTTGCTTGTACTGCAACGCTGCTCTGGTTGCAACGTGCTTACAGACACACAAGCAGAGCTGGATTTTTAATATTGAAAGAAAAAAGCAAGCTCTGCTGACTAATTGTGGCTCTCCTAGCATAATTTCATCTACACAAGCCATCTTATGACTGCCATATCTTTGTCTATTGGAGTTGAAATTCCTCTTACTGGCAAAAGTGCTGATTGAATACCTCTGTCCTACTGCAAAAGAGAAACGGATCAAACTTTGCCTGCAGTAAGACAGAGTGGTGCTCAGGGATTATTGATTAATAGGCAGTCTTTCTTTAATAAATATTTTCTTTTTATCTAAAAGATTCCTAACCTGCATTAGCTTATTCTTCATTACATTCTGCTTTCCTACTCACTAAAAATGTGGAAGCATCTTTAGCACTTTTTAATACTAGGGAATGTGCATCCAGCTTACAGCATCAAGTGATGTAAAAGGGGGAAAGGTTACAGCATGGAAGATCTTAGTTCAAAATGTTTTTTCTCTCACTGCTGCCGTTGCCATCACAGAACTGAATTTGTTCAGTTAACCAGATGCAGAGCAGCAGCTTTAGGGGCCTGTTCTAATAGCTGCCTTATTTTTCTAAATATTCCTATGAAAGATAAACACTGGACATGAGCAGTTTGCTCTAAGTGAAATGGAACAGGAAGGTAACATTTTAACAGCACTTACTGGCAGCCTTGCAAGACTACTTGTGCCCAGTAATATAGCTGAAGATATGGTTGATTGTAGCTCAATAAATACGTAGTCTTTTGTAATCAGAGTACGTAAGTTTCCACTGGTTTTAGTGCATCAATTTTGACATTAAAAAATATGTGTGGGCTTTCCAACCACAACTATTACAAATTACTAGAATACTTACCTTCCTGATTTTGTTGCAATGTGCACTTAATACTTAGAAAGAGAATATCACCATGATCTTTTGGATATTTGACAGGGCTGTGTGCTGAGCAGCTTTAAACCAGAACATGTCATGAGGATTTTCTTAATTTTGTAAACACGGTGGACTAATAAATTCTTTGCTTGTTTACAGGGATATATTGGCCCTGTTGGTCAAGAAGGTGTAACAGGCCCAGCTGGCAGGCCTGTAAGTTTCTCTTTATTTTTGTATAATCCATTTATTTCACCTACCCTTTCTTTAAGTAATCTCCTTCTGCAACCTTCTAATTTTTTCTGTCTGCAAATAGCCAATTGGACCTCCTTTTTTTATACCATATGGGTGAGATAATGTGTGTGATTCCAGCATCTATAATACAAACAAGAAAAAAAAGTTACAAAACCCAATGACAAAGTCATTGCAATGGCCTTCTGTCTAAGTACAGTGTACAGAGGGCATGCCTACAGGGGCAGTGGGCAAGTCAAGGTGTAAAACAGCACATAGTGACTGCCACCTGAATATTCTTTCCCAGCCTTAGATCTGAGATATATTTAGGGAGTATCACACTTGATTTCAATATAGTTTATTTTTTATGTGTTGTGAGCTGAACTGTCCAGAGTGCCCCTCTAGACACTCTGGGAGTGCCCATGAGCCCTTGTAAGGGTGTTCCAGGTGCTGTTCGAGGTCCCTGTCACAACTCAAATATCATCTCAGCCTTTCTGACAACCTTCAATGCACCTCAAGTTCCCTGCAGTGGGGAAGCTCTGTCCTCATCCCCGTTTCCATCTCTTGTCACAATCCCAGTGCCAGAGCCAGATTTGTTTTGTGAGAGAAAACCCTGTGGCTCATGTCTGCAGGGTAGTTTTAGAAGCTCTTTGGACCATGCAGGTTACTCTGATGAACTAGACGTGGAGCGAATGAGAATATCTAGAAATTGAAATAATCATAAAAATAACAAATACACAATAAAAGTAATAAATACGAATATTTACAAGTGAAAAAGAAGGGTAATGTTCCATCTACAATTCTTTCCACTTGTTGGGAAAAACAGTACTTTAAATCTTGCACTATTCTTTTCAATTGCACCAAGGAGAAAAACTTCACAGTTGTGTGTACTTGTATGAAGACTTTTAATAGACTTCATATTGAATGTAATAGTTTGCCATTATCGTTCAAAAAGCATTATAGTTGAATATTACTTCTGTGTTATGAAATGTAGCCATCGAGGTACAAAATTCTTCCAGGAAAGAACTGTAGGATTGTTGCCATCCTTGGAAACAGTTTAAGTGCAAAACTAGCCAAAAATGTCAGAAAAACTGTGTCTAATCTGATTGAAAACTAATATAGCTTAATAGAAACATATATGTGATGAATGGATTTCTTCAGTGATGGGGAATACTGAGTTTTGTTCTCTGCTCTTAAGATGGTGAAGCACTGATGTATTACAGTGGATGAAATTGTGGGGAATACAGCTGATAGACAGGGACAACAGAGACAGTTAAAATTACTGAGAAAAGACGTATTTGCAAGCTGAAGAAAACAACTTTCCATATATAGAAATTGCAAAATGTTTTCAGGTAATTTAGTTTTCTAGTAGTACAGGAAAATCAAATGACCAGAGTTGTAAATACTTCCACAGATGAAACTGGATTTTCCATGTGAGTAGTATAACTTGAATGGATATTGATCTGCTTATTTCAGTCCTAGGCATCTAGAAAGCATATTGGATTAACAGCTTCTCTTTCTTACAGGGACCAAGAGGTGAAAAGGGCACAAGGGGTGAAATGGTAAGATAAAACAATTTTGTGCTTTCGTATTCTTGGCTGTGTAAAAACAGTACACTGAGTGTACTCTTGCATGCTCTGAATACCAGGCAGTTGTGTTGTGCTCCAGGAGAGCACTAACCAAGAAAGCTGGTAGCATGTGTCAAAAGTCTAACCTTTTCTTGTTCAAGTTGACTTATGTAGATATGACCAGTGGGTGTGAGCTGTTGGGCAGTATGGCCCCTGATCATAGAGCAGGCACATACTCCAAATCTGTCCTAGTTCAGATCTAAAAGAAAAACCTTCTGTCACATTTGTTGTCAGTGCCTCCCAGCATGCATGCACATGTTCACAGATCTGTATCATCTTCTCTAGAGAGGGAGAAGTTCAGGAGAAGCCTAGGCCTGTGGATGAGTGTCTACGCAATGAACGCCAACTGTAGGAACAGTAGGCAGCACAGATAGGTTATGAACTTGCTGTCTTTCATTTTTTGGTAAGAATATTACACTAGTTGTTGTACGTTCATAAACGTTGGATTTAATTTTAAAATTGTGTTAGTAAAATCTCCTATTAATGATGGCTATGTGAAAAGCCATTAGGTTATCATGTTTACAGCAAATATGAATACAAATTTGATAAATACAATATTGCCTTATGTGGCAGATGTATTAGTTCCTTTTCCAGTAACTAGCAGATGTGATCTTCCTCCTGGTCCTCTTACCCTGCCTTCACCCCATCTCACTTAAAATAATTTAGTTTCACTTATCTTATTGTATTTTGCTTTTAGCAGCCACCTGTGAAAAATCCAATCTAACTGCCTTATTAAAATTTTGAAAAATAAAACAGAAATATTCATAATATCTTAAGGAATAAAAGCTTGGAACTAAGCTTTTTCTATGTGTCTTGGAGAACTTTCTTCTTTGATTCTAATGCTCTTCTCTTTGGTCCTAATGCTCTTGAGGCACCTGCTATCTCAGAATAGAAGAGAAAAACTAGTTTCTTAATCTGTGCTGCTATTATCTAAACTCTTTTTCTACTGTTTGTTCATAAGAATTATTATGACAGCATAGAGCTAAAAATGCTGACACTTAAAAAAACAATAAAACCCATTTAAAATAGTGAACAAGAAACGTCCATTTCCATTATTGGTGCTGGTGTTTAAGAAGTTAATTCCTAAATAAGTTCTTCAGTTCATCAAGATAAGTTAATCTAGTAAGACTGTCTTCAGAACAAGAATGTTTAATTTTAAATCATGTACAGTGGCATTACTTTCCCCAAAAGAAGGGATTTATTTCCAACTCTTTTCAGTTACAAAAGACCTTAAAGGTCTTATTATTTTCATCCAAATGTGTATTGTGAGCTTTTATTTATACCTCTAAAATTTATATTGGCATTCTTCCTAGAATCAAATAGATTTTAACCTTTTTGTAGTATCTAAGTTTTAGTTATATATTTTAATCTATCAGGGTTACAGTGTTCACAGTTTACTAGAAAAATATGTCCTTTTATCCCCTGGAAAATGGAAGGTAAATTCATGTCTTCTTATTGAGATCAGTGGTGAAACAAGGCTCATGTCCTGTAGGCTATTTCTGGATAGTCAGAAACAAAGTTCATTGAAAAATTTTAGTCAAAATTTAATCAATAATTATTGAAACTATTTTTCAATTCAAAATATTCATTTCACTGTGATTGAAATGTTAATAAAAACATGGAATACACTTAGGAATATTGTCTCAGAATTCTGACATTTCTGAAAGTGTGTTTTCATTTTCTTAATGGTTTTTATTTCATAGCATGTCACCTAATCAGTTATAATATACAATCATAAGATAATCCAGGTTGTAAGTGATCTCAAGACATTTAAATAGGAAGTTGGTCTAGAAAAGAATCAAGTCTGAGGTCAGACCACATCGCTCAGGGCTTTATTGACCAAGTCTTGGAAACTCCCAAGAATGGAGATTGAAAAATCTCCTTGGATAATGCATTCCAGTCTGTGACTATTTTGAAGCTGAAAAAAATATGTGATATGATAAGGCATAACCTTTAATTTTCTATTCTCATATTTTATTTGAGGTTTACAATCATTAATGCCAGCTACTAAACTGTATTGTATATCAGACTATTATATTGCAGGATGTTACTAGGCTTTACACATGAGATATGGTGACATAACATCAAACTCACAAAAGTGGTCAGAGAAAGCTTAACATTTATATTTTTTGTTAAAAATACTGTCTTCAAAAATTTTAAGTGTCTTGGAAAATATGGAAGTCCTTGGGATTGCTCATGTTTTCGTGCATCATTGCATATAAAATTAGGGCCTTGTAGTATTAGAAAAAGATTGGGACTTTGGCCTTTGAACTTCTGTTCAATCAAATAGGGTGATTAAAGAATTAAAGAGTGCACTGAAAGTAACTGGTTTAGTCTCTGCTTTTTTTTTTATGAACTGGAATTACACTTTTCACACTTAAATTCTAATGCGATCAAAGGGTAAATTAAGTAGATTTGTAAAGGTAATCCTACACATCCAGCAAAACATTTAGCAATTAACTTAGTCCATGAAAAATGTAATTTAACCTTATTTTGGTGCTCTGCAGCAGAAAGAAGGAACATTGGTAAAATCCTTACAGGATTTTCAATGCACTCTGTGAAGTTTCATTATATTTTAAAGGGTTGTAAAAATAATTGATACAGCCCTCTGAAGTTTTAATGCATTTAAGAAATTTTATATCCCCCCAAGTTGTTCACTATAGTTAACAAATAGCATTCAGTATTTATCTTTTTTTCACATGGGTTTTACTGGCAAGAAGACAGTGAATCAAGATAAATGACATTCCTCTTTTGCAAAATACCTTAAACTCATTGGAACAGTGTAGTTTTTTTTATTTTCAAAACATTCAGTTTTATCTCAGAAACCACTACAAATTTGAACTGTTCTTTTCCCAAGACTTTTTGAGTCTTAAAATTGTGACACATGCCAAGAACATAGAACATTAACTGAAGTATTTACTCATCTGAAAAATCTACTGGAATGTCTAAATCTCAGCACTCAGAACAAGGACGTCTATTCATCAGAGACCAGTGGTTACTTAGGGACAAACTGTTGAAGACTTTGTGCCTTGACTTGACTTGGCATTTGCATAATCAAGTCCCGAACCAAGATAAACAAATATATGTTCACAATGTCAAATTTGTTTCTCAATTTTCTTTTTCACACTGTCTCTTTCATTTTATACTAAACATACTTTGCCAAGCAAAAGTCCAGTAATATATTCACACGAGATTGAAGAAGATGGAGCAGTCTAATAGCCTTCCCAGCTGGCATACAACAGTGTGGCTCTGTGAAACCCAATTGACTTGCAATAGCTGAGGAACTACCCCAAAATAACCAATGTAATCTCTGCAAACTCATATTAGTTTTGTAATAATGAATAGCAACAATAATATTTTATGTGTATTTAATAGTAATAGGATTCAAAGAAAATTTCAAGCTGGACAATAATTAAATTCAGAAGAGTAAAGAGAAGCTAGGTGCTTCTCTGTAGAAAACCTACAGGGATTTCTATGCTACTAGTACTACATATGCTAAAATGACTTATTATTTGATTTCTACTTTCCAATTAAACATTAACATCTTTTATAAAGATGTTAATCAGTAAATATTTACATAAAAGATGGCTTACAGTCCCTTTTTTGGGTGTAAGTGGATGAAACATAAATAAATAAGGTCAGGATGTATCAGTTGAGAAGCCAACAATATTTACAATCCCTGGAGCTTCTGCTATTAAGGTCTTCTTGGTTAAGTATCAGAAAACTATCTATCTAACCATCCAGAAACTGCTTCAGTTTTGAATCTCCTCTGTTCTCCAACAAACACATGTAAAACATAGATCTTGGCCGCAAAGCCATTTGCAGTCCATCAGCATAGCCTTGCTGACATAGATCTGGTGCTTGGAATTACATGACGACTCCTGCTTTTCACATCCTTCATAATCCAGCACCTGAGCCCCTCTGGCATGGCCAGGGCAGGTGATGTGCAGGCATACTTAACTTGTGCAGCTATCATTGTGACTCCTGACAGATGCATTCCCCGGTAGCTACCATGTGCTCTGCCTCGGGAATGTGTCTAGAGGTAGTAAGAAACACAGCTGGTATTCTCCTAAGAACTGATAAATTTGCAGCCTTAGTGACTTAAACCACTCCTATCTGCTTTGAGATCCTTTTTTTAAATGTACATTAATTAATCTTAGATTGAATCTGGCCTTCCTTTAACCACTTCCAGCTGTCCTTGCTGGTGGCAGCTGGAGAACAGCCTTAGCTCAGAAGTTGTAGCATGAAATGACACTCACATAGATCTTGCATGCTGTGAAATCTCACAGCAGGAATACTTATTACTATATCAAGTGATTTACAACTTAATTCCTATTTGACTAGAACAGTTTCACAATATTTGTCAACATGACCATGTCACATAAGATTATTTCTCTTTTGGCAGAGATTTAGTTCTAGCGTGACCATACTGATGTGAAAGGGCTTTTCCTTGGAACAGCTTATTGTGCTCAAGTAATTGATACAAGCACCACTGGCAAAAGAATGTTTTGCTTGAATTGACTCAGTTGTGTTAAAAGGTTTTACTAATTTAAGGTGTAGATCTAGCCTATGCCTTTCATTCCTTCTTCTCTTTTGCTGTCCTTAAGGCACTGCCACCTATTTTTTTCCTTGTTATTGTTAGTGCTATTCTTTTTGTTACAACAGCTCCTGGAGCCTTTAAGTTTATGGAGATTGAAGATGAGAGTTTAACAGAGACACAAGTAACATTGTATATTAATAAATATTCATGATCTTTCTGCCTTAATGTGAATAGTTGATCAAAGAATGAATAATTCAAATGGGTTTATTGTATTGGAAGGGCCCATGTTCAACCCTAAGGCAGCCTAAAACTCAGATTTAAGGCTATGTGTGTTGTAGACACTGTAGGCTAAGGAAAAGCAGCTATTCCTGCTCCTCCTCTCCTCCCCACTGCATTATCCTACACAGTAAAATGAAGCTACTTACAATGAGAAAATAAGGGCATAACTTCTCGAATACAAAGGAAGCCTGCAATATCATTGTGGAACAATGAACATAACATGTTCTGCCTGAAAATTGACACTGCTAATAAATTAAACTAGTAAATGCCTAGCACATACTCATGGAGAAAAGTAGATCAGTTAATTTTTTGCAACTACCCATAACATTACTTACAATGCTTTTATGATCATTTATCTCTTGCAGTACTTATGTTGTCAACACGCATATAACACTGGCACAATGTATAGCACATTATATATTAATACTTTGTGTGACTTTTAATGTTCCCTTAGTGTCCAAAATACTTGGAGAAACAAGTGACCAGACAGCACAATTCCAACAGGAATATTCATGTGTTAAGAGAGTAGGGTACTTTAACAATAGTAACTAATAATCTACAGCTTTACCACAGCTGGTATCACATCATCTTCATTGTAAACACTGGGGCATTTTGTGATTTAAAAAATACATAAATGTAAAACAAGAGATGTTTATCCATCACTGGTGCATTTTATCTTTGTTTCTTTTAGGGTCCTCAGGGACTGCAGGGCCAGCCAGGGCCACCTGTAAGTGCATAAAAATACATGCCTTATTTTTTCATTGTAATTGCATTACATAAAGATGTGAAGCACCTAATATCTGTTTTTTCACATTTTCCAGGGACCACCTGGACCCCCAGGACCAAGGGTAAATTCTGTAACAGCCCTAAACTACGGTGCTTTTTTGAAAGTGAAAATAGCAGGATCCTCATCAAATGCACTGCTTGTTCCATCATTGCATCTGAAATGCAAATACATTTTTCTACGAGTTCCATCAATACAGCAAAACGTTTTTTGAACTTTCTGTCTTGCTCTGTCAGTTCTGTTCTGTCATGCTGGTGAGCCCTCAACAGGCAACTGTCATGGACATGCTCATACTTTTGACATGGGTTAACTTTGTCACTAAAAAGTTTTTCTCCTGTATTTGAATGGTCTTAGAGTCAGCAACAGAAAATTTTGTGTTGTTTCTGGCTCAGATGTTCTCCATAGATAGATAGATGTATATACATGCACACAGATTTAGTTTCTTAAGGGATTGTGTCTGTTAGAACAGACTGAACATCTGTAGTGTCCTAAAGCTGTAATGATATATGTAATCTGAGATCAAATTGCAAGAACTAGATGCTTGTGTGGGTGATTTAATTCTTTTAAATTATACAAACCTTTTGTCTGGATCTGGTATATATGTGACACAAAGTGCAGGGAATGAAGATACACAAGAAACAGGCTTCCTCCTTTAGAGGAGGTTTGTCAGTCTCGATACTTGCTCATACATCAGGAAGAGTGATCCATCAGCTGGTGATATCTGATTCAGATATTCTTTGTGGGCTTCTCTGTAAAGGAATAACACCTTTTCACACATAGCTGGATTGGTGTTTTTTTAAGTATATTAATTAAATGGCTGGGAGGAATAAGTTGGGACATTAATCTGTAACAACTATTGCAGTATCTTTTTTCCAGGTTCCAGGAGTACGATCATTAAATGGGATATGGGTGTACTAATAAAAATCAAATATGTTTTTTGTGTATACATCCTTGCATTTTTTGGAAAGTAAAGGAAAGATTTTAAATGTGTTTACAATGAATTATTTTCTAAAAGGACAAAATAATAAAGCTATCATGTATGTTGCTACAGTGCTCAAAGAATTTGCCAGCTGCATTTTTGAATATTCTTTTTCATCTTTTTATATTCTGAAATACCTGTTTTTTTAGAAACAAGTGGACCTCAGTGCTGCTGTTCAAGCTTTATTTGAGACAAATGCTGCCCTGCAGATGGAGGTAATATATTTCACTGTATTTACATTGTCATACAGGATATGCAGTTACAATGCTATTTTTTGAGGACAGAACAGGGCTTCTTTTCAAAGACTTAGTTTAAAATCAATCATGGATAGCAAATAATTATTGTAGGATGTAATTAAACATGCTAGAATTTATAGGATATATTTGAAATAAAATTAAGAAAACCAACAATGCTTCTACTTTTTTGTCATGATTGGTAGTAATGGAAATTTACTATCACACATAGTGGACTGTATCTGTTCAGCCACAGATAATAATAATAATAATGGCATTTAGGGTTTGAGCAAAAAAAAACATTATATGTATGTCTGTGGCCCCATTGATTGCAAGAAAATGTATCCACATTTTTATGTCAATATGTCATAATGACAAATTTGCATGATCTAAACCTACCTGTAACATCACTGCTCTGACAATTTTAATAAAATGTACTAATTTATCAGGATGTATTATTCTTATCGTGTTTTATATGGCTGATTGCATTCATATAAGTACTTTGATTCTGTCTGGCTATTCAATGGCCAATTGACTTTTACTGTGTGTACTGTTGTTGTGATACTTCTTTGTGGTAACACATTTACTAATGACCCTTGGCAGAAATACCAGAATACTGAAGTAACTTTACTAGATCACAGTACAGAGATATTCAAAACACTCCACTACCTTAGCAATTTACTGCACAGCATCAAGAACCCTCTTGGCACACGGGATAACCCAGCACGCATCTGCAGGGATTTGCTTAATTGTGAACGTAAAGTGTCAGATGGTAGGTACCCACTTTCACTAAAGCTTGACACAAGTAGCTTTGAAATGTGTTGATTCCAAGTGTTACTTTCTGCATGAAAATTCTGATGTGTAGATTTTTTTTTTATTATATTCTGTTGCAGTTTGCAACCTTTATTTCATCTTTAAGATGCAATTTCTGAGTTTTATAGGTGGAAGTATATAGCTATCTAATATTACCTAGGTATTAGAGACAGATTATATCTGTCAGTAACAGAGGTATCCAGAAAATGTGAAACTGAATCCAATTTTGTGATTAAAAGTTTTCCAAGTATTTATAGCTAATCTTGCAATGAATTTTTTTGGGGATCAGATTCTAGATTCCTAATGAGAAAGTTGTATACAATACACTACCACTGTCATATACACTGACAGTTACTGTATCCTGGAAGTTATTGAATCAGTATTTCATTTAAAAAACCCCACTGTATTTAAACCTGTCATGTCATTGTAATTGTAATCGTAATCATAAATGGGTGGTTATGATAATTTTGGTCAGTATCTGTTATTAGTATAATTATAATAGTGAAAAGACTTTCATGTTCCTTTTCTTTCATTTCTTTGTGAAGCTATGGTGATTATATAAGTAATACTTGCCAAGAAGCATTGAATATTTTAGCAAATTGTTTAGTAGCAATTATATTTTGGTTTTATTTTCCATCTGAAATTATACACTAATAGGAAAATACTGGATTGACCCAAACATTGGATGTCCTTCTGATGCCATTGAAGTTTTCTGCAACTTCACTGCAGGTGGTCAGACATGTTTAACACCACTGTCTGTGACAAAGGTATGCATTGCTTCTAGAGAGACTGTGTCTGTGCTTGAACTCTAAACTAATGCATGCTTATTTACTAAACTCATGAAAAGATGTTGGATTTCGGGGGGGGTTATTGTGCATCTTTGAGGAAGAACATATTGTGTATTCTGTTATAAAAGTTACAGATTTTCTGGGGACTGTATATGTTAGTCTAACTCTCACTGTGATCATTTACTCAGTTTCCATGCTGATAGAAGTATTTTGTTTTGCTTCATACTTTCCTACACAAGGCATCAAAATAAGCCTGAAATGCTTCTGAGCTACATTAGTATCTCAACACTCAGGGCAGTTAAGTGTGGAGATGCTGAGGTCTTTGCAATGGGAAGGATGAAAATTATTTCTGCTTTTCAACACCTAGGTACTTCTAAATGCCATTAGGGAGAGACTGGTTTCCTTTATATCGTTAGTTCATGCTCCTTTGTACGTGAAGTTCTTGAACTCTTGGGAAAAGAAATTTTTTGTTTGTGGAGTTTTGCATGTACACTGTAGTCACTGAAGAGCATCAGAAATGCCATGAAGTTCACATATGCATTCCTGTATTTGAAAGATCTCTGAATATGAAATAGTCTTGGAGAAATTCTTGTTGAGTAATTACTAACTATATTTTCTGTCTAAAATCAAAATATGCTTGTGAATTTTTGCATTTGTAATGGGATATTGGTATTACCAGAACCTGTGGTCTAAGAAAACTAAACAGCAGAGTGATGTGGCTGCAGTTAAAACACTGCTGCTGGTAATATCTTTGAATCACAAAAGCATTTCTTTCAGTTTCCTTATTTAAAAATAGGTTTTTTTCTGCCCAGCTGTGTTTCAGCAATGTTATAAGCATTAGCAAATGTTTATATTTAAGCTTTGAAAATGTCCTATGAAAGCTTCTGTTTATAATAATCACTGTAATAGAACCTGACATCTCCCCTGAAGAATGCAAATCATGCTCTTTGGCATTGATCCCAATGTATATAAACATGTATACATTCTCCTATTCCTGAACACCACTTGTATGTTCATGGCACTTTGTGTTGCTGTGGCCATTCAGCATAGTCCAGCCGTAAGTCTAACCATATCTTTCTCTTGGAACTTAGCTGGAGTTTGGCGTTGGAAAAGTGCAGATGAACTTCCTTCATTTACTGAGCTCAGAAGCAACCCACAGCATCACAGTTCATTGTCTGAACACACCACTGTGGGGATTAAATAAAGCAGGTGGCCGGAAGACATCAGTTACCTTCAAAGGATGGAACGGTCAAATATTTAAAGCAAATACACTACTTGAACCAAAGGTCCTTATGGATGAATGCATGGTAAATAGTTTTTAGCATTAGCATTATTAAAACAGTACTGGAGTTACTGTGTAGACATTATTAACTTTCTGCAGATAAATAACAATCATTTAGATTCACACCCCTTAAAGCTTGCTTCTTTACCTAGTTCTGCACATGCCAGCCTTTTGATACTGAATTCAACATCTATTGAAAGGTAAAACAAATTACAGTGATACAGAGTATCTATACTTGCTGTTTGCATTGTGTCTCGTATTTTGAGACTGTATGAAGACACTGGAGAGATATCAGCAGAGAAATAAGGAGGTCCACCAGGAAAATTTAAAAATAGTTACTGTCAAAATGAAAATTCAGGCTTTAGTAAGAGTTCTGCTGAGATTATTTAACACAAAATTTCAGGTTCAAACAGGCTGGACATTATTTTTGAACAACTAAATGCCTTTAAATTCACTGACTATGAGTCAATTGTTTGATTATTTCAGAAAATAATAATGAGTGGAAATTGAGTCCATAGCTAACTAAAATATTGTATTTTAGGAAATTTTTAGGAAAAATTGGAAGAGCTTATTAATGTTCAAATGTTCAGATTACTCACCAAGATTTGAGACATTTGGTAAAACTCGTGGGAGAACACTGTGAAATATAGCAACCAAGCATCTTACACTTTCAATATTTTATAGCTCTACTTTCATTTGCAATAACAAAAGGCATGAGGCTGGTTCAATATCGATACAAGGGTGAGATTTTTAATCTCAAAACAGAAAGTGGCTTTACTGAGGTGCTTCAAAGCCGTTATGCTTGGAACCTTTATTAGCAGATGCTAATTAGATGCTCTAGCCTGTGTCATGCCGATAAAATATGGCCATTGGAGCCCCTTCTCCCCACCTTCCAGTCTGTTTGGGACTGTTTTATCCCCTGAGAAAAATTAGGGCACACTGAGATGGCTATTGAGAAGTCCCATTTTTCTGTGAGACTCTACAAGGTCTGTCACTCTTTCTGTGGGAAACTGTGTGCTGTACAAGTCTGCTGCAGAATCTGACACATTCCCTTCTCTGAAGGGATTCCATTTTTCAGTGGTATACGCTGTACTCGATGGTTTTTAAGAATGGATTGATTGCAACCATCAAAGCACTCCCAGCCTCAGGCACTGTTATAATACTATTTTATAATTATTATGAGGTATCAATTTTTACTGAGATTTTTTTTTAAGGATTAGAGTAAACAATACAAAGCTCATAGCAAAAATGCATCTCTGATTCCCATGTTTATTTTTCAAGGGCCTACAGAGTCATTCAAGTGCCTGTAGAGTTGATAACCTGACACCTGCTGTTCAGATTTGGGGGTGAATTTAGAATCTATATGAGTCACTTTGCTTGCAAAGGTGTTCTGCTCTGAGACATGTTGCACTGTGTCTGCATCCACTCAAACTGGATTCTGGGCTCAGCTGTTTTCTGGCTTCAGCTTTGCCCAGAGTGTCCATGGTATTGCAAGGGAGAAATGGCATTTGCTAGATTAGATTCTATAGGAATTAGTTTCTATAGGAATTGCTAGAAGAAAAAATGTTTCTGTGCACTACTTCTCTTCCTCTCTATAAGCACAATTTTCATTTGTGTTTCGAAGGACATCTTTTATATGAATCTAATATTCTTCTTCTGTGTGTTGCAGATTGAAGATGGCAGCTGGCGTAAGACACAGTTCTTTTTTCACACTCAGGACACTAGTCAGCTTCCAGTGGTTCAAGTTAATGCACTTCCTCACCTCAAACCAGGACAGCAGCACTTCGTAGAAAGTGGTTCAGTGTGCTTCCTTTAAGGTTTCTGTCCTGTTTTTCTTTCATCAACATGGAGGTTCTGCATAGATTGAATGCAAAAGTAATGATCCATTACAGGCAAAATGACTAGGAAACTAAGAATCATTTTAAATACTGTTGGTTAAAGAACCTCAGGAAGAAAAAGACTTCCTCCTTAGGAGAAATAGCATTGAAAAATAAAAGAAAGAGAGAAAAGACTGCAACAATTTTCTTAAAGTATTTAAAAATAAATTTCTTGGTGCTTTCTTGCATAATTTCCTGGAATGGAGTATCTGAACATGGATTTTTCAGGACGTCAAGTGTTCTTAACAATTTCTTTAACACCACTGCAAAAAAATCATCCTGAGAAAAGCAGGAGGCATATGATCCTGAGGGAGCAATATCTGCTAATGCTCCTGAATGTGCAATAGCTTATATATGAAAAGTGAATCATGCCACAGTACAGTACAATATGTCTTCTTTTCTTAAACATTGTTTTATTCTAGTCCTTTGTGGACACATACATCTGAACAGATGGCACACTACCTCTTTTGTGTTTCCTGTCCGTGTTGCCTTGGTGCTTTTCATAACACAAGGTGCTTGTGGCCTTAGCAGAGATTATTGAGTCCCTTTTCTTTCAGACTGTATGTGCTGGTTACATCAGGATATGTTTCTGTTGTAAAGGTACTTATTTTAAATTGTCGGTCACATACTTCACTACAATGAAAACATTATTTATGTGGATTTCTTGTTTAAAATATTTTTGTGTACTATTTTGGAAAATGGTATATAGGACAGCATATTGTATATGATGCATATATTCAGAACAGTTTACTTTACAGCCATTGTAAAAATTCTTGTAGAAGAGCTACCTAAAGTAGTTTTGAGTTTTAGAGTCTGTATTTCAGTTAACATTGCTAATGCCAAAGCCATCTTCAGATGATACATTCTGTATATATTTTGTAACTTCTGAAAAAATCTACTACAGCGTATCTTTTGGATGGCTGCTGTTAAACTACAAACAGCATTTCATCCTCTTAGAAATTCCATTTTTTTGCAAAGTTATCAGATCATTTTGGGGTTTTTTAATTAATTCTAAAATGTTCAGCCAAATTTTCTTAGTAAAAAAGAACAATTTTACCATTAGCAAAAGCACTCTTTATATTGATATGCCTCTACCTATTATCAATTCAAAGCGTGCTCAGGAGTACATGGCAGGGTGATGCCAGACTGTAGCGGGGAGCAGGGGAGTGCTCGAATAACTTGTCTGCTTGATCTTCAGGAAACCACACTTACCAAAGTATAATAAAATAAGCTTCCAAGCTATCTGTTTGTCTTTTACTATTCTGTTTCGTATCGTGTAGGTCATTTTTAGTAAGGATGAAAATCCTCTGAAAGGGCACTTCTGTTAGGTGGCAGTACTTGTTTTCCCAAGGGGAAACGCATATTCCCTATGCCATGGCGTACTACCAGGGGGACAGTGTCTGCTCTTACAAGGTAACGTACATGTACATCCCATTTAACATTTTGTATTGAAGCATCAGTTTTGATCACTTTGAGAAAATCTGTTGAAACCAAAGACAAAACAAGATCACAGAGTGACGATAAAGGTTAGAGAAACTGTCTAGCTTTTTGCATTTTCAAGATCAAAACACTGACATTAGGACTTGACATGTGCTGTTAGTTTGGCTTTGGAGCTGATGTTGTGACAAATGTTTGGGGTGGTTTTTTATTATTATAATCTTTTGGAAAATGTTCAGCTTCATGTATATTTTTATTCCTCTCACTGTACTATTTTTGGAAGTTCTACATCTCGGAAATTATCTATTTTTAAAACAAGGAGCTTAAAGCTTTAGAAGGCTGCTCGGATGTGTGTTTCTGTAGTTGAGGCAAAAATGCTCATCCCGCGCAGAGAGATGGGACGCCGAGCTGGAGCAGCCGGACACGGACAGGTAACGGTGAACCGCGTTCCCGGGGTTGGGAAGCGCCGCAACCGCGTGGCGAAAGCGCCCGTTCGGCGGTGCGCTGGTGTGCGGCGCCGTGCGTGTTTCGGAAAGTCTCCCGTGTGTTTGGGAAAACCTCTGGCGCTGGGACGCGCGTCCCGCTCCCTCCGAGGGAGCGTGTGTCGGGAGCGGCCGCCAGGCGGCGCCGCCGCGCGGGGAGCGCGCCGTGGCTCCGCCCGGCCCGTGGGGCCGCGCGCGGGGCCGGTGGCGCGGCCATGGCGGAGCGGGACGGGGGCGGCACGGGCAGCGCCCCGCCGGCCGCGGGCGGCGGGAAGATGTCCCTGCACAGGTAGGGGAGCGCCCTCCTCGCGGCCGCCGGAGGGAAAAGGCAGCGCCGGACCGACACGGCGGCGATCCTGTGCCCCGCAGCCTCCGCGCCCTCTCGTTTCCCCTCGGAGGGCCCGAGCGCTGCTCCCCGGGGCTGCGCCAGGGCGCGCCCGGCACAGCTCTCTCTGAACCGCTGAGGTGCGGCCGGCACTGCAGAGATACTGCAAAAACGGGAAAAGGAGGCCTTGCTCAGAGTAATTCACCGTTTCTGCTTTGCAGTGTGTGAAGCACTTTTTTTCCGGTTCTTACAGCACTTTGTGCTGCCGGTATACAAATCCATCAGCTCGTCAGGAGGTGATATTGCTGAGCTTGTCCTTCGGACCCCCACTGCCAGCGGGCAGCAAGCACGTGGTGGGGAGGAGAGAAATGGCTTGAGGCTGACGCTTCTCCTCCACCCGTTGAAAATGGTGGCTTTGTACCATTCTAGAAAACTTTACTGACGTGCGGGAAGGGTTATTTCTCTCCCGTGCTTGTCAGAGTTAAAATAAATGAAAAGTGACGATTATTTCAGTTACTACATAAAGAACTTTTTTCTAAGAATGGTAGAAACATCACTTGCAATAGCCTAGTTAAAAAGCGTAAGATCATATTTCTAGAGGAATTTTTTTTTTACTGATATAATATTTGTTAGCTGTATTCATAAGGCTTACATATTATGCCTGAAAGGTTCCTTGACTTCAGGGTTTGCACTACTGAACAGAAGCCAGAAATTGTTTGCCTGACCATGTTGTCATGGTCTTTCTGTTTCAGTGAAAAAAATGGGATGCGTTGTTCAGGCGTTAGTGTGAATCCTCGACATTTATTTTCCATTTGCCTAAAACTGGGAGTATTATAAGCCAGCATGGTACAGTGCACGTTACAGGTGGTGTGAACGGAGAAAAGCACTGATACAACTGGGCCACAGAGAGTAAACTGCTGAAGGCTTGCTGTGGTTCCAGCTCTGAGTTAGCATGGGTTGGGTTTTTCTTCTTCCAGGTACTGTGTTTTAATATGTATGCGTTTGGAGATATTCCCCGTAGCTTGTGTTGTTTTGTCTGCCACCTTTTCTAATCCAGGGCATTTGTATTTTCTCTTTTTTCTTTCAAGGTGCAGATAGCTTTTCCTGAAAATACCATGGATGGCCTAGTGCCTGGTTGTTGAGCAGGCACCTTCTTAGGCTAGTCAGGCACAAAGCTGCTGCTTTATTAAGACGTGTTTTTTGCTTCTTTCAGATGTGAAACCTGTAGCAAAGAAGAAGCTAAATACAGATGTCCACGATGCATGAAATATTCGTGCAGGTATCTGTTATCTGAATTAAACTGTTTTGGGTGTTTTCTCCATTATGTGCTAAACATGTTTATCTTTTCCTTTTGTCGTTTCAGTCTGTTGTGTGTAAAGAAACATAAGCTTGCACTGAGCTGTAACGGAGTCAGGGATAAAACAGCCTTTGTCTCTGTAAATGAATTTACTGACTTGAACCTTTTGAGTGGTAAGAATGCACCTTGTGCTTTTTAAAATTCTTTGATTTTACTGGGTTAGCACTACATTTTTCTTTGTTCTCTTTTTATCTTCAGATTATCGTTTCCTGGAAGATGTAGGAAGGACAGCTGATGCTGCTGCTCGACATTGTATTGTGCATAGTCCAGCAACAAAAAGACTTGTAAGTTTTTAATTAGCCACTTGGTCTTTTAGAGTTAGGATTGACTACGTTTGAATTTCCACTGAGGCAGTCCCAATCCAGATTTCAGAGCTGATACCTCTCCTACGAAGGTGTGGCCCTGGATTTGAGAGCCAGACATCAAAAGAAGTCTCTAGGTTTATGCAATAATAGTATTGATGGCTACGTCCAGTTGCTTAGAAGAATAGATTGCTAACTATGTACGTTCTTAAAATTGATGCATGATCACTGTTACTGTTGGATAATAGATGTGTTTTAAGAAAGCCTGAATGTTTTCTTCCACCTCCACAATGTTTCTGAATTTTTAAGTACAAAATTCCAAGGTAAGCAATGGGTTTATTTATTGCCTAAAAATTATTTTATGCTTCCCTGTATGCTAAATGAAGGCACCTAGTGTTTTTCAAAGAACAAGTCTACACAACTATGACTTAAAAGCCAGCCTTCTAAGGGTGAGGGGGCTTTTGTGAAAGCTCTTTCAACAACCAACCAACCAAGCAAACATACCCGCAAAGAAACAAACAACAAAAAACCACAACCAAATCTGATACAAACTATTTTGACTTGTTGACATGTCACAAAAAGGCATTGGGACCATTTTGTTTTCCAGTCTTTGAAGACATCTTTAAATATAGCACTGAACTCAGAGAGAACTCATGTTAATGACAAAAATAAATTCAGAAGACTCCAGCTTTCCCTCAGGCTGGAGTCATACTCTGTGTGCGTGCTTGGTATCATGATGTCCTGAAAACATGGGCTGAAGATGGTAAGATAGGTAGCAGTTTTTGGGGTGTGGTACTGGATATGTTTGTAGGATGATACCCATAGTGCTACCTTCAAATTAGAATTTGTGTCTGAGATGGTGCTTGTGTATCTCTTCTGCTGATGGGGTTGTAGCCCAAAAAGCAGCCACATGGTGATATTATACCTAAGAGAGCTGCCTGTAACTTTCATGATATGTTAAAGAACTTTTACTATGAAGAGCCCATTGGTGTCTTCTTGTTTAATCATAGAAAAACTGCTTCTGAAAATGTTTCAGAGAGTTTTTAGGCTTACTTTATTAACTTTTTCATTCATTATGGTTTTTTTTAAATTCAAAGTATTATATTAAATATGGCCTTTTCCACAAATTTCTGATAATTCCTGTCAGCTTTTTATTGTTTAAGTTTCAGGTTTTAAATATATTATTCAGAGATTTTTAAACAGTGTTTTTATTTTTTGCCAGTTACAGTGCTTGAGAAACAAAGCTCGAGGGTGTAATATTGAGCTGAAAACACTGCCTGTGGGATTTACAAAAAGAAGAGAAAATTCAACCACGTTCAATTCCACGTGAGTCTTTAGTTGGTTACAGTCAGCAGTGTTTTGTTTTCTCTGAGCATATAATGATGAGAATTTGAGTTCATACCAATACACTTGCTTTTAAAGTCTGTTAGATGAATATTCTTTTTTGCAAAAACTATGTAGAGTTAATATTTCATGCTTCAGGTTTTCATTTTTTATGCTCTTTGAGCTCACTTTAACAGCTTACATAATTCATGCTTTATTTCGAAAAATGCCAACATTGTGTAATAGTAGGTGTGTTTTTTTCTTTTACTTAATTTTGAGTTTTGTTACTGGAAAAAGAAAATCCTTTTTCAAAGTTTTATAATAGAGGATTGATGCAGAAGGCTTGCACAAATTCCTCTCTCTGAAAAGGCTGACTTCAAATCTGAAGAGGTGCTTCCAATACAGTTCTGTGTTGCATACTGTGATGGGAGTTGCTGTGCTGGATGATGTGAATGTTTGGTACAGCACAACTTAGACAAGTGCAGACAGTCAGATATGAATTCAGGAAGAACTTTAAATTCAGGAGACTTTAAATATTCTTCCCTTTATCCACTCTGTGGATTTTCTCTGATATCTAGAATTTGTATTTTAAGGTATTTTCACAGTAAAAATAAAATAAATTGCAAAGTATTTTATTGTGACAGCAATCAGGTCTAGAGTTCAGCTCAGTGATATCACTGGGGCAAATATAAACGCCTTCTGAGCTTTTCACAGCAGTGAGCTGTGCTGGATCCCCCCGATGGCTCCTTCACTTGTTTTCTTCATGGTCTCAGTTTTGGTGGCAAGTTGTGTTTTCAGAATGTATTTTTCCCTCTGTTCTGGGAGCTGTGTGCTCTGAAGTGTCAGGCACTGCCTGGCCACCAGAGGTCTGTCTCTGACAGAGTAATAACCACCTGGAAACTTTAACAGACCCACCTGTATTGTTTGGGCTGTTCTGGGGCAAAAGCACAGGGTATGGGTTTTGTAGGTATATTAGTTTTCAGCAGAACATTAAGCGTAAAATAGATGTAGAAGTGTAACCTTGTAAAGTTACATATTTTATTGGTTCTGCTAGAGAAAACCAGGGGTGAACCAGTGAAAAGAAAGGAAATCTGAGGTATTTTTTCCTCCCTCTACTCCAAATTAATAGGTCTCTGAGGCTCTTCCATCAGAACAGACCAGGTTGTAGTCCCAAATCTTGCAGAGGTTGTCTCCCTCTGCACTGGCTTTCTCTTCCTTGGCTGCATGCTCTACATTTTACAGATACCTCTTACTAGTTTCTTGCTGTTGTAATATCTCTGGCTTAGAGCTGAGTTTCACTGAGTTTCCTTAATGTTATGGATAAAACAACATAAACACCCTTAACAAGTACAGAGTAAGGAGTTGTCTTTAAGAGCAAGTGCAGGAAGCCCAGGGATGCTGTGTCCAGTAGCTAAGAGGACAGAAGAACAGAAAGAGCACAAATACGGGGAGGGCTGACATTTTTGGGATGACCCTGGACATGATACAGTGCTGTGCTGGCAGAAATTTGCCTTCATGTACCATGTTTCTTTCCTCTAGAAAGCCTTTTTGGGTACACACTGAAGCGTAGCTTTCACTGGGAACAAACTTTGAGCAGATTATGCTTTCATGTGTGTCGTGTGCTTTTTGTTGTTTAGCACAAGCAGATTTAAAAATGGAGTAAGGAAGGTGACTTCTTGGCAAATAGGTATGGAAATATTTCACAGACTGGGAGAATGCCTTACTGGTTTTTATCAGTCATAAAGTCCTGGGGTACTTTTGTTGTTGCCTTTCTGGGGCTTTCACATCCCACCAGAAAGAACATAACATTCTCTGTTCTGAAGAGGATAGGAAGTAACTGGTTTTTTCCTGTAGAGGCTGTCCAAGGGTATGGAACACGCTCAATGAATATGACACAACGGGTACATTTCCTCTCTGTTGCTGCTACTGTTGCTCACGCAACAGTGGGCTGTTTGAATTCAACGATGCTGATTAAAAGTTATCCTGTGTTTTTTGGGGGTTCTTTTTTGGTTTTTTTGGTTGTTGGTTTTGTTTTTTTTAATTGGCCTGTTCTGCTAACTTTCCTTAAATGGGTTCCGGAGGAATCAAGTTTGATCAAACCAGTGAATATCAGGCATTTCACACCTGCCCCATGTGACTTCGTGACACCCATGACCTTTTATTGAATATTACATTCAAATTGGGTAAAGCTGTGCAAATAGTCACATGTCAGTTATATGAGCTCAGGGCCTGGTGTGTCCCTCTTCTGTAGATTTGAACCTCTTCTCATGCCATTTGTCAGTTGAGATTTGTAGAAAGATTGCTCCAGAGGGTGGAAGTTGGAAACTGCTCAATGTATGTGCGTGGAAAACTGAGAACAGTCTTCTCTGATGTCGTCTTCACGCTCTCACTGCGAGCCAACTGTTGGGCTGTACAAGGCAGGAATGAGAGTAATCCGAAACTAGGAAGTACAAGATGTATTCTTGTGTCATCCCTTGCCCGTGCCAGCTCTGGAGGACAGATCAGTGTTGTTTCAATGTGTTAACCAGCCTCTTCATTTCCTGGTTTCCATTAGTTTGTTTGCTAAATTTGATGTTGTGAAAGCGTACGTGCCAATGCTGGGCAACACATGGATTAGACTAACATGTGATATTGAATACCTAGATAATGGAAGGTCATTAGAAAGTAGAGTCTGAGTCCAGTTTGTGAACTCATGGTACATCTGACTTATTATTCATCAATTATTTTTCATGTGCTGCTTCATCCTACTTTCCCTGTGGTGCCCTTATTTTCCAATGGAACTGAAAGTTCCTCACTGGATGCATTCTGCCATGGAGTTGATGGGGTGACCTGCTTCGATAGGAGGCCTTTGGGAAAGGGGTGGAGATTGTGGCCAGGCTGGGATAAGGCCTGGAGGAGCAACTGGGAAGCTCTAGCCAGCAGGTGATAGAGTGGAGGGAGCTTGCAACTCCATGGCTCCTGTTTCCCTGGCAGGAGATGATGATGGCAGTAGTGAGAGACTGAAATGGAGCAGTGCAGCTCCCTCAGCTCTGCAGCTTGTGCTGCCCTGCTCCAACCCTCCCTCCTGCCTGCACTGTCATAGGCATCTACACCCAGCTTCCTACCTGCTCCATTCCGAGCATCTCCAAGACAAAATCGTTTTCACCTCTCCTCCCTGCCAAGAGGGACAAGAGGACTACAAGTCTACTCCCTGGTGGAAGGCATGCCTGCAGCTTGAGAGCATTTGGTCGGAGGATATGTGTGGGAAAAGGAGGAAGCTTTTACATTATCTCTCTCCTTTGATTTAATTGTGAGAACAAAATATAGTGTGGAGATCAAGGATTAGCATCAGTTAAGAGAACATTAGTGTGACAGAAGCTACTTGTGAGGTACACCTGAAAGCCCTAAACTCTGATCTTAACTTAGATAGGAATAATTAAAATAAATTGTTTGAAGTGTTGACGATCTTGAGAATTTAACAAGGAGATTTCTGAGCTGGGTTTTGGCCTAATATTACACTGGTGGAGCTGTTAAACTCGAATTTAGTTGTTACTTAGTACATAGTTTTGCTTGCTTTCTTGAATCCACTAAAGTTCTCAGGCAAAGGAATGCTACTCTGGGGTGGTCAGAGAGCAGGATGTTCTGGCATTTCAGTAGCTTTTCAGGACATCCCCATGTGAAGACAAGTACTGAACTGAATTCTCTACCCGGGAATTAGTTTCTTCTGGTTTTTTGCAACTGAAATGTGTCATTTTCACAGTGAATGTGGTGGTAGTTTTGTTTATTTGCATAAGTAAAGAGGACAGTAGTTTTATTCTTTAAAGATTATTACAGTTTGGGTTACTCTGCCTTGACAGTGTCCCTTTGATTTACACAGGGCTCTCAGTTCAAGCCTGGTATGTTTGATTATTGCAGCACACATGGTTAGTAATGCCCCTGCTGTTGTGAGGCCCCCTGATAGAAGACCATATGTGTTACAGAGGAAGTGCATTTCAGTGTCTTCATTGATTGTCTGTAACTAGGAAACATACAAACTTTCAGTAGAAATATTTCACTTTTGCTGTGTATATTTCAAATCCAGGAATTAGCTTGATGAAGTTTCAAGAAGACAGAGACATCCTCTCTTTTTGCCACTATTAGAAGTGCAACAAAGTCAATTTGGCACTAGGAACGCAGAGTTTCAGGGGACCAGGGGAGATGGAATCACCACATCTCTGCATGTTCTCTTAATTTAATTTTTTAAGAGAATCTCTTCTCTTACTTGGACTGAATCTTCATTGCTTAAGAAAGTTGAGGAAGGCGATATTATCCAAAAGTATGCATACTGAACACCTAGTACTTCTATTAAACTTCAGTGTAATATGTGAGAGTACTGAGTGTTGTCAGATGAAAGGATAACTGGTCCGTCATTAAACTTCTTCATGTCCTTTTAATCTCTTTTATGAGTTCAAAATGACACAGACAGCAAGTACTACCGTATTCACAGTTTGATGTGGCAAGATGTCCTGTATACTGTTTTTAAAATATTTTAAGAATATCAGTTGCTAAATAGAAGCAAAATCACCAGTGAATCGCTATCGTTGACAAGCTGGCAGTGAAGTAGTTCTGCAGAGCAAGAATTGCAGTTGGTATCTTAAGATGTGAGGAATTTGAAATTGTTGTCAATGTATGTTTTAGTTTGCATACGTATGTACACACACTTAAAAAGGTTATATATGTATAAAATCTTCTACTGCATTCTAGGCAAAACTGGGAGGAAATTTTCAGAGGAAACTTAAGTAAGAAAGTTAAGCTTTATATCTCATAAATGTTTTAAGAACTGTGTAAACATTAAAAACTTCTAAAAATCTGCCAAGACACTTAACAGGTATGTCCAAATCCTTTGTAGATCTGTCCTTTAATGCCCAGCAGCTGTTCTGCCTATACCTGCAGTACTTTGAGCATCTTCCCAGATACTGCAATAACTGTAAAAGGTGATGAGGATTTTTGCAGTTGTTCTGAGAGCCAGCTGGAGGTAACAACCGTGTTGGATATACTGGTGCTGTCTTTGTAACATCAGAAATAAAAATATTTCCATTGTTACTGTGAAAAATTTTAAAATCATTTACATGTAGTTCTGTGAAAACTACAGTAGAGTATAGAAAATGAGTTTTTGGAAGTTTTAGCAGAATTGAAAGGTTGATAGTTACTTTGCTTTAGAAGAGCAGTGGTTGCGACACAGCCTGTGCATTTCTGAACATATTTTGCAGCTACATCTCATGCAAGGAAAGAGGTCCTTGGCTCCTTTTTTTTCCCTCTGATCAGTTTCCATGCTTCTGAAGTAGCCAGAATAGGATGTGAAGCCAAGCAATGCAGGGATGGGCTGTGATGCTGCTTTTACTGACATCAGTGATGTGCTTGTGCCTCATCCAGATCTCTGGTGTTTGGTAGTTTTATAGTCAGTGTCTTGGTATCCAAAAAACCGTGGAGTGGCGTTCCGTGGCAGCAGAGCAGCATGGAAGACTTCATGGAGTGAGCTGTTACTCAACTGCAGATGACTTACTCAATTACGCATTTTCATTTAGAAAATGAACATAGTGCATGTCTGTTGTATTTGAAGGAAATACTACCCCAGTGAGCCATAATGGAAGATTAGGTCAGTGAGATCTGGAGCCAGGATATCTAACTTTAATCAGAACTTGTTGTGAAGCAGCTTTGATAGCATCTACAGTTGACATCGAGTTCTATAACTGGGCAGAGATCACTTCAATAACAGGCACCCAGCAGAGACTTCACTGTACAGTGAAGAGGCTGTTCTAGTTCTAAGCTTCTTTTTGTCTTGCCTACTTCTACCATGTTCTATTTCTGCTTGCCATTTACTTCCATTTGGAGAGAGATGAAGTCATTAACTGCAGTTTGTGTTAGCTTGCTGAAAAGAAAAATCAACGTTCTTGTTTTTCCAAAGTGAAACGTTTGACAAGGAATGAATTTTTTCACTTCAGCTTCCCTGATTCATAGCACTTTCTGTGAACTGTTCCATAGACCAGATTGTGCCTGGAATGGGGAGGGAGGGCGGAAATCTGAAAAGAACCCTCTTAAGCTGATTTTACAGCTGCAGTGATGAACTGAGTCTGCCTCAGTGAGCCCACAGGGAACCAGTCTTGCATGTGAAATGAGAATGTGCTTTGTGACAACCGTTCTCACTGACACATGAAGAGTGTACCTAACAACAGGTAGCAGATAGCTAGAAGTACTTTTCTGGAGCATTTCTTTTTTCAAGTGCCTGTGTTAGAGACAGCCCTCTTGGCCACATACATGTTTCTGTGAGCTGTGTCACAATTTATCTGTTTCCTCTTGGGAGAGGAAGATCTGCAGTACTCGCATTGCTTTGGCTGTCTTGGTTTAAAAATTTGACAGAAAGTCCATATCACAGTAAGGGTGGGTCACTTAAGAGTAGATAAATATGACCTGTTTGAAAAAATTGTGGAAGATGAAAAAGTGCTAGCAAGCCTCACTAATATATATTCTTTTAATAACTAAATTAACAGAACAAAACCCTCATCTAACAGTCCTTAAAGGCATTTTAATAAATGTGCCCATCATTAATGTTTCCTACAGCTAATGATGGTGACTCTGTTTCTGTGTATAAAGCTTACTAACTTTTACCTAAAGTCTGCCTGGGAAAGTGCTTTGAAATAATACCATTCCATGTTAAATGGCAGATATTAACATGTCTGAGAGGAATCACAAGCTTGTTAATCACAAATGAGCTGAACTGGTTCCATAACCCTATTGATATTCCAGTTTGCTCTGCGTGTGTGGTAGTGTTGATGCTCCCTTTAGCTGTCAAGATAAGAATTGCAAAACCTTGTTTCACTTATCTTGTAAAAACTTCCAAAATTCCACTCACTAATTTTGAGTTATTTCAGAACCTTTTGCAGTTTGGTAGTTGAAGGCAATATACTAACATGCAAAATGGCATAAAATTCACGGGGCCAGATACTGTGCCAGCTTCTGGGTATACATGCTATGTAATTAAGAATGTTTTCTATGTTATCCTTCAGCTCTGGTTGTACAGTCCCCTTAGTTCTTTCAGATCTGATGGGCTCTTAGTTTCACCTCCTCATTTAAGGAAGACATTCTCATTATCAGCTGCAACAAACGAGCAGAGAGAAGGGAAGAATCACAGGGCCTGATGCACAGTTCTGCTGAGGCGCACATGTTGCTTTGGGGACCTTGGCCTTCATTAGTTCTTTGTAGTCTTAATTATTAGCTTCTTGGAGCTAGGGTTCCTGCTTGCTCTTTTTTTGGTAACCTTCTGACTTTACTTATACTCCAGGAAGTATAAGTTCAGCTGTAAAGCTCAGTTTTCTCCTAAGAATAACTAGGTAAGGGATTGATTATTTGTTTGATAAGAGCACTTCATAACAATCATACTTAATTAAACTTAGCAGCTAAGTCTACTGTTTTGCTACTGGATGCACGTACACTTGTCTCTGCAGCCAGCTAGAACCTGCTGGTTAATGTTTCATCTGCCTGATAAACAAATAACACAACGTGTTGGAACAACGCTGTGTTTACTTTTAATTGTAGTACCAGAATCTTTGCATAATTGACTGTGATTATTCTGGATACAATGATTCATTGGTCTTAAATAGGGTTGAAAAAAGTAGTTAAAAAAGAGGCAGAGAGAATTACCATTAGACGTTCCTATGCTTCACGTAGATGTTTGGCCTCTGATTTCTAAATCTTTGCTGTTTGTCATGTAAAATTCCGATCCAGAGCAAAGGGCCATGAACCTTTTAGACTGTGCTTTCTCTTAGAGGATTCTTTGAGAAAGGTGTTGTTATATTCGCAGTACTGAATGGGAGAATTCGGAGCAATAAGAGGAAAAATGCTTTGTCTTAGGTCAATATTGATTTCTGCAGATGAGCAAAAAGGCAGGAAGAGATTTCCTGATCTAGCAAAGTATCCTCTAGGTAATACTTCCTTTCTTAAGATCTCTGGAACTATGCTTCAGTAGCTTCTGTTCTCAGGTATTAATTATGCTAGCTGGAAAGGGAAGATTTACAAGAGCTTTACAGAGCTTTTTGTCTTTACAAAGCTTTTTATTCTGTAAAATATTTAGTCTTTCTAACTTCTCTTGTACATGTTATGTCAGAATGCAACTTCCTTCCTTGACCATGACAGACTTTCTGTTGAGGCCATCACTGCTGGGAAAAGTCGAGTCCCCTGTTTTATGTTTTTTGAGGACCTGGCCGCAGCTGGGACTTGTGGCTGTTTTTGCTGCACAGGTTTGGCAATCTGTCCTCTGTGATATGAAATTAAAGGGCATGTGGAATATACTCCCTTTTAAAATGTGAAATACTGTTGATCAATTAATTGATGTATTTGTAAGGAACAGGACTTGAAATTCAGCAGGATCTGGGAGCATTGCATCTTTCAAAGGGCGCTTCAGCTTCTCTGCATGTCCCTTTTATTCTTTGAAGCCATTCAAAATCTTAACTATGTATTTTCTCGTGCATCCATATTACAGGCTACCAAGCTTTATCATAGAAAAAACAAGTAGCAGTTATCAACTAACACTAAGAATATGCATTTCTTTTTTTTTTTTAGGGAGAACAAGTTCTACTGGCATTTGAAGCTCGTATTTCCTCACTGTCATGCTGAGTACACTTTAAAACGGTACAGAACTTGAAAAACAGATTTTTATAAAGTTTAAATTAATCTGCTGAAGTTGAATTGCAAAACATTTTGATCAGTTCTTATCTAGTTCTGTTACGTAAGGTAAACTCGGGAATTAATTTTAGTCTTAATTAAAAGGGCATTTAAATTTTTAAAAATGTTGAAAAGTTGTATAGTCCTTTCCTCTTTGAAAGCTAGCAGGCTTTCCAAATCAGTCAGAATGTTTGGTTGTTAATCCTTTTCTCTAAATAAACAGCAGCTTGTGTATTCATAATAGCAATACCCATACACCTAACATACTCTATTCTCATGGAGCAGATGTTCAGCAAGATTTGCCATCCCTCCTTGCCTGCACTCTGGAGCTGACCTTCATATAGGGTGAAATGGTTGCATTGTTTGCTTTGTAGGAAAGCCCACGAGCACATTTTGAAAAGGCTGAAAAATAAGCTTTTGTTGACAAATCTTTCTCCTTTTTTCCTAGCCTGAAGGGGGGTGAGAAATATGCCCTTGTCTGCTTCTAGAGCTGTAGAGGCAGCATGTTTCTATTGCAGGGTTAGAAACTAGAGATGCATCTGTATACTCCTTGTATATGCCTGTGAAATTCCAGTGCTGAAATGGAGACAAAGCTGTCGATGTCTATGCAGTACTGGTACACATTTATGATCCTCCCATAAACTACTCAATTGTGCCACTCTAGCGTGCAAATATACAGGTTCCTCCAAGTGACTCATAATAGATTTTTGTGTACATGATGAACCATGTCTCACATATTTGATTTTTATCTCTGGTGAAAGGGTGCCTGATGATAAAACACTCACTGATATCCTTAAGCCGTACATTGATCCAGTGGAGTCAGATCCTGTAGTTTGTCAAAGGTGTGTATTGAATAACTTTTCTGCCTATTTCATCTAATGCACTAATAAAAGAAGGGAATGGTTCTGAATAAATACCTTAAATTAGCTGCACTTTCGTCTTGCAGAGCTGAGTTCCCAGTCAACAATACATGTGATGAAAATCACCCTAACATTCACCAACCAACAAACCCTGGGGTATAACCACCAAATTTAAACCAGGAAAAGATTAAGAAATCGGCTCCTGGCATAAAGATCAAATAAAGTAACTAATTCTGAAAAATGTAACCATAATTAACCTCAATCAAGGGGACAGTAAATCTTTTCTTTAGAGTAATTAGAAAAACATACTAGTAATTATAACCCTCATTTATAGGAAATACTTAGTATGTGGCAAACTGTCTTCATGAAAAAAATACATTCTTCTGGCTGTTGACAAGCAAAATATATCCATCTCTTATGGATGATAAGAAGAAAAGTCATTGTATATCACTGTTTCTTCATCTTTACTGCATTTTTCTTTTCAGATTAAAAATCTATACAGCATCTCCTCAGTCAGATGTACAAATTTTAATGAAAATAGAAAACAGGAGCCGAAACTCTGTCAGGTAAGATGGTTCTTCAGTTTGTGTGCTTACTGATTAAAAATAACAAAAAGAAATAACACATTTCTTAGTCTTTTCAATATTATGATTGGAGATTACATAATCTCATGGATTAAACTTCAGTGAGTAATTACTAGCTGTCTTGAAAATTATTCAGCAAAAATGCTATTTCTTTGTCTCTTACTATGTCAACATTGAAAAGAACACTGAAAAGAACAGTGAAATTTCAGTGCAATTATTAAGTGTGCCTGTACCTGAGCTGCTTCAGCAGCAGCCCTTACCAGTATAACAGAACATAGGTTTGTGTTAAAGTGCTAAAAAACTGTAGACGTCCATTCCCTTCTGGGAGTTCCTCTGTGGATATGTTAACCTCCCCAAGAGAGTTGAAGTGATAGTTGAAGAGAGTTGTTTTTTTAAATCACTGCAGCAAAAATTGTGTATATCAGAATCCAGTCACTGCATTTGAAATTATACATTTTTCTCAAAGTTACCAGCTCATTACTCTTCATGTTACCATATTTCTGGGTGTGGGCTTTTGTCTCCAGAATTCAGACTTGTGCAGAATTGTTTTCTTTGTTTCCAGAACAGAAAATAATCCTGAACTTTAAGGAAATAATTTTTGCTGGTTTAAATACCATTTTGAACACTCCACCCTGTTGTCATTGTTACTGGAAAGGATATGTATCAGCTTAGTATCATAGTTTATTGTGGTTGACCAGTGATTCCTAGTTAGGCATCTTAAAGTACATTCTTGTCTTCAAATGTAACAAATGTAAATAATATGCTTCCCTGAAACATGATATGTTATTTCTAAGGGCAGAATAAAGGTATATTAAAAGAATTTTAGTTGTAACTGAGCTTCCTGTTTGTGCTGTATTTTTCCCCAATAACATTTAAAAATGTGTAATGTACTTTGAAATTCAAGTTCAAACTGTTAATGATTTTGATTGATTTTTTTTTTTTTTTTACAATCATTATTTGAAATATGGTTGTAACATTTACCATCAGAGTTGCCAGCTAGAAACCTGTTGGTTTTAAGTGAATTTGAGGATACAGAACCATGGTTCTTACACACAGGGAAAAAACATGAAATGCCTTGGGCTGCTCAGTACCCTGTGTCTGAGGGTTACAGGTGTGGGAATAATGAGTTTTCATTTGTGGACACTGAAATTGTCAGGTACCAGCTGTTTCAACTGAATGTTCAGAAGTCCCTGGGGCCTGATGGATTTTGTCCTGGAGTACTGAAAGACCCATTGGATGTTACGGCAAGGCCTCTCTTGATCATGTATTAAAGGTCTTGAGAGTCTGAGGAGGTCCCTGCTGACTGGATGTCATGGTTTAGCCCAGCAGGCAGCTAAACACTGCACAGGCACTCAACTCAACACCCCACATCCCCAGTGGGATGGGGAAGAGAATCAGGAAAAAAAAAAAAGTAAAATTCTTGTTTTGAGATAAAGACAGTTTAATAGGACAGAAAAGTAAGGGATGATAATAATGATAAAATAATTAGAATATACAAAACAAGTGATGCCCAATGCAGTTGCTCACCACCCACTGCCCAGTTCCAGCCAGTTCCCAAGTAGCAGCCCTTGTCCAGCTTTGCCTTTAGTTTATACACTGACTATGTGTTTATATGTTATGGAATGTCCCTTTTGTCCAGTTGGGATCAGCTGTCCCTGCTGTGTCTTCTCCCAGCCTCTTGTGCCCCCCAGTCTACTTGCTGGTGGGGTGAGGTGAAGAGCTGAAGAGACTTTGACAATATAAGCATTAGTCTTTCACATTTCCTTTTTTAGGAAAGAAGAAAAGTTGGTTTTGTAATAGCAGGTAAAGTTCACCTTTTGATCTTTTGAAGTGGAGTATTGTAAGTTTTGTAGAAGGCTTGGGAAAAAAAGACAGTTTAATATCAAAGTTGACTATTTCTTGTGCTCATCAGTTTTGTTGTTACTTAATCATTTTCCTCTTCTGAAGTCTCTATAATACTTTATTATTGAGAATTCTTCATGAAGTCAAATTAACTTTAATATTCTTAAGTTTGAGACTTATCTGTATTCCCAGAATCAGCTGTGTTGGTTGATAACAAAGTTGGAGTAGTTAGTATTTATCCCACTCAGAGAATGCAAAGTTTATAGTATAAAAAGAACTGTAGAAAGTTACAATAGAAGAGTGTTTTGACTTGAGAACTGCAGTTCCTCACTTGGAAATTATGTGAATCTCTTCGTATAAGTTGGCAGAGTAGGCCCAGCTGGGGCAATGCAGACAGGTCAAGGAAACAGCATATTGGAAGAAAATTCCTCCTCTGAAAGGAAAGAACAAAGTTTGTTTGAAATTATGGGATTGCTGTGTCAGCAGTAAATCATCTGTCGACATAAGCTGTGTCTGTGCCAGCAGGCACTCTCAGTGCAGTTGTGCCAGTGTAGTTGTTGTGACAGAGGCTCTATGAGGGAATTCAAATTTTTACTGTAGTTGCATTACAGTTAAGTAAGGGAGAATTTGTTTTGATTTCTTCTCCTTTTTGTTCCCCAACCCTGGTTAAATTAATTGGGGCAGTAATGGTCCTTATTCTATAAATCTATGCTTGGAATTGCAGTGGAAGTACTTGTGACTGAACCATGACCAGCTTGCTGCTTAGTGGCCTTGAGTATGGAACAAAAGCTGAGTGCTAACAGAGCTCTCGCACCTTTCTCCATCCACGTTTCTTTAACAGTGGGGATGTGTTAGTTTGTGTAGCCTTGAGTGCCACTGTCAGCTCAGAGTAATTTCTCATCCTGTGTCTCGCCACTCTGCAAGATTTTAGGCTGTGTGTTCCTGTACGTCAGAATGCTCTTCCATCGTTTTGTGGGCAGACTGAAGGAGTGGGATTGGTGTAGGCTACTAATACATCTAAGTCTACATGAATGTTGTGTTATCCACCACTTTATGACCACCAGAAGAAGTTCTGCTCCACAAGCACGAGATACTAGAAAAGCTGTAAAAATACATTGTTAAATCAAATGTTGTTTTTAGGCTTAGCAGAACCTTTTCAAAAAAGTACTTTTCATAGTTACAATTGCATATTATTGAGGAAAAGCAGTGGTGTTTTGGAGAGCATCTAAGCAGGATTATTATAGGTTACAAAATGTTAGTCTTTTAGTTTTAAGATAAGTATGCTACAGAAGGATTTTAGTATTTCCTGCCATTGTTTATGAAACAGGAGTTTGTGGTTTAGTTTTGGCTGTTTTCTGTGTTTCACAGCAAATGGCCCTTTTAGTTTGAAGGTCCTTTGTAGAATGCTTTAAATTTTTTGGGTCTTTTTTCTCCAAAAATTCTAATTAACCACATAGTACAGATTTCTGCTTTCTCACAGTTTTCTGCAGAACTTCAGAAAACCACTGTTGTGCAGGTATCATGGATAGCTGCCAAAGACGGTGCTTCCTTTCCTCAAGCTACGTGTCTTATCATCAGTGGGGACGGCTCTTAGAAAACGTTGTGATAAGCTCTTATTTCTGTCTTCTCTAAAACCAGCTTGTAAGAATTGCTTTCATTATTAATTAGTAGCACTCCACAGTTACCTGGCGTAACCGAAAGCATAATTTCTCCTCATGTCCTCTCCTTCCTACCTGTTATCTAATGCTCTATAACTGTTAGTTACATTTGATAGTCTTCTCATTAACTACATGTACTTTATGAGGAATCTTATGAAAGAGGATTTGAAAAAATGAGCGTTATGCTATTATCTTCTTCCTTTAAAACCTTGGAAAAAATCTGCATTTGAATGGGTCAGAATAGTTTTCCATTTGGTACTGCTTGCTTCTATCACCTGTTATGCAATGTTTAGTTGGTGATTGGTGTCCATTCTCTCCTCAGCTGTAACTATTCCAAGAAAGGTTTAACTGCTGCCTCTTGGATGATTTTTACAGTCTGCATTCTTTTATAAGTAGTATTTTCTTTCTTCAGGATAGATTAGTGTCCTGACTATCTTCAGACCTTTATTTGGGATGCCTTCAAAGTGACTTCATATGGTAAGAATATTGCTTTTTCCACTAAGGAAAGGAAAGATGCAATGGCTAAATTATACAGTCTGGTTTGGGAAATACACGTTCTCATTTTCCTGAGGATAGCCTTATCAGGCTTTGTGTAACAAAAAAACCCCAAACCGAAACAGCCACCAGCCCCTCCCAAAAAGAATTCCGAAATCCAACAGACCCTTGGTATTTGTCAATAGTAAGTTAATAGTCAAAAGTTGGGGTTTTTTGTAACTACAGATACTTAATGAAAAATTTATTTACTCAACCTTATCATATAAAATGATCCTATTTCTACAAGAGAAATAACTGCAACAAACTTAATTTACAGTAGATACTTTGGTATCTCTTTTACTGGGTTCAGTAACATCTTGCACAAATCTAGTTTAGATACTTTACTCTTTAATCACATGCATTTAGTTTAATAGAACTAAAAAATAATGCTTTCTTAAGGATCAATGTTAAGTCTTTTGTATAGTAATGTTCTTTTTTGCCTATTCCAAATGGCGTGTGAATGTTTTTTCAGAATAAGTTGTTGTAGAGAACTTTTTGGGGATTTGAAGATAGGAGTAGACACTGACAGGATATTTAGATGCCTGGAAAATATAGTCTGGTTGGCCTTAAGAGCTTTGCAAAGCCCACTGCTTTCAGTGGACCACATCCTTGAAGGAGCTGGAGTACAGAGTGTTACCAGATTGTATCCTGTCACTTTCCTGTTGTAAAACTTCCTCACCATACAGGGATGTATATAGAATCAGTTGTAGAATTGTTTTCTCTGTCAGTAGTACTGCTGCAGCTCATCCTTCAATTACTCAGAAAGCAAAAAAAAAAAAATCAAAGGAATTTTTGTGCCAGTTCCAGCGTCAAGGTGCTTCTTACTCTCTGTGGTGACACTGGCTGGTGCACATGAGAACACTGGCGCGTTTGCCACTTATTTCTGGTGGACCACAGAGTAGAAAATCTGCTAGACAAGTATCAGAGGTTCTTCTCTACTGAATGCCATTGCTTTATGGTGGTGAAGACTTGCTTTGCTTTAACTGATTCAATTCAGTTGCTTCCCAGAAGGCTGGATGATGTTAGTAATTCTGGAGCACTTCCCTGTCTCAAGATCAGCTGGCAGAAATGAGAGTTATTTCCTTGGATGACTGAGTTTCTGTGCTCAAAGAGAATTTTCTTTTGCAGTCTGTTGTTTTTAAATAACTAAGGGTTAGAGGACATCAGTAGGTCTCAGTAGTCACAGTAATAGATTTAGAAAGGTGAAGCTTTTTGCTTTAGTATGTGCAGATAAGCCAGCAGACTTTTGGATAATCATCTTGGAATTCAGAAAGTAGTAGAAGTGTAATGGAACTAAATCCTTTTTAATGTAGTATTTAGAATCTTTATGTCCCTATCCTTAAAAATGTCTATTAGTTACCTGTTTTGTCAGTGATTTTAAGATTATAGAAAAAGCTGTTATATTGAAATACATTGAAGGTAGCCTCAAATATTGATATGTTAGTGTTTCCCTTAATTTTTCATACTGTCTTATAGGGCACTTCCTTCTGCATTAGCATTTATGAGTAGCTTCATGTAAAACCAAGACAGCATATAGTCTGCTTTCTGCTTTTCATACAAAACTCAGTTTCTTTAAAAAGTCACTGCTCTTAGTGCAGTACATGGATCAGTTCTTCTTACCATCTTATTACAACCTTGTTTCAAAAATAGTACTTCATCTAGCAAAACAAATGTGCTAGAATTGGCATGTTTCAAGCATAATTTCATCCTTTGCATTTTCTGCAAATGTTGAAAAATGTGGGCTGGTGTATTTAAGATTCTCTAGTCTTACCCTGGAAGCAATTTCTTTTCACATTTGTGTAGTAGGTGATATACATGAGACTGGAATTAAGGATACAAATCCCTGGTTGAACTGCTGGCCTTGGCATGAGTTGGAACAGACCCCAAGCTGGCTTTAACCTACGCCAGAAGATTGACAGTAGAATTCATTACTCCTCTCTAGCTTGCAGCAGCTGGCACAAAAGGAGCTCTGCCAGCTTTACAAAAGCAGGGAGCTAGCTCACAATAGTCATTCTTCACTGCATAACTGTAGTCAGGCACTGGTGACTTTGGTCTGTTCAAGGGGAAATAGAATTTGGTCTGTTCAAGGGGACATAGAATTTGGTCTATAGTCTGTTTCTTAAACACAGCGTTCCTGTGTACTAATACTTGCTGCTTTTTTTTCCCAGAGTGCTAGATTTTGGGTCGTGGAGTTTTCCTATTAAAACTTCAACTTTTCTTACTGAATACTTTGTTACGTTTTCCTGCAGGTTATTTCAAGCTTTCTAGTTTGTTACTGCAGCCATTTCAGTGTCATTTTTCACATGCTCCTTCTTTATCTGAAAATCAGTCTCTCTGCTGACAAAAGCGATGCAGAGCAACAGATGCCAGGTTACACAGCTTTTACTGTAAAAAACACTCACTTTTCCTTCCTAGCTACTTACGTTTTTCATTGGAATCCTGTATTACACAACATAGATGGAAAGCAGAAAACTAGTAATTGCTGAATGTGTGTGTATGGTCTGAATCTGTAGCATGCATAGCTAAATGTGTCAGATGTCTGACTATAATTACTTGACCTTTCAGAAGATTTTTGGGATTATTCAAATAAAACCCAGAGTTTGTCTGTCTTACTATCTTGAGCAATCATTCATTTTTTTCTTGAAAGAGATTCCTTTATGAACCAGTTGACGCCTGTTTTTTTAAAAGTAACAATCCAGTGTTTTGTAACCCATGCTGAATTCTTTTGGATGAACTGTTTTATAATTAATGGTATTGCATTAGAGTTGCTAGAGTGTTGCTGACTGAGACATTTATTGCAGAAAGATTTATTTGAAGTCATAGCCTCCGCTCCCAAATTCTGCTGTCTGTATTGCAGCAAGTTAAATTCAGACAGCTTGCAGAGGAGGAGTACATACGTAGAGAGATGGAGGATGAGATAACAATAAAAGTGTCGCAGTTGGCTTCAGCCAGTGGTTTGACCTGTCCGGTCATGTAGTGGTGTTCTGTAAGCACCACAAGCAGACCCTCAGACCTTCAGACCCTTCATGCTTGCAAAAAAGGTAGGCAGACCTCAAATTCTAAAACACAAAACTACACAGTATCCTCTTTTTTTGCATCATAACTGGGCTTGAAGCATGGGAGCGGCCTACCCAGCACATGCACAGGCAGATTTTCTGTCCTCTCTCCTAGGAAATATGCATCTAGGAAAGGCTTTTTCAAGAACAAATCTTGCAGTTTGCTCCAGCCTGCCATCTCTACTGGGGAGAACTGGCCTGTATGTATGTACTATGTAACATATGCATAGTATGGAAAAAACCTTCATGGAAATTCATGTACTGTGTAGTATGCAGTACATATACTGCATATAAAACAGACTTGAAGGCAAGAAAACAGGCTATGAAATTCAAGAAAATATTGCAGTTGGAAAAACCCTGTTGAATAATGTGTTGCCCCTTGGCTGAGGGAAGGAGCTGGTAAAAATGAGCTGTAAAGCAGAAGTAATGTTCAAACTATTTGTCCTATTCCAGTCCAGCATAAGTGTCATGAGATGTGTTGAGGGGTTTAATTCAACTGTGTGGGGTGCTGTTAAAATATTTTTCTGAAGGAAAAGGAGGATTTTCTGCTGGTTTCTTGGAAGAAAAAGACGTGATGAGATGCTATCATAAAGTTTGCAGAGTTTCTCAATTTTGGGGACCAGGAACATGGGGAGGTTGAAGTAAGAGGCTTCTAGAAGCAAAGATACAAACTCTGTCCTGGGCTTGAAGCGATAGGCTGAACTTGGAATCTGCAGTACTGTGAAACATGGCATCACAACCATCACTGTTTTCACAGAGGCAAAGTAGAGGAAAACTTCTTTGTGTTCTTGTCAGGAAGGAGAAAACCTGTTATTTCCTCCTGATGCTGCCAAAGGGGAATCCCTCTGGTTTTTTCTCTTTCTTGACGGAAATGAACAAGGGCTTATTGTTTCAATGTTTGACCTTCCTGCTTGTTTGCCAAGAGAATAATTTGTTTTCTTTAATTCATAGCTTTTCCTTTTCATTGTAAAGCGTTAGTAACCCATTACCTTAATGGAAGATTTATGGCACTGTGATTCCCATGCAAATAAGTATAAGTTTGTGTATGTTTCTACCACTCAGTACAGAGTGTTAAAGGTATTCAGGCTCTCTCCCTATGAGCCAAATTTGGAAGTTAATATTTGCTATCTAGGGATTCAAAATAAGAGAGATATCAATTCTTCCTGAAGTGGTAGTTCATTAAATTAACCCAAGCATAATAGCAAAAGTATTGCCAATTTACAATGACTGATTTCTCATCAGTTTTATATTTCTCTTTATTTTACCAGTACACTGCTTGCTTTCATTAATTTGTCAAATGAGATTTAACCTATTAGTTTTCTGAGCTTTATGTATTGCATCCTTTGATATCCCCTGGTGTGATCTGTACATCTTAAAATTATTTACAGGTATGTTCCATGAGGCTCTGTAACAGAGTGCTGTAATTAAACTAGACTTACAGCATTGGCTTTTTCCCTGTGATCATGCCAGTATTGTATTAATGGTACAAGTTTCATATTTTGACTTCCCTGCATTTTTGGGGAACCGTGCACAGCTTTTACTTGTACTAAATATGCCACTGATACCTTTTCAGTTTCTGAAACTTCAGGCATTCATCTGCAGTAGTCAGCTCACTCTCTTATTAATAAGAACTTTCGCCTTGTGAAAATTTCATACTGGCTTTAGGCCTTCTGGCTATCATTAACTCAGGTTGTTTTGGTGCTTTATCTAAGTCATACAGTAGCCTTACAAGATAGTGATGTACCTTTTTTCAGTATCTCAGCTCTATAACATTTAAAGAGTTGTAAACCTTGAGCTTTTGAGCAGTTTGTAAAGCTGCCTGGCTTTAGAAAGCAAGTAAATTCCCTTGTGTGGAAGGAACTATTGCCGTGATGCAGTTGAATTATAGTATCTTTACTTGCTGCTGGATTTTTGTTCCTTCTTTTCATTATGTCATAAGAGATGAGGAAAGTATTTGCATTCTTGAAATTCAGTATCACTTTATTTCTGTATTCTTTGAACCAAATTCTGCCAAATGCAAGAAACTGACATTTGCTGGTTTCACATTTTCCTTTTGTTTTGTTGTACTTTCTTTTATAACTAAAAGATGCAGAATGTTCTGTACTTCAATTAATCTTTAAATCATTATTGTGCGTCCTGAATCCTTTTACCACATCACTCTTAAAGCTCAGTCCACTAAATTGTTGCACCAGTTGCCTTATCTCCTTTATGGGTTCTGCCATCAATTGATACATTTTTCCATTATTGTCATTAAACAGCTTTTACTCTGCTTTTTTTCTTTGTGCAATTGCCTCATTCTCAAGAGGTTTAAACAAGGACAGCCTTTGTGCTTCTATCGTGATGTACTTGTAGTGTTATTTTGCTTATCTCTTCTTTCTGCTTACTATTTTCTAGGGTAAAAGTGAACAAACCATTAAATCTTTCTGGACATCTACTATTGTGTCAAATAATTCAGGTGACAATTGGTGTTCCTGCTGTCTTCACCTGGGTATTATTTTTTTCTTCCAGGATGTTTTAACTCCCTGAAATATGTTAGTAATAAGAGGGGGTTTGTGAGTTCAGTTTTTCTTTTCCCCATTTTTGCACTTGAGTTTTTAGCAGTTCTTGGATTTCCCTAGTAGCAGAGCCTCTTACAGCCCATAAATGAGAGGAGACACTGGATTGTTACACCTGGTCTTAAGATGGTCTTTGTTTGAGGATGACCTGTGGCCAAAATATGGCAAGAAAAAGGAACAGCTTCATGATTTTCTCGTTATTTAGATGTACCTTTATGTATTCTGTGTATGTAGGTGTAGTTAGAAGATGGTCATAATATCCAAGATGCTTTCCTGATATGCTGGCAACTTTTCTTCCTGTACTTTTTTAGTTGGTTCTTAGCAGGACTTGTGGTCCCAATGGTTTCTAAGAGAAGGTTTCTTGCTCTAATTTTCCTTTTTTGTTTCCAGAAAAAGCACATTTTTGATGGAAGTGTTACTTAAGATGGGGATTTGACTTGAAAAGGGATTGGCCGGGCATCTGGTCTTTATCAGTATTGGTTGAGTTATGCAAGTATCAATAGTATGGAGGAGAAGTTAGTGAACATTTGTTGAGGCAAATTATGGAGCCCCTAGACCAGGAGAAGAGACATAACCAAGAGTGGAAGGAGGAGCTAGCAGGTTTTATATATTTGTGTAAACTGTAGTATAATTTTTTTCGTGTTAAAATATCAGCTCGAATTAGGTTCCCATCCTCCTTCTTTAAAAGAGTTTTCAGACAGAGTACTCTTTCATACTGTTTTGCTGTTGATAAGAGTTAGTTATAAAGGAAGTATTACAGCAAGTCTTTTGTTTGTTTGTTTGTTTCTAAGATCTCTGATGGTTTGTTCATTGAATTTTCTAATTTTTTCATGTATATGGACTAATAAAATTTACAATCTTAGGCTTTTTAGAATGTCAGAATCCTAGTGACAAGGCGAAGTACATTGTGTCAATATATTGCATTTATTTTCTGCCATACAACTTTATTTTCTACCATACAACCTTCATTTCATACCTAATTCGAGCGCATTTCCCTACTTCCATGTTCACCAAATCATAACCACACGAAGAGGTTATTCACCACTTAGGAATGAAAGTCCATCTGTTAGTTATTATCTTTGCTGTACTGCAGCACTTCAGAATGAATGCTTGGGAGAGACTTTAAATGCCGTACCCACTCTTTGCCCTCTTCTAAGCGAATGCCGATACCTAAGAAATGCTACTCTCTTTGGTCTGGGGAAAAAAAAAATCCTTCGTTCTTCCCATAAGTTAGCATAAGTTTGGTTGTGGATTTTTAAGACTAGGCTCAAAATAGATAGCATGATTTATTGTATCTGAGTTATGCCAAGTAAATACCTCGATGTTTCCACTCAGTTCTAGGAAGAAAAATCATCTTTGTTTAAAATATGTGCAAGGGGTTTAGTTGATCTCTTTCACAGGAAAATCATGAACGTCATTATACAAACATGCATTTTAGTAATATTTACAGTTACTTAGATAGCTAAAACTTGTTTGTTCTCTTTTCAGTGTCTAGAAGACTAAACTAAAGAAATAACATGGTTGCAATTCATCTTTAATTCCAAATTGCAGATTTTTCTTTATTATTATTAAAATAAAAGTTCCTGTAGATGACATTCAGGAAAACCTGATCAGCAGGGAATTTCCTGCTGTCTGAATTGAAGGAGACAAGTTACGCCACTGCAGTGATAGCCACAGGCACCATTTGAGGGGAACTTGTTGTGATGTAGTGACCTAATGCGGCATTCCTGCCTGTGGGAGACAGATTATGAGACTAAATTGTTGAATTCCTGGAAGGTGGTGGAATAACTATAGATAGTGAAGCTAGCCTTTGCAGAAACTCACAGATGCTATCAGAAGTGCAGACCCACATTAATTTTAGTATTTTCTGAAAGGTAACAAAGCTGTTCATAGAGCAAATAAAACAGTTTATATGGGAACTGATGTAGGATTGCTGAATCTTGCTAAATTTTCTCAATTATCACAATTTTTGTAGGCTTTTAAACTGCCTACTGGCAGGCAATTTCTATTTAATTTTTGTCCTTCAAAAAGAAGTTATTACTATTTCATTCCAGCTAAAATCAAAAGCTGTTGTCTGCTAAGATCATCTCTTTGTGGTCCCTATAAAGGGAGTCGTTTCTTATTAAAAAAAAATCCAGGCCTCTTTATTGCTTCGCGACATGGGCATAAAGCCTTGCTTGGGGCAAGAAAATAATCAGGAAAGTGTATCATTAGATGGTGGGTGTTGTTCAGGAAGGCTGAGGGAAGGTATGGAAGGGAGAGAGAAAATATGTGGAAAGTAAATACCAGGGAGGAAAGAAGATTGAGAGAGAAGGTGCACTTCTCTGATCCACTGAGTACAGGGATCGGGAAGCCATAGTGCAGACAATTTGCATGAACTGGGCAGTGGGAGAAAAGAGAAAGCAGGGGGAGGGTTTAAAAGAAAGATGTGAAATTGGGTATTAAGGCCATGGTTGTGTTGGCGTGGTCTGTTCGTTTGGAGCCAGGCTTATCCCAAATCCATCCTGGCATGAAGAGCTGAAGGAGCTTGTTTAGGATGACAGCTTCAGTTAAGTTGGTTCCTGCAGCTGGTCCTGGAGCATGGAAGAGTCCAAGTGAAAGGATAAACTTATGCTGGTTATTAATTTTACTGGATTGTCACTTGAAATATACTGTGAAGGAAGGGCCTGAATAACATTGCAGCTCATTGTGGATTCTGCTGCTCGTTGCAGCTCTGCCTGTGGTGAGACCAATTTGCTGCACATACAGGAAAGGACCTACCATTCCAGTGTTATCCTACATCCTCAGCTCATCCTGGTGAATAATCATTACAGGAAGTTATAAGACTTGTAAAAATGCCATTTCATTTTTCTCCAAACCGGTATAGCCTTTTCATAAGTAAAAATTGAAAAGAGAACCTTACAGGGCAGTCTTCTTTTACCCATAAGTCTCTGTTGTTCACCCTCTGATGTATGACCTTGTTCTAGTCCTGGGATAAAATCGGGAAGATTTTTATCATGACAAGATGTTCAGAGATAACCTGAAAAATCAGTCTTGCTCAGGAGCTGTCCTTAATTAGACTTTGGAATTGATGTGACAAATACTAGTTTTGTTTTGAGATCTCTTAAGCACAGTCCAGGAAGCGGCCGGCAGGTGGATTAGCAGAAAACCTCAACTTGCACTTGTGTATGAAGTAGGGAATGTGGTAGACTGAAGTCTTGGATAGCACAGACAGCAACAGCCAAGTTTAAATAAGAGAAGCATTAAGCTCCTTTGTTATATTCTTCCTGAAGTTGACAGCCCACATTATGCACTAAGAATTTAAATGTTTTCTCTGTCACTGTCAACCAATAAAATTTAGTTTAAAAACAATAAAGATAAAGCTCTGACTCAGTGATCTAACACTTCAGTAATTTACTATCATAAAATAGTTTTAAGTACAAATGTTTTATCTTATGCCAAGCTGGACGCTAAAGATGTTTTGTCTAAAATATGAGATAATGGAAAGTGTATTGTGGCATGTGAATTACTTTAGCCTCTTGGTGGTAAATGTTTGCTTAACCATAAAAGAACGTGTTGAGGTCCTTGCCAAAGGAAAGGTATTGCCATACTTTGCATTTAAGGTACTGTAAATAAAGCAGTAAATATGTTTCTTTTCATGTATGTTAATACACAAGTTATGAATGCATTCATTCAATAAGAAATATACTGTTATCCCTTTTAAAGGGTTTCAGTAAGAAGAGGTCATAATTACTTTGGCTTGAGTGAAACATGAAACCAAATATTTTCATGATGATTTGAAGTTGAATATGAGAGAATTTTTGCTCAAACTAAGTCTCCCTTAAATCCCAAGAACTCAAATCCTGTTTTACCCTCAGTATTCTAGTTGTGTGCTGACTCCTGATGTACTGCTCTTAATCACACATTACTGTAAATCATTAAGTGTATGAATCCTTCACCATCCAGTGTTGGTTTTGGCAAAAGAAAATACAACTGCATAGTATTTTAATGATCAGAGGAGGTACAGCAGCCATGGGCAATACTACACGTACTGCCTGCAGTATATTTGGTTTTGGACTTAATTTGCCTTTAGCTGATAAAATAGCTTAGTGGTAATTTAATAATGCTGATTGCAGAAAGAATTGCATAACTCGGATTGCAGTGTGATAATATAAGAGCATCCTTTGGATGCTGCTCTTATAGGAAGTGAAAGCAACAGGGTCCCACCTTCAGAGGCCTTTGAAATACCCTTCCTTTCCCTAAAATCTCACATCCAGTTTTCCAGTTAGAGTGTTGGGAGAAAATATTACAGTCTGAGGAAATAATTGTGCTCAGAGAGCTTTTTGATATTTTCTTTTCCCAGAAAATGTATGTTATGTCCTTGCTAGTATTAAAATCCAAAATAAACTTCCTGTTATTTTTAAGGTACAATGAACTGGATGCCAGTAGAAGCCTCTTAGACAATTTGAAAGGCAAAGTAATAATTGAGTATCCAACATTATTTGTGGTCTTGAAAACACTGAAGAATGACATGGTGGTTCTTGGCAAAGGTGAGCATATATATATTTCCTGTTATGCTATACTTAGATATTTTACTTACAGAAACAGTAATTAAGGATATACCTATTAATAATGTCAGGAATGGGCAGTATGTTTTGTATTTCACTCTGAATCAAAACAATTGCTATAAAAAAGCTATTATGAATACTTTGTCTTAAAAATACTGACTGATGACCTACATCCATTAGCTGTGTTGTATGTGTTTTTCTAACTTTTTTTACTGGTACTTTATTCTTTTTCTAAAAAAATATTTATAGCCTTTAAAGTAAAACAACTCTTCAGACTTGTGCTAATTTTTTTATGTAGCAAAGTCAGGCTGTCTGGGGAAGATGAGTTTCAAGTAAGCCTGGTAATCTTGCATCCTAGCATAGCTCCTAACTTTGGACAAATAATTCTGAATTGTGGGATATTTATTAGGAATCATAATGGAAAAGTAGGTTTTGGGGTGGGTTAAAAGCACAGTGTTATCTTTTGAAATTTACTTGAGGGAAAACTTTCATCTTGGAGTTAACTTGAAAGAGATTCCAGGTCTAGCAAGAATTGGTATTTTAATTTTTAAGTGAATTTCCGTTGTTCTCCCCAGTATAAAGGCTTTTCTTTCTGCAGCTGCTGAAATAGGGAATCAGTTCTCTTGTCTCCTAGTCCCCCACCTGGTCACCTTAGCTGTCAAATTCCATACTTTTCAGTGGTGAGCCAGCCTGTAATTTTTACAAATTTTTGAGGAAAAGCTTTGAGATATATTTGCAATTACTGTTTCCCTGTGGCAGCTCAATCATGGCTCTGTATCTATATGATTTAACTGAATAAATATGTGACTGAGAATATTGTACCAGTGATACTGAGCTTCCATGGATCTTGGCTGTTCTGGCTAGATTACACTGAGTGATCCACTAAGTGAGGGCAACCTGCTCTCAAAGATATGGCGTGTAAAAATTCATTGGGCTGTGCACTGCAAGGGCTTCTGAGAGTGAGACGGTGTGCCAGGGGATAAGGTAGGAGTGTTGTCTACATGACTGGGTCTACTGATACTCACCCTGGGAGTGCAAAAAACAAACACTGGAGTACATGAAACTAGGTATTTTTGTGTTTATCCATTGTTTCTTGATATAGATCCCTTGCTTTTCATTAGTCAGCCCTACCCTTATGATTTTGAGATCAGGAGGGAATTACAATTGATTGACTCATATACTTAATCTGAATGGGGTTGTTGTCATCGTCTCCTGAGCTAATAGGGAGGTTGTCCTTTTAAGGGTATAGATTCAAGTAAAGTGTTGATTGAACAACTATATTTTGAGGTCATGCTGCAGCAGCACCTAGCTGATTCTGTAAAAGGCAGAGAAGGGGAAGAGAGAGACAGTAATAGCTGGGGAAAGCTCTGTCACAGGGCAGGGCAAGTGTGTATCTTAAGGACAGTAAGCTTCCTCTGCTGCAGGGATCATTGGGTTAGCAGTCATCCCTGAAGCTGGTATTCTAGGAACACTGACAGCTATTTCCGGTTTTGAGAACTATTAGTTTTCTTTTGTTTTTCATTGTTGTTTTAACTGTTTCTATATATTCCATAAAAAAGAATTTAATAGCTCCCTATTGAGGTGTCTTGGGTATAACACAGCAAAAATTATGGCAAAAATATCATGATTTTTGCAACTTTTATCATAACTTATTTTTGTCATCTTCTCAGTTAGGATGACAAACTCAGCCTTGAGTTTGTTTTGGATCCTGTGCTCTTGGAATTTTTTCTGTTAAGAGTGGAAGCCTGTGACACTAACTTCAGATTCTTTCAGAAAAACTGTGTTCAGAACATGAATATAAAACTAGGAGGGCTTTTTTGTTGCTATTATTCTGTCTGAAGACAAAATACCACTTTTGTTGAAGTGTGTCACAATCAGTGTACTCTTCTGTTCTGTGTCATGTTTACAGAATATAGGAGGAAAAAAACCAGTTTTCATTTTGCTTTAGCAGTTGCATTCACAGATAATTGCTAAGAGTGCAAATCTTGAGTTCATCTCCAGACTGTCCGGGGAGAAATCTGTTGTAATCAGAGAGGTATTCTAGCCCCTTCCCATCTCCCAAGAAGTGACCTTTCTGCTACAGCATCTTCTGTGCTTCCTGCAGTCCAGTTTCTTTGCCATGTATGGCTTTTTGTATCAGTTGCATGCTCCTCCTATGCCATCCATCCTGCTCTTGCTTATCCTATTTCTACCAATACTGCCTTTCCTTTCTGCCTTACTTGTGCCCCTGGAGGGACACTTGTCTCGCTCAGAGCGCCTGTCCGGCTGACCTCCCTTTGCATTCCAGGCAAACAGCTGCCACATTGATGAGTGGATGTCTGGCAGGGTGTCTGCTGCAGTACGAGGGCTCAGCTACCATAACCCTTCTGACTCTGCTGGCAAGGGACCCAGGCTGGAACAAGGAACAAAGTCTTGTGGGAATTTTAATTGCTAAAATATTGTTTCTTTACTGAGCAGTCTCAGATCTACCCCCTTCCTCGGGAAGAACAGAGGCAAGTTTTTGTAGCCACAGCAACAGGCACACGTTGGGGAAAGATCACCATTCTACCTGTGATTCAAGTAGTAACCCCCAAAGACTGGGGGAGAGCTAGAGCTGGACACCTTCAAAGAGAAGCTGCTAAAATTTAATGAGCATGAAGACTTTTTCCTCTCCTTTTTTTTCAGAAATGGCTGATGTATTTTGGCTGAAACTTTCAAGTAAATAAGGAAAATGAGGATTGAGAACAGAAACTGCCACTGAAAAATCCGGAGTTTAAATTTTTAATTATAAGTAAACTGCAGACAGTTTTATGGTGGGAATGGGCAATCTTAATTTATAGGCAATGCTATCAGCACCATACAAATATGTTCTTTTTGAGTGAAGACAATCTATAATTCCTGTTAAATAAAACTTATTGTAACAGACAAAAATAAAGCTAAAATTTGTCTGTTGAGCTTTGCTGTGAGTCAGAAGATTGCCACATTCTTTTATGTGATGTTTTGATGCTTGACTTGCTTAATAGCAAAACCTACAGGTGCTCTGATTTCAGCATACAAGGTCAGTCATGGCTGAAGATAGTAGGGGATTATAGAAGTTTTCACAGGACTTAGGGGCAAAAACAATCCTTACTTTTTGCATTACTCAGTACATATCTGGCATATAAATGTTAATTGATTATACACTAGATTTAATGTAGACAAAATGTGACCTCTGATGTTTCTGGGTGAAATGCCTCTATTTTCTTGAACAAATTCCTTGGAAACTGTACAGGTGCACACTGTGTCCTATGTATTATCCATGTTTGCCAGCTGTAGAACTTATCTTGACAAGACAGTAACTATACTTCATCAGCTCCCTTTCTCATAATGAAGCATCTGACACTAAATGCTCAAACAGGTCTTTAAATTCATAGGCAGATCAAATACTGAAAATAACAATGAGAGCAGAGAGCAGAGTGTGAATCATGGGCCTGCTTTGCTGTAGTTTATTTTTGTGCTGCTTGAGTGTCACCAACCAGTGGCATTTGGTGACCTCACTACAAGGTGACGAGGGTCAGTGCTTGTTAAAGAAGGATTCATGGGGTGTGAGGCTGAAGACCAGTTTTGGAAATGAGTGCTTCGCTATATGATCTCAGCAGAGCACAATAGCCATGCCCTAAAGCACAAGTTGTTGTGCAGCTTGAACCTCATCAGCCTTAGCTATGGATTCACATAGTTTATCACCATCTTTGGGATGCTGGAACATGTGGAAGAAGCACATAGGTACATCATTTTAATTTTCTGTTTTGAATTTCTCAGTAGTTCCCCATCCTAACTGAAATGCTAGTAAAAGCGTAAATGACTTATAATGTGTTACAGTTGCGATACGTGTATGTAGCAACTCGAAAACGACATTTAAAGCAAACCAAGCGAAGGACTTACAATTCTCAGTGGAGGAAGAGTTTTGTGCTTTTCTACTTGACCGAAAGACCAAGATTTAAAAACTAAAATAAATTCTCGACATTGCCTGCTTTCTCCTTCAACAACAAGATCGTACCCAGGGCTTTATCTCATGTTGTGAGACTGGTTATGTCTTATGAAATAGCTGTCCTCAAGAAAAGTGTGATTGAAAGGAAAAGAAAATAGGAAACTGCTTCTGGTTGATGAACCAACAACATTACTGAAACTAATTGCTTGTTTGGTTTTTGTGTTCTATATCCTCAGATGGCAGTGAACCTGTAGAGAACTCGGACAGTGAAAGTTCATCTATTTCATCTGTGGAGGAAGGGGAAATTCGGGACAGTTCATGACGGTGCTTTGAGAGGAGAGGGTGGAATGAGCTTTTTGGGTTTTTAATTATTTAATTAAATGATTTTTTATACAACTGAATTCCTAGAGGTTTGGTTTAACTTTCTTCGCTAAAGTGCCTGCCTATTTTTGGATTTAGTAATGCATATTTAGGGATGTAAATAAAGAGATGGGGAATTGCTGGTTCCAGAAAAAAAAATATATTCTTATTTAATTGCAGCCTTCAATTGCACCATTGTTTTTCATTTTTTTCATTTTCCTCTATCAAGCTCAGTGTCTAACTTCCAGGTTTAAATATCTGACCACATATTTGTATTTTATGTGGATTTGGGTCTTAATGCTTGAACTTACTGAAGAAAAATGAAATTAATTCTAATGAAATCAATGTTTCATTAGACATAGACCCTGAAAAGGGTCTTTTGTTACTTTTGACTTTAGTCTTTTATGGTGACATTTTGTGTGCTTTGGTGCAATACTTTTTTTGTCTTACTTGGTTGCATTGTTGTTTAATATGTTAATGGACAGGTGTTTTCAGGGTGGCTTGTTGCTGTATGTTTAATCTTCTACCTGGATCTTCTACGTTAGCGTGGGGTTTAAAATCAACAGAATTGGATGCATAGAGTGGCACTGATGCAAATATACTGCACTTCTAAAGAATGTTTGTGTTCTGCATCTCATGTTCCTAGTATACCTACTGAAGTTAGGTATTGTAAATACTTACTGGCATATCAACTCCATTTATCTACTTTAAAACAAATAAATTGTAAAGGAAAAAAAAAAATCCTGTACTTTATCATCTGCTGACAATAGAAGTTTGTGGTTAACTTCTGGGAAGATTTCTAGATCACAGACCACGTATCCCTGCATCCAAGTCCCCCCTGCCTGTGGGGTCTGTTGCAACTGATGCAGGACAAGTGAGCCCCCGTACCCACTTGCACCAGGGCAATCTCATGTCTCAGCATCAGTGTTGGAGTTAGTGTGCAAGGGTCTAGCCAGGTCAGTGTTTGTAAAGTCTTCAGGATACGATCCCTCTCTGAACAGCTCTATGAGGTTGTTGCTGCCTGTATTATTACCCCAGTCTCTGTCTCCTGCTTGAGACTGGCACCATCTGTGACAAAAGTTGGTGTCCTGGGTGCACGTTCAATTGCCACGAAGATGATATTTCAGTTGTAAGCGTTCTTCCTGCCAGTGCTGACATAGTAGGTAGAAATACAGCAGAAAGTAGTGAAGGAACTTGTGGAGGTAACAGGAGGCTGTGGGAGCAATACAGGGGAGGGCTGAGACTTCCAGGCTCTGTCTAGGCTTCAGGGCCCCAGGATGCTAGGTCCTCACCAGTCATGCTGCTGCATGGAGAAGATTTTGGGGATGTTCAAAGTTTTAGAAATTTGGGAGTTTTTCCTTTTGTTCACCATGACATCTCACCATGACATCTCACTACTAAGTTTGGACAGACTGTCAGACCTTTGCAGTCACATACTACTTTCTCTCTCAGTGGTGTCACGTGTCCTTTCCTTGTGTGTTTTGCAAACCCTGGTAAAACAGGGAAGTTTTTCTTCTTGCCTGGCAGTAGCCACCTGTGCTCTGTTTTCCTTTTTACTCATTGTTGGTCCTCTGCCCACCTCTTGTTTCAATGTTTGTTTTTTTAACCCTTTATAAAGGACTAGAATTCCTAGCTATAGGTGCTGCTTTCATATTTTTTCAGTTGAGTGAAAGTGAATAAGCTTTTCCTAATCAGTGATTGCTGCACACTGACTTGGTAACCACGAATTACTTTAAACCAGTCTTGAACTCATTCATAGTAATACCAATAAAAGAGCAGAACAGCGAAACTGCCACAGTTCATTTGCTAGAAAATGTTTCATCTGGAGTAAAGGCATGGCATTTCTGTTGGATTCATAGCACAGTAAGGAGAGTGCTGCAAATGTTAGTGTTGATCTGCATGTGCGTGTGATTAGTCTTTGGCTGAGGAACGCAGATTTGTAATTCCCATTACTTTCCTATGCTCTTGGGGGTTTTCATGAATTGTACGAAAGGGTTTGCCTCTGGGGTTTTTTTCTTATATAAATCTAGTTTAAGCTTCCTTATGAGTCAAAACGCAGTTTAATTCATTTTTAAATGAAGATGTTGTTAAATCTATCCTTCAGATTTAGCTCCTTCTCTACCTTAAAGAAGGCTTTAAAAATGATTAAGGAACATTCCTGTGGTGGTTACTAGAACTGAAACTTCCCAGACAGAGCTAAGAATCATCTTTCAGAGTTCAATCAAATTGAGAACCTTGGTAGCATTTGCCATTCATTCCTAGGTTACTACTTACCTATTTTTACAGTTACACTAGTTTGAACAGTGATGATTCATCAAATACAAACCCAGATGCAATTCAAATATTTTATTCAGTTTTCCTAAGCTTTTTCAATTTTTCTTTATAATGAGGAATCAAAAAACACAGCAACAGCACTGTTGTAGGAACTTCAACAGTGGTTAGTTCATAATAATAATAATGTTACTGATTAAATCAAGGGTTTTGCACCCTTTGGCTAGGCAGATGTTTTTTAACACTTTCATAGGCATTTAGGAAAGTTTTTAATTTCTTTCTGAGTGACTTAACATGGAACAAGCACCTTGTAATAAGCTGAAGAGAGAAAAAGCATCTTCTGTATTTTTAAATTTCTGGTCAAGCACTAGAAATTTAATGCATGGAGCCAAGGCTGTCTGGAAGACTTCAGTTCTGTCCGTTTTGAAAACATACTATTGTAATCAAAGAAGGATCCCTACAGGACTCTGCCTTGATTCAGAACAGATCATGTCTGTGAATGAAAACTGTGTGATGTCGTTTTAATCTGCATCATTCAACACCAGCTTGCGTTGAGTGTTTGATTTTATGCCTACTATGCTTACTCATTTATTTTCCTCTGTAAAGTACTTGTCACAGAAGGAACAAGCTGTTTGTGTGTAGGTTGTTACAGCATTTCTTTTAATGTTTAGACTTTTCAAGTTTCAAACTCTGAACCCAGCATGCTTGAGCTGAAGGACCATCAGCTTCCAAAGAGTAAAGGCTCTTGTCTTGAATGAACACACTACTTAAAAAAATCAAAAGCTTAATGAAGTCATCCCTTTCACAAACCTTAAAGGACAAAAATAGAGCATAGCTAAGCACACAGCAATAGCTGGGAGGTAGGACTGAGTCAGCCATAGGAGGGAACTTGGTTGTTTTCCTTTTTTGTATAACTTCCTGGGGTATGAGGCACAAGTTATTGAGTTGTCATGGATAAACAACGTTCTACCCCCCTCTCAGTGTAACAGCAAAGTTTTGAATGAATGCATCTGAATTCTAAGTTTTACTGCATTTATCTTGGCATTAGGAATTGTTGATCCATAGAGGAAAAGAGGGCCATGCCACCGAATGTGTGGCTGGCAGCAGTCCTTAGAGGCAGGCAGGACCAGCTTTTGTTACTCCAGTCAACAGTGCAGTTTTACTCTGCATTAGGGGTAAAACTGTTTACAGTGCAGAACATGCACTGTATTCTCAAACAGTACGTAGATTTCTAAGTTCATGGTAGTGCTGATAGCAAGTCCCAGCTATGTGTTGTATCATCAGTCCTTGCCCTCCAGATATGGCTGTTCTCTATTGACATCTATAGGAGCTGAGAATGTATAATACCGTGCAAGAGGAGACTTTCCAGGGGTAAATATACAGCTGTGATGAAGTAAGTTCAGGCCCTATTTGGTCACAGACTTTTCATTCTGCTTTCTTAAGTCCCACGCTCTTTTCCTGAAAACATTTATTCTTCCTCTCTCCGAAGGAAGAAATATCTTGAATTTGTGTTTATGTCGTTGCTATGACATTCAGTTAAACTGTATGCAGATGCAGGTTCTGTTAATAAGAGGAAAAAAAACTGTACTGTGTACTTCAGTGAACAAAGATTACCCTGTGTTTGTGTTAAAATGTTGCTATGGCAGTGCATATGGTTTTATTTGCTGGGAGTCTGTGGTGAAATGGAAAGAGGTCACATGTATGCAAGACAAGAAATGGCAGCAAAAACAACTCAAAATAAATACTGAAACTGAAAGGGAAATTGCAGATGACATGTAAGAGCAGGAAAAAACAGGGACAGTTGTTTTGCTGGCTGTCTGTCTGTTATTTGATAATAGAAATGTCTTCCCACTGTGCCCCAGTGGGTCTCAGTGACCCATGGTACAGTGACTTAGCTCTAATGATGCTTTTATTGTGAGAACTTCTTTCCCTCAATGGCCCTGTGCATTGTAGCTTTTCTGTTGTTGCTTTGGAAGCAAAGTTACTCTGGCTTGTCCTGATTTCACCACTGCTAACTTCTCCTGAGAAAAGCATTTCAAGGCTATCTTAATATAGTAGGCTTTTTGACAGGGAAAATCAAGAGTGATAAAATAGGGGAAGCCACTAGAGCCTTGCCTACCTTTGGGGCAAGGAGAAGTCTTTGTGAACTAGTGATAGAAACAGTGGATTTAATTTATGGGTTTTTTAACTGGCACAGGAGTCCTTGTATTTATCTAATCCATTTGCATGCGGCTTCTTTTTGCATCAGCTGCATCAGTACAGCTGTTCGTGTGGTTGCATGACAAATCAGAACGAGTTCAAAATCATCTGCCAAAGAAGGAGGGATAAAAATGAGAAGGGAGAGAGGGAGTCTTTTAGAGAATAAATGACCACACTGGGAGCTGGCTGGTTCCTGCATCATTCCAGCTGGTGGAAAAGCAAAAGTGTTTTTAAAATCACGTTGCCACTTTCTTCCGATCATCCTTGTTCTGCCTCAACAAGGAGGAAGAAACAACTATGAAAGCTGCTGTTGCCTTTCCACTCCTTGCTTCCAGGTTCTCTACTGGAACTGTATTGTAGCTCCAGAATTTGTGTGTTTTGCCAGGAGTTCCAATAGGGAGTAGAACTGTGCTCAAGTGAGGTAAAAATTAAGTTGAGGTATAGATATTAATGAAAAAGAATGGACTTGCCAAGAAGTCCCCGTCACTTCCACACAGCCAGGAGGGCCAACTGTGTCCCAGGGGACATCAGGCACAGCATCCCCAGCTGGTCAAGGGAAGTGATTGTCCTGCTCTGCTCTGCACTGGAGCGGCCTCACCTTAAGTCCTGTGTGCGGTTTTGGGCACCACAATTTAAAAAAAGACATTAAGCTATTAGAGAGCATCCAAAGGAGGGCCACAGGGATGGGGAAGGGTTTGGAGGGGAAGCCATATCAAGTGTGGCTGAGGTCATTTGGTCTGTGCAGCCTGGAGAAGAGGAAACAGGGGAGATCTCATTGCGGTCTCCATCATCCTCAAGAGGTGAAGCAGAGGGACAGGCACTGATCTCTTCACTCTCATGACCTGAGACAGGACTCAAGGAAACTGCATGGTGCTGTGTCAGGGAAGGGTTAGGTTGGATATTAGGAAAAGGATTTTTCACCCAGAGAGTGGTTGAGTACTGGAACAGGCTCCCAGGGAAGTGGTCACAGCACCAAGCCTGTCTGGGGTTCAAGAAGTGTTTGGACATTACTCTCAGGCACATGGTGTGATTTTTAGGGTGTCCTGCACAGGGCAGGAGTTGAATTCAATGGTCCTGATGGGTCCCTTCCAACTCAGCATATTTTATGATTCTGTGATCTAAAGTTTGAGTGATATCTCTTTGTTGACCTTTTTTCCGAGCCTCTATTTTCAGCTGTGCTTGGGCATTCATATTGGTTTTAGTGGGAATGTTCCACTACAGCACAAGTATCTACTTCTGTAGAGAAAAATATATTTTCCTGTTTCAAGTTCTTGTTAATAAACTTGCTGATTTTACAGCCATGACATCTTGATGTCTGATTTTGTCCATTAATTAGCTAATGATTAATTAGTTTTGTCATTAATTAGTTAATTAACTAATTAGGATCTAACCTGGTTAGTTTGAGATGCTGAAGGAAATAAGTAGCTTCAGAGAAACTGGTGTCTTTGACTTGGCTGATACGCTGGGCTTCTTTTGATCTTATGTTCAGTGTTCAGTGTGCTGAGCTACACTGCTGAGGTGAAGTTGTTAACATTCATGTCCCAGTTGGATTCCCATCTGGGCAAATCTGTGTACCCTACCTTTGAATTTTTTCTATCTAGTGAATGAAAACCTACAAAATAATGTGTAATCTTTTCCTCCTGGACGGTTGCTACATTCCATCCTGTAAGTGATTGTACTTCAAGACAGATGAAGTTGCTTATGTGACTGGTGCCTTGGGGTCTTTCAGGATCTTCTCCAATATAGATGGTGTACACAGAAGTCATAGCTCTGTAGTTTATATGTGGAGGAAAAATCATAGCATAGTGGATGCCATCTATTCAATTTCTTAGTGTTTAGTCTTTATAGGATAATAGACAGATGCTTATTGTGTCATTTTGTTGGTTGGAGTCTTTTTTTACAGGATTTATATTTTCTAGACACCAAGTCTCACTGCAGTTCAATGCAGTTCAGTTGTTCATGAGTTGAAATGCATTTAATAGGTATCTTCAAAACTAGTTGTATGTTACTGCTTTCACTGTGACACCTCCGTGTTTCTATGTGCTGTTTTATTTGTGGCTATGTAACATGGAGAAAAAAACTGTGAAGGTGAAAACAGGAACATGTCTACATGAAAAAAACTGGCTTGAGACAGAGCAGCTGGTAGAACAACACAGTCTTTCCTTGCTGTGTGTTGAGCACTCGGAGCCCTGTGTGGAAATAGTTCCGCCGATTACACAAGTAAACTAAATTATGCACATGGATTTCTGCAGGATCAGCTCAGAAGGGCAAGCATCTGGCAAGAGCAAGACTCTGCTGTGACACATTTAACTGCTTCTGTGTAGGTGCGTAGGTTTGACTTCCAACCCTGAATGACTGCCCACTGCGAACTCTTTTGTTTCAGTCCTCAAGATCTCTGAGGGACTCATGCACTTTCAGTGGACTGGAAATCCTGCTGCAGCAATCCCGCTGATCCACAGTGTCTCTGCATAGCCCACTGGCTGCCCACCTGTAGCGGGGAGATGTGGCTGTTCCCAGCCGGTGTCCCCTAGAGGGTCAGGCAGCCCAGTGGGGCTGCTCTGCCGTGGGCTCTGTGGGAGTTGATGTGTGGAGTACAGAGATTCTCACGGCTCAGCAAGGGTTCAGTAGTAGCTCAGTCGTCCCACTGTCAGTACGATGTCAGCTCTTCCTTCACCTGCTGCTGCTTCAGGAGAGGGAGCTGGCAGCATCCCACGAGAGGATTTAATGTAATCATGGAAGTCTGGTGTCTGTGTATTCCAGCTTTTGTTTTGTTTCCTGTCATGGAGCACTTAAAGAGGCTGAAACTTTGTCTTCGCTGGGTTGCCTTTATTAGTAGGGAAGATTTTATGTGTAACCCTGATGTTATAGGAGTTACCAGCATCAAACCCTTGTAAGTAAGTGCGTGGAATACAAGGCTAACATTCCTTCGATCCTAAACCTGTAGTGTGACAAACGCTCCTTGTGGCGGCAGCACCTGATTCGGCCGAGTGCCCCATGCCCGGTGCGGCGCTGACAGTCCCAGCGGTTGGGAAAGGAGCAGCCGAAGGACCCGGGGCAGACAGAAGGGAGAGGGGGGATGGCTGGAGCTGGGCTGCTGCGGAGTGGACAGTGCTGCTCTCCCTCCTGGCGTGTCCGGACTCTCTCGGCTCTACCCGGCACCAGGAGGCTCCACACAGGAGTGCTGGTGGCTTTACTTTCAGGATTTGAATAGCTGGATGGTCTGGCACTGAAATTTGCTGCAAATGTACAGCTTCTTGTCCTGTACATTACTTATCATGTTCCTAACTCCTCATCTTCTAGTATTCCTCTTGGAGAAAGGTGTTGATATTTTAGTTTTTGACAAGAAATAAGATTATAGTTGTGCTCATTACCTTACCTAAAAGCCCTGCTGATGCACTTAATGGTGTCTGTGCTTTTATCCTTTGTATTTCCACACCTGCTATTTAGGGTTTTTTTTTCTGCTAGAACAACAGAGGATATAAATATTTCAAAGCAAGTGCAAAGACACAAAAAAATGACACTGTTGTAAAAGTAGTTTTGTCATGTAATTGTGAAATGCAAAAAAAGAAGAGAAGACTATATGGATGGTGATGAATTAGTGTGACAGCCCAGCTTTGGAAGACTTGCAGTTCTTTTTAGTGGGATTCATTTCCTCTCTTTATATCACAATAATTTCACTTAGTATATTTAACTTATGTTTATGTGATCTGCTCCTGCAGCCCTTATTCTCCCAACAGTATATTTTTATAGTGAGCAGATTACAGAACCACCCCTCTACATGAGGAAACATGGAAAAACCAAAGTGCAGGCTGTAAAACCCAGGGCCAGGCTAGAGCCACACTTGAGGCAGGAGTTGGAAGGGCTGCTTTTGTTTGTATATGGTGTGTGTGTTACAGGCGTTATGGTCTATGTGTACAGTATAGTTACAGGCAAATGTGATTTTTGGGGGAACTGTTACTTACGTTGGTGTGAAGATGGATGTCATTCGAGTGTAAGTGACAGTGGGGATGGCGAGGAATGCGCCTGCAGCTGCTGGGTGTCTGGGAGCAGTGTATTCCTCTTCTTCTGTCCATTTAATAACCCAGTTTGTAAACCTGATGGTTTCTCAGTGAGCACCCAATGTAGTGAAGTGTTCAGTGCCAGATCTAAGTAGAAGCCAAACAAAAGTGCTTCCCTGCATTTTACACTTTCACTGTCAACAAATGCTGTACAGACAAGTTTAGGTACAGCTGAGACTGGTGGCCAGGTGGCGAATTCCGAAACAGCTCAAGTTTTGAATGCCTTCCGGGAGAGAACTTGACTGAGCAGAGGGAGGGCTGTAATTTCTCAGGCAAAGCATTAGCTGCCAGAGATGAGCTTCTGAGATATTTGGCTATTTATTTGATTGAGATATTTGTCTAATTAATAAAAAGGTGACCCTTGACCAATTCTGTTTTTAACTAATGACACTGGATGACACCCCTTCACAATTCTAAAACCTCAAAACCAGTCTCTGTATTTTATGAGCAGTATCTTTCTCACTAAAGACTGGGAGAATGTTTTGCCGGAAAAATACTCACACAAGAAGAAAAAAAATACCCTGTTGCAGGTTTCCTTTCACTCTTATCTGTGGCACAGCTTCAGGCTAACCAGAAGAGTACAAATGTTTGCTGCTTTCTGAGGTCCTGCTCTAGTTCGGTTTTTTTAAATGTCATTTTCTTGCCGCGTGCCAGCGAGCTCTCTTACAACTCCCTCGGTTAGCCAAATGTCATCTGTGTCCCACAGAGTAAAGTGTAATTGTGTATTTAAAAAGTGGGAAGGAGAAGTGAGGAAGAGAAAAGAGTGGCTGCTTTGCCTTTTAGTTTATTGGACAAGTACTCGAAATTCCTCACATTCTTCTCCTGTTAACAGTATGTTTACTTTTCATCACTGGGTTATTAGGATTAACAAAAGTCATTGCTTCAAGCTCATTTAATTTGAATTTAGTGAAAGCAAACTACCTCCTGCAGACTGTAGGAAGCATTCTTCTGCTGCAGAAATGTATTAATTTGCAAAAAGCAGCCACCAAAAAGCAGAGACTTGCCCAGTGTTCAACATCACCATGCATGCACTGCATTCTAATGAAGTACCTTATGTTGCAAATTCCAGGACAGTTTGAATAATCTGAGAGTCTAATTAACATTTCAGTCTATCAAAGATTTGCTTTCAATGCCAAGAAGCTCTTTCTGTATATACTTTCTAGAGTGTGGGGGTGCAGACTGTGGACACCACTTCAAAACATCATTTACCCAAAGAATTAGACTCTGCTTTCTAGTCCATTGCTGCATCTGCAGTAGAGCTTGTTTTAACTTTCACAGTATCTAAGAAGCCTCTTGCATTTGCTGTATGTTAAGCCTGTTGCCTGTCAGAATGCTCTACTAAGAGTAGTTAGGTAAATATTTCTTTATTAAATGATTAATTCCATAAATAAATTCTTTTAATTCATTGAATATAAAATTAAAATCATTTACAACTTATTCCAGTATTACAGGGGCTGGAAGGGGTAAAAAAAAAAAGAAAAAAGTAAAAACAAAACAAAAGCTACAGGTTGATAAATAAAATACTCAGCTTTAAAACAACTGATTTCTGTTTGCCATTAAACTACAGTTGGTACATGATAGCTGCCATTGTGAACACCCCACAAGTGCCCACCTCAGGAAGGAATGTAACTTCCAACTTGGTTGGGAAAGGATGGGAGAAGATTGGAGGGATGGAGAGAAGCATAGTGTTAAATTGAACAGAATAGTAAAGTTTTCATAACCGGAACGAAACATTTATCTGATCACTTACAAACAGAAAACAGTATATAATTAGATAAGGTGCTCCAAAAAGAAGCAGTAAAATTGCTCCAGTACTATGAAGCTTTAAGTATGCTTAAATCTCTGTTGCATTAGTGTCCAGTTGCACAGTGCACTCCTGTAACATCTCAATGTTGCCCTCAAATGGGCAAGGCACCATTTCCATCAGAGGTCCTTTCTCCATGGCTGGTTACTTCAAAATTCTGTTTTGCATCCCACCCCCAACACAACTTAGTCCCTAAATTTATGGATGTCATTGACTAGTCTGTAGAAGGGATAAGCCTCATTTGCATGTGGACAGTTGTAGTTGCATCGGCAGGACTGGATCATCATGACACTCTTGGTGAAGGTTTCCCCATCATCGCAGCGGAACCTGACCTTGACAGTCCTGGTCTGCTGGGGTGTACAGCACCTGCCATCCACGCAGGAACCACAGTACTTGGGGCGGTACTTCTTCACACTGGAACATCCGGCGTAAGTAAACTTCACTGGGGATGGGGACTTCCTAGTCTTGGTACATTTTTTTCCCTTCTGTAAAGTAAAGGCAATAACATTATTAGCAGGAGATTCTTCTCCAGCCTTTACCCCCTACCCGAAGCAGCTTAGAAAGAAAAGGAACACCAGAAGAGTCTGTATTTACCTTTAGGGAGGCATAGCTAGGCTGGCCACATGGCCTCACTTCACATATCCTGGTCTCTTTGATGAGCTTGCAGTCAGCATTGTCATTGGTCACCCTTGTGGAGATGCCAGTTCCACATGTCTTTGAGCACTGGGACCAAGAAGTTGTTTGCACAATGCATTTGGGATTCTCAAAAGCTCGGCTTTGTGGCTCGGATCCAAAAACTGGAAAAGAAAAGGAGGGCTTAGCCTAAATATATTCTCTCACTGTGTTTCTTTCTTTCCATTGGGGTCTAAGGAGTCATATAGCCACTCTCTCGCCTCCTCCCCTTAATGTCACGCAGATAAACTCACACTCACCAGGTAACATTTTCAGGCCTCCCTTCACAATGGCAATTAGCTCGTTGTTCCTGGTTAGTTCGCCTTCAGAATCATCCGGACCGAACTCTTTGCTGAAGAAGCCTTCCAGCTCCTCCAGCGCATCCTTGCTTTCGTCACAGACCCACTCCTCGCAGCACTGCCCGGGCACTTTGACCAGCCTGGGGCTGGGGCAGCCCAGGTTGGGAAGAGAGAGCTCCTGCGGGCAGAGCGGGATGCAGCCCACAGCTCCATCTATGCACGTACACTGGTGTTTACAGTTCGGCTGGAAGCTCTCCCCGTTCTGGTAGATTTTGGAGTTATATTCACACGGTCTTCCCTCGGACTGTGCTGCAGAGATCAACAGGGAGGGAAAGAAGAGAATCAGCGGCGGGAATCGCTGGTTTAAGCGCAGATATTTGCTGGTCTGTTAAACTCAGTGTACAGCGGAGCTCCCTACAACCCCCCGGGGACGCGGGGCCAGAACAATAACTTAGTCAGGAATCACTTTTCCTTATGTGCGTTTAGCGGAGCCCAGACATACTGAATCGCATTCCAGACTGCTGAAGTCATGTGCCTTTCTGCCAAGCTACCGACAACAAAGCATAACCATACATGGGCTCGAAATTACCGAATCCCGGCAGTGCGGGACGCGGGGTCCGTCCCGGGGGAGCGGGGTCGCCGCTTACCTCTGCAGATGCCCTTCAGGGCGGCGGGGCTGGCCCCGAAGTTGCACTCCAGCCCCTTGGTGTGGTCGCAGGGCTGCGATCGGCTGCAGTCCTCGTTCAGCTGCTTGGCGCAGACCTTGCAGCAGCCGCAGCCGTCCGGCACCAGCCCCACGCCGGGGGCGCACTGCGGCGCGGCCGCCGGGCACTGGCACACGGCGGGGCAGGGCGAGCCCAGAGCCTGCGGAGCGGAGCGCACGGTGAGCGCCGGCAGCGCAGCGGGGACACCCGACCCGCCTCCCCCTCCCCGGCCGCAGGAAGAGCCGCGGCACTTACCAGGCGGGCCAGGCAGAGGAGAGCGGCCGCCAGAGCGGGGCGGGTGCCCGCGGAGCCCATGTCCAGCGCCGGTGCAGCGGAGCCCGTGTGAGCGCGGAGCGGGAGCGCGGCCGGCGCGGTCTGAGGCGGCTCCGGGCGCCGCCGCCTTATATGGGGCGCGGGGCCGCCGCGTGCGCCGCGGCGCTGACGTCGCGCGTTCCGGGCCGCGGCCGCGTCCAGCGCTCGCGGCATCCCAGGAATGTGGCTGGCGCGCGCCGCGGCCGCCCCGCCCCGCCCCGGCTCCGGCACCGCGGCCAAGGCGGCGGCGCTGCCGCGGGGGGTCCCTCCGCGCGCGGGGGGCCGCGGAGGCCGCTCCCCATCCCGCGGGCGCGGAGGGTCCCCGCGAACGCGAAGGTGGTAACGGGAGGCGCTGTTCGCCCTCGGGGCTGTGCCGGCGGCGCCCGGACACCTACGGGACAGCGGAGCTGCCCTGCCCGCCCCGGGCGCCCGCGGCGCTGCCCCTCCAGATCACACTGCCCGGGGGTCACCGGGGCTCGGGCCCTGGCGCTGCTGCCATGCGAGGGATGAGTCACAGCCCTTCCCCGTACGGCAGACCCCGGGAGCCTGGCTGTGCCCAGCGGCACCGAGAGGCCCGGTTTCCAGACCGGGAACGGGATGGCCACGCGGCGAACATCCTCCCTCCCCGTCAACCTGTGTATCTCCGGCCTCAGTGCCCCTCACTCAAGTTGGGTGCCCTTGAATAGTATTGCCTCGTTGAAGTTTAATATTTGGGGGTGGGGAGGAGAGATTTAGCTTCTGTTGTGGCGTCTTTTCTTTTCCTGGCTGTAAGTATTTCCAGATGGGATTTAGACCCCAGACGTAACAATATTTCCATATTTGGTATAGCAGTAGCCCGCATTTTTCACATTTTTCTGCTCTGTTATCCAACCACAAAGCATTCTTGACAGCTTCAGATGTTGTTAAATATAGCCTTAACTTCTGTTCCCAGGGCAGGAAATTCTTTGGAATTCCTGTTTTTCACGCAATCTGTCTATCATGATTTAGGAGAACTTTGCTGGAGGAGCCAACTGGTGTTCTACTGCAGTTCACTTCTTTATTGAAATAGCTCAGAAGTTGGGTCTGCTGCCCAAAGGCGTTACAATGAATCCCCATTCCAGGGATTTTTCTTTGCAAATGAGATTATTGTTCCCAACACAAGTTTGGGGTTTTTCTTGTCGCCTTCAAGGCTGGAAGGTGGAGAAGCGGATTCAAAGGAGAGGCGAAAGCTTGCAAAAACCCCTCCAAAGCCCATGAAAAGTGGAGGGGGAGGGGGCGAGGGGGACAGTGAGAAAGGAGGGATGCGGAGAGGAGGGATGTGATTAACCTGGCTGCGGCATTCCCATACAGCGGGTGTCCCTGCGTGCCGCCTGCCCGGGACGGGCAGCCGGGGAGGGGAGGCAGCCGCAGCCCCGCCGCTCGGAGGAGCCGAGCCCGGACGTCTCGTCGCCTGCCCGGCGGCCGAAAGGATGACAGAAAGGACCGTTTCGTGGGGACGGTGCGTAGGGCTCCGGTAAGTGCCGCTCCCGGGGCCGCGGGCCCGTGTGCTGTTCCCTGGGTGTTCCCACACCAGCGGGAATGATGAGGCACCTTGTCGGGCCCTGCTGGGGCCGCAGAAAGGAGAGTCCTTGTTGTTTGTCCGCGCCGGAAGCCCTGCGGTGCCTCCGCGGGCACCGGGAGGTCTCGCCTCTCCATCGCGCACCTGTCGCCGGCCCAGCCCCGGGGGGAGCGGCCCGGGGGGACAGCCCGGCTCGGCTCCCCAAACCCGCAGGCACCGCCGAGCTCCGTGGGCAGCACGGGGTCCCGGGGCAGGACCGGACTGTGTGGGATGGGACGGGATGGGGTGGGCGCTGCAGGATGGGGCAGCCTCTCCCCGCAGGGGGATGCCGTGACCCCGGGGACGGGGCGGTGCGATGGGCGTCCCCGTCGCAGGGGACACCGATGCCGCTGCCAGCCGGGCTGGGGAGCCCGGCCCCGAACTCCTCCTCAGGGATGTCCTGCACTGCCTGTGAAGGGCTCGTGTCCTCAGCACTGCTGTCCTTCTTCCCGGCAGTGGCCAGGCCCCTGCCTAGGCCAGTCTTGATGGAGGGTCCTAACTGTAGAGTTTTCCCTCCCTCCCCAATTTGTTCTCTTAATGATTTTCTTTTCATTCCGGTAAATTGGATTGACGTTTTACTTTGTGGTGTTTTAGGGAGTGGGGAAAGGTGATGGGACGGAAGCTCTGAGCACTCTTTGCCCAGAACACATGTGCTTCAGAAGGCAGCAATGTTTTTCTTCATCACTTGTATGCCTCAAAATTCGACCAGAAAGAACAATTGCTGAAAGGGAAAACCAGTCTTTAGTTGCATGCAGCTCTCTCTGGAGACTGCCAATGTGTACCATGTAGCACCATTTCTGATGACAGGAACTATTTAATGTGTCCAGCAAGAATTCAAGAGAGACCACCAGCAAGCTTTGATGGCTGCCAGTAATGGCAGTAACAACTTTCCATCTCCACGTATTTAGCTGAGCCCCAGCTGGTGATGAGGAGTAGGACAGTCCCATTTCCAGACTCCAAGCTATCCACTCCAGTGGTCTTCCCTTGGTTTCACAAGTGTATGGGTTTTCCTGTGGTACTTTAGTTTTAAAACCCTAAAGTGGTTTTTAGATGGGGAATCTGGCTGGTACTTTTTTCCCTGGATGACTCTTTACACAGCAGCATTATGATCAGGAGGAACAAATTTGTGATTCAACACACCTTGATTAATGAAAAAACACCTTGATTAATTTAAAAAATTTTGAAAAAGAAGAAGCTAAGACATCACTGCATGGTTAAATTGGCCAGTTTTGCTTTTCAGGGATTTATGCAAACACTTGTTTATTTAATTACATCTAATTTAAGGACACGCACCGAGCGCTTTGCTTTGATCTATGGCTTTCACAACATTCAGCAAATGCCACAGGAAAAGTCAATGAATAGCGCCTTTTCTCAGTTGGTTTCATGTCTTACCACACATTCACACAACTTTGATGGGAAACTGTAACTGAACCTACATTTGCTCAAGAAAAGGTCACTTCGAAAGCTTTGAAGCACCTTTTAACAAACCTGTCCTGAATTTCAAGTAGTTGTCAACACTTGAGACGGGTTGAGTTTCTTTGGAGTTCAGGTTAGACTGTGACCCTTTCCCTGCACACGTTTCCCTGTCACAAACCATGACCCAGTGTTTACCCTCCAAGCTGTGGAGGGTAAACATCATGGGGTACACTTATGTCTACTTCTCCTGGATGTACATCAGGAAACAGGAAAAAGTTTGGGATATCTTCCTTTTTTAGATTTTGTTCAGTGTAATGTACTGTTCCAGACTTTTGTTGTTCTAAATAAACTGGGAAATACTCCCTGTTTCATGTCACAGAGAGTATTTTACTGGCTTCTCTTTTTTTGCTATAGGCAGTTGCTGGGAGCTCAGCTAATGCAAAGCAGGAATTTGAAACTGTTGGCTTACATAGCAGGTATTACAGATTTACTGAGTATATCCTGTTATTTTCACAGGCCTGTGTCTCTCCAGGGAAGGGACTTTCCAGAGAAATAAATCGAGAAAAAATAACTGGTTTAATTTCCCTCCACCTAGCATCGTTTTTTCCCAGCTGTGCATAGGAACCTTGGAGCAGCATGAAGGGCTGTGTGGGACAGAGGCTCCTCCGGGTGCTGGTGCTCCCACTGACAGTAAGTATCCAGCACCAAACTGGAGCACATCAGAGGTTTACAACCATGTGGATTCTGGAGAAAGATTTTACTAAATCCAGTGTCCAGCCCTTTTTTGTACTGTGTTTAATTTCCTCTTTCTCATTCTCTTTTTCCTTTGCCATCTATTGCTGTGTGCTTCTTCCATCTCTCCTACTCTTTCTTCTCTTTTTCCCTGCTCCAGTCTTTTCCCTGTGTCCTTCCCTCTTCTAGTGTGTCCTGGTTTTGTCTGTGATAAAGTTAATTTTCTTCCTAGTAGGTGGTACAGTGCTGTGTTTTGGATTTAGGATGAGAGTAATGTTGATAGCATACTGATGTTTTAGTTGTTGCTGAGCAGTGCTTACACTAAGTTGAGGACTTTTCAGCTCCCCACACCACCGCACCAACGAGTAGGCTGGGGAGCACAAGAAGCTGGGAGAAGACACAGATGGGACAGCTGATCCCAACTGGACAAAGGGATACTCCATATCAGATGACACTTAGTATACAAACTAGGGAGAAGCTGGCCAGGGGCCAGCTCTCCAGAACTGTCTGGACACCGGTCAGTGGGTGGTAGGAAATTGCATTGGGCATCACTTGTGTTGTATGTTCCAATTATTTTGTCATTTATTATTATTGTTGTTGTTGTTTATGATTATAGTTGTTATGCTTATTGTTGTTATTATTGTTGTTGTTATTATTCCTCCTTCCTTTTCTGTTCTATTAAACTGCCTTTATCTAAACCCATGAATTTTATTTTTTTTCCCAGTTCTCTCCCCCATCCCGTTGCAGGGGGAGGGAAGGGGCAGTCAGTGAGTGTCTCTGTGGTGTTTAGCTGCCTGCTGGGTTAAACCACGACAGTGTTTACCTACCTTGGGCTGGGCCTCTCCTGCAGCCCCTGCCAGGCCACTGGTTCCTGCTGCACTAAATCAGTCCTCCCAGAGTCAATGGCTCCTCTCAGTCACTCACAGGAGGTGCAAATCCAGTGGGACAAATTAAGCATAGCAATGCACAGGCAGAGCAGCCAAGTAGCCAGAAGGCTTCGGCAGCTAAAATTCAAGTGGGTTCAGAAGTTTTTCCTTGCTTTGATTTGCTCAGAGTTTATGCTGAATTCTTTTGAGTATGGCATTTCCTATTTGTTTTCTTCCTCTTCCCTGCTGCCCTCCCTTCAGCTATGCTCATGCCTGTCAGTTTTTGTACAGTCTGTGCCTTGCCTGTGGTTTCTAATATTTGGGGGATTTTGCTTGGCAGTATTTGTGCACTGAGAGGCACTATGTTTTGTAGGTGTGCTGTACTTTCCTCTGGCTGCTGTCAAGGTGTTGTAGAGATTCCCGGTGTGTGGAAGTGCAAGGGGGACTTGTGAGCCTACTCACCCTGCAGGGAAACAGAGAAGGAAAATTTGTTGTAGTATTCATCTGTGCTGTTTGCTGCTTTGACATGTGAACTGCAACTTACGTAGATGTAAGGGACATAGCAATGTAACAGAGGCAGGAAGCATCCATGCTGACAGTCGCAGTTGGCATGTTCTTGTTGGACACCGACAGGCAGTACGTACTGCATGGCTTCCCCTCTCCAAGCCGGATGCAGAAATGTGGAGCAGTTACAGCCAGCTCCTGCTTAGTTCCTTCTTACCAGTCAGAGGCTCAAAATACCTTGGTCATGGTCATTCAAGGGTCTGACATTATTTTAGTACCAGCCACTACCATTTCCTTAGTGAGATGGGTAGATTACTTAACACATGTTCACCTACTCTCATGCAGGTCTACTTCAACACTAGGCTATGTAGAGAAGATGCAGTTTGCACCAAGTGCATCCCTATAGCTTAAATTTGCAATGGAAAGACCTATTATGGGCTTTGGCTCTCAATATCACAAAATAAAAATAATTGGGTGGTCCTAGGTGGCACCTGGCTGCACATGGATTTTCTTATTTATGTCTATTGTTTTCATCCCATGCAGTCATAAAGTTTGCAGAAGATAAAAATGTAGCCTGTAATCTCTTTATAAATTCTAGAAAAAAATTCACAGCTGTGTCTCATGACTTTCATGAAGGAGGCTGAAGCATCAGAGGAATACAAAGTTCTTTCCCAGAATACATTGAGATGAAGGCCCTGGAGAATCTCACCCCAGAGAGTTAATCATCCCAAGTGACCTCAGTAAAAACTTCTTAACTTTAAACCTTGGTCCTCAGAGTGCAGGCTTTCCTAGTGGAGCAGTGCATGTGAACTGACATCTGCAAAGACAAAATGAGCAAGCTCAGAAGATAATTGCTCATGATCCTAAGGAGTTACTGGAGCCAGATGAACCTGAGATTGCAGTCAACTGGGCTGTGCCTCAGGAATCCTTGATCAAATCACACTTCCAGGCTGTGGTCCATAATGGTTGTCAGCTGCTGCCTTAGTCTACAGCTTAACTGCACCTTGGAGACAACCACCTCCTGCTTTTATCTGTGTCGACTGGCCAGAATCTTTGGTAGGTTCAGATTTGTTTGTTTTCTTTTTCTGTATTTCTGTATCCATTTTCATATATTTGAAATATATGGCAAACTTGTTTTTTCCCAAGATGTTTTGTTTCATTATGTTTTTTAATCACAGCTACTTTTACTTAAGCTTAGTCTGCGTCAAAGCTTGGGGAACCCTCTGCCTTCCTGCTGATGCTTTCCCTCCCTCCCCGCTGTTTGTGACCTGATGAAATAGTCTGCTGTCACTAATCTAAGAGCATTCAAAGGAGTTGCCTAGTCTTTGATTTTAATAGCATATTTTTGTAGCTATTTTCTTGAAAAAAGAAAAGAGTGTTGATTTTTTTTTCTTTGCATGCGAATAGGAGAGTAGGCCTGCTCTGGCAGGATGCTGAACATGCTCTGCCACACAGTGCTTTCTGTCACTTACTGCACTTTCCAGGCTAGCTGCTGGAAATGTCACAGGATTAATTTCCGAATCCCCCGAGGTGCCTGTTGGCTTTGTCCAAAATCATTACTCATTCTCTGCTATGTACACAAGCTTACTAAAACATGGCGAGACCTTAGTTGTGTTTTCTGCGTTACTGTTCATTTCCATTCTGTTCCATCTGGGCTCTTACCTTTGCCTATCGGTGTGTTATGTGAGTGCCTTGCAGCAGCAGCTAGCCACGTTCTTGTGCATGCTTATTTCATGGCACACATGAGCTAAGTGATACCAGAAAACCAGCCACAACCTCCTCCAGGGATGTTCCGCTGCTGGACGTCAGTTGTTGTGCCTCTTGGTTCTAGTTTGTGACAGTGCAGTGAAAAAATCAATAGCAGACAAATAAGTAGACACGATGTCATCCTTGCACATAGGGAGGACTTGCAGGCAGCCAGCAGATCATGTATGTGCTCAAAGAATGCTTGTGGAGATGGAGTTATGGTCCAAGAATGTGCAAATAGTCCCAGCATTACGTGCCTGTGATCAGGGAGAAGTGCTGAACCATCTCTAGACTTAATTAGCGTCCAAACCGAAAATATTTGTCTCGTTGAGGGTGATTTTTTTAGGTGAGCAAAGAAGAAACTACATGAATGAAATCTTTTGTTTACCTTATCTCTGCTGGGGGCTAAAATAAAACTGGAGGGAGCCGGCTGTTAAGAACTGGTGGGCTGTTCTGAGGAAGGGTCATCACATGGGCTCCATCCAGCAGCAGTAAGTGAGAAGCACAGTGGCTTGTTTAGACTTTGGGGAGAAGGACATCTCTTTGAGCCAGCCAGGAAGCCTGTCTGCTGCCCACTGTTTTCCCATGGACCAGTGTCCTCAGGAAGTAAAAAGTTAGCAGGGGCTATCAGCAGACTACTTTGGTGCAGAGACTGTTTTGTGATTGCATTAATGTCTCTTTTCCTGTTGTTGTACAGAAATTATGACTGCTAGTATCAGTGTTGAGATGAAAGCAGAAGCTCTTCTGCATAAGCAAGCATTAAAAGCTAGCTGATACATTAATTGTAAAAGAAAGTTGGTGCTAGCTGGTGGCTCTTTACTTTCAGATGTTTGCTTTTGTCTTTTAATTCTTTTAACCTTCATCCAACTGTATTCTTTCACATACAGGCAACTATGTGTTTGTTACTCTCCTCTCTCACTGCCTAACTTGGAATCTGCTTCTGAAACCCTCCATTAGCTCAGATTTCAGACTTTAGGACAATTTGGGATCAGGGCAGAAAAATGGTGGATAGGCTGGGTCTTTCAGGTGAGCACTGCGTGATAACACAATGTTTGTAACGTGTTGTGAGGGGAGAGCCTCTGGTTTCAAGGATGTACCCATGCGGCCTTTAACAGTGCCATGTCAAAAAAACCCCATTGATTAAAAGTGTGCCTCACTTGTGCTGCTAAAAACACTTCTAGATTATACATGCTGAAAACAGTAAATATTTAATGTACAGGTTTACTTTTCCTGCTTTATAGAGAGCTCAGTAGGCCTGACAGAGCAGCTAGACAGATGTGTTTATAGCGCGCTCCCCGGGCAGGCACAATGCTGCAGTGTTTGGCCTGTGAGCACTGCAGGGACATGCTTAAAAAAATAAAAGTGTTCCATTTACATTGGGGGAGAAAAAAATCCTGAGAATGTTTCTATTAATATTAGCTGGTATAAAATCCCAAATTCTACATTTCAGGCCTTGCATATTTCAAAAATAGAGGGCTGGATGGTGGGGATGTGGGGTAAGAAGTGTTTCCTTGCTTATGTAGCCAGTGAAAGGGACAGTCATGGTGGTAGTTCTTCTGGCAGGAGAAGACAGTTGTTGCTGAAATGCCCCTGATGAAGGTGGTGTGTGAAATGAAGAGTTCAGGAGCGAGCAGAGCAGGGCAGCAATACCTGCATGAAGCAATACCTCAATGCATGAAGCGTGTGTAGGTGGGGGCACAGGTCAGTGTGTGATGCTTGTGGTTTTCCATGGACAAGGAACTGGTTCTCAGGACCACGTCTGAGATCCTGGATGTTTATCAGAGGGCATGTTTCTAAAAGGTGAGAGGGACCAGATGCTGTGGGGAAAGCAAAATGTGCACAGATCTCTCCACCTGGTAGGATGGACACACCTCCCACACATGTGAGATGCTGACAGAAATAGTGGGAAACCCACTTCCACATTAAGGGTTAGGTTTTTTTCATGGTTTTGACCTTGGTTGAGGTCTTATCTGAGGACTAGCTTCTCTTCAATTATACTGACATTAAGGTTGATTTATCTGGTTGAAATTAATGGCATAAATTAATTGGCACACATTAATTAACTGAAACAACTGACATTTGGGTTTCTGGAGAGCTCCCAAGGAATGAGTGGCTGCATCTGCCTCTCTCTGATTTCCTCAGAAGTTATGCTCAGTTGAGAAGTGAGTTTACTTCAATAATCTGATTAGATAGTTGGCAGCTCTTGAAGAAAAAAAAATAACTTTTAAAAGGGGATCTTGGGATGATTGATTCCTCAGGAAAGTTTTCTGATGAAGAAAAGTAGAGTAAGGAAGCAGAAGACTGTATTGGGGCTGGCTAAGCACTCCATGTTGTTAAATTAAATCTATATCTCTATAAAAAAATTAATAGTCATGTGAGTGTGTGTGAATAAAGCGAGAAGTCTTGGTGAGGTGGTTTTGCTTTCTCACCAGCTTTACCTGCAACAGACATCTTTCCCTGACTGCAGGTGACCTGCCATCCTGGGCAGGGGATGGGGCCATCCCGTGAGTACCTGTTCAGTGCAGGATCCTGCTGAAAGCAGCTCGGCACCTCTCCTTACTGGGGCCTTCCAGCACAGGGGTGAGGGGCTGCCTTGGCCTTTGAGCCGCCGGCTGCATTTCCCTTGCCTGTCAGCTCCTTTTTGGACAAGAGTGATGCAGAGACCACCCCATTGCACAGGGGAACATCAGGAAAGGAGGATGCTGAGAGAAAGAGGTCCTTTGCTGAGCGCTGGCATTGCCACAGCAGCACTCAGGATCATTGCACATCCAGGAGAAGGGGCAGAATAACACAACCTTTTCTTTGCAAGCTGGACTACAGGCCATTTTTCAATATGGCCTGTTTGCACCTCTTTATTGTGTATTAGTTGTGAGCTCTGACTCAAGTGAACCAAGCCATCCTGGACCCAAACTGAGATTCACTGATTCCAGCAGTCATGCTGGCCTGAGGCACCCTGCTTGGCTGTGGCTGCTCCCTGGTGCCCCATTCCCTGCATTTATGACTCCTCATCTCCTTGCTGCTGGAGTGGCACACAGGGCTGCAGTAAAGCAAAGGCTCCATCCCGGGCCTCCCAGGGGTAGCAAACAGCACATTAACCCACTGTGCGACCTGGCAAGGACTTGTGACTCTCTGGGTTTTATGGCAGGATACCCTTGCCTGAATATCACACGTTTAGGAGACTACACAGTTGATGCACAGTCAGCTCCTGAAGGGCAGCTGGCATGGTGACAGTAGCCTTAGAAAATGAACTAATTGTCAGCTCCAGTCTGGATGTCACCATCGTTTTAATGCGAATGGACTTTTTCCTCAGCCAACCTTCTGTCTGAATGGGGAGCACAGAAACATCCCAATATTTATGAGATTTTAACTAGATTAGTTACAAACCCATAAAGCAAAGAAAGAGACAGTTCATCCAGTACTGGGGAGGGGAGTGTTAAAAATGCCACCTCAGATAAAATATTATGGGAGTTGAGTAACTGTAAATAAGAACTTTGCCTATGAAATAGCTTCTTATGTGAGCTTGGGATGAGGGCCAAGAGAATGTCTAGGGCTCAGGGAAATTTATTAGCCCAGATCAACAGGATTTCAGGGACTCAGGAGATGGGGTGGCAAAGAATTTGCCTGTTGGAGTCTGTACTTCCTCCATTCATGCCTGCAGCAGGAGTTTCACTTATAAAACTTTCAAGATGGTTCATTTGCATTTTTTGAATTTTCTCAGTTCTCATTAGCAGCTGCGGTTCTGACCTGGAACTTGGGAGAGCTGGGTTCAAGTTCTGGGTTTCCACAGCCTGCCAGCATGGTCTTGAACAAGTCACTCGCCTCCCTGTGCTTCAATGTGTCTCTGTAGACAGGAGATAAATGTTATTTCCTGACTCCCAGGGATCTCAGGACAGTGTGCTAAGGACTAGGAAACATTCAGGTACCTGAACCATAAGTGAGAGTACTACGGGTGCTTGTGAATGATAAGAGCATATGCAGAGCAGCTACAGTAAACATGTTGACTCCTCTCAAGGAGAGGAATGGTATTTTGGTGGGGACCAATGAGTCTTCCCTTTGATCCCATTTATTTTAGTTACTGCCATGATTTTCCCTATTCAAGTGCCTTTGTTTTATACCCTCTGCCAGTAGGGTTGTCCTGATAGGGTCAATGGTGTCCTGATGATATCAGGGTCATCTTGGTTATGCATTTATTTTTAAAAAGGGCACATGTACATCCATAGTGCACAATTTGGGAACCCACCACCTTTTGTCCCCCGATATTTCATCTCTCCTTCCCATTTACACCCTTCTGCTCTTCTTTCTGCCATTCTTTAACTGTATTCAGCTTTCTGAGTTCTAGCACGTCTTCCCTTCTTCCTTTTCTTTGGTATTTCTGCCTCCACCTCCATCCTCACTCCCGTATTTTGTCTGTGTTCTTTTTTTCTTATCTTCTTTCTGGAAACCATCCTTAGCCTCTCCTATATATTTCCCTTTTTCTCCCTCTAGTTCCAAGAGCTTTTCAGTAAACAGCATCCCTCTCCCTTCTGACTCATGGCCCACTGACAGTGGAAAGATTTCATCATGAAAGTGATGTAAAGATCTCCCAGTTTAAAGTGCAGGGTAGGTTAGGATGACCTTGCTCCGCCTCTCAAGTGGAGAGCCAGTGAGTCTTAATTCCTCAGCCAATGTTTATTTGCCAGTTTATCTCACATTCAGTTGTTCTTTGTTCCCACACCAGTACAAGTACCTCAGCGTGTTGTGGGGATGCTGTATCATGTCCTGTATCCTCCTGCTGCTGTACAGCAGCAGGGAGTAGTGGCTGTTGGTAATGTACTTAGCCAAAGTGTGGGAAAACTCTCAGACTTGAACTTCACTTTGTATTTCCATGCCATATGAAACTCATTGAATGTTTGTCCTTCCCTTCACGTGGCTGCTGCTCTTGGATTGCATTGACATATGTGAAATCTATTTGGTCCCCTTTTTAATATGCTGCTTGCAGTATAAATACAAAAGCAGACACTGCTTCTGAAGAGAAATAAATGTAATTGTGGTGGTGGTTGTTGTTATAAATAGTGCAAAGGACTTAGAAGCTATTTAGTCTTTTGGGAAAGATTCACAAGTGTTCTGTGTATTATAACCTTAAATCTCTTGTATTTAGCTATTGAAGTCTTCCCAGTTGTGATTGGCCCAGTTCACTCATTACTGTTTGGCTCCGGTGCAGGGTGAGGATGCTCTGCTCTTCATGGGAGCAGGGCTTAGCCTCCAAACCTGTAGTGTGCTAGGTCACATGCTTGACCTGTACTTGCATATTGTGCCTTAATCATGCAAATCATGCATTTGCATGTGCAACTGATCTATTTGCATAAAGAGCCATGGTATGTCCACACATGAATTTTTGAGGTTGGTTCCCAAAATCAGTACTGCATTTTTCCTCTGCTGGAGTGAAATGCAAATATTTATTTATTGACAGAGCTGGAGCTGATCTTTTTCCCTGTCCAGGTCTGAGCTGTCTGTTTTGTCAGATGAAAACAAGTAGTATTCTGATTTATTTTTAAAATGCATTTGTTCATAACTGCATTTAAAACAATTAGTGCCTGCTCTCTGCCAGTTCTAGTAGAGTGCTATATATATATATTTGTGTGTATGTATATCAAAAGGGGCTGAACGCCCAGAAATTCTCTTGGCAGCCCTGCTGTCTGGTTAGAAAAGGAAGTGAGCTACAAAATTTGAACATTCAGTTCTGAGACTTGAAAGCTTTCTGGATTTTATTACTGACTCAACAGGGTTTTCATTATGTATGTGGCCAAGAGGAGAGGTTTACGCAAGAGAAACATATTGTAGTTGAATATGTTTGTAGTTTTACACATTGTTAAATAATTGAGATAACTAGATGTCTCCTAAATGGACAAAATAAATTGAGTGTTAGCAACAGTGTCACTGTAGCACAGACAAGTCCATATGAAAAAGTGTCCAGTCCCATCCGAAAGCTGATTTCCAGGGCAGAGGGGACCTGATTCAGACACTGAGTGACATTTTGCTGTTTATGTGAAAGGGAGCCATCTTTCCCTCAGCATGTCTGGAAGCCTCTTGCTGACTCTCAGTCTATTCTCTTCTACTCCAAATGATAGCATCTTCAGATTGCTTTTTTTTTCTTTGTTTTTACTTTACTTTTTTGTAATTCGGTGCTGTTTAAACAGCACTTTGAGGTTATGTTTCTTCTGCTCTCATTTTCATGTTAGTTTTAGGAAGAATAATATTTTGAGAAGCAGATTATCATGCAAAGAGAGAAGGTGTGGGATGCATGGACTAAGCTGTAAATATAGGCCAAGGCTATGTCCTGCTGTCCTAGTCTCCTCCTGCAGCAGGGGATGTGCTGTTGGATCATACACAGTGGCCAGTAGCTCTGCCACAAAGCAGCTTGACAGCAAAGTGAATTTCTGTCCCACAGACAACATGGTCCCAGCTAATTTTGCACTTGTTCATGTGATGGGTATTTATTCTTCATTGTCTTAAAAAGGTATTTATTTTTAAACCTCTGTGGTCTCTGGTGCCGTACAGTCTTAGTGCATGTGTTCTACTGTCAGCGGGAAAAGCTATCTATATGTGCCTCTGCATTTTACACGTGGGAAGCCAAGCCACAAGGAAAATATAATATCACTGGATAATTCAGGCTGGAATTCAGAACCCAGTCTGAACCTCTCTCATTCTTGTTTATGCCTAGTGTCTCTCCTGTGCACACCACTGTAAGCATGCCTGGCGCTGCCTTATGGATAACACTCCAGAGGTGCCAGGTCCTGCTCTGAGGCCTTTGTTTCTCCATGGTGACAAGCCCCCTCCCTTCAGCCCAGCAGGCTGATGGCCACCTTGGCTGGTGGCTCATGCCCAGTGCACGCACAGGACGCCTTGTGTCTGCATCACTCTTCACCCTATGGCAGCCCCCGAGTGCAGGAGGGGAATGGACGGTCCCCTTCAACAGGCACCGTGACAGTGTGCCATGGCTGCACCGTGGTCCTGCTGCTGCCTGTGACAGCAAACTCCATGGTCACTAGAACGTGCTTGACTTTGGTTTTGGTCTTTTCTTAAAACTATAGAACTCTGGGGCATATGACACCTCCAGCATTGTAAATCGAGTGGGGTAGCCTCTTGTTTCTGTGTCTGATTTGTTCCATTTATTTAGTCACATGTCTTCATTTTGAAATATTACCCTTACTGCCCTTGCAGGAGATGCATGTGAAGCAGTGTTTATTGCAGCGATAGCCAGTCTGTGGCACTGAAACACATGCAGGTCAGCAAAGCTCAAAGGTTTCCTTGCTGATGCTACATAATTAGTCTCACTGAGGCTAAGCCCATATTCAAAATAGACCCACTTTTAATGTGGGAAATGTAGCGTGTGTCTGCCCAGCTGTGTGTACTAAACAGATTAGTTTACCAGCTTTTTTCCACTTGCGCTGTGTTGCTGTGCTGGATGACCTGTGGCAGGGCTGTGCAGCAGCTGAGGTGCTCACTGATCCTCACTCCCACAGCAGGGGGTGGAAGAGCAGGGACTGCACCGCTGAGCTTGCTGGGGATGCAGGAGGAGCTTGGGAAGGTAACCGTACTTATGCTCAGGGAGGTAACTGGGAGCCCTCATTACAGCTCCCTCCCTCTCCCTCTCCCTCGCTGCCCTGAGCACTGATGTGTGTGGTACATGCCCAGCATCTCCTGGCCCTGAGAAAGTTTTCATTTTTGGCTTCTAGACTCAAGGATGTGGGCTGCTCCTGCTTTATATTTAATGTTTATGTGAGGTTGTTATGCTGGCTTTCTTACTACAGGCATTTTTGTTAGTCACTTCTGCCTGATAGTTTGTCCTCTATTTTTGAGTCCACTGGATCTATTTCAGCCAACTGCGCAATGAAGGTATTTGTTTCTGAGAGATTAAGCCAGAGGCAGAGCCCAGGAAAGTGAGCAGCCAGGGGGAGGAGAGTGTTGCCAATGCCCTGGGAGAGCTCTAGTTAGAGGCTGGAGGAGGAATCTAAGGTGGGGATGCAGAGGGAGAGGTCGTGAACACCCTGACCACAGAAAGTGTCTCCTTGGCACTCATATGGTTTTCAGACACCGGAAAGTCCAACCACAAAACACAAATCCATAGGAAAAGAGGTCTCATTAGTTCCACTGCCCTGCAACCGGACTTGTCTATCTCGCATTGGCCTTTTTAGCCACCAGCATGCTTGTAGCAAATGTGGGTAGAGCCCTTCCCAAATCTTCATTCACGAAGCCCAGCCATGAATGAGTTCCACTGCCCACAACTTGCTTATGGCTCCACCAGTGCTTCTAAGGGTTTGGTTTGGTAGAAGGGCTTCTGGAAACTGGGCACATGTCTTCTCTGGGTCACCCTACCTTTCCACCTCCCCAGGGTCAAGGTGCTTCATGGGCTGGGGTGCTGCTAGAGATGATGTCCCACTGCCCATTGTCATGCAAACATCCAACCTGCATCTGGTGTGCTGGCACATGGATCTTCTTCATGTTTTTGCCAGAGATTTTACTAACCAGAAAAATGTAGCATTGTAAGAAGGCTGTACCAGCTTATTATTCATATCCTTTCCCTGGCAAGAAAGAGCCAGAGAGCATGTTTTAAATGAAGCTCATGGTCAGATGGTGTGGTGAGTGCTGGAAGCCTGGGATAGTCTGGCAGAAAAATAATTTCCCCTTTTAAAACCACTGAGCAGTCTTTGTTCCTCCGTGCTCCAGCTGGTTAACTTGGCCATGCAACCTGGGCATGGAGACGTGGCTGCATCCACTCCCAACACCTTCCAGCACCCCTGGGTGAGCCTTTGCTGCTGCAGTCAAGGGAAAGCTCTGCCCTTCTTTCGGCTGCCAGAGAAGAGAGACTGGGGCAGGGCCTCACAAGGATGTCCTTTCCTCTTCCCTTGCTGGCAGCTTTGCAGCCTGTTTGTCATTCAGAGAGGCTGTGCTTGCACTGGGATCAGAGGCAGTAGGGCTGGGCAGGGGAGAGGGTCAGGGGTGCTGTGGGTGGTGGTGCTGCCTCTCAGGGTTGGGCTGCTGTTCGCTCATTTGCTGCTACTCAGTCTTGTTGTCCTGAGGGGAGTGATGGGACGTAGTAGTGTAGCACCTGGGAAATGCTGTGCAGCACAACGCACAGTTCAAAAGAAAACTCCCTTCAGGAGCATCCCTTGGGAAAAATTACCCGAATGCTTGAGCAACCGCTGTTCAGTCCATGCTAACAGCAGCTCAGATTTTGTAGAGCTGAAGGCACTGCCAAGCCTTTTCCTCCTGCTTGTGTAAAGCTGCACCTCCACCTCCCATCTCCCCACTCCAAAAACACAACAGCTCTGTGACACAGAGTTTTCCAAATGGGATACATTTCTCTAAAATTGCTTTCAAATGTTCCTAGCAAGAAACTGTGCTACTCATTTTGCCCGCAGTCCTGCACGGCCGCCAGCGGTGTGGGTGAGCAGAGCAAGGCTGTGGGCACAGCCCTGGCTTGGCCACAGGGAGCTGCCAGCCATCATAAACACAGCATCCCCCAAAGGGTAGGTTACGGCTGGGGAGGTGCCGTCAGTGCCCTCCTCGCACTGCCTGAGCTGTCCTCTCCAGCTGGCCACCTCTCTGCTGGTCTGAGTGCTGTGCCCAGCTGAAGCAGGCAGGCAACAGCTCAGTGGCCAGCTGCAGTCCAGAAATGTCACATCTGGACAGGGCATATGAGCTGCTCCTGGGGATAAACCCATGTGCAACCCTGGGCTGAGCCAACTCACCCCTGCTTGCTAGAGGGGTCCCTGGGAGGGTTTGAGAGGCAGGTGGGAAAAGATGACTGGAGTGGCTCCAAAGAGCTAAGGAGTGTTAATGCCATCCTTGATGCTTCAGCCCTGTGACCTTTCCTCCTGCCTCTGTAAATAGGCTCCTTCTTGAATGGGAGGGAAAGTCTAGTTTTAATCTAGTCCATTAAAAACAAAATGATGGAGAGATTTACCTCCTCTGAGCCCACCTGTCAGTGTTTGCAGTTTTACTATCATATTTTCCAATATCTTCCCAATGTTTTTCTCTCTTCTGTTGCTGTATACAGAGGCAGAGGAAACTTGCCTGAGCAGAGGAAAAAGTGAAACAGGTTTTCTTAGATGTTCTAATAACAGCCTGAAAAAGCTTTTACACATTGATCTCATGCCATTTTAGTCATCAGAGGCCTTATTTACAACTGTAACTTGCTTAAAAAAAAACCAAACCAAAACAAAGGAAAAGCACTGTAGACTTACTTACTTCTGTAAGTAAGTACAGATCACCTGGCTGCTTGAAGAAAAAAATCTCCAAAGAAAATTTTGAGTAAGTTCAAAACAATATTGTTTGTCTATTTTTTAAAAAAAACCCAAACATGAATATTGTCTTTAGGAGAAGATGATACCTTTTAAAAATGCTAAATTAGTGTAACAATCTTAGTACCCTTTAGGGGTCTCCTGACCTTGTTCCATGATGCTCATAAATATTTGAATTCTTTGGTGTGTTAATCCTTTACAGCAAAGCTGTTAACCTGGAAGGGCTTCAGCCATCTGGAACCCCACAGGATAGTCTGATAGTTCACAGGTAGGGATTTTAAGGGGCAAGATTTTTTAAATTTTTTTTGTGGCAAATGGGTATGAGTGGAGGGGGATAAGAAGGATGTGCAGAAGGCGATGGTGCCAGCAAGGCATTGTGGAGCTGCCTGTCTTTGGCAGGCCCTCACAGGTCTCTCCAGCTGTCCTCACAAACTGCTTGTGGAATTTCTTATTTAATTCGCCTGTTTGAAGGCAAAAATTAAAACAGCTTCAACTGAGAGATCTGAGAAGGTTGGTTCTGATAGCCACAATAGTGCAGCAGGGAGGGTTAAGCATCCCCTGGGGGATTTGGAACAGTGCAAAGACCGCTCTAAATTGTTCAAGCTATTAACAAATTGTAGGAGTTGTCATCCTGGAGTGCACTGGGGTCCAGCCAAAATCTTCTTGTGTCCACTGAGTTGCTGGCAGGTTCTCTGCTTGGTGATGGCACAGGATCGCCTGAGGTAGAGCATCACCCTGGTGTGGGCCAGAGACACAGGTCATCTGTTTTGGCCTGCCCCAAAACTCCTTGGTGCAGAGTGTGACACAGGTATTTTTTGGAACGGTTTTGTTTCAGTTGGAGGAAACTAAAAAGGTCAACAATAAAAGGACAAGAATGTGTGGTGATTACACCATGTGTGTAATCAGCTGTCACACTGAAAAGAGCCAGTGTGAGGCTCTGGGTTCATGTGGAATACAGAGCAGCAAAGTTATATGCAAATGTTTTATTTCATTAGGAAAATCAGCATCTAATCTGTGTAGGAAATGGTAAACTTTGTTTCTGCAGAAATCTTGCTTTTTAAAATTTGTTTGTTTGCCATCGTGCACACTGTGTTAGTTAAAGAGAAGTATTTCAGTCAAAGCAAATGTGACGCAGAAGATTCAGGGTGCCATTTGATAAACAATGGGCTGCAAGTAGTCAAAGGAAAAAAAAAGGCAAGTCTGCCACATGCTGAATCCATTCCTTTCTGTGCAGGAAGAAAAATAACAATTTGTTTCCCATAAAGCTGAACTCTTTCACAATCTGCATTGCTCTGAGTTCAATACTGGCCAGCAGCAGCAGGGGCGTGTGCCTGTCTGGACGCCCCTTGCAAGCAAAGGTAGGTCCAATGGGACACTGCCAGGCTTCCATGACCCTGTGGCTGATACAGAGGGTTAGAAGCAATATTGGCTGCATCTTGATACAAGGTTAATTGGTTTTCCCTGCCAAAAAGCAATGGGCAGCATCTGAAACGCACTGAATGGTTTTCTGTTCGGGTCAGGTCTACTCACAGTGCTGTTTTGGGCAAAGGTTGTTTATGTGCCTCAGATGCCTAAAATGATTTTTTTTTTACAGCATTACCAATTACTAACTCAAGATGGTGATACAAACAGTACAAAGTCTGGATCTCATCTTTCTGACTCATGTTGGCTGACAAGTTACTCTTAAAATAGCAATTATCTAATGGGGAAAATCCCACAGATCTAGGCAAATGGATTGTAAAAATAGCCACCATCAATTGTAAAAGTCCCAAAGTAATTTTTGAACCATGCTGTGGCTAAGGGCTGTAAACATGTACCTGTTATCAAAAAAAAAAGGAGCAAAAGGCTGTCAAGAATCCCCCTTTAGTCTGCCTGGCATCAATAAGTACCTGCAGGTCAGCAGAAGATGTATTTACAGTTTTAACCACATGAAGCGAGAAAGCCTTATGCTTGCCCTGTATTTTTCCATGAAAGAGGTGAAGTAATTCAGAGTTTGTGAATAGATCACTGTTCCTGGACCTTCTTTTTTGACCCTGATTCCCTTTATATAGCAGTCTTCTGTTCCTCCTTTGGACATGGTTTTTTTCTGGGAAAGTTATTTTTGGAATTATGGTTTATAATTGATGTTGAAGCATGCAGTAAGGCTTTTATATGTATTTTGTGTGCTCACACTTGTTTTATGTAATCACCACCAAAAGTCAACCCACTAGCTTTCAGTTTTCTTCCCAGGTTTACATCTGCTTTTGTTTCCTTCCCATTATTAAGTTCTTCAAAGACATTTTTGGGCATCAGAGATTCAATTCAAAGTCCAGAGCTGCAATAATATCTGTTCTATTCATGCAAAAGTATTGCTTCCTTAGACGACCTGATGTCATCTACCTAGGCTTTTTGTCTGGGGGAAAGCTAGTGAGCTATTTTAACATATTTATATGTACTCAAAAAAAAGAGAATGAATGAATGAATGATTGTATGTTTAGGACATATTCTGCTTCCCCCTTAAACACAAGGCGTGAGTACCCTGGGGGGGGGGGGGGGGGGGGGGGGAGAGGGGGGAAAGAGATTTCTTTCTACTCAGTTTTGGAAACCTAAATCTGGCCTTCCTACTAAGACCAGCAATCCCAATCTTAAAATGCTTATATACTGAACAAGCTGAAATTTTACCAGACATATACTTCACAGCACGAGGCTGCACCAGTATCACATAGGAGCACTCTGGCCATCTGCATTTTGAGATACTTTCAAAATGCTGGGATGAAAATACATCCTGGCAGAAGGATGGAGACTGGAAGCTTTTGCTGGGAGGGTGCATGTTTTCTTTGCATAATTTCTCTACTTCTTGGGAAAAATCTAATAAACACAGCTAATTTTTCTGAATGAACAGATACAAGGTCTTCTTGCAAAGGTTCTTCTTTTTTATTATAAACTGCACTCAGACTGGGATGCTTGCCAGTATTGTTATTCTCTAAAATCTTGTTTAGCCATACCATCAGATTGGCCTTGCCTTTAGGAAGTATTGGATATGTAAGTTTTCTAAATTCAATATGGGCTTCAGAAGCCTTAAAAATCTTTAATATTCTTAACTTCTGCTTAAATGCCTTAAGACTTGCACCTGGAAATGAAATGTATGGAAGGCTCCACCTTGTTCCTAGTCAGAAGTCCTCTTTTGAACAAAACTGGGGTTGATAACCCACATTTGAAAAACTCCTGGAAGCTTATGATGTCAGTGACTTGTCTTGGGGGATGAATAGTGCTGGGGTTCATGCTGGTTTTCTTCAAGAGATATTTTTACACTTGTTTTGTTTCCCAATTCAAGAGCTTTTTTGTGAATGAGATAATCTGTTATTGTCAAAGCTACTACTAGGTACTTTTTAGACTGCTGATTCCCAGATCTGAACAGATAGTCTCCAACATGTGGTAAAGTAATTTTGTCTCTAAAGCGTATATAGATCATTACAGACTGCATCCCAGAGCAGGTGTCCATGGATGGGAATGACCATTTTCCATCTGTTTGTTTTATTCCCTGTGTTATTTGTCACTATTAAATGATTACTGCAGTGACAGAACTCCCCAAGTATGCATTACTGAATTTCTATTTCAGCCAGAAAGCAAGATGATAGCCCTGTGGCATGCACACCACGAAGGGAAGGCAAATATGAACAAAGTGGGGCTTTCCGCTCCCATATCTTTGCAAGATCTTTTCTTTAAGCCTTACAAGGTTATTTTAGTAATGAGCTTCTGCCAATGCAGGCTCAGCTGCAAAGACATCGAGGACAGAGGCAAAGCTGAGCAGAAAGTGGGGCAGGAGAGGAGTGGTCAGGAGAGCTCTGCAGCTGATGCTGTGCCCAGGGACTGGGCAGGGGGACAGATGGACACAGGCTGTGGCAGACGTAGGACCTACCTCCCATGTGACCGAGGTTCTCTCTAGCCAGCATGGAATGTTGTGAGGAGCAGCAAGCTCTGTGCCTGCGCTGGGGAAAGGTAAGGATTGTGAACCACATTCTAAGTCCAGGTGAAGGCAGTGAGCACAAGCTTAGGGGACCAGTTAAGTTCAGCTCAACATGTTAAGCTGGACTGATCAAGCAAAATTATATTACCCAATGCCAATTCTTTCTTAGTTACCAGTACTGAGTCAGTTAATAGCATAAGCTTAACTTATAAAGTCTATTTTTATTCCACTGCTCAGTCCCATTTAACTATAAATATTCCACAGTCTTAAATAAATATTATCAGAAACTGAAGTGCTGCTATATGTCCCTAAAAGCATCTGGTGCTCCCAGACTGTAGGTAAGAAGCAATAAAGATACCAAAACATGTATCAGATATTAAATGCAAGCGTTCCGATACCAGTGTGACACCTCACTGAAATGACAGGGCTGCAGGTTACAAAAGGTCTAGGCAGGCCAGCACCCAGCTGGCACAGCTCTCCAGAAGCCATGGGTCAGCTCAGCATCAGGACTGTGAGGTCAAAGAGCACAGGGACTGGGACTGGCTGCTCTTATTTTTAGGCTCCTGACTCAGTGTAGCCTGGAATAATGGTAAGGGCTGGGAGATTTCCCATTGACAGCTGCAGGCTCCTGGTGGAAGAGCTGGCTGCTCCCCACGGGCAGGGGCTGCTCCCCGCAGGCAAGGGCTGTCCTCTCGGAACCAGGGCTGCAGCTTGTTTTGAATCCAGAGTAAAGCAGCTGAGAGGAGCATGAACTCTCCTGCATCCCAGTACACCTCTGGTGCCTGGGTTGCTGGTGCTGGTATTGCAGGGCTGTGGGAACTGCTGGCATCTGACACCTATCTACAACTCCCTGGTGTGTTTCTGCTTCCAGATGAATGTTTTTAATCCTAGATTTTTGGAAACTGTAGTATAAAGTTTGATTTCTGTTCAGCAGCCTTCTTTGTGACCCTCTTCCCTGCTCTGATGAGTGTGAAAGCCAATTGGGGATCCCCCACAGTGGATGCATGAGGCGGCAGGAGGGCTCTGGACCTGGGGGCTGGCAGCAGGGGCAGCCATCTCACACCGCAGCCAGCACACACCTCTGCCAGGAGAGCAGGGAAATGAAGGAGCTGTGCGCCCTGGCACAGCACATGTTAGAAATGAATGGCACTGAGGGAAAATTCACTGGGAAAGGTGTTTGCACAAAACACCTAGAAGCCTTTCACGCATTTTTTGAGGTACGGACAGGAAGGTATTGGGGAAAAAACTGTGGGTTGGAAATGTATTTCCAACTATTTTTAAAGTAAACAAATTCCTTTTGAAGTTACAGGTTTGTTGCATAAATTGTGCATTTGACAGAATAAGTGGCGGGATGTTATGGTAATTACTAATGTCCCTTGAATATTTGGTTAACCACTGTATATAATCCCACATGCAGTAGCCTTTCCAGGGAGAATTTAGATCTATCCGTTGGGCAGGATTAACTGTTACTCTCTTGTTTCAGCAGCTTTTCAACTATTTTATTCCAGCACAAGGAGTTTTCCATTTTGGGAGTAAAAAGGTGTCCTTTTGACATCTGATTTTTAAAAACGAGTTCTATCCTGTACCTGTGTGTGCTGAACTGTGAGGTGACTGCCAGGATACCAGGTGGGAGGGGTGGGAAAGCTGTCCCAGATAAAGACCCTGGCTCTATTGCAGAAATGGATTTCACTTCTTTCCTTGCTAGATCCAGACACACAGAAAATGTGTTACTGTGATGCTGAACTCTGCTTTTCAGGTCATATTCTTGCAGAGATAGAAACGCTGGAGAAGATACCCATCCCTAACCTGCTTCTCCTAATGGCATCCAAAACATACCCACACTGTCTCCACAGTTCTTCTTCCTGTTGTTTTATCCTCATCCTGTTGTTTTATCCTCATCTTCCTTCTCATTTTTTCCTAGGAAAGACTCCCTTGGTTCAGCACTGGGATATGTAGGCTCAAGGCAGTAAAAGGTGATCTGCCCTTCCTAAGCTCAGTTTTTCCCTACAAGGAATGACATATCCTTGGACTATCACCTAGCTTTGCAAATTTAAAATATTGCCTGAAGATACAAGCATATGCACTTAGGTTATTGCCTAAATCAGAATTTTTCTTCGGTGTATTAAAATACAGAGACAGACATATGCTTTCAGAGGAGTTTCTAGTCTAAGTCAGATTGCCTAGGCTGGGTCTCTAAATGGTATCGGTACCTCTCTACTTAGCTTTACAGCATGCTTTTATACATTTTATTTGTACACAGTTGTTGCTATCCATTTTCAGCTCATCTGCTGCCTGGTTGGAAAACCCATGTTGGTCTTCATTACTGTGGCAATACGTGTCTCACAGTAGCCCAAATATTTTAAAATGTGCCTAATTTCTTGTTTCGTTTTCCATCTTAATATGCTTTCTTGAAGGCTCTGGTGTTGGCTTTTTAAGTTGGTCTAAGAGTGGTCTAAGAGTTTTAAGTTGGTCCAGCTGAAATGATACATAATGTTAAGGACACTCTGCCCAATAAACTGGGCATAGGAATAGTGTCACTCCTAGTCAGCAAGAGTAAACATTTATCAAACACTGAAAACAAATATTGCCAAATCAATTTATTTGCATACTATTTGGAAATAGAAACAGCCTCCCCTTTGGTAAATTGGCAGTGCCCAGAAATTCAGGGAAATTCTCTTACTGGAGATAGCACAAGTTTCCTGGCCAGAGAGCTTAATGCTGCAAATTTAAGCAAGACCAAGAGCTGAGTGTTTCTGACAGAAGTGGGGAAGAAGAGCCACAGGCAGCAGTTTTGGGGTCTAGGCACTGATTTTGGATGGGGACCGTGGTGGCCCCTGTTTGATCAGGGCAGCTGAGGGAAGTGTTTGGTTCCTTCTCAGCCTTCCCACATGTTCATGAACCTGTCCCATTCCCCTAGCTTCCTCTTTTGGAACCCCGGTGCACAAACACCCAAGAAAAAATCATATTGCAATGTGACAAAACTTCTTGAGAAGCTAAGGCAAATAATCAGGAATTACTGTGTTTGCACTGTGAGCAGGCTAGTGAGAGGGAGTTTGAGGAGGGATTTAAAAGACAAGATGTAATAAGCTGAGCAGAATTAACAAAACATTTTCTTATGGAGAGGTTGTGCAGAAGAAAGAGAAGAGAACATCAGTCTAGGTGAGCTGGAAGGAGCACCAGGGATGTGTGTATCAGAGGTGGTATTAGAGTCTGATGAGGCCAGGGCTGGATTTTCAAAGGAGAAACAAGAAGTAGATCTGAAGATGGTAAAAGCATTTAAACTGAGGCCAGAAGGACCTAGGGCAGCTTCCACTGAAATATCAGAGCCTAGATGCATTCTGGGAGGACAAAAAGGGTAAGGAAATAGAGAAGTGGAAAGTTACCCAACTAGGATAGCTTGAATTGAAGGGAGGTAGTGAGACCACTGGCATGAATGGGGCAGGAAGAAGGGGGTTAGGAAGAAAGTGAGGATTCACTCCACTGTACATGAGTGTTTTGTGCAGTTCGGTATCCCCTGCCATCATCTCATTCCTGCCATCTCATTGGGAAACCCTCCAGGAGAGAGACAGCTCCGTGACAACTGGCACAGTGCAGCACCTCTGCTAGCACTGGCTGGGGAGGGACAAGGGTGTTAGGGATGTGGACTACCCAGGGGCTGCTGCAGCCACAGCCACAGTGCAGTACAAGGGGCTGGCACACCTGCTTCCCACTACTGCTTGCATGAGCTTGGAGCTTTGGTTTCTGTCTGTCATCCTATAGTCTTTCATCAACTCCAATTCCAGTCATAAGTTTTAAAATATATTATGGCTCTTGTGCAAAAATAACTCCATGCTACTCTTTCTATGTATTTCTAACTTATTTTCATAAAAATAGCAGGTTTACAGAGAGTGCTGGAGTTCAGGCACATGTGTAAGGGAATTGGTCTCAGCTAAACAGCTGTGAAGGTGCTACATCATTTAGGACAGACATCTGTGCTATTTAATAGGAGACAATCCTATGCACACCCAGACACCATGCTCGCAGCACTTACTCAGAGTGCGCTGGATGCTCAAACGTTATGGTTACTCAACAGAAAATAATGAGACAATTTCTAAGCCAGTCTTGATTCTGGGTTGAGTGAAGGAAGCTCATTTGCGTTTAAATACCCTTAAGCCCCTGAAACAGCTTGAATTTTTCATTATGTTTGGAAAATAGATTGTGTCTCAAATGTTATTCTCTTATTTGCAACTGGCCCTTGTCCTTTCTCTGCAAGTCTTCTCATCCATGAGCTGGGCCTGTCACTTCTTTCCTATGCTGGCCACCCATTACAAAAGTCTACATATTCTCAAATTCAGCTGTGTCAGGCATTTCTGTAAACTTCTAGCCAAGCTATGGTATGTGAGGAACATCACAGATTTTCCTACACCATTCCAAGACCACCTTGGCTCAATCGCTTTTTCTTGTTTTGGTACTGCTTGTTGTAGACTGCAGGGTAACAGTTTATAGGTGGTGTTTATCCTGGTGGGTCCTTTGTAATACCTTACTTAAAACTGATGTTTGGGTTTGCCAGGATGATTCTGTGTTAACAGTTTTTTATTATGAAAAGCATAGCTGACCTTTACAGTCCAAAGGCTGTATTTATGAATGACTCAGCCTGCTCTCAGTGTGGCTGAAGATTACAGAATGCAAACAAAAGCCAAAGCATACTTCTTCTGTGTAACTTTTTGAGAAAGCAGTATTTGCCTCTGGCATTCACCAAGGGAGCTTTCCCTTTGTGTACAAGAGGAAAATTGGGCAGGCTACAATAAAAGGCATTGTTGGTCCCAGCATGCAAAGAATGATCATCCAAGAACTGAAATAATAGAAAAGTGTTGGAAGGGAATTTAGTTCAGAAACATGTCAAGATAGCTTCAGGCTTATTCAAGTTTTGATTCGAGCTTCTCATTCTTCTTAAATTCTTTCCAGGCCAAAATGGATTAAATACTTGCTAATCTTCAATCATCCAGCATTTCCCTGGGATCAGTTTTTGAGGATAGCATTGCCATGCCGACATTTCAAACTCTGGTTCCTTAATGACAGTAAACCCCAGGGAATCTCAAAGTATGTACTCTTGCACTATGATTAGGGTCTCTCTCCTCAAATTCCATTGTTGAGTCTCTGCAGGAAGGGCCTTCTGGCACTGTGTCCTGGAGAGGATCCATCATGATAGTCAGCAAGTATGATCAGTATTGCACCCAACATGTTCATAACAGGTTATAAGCTATTGTTTTTTGTGGAACTGGTTTCCAGACCCAAATATTGCCTGACAGCTCTGCTTACAAATCATTGCAAATAGGAGAAGAAAACTGGTCTCGCTGTGACATATCTAGACAGATACTGCCAGCCCTAGACTTTAAAAAAAGAAAAATAAAAAATTAAAAATTGTGGGGTTTGGGACACTAGTCCTACTGGGATATTGTCCAATTGAACTGACAACAAAACAAAAATAATAGAAATAAAACATTCCTACATAGACATAATTATATTTTTTCCTAAAACTCTTTTTTTTTTAATGAAATCTCTTAAATAGTTCAGAACATGTCTTTCCCCCCAACACCTTCCTCCTCATCCCTACTGAAAAATCCCTAGGAGCTAATGCCAGGCAAGAAATTGAGGTAGCACTAAATGTAAAAACTATGTAATTTATGTCCTGTGGCCCTATAAAATATAACTACAAACCATGTTCACATCACTGCAAATTCAAAGCACTTTACCAGCGTGAGGGATGGCACATTGCCTATAGTGATAGATGATCCCACACCTAGAACTGACTGGCAGCTTTTATAAAATAGCCAGGCATCCCTTTGGTGCCTGACTGATGAAGGACAGATGGTCTTTTTCTCCTTCAAGGAGGATTCTCATCAGGCTTTATTTGCAATGGTTTATGTGCATATGAATTATTTGTATTAAAAGAGAATTAATGTGGCATTTGTTGGTTAACTATAATATATTGAAAAGAAGTAAAATTTTTAACTATTTCTTGCATCAACAATGGTACTGGCTGTTCAATATTTTTTCTTTCTCTGACAGTGGAAATCATTTTTATTAGCTCTGAGGCACCCTTGTGCTTCTCTGGCAGTATAAATTCATTTATGCCTGCCTTTAAGGCCTCTCTGCCCTTCCAGAGCAGTACACCAGAGGCTGAAGATAAGCGACAACCAAAATGCTATTAAAGGGACCAAAAAAAAGCATAACACAAGCTAATACTTTTTAATGTTAATAATACTCTTTTTAACCTTCTTCCTTAGATGTTCATGTGTAAATTGAAAGGTTATGGATGGCTCAAGGGGACTGATGGATTCCCTCTGACCCTTTCTTTTCTCCCTTGATGTATCCCATAGCTTATTTGTTATTTGGTGAATATAGTTGAACCCTGTTCAGCTAGTCTTAATTAAGATAATCTAACTCTTTTTTTCATAAACAAATTGATTTATACAACAGAATGTTGTGGGCATTGTGCTTCTGAGCTGTTGGGCTAAGTGGGATGCTATTTTACCTTTGGTTTTTTAGAGTTTTTCAAGCCCTTGCTCTCGGATATATAGGTACTAAATGGGTTTTCCCAGTTGAATTCATAATAAAATTAAAATCATGATGATAAAATAGAAGACCCGAGATTTAGTCGCTCTTTTCTTTAGTGTGCTTTGCACAGATTCAGACCTGATTTATTGAAGACATCTGAAAAAAAACACATATTTTGGTCAAGGGAAATTATGAGGAATTCCTGAAAACTGTTTGTACCGCTCAAACTCAGCTGTCCATTAATTACTTTCCAAAAATGTGCCAGGAAAATTAAAGTGATTATAAAGTTCTATGAGAAATTTTTGCTATATTGTTTCTTACAAGGCAAGTAAAATCTGCTCTTTCTTCATAGCATCCCAACCTGCCTCAGTTCACAAAGGATGGATGGACACTGTAATTACAAAATAGATAAAAGATAGGACTTCATTTCCAAGACAATCAGACAAGTCTATTAGAATGAAATTGGTCTTTACTCCATTTTGAAGGTTCTCAGCTAATGCTGTGCCTGCCTGGAAAGCCAGTCACCTGCTCATGCAGGTGAGCATCCACAGGCAGCACAGGGGATGTTCTGCGTGCACAATCCCACACACAGTTAGGTGGCACTGCACCTTGGCCACAGCCTGTCCTGCTGCTCACTGTCTATGCATGCTGCTCCAGACATGGCCAGCAATGCCAATGCCGATCCTGTGTGTCCAGGCTGATGGCTAGAGAGGATGTGGGGAAGTTCAATGTGAATAAAAGAAACAAGTGGCCAATTAATGAGTAGTCAGGAGGGCAATGATGAATGGAAAGTGCCCTGGGCGAGGGAGGATGGGTTGAAATATTCAATGGGAGGTGAAAAACGCTGAAAATGGGGTGAAAAAGTGAAAAGACTGCCGGGAAGGGCCTTGTGAAAATCCCTGTTCAGCGAAGGGGCTAGTGGCCATCATGGAGCATCTGTGGGGCTTTGGGAGGATCACTCACTGGTGGAGCCAGGTGCAACCAAGGATTCGTTTGGGCTTTTTTTGTTAAAAAATACATCAGTGCTAGCAACAGCAGGAGGCCTAACTGTAATGAACTTAATGAATGTGGCACAAGGGTTGTTTCAGGTAGAAGGAGAAATGTGGGATTTCTTGTGTGTGTAATTAGGACACTTGGCAGCTGGGTAAGCTTTAATTGCCATCCAAAGCTCCCGATCTTGCCAAAGAAAGAAGAGAGTGAAGAAAGCTATTGATTTCCATCTGGACAAACAATTTACTTTTTAGTGCTCATCAGCCTGATGTGTATCTTCATTCCCTGTCACTGCTGTGTGCAAGCTAAAGCTTCTTTCATTGGCAGATTTTAGATGGGGTTTCAGCTGAATATGTGGTTAGAATTGCAAGGCGCTAATGGTAAAAACCTTCCCACTTACCACCCTGTCAATGCACAATATGCTGTTAGTTTTGAAAAGTCTCCACATATCTAGGTCCTTATATAAAGTATCTCTTTGCTGTAATGTCCAGTTGCCTCCCAAAAATTAAATGGGCACAGAAGGAGCCTTCTCCTCTCTCTGCTCAACAGGAGCTAGTTAATGTTGATTTTTTTATGATGCACGTTTGTTTATAAATGTGGTGTTACTGAGCAGAGGATTAGATCAAAGAAGTGGATTTTGCATTTCACTTTGAAGACACAGATGTCCATAGTCAACACGATCTCTTTTGGGGATGGCTTCCAGATTTCATAGGCTAAATGCCACATTTTCGCCCTGTCCTTGACAGTTTCATTGTTCCAGGGGCACATACCCGATGCAGGTCATGATCAGAGATACAAAGAGAAAACTCATATGAAAAACTCAAAGAAAACTTAATGCAGTAGGGGAAAAAAAATCAAATTCAAATAGGTCCTCTTGGAATGAGTGATTTATTTCACATTGACTTTAGTAACTAATCCCATTAAAGTAGCCTGTAGTAGAAAGAAAACCTTATATGTGGACAAAAGACTAGTAATAAAAATGGCGAGTTTTAGACTCATACTTGACAAATTTAAAATAGGAAAATAATGCATTTTCTATTGGTTGGTTGGTTAGATTTTGAATTATGTCTTGCGTATTTAAGTATTTTAAAATCATCTTACTGCTGTGTTACTTTTGTGTGTGTGTGTACATCTCCCTTTCTAATCAGGAGTTGAAAATATACACAGCAAAAGTCATCTGGTACCTCAGACAGCTGTTAAAATACAACAGTTATTGATATATTCCCTTTGTTATTCAGAGTTGGATTATAGTCTCATTTTATACACAGAGCAGTTCTACTGTTTGTTACAAAATGCTTCCCACATGACACTATCTTGTCATCTTCACTGTTTCTTGAGAGATTTTGAGAAATGACTCATGGTGTGGTATGCCTTACTTAGGATACTTCAGATGATGCTTTTTCCAAGGTGCTCCCCCAAGCCTTTGGCTTTCAGGTCTTGAAAGAAGAGTACTAGAAGTTTTATCGTATTTGTAACTGAAAGGAATAAGTAAGTATGTAGTTCCATTCCCGCTGTTAATACATCTGTTAAAGTGAGCAGATAATTATACTTCAGATCTATCTATCCATCCTCTAAAATTATGAACATAATAATTAAATAATTATATTTTATCTAGATGCACAATAAAATTTCTTCCATCCCCACTTACTGTTCTTATTACCATATGGTATTTCTTCTCTGATCCTGAATGGAATAAGAATGTGAGCACTTTGAGGCACTAGTCTCTATGTATTTATAGCAGTAAGGAGTAGAACTGCCAAAACACATGAAATTTTCTGTTACAGCTTTCAGAGAAATCAATGAGAACTCTCTGCTTTCAGTGCTGAATTTGTCTTTGCAGTTATATTGTAAAAGGCATAACCAGTCTTGTTCATCTGATTTCACAAACACATTTCAAACAGAACTGAATTTATGTGGTCAGCAAAGTTACTGGCAGACATGTTCACTATGTGAACTGACTTCTAGCAGTTTACTAAGGCAATATTCATTCCTTTCCAATAACGTGATTGGCAGTGTTTGTACGTCTACCTAAAATTAAAGCAGTTGGATTTCCACAAAATATAAATGTAGAATAATGTACAAAAAATATCAAATGTAGAATAATGTACAAAAAATATCAAATGTAGAAAGATAGACATTTGAAAATATGAACAGATCAGACAGAAGTGGGTCAGTGCAGAACACCTGCAGCATATAGCAAATAGTAATTTACAGGTCATCACAAAACCTCAGGATTTTAAGGGGAAAAAGACTTGTAACCATCAATTTCAAGATAACACAGGAAGAAGTGATTGAGATCTTTTACTGGTGTAATTAGGCATAGGTTTCTGGAGCTGAATACGGGCATGTGATTTCCATGGAACTATGTGGGAGGAGCTGATTTTGGGTAGAATTCCTCCTAACCAAGTGAAGGGATAGAAGGGTTTGCATTATGTATAGAAGGTTGCAGTTGTTTTTAACAGCAGTAAGTCAGTTTGATCTACCTTTATGCTCTTTGTGGTTTGAATATGCTCTGGTAGAAATCTTCATTTTGAGTTGTGCCGATTGGTTGGAGAATTCCTATGGACGCTGTGAAACCTGAGCACTAGGCTAACAGCAACTTCATGAAGATCAACAGGGAGAACTGCAGAGATTTGCAAATGGGTGGATCTGTACAAAATAGGAACCAATGACCAGGAGCCATGCTGCAAAGGATCTGAGGGTTACTGTGGGCCCCAGGCTCATAGCCTGAAAATATGCAAATTGTATATTGGGCTGCACTAGGAGGATCATGGCCAGTAAACTGAGAGAAATTAGTACCCACTTCTACTTGATACTGGTGAGGCCATATCTGGAATACTACGTCCAGTCTCTGGCTGCCCCCTGAAGAGACAGACTGAGAAACAGGAGATTGTTCTGTAAAAGACTACCAAGATAATTAGGGGCCTGAAACATGTGGCGTGGAAAGAGATTTAGGGAGCTAGACTTGTTTGGTTTGGAAATGAGAAGGCTAAAAAAGAAACTAATAGCAACTTATGGGTACTTGAAAGACAGTTAAAAATTAAATGGAGACAAATTCTTCTCAATAGATTCAGATGATAAATCAAGCAGAAGTTGTGCCTTGAGAGGTTCAGATTAGACATCACAAAAAAAGCTTTTGCACTACAAGGCTGCGCTCTGATCTTACTGATGTTTGGAAAACAGACTTGGAAAACAATGCTTTAGCTCAGCATCCCCTCATAATTCAGTGTTAGGTGGTATCAAGGGTGCCTCATCTCCTGCTGGTTTATCAGCTGAAGGCAGTGCCCTCTCTGCTGCCTCTGGTCTCTGTCAGTGGTGGCACTACTTGTCGGGGAAATTGTGAGGAGTAGGAGTTCTGCCCCTTTCTGAACTGCACCTCAGCTCCATCCCTCCATTCTTTTTCAGCTGGTGAGTTTGAGGTATCCAGAAATCTATTGGTTAAAGTGCTAGGAACCAGCAGAAGTTCAAACAAAACAAGCTGATCACTGATCACCCTTTGCCTCCTCAAGCCTTCCAACCAGCGTCACTCCTGTCACTCCCTGTGTACTATCTGCTTCCTGTGGAAGCAGCTAAGCATTGTGCCCCTATGGCAGGGGGAAAACAGCTGTTAAACATTTCCTTTTGAAGAAGAAAAGGTAATTTCATGCCTACACTGTCATGAATTACAGCAAGAGTTATTGCCACCAGCCTGGATACATTAATACTGTAGCTGATTTCTGTATCTTTCATTGTTTTACAGCTTCTTAACTCTGACACTCAGGACAGCATATTAATAAACTTGGTAAAAAAGTCTTTCACTTTCTTAGCTTGATTTGTGATGTATTAATCTGTTTGTGTGTCTCTGGCACTAATCTCAGTGCCAAGGAACCTGGCTTGCCCATTGCAGGCACACAAAGGAAACCACAAAGTTGTTGACTCTTTTGCATACATACACATATATAAATGTATACATATATATACACATACATACATATTCTCTTTCATGTGGATATAAAAGCTAATTCCACTTTAACAAGTTTCATGTAAATATACAGTTTCATAGTTGCATGTGCAAGTCATTGAAAAAGTTAATAACAAAAATGCACCAAGCTTGTATAAATCAAGGCAAAAGATGCCTAAGTGATAAGAAAGGCTGGGAATTAATTCTCAGGCAGCTGGCTCCTGAAAGGAATGGGAAATGCAAACCACAAAGAGCAAGAAATTCTTCAGCCAAATGTCACCGCATCTTACTGCTGAGCTTGCAAGGGCTTTTCAGGCAATGAAAGGGAAGGACAGCCTGCCACACCTGCAGGGTGCTGCCAGCTGGTCAGATGGCTCCATAGAAAAGGGAAATGGAGACTTAGGATAAACACGAAAAGGCAACTCAAGTTACATTGCAAAGGGCTTGGGTCCTTTCAAAAATATTAACCTGCATCAATCAGCATTTTTAAGCTTTTGCTTTTTTAGGCAGTCAAGACATAGCTTTGATGGAAGATATGAGGGGGAGGAAAGAACACAGCATATGCATTTTTCCTCTTGTAGCAGTGCAGCCCAGTTTAGCAGCCATGATTTACCAAAGACTTTATCCCATCCTTCTCTCAGGCAGCCTTTTTGTGCTGCCCATGGAGGGCACCAGTAGCACCTCATAGCAAGCTGGTTTTGGATTCATGAGACGCACTGAACAGTAGCTGTGAAAGTGTGAATGGCATGACCCATCCTCCCTTATACTGCTAGAGCTGATGCTTTCTTGCCAAGCTTATAGAACAGCATACTTTATTAAAAATGCTGTCTGATAGCAGAAATAGTCTTATTGTTGCAGTCACCCATTTGCAAGGCACTTATCTGAGCTCTGTCTCCTCCTTCTTTCTCAGCTGAAGTAGCACTTCTAGCATATTTCTGGGAAATCTGTCCATCAGGGACAAAAACGGTGTATTTCTATTCTTTTCTGTAAGAGAGATGTCAACTATTGTAATTCATAATAGATTTTCCCTGGCAACTAATCTCATTTTTTCATCATAGTCATCTGAACCTGTGGTACCTAACCCATTCTCTTTTAAAAAATCAACAAGTGACTTTTCCCCTGCAGAGAAAGAAGGGTAAAAATGGGTGTAAGGCATGGTAAAGGTGAGGAGGTAGGAGCACAGAAGGTAAACCATCAGAATCCTGCAGCTCTCTCCTCAGGGATCTGTTTGCCCAGCCAAGTGAATCCAGAAGTTGATCCTGGTTGTACTGGTGCAATCTATTGTAACAAAACACTTGAGAAGACTACAAATGTGAGGAATGCCCTGTGCCTCTGCGTGTTGTCCAGCTCCTCTGCGTCATGGCAACAATGCTGCCAAAACTGACTTTTAAAGAATCACCCTTTGACAGCTTTGTCTCCCAACAAATGTGTAGCTGTCATTTCACAGGAATTCCTCCTTCTCTGCAGGATGCAAAATGCCAGCTGAGGAAATGCCCAGATCATTATCCCACAGCAGACAAAACAAATATTGTGTTTCCCCTGAACCAGCTATACATAGAATTAATTGGACCCTGTTAAGACTGAGATAGCTCAGGTTCAACTCAGGCAAGAGAAAATGCTGTTCCCCAAAAGTATTTCTCTACAGCCTGGCAGATGCCCTGTTGATTTATGGCATCCAGAAGAAGTTGGTTCTCCTCTTCTAGAAGTGATCTCTTATGTAAAGAATAAACAGTGAACGAAATCTCTTCAGGATTTGGAAAATGTAAAAACACTTGGGAGCTTGTCCATGCAGTGGGGTGAAGTGACATCTTTAGCTCCTCTAAACAAGGAGCCCGAACACTTATTCAGTAAAAACAGTGATTCACTGAATCACTGTGGTTTTTTACTTTACAGTGCAAGAGCAGAAATAGAAAACTTCTGACAACTATCTGGACAAAAACCCCCTTGAGTCACTGTTTGTGTATCTAAAGCATGACTAAAGTAATATTTTTGTCTTCTATGGCTGTGAGTAAGACCTGATCCTGTATGCCTTTTAAGAGAATGACCCATTGATCATAATGGGAGCTTTTCCAGCAGAGTAGTGTTTGTTTCTATTAATAATGGCATTTAGCTGTGCAGTAGTTGCATGGTTTTCTAGCGAGCTGAAGAAATCACTTAAAGGTATATTCCTTTTCAAAAGTGAAATCAGTGCCTCTCCATCTTTCTTGGATGAATTCCTATTGTCATAGTGGGACGTGCTGGTGTCTGAGTGGTTCAGTTACTGTCTGGTCTTGTCTTTTCTCTCTGGAGTTTCAATTAGTATTTCATTAATGGTTTGAGAGATGTCCATAAAGGCTTTAAAGGCAGTGGTGGTGTTCCAGCATCTGCAAGTGATGGGAAATGTTTTCCAACTTTGCAGCCACCCAGCATGCCTGAGCAATCAGCCCATGTGGTATGTGTTTGTATTCAGCAGTGATCCAAATTCTCCTTTGTCATGGTCACACGAACTGTTCAACTGCAGTGACTGTCTCTGACCTTCAGTCACCCAGTGGTGCATGTAAAGGTTGCTCATTTGCTACTGGGGACATTAGACTCATCATTAAGTAGCTGATTTCACTAACATAATAGTTTTCAGTGTAAAAATAATAATAATTGAACCATGGGACTGGATGGGACCTCTCCTTATCCATGCTCCTTTCTCATCTCTGTCTTTCTGCTCGTAGCAGATATTTCTTCTGGTATGGAGCTTCACATTTTTCCCAGGCAATCTTTTCCTCTTCCTTTCATTGTTAGAAAGTTTTCTGTACTTTTCCTTGATATATCTGGGTATCACAATATATCTAGTATTTAGATCTTGCTTGCCTTCTACCTTGTGGAAATTACTCCCTTCATCCTTGTGGCAGTTTTTTACATAGCTGCAGATTGCTCTTAAGATGAGGCTGTGGAAAAAAAATAAAAATATTATCGATATGCTGCTATTTATTTTGTCAAATTGATAAAATTTCACTCTGTGTATCAATACTTTTCCATCATAACTTTAAAACCACGTCTCCTGTTTCAATATCTATTCCTTTCTCTTGAAAGCGAACACGCTGTTCACATATGCACCCTAAAATACATTTTGCAAAGCAATTTTCTTCTGTCACTCCCAACAGATGACCCTGTGCGGTGTCAGTCACAAAACACCTGGGTGTGCATCCTTTTCTGCATGAAGCACGTTCTTCATTCTAAAAACAGTTTTTGCGATACTGCTTAAGCGGTCTGCAGTCCGTATTTTGTTACAAGCATAGTTTTCATTGTTCTGCATGAATTCCATAGTGTGGCACGGCTTTTTTCTTTGCTGGGGGGCAGCTTTGCTCTTTTACACTAGTCTCTCCAGCAGGACATAATCACAGGAAAATACTGGATATTGAGCAAGGTAGACTATATTTAATGTTGATGCCTGTATCTGACCCATTTTGTATTACTGCATATGATGAATTTTAACATCACTCACATAAGGGTGTGTGAACACATTCTATTTTGTAATGTTAATTTGTGAGTAAACTGATATTTTTATAATCTTATTATAAATATGTACAATTTTGCTCGGGGTGCATCTGTTCCTAGGTTGTTAATGATGCATTTCTGTTCACCATAAATAATAGAACAATACTCAGAATCAGCAAACAGATCTTAATTGGTATTTAAACTGCACTGGTTTATGCATTTATGGGAATACAGATGACTCTTTTTATTGTAGTCATTAGTTCTGAGACCTTGTCAAAACAGCTAACGATGTGTATTTCCAAAACACGTTGTGCTTGTAGCATACCACTGCCTCATAGCACTGCACATCATAAAGAGCTAGTTCTTCCTCCAGCCTTGTCTCCCATAAAGGTATTGGGAAGCTGTCAGAAGTGATACCTGACCAGCACCCAGGGAGCAGCCGTGTCCATCTCAGCTCAGCTTCGTGACAATGCCTCTGGGGAAAGCCTCACTGTCCTCGTATATCATGTGCAGATGAGATGACTGTGTAGCATCACCTCATGTCCTGTAATTTCAGTGAGATCTAAAAATTGTCATCGCTTACAAATTCATAAGGTGATTGTGGATGTCAAAAAAATCTGTATTGACTATAACTTTCCAACCCACTGGCTGCAAGAAAACTGTTTTCAATTCCTTTTCTGATAGGAACCCTGGCAAGTTTTTAAATTATTGGATAGTAGCACTTCATCTTCTGGCTAAAAGTCACGCTAACGAAAAGAAAACCAAAGTGTGCCAAGGGCCATATCCCAAATATGTAATAATTACAAGTAGGCTTTAAAGATGGGGGAAGGATTATACATTATACCAGAGACCACTTGTAGCAGTTTTTCAAGAATTTGAAATGGTAGCAACTCAATTACCTGTCCATTTGTTTAGGGAGAGTAATATTTGCACATATATCAGTGAATGACAGTTATTCAAATAATTACGCCTATGCACATTAAGTAAAGGCAGCCTTTACAGGATATTTGGAGAACGTGTGGAAAACGCAGATGAAAATCTAGTCATCTGCCATTTTAGAAACACACTTTGGTATTTTCTTCATGCTATTCATTCACCATATTCCCAAATGCTGAATATCTGCAGATATCTGTGACAGTATGGCCAAGGCAGCTGCTGGGGTTTTGTCTGGGCATTGAAGGGGGGACACAGAGCTGTCTGCTAGTGGAGTCCCCTCCATGACCAGAGGGACACTTGAAAAAGCCTTGCCAGTAAAAGAGCTGGAGGGAAAATTTGTATTCCTCCTCTCTTCCTGTCTGCTCTACTGAGGACAGACTTTGGAGGTACCTGGGAAGATGGGGAGCAGGAGCAGCATAGCTGAGGGCTGGTGCTGTGGATGTTGCCAGTGGTGCAAGGTCTGGCCCAAAGCTCATTCACCTGCTGCCAGAGGTGTGCTCTGGAAAGGTCTGGTCCTCCTCCGGGATAGTCTGCAGTCAGGGTAAAACCTTGGAAAAATGAAACCAGAGGAAGTAAGGGTTTGTTTTAGAGGAAAGTGTGGAAAATGCTCATGGTTTCAGTTCCTGAGGCAGAGGTGGAGCAGAACACTGGTGTCCCTCCTACCCCACAGAGGTGGAAACCTTGACAGTGTAAAGGAGTGGGAGAAGGTGGACACGCTCCGCCGGTGAGTGGCCCCATAGAAAGCTATGGTGACAGATTAGGATGGGCTTATTTCCTTTGGATTTGTATTTGGAACTGCCGTTGTCATAGGATAATCTTCCTTTAGCCACCCGGATGAACCACCTGGCCTCTGGCTCTGCCAAAAGGAAGGGGCAGGCGGCGGCAAAGGGCTCGCAGGTAGCCAGGCCAGCGCGTCCTCGAGCAGGAGGGTCAGCAACCTTCCCGGTGCCCACGTCAGCTGGGATGGATGTAGGAACGTTGCGGGACGCCGGCGCTTGAGCGCTGTCAGCGCAGTTGTGCCTTTGCACAGACCTACTGAAACCACGAGGTGACACGCCGCTGCCCGGGCCGTGCCACGGAGCCGGCCCCGCACGGCGCTCCGAGCCCGGGAGGGGCGGGCGCGGCCCCGCCCGCACAGGTACCGCGGGGGGCGGCCAATGGCGCGGCCCGGCCGCCGCCGCCAGCCAATGGGGGCGCGCGCGGCGGCGGCCCCATGGAAATGTGCCTGGTGGGGAGCCAATGGGGCGCGGCCGGGCCGCGGGCGGCGCTTCCCCCGCTGCCAGGGCCGGCGGCGCCCGGGCCGCCCGAACCGCTCCCCGCGCCCGAACCGCCGCCGCTCCCGCCGCGCAGCATGGCCGGGCTGGGCGGCGGCCCCGCCGCCTTCGGCCGCTGCACGCACGCCGTGGTGCGGGCGCTGCCCGAGTCGCTGTGTCGGCAAGCGCTGCGCAGGTCGGCGGGGCCCGAGGTGGACTTCGCTCGCGCGGAGCGGGAGCACCAGCTGTACGTGGGTGTGCTGCGGGGCAAGCTGGGGCTGCAGGTGCTGGAGCTGCCGGCCGACGAGAGCCTCCCCGACTGCGTCTTCGTGGAGGATGTGGCCGTGGTCTGCGAGGAGACGGCGCTCCTGACCCGCCCGGGCGCGCCCAGCCGCAGGAAGGAGGTGCGATGCGGTGTGGTGCGGAGCGGTGCGGAGCGGTGCGGGGCGGTGCGGGCCGGGGAGCGATGTCCGCTGCCGCTCAGGTGGGCTCGGGGTGACCGCGCCGTCGGGCGTGTCCCCGGGCCCTCCCCGAGCCCCGGCGGGAGCGGCGGGAGGCGGCGATGCGGGCGGCGGGGATCGCGCACGGAGCAGCAGCGCTGCTCGGGGGACCGGCCGCGGGCAGCGGCTCCAGCCCCGCATCCCGCTGCCGCCAGCCGAGACCCGTGCGGCGGAGCCCGGCGGCTCTGGGGCTACCGGAGAGCAGTGTGCTGCTTCTGAAGACAAGTGGACGGTGTAAACTATGACTCATCCTTTCTGGGGCGTACGAGCTCCTCTCCCTGCCAGCTTGCCCGGCCCGGTCCGGCGGGATGGGTCGCCAGCCGATTGAGCGGGTTTCTGTCTGCGGTGCAGCAGTGCTCCATGCAGACCCCATTTTCGTTACATGTTCAACCTGAGCTCAGCCCCAGGCAGTGCATCACTGGTATCTGTGGTAGTTGTATCCACTGGCCTGTGTGCAAGAGCTGGTGTGTGTTTTGGTGTACTCGGTGTTAGCCTGAATGCCCTTGAACCTGATCTCACTTTCCCTGTGCAGCCACTGCAGGCCCTGTGGGCTGGAGGAGTGTGGATGTACGGGGGATGCAGGCCGACTCATTGGAGAGAGGTGTGAAGGATGCACACCCACAGGAGCTTTACTTTAGATACTCTTAATACTTTTTTAACATGCTCAGCCCATTCATAAACTAGTTCATCAGGCAGTGAAGTAGCACCCAGTTATCTCCTCAACGAGCTCCCTGTTTGAAGCTGCAAAACGAGTACAGTGACAACCTGCCTTCCTGTGAGAATCTTTTGACATAACTCATCTTGTCTGTTTTGGTTCCTATCCTTGGTACCATAGTGCATCCTGTGGTCCCCAGGCATGTGCTGTTGTGCCTGTGGGACAGGCCAGTAGCTCTAGTATAGCAGTAGCTCCTCTTGGCCATTGAGTGCAATGGATGAGATACTCCACTTGGGTGGGGTTTTTTTATATAGTGCCTTTCTTTTATAAATTACAAAGTTTGCTTGAATTTTCCCAACAGTGTAACAGTCTGAGATACTGCACACATCTTGTACACGTACATTCCTTGGGGGTATCCATATGTATTTACTCTTTGTAACACGTCTGAATGCTCTTAAGAGTGACAGCATCAGAGTACAGTGTTTGCCACGTGGTACTCTAAAAAGCAGCTGTTTCTTAGCCAGAGTCCCAGTGAGTTTTCACTGGTATGTACTTAAGTGACTCCTGCTGCCATTTGTACAATTTCTCCTTTAGGAGAACAGGCTTACTTCTTTCCATGGTGACTTGTCCAGGCAGAGTCATGAAACAAGAGGAGAGACAGAGCTCTAAAGCATAATTTAAACCTTATTAGTGTTCTTGAATGATGGAACAATCCCTTCCTTGAGTTTTCTGTGAAGTAAAACAGAAAAAATAATTGAACAAATATCCTTTTAAAGCTATAACAATGCATGGCACTGTACTATGCTTGTCTGAACATTTAACTCTTATTTACAACAATTCTTCCTGGGAACATCATTATAGTAGTGCCTCGTGGAAAGGGGGAGAAGATTTCTGCAGGATGATGCCTGCCTGTTCCTGGTTCCTCTCCCCTCCAAGGCATGCCCCCCGTTCCCAGCATGGTGACTGTCAGTTGCGTTTAGCTGGTATGTCTGCTTTGTTTGAGTAGTAGTAGTGTGCCATCTTGAAAACAGTGAGATGGTCAAGGCTTTAGAAAGCAGGAGTGTATACATGTCTACTTTGCCCAGAGCTCTGCAAGCTGTGGTGGAGGGCTTGGCATTTGCCTTGGGCATCTTGGCTTTCATAAAGAGCTCCTCAGAAAAAGCTGTTTGCTGCAGCTGCATGAGAGGGTGTTTCCTATTGTAGTCATTCTCTGCTCTTGCTGCCTCCATCATTGGTTCTGGAGGGACCAACCACAGTTGCTCAGGAAGTCCAGGCACCAAGGTGTGTGGCCGCTCTGAGCTGATGGAGCCCAGCACCTGCTCCTGACCCTCCTGTTAATCCCAGTGAGTGGCTGTCAGCAGTCTCCCAAAGTATTTTTCTGAGCTTTATATTCAGTCTCTGAATTCCCCATTGAAATAGTTGTTGGAGTCTGGTGGCAAGTGATGTTGCTGTAGGGCCTGTCCTACCATCTGCCCTGTTAAATACCTTAATTAGTGACCTGGAAGAGGTAGTGGCATCTCTATTGAGCTGTCAATGGCCTCAAACTGAGGCAAGGGTGAGAGGTGATACCGTTGAGATCTGGGCTGCTGTTCAGAGGGGCCTCGCCAGGCTGAAGGAAGGGGCTGATCCATGGGGACTTCATGGTTGAACAGGGACAAATGCAAAGTCCTGCCCCAGGAAAGGAAGGATCTGACCAAGCCAGCTGAGGTAAACCTGGTGTGAAAATGAACCAAGGCTCTTGTAGTGCATTGTCACTCCTACTGGGTGACGAAAAGGGAAAGGGGGTGGATGAAGTCTACGTACAGCACCAGTTTCTGAAAGTGCAATCTCTTATTCTTTTTATGTAATGTAAGTGCAAACCCATGAATACTTTAGCAGTACAGTTGGCGTATGCTTGGCTTAACCCAGTGAAGCCCAACTCCTGAATATGCACTCCTGACCTGAGCCTCCCTGCAAGGCAGGACTCAGCTGGACTTGTCTTACTGATCTCTGAAGTGCTAGGTGGATTTTTGTACAGAGCAGCCAGGAGCAGTGGAGGAAGGAAGGGATGAGGGAAACAGGGTTGTAGGGTACCATTTCTGCAAAGAATTAATAGAGGGAGGACTTGTGTCCAGGAAATCTGCCGAAGAGGCATGTGGTAGGTTGGGCTCTGAAGCCTGATCAGACCAGAGAAAATTGAAGGGCACAGGGGGCTGCCAAGGTGCATCCCCAAGACAACAGCCTGGTTGAATACATAGCTGTAACAGTGCTGTTTCACATGCATTGTGCCTTCTGATAAACTGTCTGCCCGATGCATGAACTGAGCAGTACTGTCTTAATCTCCTCTGTTTCATGCTACTGAAAACCCAAAATGCAATATTTAAGAACTGATGCAGCATGTTCTTTCACTGACTAGACTCCTTATTAAGAAGGCTTGCTACCAGTTACGGTAACACTGTATGCAGCAGACAGATTTCTGCAGTAGTTTGTAATAGCATTGACTGAGCTTTCAGACTTTATAGATACTATTGCTTATCCCCCCAGCAACATTGGATTCTTTACTGATTGTCTGTCTGGAACAAAACAAAATAAAATCTGGGGTTATGTCTGTTCTTGCTCCAAGTTATTGTAAGGAGAAAAAAGAATTGAATTAAATTTGGTCATGTTCAGGCAGTACTGGGAAAGAGCCCAGTATTTTTTTAGTAAAGTAGAAAAATTAGTCATGCATTTAATGATTTATTTGCAAGTCAGACTTATTTCAAGGCATTATGTTTCTGTGTTATCAACTTCTGAACTTATTTTAAAATTCATAGTTTCTGGGGAGATTTGAATTTGGCAGAAAGGTAAAGGCTTTTGAAGTAAGTCAAAGGTAGATTGCCAGTATGGATAAGCTAGTGTTTTGTTTAGCTGTGTGCAGTCACCAGTGCAGTGGATGCTCAAGTTGAGTAACTCCAGTGGAAATGTTATGATCGCTGATCAGATTGTCCGTTCCAGCACCTTTTGTTTCAGCAGTATGTTCTCAATTGTTTATTCCTCTAGAATAAACTCTAAACGTCACCTTCTGAACACAACAGGGGTAGTTGCTGAGAAGAGCCCTCATCAGCACATTGCTCTTGCTGCCTAAGTTGTCTTAATGTGCTTGGGATAGCACAAAACAACCTTTCCACCATTTCTGTGCTTATGCAGATAAATGGAAACCCAGAAGCTCAGCAAAATGCACCCACAGTGACCTGGCCTCTTCTCAGCTGTCGCACAGGAGAGAATTAGCTGGCGCTGGGAAAACTTTGAGAGCCGCTGCAGAAGAGCTCACTGTGGTTCCTTCCTTGGTTGTTGAGAGGAAACTTCTATCTAAGATTTTTGTTATTTCCTACTCCCCCTAGACACACTGCAAACAACTTGTGACTGCATTTGTGTGGTGTAGGAGAGCCAGTCCTTCAACGGTGAGGACAGGATGAGCAGCTAAGGAGTATGTTTGTTAAATCCCATCCTCTCAACAAGAACTGGAGAAACTATCTAATGGCATTTTGAACACCTCTGGGTACCTCTTCCCAAACCTACTTGCTAAGTGGCAGGATTTTGTCCACAGCAGTGCTTCTGCAGAGCTTCCAGCTGTGCTGGGCCAGGTAACCTGCTCCTCAGTGCTGAGCAGCCTCAGCTGCTGCCCTCTCTCCCGCCCTGTACAGCTTCTGCAGGGCTGCATAGCTGTATATGAACCACAGCTTGCACCCTGGGCTGGACTGCTATCCCAACTGCAGCTTACTGCTTGCAGGGATGATTCTCAGGGCAGTTGGTGGAGGTTTCTGAAAACGACAGAAGCAAAAACAGTTTAGTAAGCTATTTATGTATTGTATACGCTCAGGTAATACTACATAGCTACTACCAAATGCAAGACACTTTCTCCACTCTCTCTGTAGATATAGATGGTCCTGCAGGATAATGATGTCTATTCCAAAGTAATAGAAAAGCTGGGCTCAGGAGAAATGGATTTAAGGCTCTGTTGGCTCTTGAACTTAATTAGGTTATGGGGGGTTTATTTTATTTTATAGCACATGCCAGTACCAAAGGACCTGTGTTTGGAATCATAGAATCTTTTAGGTTTGAAAAGACCTTTAAGATTGTAGAGACCAACTGTTAACCCAGCACTGCTGAGACCATCACTGAACCCTGTCCCTAAGTGCCACATCTACACACGTTTTAAATACCCCCAGGGATGGTGACTCAACCACTTCCCTGGGCAGCCCAGTGCTTGACAACCCTTTTGGTGAAGAAATTTTTTCTAATATCCAATCTGAACCTCCCGTGGTGCAACCTGAGGGCATTTCCCCTTGTCCTATCACCTGGGAGAAGAGATTAATTCCCACTTCACTACAATCTCCTTTCAGGTAATTGTAGAATCCCCTCTGAGCCTCCTCTTCTCCAGGCTGAGCCCCTTCATCTCCCTCAGCTGCTTGTCATAAGACTTTGCTCCAGACCCTTCCCCAGCTCTGTTGCCCTTCTCTAGACACACTCCAGCACCTCAATGTCTTTCTTGTGAGTGGCCCAGAACTGGACACAGGATTCAAGATGCAGCCTAACCAGTGCCAAGCACAGAGGGACAATCACTGCCCTGATCCTGCTGGCCAATCTATTTCTGATACAGACCAGGATGCCATTGGCCTTCTTGGCCACCTGGGCATACTGCTGGCTCATGTTTAGCTACTGTCAACCAGCACTCCCAGGTTCTTTTCCACTGGGCTGCTTTTCAGCTGCTCTTCCCCGAGCCTGTTGCACTGCAAGGGGTTTCTGTGACCCAAGTGCAGGACCTGGCACTTGGCCTTATTGAACCTCACGGGCCTTGGCTCACCGATCCAGTCTGTCCAGATCCCTCTGGAGAGCCTTCCTACTTTCAAGCAGATCAGTACTGCCTCCCAAGAGACTCTGTCAACCAGTCCCTTAAACAGGCCAAAGGCTGTCCTCTGGAAGTCCAAGGTGGCAGTTCTGCTGGCACCTCTCATTACTTCTGCAATAATCAAAAATTCTTATTTCATGATTGCTGTGCCCAAGGTGGCCTCCAACCATCAGATCACTCACTAGTCCTTCTCTGTTCACAGACATCATGTCCAGATGGGCCTAATGCATCAGTAACCCTTGCATCTTTGATGCCACATGGATCTCCATCCACTACTTTCACTGAGACAGCAAACTGAAGGACCTCATTACCACACCATCCTTCAGACATTGCTATGCTCTAGTGAGCCTGGTTTTATCTCTTTTCCTCTTCAAATCTAGTTTAAAGCTCTTTCAATGAGAGAAAGAGCTAACTCCTGTGCAAAGGTCCTTTCCCCACTTTGAGGGATTTGATTGTCCTTTGAGCCTATGATTGGCTGGTGTCACTTAGAGGCTTTCTTCAGGATGAAAGAGGTGATGCCTATCATGGGTTCCAGAAAGCAACAGAATAACTCTCATCAGAATGTGCTTCAGAGTTTTCTTTAATTATTTCATTAGCTTAAATTTTCAGTGGTTTTTTGTATTAGCATATACATTAACTGAAAAGCATGCAGTAGATGAGAAGTTTCTTAAACAGTACTGAAGTTTCTCTTAAACAGTACTGAGAAGTTTAAAATAACAATCCTTTAGACAGAATGAGGTAGACCTTTATTAGGAGCCTATATAATTATCAGCATACATGAGAAGAGATGTTTTAGCCTCCTAAAGCAGACTATTTCAAAAGTAGTTTGATTTGTTTCTGCAGCTCTGTCCCTTGCATCTACTTCACAGTTTAAGTGAGGCCTTTTGGTTCAGGCAGGTGATCTTCAAGTTCATTTCTGATGTAGCTCTGACCCTTACATTAATAAGGCTGACACTTTGGCTGAATTGGCTTTACCAAGAATTATATTTTTTCATTTTCAATTTTGCTTCTGTGATCATAGATTTAATGAAAATGTTAGGAAGTAGCTTCTAGTCAGATCAATATATGTGTACTATATTCATTATAATTGCTTTCTATCTATAGAACTGCAAAACAATATTTAAGGACAGTCTAGGAGCAGCTTGGGTTTCATGCTTTTCTAGCAGAAGCCATATTTAGACCTTGTTATTGAATTGTGATGTCAGGATTCTCATGAATATCCCAGTTGCTGACCAGAAGATTAAAAAAGGCCAGAACCCTGTTTTATAATCTCTTGTGAACACTGATTATTATTGTACAAGTCTGATGTCAGCTTGTGTACCTTGTTAATCACTGTTCCTTTGGCTGTGATAAATAGCCCTTGGTGAGCTTACGGTTCAGTGCAAATGCTAAGTGGTTAAAGGTTCCAAATAACCGTAAGCATCTCCTCCGAGTGAAAAGAGTCTTTGCTGCTGCTCTGACTTATACACATGGCTTGGAGCTACCCTGTTCCTTCCCTAAGAAGTTTCTGCACAGACTTCCAAATTGAGCCTAAATAGTTGGAGGTTTTTTGTAACTGCCTTACTTAAAAACATTGCAAAAACTAGTTTACCACAGTCACTGCTGGAATTTTGGTTTTGAGATTCAAGGATGGGTTCAGAGCATCCCCAGTGTAGTCTGCCTAACAGGTTTTTTAAATCCTATGCTCCATACAAGCCTGTAACTCCCTACACACTGCAAAGACAGGGTTGACATGTAGATTGCAGGGCTGTCTTGCTCATCATGAGATCTGACAGCATCTTCAGAGAGTGGTGGAGCAGAGCATGCGATGCAGAAGAGCTCCTGGGTGCTCTGCTTCTGCCTGTTGGCTTCCAGAATGCTATGATATGGAGAGCAAAGTCCCCAGTGAGGTTTTCCATGCTGTACCAATGGCACAGTGTGTAGCTGCTCACAGCACTGTGCTAGGACACGCACATGCACAGAAGCATATATCTTCATTTTAACTCCTCTGCCTTCTGCTTGCTTCCGCTTGCAAACTTGCCTCCAGTCCCATCTCTTTACCTGGGCCCCAGTAACTAAGGAAAAGATACTTCTGATGTAGAAACAGAAATGAGGCAGAGGCAAGAACCTCTGGTTTGTTACTATTTCTCCCAAAACCACATTGTATCACCAAGGCCAGTTGTGCAGTTAAACTATTGTTTCCAGCTGTTCCACTTGCTGAGGTAACCAGGGCATGCAAGGATGACAAGGATGACCATTCAGCAAGGATGACTGGTCTTAGCAGTGACATTTCCTACTAAAACAAACATATGTGAACTTTAATTTCTACCAATATTACTGGTTATTTTTTGCTTGCTGGGTCTCCAAAGTGATTCTGGAACAGGTGCTCTGCCTCTGCAGCAGGCACTGAGGATGCTGTGGGAAGTGATTGTATAGCAAGTTTTAACTTGCAATACACCATTTGTGCTGAATATTTTGAGGGTTTAGCAGCTCAGATTAGTCTGGGAAAGCTGTGTATGCTTGTGTTGTGCAGTTTTCAGAGGATTTTTTTGTCTTTGTCAAAAGTCTTCTGGTAAATAATGCTGGATCAAAAATGTAGACCTGATTATTAAATGCCTGACCTGAAACAAAAGTTACCTATGCAAAACTGTCTTCATTGCCTGTAAGTTACCCTGGTACATACAGACATCTGTGTAGAAGTAATTGCTTATGACAGGCTTGCCAACCAGAAGTTGGTGACTGCAGAGAATGTGTTTCTACCAAGAAAGAAATTACTATCAGTAATTACTGATCATTCGTTACTTTAAAGAATAAACCACCCTGGGGTTTTTTTGTATTTATTATAGGAGCATATCTCTAATCAAGTATATGGTGTAAGAGAGCTTCACTCTCGGTACCAGATCTGGACAGTCACAATACTAGGGTGAAGATAAATGATGCACCCACAGCGTCAGGTGACATTATCTTTTATTGCTGCCTCTCTTATAGCAGTATTAGAAATTTTCTTTCAGAAAGAAGATAAGTGGAATGTTTTATGGCTGAGATATACCTGAGTTGGGTCTTGCATTCATCCAAGGCCAGTAATCCAGCTATAATCAGCCATTTTTCTGTCATTTGGAGTCAATATCAAAACCAAACAAGTATATAAAAATCAGCTTGTTCAAGACTTGCAGAACTCATTTTCATGTCAGTAGAGATTCAGTATTTGGCATAATCTTTAAAAAATTGTTGTGATAATTTGTTTTGGAAGGTTTATTATGTATGTTAATAGTAAATGATCTGGCTATCCATGCTCGTCTCTGGATGCCAACTGAAGATCTCTGGCAAGATGAAATCATCTGTCTCAGCTCAGTCCCAGCTGGCCACTGAAGCAAACCAAAACAAAACTGCTACATAATTGGACGCTGTTGACAGTGCTGTGAGTGATTTTGCATTTCTCCTTGCTTTTTCTGAGGCTTAATGTAAGAGCTGTCATGGAAGCTGAATCCCTTATCTCAGAAAGGATGATCTTGTAGGATAAGAATTCTGCTTGTGCTTGTGTCTCTGCACTTCAGTACAGTTGATGTCCTTTGAGCTGCAGACCAGCAGCCATGGAGATAAGTCATCTCCATGCAGACCCAGGCTAGAAAGACAAGTGTTTTAGAGATGGAGCTAGTTTTTTACCTGCTCTCCAGCAATAGTAAGTAGTAAACGGCAGACAATGCCTCTATGTAGAAGTGAGAGATTTTTAGCAGTCGTATAGGAGTTAATTTTGCAAGCAGTACAAGTGCTTTGGAGTGTTTCACCTACCCAAATAGCGCCTGTCATCACTGTGCTTAATATAGTAAAAGTGATGAATCTCATGTTCTTCCAACACTGTACAGAGGAGAAGTGGCATGGCTATTGCTAGTCACCAGGTATTCACTGAAGTTTAATTTGCTAGTTCATGGCTCTGTACCTCTAGTATTGCTGAAAGGCCGTTTTTTTGACTTGGCTCAGACTGGTTATTCATCTGGACCTGAAATGCTGTGTGAGGTTCTTGTTACGCATTTTGGAAATGCAGAATAAGGAGAAATGGTAGGGGTGGATGAGAAGACCTTGCTGCAATGTAGGACTGTTCCTGTATGAAGTGACACTAATTAGATAAATGCCTTCAGCTCAAAGTTATTTTGGGTAGGGGAGCAGAGAAATAGGAGAGTTCTACAATATCTCAAATGGTACAGAGCAAATTAACTGGGAATGATAGTATGAAACTTAATAACATCCAGAGAAATACCCAGGCAGCAAATTCCAGCAGAAGGAAGTACTTTGTCATGCAATGCACTACTGAACTGTCAGAGTTGTTGCCAGGATGTTGAGGGGTGGGCAAAAGTACAGCTGGATGCCAACTAATGAAAGGAAGATCCATCAATAGCTGTTTAAGATCCAGATGCAATAGCTGGCTTTGGAAATATGTGCACTGCTTCTTACAATAAGCCAGGGAAAATATACTGGAGTCGGCGGCACTCTATACTTGTCCTCTTTCTGTTATTCTGTCCTTAAGCTGCCGGTACTGGCCGCTGTTGGAGTCAGGCTGCTTGGATATACAGGTCTCCGTGACCCACTTAAGCTGTTCATGTATTATGAATAAGCTGTAATACTGATAGCTGTTTAGCAGACTCATAATGAATTACTTGCTGTGATCCTGAAGGTCGTGAGTTGTCCAAGGACTGGCTGTTTGGGAGGCGGATGCCCTGCCTTAACCTTGCAGAGATCTTGCTGTTTCCATCCCACCTAGCAAGGGGAAACCTGTGTTCAAGCTTACTCAGGGTGTCCGTTGGCATAAGATGGGCCATCACTAGCACAAGCAATGGGTGCTCTGAGGTCAGATGTTGATCTATTTTTTCTTCCCTGCCTCAGTATATCCATCCTAGAACAGACAGTAGAAAATGGAATGATTCCATCAGGAAGACAGTCAGATGTTTTATGTCAAAAGTATAAAAGAATTCCACTTCCCCGGCCCTTAGCAAGTCAGATTAACCCTAAGAAACAGTGCACACTTTGTAAAGCAGAGATTTCTCACTGGGAAATGTTGTTTCTAGGTTTTCCACATCAACTGTGAAAACATACTGCCATCCAAGCTTTGCAAAATGATTCTTAGAAAGGCCTAGCACTGAATGCTTGGTGTACAGAGGTTTGATATATTGAGAGTCAGGCTTAATATTATGGAAGAGAGTGTCCTAGAAGAGCCTTTGCAGAAAAGTGCTGGGGAGGACAGTCTCCCATGGGCTTTGGAGTATATGTTTTTGTGGGACAGCTGATGGCAGCTGGTAATCTGCAGTTTGTGCTGTGGAGATGATCGACAGGCTTTTCCGGAATAGCGTGATGTGGATCAAATGAGCCTGAAAATACCGGCATCAGTGATAGGAAATAGTTATTCATTTTTCAGAGTGCAAGGAGCCATTTGGAAAGGGTACCGCTCTTGTCTGACCTTATGTTCTGGCTTTACAGCTAACCAAATCACTATAAATTTGCAAACTAGAACTGCTGGTCTTTTTATGCCTGCAAACGGCAGCAGCAGGAGCCATTTCTAGGTGGGTTTGAAGAATGGCAGGCTGCCAGCAGTGGCATCCATCTTACTATCTGAGATAATGCCACGAGCAGCCTGAAAGGTATTTCTGACAGGAGAGCATCAAACCAGCTGTGCATTGTGCAGGGCTGACTGGAGAGCTTTTACAGGAGCAGGACTCTAGAACTGGTGTGGCCAGTGTTGGATGGTAATCACTCTTCTGTGGCTGTGTTTCTAAAGTCTTCACAGACATCAGCCCTTTGTGTAGAAGTCTGACCCGTGGCATCAGCGATGCTCTGATCAAACTGGGGTTGTGAGGGCCTGGGACCTGTAGGTATCACAGTCTGCTGGGCAGGGAAGACAGGCTCTTGTGCTGCAGATCTGCTTTGGTGCCTTCTCTTGACTGCAGTAACACTCCCAATGGTTTTCCCTGACTCAGTAGCTGGAGCCATCTCTCCCCTGCAGCCCACATTTCTATGACACTGTGTCCTGGCCATGCAGGATGACTGGAGAGTAGCAGAAGTAAATGCAAGGCAAGGGAAAGCAAAGAAGGGCGACTGCTATCCAGGCTCTGAAAAAAGGCAGCTGGGTTTGTGGTACTAGTGGGAAAATACTCCCCTAACTGTCCCCTCTGCTAGCTACAAGCATGTCCTGTCCCTCCTGGGGCTTGCTGTTTCGTGTACTGACTTTGATATTTCCTGAGCACGACTTTCTCATTTCTCCATCCTTAGGGGAACTTTGGCACAGATGGCAGCAGCCACCAGAAACCGCCAAAAGCTTTTGTGCAGTTGAAATGTGCTCTGTCCACACTTCATCTTAAAGACTAAAGGCACTGCTTGTAATTCTGCACCAGGCTTCTCTGATTTTAACCTAGTTTCCACTTTGCTTAGTTTCCTTACCCTCTCTACAAGATTGCTGCACACAAACCAGAAGCCTAATGGGAGCTTCTAAAGGTCTGCCAGCCCTCTAACATGCAACAGTAGTCCTAAAACTTCTTAAGAGACGGGTTTGCATTTCTCCAGATGGAATGTAAACAAAGGGCTGCTAATAAAACAGTGTGTAAGGTCTTATTCAGATTTATATAAATCCTGATACCACGTCTAAAAATAGTGCCCTGTTTTGCATTCTTGAAAGCAGATTCATCACACACCTACATCTGCCATGAAGTAACAAACTGGACTTCTTGGGAGTTGTATGAAAAGTACTGAAAACCCATTTTAATTTTATTAGTCCTACAAAATACATATGGACAGTGATGTTAAATATGATAACACTTGGAATGGACTGCAGCCTTGGCACTAGCAGGAGGCATTCAGTATGGGAAGTGGTCTGGAGGTGTCCATCAGAGCACTGATTGCCTGCTCTGGTGGGAATCTGGTGGGATCTGGAGCAGAAAGGAGTGTGGGGGAGCTGGATGTAGATTTAGCTAATGGTTTCAGTCCAGGAAGGAGTGAAAGAATAAAGACAGGCAATTGCTGTCTATTCTATATGTTAAGTTAGGATTCAAGCAGAGGGACCTTTTCTTTTAACCTTAAGGCTTGTGCTTATGACGCAAGTATATAAATAGATGGGGCTCAATCCTGTAAGGTGCCAGTGCTTAATGTAGAGCTTGTAATTAGTCTTATTAGTTTAAAGCACTTAAACTCTTTCCTCTCTTGTGTCTACTTATTTGCCATCTCTCTGAGCTGGTCTTGTGGTCATGTTTTTCAATAGTGGAAAGCCTGAGATAATGTAACATTTGAGATGTGGTTTTCACTTTAAAGTGTTTCTTAGCCTTAAATATTCACTAGGAGATTTTGGACTGTGGTGTGGTGCCCATGAAGGTGTTAGCCATTGTTAACCATGAAGGTTAATAGCACAATAGAACTTGCATTCATAATAATATTAAATAGGGCATGTAGCAATATTAAATATATCTTGCAATGAGTTTTAAGAACAAGCTAAATCCATATGGAGTATGGATCTTTAAAGAACACCTAATCTTTGTGCCTTGGTTTTTGCATGCTCTCCAGGGATGGGAAAGCTGTCGCTTCATTGTTGATACATAAAGCATCTGACATGTCTCCTGTATGTGTTGACTGCTCTAGTAATGAGATTTTCAGTAGGTTTGCTCCTTTATACCTAGTAGAAAATAGATGCACTCATTTAGCTTTTTGGGAAGGTACTCCAGAGGAGCTCAGGATGAGGAGGTGACTGCCATCAACATCATCTTTCCTTGTCATGCATATCCTGTCTCGTGCAAGGCATTACCCTCAGCCCTGCACAGACACAGGCATTAGTGATAACTCCTGTCAGTGAGATCATCAATAGAATATTTTTAAAGTATTTGAATGTGCTCAAATAACAGCTCAAACTGTGGTATGTGTCCTCTGACCCGTGGCCAGGGCCCTGAATGGCAAGTAAAGGCTCAGTGTCTCTGAAAGCCAGGCTCTTTCCTCCTGAGCTTATGCATGATTTAGGAGCCCAACCCAGCTATAGGCACTCACACTGAGAAGTCTGGGTTTCTGTTTCCAGACTCATACTAAAAATTTGAGCTTCCTATATGCTAGGAGTGACATTTACATTTTTCACAAAAAGTGCTTTTGTCCCCACTTCCCCTGCTTTTGCTGCTGTAAGAAAGCTAAGCATGAGGCAGAGGAGCATTCCATCACAGGCTGGAGGTAGGAAAGGTGTGTTTGCAAGTGCCTTGGCTGCTGCTTATATCAACACAGTCTGTAGGAAGCTGCGTTTCCAGTGAACAAGTAGAAAAATGTCTAAGGATCACCCCTCTTGAAAGGAGCCAGGCCCTTCCACAGTGTCCATCGTGGTCCTTACTTCATGCCAGAGGCGTGGGCACACATCCAGGCTCTCCTGTGAGCTGAGACCTGGGATGAGGAGAGAGGATTTGTCTGAGTGCATCTGTATGTGACCCAAATTCTGAATTTCCAGCAAGGCTTTTTCCCAAGCTGCTCTATCAGTGGGAATTATATTGGTAAGCAGTGACACCTAGAAAAATGCTCCCTGAAGTACAGGTGTGAGCTGTAACAGACTACAAGTGTCTGAAGTGTTTACTGTGAGACATTAGTCACACTGAGAAATGGCCTTGTCCAGCTGTAGTGCAGGCTTGCATGGTAATTCAATAGAAGAGACCAGAAAATATGGAAACTCTGGCTTCCTCGCTTCATCATGAGTTGCACTTTGAGGAACATGCATGAAAGATCTGTAGGTCTTGCCTGAGGCTCCTATGCAGTTTTCCCCAGCTAGGTCATCTTGACTGAAATGCTTACTGGAAGTACCCCAGGACTCGTGGAAAACCTAATTCAGTGTACTTGGAAGGTCAGTCGTTTGTTCTTTCCATAGCACTTGCTTCTCTGGAGCAAACTGCTCCACCGCCCTACTGTGGTGGTGTCTTACCAAGCTGTTTTCTGGGAAGCAAATTTTTTGGTCATACCTTCAGCACTGTAGTTTCCAAATTCAGTTAATCTCAGTGGAAGCAGTCTTTGAGCATGGAAGCCAACCAGACACCCACGGCAGCAGAGAGAGGAGCTATTTTAAAATTCTAAAAATTAAAAAGTGTTTTTTTCTCTTGCATTCCTGGGTCTTGGCCTGAACAAGGAGCAGAGGTGCCAAAATACTGCGAGAATGTCTGTTGTTGCAGTATGTCTGGCCGAACCAGAAGCAGGAAATTCTTGTGAGAGCCTGTCTCATCAGATTGCCAGCCAGCTCTGAGCCTCGCTAGTTGTGAGTGTAAGCTGGTGAGGTGGAAATGTGGTTGCGAGAGAAATATTTGAAGGTGAGTAAAATGGTTCATTGGAAGTGATAGCAGAGGTATGGTGGTGGTTTTCTGTTTCCAACATAAAAGTAAGAAGTGAATACATGAAGCAAACTTGGATCACCCTCCTTCTTCCAGGGGGAGAGGAAACAGGGAAAACTCCCTGTATGGGTTGAACACTTCTCTGCCAGAACTGGTCTGCCTCTGTGCTCTGCCTTTAGGTCTCCCTCTGGTTTGCTGGGGGCCAAATCCAGCCTCCTCGTTCATAACTTCCTTCTTAAAACTTGTAGGTCAGGACTTTTTTCTTATCCTAGGCTAGACTCTGCACTAAAACTTTCCATGTTGCTGTGTGCAGAGCTGCCTTGGCAGGAGGAGGGATGCAGGCACTGCAGTAAGAGCCCCAGTGTTTAACCCCCCTGTCCAGTAGACTTATTCCACCTTGGCTCCATTTCAAGACTATTTAAAAGGCCGTAGCCAGTCTATGCTGCCGTTTTCAGCATTATTGCTCCTGGTGGAGCTGTAACAGTGGGAGACTTTAAAGGAAAAGGACATAATGGAAACTGATTAGAAAAGTGGAGAAAGTCTTGGGGTACAATGAAGCATTGCCTAAAGAAAAGCAGGAGGGTGAGTAAGGTGAGCCCTTAAAAGGCATGTATTCGATCACAGCAGGGCAGGAAATAGCTTTAGGAGAATTTTTTCTTTGGTCCATTCATAACCTGGTTTGTACCTCATTAACTTTCTGTTAGTGCTTTTTTTCTTCTGAAATCCAGGGTAGCTTATTTCCACTGAAGTCAATGTGAAGAGTCATTCAGCACAGAGTGCATGAATCCTTTTGTGCAGATTAAACAAGAGAAGCTCCCAGTGTTGCTTGCATCCTGAAGGGATGAGAAGCACATTGAGGATGTGCTGACGATGTGTGCTTTATTTTCTCTGTTTCTTCGCAGAGGTGCCTTTTCTGGGGTGCTTGCACCATTTTTTCTGATTATAATATGCTGGATGTGCAAATGACAACTCCTGTGAAACCAGTTGCACTCTTGCCTGTGGTTGCATTAAGCATGTTAGATTGTTAGGAGCTCCTGGTTTATGAAGAAGTTGCCATAAAAGCTGCATGGCTTAAAACGTGCCCAGTAGCCTCCAAGATCTTAAACACTTTCAGCCACTCTCTGCTTTCCTAATAAATGCTGGTTTTGTGAACTCTTGTTCTGCAGTGCTGAAATAGGATTCCAGGTAGTTAAAACTGTGCTTCGTTATATCCTTTAGGAAAGGCAGCTGGGGTTTTGTCTTGCTGATGAAGCCTGATTTGAATGACTTTCCTCATCAAGCCCATTTAATTAAAGATTCATTACATTCTGTATAGTGTAACAGTGAAACACAAGTGTCCTCTGGGCAGCCAGCTGCTGAACGGGAGGAATTAGCTATGGCAGATAGGGTAAGGAGTTGTGGGATTAAAATGCAGTGAACAAGATGTGGGTTTGATACTGGGACAGAATGGGAGGGATAGTGAAGTGTTACTGTGTGTGTCTGGAGGCTTTTCAGCCCTGGAGAGAGGGTTAGGTGTGCATCGTGGGATGCACTTGTCCTGCCTGTGTGTAAAGGGTAGTCTTGCTGTCTGCTGCTTTTTAAGAAGGTTTATTGTAGACAAAAGAAAGAAGATGGACTCTTGCAGCCTTTTGCAAAGCTTATATGGTTTGCAACCCAGAAGAGGGAGAATGGAAATCCATAAAATGATGTACTGAGTTTGAGACAGGAGCACTGGTTGTATACCAAGTGCTTGGCTTAATTTTTGTCCCTGTATCACAACTGTGTGTGTGTATGGGGAGAGGAGTGATTTATCAAGTAGCTGCTCAGCAACAAACACTTCCAAAGACACTGAAAACTTTTTGTGCCAGGATCCTTGGTGGAGGTTGGCTCCTCACTGGAGAAATGCCGCTGGACATCCATACATACTGTTAAGTTGTAGATCTGTTTTCTGCCTCAAGGCAGTGATGAACAGTTATGTGTTGTGTTTAGGGGAGTTTAGGGATTTATTTTTTTTTTTTTGCTTGAAATGGGAGAGGATTTGATGTGTCTTATTTGTATTTAAAAAGAGGAACAACTTGGAGAAGAGCATTTTGGTATACATCTCGTGAGCCTGGAAAAAATTCAAGGCTATGATTAAAAAGCTCGTTTGTACTCTTTCTGAAGTGCCTGTTGATCTTGTTTGCTCTGATCAAGAGGGAAAATCTTAAATGAACAAATAAACCATCAGAAACCCTACCATCACTGGTCAGTGCTGCTGTTCTGCAAGGAGCCTACTGAAAACCAACTCTTAGTTCTCCTGGTCTCAGCTCTTCCTGTCTGCTGACGTTTGCTTTGTGCTTAATTGAGTAGCGTTCCATATTCAGAGCAACAAAACAGTGGCACAAGTTCTTCTCTAACATGAGTTTTGTGGCTTTCGCTTGGTTCCTTAGCATTTGAAGGCATTTCTGTTCTCTGCCTGCTGGAGCCATTGGTTGGTGGCCAGGCTCTCCCTTACCAGCTCTGCTCAAGCAGAGCTGTGCACCTGTAGCTTCCCTTGGCTGAGCCATCTGAGGAGGGACGTACCATTTTCTATCTACCCACAAGCAAATAATGAACCTCCTGAGCTGCAGAGCTGGGAAGGAGTCATTAATTTCTGTAAGAGCACTTGAAAGCTGTTGTTTTGTGTGCCAAGTGTTTGTTGATGTGACACTAGAGTTCAGCTGCAATTGGGAATGGAGAGATGTAATTACCTTTTGGTTCTGTAATCTGAGCCTTCCACAGGTGGTTCTGTCAGAGCTCCTCTCTTCTCACTATTTCCCCATTTTTGGGAGGTGTGCCTGCACGTGAGGTTGATTAGCTCAATTGCCTGTTTTTGTGGTTAATCCAGAGAGGTCTCAAGTCACTTGAGCCTGCGTGGGTTCTTGAACAACAGGGCTTTGCATGGCATCATCCCCCTCTGCTCTAAACAAAACACATTCACAAACTTGAGTACTACAGGGCCTGTTCCTGCTGTCCATTACATTAGTGAGTTTTCTTAGAAATAATCACGTGGAGCAAGTGCTGAGCTCCTCCATTCGGCTAAGTCCAAGTCTCTTTTGCAGGAGAGAGCTTGATGCAGCAGGATCAAAATGTATAAATCCTCTGTGCAATACATGGAAATAGAAATGTATTTGAGGTCTGGGTTTGCTTCCCGTTGGAAGGATCCAAGGTCTAGAGCAGCTGTGTTGTACCCAGTTGCTCTGGCTGATCTGAGGCTGTGCACAGGTTCTTCAGGGGCCTTAGGGTCTTTTGGACACTGGTGGATGACAGAATGCAGGGAGCTCCATGTTACTTTTAGTGCTATTGCAGTCAGTATGTGGGGTCTGATTTGATATTGCAGGAGTACTCAGTAACTTGAATTAAAGGGCAGAGCATGAGCTTGTCCAAACACAAGAACACTTTTTTTTCAAGGAAAAGTCATGTAGTATTTCATAACCAACACTGAAAATACTGTGTTGGAAAGCTTAATTCTTCACACTTTTTCTGTGAGATTTTCTGAATTTTATTTTTAATCAGATGCATGGAGACTACCAGTGTCCCAGGTACAAGTGCTGCTCCATGGCAGAATGGGCAGCTGGAAAATTAGATATCTGAAACTTTTCAGGGTGTGATCTGAACTTAGAGATTTCAGTCAGAGACAAAGGAAACACAAAAACAGTGGTTTTTTCTTGTAGGCTCTGGCATTGTACAATGAAAGTGTCATGTGGAGCATCTCTGGCAGCACAAGAATGCATCAGTTTGCACAGGTTGCTCTGTCCTGGGCAGTTTCTTACAGGCTGGCTGTGTGCAATGAGAAGTTGCTATTCCAGGTAATATTGAAAATCATGTGAAAGCTCTCTTAGCTTGTGACAGTTCACTAAGAATTCCCATCACCAGTTAAAAGGATCTTGTACATATGGATGGATGGATGTGCAAATATATACATAGTGTATGTAATTATGTATGTGTGTGGTTACCTGTTCACTGTGAAAGATACTGCAGGAGTTTTTTTACTGCAGAGAACTGCTCTTACATGGTAATGTCTGCTGAGAGTTAAGTCAAGTCTGTCATTGAGAAATATTTCTTGGTCTTGATCTTAGGCAAGTCTTAAACCTGAGACCCAGAGATATGAAGAGGAGTGTGCTAAATGATGACCCTAATTCTCAGAAATAGCATGGTGCTCTTACTGCCCACCTTTCTCTTTCATCCTTCTCCCTAACTCTCTTCCAGGGCATCATGTGGAAAAAGGAAAAGTCGTTTCCGTTAGAACTGGCTGTTTTTCTTCTTTCCATAGATGTTTTTTCACCCCTCTACTCTCAAGTTAAATTGTAAAACAAAGTATGCAGTATTTCTGCTGTAGAGTTAAATATTGATGAAGATTAAGATGCATTAAAAGACCGAGGAAATTCATGGGACAGGAATAAAAATAAACAAAAGCCAGAAAATTTAAAAAATGTTCAAATGTATGAATAGGTCTTTATCTTTCCACCTTCCAGCATGACTTCCAATAAAATGTTTCAGCATCTTGATGCAAACGTTCCAGTTTCACTGAGCTGGGGACAAGAAAGTGCTGTACAGTAACAGTTACGGGGGGAAAATGTTCTGTGCCGTGTTGGTCTTGGACTTCCTCAGAGTATTTTTTGTTCCAGATGTTAAACTGCTATTTTTTTTCACAAGCCTTCCTAAGTTGCCAGAACGTTAGATTTTTTTGAAGGATTTTCCAAATCCCAGCTGATTATCACAACACACAAGAATCCAAACTTGGGCTTGGCTTTGCTGTACTGCAAGCAGCTGCAGAAAATCTGTGCGAAGGCGCAGGTTTACAGCGCCATCATCGAATGCCCTTATAGGGTAAAACAGGGAATGAGGGAATTCTGCTCTGCTGCCTTGTACAGCGCAGGATTTACGTCAGCCATTGAGTAACATCGATTTCCCCAAAGCACAAATACCCTCACACACACACTGTGGCCAAGGTGGTAGCAGAGCTCCCAAAAGAGATGCAGCAGAGCAATTCGGGGATGGAAAAAATTATATCTCATCTGCCTCCATCCAGGCAAAGGATAGTCTGCTCAGAGCAGAGGCAAAATCAGTCCCCAGTGTATTTTATTTCTAGATATAAGAGCACTTTTTTAGCTGATGATATGTGGTGCTGGTAGTACATGACACAGATTGCATGTTGCTACTTGATTGAAGTCAAAATGCCAGATCCCCCTCCCACCTGTGACTCCTTCCCTGACCAAGGCGCCTGTGCCCCAGCTCCCTGTGGCCCTGTTGCTCACATTCTTTTCAACTCTTTGATCTAATCCTTATGGAAATAGACAGAAAAATCTCCTAAGCTCTGTTTTGTCTATTGAGTGTTGTCAATAGGAAACTTCTCTTTACAAAAGCAATAAATGTATAAGCACCTTCTACTTTGTACCTGCTTCTCTCTTTTATCTGCCTAATTTCTGTCTTTGTGCATTTACAGAAACTCTCAGCTACGGTATTTTTGCACTTAATGCGTCCCTTTCAGTACCCTGCTGCCTTCATTTTGCTTTGAAGGATCATCAGCCCTTATGAGTGGAAAGCTGTGACTGTCCTAGTATTAAAGACAGTGTGGAGCTCAGTGTGTTCAAATTCCTTTCCCTAACCACAATCCTCTTTTCAGAGGTGAATTCTGCCAACCAACTTGGGCGACCCACTCTTTCATGCCAAAGAAAGCTACTTATTTAGCCAAGCATATCTGCTGTACCTGGAAAGGGCTGTTTGAAGGTGCCGGAACAAGGTTTCTGCTTGCAACGGGACAGATCCCCAGGCTACTGGTGGCTGGGGCAGCATGAGTTTGCCAGGGCACATTGCTGAATTGGTAAACAGTTTCATGACACTGCAGTTTTTCATTGTCTTGGGTCTGCACCCAGTCTGTGAGGACCATGGCATTCTTTCCTGGGAGTGACACGGGGTCAGAGCACTTGTGTGGTGCCTGGATGGAGGTAAGGGTGGGTCTCCCACCAAATGCCACCAAATTGCCCCATGCCTCCAGAAAGACCTGGAGAACAAGACCTACTGAAAAAATGGTGGCTAATAAGTCTGTATTTTTAGGTAGGGGTTTGCTCAGGTGGGTACCAAGTGAGTGGCAGCTTGAGGCAGCTAATGTAGAAAGGACAACAGTGTCAGCTCTCTTCTGCTGTGAATATTGATGTCTCAGGGAAGGGATGATGAAAAACAGAGCCCAAAACATGAGATATGAGCAGATGTAATGGATAAATCACCATAAAATAGAGTGAAGAACTTTTCAGATCTCTGGAGCTGAAATCCAAAGGACCCTTCGCTATAATGGCATTAAGCTGAGGCTGGGATGCTGGGGGAAGGCTGTCCCGATCTCCTGGGACCGGACCCTGTTACTCACAAGGGATTTCACTCTGGTGTCCAGTGTGCCACAGAAAAAGCTCTGGTCATGATTCATGGTTGTAGCTGAAAGGATAAGTCTGTGACTTATCCTCTGTCACTCTATGTCCTTGCTATGTGGGCCTAATCCCAGGAGTGCTTTTCCGGTCTTGCTTATTTTTTTCAATAGTATTTCATAAAAGGTTTCATAAACTCAGCTCTGGTTTTGTATATAGCCACATGGATAGCATAGAGGAAACTCTTCCACAGCAAAATCTGAAGCTTGGAGTGAAAACTGGTCAATGAAGGCAGAAGTTTGGCTGTAGAAGTACAAACAATTGTTTCTTTGCTGTGGCAGCTTGGTCCTCAACTGGGCTTAGGAGGGTGATAAAGAGAGTATAGCAATGAGTCAGGATGGATATTTGCACTCTGTCGAGCTCCTTCCGGCCATTCCCCTCTGACTCACGGATTGCACAGAGATCTCTAAATATTTTACATGCCAGTGGGCTCTGCAGTAGTAGGCGTGAGATTAAGCCCATTTTTAAATCAGTGTGATTCTGGATAGAACTACTCCCATTGGCGTCCTCCAGACTTCCTTTTCCCATTTCAGAGCAACGGAAACAGAAGTCATCCGTTATTTACACAAACTGATGAATTTGAACAGTTTCCCTTGAAAGGTACAATTATCCTAATTAAGTGAAAATAACCACCAAAAAGTCTCAGTTATCTTAAAATTGAGATGTTGCAGTTCAGTTGTATTTCCAGACTCGGGCAAGCTGCTGGAATGCATGCAGTTTAACTTTCCTCTATGATATAATAGTTTAAAAGAGATCAGGGTACATTTTACCATAGTGTCTAGCAATGTGAGTTTATTCAGACTTTTGGCAAGCAGTTCTGCACACTCTTGCTAAAACTGTGAATCATCCATTGTTGGCTGATTGCACTCTAGTTGCTAAGAGATCTGTCAAGTGCATACTGAGGCTTAATTCTACATTTGCTCTAAGAAGGGCTAAATGTATTAAATTGGAACATGTCACATCCTTCCTAAACAAGTAATTAAGGCACTGCTATGAGCCTGTCTGATGGAGAGAAAAGAAGGAGCTGGGAACAGCTGGAAGATTTAACTTGTGTCGAGGTTGGTCTCTTCTGTCTGGGAACACTAGACTTATTGCATGTTGGATTTTCACAACCTGATGCATAGTGGAAATAGAAAGGGGAGGGAGACATTAAAAAAATAGAATTTGCAAAAGAACTTGTTTTTCAGTGTCCTTATGTAAACCTCTTAGAATGATCTAATGCTTTTTCACAAAGTGTAATTTTTAGTAATGGAAAGACAATCCGTCAGTGTTTCCCAAGCTGCCTTGCCCCCCACCCCCTCCCAAGTGAACTCTACCGTTCACACTGCTCCTCCCCAGTTATCCCGTCACTTGGATGTGCCGCCGTACGTATTGCAGATGCCGTGTGCTTTCATTCAGGATTGTTCTTTAATGTTTCTGTTTGATAAATATGCCAGCAGAAGTAACAAGTAGGTGGTGCTGTAAAATATCTTTAACCATCTTGCTTGTCCTAAATAGCCTCAAGCATTTCCAGGAAGGCCTTTTACTACCCACAAAGAGAAAATTGATCCATTTGTTGGTAGTAAACAGAGTACGTCATCTGTTTCTGTAAGTGTACTCCTGCCTGCGTGGGGATGTGTGGCAGCAATTAAAAAAAAAAAAAAGTAAATAAAAAAAGTTCTTTACTCAAGATCTTCAGACTCATCTGTTCCTAAAATTACATCATTTACAGTGACATTAGGCACTGTCCAAAAAGTGCCTCAGTTTCTCACCAGCCTCTGTATCTTCTACCCCTTCACTGAACAAGAAGGAAAAGTCCTGAAGTTGTGGTTTGTCTGTGAGTGTTTTCTGGTGCCCAGACTGGCGGTGGGCTCTCAAGCTCAGCCTTTCACTTATCATCTTCCAGATCCATGCTGTCATATTGGGGTTGGGCCCATGGATGCCCTCTGCTTGGGCTGCAAAGAAGGGAAAGAGATACAGTCCTTGCTTAGTTACCTCAGTGATAAGTTGTCTTCCTTTTAAAAATAAAAACACTATCCCTGCATCAACCATGGCTCATGGTTTGGTTATACAATTCTTCTAAGCGCTGTATTTTGTCAGAGATTGTTACTGAATTTCTCTTCCTTGTGTAGGTCTTCACAGACATGACTGAAGGCCTTTATAATCCTCTCTTTGATCACTGCAACAGATTGAGCTCTGTGAATGCTGCTTTAATTGGGGTTTTGGAAATGAGGCATTCTTTTTGGTGGCTCCTCTCCAAGCTGCTTGTGACTTTGGATGTTCTCTGTGTAGTGGATGTGGTTCTGGAGAGCAGCTGTGGCAACAGCCTACATCAGGATGGTGGATCTCTCTGTCCCTACTGCAGTGTTGCCTTGCTTGTCTGTCCAAAAGGGTCTCTTCAGGTGCAGGGTTGTGGTCAGAGCCCACATGCAGACGATGGTCCTCTGTGGTGGCTTGGCTTACAAAACTAAACAGATGGCCCATCCCCTGACTGTGGCCTGAGGTCCTCATGCCAGCCAGGCAGCCTTCCCAGTGGCCATATGGCAGGGTGGGTTGGTTGCTTGTACCTCCTGTGCCGTCCCTGCCTGTGACCTGGTTTACTCACAGTTTAACACTCTTTTGGTCACTGGCCAGTGATGATTGTGCGCCCTCAGGCTATTTGTGTGAAATTTGAGTGACCTTGCACTGGTGGGTTTCTGAAGAGCACCTATTCAGTGATGATTTTCATTCTCATCAGGTCTTGAGATGTGTGAAAACATTCTGTTTGCATACCAGCAGCAGTATCCACTTGTATACAGCTTAACCTGGTGCATCAGTGCTGTCACTGCTATTGACTAGAGTTACCCTTTCATCCACAGCTGTTTGAAACTAGACTAGATTGACTTGCTGTACACATGATGATTGGTAATGATTATTTTATCTTTCAATTCCTTATTACTCCCCTGTCAGTCATTTTGCAAATTTTTCTGGCATCCCCATTAGGCTGTAAGGATGATGGATGCTACAGAACACTTCCTTAGGTGGAAATCATCCTAACCTGCTGTTTTAAAAGCACTTGTTAATAACTGCTGTGCAATGTCTTCCTGTGTTACGGGTGGGATGAAAATTACTCCTCGTAATACAATCTGAATATTTAACTGGCTTTTTCCCCATGCAGAGAAGAAATATTTATTTGGTATTTTTACCTTTTTGGTGTGAATATTGAAAATTTCACCCTTTCCAGGTAGTAATGAATCGGCACCACTGTTGCTGTTCCTGTTGTTCCTAACGTAGGGAAGCAAGGGAGGAAAAGAAAGGTTCTTGTACATCCTGATTCTGATATCCAGAGATTTTTGCTAGGTCCTTTTGCTTTTATAAATTCTCTTAATTTTTTTTACATTGCACTAAAACTTGTTATAATTGTTTTGGCTTTTATAATTTCCTCTCTACACCAATTAACTTAGACCTTATCTCTGATCCTTCATCTAATACAACATTCTTTTTTACATGTGAGAGTGGGCTTTCTGGACATTTAATGACATTTTCTTAAAACTGCTCCTAGGCATCACTTATTTTTAGCATGCAAATTAGCCTGCTTAGTGATTTAACTCAACTATTTCAGCTTTGTGAAAATAAGGCTTTTGAAAATTATGAACTCTCTGGGTTATGTAACCGCTTTTACTTATTAGGAATATCGATTTTGTCTATGAAATCTGCCACTTGTTAAGTGCATTTTTTGCTTCATCATTTTATCTGCAACTGAAAGGTCATGGAGTATCATCTGTATTCTGAACACATTATGCCTTTATAAATTAATATCCTCTAACGGTGCATTAGGTTTTTCAGGAGTGTCATCTTTCTGGTCAGTGTAACAAGGGGTCTCTGAGGAAGAGGCTGTATTTCTTCCATGAGAGCCAAGTGAGTATTGAGAAGACTTGATGTGTTCCAGTATGTTGGAGACTTGCTTCCTACGTTTGCCCATTTTTTCGACCTGTTGCCTGCTGAAGTGAAAGATGAATGTGAAGTAGGCCAAACAAAATATCATATTCCTTTTGCTCCGACCTTGCAGACTTTATTTTTTTTCTGCAGCTTTTCTTTACTGTTGTGTAGCTACAGTTATAACTTACTTTCATCAGCCGAAACAGGTAGGAAAACGGGATTTCTATATTTCCCCTTTAGCGCTTACCACTTATAGGACATGAAAAGCATTCAGCTGTAGGTAGAGACAAGTTTTAAACAGTGCTACTAACATCTACAAAGAACATAGCAGTCATTACTTCCCCGGGTTTCTACTTCATTGCTTGACCCCCAGACCTGTAAGCATGCACGGTGTGGAGTTACACCGGTCAATGGAAGACCCTTCTTACTGAAGATGCTAAAAAAACTTGATGTACGATATATGCTTGTCTCTGGTCTTCTGAAGTGTAACCCCGTGAATGTGAGGAGTGAGTGAGGAATGCCTGAGCTGTCTTCCTTCCTTGGGACTACATAAATAGCACATTTTAAAGTGTATGATTCTTGCAGGAGATGCACTGAGGGCTCAATGCTACAGTCAAGGGTGGTTGTCCACAGACCAGGTGCTAATGGTGATTTTCCCCATGCTTGCAACACAGTGCAGGTATCATTTCCCTCCTCCCAGGCTGGATGACAGGGCATGTGCACAGATGAGCCCTTTTGGTGGAGGGCTGGGGCTCACCTGGCTGGGGCTGTGATCCTTGGGGAGGCTGAACCACCTTATTCAGCAGTGATATGTCCTCCCCAGTGGGGCACGAGCCCCCAGCAGCCAAAACCAGAAACAGCTGCCAAGGAAATACAGGTTCAGCTCCTCGGTGGCAGGAGTGCATTCAGTAGTTTTCATTTAACTTTTTCATGACTGACTGTCCCTCCTGCCCCCAAGGTCACCTTTTGTTTGCAGCAGGTCCTGTAGGTACCTGCAGGCTCTGGCATCGCCTTTGTCTGGGAATGCTACAGTTACAAGCTGTCAGGTTACTTACACATGTCTAATGGTGTTGATAGCACCTGGTGAAGTAATAGTTTCCATTTGGTTACAAATACATAAATTTCAGTATTTCACTTTATTTTTGTATGGTGGCGAAGTTAAGTAGGACTGTGCGGAGAAAGGAAAAGCCATTAGGCTGACTATAAAGTAATACTGGAGTCTGATGTATCATCAGCTCTTGGCTGTTATTCCAGCAGATGTGTTCCCTATTCCCACGTGAGTCTGGAAATGGGCTGATACTGCCTTGTGTCTGTGAGTCATGCCACTGCTGTTTGCTCTGTGCAGTGGTAGGTTTGGGTCAGGCTCCGGGGGGGGCAGGTATTGCTCCACACATGGGACCCGTTGGGAGGATCGTGGTATCACCACGTTCCCAAAGCAGTCCCTTGTGCGGGCAGAACTGGCAGCAGGCAGGGGGGCAGAGCTTGGATGCTCCAGTATGTAGCCCCTTGGGAGAATTGCTGCTGCTCAGCAAAGGGCTCTGGCCTGGGTGCAGTGAAACATGGACACGTGCTATCTCAGAGAGGAGGTGTAATTAGGAAATGTAGGTCATCAAATTCAATTAGCCCAGTGCAGTGTAGCTGGGAAGAGTTCTTACTGGATTTACTTTCTCCTCAGGGTAGCTCTTATTAAAGAATACTCTAAGTGAAACCCTTGTTTCTAAGATGCTTTTAGAAGCCTGCAGAGAGATATTTCCCTTCCCGAAGTAAATGTCTGCAAAATGAAGTAGTAAGATACTGAAGAAGCTGCATCCACAGGGCCCCACAAGTGGGATTGGTGAGTGAGCGAAGGAGAGAGGGCTGTTTGCAAAGGCACACATGATTAAAGGAGCACAGTTGAGTTAGAAGTCTCGCATCTATAGTGTCCTTCTACTAGAAGAGCTTTAATTAAGTAGAATCTTTGAACAGTTACTTTTTACTTACCTGTTATTTTGCTTTTCTTCATTTTTTCCCCTTATCCCTGTGCATTACAAGCTTCCCTTTCTTTAAATCCACTTGTATTTTATGCATGAACAAGATACAGTATCAAAGTGAAGATTAACTGAATTACAGACATGTCAAGGAAATTCTTTTTTTAAAAATGTAACTCAACTTCTGCCCCCGATTTCACTGCACTTCTTAACTGAATGCAATATTTAGCTCTAATGAAAGAATATGATCTCAGGATATGTAAAAGTGTGCAGCAGCTTGTTTGGCGGGTAAAGGAGCAACACAAGGAATCACGTTGCACCTGCTAGTGCTCTTAAACTGCTTTCCTTACAGGCATGTTGACATTTGCATTTCTGCATTTGTTGTATAAAATGTAAAGGGACATCCTGGGGAGGGGAGCGACACTGACTTGAACTTAGAATAAGCATCCAAGCAATTTCTGTTTAGAAAGGAAAAAATATGTAGTATTCTAATTTAGGTTTTGGTTTTAAATTTGCTCAGTACTTATCCATCATTGAGTATTAAAAGGATGTGTGCTGCATCTTTAAAAAATGTTTAAAATTCTCTACCCACGTGCCTATATTGCAGAAATTGTTTGGGCAAATTGTGTAAATGTCAATGCACTGAAACTCTTGTAGACTTAAAGGTATTTAAATGCATGGAGACCTTAAAGGAGATCGGGGCTGTGTAGTTGAGAGTTTGTATGTGTGGCCCGTTTTGGCTGGGTGAAATATCACTGTGTGAAAGGCAGGTGGCTATTTCCTTTTACCAAGCATTTAGATGTCTGTCATAAACAAGAAATTAAAATTTTTCGGGACTTCTGCTGATGTATCACTTATATCCAGAGCGGTGCTCAGTCACAGGGTGGATGAGTGCTTTTCGCAGCAGTTTTGGTGGCAAGGTTTTGGAGTGGCTTTGTGAGGGCTCCCACGCTCCCTCCTCAGGGCAGAGGGCATGGTTCAGCATCTGGTAGGTTGTTGTCCTTTTGGGCAGGAGGACTGAATGTTGTCACGTAGGAGATATAATCGCCATAAACTCCCTGTTCTGTAACTCTCTGGTCTTGTAATTTTACTGAGCAACAGTGTCCCAGGTCCCCTGAGATGTTAGAGGGGAAAGGATGGGAGGCAGGCAGAGTTTGAGCAGGCTGGTTAAAAGTAGGAGCTGTGTTTTGTTGGTACTGTGTTAATGTAATTAACATGTACATTGCAGTGAGGGTAGTCTGCATACAGTTGTTGATGTTTTTAGTTATTGCCTGTAGTCTTATGGCTTAAAAATGCAAAAGGTGAGGAGAGAGCATGTACTGCAATCCTGTCACAAGAGGCACAGGAGGGTGAGGGATGTCCTGGCAAAGCAACCCGAGAGGCGGCGTTGTTCCTCTCTGCATTTACAGGGTGCAGAGCAAGTGTCTGGAGGATAGAGGCTCTTCTCAGCTCAGTGCTGTAGGCTGGGTTGAGCACGTGGTGAGCCTGCAAGGAAAGGAAGGGTAAGGCACAGACAGAAAGATTCTACCTCTTAAATGTATGGTCATAGAGAGGCTGCACCAGCTGCTGCATCTTGCGTGTGCTCTTCATGTTTTACTGCTTGCTGCCTTATTCTCATTCCCTTCTTATGACTGTAAGCCAAAGCAGGATTTGGAAAACTGGCCCTTTCTTTGCCGTTGTCAGTTTGAGTTCAAGGAGCAGTAGCCAGAGATGGACAATTGTTTATACTTACTGCATATTTTTCTCTAAGAATTTATTAAAACTTTTCAGTATAGTATTAGACTGCTAAAAGTTATTTTCAGGTGGAAATGTTCCACCTAGCACTGTGATGGCCAATTTGGTCATTAGATGACTCCTAGTTTGCTTATTTATATTGAGATGTATTTTTGACTATTTAAAACTGTTGGTGTGTCTTCAAGGATTTAACTCCATTTCATGTATACTAGCAAACTTGCATAATCCTGCTGGAATTACACTTTTCTTACCTGGAAGTGGAAACCTTACTGGAAATAGCTGAGGGAAGTGGTCCAAATTTACATTTTCTGCCATTACTGTTGCTATATATGTATAGACACTTCAGGGCACTTTTACATAATGTGTTAGCATAGCTAAAATATGACAGACAAGTCAACTTCTCTGAAAGCTTGAATGAAACCTATTATTAGAGGGGGGAAATTTCTGGGTTAGTATAACCTCTGCCCATGGGCCATTGTTGTAAAATAACAATATAATATTGTTAATGGATGGTCCTCAGTGAAAGGCCAGTTACTGAGTGAATTCAATGTGAAGAAAAATATTCTTTGCTCCCTCTCATGATGGTCATTGCTACTCAAGCTGCACTGCCTCTGGAGGCTCTGGGCAAGTGCAGGTTGGAGCAATTGCTTCTCTTCCCTGCCCATCCTCGGTGTGTGGCAGTGAAGACCTAGTGGTGACCACTGGGTCTTGTCTGGGGCTCCCCACCGGAGAGACTAAATGGGACCAAATCTTCCCAGTGATGTTCCTCAGCCATTTGTGCAGCTGGAATCTGCAGGTTGGTTTCCACATGCCTCGGAGTGGTGATAGGAAGAGTCAGAGCTGGGTGGTGGTGATGCTTCCCTGCTGGGATGGAGCTGCATGGGAGCTGCTTTTCAGCAGTATCGGGTTAGTTAATATAAAATTAAATCTTCTAAATACCCTCTGAGAAGGATACTGACTTGCTTTTCAGTGTTAGGAATTACAGAGTTTGGAGCCCTCTTGGCACAAGGACATGTGCACACAGCAAGATCAGGAGGCAACAGCAGACGTGCCAGCAGCTTGGCAATTAACTGCGAGGAATCTAACAAAATCCATTGTAATGCGAAACAAATACTTCTGAAGTTGGGGTTTTTTTCCAAAAGTTTTTTATATATGGTTGATAAAACTAAGATTTAGTGAAGGGAAGGAGGAAACAAGTTGCTGAACTGGAAACTCAGATGAAAATTCACACCAGACCAAGCTTGGCTGAGCGCTAGAGAAGCCAGGACGTGCTTGTACCATTTACCACTGTATTTAAATTATGAGCACCTTGTTCAAGAAGCTACAAACTCCCAAATATCCCAGTTGAGGATATTTAATTATTTTTCATTTTTTCATTTGAAAAGAGTTCCCAACCTTAAAATAAGTGGAGTATCCTTGCCAAAGATCTTTCAGCCTCTTTAGAATAGAGCACTTAGATTACTGGGGACAAAGTGAGTATCTTGAATGCTCTGTGTCAAGGCACGAACAAACGGCACAGAAACAGTAGTACAGTACAGAGTGAAACCTGACAACTTGGTGTTAAAGGAAAGGAATGCTACTGTATGGTTTGATTGTGATCAACTTATCTTCAAGTGGGTTTATTAGCAATTTAATGGAATATTGGTTATTCAAGAGCCATAATAGCCCTGGTTGAAATGTCCCTTCTGCACAGTTTTCCCATACCCTGTGGAATGAGCAGAATGTGACAGTTGAGCTTTCAACAGGCTTCATGAATTTTAAATACTTTTCAGCTGTAAAATGGGGCACATGGCGTGTGGTCAACGGTGGACAAGGAGCTGGCAGCCGCTGAGGGTATTATGGGATATTGAGTGTCTGGGAGATAATGAATGCTTGGCTTATCCAGGTGCATTCTTGGCCTGCTGTGCATGTCCAGACAGAATGGAATATATTTCTCTGGCCAACATTTAACAATTGATCATTTTGTAATTGTAAGCAGAAAGTATTTAGAACATTACTTTCTCAGCGTGCCTGTGTACGACTTAAATTTCATGTCATCATCTTTATCCGGCAAAATCTTCTCTGTTTTTCTGTAACAATGCATTCATGCCACTTAAACTTTTCCACTAACCTGATTTTATGCTTGGTGGAAAAGGCTTAGAGAGCCTTTTCTTCTAGTGACTTTAAATCTCTATCTGTTCAAGCATCCTTTTTTTTCCTGTGATTTTTTTTTTTTTAAACCTGACTGAAATTATTTCCACTTGCTGTGGGTTGTAATTTCAGCCCAACTTTTTGTAGCAAGTGAGCTGGTTGCTGGCTCCTGCTTTGTGGGAAATAGCATCCCTGCATTTTGAAAGCTAAATGGTGGAAGAGAGGAAGGGGAAACCCAGGCATGGTTTGCTGCTGGTGAGCTGTGTAAAGTTGTTCTCAAGAAGCTCTTCTAGGACAAGAAGCCTTAGAGGCCACATTCTGCTTCTTCTCCATGTGCCAGGCCCTCTCTGCTGACTCTGGTCCAGCTTTTTCCATGTTTCCCCTTCCCTATTAATCCCTGGTGGTACTGTGCTCACCCCAATCTCGGGTCACTCTTTTGGGGCAATGGATGCTCAGCACCAGGTACATCAGCATAGTTTGTGAGTATTTCAGTAGTAGAGCAGTAAAGGGCTTTGAATCCATAATTAGCAGTGTGTGGGCAGTAACAAATGAGATAATTATTTGTGTGACCCTTTCTGAACTCCGTGGTTCATAAACTCCCAAAACTGCCAAAAACTGCACCTGCTTGGTACAAGCTTTGGGTAAAGGTGAAACTGTCTCAGAGCTGTAATCTAAAAGCATTAGTGTGGTATCTGTGTACCAGGAGCAGCTAACAAATTATCTTCTGCTTGAGGACATAGCTGGGAAGTACTTTGGTGTTCCTTCTTGGCCCTCCTGTGGCCTCGTTTGATGAAAAATGGCTGAATCCTGAGAACAAGCCGTGATGTGTGTATCCTGCATGGCACGTCAGGCTGAGCGGGGTGGAAGGAGCACTGTCTGCCAGCGGAGCATGGTACTGGCTGTGTGCTGGTCGGTATTCTGGCACAGGCACTGAGCCATGTCAGAGAAAGTTTTCTGGGGTGTTTTCTGGCAGAGAGGTTTTTCTGGGTGTTCTGATGTAACGCTGTTTTCCATGTGTTGTGATGTTCAGCCTAGTTTGATGAAGTCAGGCTCAGATCACTCAGAACAGAGCAGTCCAGATGTGATTTGTCTGGGTGTCTTGGGAGCACCATATCCATCCATGCCATCCGGGAGTGTGCTGCTGAGCAGCTGGCAATCCACTCTGGGACCAGGATGCTGTTGGTCTTTATCTTTTCTCCCCTTCTTGAAAAAAGCAGTGGGATGGACACAAAGACTCTGTGTGGGGGAAAAGGGGGATTGATGGCTAAAGCACACTGTGGTCTGTCAGTTGGATGGGAATGGCAGGTACAAGATGTCCTTAACAGACTGTTCTGGTGGCTGTTTGTAGAGCAGAGCTGATGTTTCTTGTCTCGTAGTCTTAACAAACTCTTACAGCATGATCTGTATTGAATAGCAGTGCTGGAGCGTCTTGTTCTTCCACTGTTTTCCTGATGACCTTTCAAGAGCCAGGGCCCTTTTTCATATTAACACTGGGAGCAGGAGTTGGAAATTCTGCCACAACCCACATCCCACAAATTTCCAAAATCAATAACTATGAGGGTGTGTATCTAACATGTTTAAAGCAAGAAAACAACCAGTAGGAGTTTTTCTTCTCAAAAAGCCTCAAAACTATTACAGCACTGCTTTATTTTCTTTGAAGCCTCTGCAAGTCCAGAAGGGCAATGCTCATTGTTAAAAGGAGACAGACCTCTCACCTCCAGACAGGGCAAATTCAGGCAGTCAAGAACCTGGATTGTGACCAACACTGGTATCTGGTTTTGCAAAACTGAAGTCTACCCTTTCCTGGCCCCGGATCTGTCCATCTCTGTTTATAGCCTTTACTCAGAACCTTGCTGAAAAATGTGTTATATATTGACAGTGGCACTTTGTGAACTCAGAGCTAATGGCTCCAGAAATAATCACCTTTGAGATATCATAGTCTAACTTTTGCATATATTAAGTCTGGCATTTGCTTTGCATGGCTATGAGTGACTTTAAAACACAATGAAGTAAGACTCAAATGCAATATTTGTGCTTTAACAAACTGGAGAAATGGGTGGTGAATGTAAACTTTCAGGAGACAGTGCAGTAGTGTGTCTTGGACTGAGAGCCCTTTTTGTTAGAGCTGCGGGTGGTCTCTGGAGAACTGAGCTGTTAGCACATAAAGCTGAGCTCTGCTGGTTTAGAAACCTCTTTTCACCTCTGGGTCACTGGATGGTCGTCTGCTCTCTGACTCTCTCTGCATCCTTTCATTTAAGACAGGTCTACAGACATCTTCCCTCTTTCACCAGGAGCTCGGAGACGAAGGCAGGTGGGTCATTGCAGTCATTAGAAGATGCCTGATTTGGTGCCATCCACAACTTCTGCTGAGCCCCAGCTGTGCCCCTGCCCATGGGGCATTTTGGGAGCCTCAGTGGCGCCTCACCCATGGCCCCACCACCCTGTCACCCCAGAGGAAAAGCTGCCCTGCTCTTGGCAGGTGTGAGATGGTGGCTTGCAAAATCATTTCCCTATTTCCACTGTCTTTTGAAGAGATAATTTCCTTCTTACTGTCAATAACATAAATCCCATAATATGGTTAGTGCACAGGAGACCAGTAAATAATTTAGGAAGCAGCCTATGTTTAGAGTGCATCAAATACTAATATAGAGAAGTAAAAATCCCCGCACATCAGTAACAGTAATTGGTGGAAGGCACCGGTCTGGAGGGTAATGAGGAAATTAGATTCTTATAAATGTCAAACGCAGTTATTGTCCTCCTTCCTTGAAACAGAGCTGAGCTGGCTGGAGCCCATTGTCTCTCAATCAGCTTTGCTATGGATTAGACACATCCCATCTCACACCAGGAATGTGCTTATTAGAAAAATATCACTGCACAAAGCATACAAGATTTAACACTCAACCCATGTACTAATGGATACATGTACAATAAAACCCAGTATCATGTTACAAATCTGAAGCTAACCTGAGATAATAAGATACAGAAATCTGAAAGGATACAGATGATTGTTTTCCTTGTGTGTAATAATTCTGACTACTTAGGATTTTAGTCTTCAAATAAAGGAGATGAAGTGAGGGAAGGTGACTTTTCCTCTTGGCTGCTTATGAAAAAAGGAAGCAGTAAGTCTTCTTCATAGTGAATATGCTTGTAATCAGGTCATGTCCAAATATTTTGTGTATTTTACTGGTGTCTCCTGGGTAACTGCAGCTTCACAGAGGACTTTGTTGATCCACCGTTTTTCAGTTCTTTCCTGAGAAAAAACCAAGAGGTGGTTATTTGTTCATACATCAAAGCTAGCTCTGTAAATTAATCTTTCATTCATAATGAATGAAAATTTTGCCAGTATGTGTTAAGACACCACACTTCAGAAAAATGGCTATCGATTGTCTGGGGAGGGCAAAATGTGAGGAGGAGAGAAGTCTTTCTAAAATCAACCTCCTCTCCTGCATCCCTATTTTTAACATCTTGAGGATAACAATCACTTGTCTGTCCTTAGCTAGAGATTGTATCTTATTTCCTCTCAGGGGTAGGAGCTCTGTTAGAAAGTAGCACAATCCATCTTGATGTAGGAAGTCTTAAGAATGGAGCAAAGCTCTAGATTCCCTTTTGCAGTGATGAGATACAGACTCAAGCTACTTACCATCCATACTAACCCAAACTCTAAATGCTGCACTATGCTGTTTCCAAGGTGGAAGTGTGTCAAACACATACCGTGGACATGCTGTGTTGGCGACCCTGCTCAGGACTGCTGCAGGATGTCTTTAGAGATGATGTGGTGGGGGTAATGCAACTGTGCTGTATTCCATACAGGAAACTCAGCAAAAGCAGATGAGCTATTCAGTCCTAGATTTGTTTTTCTAGAGTTCTTTTTTTTACAAATATGTGGGGTTTTTTTTCCAGTTGCCTTTTTAATAATGTTAAGTCTTCCTTCCTATCTTCTCCATATCAACTTGTTCTTCTTTTTTCCTTTCTGCTTCTATTGAGTGAAGTTTCTGGTGTTGCCTATAGAAAACAAACAGTAACTTGAGTCTTCTATTTTACACAAGCAAGAGATATTGAAAGATATTCCTAGCATGTGTCACCAGCACTTTCCCGTTAGAACTCTAGGAATTTCTACTGGTTGCTTCAAGTCCCTGCAACACAGTGGACCATAGGCTTGAATCCATCATGGAGAAATCATCCAGCTATTTATATGGCAGTCATTTTATTTATTTAAATTTGGTTTCATAAGCTAAAATGAACCCAATTTTGGGGGGAAAACATCCTGAAGATCTTACAAATATCTTCAAAGCCTTGGACACCATGAAGCAAATTAAACTAGTTTTCTGTGATTGTGGACAACTTTTATTTCTGATAATTTTCCTTAATGTCTGTGCTACAGCTGTACCCTATGAATTAAATAAAGAAACAATTAAAGGCATCTCTCATGTAGCCTGGTGGTTAAATGGTAATCAGCAGCTGGTGATTAAAACATCCATATGACTCAAATCACAAATCCGAAGTCAGCTTTTACATTGCACTATCCTCATTAGCTAGGCACTTTACTTAATTGGTCCTCTAGTGCAAGTGTTATTAGGTGGCCATTCTGGGCCAGGGCTGTGAAGTGCTGCTGCCTCCCTGCCTGCCTCTCCCTGGGGAGCTTTGCTTTGACTGACTGTGTTGGAGTCTCTTCGCAGGACTGTGCGTGGTTTGCAGTACTCAGGTAAAAACTAGGTTTCCACCTGCCAGGAGAAGCTCAAACCCATGTTGGTGACCGGTGTTTGTTTGCTCTCATCACAGCAATTGTTGCACGTCCCTGGTCCCAACTCTCATTAGAATTGTTGTGCCCTGGTCCCATTTGGTCTTCAGGCAGCCTTGCAACACATAAAAAGCACCTTCATGTCTTGTCTGCAGGCTGCCCAGGTTTTACATGTCCTTACTCTCTCAGATGTTGTTCTGTGTTCCAGAGAAGCTTTTGCTTTTGTCTCTCCCCACAGAAAGTGGATAGGGTGGTCCTCTGTCACAATAACATCCACAGCTCTGCTGATGCTTCATATTTGTTGAGACATGGTAGGGGAGGAGGACGGGAGTGGCATGAGGAGCGAGTGCTCACCGGGGCAGCCACTGGCTTGATTTGCTCCGCAAGCCCAGGCAGCTTCTGCTGGGAATACCTGATCAGCAGCATATATCCTGAAAGGACTTTCTCTCCTTGGTGTTTTGGTTTTGGAAGCTGCTGGAGGTCGTAGATTAACTGGAGATAGGTGACCACGCAACAGGCTCAAACCTGTTTTTTCCTGCCATTAGGCCTTCTGCCTTAAATAACCCCATCTGATGGATATATTTATTTATTCCAAATCCTGTGACTGGTGTCCCAATTGTGAGTTTGCTCATCTGCCTCATGTCAGCACGAAAGAGTGAGTCTGTGTGTTCTTAGAATAGAACCCTTCTTTTATTATGCTGCAACTCTATTACTTCATATTAAGCAATTGTTTTCTTTTTTGGGGTCTTATGACTCTTAAGCATGTAGCCACCTGCACAGTGAAACCCACTGGGCTTCACAGACAAAAGAAATCATTCTGCTATCAGCATATGGATGTTACAAAATGTTGCCATGTTTGTAGAAAGGCAATTTTCCAATATTAACTCAGCTGTTCCCCATTTATTTTTAAAATATCACGAGTCCAATCCTCATTATAGATCTAATTTTAAAGAACACTGGAGATAAAGCAACAAGACTAAGAACGATGAAGACTTTCTACTAAGCCTGGAGACTTTTGAGTGCCAGGTTTCTGTCTGAAGTCATTTTAGCATCGAGTGACAGGGAAGCAAAAAGAAGTGTTAATTGTAAAGGGCATGCTGCAGGCTCACTGCAGTCTGCATGCCAAAGCCTTAGATAGGATTTTGTGTGGAGAGGATGAGTCTCCTGTCTCAGCAAGCCCGCAGGTACAGTTCTGCTTTGCAGCATAGCCCATCAGAGTTCTCCAGGTGGCACAAAGATCTGCCTTTGTCCTGCACAGCTTTAAACTGAGGCACCTATTGTGGCTGTGTGCTTGTTGTCCAGGGTTTTTTCTCTAAAGTGACTAGAGAATGAGAATATGCTACAGAGAAAGAAGAACCTCTGGAGAGCAGATCAGTCTTGGATAAGATGCTGCCCTCAGTGTAGACCCATATCACCTGCCCATGGGGACCTGCTCTTGCCTTTTGGGCTTGGGCTTCAGCATTATTGGGATTGCTCACAAATGCCACATTGCTGAAATGTGAAAAATGAGTGGGAAAAGGTGGCGTGGGTGGATCACGTCTGCCCCCTCCCTTATTCCCAAAATCCAGCACTGCTCTTAGGAAGGTATGACAGGCAAACTGTTTGCTGCTATTGCTCTGCGGCTGCTGCAGTGAGCGTGAAGGACTAGTCACCATCATGTGTCCTTTCTGTGCTGTGGCAGGTATAGTTTAGCAGAGCCCAAGGTAGGGCTGCTAGAGTTGCTTTTGTTGGTATATGGTGCTGGAAGACTAGTATGGTGTTACCTGCTTTAGTTTCCTTCATTTTTTCCAGGAATGCTTAATTTATCACATTAAGTAGATAAATGACCTGTGGGACGTGAAAATCAGAGCTGTCTCCCATGTTTGTTAGCGCTTCCTGGGCACCTCTGGTTAACCATGGTGAGAAAGTTTCACTGCACATGAAGATGCTGCTGTGTGGGATCAAATTCAAAGGTTTCTGTGGATGAGCTCATGTTTTTATTGACATTCTGCAAGCTGTAGTTGTGAGCTTTTGGTGAGAGAGTGGCTGTGTGTAGATACTTCTTTTGGCTTACAAGGCGTCACGGTGATGTTGTTTGAACATAGCAAGTGTTAGCCCCTGTTCTGGATGGCTGATCACATGAGCCTCTATAGAAACAGATTTCTGCTCTAGGCATCCTCAGCAGCTCTCCCAGGGAAAGAAGATACCTACTGAAGCTGCATTCCCCACTCCTAATACAAGCTCCTTTCAGCAGGAAATGGGCTTGGACTTCCAGCCATGTGTGCAGTTTTCCAGCAGTCAGCCCCACAAGATAGGCATGAAACATCTTGTAATTATGAAGCAAGGTAGCTCAAAAATGCAAAGAGAACTAGTGTTTAGCAGAATTGCAAAGCTATAAAGAAGATGAATGTTTTATTGATTAGGGGATTATTTTTTTTTCTGCTGACTGAAGAGGGGGTTGTGGTAGAGCTGCCACTTCTTGCGTCTGAGCAGTGTGGAAGGAGTAAACCTCACTCCTCTGCTGGTGCTTTTCCTGGCTGAAATCCAAGGGACAGGATTTGCAAGAGGATATTACTGTGCAGACAGACTGGACTTAACGTGTTTTGGACCTCTCGTCTGTCTCCTCTGAATGCTGCATGGCTCCTGTGCAAAGGCAAGAGCCTGACCTCTGCCACTTGACACCCCATCCCCTGCAGACCACAAAGGCCTCTGGAGAGAGGTGGTAAACTGTGATGGGCAGGGACACAAAGGACTCTGCCATCCATCTTGCTAAAGGTTCATTAAAGGGCTTTAATTCTTATTAATTATATGTATTTCTGGTAGTTGTTTTTTTTTTAATTTTTCAATGGTACAATATGTTCTAAGTAACTTTCTTTTAAACAGGTTGAAGCCATGAAGAGAGTACTAGAAAGTCTCAACCTGAATATAGTCGAGATGGTGGATGAAAATGCAACCTTGGATGGTGGAGATGTCTTATTTACAGGTATAGTGAAAGTGAATTTGCTGTTTAATTCTGACTGCCTTAAAGACTGCCTGTTATCTGACATCAGCATAATAAAACATCATTCCTGTGGTTTGTTAAATCAGTTGTTTACTAAATGTCACAAAGGTGAGTTCTCAGTGCAACCCTCAATGTCCTGCCTAATGCCTGAATAAATGGAATAGCAGTGTACATAGTACAAAGAGCAGTGCTTGCATACAGATTTTATTTTAGCTTGTAAAGTGCCAATAAGAAAAATGCTTTCAGTAGTCAACTGTCTGCAGTTGTTTCATATTTCTTACTACAAGCAGCTACATTCACCAGACTCATTTTCAGGACCTGTAAAAGCTTGATGCAGACAATTGTCACTAGTTCAATGAATCAAATGCAAAAAAATGCATTTTTTGTTTATGGAGAAAGCGGTGGAGTTGTCTGTCAGATGTCATGTGCTAGACAACTTATATGCATGGTTGACTTCAAAGATGAAGATACTGACTGTGTTTTTTATGTCATTAAACCCATTAGACATTTTCTCACATCGGCTGCACACGGGGCTGCTCCCCGCCTGTGCTGAATGAGCCTGTTTGTTTTGATCAACATCACAGTAGATTGTCTGCTTGCCTTAGTTCACCAAGGGGAAAAAAGGCTCTCAAAAGAAGCAGATGAGGAAGGGAGGCCTTTCTAAGGCAATGCAGATCCAGCACTGATTTTCTCTGGAGCTGGAGCTGAAGGATTATGGTGACTGCAGAGCTGCCTTCAGACCAGAGGAAATCTCAGAGGGAGAAGGAAATGGTCAATCAGTGCTGAACTAATCCAACCCAGCTGTTCTCTTTCCTGACCCAATGGCCATTGCAGAGCTTAGAAGAGGAAGCTATTTATGCTTCTGGTGAAATGTGTCTTCTGCATAAAGATTAATTGCTTTAGATTATCAGCTCACAATTGCAGGTTGCATTTTTTTATGTTGAATTTTCAGTTTTACTACTCAGCTTGAGAAAAGAAATATAGAAAATGAAAATCTGGTAAAGATTGCTTCAGAATGTCTCTAAAGCTGGTCTGCTTTAAAAATGTTTATGCTCTGATGAAGAAGCTAATGTGTTTTTTTTTTCATGGCTTAAAAAAAAGAAAAGCTGTAATTGTTTTGCTCTTAATTTTTTCATTCAAGGCAGAGAATTTTTCGTGGGTCTTTCCAGGCGGACAAATCAACGTGGTGCAGAAATTCTGGCTGACACATTTAAGGTTTGTAGACTCATTCATGCCACAGGACATAAAAGCTGTCATTCACTGAACTAGTTTAAAAATTATACTGGCCAAGGTGTTTGTCATACTCATGTACTTTATGTGGGACTAAAAAGGTTTGAACATCCTGTAAAGTGATAAATGCTGAAGTTGGATCTGAGATGTGAGATTGCTGCATAAAAATAAATTGGATAGTGGGAGGCTGGTATTTTTTGAGAGCATATAAATGCTCACGTTCTTCGTGTTCTCATGTATCATCAATGTGTTCTAATTGACAGTCCCTGGAGAGGTTTTTATGCACATACTGTTTAATTAAGCATTTTAATGTATTTCTTTATAGTCTCAACAATAGTAATATTTGAAACATGTTCTGGGTTTTACTCCAGTGCTCCAGACAACACAAGCTGGTCCAGAGGAGTGTGTCATACTTAAACAGTTGACACTGTGCCCTGGGATTGACAATTTGCAGACAGTAAAATTAATTATGGAATATCTCAATATACTTATGGAATTAGGACACTTTAAAAATATTTATAACAGCCATTCCTTGCTTCCATACAGGATTATGCTGTCTCCACAGTCCCTGTTCATGATTCTTTGCATCTGAAGGGCTTTTGCAGCATGGCTGGACCAAACTTGATTGCTATTGGATCAAGTGAAGCTGCACAGAAAGCCCTGAAGGTAAAGCACATAAGAAAATTTTCTAAACAGCAGATCTCCTTTTGTTTTGTTTTGTTTTAATATCTGTTTTAGAATACTGGAATTTTAAAATGGATATAGATCAATGAAAGAGGAAACCAGTACGTGAGGAAACTTGGCTTTTAAAATTGCCAGAGGGGAAGTAAAAGTTTAGTCATGAAGAAGGAGGGAGAGGGGTCTGATCCCTTTTGCAAAGATGACCTGTTTATGCAGCATAGACTTTTTGGATAAATCAGTAAGTAATTCCAGCTGCAGGGCCCAGATTCCAGGATTCCCTGTCCCTCCTTCCATCATCACCTGGATGCAAAGTAAAGTTCCTTCCTGCTCACACTTTTTCCTCTCTGGTCCCATGAGGGTCTCATAACAGCACGGCTTCAACAGGAAGAAGGGAGAGAAATCTCACCCCAGCCTGCCCATAATTTGTGTCTGAACATTTTCCTATAAAGTGGGAGGTGTGGGTTTGAACCCTCAGGCCAAGAGGCCTCATATATCTGAGTCTCTCTCTTTGCTGGCAGATTTGGAAACCAGTAGTCCATTGTGTAGCAGGTCAAGGCTGTGCTACTGCCACCATCCTCAATGGGAAATGTTTATTGCTGCCGTAGTTTGCACTGGGCTCAGTGGCTTTCCTGCCTGCTGTGTGTGTTTAGAGCAAATCTAGCAAATTAAACTTCATCGGAGATGTGGGCACAGAGACACCTGAGATCATGAATCTCATTATGCTTGTAGGAAACAGCTCGTGGAGAGGTCAGCATCTCTGCTCCTGCAGGGTGCAACAGCTGCAGGCACTGACACTTTGCAGCAGAAACTTTGGCTGGGCCACCAAAACAGCAAAGGGCAAGTGAGACTTTTTTTATCAGGACTTGCTGGAAAGATTAAACCAGAATTTACTTTTCAGTAATGACAGCAAGTCCTAAATTTTCAGTTTTCGATTATACTGATTCTTTTGCCAATAAATAAGAGCCTAAGTGCAGGCTTTGCTCTTTGGTTTTGCAGAAGCCTCCTTGATGCAACATGATCACTAATGCATAGAGGAAGCCAGCTGTGTGTTCCTAATAAGAAATGAAGAGTGGTAGAGATAGCTCTGCTGTATTAGTGAGAAAGCTCTTTGAAATCTGCTCAGATTAAATGTAATTTATGCAACCCAACTTGTGTCTCTTGCCCTGGTTCTAAAGCATGAATTATTTTTAAGAACAGCATTGCTGTCAGTACCCAAGGCACTGCTCCAAATCTGTGCCAGGCAGAACATTTACAACAGAAATAGTGTGTAACTCCAAAATCAACATCCCTGGTCCCCAAAGAGCTTAGGAACCTACATTGCATGTCTTGTACACTTCCTTGTGTTTAGGAAGTCAGTGATATTTATTACTTTAAAACATCTTTAAATATTTGCAAGATGGAGGCCTGAGAGTTTTCTTGTCCTTACTGCCATGCTGAGATATTTCACTGGATGTTTGCTTTTCAGATCTTAAACGTTTTCCTCATGGGCATAATCCTAGGACTTTTCATTTCCCAGCAGCATCATTTTTACTATCAGAGCGCAGCAGAGATTTGTTGGGGCTTTTTTTCTCTTTTATCTTGTGATTGTTCAAGTTTTAAGATGTCTCACTTCCCAGCTAAGATAAAATGAACATTCTCAGAGTGTCCCTTGCTGGACATGGGTTGAATTGTGGGGGCCAAGAAAGTCTAGTCTTTGCTGGTTTAGCCTTGCAGCCTGGCAGCAATTAAGGAGGTAGGATAGCGGCCTGATTGCTATATCTGAGTTCAGGGGAGCTCCTAAACAAGAGGATGGTCCCTTGACTTCCCACATAGTTTGGAGTTGCTTTAGTTTGCTCATTCAGTTCCTTTGAACAAGCTGTCAAAGTTTCTCTCTTATTAGAAATCACTACAGGAAGCCCTGAGAGCATATTCCCAGCTTATCACCTACATCTCTTTCCCTGAGAAACTTATAACAAATGGTTTTGGTTATGGAGGTCTGATGTTCCTGATGCTGTGAGATTGATTTAATCTGGGATGGAAAGTGCCCTGCATCTTTCCCTGTGAGATATACACTATCCCAAATGTTCAGGCTCAAACTCAAAATGCATTGTGAGCAGCAGCCTGATGAAGTTTGCATATATCCAGATAGCTCTACACTTGTACAGTGTGTTTATAAACACGAGTAAAATTCAAGTGCAATACTGGTTGCTCAGAGCTACAATTTGAACTTGAGCCAGGACTAATCTGAGAACTCATCAGTTTGATTAAAGCCCTTTGCACAGCTCAGCTAATCATGTTGCAGTGCCTCAATTTAGCTATTGTAACCAAAAATATTTTTTGGATAAGCTGATTAAATGTTGCTGGTAACTAACCATCAAGTAAATACCAGCATTAATCAAGGCACAGCAAAAAGCAGATATATTTTTAAAAGAAGATGGTAATTAACAAGATAATCTAGCAGTCTTTGATTGTTGGTGGATATCTTTTTAAAAATAACCACATCTGTTTTCAGTGTGGTTTTTTGCATTGGACATTTAGCAGTACGTTGACACATGTGTGAGGGTTATGTTTGCTCACACCCTGCCACCTGAAGTTGAAGACTCTAGCCTAGGGCAGCGGTTTTGTCCCATAGCATGCACCCTTCTCATGCTCCTGGAGAGCTGACAGGTTACATCAGGCAAGCATGTCGCAGTCAGCAACTTATGAAGTTACCCTGAGTGTGTTTCAGTGTGTTGGACCCAAGTCTACTCTAATCCTGGGGAATCTCTAGCTGTTCCTCCAGGAATCTAAATCTCTTCAGAGAAATTATTGGCAAACAAATGTGTAAATTGCCTGTCTTGGAAGTGATGGCATTTGCAATGCTGCTTATTACCAGCTTCCCTTAACATTTGAGTTCTTGCTTTTTGACAAAATATTTGTATTTGTTCACTTGCCTCCAAAGAAAAAAAAAATTTCAGTTGGCAATCAGCTTCTTGCAGTCTTGTGGAAATGCAACTGCAAGAGGATCTTTGAGGCACTGACACTCAGAATTAAAAGGTGCTGGATTTTACCAGATCGACTGAGCTGTAGCAGTGCTGTCAGCTGTTCCTCTCGTTACCCAATGCAGTCTGTGTGGCAGTACAGTCCCCTGAGCTTCTGCCGAGTCTGTTGCCTGGCACAGCCCAGCATGCCACTCCTTTATTGTGATAGCTTGTTATTTTAAACCCCTCCTTCACGTTGCCATTTTTCATGTCTGGAAATGCAATCATACAAGCCAGATGATTAAGTTGTCTTTAACCACATCTCGTACTTGTTTTCACGTGTCTTGTTAGCCAACAGGTGAACTGCTGTCAGGCTATGCTAACACTGTATATTTAAAATAGGATTTATCTTCCTGCTAACAGTCTTGTTTAAAAGAGAAATTTTTCTCGATTGTTCTTACTAGTGCAACTTGTGTATCCTTACAATACATTAAAGACTGAAAAAGAAATTGCATCTGGTGCTCACATATGGCAGAGTGCAATTGATGTAGAGTTTAGTGCAGTGTATGTAATGTAAAGCACTGCAAGTGAGCTAGGAAATGAGTGCATAGAGTTTAGGATTATAGACCACATGCTAGAAGTAGACAATAAATCAGAAGTGACATTTTAGCCATGAAATCCTCTTCAGTCTCTGGCAAATATAGAATGTTTATTTGAGCTATAGCTGAAAAGTGGCACTTGAGGAAACCGGGTGAAAAAAAAGAAAAATTAAGTGCAGAAAGTACTGGGGCCTGTAGTCACTATCACATCTGAAATTTTAACTTCCCTCTGCTGTTTTCAGCATGCATTTAATTCCTTCTTGTAGTTAAACCTGTTTATAATTCCGTACATGTAATTCCACAGTTGAACATTGGCCATGGCTGTTGAGATGATAAAGCCTGGGATTACTTTTCTGTTCCCTCAGTGAGGCCAGGATTTCCTCCAAATATGTCACCTTTGGGCTCTGATCCTGCACTGTTGGAATTGCTGACCTTTGCTGTGAGCATGAATGAGGACAGATTTGGGCTGTCACAGTGCTGGTCCCGGTGTAGGGAGGTGGTGGGGCAGTGCTGCAGGTGAATACTCTGCACCACTTTTTCCACAACAAGGGGCACAGCCCTGGCATCTGGCTGGGACAGCAGAAGAGCCAGGACTGGCCCAGGACATAATCCGGTTCAGGTCCCAGCAGCAAAGGCAAAAGCTAGGCAATGTGGTGATGGGAACCATGACACAGCATCTGTTGCACACTCCTTTCTGTATTCTCTTGCTCTATGCTAAATCCAGAAAAGCCACATTTTTGGCTGCTTGTATCGGTTGGTACAGAGCACAATTTCCTTCCACTTTGTAATGAGTGAAGACTTGGACAGCAGCAGGTGACTGGGGACACAGTCTTTGGTCAAACCATTCTCTGTCACCCTTTGGTAGCAATCCCAAAGGATCCAAGGGTGTTATTTATTCCCAGCTTTGACAAACTCAACTATTCCCTAGCAAGCAGTATGGATTGTATTTGTAGCAAGTGCCTGCTAATGAAGTTCTTTTCTCACCCATTGAGAAATGAGTTTGTCCTTTGGGTAGGCTCTGATGTCGCTCATTCTCCGAAGGATTAGCCCCAAGGTCTCTCCATGGGACTGGCAGAGAAAGCCTTGGTGTGAACCCACTGACCTGGAGTAATGCAGGGTGCCTGGATCTTGGAAGGGAGCAGAGGACCTGGAATGAAGATAGGAAACCCAGCATGGTGGCTAGGGATGAAGGCTGCAACATGGAGGGCACTCATCCCACCATATGGCCTCAGCTTAATCAGGCAGTCAGCTGTGTCTGGCATATTCCCTCTGAGATCTGGAATAATGGAGTGGCATGTGAAACATCTGGGATTTCAGGTGGTCATTTGAGAGGAATGGATGCTAATTACAAAGGCAGTGTGGCCGATGTGGCAGATGTCAGGACTGAGTGGCATTGCCAGGCAGAGTGCAAGGCAGAGCAGGTAATACAGCTGAGCTTGTAACCCATCGTGTACCCTCACAGACCTGTCCCAGCAGAACCCAGAGTGGTGGTGACATTTGCACTTCTGAGTTCGTCCTTGGAATCCCAGAGCCTAGCCTCTGGAAAGCATTGAATAATGATTCAATGGGATTTCTTTATTCTCAGGAGTGTATTGGAATATGTACAGTAGTGCAATGCCATGACTCTAGCAAATACCTTTATTTTTTTCCTCCCATTTTCAATAAAAGGTTGGACATGATTGTCCTGCCTTGTTCTTGACCCTCTCATTCAGTATCTTCTATTGGCCGTGGAGCTGCTCATTCATTCATTCCCTTAATTATTTCCTAAAGGACACTATTGCAAATGCAGCTGTTTTGACAGGGGTCAAGGGAGGCTTATCGAAACCACATCTTAAGGATAAAACAGAAAGAATTCTCTTCTGGGCAACTAGGCCCTTGGTCTGTATCCAGAGCTATGATCAGAGCAGAGCTTTTAAAGACTTGGGTGCAAGGAGTTGTTCTAGCATTGGCAGTTGCTCCCATTCCTTTGATTAAATGCCTTTTGTTCTTACTCCATCTTGTGTAACTAAAGTCTCTGCAATGTGCCAGCTTTAAAGAGCTAAGTACTGTTTCCCTGCATGAGAGGAGGGTTATAGTGCCTGCATAAAGCAGAGGGATTCCCAGCTCTGCCACAGAAGTACCTCCAGAACAGGCACCTAAGGGAAAACTTCATCTCTCTGGTATTCTTAGAAAGCAGCCTCTACTGCCATGCAGTATGAAAAGGCTCAGCTAAATTTGCTCTCCTATTGTCTGTACAGCATCTGTCTTTTCTAGTAATGCACAAGTTTGCATGAAAACATTATCTCTTCTTCCTTAAGAATTCATCATTTGTGCCTCTGCTTATTCCCCACATGAAGTCATAATCCTTTATTTACGCTATCACAATGGGTTGCTGTGGAAATGATTACTAATATTAATAACCCAAAGAAGATGACATCAGGTAGGGAATTAGCAGAAAGTGCAAATGAATGCTGACTTTTCTGTAATGCAGTGACAAAGAAAGGTCAGTGAAATACAGAGACCCATTGACAACTTTCCCCTTAAAGCTAAATATTAAAAAAATGAGACTTTGCTTCTCTCAGCCTTATAGATAGGAAAATTAGTCAGTCTATAAAATTCTGTGCACTTTCCTTCAGCTCCTTCTGATTCTTTTTTACTTTATGAATTAGGGGTAGATACTGTCTCAGAAGACATAGGTGTTCACTGAGTGCCAGATGACCTCCTACTTTAAAATGGCAACTTTAAAACAGCAAGTTATATTTTTCTTTTCATTAATTGTAGATGTCATAATAGACACTGCACTTATCTGAGTGTCAGTGTTGTTCACTTTGCATATGTGCAGAAGAATCTAATATTTTGAAAGATAAAAACTCAAAAATATGTATTTATAGAGTAGAGACTGTTGTATTAGTCAGTTTTGTTTGTTTTTTAAAGGGGGAGGAGAGTGTCCCTTTCAATACATATTTATTCAACAGTAAGGCTGTCAGCCACAGGAGCTGGGTCAGAGGCTGACTGAGATGTCATTTGACTTGCGTAAATGGGGACTAATGTTTCTATTCCTTTGCTTTTTTTTCTTTGACTATTCTCTCCCTGGGTTCCTGTTCCAAAAGACAGGATGTTCGTCCTCTCGCCTTCTTGACTGAAAGCAACAGCACACGTAATCCACTTCCTTTTCCCCTTCTCAGATCATGGTTTCCCTTTGCAGTGGTCCTTGGGCAGAGCTGGCAGGCAGGTGACAGCACGGCTGTGACACAGAGTGGTTCAGGGGGGCAGAGCAGTGCAGGTGTGCACAAGAACACCACATGGTACCCATCACATCCGTGGTGATGCAAAAGGTGTCTTGTGCCAGGAAAAGCCAAGGAGCAGGGTGGGAGAGGCTGCTTACTCTGCCTTCTGGAAAACATGACTGAGAGGGTGCAGCAGGGAGGAAAAGCCCAAAGCCCAGCTGCTAACAGCGTGGGTGGTAGATGGAAATTAAAGTAACGTTCTGGCTGTGTCTGGGCTAAGAAATTTGGTGTACTGACCATGGCAGACTGGGGCACTGCTGGTTTCAAATAGATCTTGAATGCACTTTTCATCTATAGGTCTATGCTGTCCTATCCTATATCTCTATCAGACTTTTAGGTACCTGACAAGAACACTTAGATCATTCTCCTGTGATTTATGCTGCTCAAAGTGGCTGTCTTGTCCCCTTCCCGCTGAGTCTGTCATGCTGTTTTCTCTCCTGCCTGTGTGCATGTCAGGGATGACACTCCTGATAGATCTCGACATTCAAGCAAGTTTGCTGGCTTTTCCAGCTCTGCTCTTCTGTCCCCTGTGGTCAGCCAGGCCAAATATTCATGGTCAGTGTTGGTACTGCTGCGTTTCAAGGAAACTCTGAGAAGCTGCTGAGTCCCTGTACCCTGGCATAACTGTGGCATAACTCACCAGCCCCACTCTGTCCTGGACTTTCTTGCATTGAACACAAAGGCTGCTGCTTTCTCTCTCCAGTGCCAATTGTTTCTCCAAATATGAAGAAATGAGGAAGGAACTTAATAGATAGAGACAGGGCAATAAAACACTGAATGAACTTCAGTGTCGGTAAGTGTAAAGCGATTTTCAGCAGGGTCAGGGAGAATGACAATTCTGAATGTTATTCTGATCATCACATATGAAATAATGTGCTCTGACTGATCCGTACCACAGAAATGTGATCCTGGGCTTGTTGAAATTTCCAACTCAGCTGAAAGCAAAATGGAGAACATCATTATGCCACTGATTAAAGCTGTGGTGCATCTGCATGTTGGCTGTTGTGCGCACTTTGCATACATAATCACTTCATTCCAAAAAACGTAAAGTAAAACTGGAAAGATTCAGAAAAGTGCAATAACGACTGACAGATGCCTGGACAGCTAAGGAGACAAACTAAGCAAGCTATGACTATAACCTGAAAAAAAGACAACTATAATGGGATCATAGATACCTAAAAAGTCAGGAATGATGTGGAAAAGGTGATTGGGGATCAATTGTTCACTGTCTCCTCCACTGCAAGAACCAAGGGAGCTCTAAAGGTAAGGGGCAATTTCAAAAAAAAGAAGGGAAAAGAAGTGCTTCCTTGTACAGTACCTGTCTGAACTCTGAAGCTACTTTGCTACACATTCAAAAGCAAACTGAGCAGACTCCTGGGCCTGGGACAGTGCTGAACTGGTATCAGTCTGTATAACAGCTGATGAGTTGAGGTTCCCAGGAACCATGTACTAAATCTTGGTCACCTCCAGTCCCTGTCTTGGGATCCAAAAGTGGGTATCATCACCTCTAATATGAAGCTGGAGACCCCCCATCATGCAGCAGTAAAAAAGAAGCTCTTCCAGGTTCTGAAAGAGTTTTAGAAAAGCAGATTTGGTTATCAGCAGTATTTTTCAGGTAGCAAGCACTAATTTACATTTCTCAGCCCTCCCTCCAGATGGCAATGGACTGGCCAGGTGCCTGTCCTCATCTTTCACCTTCAGTGTGTAAGGGCACAGGCCCGATGTTATTCCCAGACAAGCAGCCTTTCCTCCAAGCAGAAGAGAAACATATTGTCCTTCCAATCTCTTATCCAACCTCATCAGTTTTAGTTGCTCTGTACCACAGAAATACTTCATTTTTATCACTGTAGGCAAAATCTTGATGTAACTTAATCTTTTCTCAGAACTTTCAAGCTCTTAGATTCCAGGCCAAATGCTACTTAAGCATCATTGTAAAACAGACCAAACTTTAATATGCCTGGAAAGAAGCAAAAGAGATGGGATAGAAAAAATACCTTAAATAGTTTGAAGTGACTAGTTTTCTTTTAAGAATACTGTGACTTGAAGGATTTAAGAAAGGATAGCTGAAAGCTGATGAGAGAATGATCCTGTGGGTGTAGGGTTACATGTATTTGACTTGAGCTTGGATTTGATTTTTCTTTTAAATGTTGGGGGCCAGGAGAACACGGGCTAATCAATACACAAATTAAATCCTGCAAATCTGGGCATCTGCTTTTCTGTCAACATCACACAGGCATTTTTAAGTGCGGTGCTCGATGCCCTGTTAGCAAGAGGAACATTCAGTGTATGTTTGGTTTTACTTGTGGGGTGTTGGAGGTACAAAAGTGCATTGCAGGTGTGGTGGATTTGGTCGCTCTCCATCCCAGAGCAATCTGGATGTGAGTAGGTCCCGGAGTGAGTAGGCAGCAGGGCTTAGGCTGGGGCCTTCCTCATTGAGGGTGAAAATTTATAGCTGGGCTTGGCCTGTTTTAAAAGTGCATGCAGTCATCTTAGCTCTGTCAGTGAAAATAGGCCCTAAATGCATACACATTTTTCCTTCATGCATAATGCTGTTTCATAGTTAGGATTATTTAGCTTATCCATTACCTCAGTTGTCTGAGGACACACTGTAAAAAAAAGCTATAGAAAAAGCATTTTAGGCTATGTGAATGACTTCAGCATAAGGAAAGCATGACTAAGGGCTGAGAGAATGTGCAATGAAAATGACCCTCTTTAGGCTGAAGAAAATTCCCAGAAAAACAAGGCATGTGGGAAATGCTTGGCTCTTAATGTAGCTGGTTGTACAACGTTTGTGGGCAGAAAGCCAGCCCTCCACAAATGCATTATGTGAGCACTATAGTCTTTGTAAACTTGTAATTTTCAAAAAAAAACCACATATTTTGGGGGGTATCTGATAGAAAATACAATCAAAGGACCTTGCTTTTATCTCTTTTTCTCTGCTCTGGAGTCTATCTGGCCAGGCACATGTACTTAATGACTTTACATAATAGAAATATGGAAAAACCCCATGGGTCTGTAAAGTACCCGGATTGTGTCATATTGGTGCATTTCTGCTGCATCCAGAGCCTCCCTGTGGGGCAGGCTTGGGTGGTATTGCCTGGGCACTCTCTCAAGTAAGTGGTTTTTGAAATTTCACTTCAACATGCAGCTATAGTTATCATAGTGATGAAAGTTTGCAAATATGATTCCCTTCTTGTCTTTGGAGCTGAGGAAGAGAATAATCTTGTATTGTCAAACCTCCAGTTAGTAATAAAAGCTTTTTTGCAGTGTTGTTTCAGCCAGCTGAGATCCCAGTCCCACTGTCACAGCTGTGTACTCAAACTCCCATGCTGCTTCATCTCACTTTCCCACTCATTTTTTTCTCATTTGTTTCTGAATTAATTTAGCCCCTGCTCGTGTGCTTTTTAATATTGAAAACAATCCTCTTAACATATCCTCGCCATCATCTCCCAGGCTTCCCAAAGCTGGTCCCTGAGGCACAGCTAGAGCCCTGCCACTTGTCCTTCATTTCTGCTTGCTGCTGCTGTTCTCACTTCAACATTTTGCAGAAACGAATGAATGAGAGATGTCTTTACCCTTCTGCTTAAGAATTCTTTCATAATTTCATATAATTTCACAGTGATTCATAATATATTTTTGATGAATGAGCTGTTTCTACAGAAAACCTACAATATCAGGATTCTGTTTCCAACAAGGAGTGAAGAAAGTGCTACTGTTTCGGTTTGGGAGCTTAGTGAATTCCAGACTTTGTGGCTTTTCTTCTACTGTTACATGTATTTTAGTGCAGATTGAATAAATTTTTCCTTAATCAAGACTTAAAAATATTATGTAGTGAGGAAAAGAGAAGCTGCAGGTAGAGGACAAACCTGGCTCTGGTTACTAGGTAGAAGAGCCACTCTGGGTGCAGGCATGCCACCGGCTGCTACATGTCTGCAACATCAAGGAAAGCAGAATAAAACACATCTTGGCAACGTAACAGAAACAAAATTATGAAAATCAACTGTGATAAGCACGTACCAATACAAAAATGCATCTGTTGAAGTAAAGGTGCAAGGACTTTTGCCCAGAAAAACACATTAACCTTTTATGGAGGTTGATGTGTCCTTGGGAACTTGGGAGAGTTTCATAACTTGAGAAGGAACAAGAAATGACAATCTGATAACACTTCCTCAAGAATGCATGGCATTCTTCATTATGAGTTTCATGTTCTCCGCGGGATGTGGATGACTCAGGCTACAACATAAAAAATGTATCCAGACCTATGAAGGATTTTGTTGGTTCCCAGTAAGTTGTAGAACCCATTATATTTCAGCTATATGTAGTATTTTTTTTAATGAATGAGAAGTAGTACAGATGAATGACCTTGGAAATAATTTAATGATAAGCTTAACTGTGCCTAAAATTAAAGTCTGCTTTCTGCTACGTGATGCAAATCCCCGGGATTTCTGTGAGAAGGAATTTAGCTGAAAAAAATTTGTTAACAAAAGACCAGGTTTTTCTAAAGATAATATTAGCGTGAGTATTTTTAAGCTGAAAAAGCCTTTTCTTTCTGTTTGCACCTTTGCAATATATGTGGGAACAGAAGTGGGCTGGGAGAGAAACTGAAACACTTGCATTTTCTTAGACTTTCAGTAGGACCAAAGTTTTGGACTTTGTGCTGTGTTCAATTCTGTGTTATTCTTGGTCCCTGTTAGGGTGAAGCTGATGTAAAGCTGGAACAATACAATGGGGAGTCAGGCGTCTTGTCTTCAGGCTTTTCCCATCCTTATTAAAAAGGATCTGATCCAAAACATGGGATCGCATGCTTGTCGTGTGCTGAGTCTCTGTCCCTGAAATTCCAGCCAGAATCTACATTTCTGTATGAGCCCTATATTTATAAACCCAACCTCAGAAACCCACCAGCTCTGTTGTTCAGAGGAGGTTATTGTGTTGTCCCCTCGGGAACGAGGATTAGCACAGACGTGCCTGCTTGCTCCTCAGCACAGGTGCTTAGTGAAAGAGTAACTGCTTGGAAAGCAGAAAGGAGATCCTTGAAAAGAATTAAGATTGGGCTGATATCCAAGCTGGGAACTGTTCCTGTCCTGTTTGGTTTAGTTCACGCTCGTTATATAAATACTGAATGATGGTTGGTTTTGAAGGTGCTGAGCACCTATAGTCTCAGTCAATGTGAGTAGGAGTTTTGCGTACTCAATGCACATTCCTTGAGGAAAAGGCTTGGCAGAGGATGCTTACTGAGTGCCCTGCTTAATCCTGCTGCTTGCAGGAATTGTATCACAAAGGTTTTCTACTGCGCATTTCAGTTAGGGTTAGTAGATTCTTCCTTGAAGGGCAGAGATGAAAAGAGATGTCCTTACTTGCTGCATAGCAAAATGGCCCTTGGCTGACTTGGCAATCACAATTAGATATTTTTTGAATGTTTTGTCCTCCTATTTGTTCAGGGCTGCTAATGTGTTTGTTCTAAAAAGCTGCATGTTGTGTCTCCTGGCAGACCATGCAACAGATGAGTGACCACCGCTATGACAAGCTGACAGTGCCTGATGATGCCGCAGCCAACTGCATGTACTTAAACATTCCCAGCAAGGGCCACGTCCTGCTGCACCGAGCCCCGGAGGAGTACCCGGAGAGTGCAAAGGTGAGAGCCGTGCTGAGGATGCCTCAGAGACCTCCAACATCCCTGCCCCGCCAGGAGGTCGGTGGGAACTGAAATCAGATGCTTTTCAAAATGGGCTGTTGTATCCCATCATGGAGATAGCACATGGAAAAAGGTGGGAGGCTTGGGCTCTGTTCTCATCTCCATTACTCATGAGACCCGGTATCTCGTGCCTCTGGTGCTCTTTCCACATAACTGGATATAACAACAGCTCCCCCCCGCTGCAGTGTGATGTGTGTGAATCCCAGAGCAAAAAGGCCACGTGCACTGAAAATGTTCATATTGATTACAAATGATGAGACAGTTTAGCACCTGCTGATAAATCCATGCCAGTTCATTCTGCAGACAGTTAAAGGAGAAAAAAAAGGGATGTAAAGTGTAATGATTTTCTGTTACTTTTTCTTTTCTAAACAGGTATTTGAAAAACTGAAGGACCACATGCTGATCCCAATAGCCAACACAGAACTGGAGAAAGTAGATGGGTCACTCACCTGTTGTGCTGTGCTTATTAACAAAGCTTCAGAATTATGAGTTTACAGAGTCCCTCCCTTGTAACTGGCAATAATGTTACACACAAGGTAGACGAATCTGTATCCACACTTTTATTGTTTTAATTGACAATCTACTGTACCACTGTGCTACTAACCTTTGTTTACAAATTTATTGCTTTGTGAATTTTTCTTATGTCTTTGCAGATGATATTTAAGGTGGATGTAGGGTTTGTTGGGGGCACATAACTCTGGAAGTATGTTAGTCCCATGGGCTAGCAAAAGAAAATTATAATGGCTAACCCCTAGCTTTAGTGATTTAACATACCTGTGTGAAAATTTTATGAAACCCAGCTAATTCTTAATATTTCAAGCACCTCTGTTATCTTTACACTATTCCCTTCTGTCTTCTTTTCTCTTACTTCTTTGCTCTGCATATTTTTTTCCTTCCTCAGTTCTCTGCTTTCAGTGGTGCAAGGTATTGGGGGGACTGAAGAAAACTCAGTGGGCTCATGAACTTGGTATCTTGTGTGGTAGGGAAGCTTTCTGCATAGTGGCTGGAACAATGAGCACTGAACTGTGCTCACTGTCTCGGCCGTATCACATTGCTGCTGCTGGGCAGAGTTGTGGCTGTGGCTGGAATCAGTTTCAGACACCAGGTACCAACTTTGGAAAAAGCTTCCTCCGATGGGAGCACTGAAGGGCAATGTCTGCCTGGGAGACTTGAATGACAGAAAAAGAGAGTAGCGCAGTCACACAAGATGCCTCCTGCAAGATCAGGTCCCAGTTTCCTGCTAATGCCATGATTTTCAATGTGGTGAGAATGGGAGGGGAGTTTTTAAAAAGGCCAGATCCTAGGGAGCCTCGTGACCACAAAAATGAAAGACTGAGATGCTTTTGGAAAAGTTAAACCTACAAAAGAAATTTAAAGGATGGGGGTTTTGAATCTCTTTGTTTACATCTTAAAAGTTATTTCTGTTTCTCCTTTCTGTTTTCTCCTCTCTTGGAGGCCACTTACTAGCAAAATTCAAAAGAAAAGGGTGATAGAAGGAGTTGAAGGACAGCTATTCCTGGATTATGCCCATGAATAAGAGAAGCTATTTTTTCCTGAAAGATTGGCATTTGTACTTTATCTGCCCTTGGGGCAGTTTTCCTTGGAACAATAACCATCTTATTTTTCTTTTAATTGCATGAATATTTACTGTGGTATTCAGTTAAAGCGAATATAATTTTTGTAGCAGATTCCACAACATGTTTACCCACTGAGTCATACTATTTTTTTCACTACCACAAAGTGAAACACACACCATTGTATTCACATGCTTCTTGTTAAATCATTTGTAAACTAAGGATGGGAGAAATTCCCAAACAGAGGCAGTAGCAGGAACTCTCTCTAGAGCCTGACAAATAGTCTGAACATGTTATCAACTTCCTAGACATCTCCTCCACCTTTCCTGAACCGCTTGTGGCATGTTGCTAAGGTACAGTAGGAAGTGAGTAAGGGGCTCAGGCAACGTGGTCTGCAGGAAAGCAGTGTTAACCAAGCACACACTCGGATATCCTTTGGAAACCTGCGTGTTTTTTGTGCAGTCATAAGGGAGGAAGCACAAGTACTCATATCCACAGGTACTCTTCACCATATCTCTTGCTGCATCTCAGTGGCTAATGAGGGGAGAACCTCCTGGCAGCTACCAGGATACATCTGATGCTTTGTGGGTGCACTGTATGTTGTGATGACACAAGGTATCATAAGGGAGAGAGTAACCATGAGCAAACATATCCTATGGAAAAAGAGAGCATGTCCCAAAGGAAGCCTTCAGCCAGCCAAACAGCAAGTGATTTATTTGGTTTTTTTTAATGACTGTGCTGTCCCAAAGGGTTATCCTAATGTTTCCCCTTTGTCTCTTCCATTCCCATGCACAATCATTTAAGCCTGACCCAGGTGGTCAGGCTCTGAGGATATAAATGTTGCAATGGGGAAATCTTTTTCTGCTTTCCCTTGGTGCTTTTTAAATATCTGATAAAGTATCATGCATTTCAAAATAACATCAAAGAGATTTTGTGCCAAAAAGTGACCCAGCAGTATTGAACTGTGACCTCCTAGAGGCAAGTTGTACTCTGTTAAAAACATGTGCAGCCATGGGAGCTGTTATACAAAGCCGAAACAGACCCCTACCCCAACCTGTCCATGTACCTCCTGGGGCCTGGCCCCACTCCATGTCCTTCAGTCCCTCTTCCCTTCTCTCACTAGGGAGCTGGAGCATCCAGCTACACTGGGACAGTGTTAGGCTGTGGGATTTCTATTTTATTTATCTTTGAATCTTTCTGTGGTGGGTTTTTTTTCCTTCTACCCTCTCTGACCTTTCACCTGTCTCTTCTTCCTCAGACTCTCATTTCTAGTTTGCTCATCAAGGCATGATGAGCACTTTTCTCTTTTAACCTAGAGTGATTTTGCCTTTTGTTGCCTCAGTTCTCCTTACTTGAGTCTTTTTCTGTACTTCTCCCCCTTCATTGTTCATTCCAAAGTATCCCAACCCTTGGTGGATGAACCTAAACTCACTCCCTCCTTGAGTAGGTGCCAGGAGAGAGGAGAAACTAAGGGGTCTACTTTGGGTCTGAGCAACTTCTTTTGAGCTGGAAGGATGACTGTCAACAGGAGCTGTAGATCCAGAGAGTGACAAGGGTGACTCCTCTTCTTTAGGGTTACTCCACAACAGAGAAACATTTGTGGTGGACATTGTTAATACCTCGTGTCCTTGAAAGCAATAGAATGGGTGACAAAGCATTCTCCTAGCTCCCCAGGAGAGGGAGAGGAGGAGTTGGGATCTCAGAGCTGAGAAACATCTGTGTAGACTGAGAGGTTGTTTTTTCTTCATCTCTTGCCACTTAGATTTCCTTGGCTTCAGGGTGGCATTTGGTATACAGAAAGAGCAAGGAGTGGCTGAGGGACCTGAATTCCTTCGAGTGTTAATTTCAAGTTGTATTCAAACTCTCTAACTTCAGGCACAAAATTTAGGTGCTCTAAAACCACACCTGCTTTCTCTCTGTTGGTCTCAGTAGATATCACAGCCTCCTAACACAGACGCTCTAAATTACATCTTAGTCTCATGCCAAAAGTTACCGAAGCTGGTTAGTGGGATCGCCCTCACCTCACCGCTTTTAGTGTTAGTCTTTATTCTGGCATTATAAAGCAAAAACATTACAAGCACTTCAGTTTGTGCATTTGCAGTATGGTACTAAGAACTAAAATCATGCCAAATGCTTCTTGTTCTTGCTGTTTGCTTTTTTGTTGTTGTTGTTGTTGCCCAAACAAAGAATTAATTTATGAGGACATTTCTGCAGTGACAAATGTGCATCTTATGGGTGTCCTGTATATTTTGTCACCAGAACATTTCTCAGATGCCTGATATAAATCATCATTCTTGATTAATATAAATAATAAAATAAAATCCCAAACCAAAAAAGGAGATGAGACACTGAACACTCATAGCTGCCCACATAATACAGTTGATAACAACTGTTAGGATATATGACAGAGCAGGCCAGTACAGAAGTTCTTGTGGTTAATAGCTCAGCGATGGGGCTTGAATTACTCATCAAAGGTTTTTTTCCTTTGAGCAATCAGTTTAGCTCAGTTCAAATGAAAGAGCTACAATGTGCATTATAGATACTTCATGGATGTTATCTTTGCTAAGAGTCTAGGGAGCTCTGTGATATGTGGGCTTCTTTCTTCAACAGAATGTGAATACAGTGTTTCTCTCTGCAATGAAAATGTGAATGCATACTGTACCTTATGAGATAAACTTGAATTCTTCCATTTATGTATTTTTGTGTTTACCATGCTAATATTCAGTTTTGAATAGAATGCCACTGTGTGAAGTTATGCTCTGATTTTTTTGGTGATTTCCATGTGATAGATATAGAGCTCATAGGCACCACTATGTCCAGTTTTGAAAAGAAAAAGTCAGTGGACAGAATGCTGTTTGTTCACAGCAAATTGGAGATGAAAGATGGGAAAAAATGAGCTTTTGATTTTATTCAGCTTCTTTTACATTATATCTGCGAAGTCACAGCCAAATTAACAGAAAACATCAACATTCACATGGAACCATTTGAGGAAAATAATTTACTATTTAAGAGTCTCTATTTTTGTTTTTATCAATAAGGAAGCTGAAAAGATAAGCCTGCTTAAAGAATGGTATTTGTTAAGTGGTTGTGAACAAAGTATCAGTGGACCTCATGTATTTTCTGAGAAGTTTTAACTGGACGTGTGATGTAAATTGTATAGAGTTGTATGTGAATCGTGTTAGTCACTGTTTTACATTGTATTGTTCTGCAGTGCACAAATGTGACTACTGAGCACAGAAGCATTACATTCATTAAACTTAAAATCTTGTTGCAGTATATAGTTCCCCACTTTTTGTGCCAAAAACATCAATACATTCCATAATCTGTCCTAATAGAGGTTTGCACTTTGATTTAATTTTTTTTTGATGACTCTTGCAGTTTCAGTACTATATATCCCCATCACGAAGGAATAAAGTGTCAGTTGTACTGTGCCCTGTGTAGTTTGTGCTTCTTGTTTTGGAACTGAAAGTATATGTATTTAATTTAATTTAATACTGTTTCATGCTGTCTTTTTATTATGAAGCTTGTTACATGCCTAGAAATAAAGCCAATTATAGACAGTAGCACTAAAACCTTTAAGCCTGTTAGGAGAAATCTTGCCTCTTTTTAGAACAAATCATAATTTTAGACTCCACATTTAAGAATAGTTTATAGAGAGGAGATATTGCCTATAAGTTCTAGATACAGTGGTTGTGACTATATTTCATTACTGTCTAAGGTAAATAAACAGATATTAGCATAGTATAGTATGTTTCTCTTTAGTTCCTGTATTTACTGTAAGTTACAAAAGGTGAAACTACAAAGGTTTAGTAGCATTCCAGTTCTGGTTAAATTATTCACATAGCTCGTGTGTCCTTTTTCCCCCACGATGTCCAGAGAGGTGACTGCATTCCAGACGTTTCTTCATGGTAACATGACAGGTGGTCGCACATTTTATATCTAAATACTACCTGTTGAGTGCTACAAATAGCGCACGTGGGGCTCCTCTCTGCCTGTACCCCTGTGCTCTAGTGCCAGTAGGTTACAATATTAGGATCAAGAATCTCAAGAGACCATGCAGTTACTCCAGCTTCATGGCCATGTGTGCAAGTGCTCGTGGGCTGTCAGCGCCATCTCATGGCAATCCAGAAGTCCGTTGTTGGAGGCCTTAATATTGTTGCTTCGGCTTTTTAAGAAACCCAAAATAATTTTAACAGAGTAGGAATTAATTAACTGTAGCAAAATAATTACATCACTTTTAAACTGTACTGTTTTGCTAGAAATGGGACTTTAAACAAGCCATAATCTGTTACTCTTCTTGCCAGGGAAGCAGGGACAAGGGAAGAATTCATTAGGGCTGATCTAAACACAGCCTTTATACTAATTTAACTACATTGTTTAAAAGTATGATTTTTATACTAATATATTTAAATCAGTGCTATGTCTAATGTGGATACTTTTAGTGTGGTGCAATTAATATTTGTAAACTACTGCATTTACATGTGTACCCATATCTACAGAGGAGAGTTGGTATCAATTTACTTGAACTTGTTTCTAAATGGCAATTGTTAAAAACAAAATCTATAAAAGCCACTCCCACTTGCCACATTAAGAAGTTTCTCACAGAATATCCAACCTTTAAAGGCGAAATCATAACAGTAATTTAAAAAGGAGTGTTCTTTGCAAAAATTAGCTGTAGAATATTACTTCATCAATTAGAGACTTCTGCGCTTGGCTGTATGGATTCACTCCCCGTTCTGAGTACATGGTGCCGAAAAAACATCAGTCACTGTCTCCTGCATCATAAAATCCAGACATTCTGATGCTCTCAAAAACCTCATCCCCAAAAATTCATGACCTGTAGGTCAATTGCTGTGGTTTAGTAGCTGAAAACTTGCCATTAGTTGCTGCAGATTCCAAAATTTATTTGTAAGTTTACTGTAGAAATTTATATTAGATGGACATTACATATGAACATACCCATAAAATCAGTGCAATGTCCAAAATCTTCCCAGCTGCCTTGAAAGAAATGACCCATAACTCACTCTACATTGAGGCTCATTTCTGAGTGTTGAGTGGCTGTTACCCTCCTGAAATGAGTTTCACGCAGAGAGTAGTCTTCTTCCTGCTGCCTGGACCTTTATATCCTGTTAGGGTTTATTGGCATTAAGTCTGCTAAAATATATTCTATTCTTGTATCTCTAACTGCATGTTCTCTTCCTGATTGATGAAGTTAAATCATTCCAGTTTGTCTCTTACGTGGCTCAGGAATCAGCAGCCTAACCCTCCAGACATCGCGTGGCTTTGAACTGCACCTCTGGCTGAGCAAGGTTATTAACAAATACTCTAACTCCAGAATGCATGATAGATGTTTTTATCAGCAGTGTTGTACAGAGCCAACAAAGTCTGCAATATAATTCACCTTGAAGAGGGGGAGCTGGAAGGCATGTGGTTTAATAAACAAGGATGGGAATCAGGGGCTGGGAAGATGCCTGGCTCTGTCTCAGAAGTGCCACAATCAGCTTTCCAGAAGCACCAGAGAATCTGAAACCTTTCCATGTATTTGGGTGCATAGCACAGATTAGGGAGGATCAATATAGGCACTTGGACTTGAAAAAAATGGTCTGCCCTGCAGCCCTCTGAGCAGGAATTAGAGATAAATAGTTTACTTTGTATTTCAGATGTTTAATCTAGAGATACACAAACAGCTTAGAGAAATTCAAATGAACTACAGCAAAGAAAGGCTTCTTAGGGCAGGAATAACACCACAGAAGGATTTGGGTTGTGAGCAGAGGTGTGCTGCCAAATGACAAACAATCAGGTCTGCGGGGCTAGGTGGCGAGGGTGGGTCTGAAGGAGTTTTCACCGGGCAGATCACTGCAGCGGCAGGGAACAGAGCTGGCTGTGTGCTTTCTGGCAATCGGTTTGGGGATTGGCCGTGATTTTAACACACAGTTCTACAGAAATAAGCCTGTCACCAAGTGACCAGTCCTTTATTTCTCAAGTATTCTGGGCAGGATCTTTGGCTTTATTGAAATGCTGGGAATGCTAGCACAGTTAACATTAACGGTTGCATTAACAAGGCATATCAAACAAAAGGGCTTTGCAAAACTGTAAAAGTACTGCTAAACTAGTAGTTTTGCCTTACTGACAGTAAAACCCGATACTGATCACCTCTACTCTACACGCTTTCATGTTTATCCGCTGGAAACTAAGTCTTTAAGAGTACAGGAATAGCCCGAGTTCCACCTTCGGCAGCCGAAAGAACACCGGTTAATGATGTTTCGGCCGCTGTCCTTTCTCCGAGGGTTCGCCCGGCGGGGCAGGCCCGGGAGCCGGCGGCGGGCGCGTCCCGGCGGAGCAGCGGCTCCCCCTGGAGCTGCGCTGGCGCAGAGCCCCGAGCAGCGGAGGGGGACAGAAACTGCCGTCCCCAAAACGCGCGGGGAACCATCACCGACCGCCACCCTGAAGCCCCTGGCACGATGTGCCAGCAGAGGCCGCCCCCGCCGGGCGCTGCGGGCCCCAACCCCATCGGGCACCCACGACCCGCCGCTAGCGGAGCGGTGGTCACGCAGCCCCAGGAGGAGGCGGGAGCGGCCTCTGCTGCTGACAGGCCCGGAGAGGGGCAGCTTCAACCCGCCGCTGCAGCCAGGAGTGTGGTGGCAGGACAGCGAGGAGGCGGCCCTTCCCCGGCCCGTGCCCGTGTCGTGCGGCGGGACGAGGCGGGATGAGGCGGGACCACATTCCAGCCCCGCTCCAGCTCCCGACGCGGGGGGGCCGCGCGCCACTCCGCGCACGCGCGAATGGGCGGGGCTCAGGGGCGGGGCGGAGCGCGGTCCCTGAGCGCCCATTGGCGGGGCCGGCGGGGCGGGGCCGGCCTGGAAGCACCGCCCCGGGCGGGTTTCCCCAGCGGTGCCGGGCTGGGGCCGCCATGGAGGGTTCGGGGCTCGGCTTGGGGTCGAGCTCGAGCTCGGGGCTCGCGGGGCGGCCGCTGACGGAGGACGAGATGGCGGAGGTGAAGAAGGATGTAAGTGGCGGGCTGGGCCCAGAGCCGCAGTGCCCGGGCCGGGCGCGGAGCTGCGAGTGGGGCCCGGTTGTGGGGAGCGGAAGGAGGGACCCGGGGCCGCCGCCTCCGCTTGGTCACGCCGGGCGGGCCCGGCCCCGCGGCGCCGCTGGGAAGGCGGCGGGGAATTCCGGAGTCCCCGCGGTGTGAGGCTGGTAGTGACCCGCAAAAGCTTAGCCCTGGGCCCGGTGTGCACCCGCGGTCCCGGCTGCCGGCTGTGCCGCTGCGAGCGACCCGCCCCTGTGTGGCGTTTCAAGGCCAGAGCAGCGCGGGGCCGGTTCTCCAGGTGTCTCTGCACCGGGATAGGCCACAGGAGGCAGCAGCCGGGATGAGTAATTAACGTGGTACTCAAAGCCTGGCTGTACATGTATGTGCTACTCCTGGTGTCAATGAAATTCGCTTTTAGAGAGCGTGAATATCTTAATTAAATATAGTTAAATACTTTTTATTGAGTCTTCTTGTTCTATATTTTCCTGATCCTCCCCCCTCCCTATATTTATTCACTGATGTCTGGATTCTGAGGGAATACTTCATCCTGATTCAGTCTGGATTAATTCATCTCCTTGTGAGACTCAGAAGCAAGCAATGTGCTAACCAACCTCAACAAGTGATTGGTTAATTAAAAAAAAAATAAAATCACAGTTTATCAGTTACTTATTGCCCATCCATGTTTGCAATTTACAGTGTCTTATGTTTGACTTATCGAGGGTTTTATGTTCCTTTAAAGTACAGTAAGGACTCTTAGGATTTCGGTTTCTTAGTAGCTTTATGCTTATGTCATTTTTATTAAATGCTTTGTTTGGTTCTGTGAGACATGTTCAAGTTAGTACTTGCTTCTGTGGAACCACAGGGTAATACTGCAATAGCTGGCATCTGGTAGTTACACCAGAAAAGGACAAGAACTGCTGAAGTCAAACTATATATAACACAATATGTATGTTAATCTGTGTCACTGACTGAACCCACAGCTGGAAGCCAGCTTGCGAGAACATCTTGGTCTGGGTAAGCTTGTCTTGAGGAGGATGTGGTGAGTCATATAAAACCATTGATACTGAGTAGGGTCACAAAAGATAGTGTGCTTTCCTGGGAAGATGATCTCCGAGGGAATGTGGTCTGGTACTAAGTGTTACAGTTCCTGAAGATAGGAAGTGGCACTGCTGCTGAAGTGCTTAAGACAGATGTCTCTGCTTTCCCGTGCCCAACACTGACTGCATGTTGGGGCTTTAGATGATCGATAGAGTCACCTTCCATGGACAGACTTCCACCTCTTTCTCTTTGCTCGTTATAGAGAGGACTCGAGCAACCAGTTTACTCTTGTACACTGAAGTTATGCTGCAGGAGGAAATAGAGTTGTTTTGCTTTTGCTAGTCATCAGAATTGCAGTGGTCTGTGCAGCATGTTAGAGGTGTGCAAGGTGCTTCAGGTGTTTAGTCTAAAATATTGAACCAAAAGAAGGCACTTTGCTGAAGACAAAAAGCAGCCAGTAATGTTGATGAGAGTATGTACATTTAAGGATGAAAGCACGTGTGTTTTGGATGGCAGTAATCTGTCAATTTGTCAATAGTGGTGTTTAGTTACAAACCTTTTAAACTGTGAGTATGTTCATGCTGTTGCTCTGACACTGCTTTTGCTCTATGTGCAGAAAATATCAGCATCTGCAATATTTTGGAGTTGTGCCTCATGAATACAAATAGTATGGAAATGTGGCAGTAGGGTGGTCAGTGAGAATAAGTATGTCTGTAGACAAAGGTGCTGTTTGATATAATTTCTTTTCATTTTTAGTTGTTTACCGTTTTGAAAGGTGCTAACCACAGACTTGATGTAATTAACATTTTCTATAATAGTCAGCTTATTTCTTAATATGCATTAGAACTCCTGAATTCACTCAAAGAACTAATGAAAAGGATAATTAGGTAACAGGTCTTTTAAAATTTTTTTACACTAGAAAAATCTCAGTAATGCAGTGGCAGCTTTAAAAACTCTTTGGCTAACCTGTATCAAAATCAAATCTGTAGGTTTCAGCTACAGACTTCTAAATAAATGGAAGTGTTGGCTAATACAAGTTGGCTTTGTTTTTCAGGCTTTAGAAAGGATGCGTCCTTACCTGTGTGATAAAATCATAGCCGAGAGACACTTCGATTACCTGCGTTCAAAGAAAATACTCACTCGAGAGGACACTGAAGAAATTTCTGCTCGATCTTCCAGTAGGAAAAAAACTGGGAAGTTATTGGACTACTTAGCAGAAAACCCAAAGGGACTAGATGCTCTGATTGAGTCTATCAGACGAGAAAGAACACAAAACTTCCTGTTACAAAAGATAACTGATGTAGTGTTGAAAGTCAAAAATGAAAAGCTTGAAGCTCTCAAAGGTAACAAGTTTATAATAATGTGTGTAAGACATAAGTTTTATTTTGAGGGTCTGCAAAATTAAAGTCTTCCTCTACTGTTTGGAACAACATGTTTGGAAATATCACCAGTTTGGGCTTAAGATCCTAGTGCATGTATCCTGGCTTTGCCTTTTTACTATCTGAACACATCGTAAATAATTAATTGCAAAAACACCCCCTATTGCGTTGTTATGGTGGATAAATCTGTCTTCACATTTCAGTTTTGCTTTTCAAAAATAGGTAGTTATCTTCCACCTTGCATTTCTCTTGAAGCTATTTGCTGCAGTGGCAGGTTGCTCTGGTTTTGTTAAACTTTGCACCTCAGCAGAAGATATGCCAGCAAATGCAACCTGAGGGGAGTTCCCCTGTATGTGTTCAATGCCAAAGCTTAAAATTAGGCACTGTAAATACGTGTGTGCATTGTTTCATGCAGGCACAGAGGTTTTGTTGACACACAAAGCTTGAAGTGACTACGTGTATTCATATTTTAAGGCAGAGGAAGAAAGTGTAAGCTTTCTACACCAAAAGCTTTACTTCCCCTTCCACACTCAAAAGAGAAATACAGAAGGAAGAAGTATGTTTTAACCCTAGAGATGAAGGGCCTGAAGTTTTCTCTGGCTTCAGGTAAAACAGCCTTCAAATGCTGTCCACTCTGGAGCCGAACCATGTAGCTGAAACTTTTAAAACTTTGAAGAACACAGAAAAATCAAACAAAAATTGGGCTGAAAGGCTAAAGTGACTTTCTGAAATGAACCTTAAATTACAGTGCATCTTTGACAAATACTAGCTGATACTGAGGTGCAGAGAAACCATTCACATCAGCCTAGATAACCTGCATGTTTGTTTTTTAATTTGTCATGAATATTGGATGTCACAGGGGAGATGAAGTGTTAAAAATACAGACAATTGATCTTTGACAGCCTTACTGTTATATAAATCAGAGCACAGTTTTAAGAGGGCACTATACTGTAATTAAATCCAGTTTCTGTCTTTTTATCTTAGGTCTAAGCTGCAGCACCTGTATGACCTCACTGTACGGAGGAACAAATAATCTTTCTAGATCATTTTCTGATGAATCAAATTTTTTTGATAAAACAAAAGACAAAGAGTCTACCCAGATACATCATCCAGAAGAAGAATATAGCACCGCCGCTTTTGTGTCCGCTGTCTCTCTTCATTCAATGAATTTACCAATTGCAGAGATGGGAAATTCACAGAGCACTGTTTTCTCAGCCACCCTCCCAGGGCCTGGAGACCCAGGTGCACCCCCTCTGCCCCCAGAGCTCCAGTCAGACCAGCAAGATCCATGTACTAGTTCAAGTGACAATTGCTTTTTGCCTTTAAGATCACGTTGTCTTCAACCACAGTGAATGTAGTGATGTTGGTATGTTCATCCAAATGGTACTGAAACTTTGTGTGATGTCTCATACAGCTTAAAAAAATGTTTTGAAACTGTTAGCAAAATCAGAGGAAACAATATATAATCTATTCATTTTCTGTTTTAAGTCTTATTTTGTAATTGTATGGCTCTGGAGCTGCTTGATTTTTTTTTTTCGTTTTGGTTTTGTTTCATTTTGTTTTCATTTAGGGAGCTTTTTTTCAAAATATCTTGGTACTATACCAGCAAAGGTTTGTTTTTTAAACCAATGTGTATAAGATTTCACATGTAGCTGCAGATATTTATGCTAGAATTATAGAACAAATGGGGTTTTTCTTCCTACAGAAACTAACAAGTCAGCTTTTCTTAGTGTTTCTGTGATGGGTGAATTGGGAAAGATAGTTAGGAAAAGTAGTGAGTATGGAAAAACAAAAAATAACTTTCTAAACTAAAAGCTTAAGCTTACTTACCAAAAAGGTTAAACTCATTTACCAAGTTAAATGTTTCTCAGTAGGATAATTTCCTGCTCTCCATGTATGCGCATGCAGCTCCATTTGCTAAAATCCTTACAAATCTGGCCAAATCTGTAGCTGTGCTTATTTGCAAGGAGTCTCTTCATTGTCTGAACTTTGTCCTGCTGGTAAACCAAAAGGCACTGGATATCAAAAATATACTTCTGCAAGTCTTGACATGTTATTCTTGTATATTAGTTTGAGATTCCTGATTCGAGATGCACTTTAAATATAAATTCTCATTAGTACTGGAAAAAGGATGTAAACTGCTGTAACAGCATCGTGAGGGCTGTAAGAAAATGTTATTGTAGGATGCTTTTAAGGAGCAAAGCTTATATGTTTTGTCTCAGTAGGGAAAAGTGGAGGAGAAGTCCTGTAACAAGAAAGTATCCATACCTGAGGACTTCTGGAAATGTGGCACTTCAGATACCTCCTTTTCAAAGCAGACAGACAGGTTTACATTTCAAATTGTTTAGAGTCAAATGCATTTTAAACTGCTTCAACATGGGAAGGTTCTCATTTCTTGACACAGTGTAACATACTGTATTCCTCTCACACTCTTGAGTTGTAATCTGCCTTTAATGCAGGTGGCCTATAATAATTTTAACATTAGGTAAACTCTTACTTGGACATGTGTACAGTTGTGTTCTGTGGTACTACACTTAAAAGTGATGGGATGTTTTCAGTCTATCAAAGGGTAGGTTTGTATTTAAGGCCCTCATACTGTGCTATAGCCATATAATTCCATTTAAATTCACAACGAGGTAATATTCCTAAACTGCTCTCCTTTTATGGAGACAGGTCATCTGCAGGACCTCAATATAGTCTCTATAAATTGTTTTTCATTACTACTCTGGTTTTGGAAGTAGGTGAAAATAAACTGCAATATTCAACTACACTCCATACCGAGTATATGAATAGCTTACATCTGATAATGATGTGTTTATAAGAATCCTTGTTTTTCTTGTATGCATCTACAGTCATAGACTGTCAGGATGGTGAAAGTGCTTTTCAGTGAAACTGCCTGGATTAGATGGCACTCTGGAAGTTAAGTGCCTAAATAGGCAAGCAAAACTTTGCTCTCTAGCACAAAATTAAGGGTAGGCTGAAATCCCTCTCTTCCATTAACTTGAACTGTAGTTGCACTTACTCGAGATGTCTAAAAAGTGATTCGTCTAAATGCCCACTGTAACCACTTAAAGAGCTGTGCTTAGGTTTGGGTCCCTTCCTGGATTGCTGTAAAGGGAGGAGAGCGTTAACAAAGTACCTTAACAAAGTACCTCAGCTCAGGGTGGAGGCTGCCTTGCAGCTCTCACCTCACACTGGGGTGTGCCACCCACCCAGCACGCAGCCTGCAGGAAGCCTACCCTACAGGGACCGCTCCCTGGGAAGCTACTGACCTGAGACCTTGAATGAATGTATTATCCTACCAAATGTTTATAACGTGCATTTTGTAAAAATATTTTTATCACAACTTTTGGAATAAATTCTTTTGTACAGTTGCCTGTTTGCCTGCCTGCCTCTCTTGTTATTAAGATGTGCAGGTTGCAAGAGCAAGTGCCGATAAGTGGATGTGTGGTTTTGGTTTTGTGTGTGCGGGAGGCTTTTGTTCTCCTTGTCTTGTTAGAGAGGTTTGTCTTTGGTGGAAAGACTGACTTAATGTGAAATGCCTGTGCCAGTAGGACTGCACTCAAGAGCAGTCTATAGGGCAAACATGCATATGAAATCAAAAACTCAGCTGCTTAAATAGTTTCTGTGGTTCATGTTTAGTATTACTAACCTGATTCTTGCTTTTTTTTCAAATTACTGCTCAGCTTCCTACAGGTGTGAGAAGTGTTGCCTCCAACCATGCATATATTGACTTCATTCTTAAATTAAGATTTTTATTTTTATTAATGGGGGGGAGAAACAAGAACTTTGAGTGCTGAGGAGCATGACTCAAAAAAGGAATTGCAAATGTTGCAGGGACTGTGGAGTTTCACTTCAGTAGTCGTTTTCATTGGACTTTGTGTGTAGGGCTTCTGTCAAAATAATGATCATGACATTGATTATGAAATGTCAGCTGGACACAGTTTCAGTAGCTTTACAGTAAAGGACTTGATCATATTATAACCAAAACCTCTTGCTCAGACCTTATCCCACTTCTGTGGTAGTGTAAGTAATCTGAACATAGAATCAGAATACACTGAGTTGGAAAGGACCCATCAGGATCGTTGAGCCCAACTCTTAGCGCTGTGCAGGACACTGCAAGAATCACACCATGTGCCTGATAGTGTCGTCCAAATATCTCTTGAACGCAGACAGGCTTGGTGTTGTGACCACTTCCCTGGGGAGCCTGTTCTGTGCCCGACCACCCTCTGGGTGAAAACCTTTTTCCTGATATCCAGCCTAAACCTCCCTCTACACAGCATCGTGCCATTAAGTAACCATGCCAGTAAGTATTTTAGCTGATACAGTAACAGATAAATATAGCTACATATATATATATGTGTGTGTGAACGACAAGGGAGGTCTAATAGAAACTTTTTCCAACAAATTTCACAAATTGTTCTGGTAAAGATACCCTGCTGGATAGACAGCGCTGGTCAGCGCTATGTCTGCCCTGGGTTAGCCCAGTGGCCGGACATTAAGGGAAAACGTGTTTTCCCTTTAGGCCTCCAGGTGTGAAAAGGTAGAAATGGAGGTTGCTCGGTTTTGTGTCTGATTTTCGGTGTCTGTCTCGGGTCCCTCGGAGGAACGCACCCCGCGCTGTGGCGGGAGCCCTGCATCGCCCGGCGGGTCAGCTCTTCCCTCCTCCCGCTGGATCCCTGCTGCCGGTGCCCGCCGCGGTTCCCCCGAGGGCGGGCGGTGCCGCTCCGGCCGCGGCGGGGCCGGAACCCTCGGCGCGGGCGCGGTTTCCGCGGGCGGTGCGAGGCGCAGCCCCGCCATGGCGGCGCAGGGGGAGGACCCGCTGGGCTATTTCGCGGCCTACGGCAGCTCCAGCTCCGACTCGGAGCCCGACGAGCCCCAGCCCGACGAGCACCCCGCGGGGGCCGGCGCGGCCGCGGGGGGCAGCCCGGGACGGCCGCGGCTGCCGCCGCCCGACGAGCTCTTCCGCCGGGTGTCGCAGCCGCCCGCCTTCCTCTACAACCCGCTCAACAAGGAGATCGACTGGGAGAGCCGCGTCCTGCGGGCGCCCGAGGAGGTGCGGGGGGCGCGGCGGCGGCCGAGGCGCCGGCAGGGCCGTCCCCGGCCCTCCTGCGCAGTGTGACGGGCGCTCTGGTCTCTCCCGCAGCCCCCCAGGGAGTTCAAGGTGTGGAGGAGCAACGCCGTGCCCCCGCCGGAGACCTACAGCCCGCCCGAGAAGCCGCCGCCGCCGGCGCCCGCCGTCGACATGGCCATCAAGTGGTCCAACATCTACGAAGACAACGGCGACGACGCTCCCCGGCCGGCCGGCAAGGCCAAGTTCCTGCCGGACGAGGAGCAGGAGCCCCTGGAATCGGGTGAGGCCCTGGCGTGGGGCGGCTGTGCCCTGCACAGGCTGGGTGTGTTTCGAGAGCCGGGCTGGGCGGGCGGGTCCCTGAGTGGCCGGTGAGCCCTCCCTGCCCTGAGCCCGGAGGAAGCTCCGCAGGCGTGTCCTGCATCCCCTGCTGCCCAAGGACAGAGCGCTCTGCCTGCGGGGATGGTTGAACTGCACTGCCGGTGTTTCGACTTTCCTAGAGTCAATATAGAGCCCCCAGCAATCCCTCCACTCCTGTCCCATTGCCATTAGCAGGGAAGGATTAAAGACTGTAGAGCTCTAGTTCTGTGAATGTAACAGGTTCAGTCATGGTGCTGCTAAAACGGTATGAGAGCTTCTTCAGGTGTTGCTGTGTTGACCTTGGGTGTATATGTAGGTCAGATTATTTTTAGAGCGTTTGCAAAACTTGAGGTCCAAGAGGGGAATTAAATAGTATGTCCATGTGACAGATTACTGAAGAAAATATTTACTATCCCCTTCACTTTTAATCATGGTACAAGCTGCAATGGTAATCTAGGAAGTAAAGAAATATTTGACAGGTGGGAGGAATTATTTTTTTTTAATTGCTGGAGAAAGAGAATAACCAGCAGCAACCAAGAGAACAAAACCAGAAGAAGAAATTCTGGGCTTTCAGAACACACAATAATGTTTTGATTCACCAGTAAAGTTTTCAGCAAACCTTTTCCAAAGGAATGGGTTTTTTGCTGTCTTGCTCTTTTTTTTTTTTTTTGCCATATGTCTTGCTCCATGTGTTCTCTATGTTCATCCCATGCATTTCTCTTAGTCTTCATCTAAAGTAAGACTATAAATGGTTAATTAACCTTGACATTATTTCCTGCTTTTTCCCAAATCTTCGTTCGCGAAGCCTAGCCACAATGATGATATTTCCTGCTTCTAAAATGTCCTTTTCTAGCTTTTCTTATTATCTATTCAAATAATAAGTTTTTTAGAACAGGTACTGTATAATAGCATAAAGCCTCTCCTTAAGTTATCCTTAGTGGTCTATGGTAGTAATAACAAATAACCGTTCTTGTTCTGTCCACATACTGTCTGTATTCCAAAAATGAGGATATTATCAGTTAATACTACTGTGTCTTTTTTCCAGGCCTCTCAAGTGTGGTTAAGTCAGTTTTTCTGAGACAAGGATGGTGTTTAAGACAAAATACTGGCTTTGCTGACTTTGATTAACTCTGTCTTTTATTTAAAGATGGTGAAAAAGATGATGAACCAGCTTCTGCTAAGAAACGTAAAGTAGACTCTGGAGAGCAGGCAAAGAAGAAGAAGAAGAAGGTATAAGCAGGGTGTGATGGATTTAGACATAATGAAAATTTCAGTGAACTTGGATTCCTCTGCTGGAATGGGAAACAAATACATGTTTACTGAATTTCTCTCTCCTGTTGGGTAGGGAATTTTATTTCTGTAGTATGCTTGCCTTTTGGAAAGCACAAAATTAAATGGACAGTGTTGTGATAGAAACTTGTTTACCAAACAACATTTAAACCTGTTTATTTAAAAGGAGGATTTAAAAGAGGGATCCATTGCTATGGATACTTGTGCTCATGCAGGTTAGAGGGCTTCATAATATTTTGTTTATCAAGAAACCTGGTAACATGAGTTTTTCTGGACTGACTTTTCCATTGTGTCAAAACCTTTTATAAAGGAGTATATACTAAAGATTTTTTTAGGTACTGTTCTGTGATATGTTTGCATATTGTTGTTTTTAAATGTATGTCTAGACTGCAAATAGATCACTGGAATAAAACCACATTTGAAAACATCTGCAGTATAAATATTGCATTGCATGCATGGTGAATAGGAGGGATGAATTCTGTACTATATGCCACTCAGGGATGTATGACTCAACAGATTCCTTAGGGTTTTTTTTGTTTAAATAAATATACAACTACAATCTGAAAAAAAAATGGACCTAATAATGGAGTTTAATATTTTATAATTATTTTGATATTATGGGATCTGCATCAGTGAATCATGAGACTAACTGATGCAGGAAGACTTGAAGCATTTAATGTATTCTTCTTGAAACAGAAAATAGAATCTAGATATTTATGTGGATGAAAATTATAACAAAGCTGTGATGGTTGTTATTGCCAAATTGTATTTATTTCAGTACCAGCAGTTGGTAATATTCTAAAAGTGCTAGTCAATGTATGTTGCATTTGTGACATCCTGCTCCATGGAGTTTTGAGTCTGTGTATGAAAAGGTACCAGCTGGCACTGGATTGAAGGAAGGGTTGCTCTAGGTTTCTTTTCATATAAAGATTTTGTGCCTTAGGAAGTCTGCAGTGAGATTAGGGCCTACTAATAGAAGTTTATGAAATTAAATTTTAATGTAAACATTTGTGCTTTTTCCTTCTGTCTTGGACTACCTTTTCTTTGGCAGAACAGACTTTGTATGCATATGTGCTAATATGATGTTAATATTTTTTAAGTGATTTTTAAAAAATCTTTTGAATGTCAGTATATAGAAAAATGTATTCATTTTTAGCGAATATGTGAAATTATCAACAAGTTATGCCATTCTAGCCTTGGCAGTGTGCTGATGCTTTCTCTGGATCCTTGTCTGCCTGCAGAGTCTGCAACTGCTCCTTGCCAATTTCATGGGCTGTCGGGCCAAAGCTGTGATGTATTCCACCCCTTCTGTGCTGTTAGTCTGGAAACCATTCAAAAAATGGTACTTGTACACAGCTGAGGGTTCCCCGTGCACAAACCCAAATATCGGACACTGTCCTAGCAAGCTCCAGGATGAGGGATGCTGAAATGGCACAAACAACTACGCTGCTTCTTCTGAAGTAGGACATCTGAAACAAAGCTGTGAGAGCCTCTCTGAAACTTAGTTATCTGGGTGGATTGGTTCTGCAGCTGGAAGTTGGGTTTGGTAGAGATGCTTCAGTGCATCATCTTCAGGAGAAGATGATGAGAGAAGGGGTTGTGCTGCAGCTTCTGATGCAACTCAAAAGATTTCAAGAAATAGACTTGTAGGTTTTCTTCAGGTCTGGGCATCTAACAATGAAAATTTCTCTACTCTGTGCATCAGGATCTGTGAAACGTGTGAGTGAACAGCAACTAAACTTAGACTGATAGTGCAGATGTTCAAAAAGTGTCTAACTGTAGGACAGTTTATCCTGGATTGTCTTTCAAGAGAAAACAGTGAGAGTGAACATATATTCCCACTAACAAATGGGGAAGATTGCCTCTGAAAATTAGTCCTCTATTAACTCATCATTCTACTGTTTTTATGATTAATCAATTCTAATTATGATCATAATGTGTAACAGGAAAAAAGATAGTAAAAAATGCATATGGGTTTGATTTGAGGAAATTCTCCTAAAAATTTGTCAAAATTGGAAAAATGGTGTCTGGAAGGCAATTAGTTTGCAGTGAGCACATTGTTTTGCTTCCAGATGCTGGCACAATAGCAGCTGTGTTACTTGGCTTTCCAAGAAAGACAGGATGATCTGGGAAAGAATAATTCACATCAGTATAGAAGCACATCTCTTGAGGATAATGGCTTTTGTGGCAGGCAGTGCTTCCTCCCAGAAATGCTAATGGAGAAGTTGTGGCAAGGCATCCCTCTGTTACACTGCTATTACTGACACTGGTGAAACACTGATTCATTTACAAATGGTTTGTGTCTTTAAAGCATGGAAGATGATCACAGCTGAAGTGTGTGTTCTTGAAGGATAAATGGTTGTACTGCTTGAAAGGGACCCTGGCAATGGTTACAGCGATGCAGAGCATTTCCATTTCGAGAGGTGTTGTTTAAGGACACCTGCAATTACTTGTTAGACTGGGAAAATCTGAAAGTTTGGTTTCTAAATAGCTGGAAAAATCACAGCAACCATCAGGCCTGGGCAAAGCATGGTGGTACCGGTGTCCTACGGAGGTGAGCTTGTTGACAGGTGAGTTGCTTTATAGCAACTGAGTGGAAATGGCTATCCAGGCATGCTCAGGAGGAGATGCCGACTCCTCTCTGTAATTCACAGGGGGGCAAATGTTACAGGGGAAAACACTCTCAAAAACACTAGCATAGGATGTGTTTAGGAAACCCTTGAGCAAATGGAGGCACCTTGCTAAGAAATCTGATTCCATTACTGCCAAAGGGGTTTTCTGGATTCCTTGACTGAGGTGAAGTTTAACAAATGATGCAGCAAGAGGCAGCAATTAGCTGGGCAGTCTGCAGTTGTCTCAAAATATCAACACTGAAACAAAAGCAGGATTTCTGTAGAGCAAAATGTTGGCAAAATACAGAAAACTGCTGAAAGGAAATACAGTGTTTTCATTGCACAGGAGGCTTCCCGTGGGATACTGGAATCTCAGGGAATAGTTCTGTTCCTCAGACAAACCCGCTGGTAGCAGTGGACTGCTTTCTGAAAGTTTATAAGTCATATAATTAGGAACCAAGAAATAGCAGGAATAACAGAGGGATAGAGATTCCATTGAGCCAGTTCTTTATGTTGAGAGTATCACAGACCAAAAGGAACAACATCATCTTCAGAGGAGTCCACAGAATTTGTGTCGCTGTTAGAAATGTGCAAAGATCCGTTGGGCCTGGAAGGCAGAGTCGCACCAGAGATTGGAATGGGTTTGTGCTGCTGCTTCCTTTGAACTGTTTTCTTCAGGGCACTTATGAAGAAAGCAGGAATTTTCAGGGATGCCAGGACCTGTGGAGCTGGATTGACAGAAGAATGCAATGAATTCAATGAATGGAGATAAACATTTTTGGTCCTTATCAAATAATTTTATCAGGGCTCTTCATTTAGAAGACGAAGTGGTCTTCATCTTTAGAATGCTTTACTCTTGGGAGCTCAAAAGATAAATCACATATTTGCCTTGCTGTAGCTGTGAGCAGCAATGCCAGAAGTCTGTTTTTTGTTGTCTTCTAACAAGGTGAACTTATTCTTTGGATCAAACACCGATGTCCCATCCCTTACCATAACTTCTCCTACCACATATTTCTTGATGCAGATGGACTGATATGAAAACAAATACAGGATTAACACAGGGTAACCCCAGGAAAGTGTAATGGGGAATTAAACCACAGAACTTCTCAGGAGAGGATTAACACACACTCCTCAAAACAGGGCATCAAACAAACAACACCCTGCCAGCAGCAGGGTCCCAGCAAAAGTCACTGGAGAGTCTTTCTGTTGGGAGCAGAACATGGTCCAGTTTTGTAAGAGATATTTTAAGGAACCAGCCCAGATAATTTAAGCCCAGGTGAGACTAATTTAACTGATTTTGTAGAAAAGATCACAACTACTTAATAAAGACCTAAAGAAGAGTTTTACCAAAAAAAATGTTTCTCTGTTCTAGGCTTCCGGTCTAGAACAAGTGTCACTTTCTGTTGTAATCCCTTTCTTAGGACTGAGAAAATTGTATTTTGTGAGATTAAGAGTTTATATATTGTCTGAAATATTTCAAAGGGTTGTATTATTTAATGTAGTTGTAAGGTTGGCAATGGCAAGGGCTTGTTTAAAACATACTGTTTTAATAGTTAGGAATACTGTGTTTTGTACAAGGTTTGCTTAGCATTAGTGGCTTGTTCTCACAGGAATCTTTGTGAGTGCCTCTTGGATACTTGTAAAAAAGCTGTATCTCTCTGACAGTTAAATAAGCCCCATCGCCATGATCTTTGGCATAGTAATGAAGTACTGCTTACACATTGCAAACTTATTTTTTTCAAAGTATCTATATAAAGCAACCCACAGACATATAAGACAACACAGAGTTATATGCTATAGAATTATTGCATTAATATTAATAGATTCATTGCATTATTTCCCCACAGAAGCACAACTGACATCTCAAACTGGTAACATGAAAGTAAGGGGAATCCGTGTCATGAAGTGATTTCAGTGCTGATGAAACAGGGAGACTTGCCTGATACAGACTGTATGTGTCTAAATCCGGGGCTCTTTGAATGCTTCAGAGCCAGTGACAAATGAACTCTAGTCTGACCTTGTGAGGATCCCAGGTGTGTATCATCCCCTGCCCTGGCTGGGGATCCCCTATTTCCCTGCCTATTCTCATCCTTCTTGGGACAGCTGTTGAGTCAGAAGAGTATCACATAGCTGGCAGGAAGATGCACTGTCCAATTGGCAGAACCACCCACCAGACCTCTGGGCAAACAGGCCCTGTGATCAATAATTTGTCTCTTGCATCCCCTGTTTGCTGGTTTTCCAGCCATGCTGCTCCAGCAGAGAGCGCTTTTGTTACCTGCTGGCACAGTGCCTGTTGAATCTGCAGCTCTGCTCTACACCACAGACCCCAATTCACTTCTAGTTTACTTTTTAATAATTAATTTGTGTCTCTTGAAACAGTACACATCTACTTTGTTTGCTTTCCTGATATCTTGCTCTAGACAAAGGCATTTTAAACAGCTTTTAAACACTGTAAATTTCACATGATTTTTGAATGCTGTGTAGAGTTACCATAATCCTTCCTCTTTAAAAAAAATAATTCTTACATTGATCATAATGAAAAAACTTATTTGGCACACAATTTTAGTCAAATGGGTTTGTCTTCAACAAAGCAGTGAAAATCAATATGAAAATAAGGAATGGTTAAATGTCATACTAATATTTCAGACAATTACTGAGTTTCAAACTTTCAGAGAAAAGCCCAAGGAAAAGGGTTTTATCAGCTTGAAAAAGTTATAGTTGGTTTAAATTTAAGAATACTCAAGAAAAACCCTTACTTCTGTAAAATAAGAAAGTGAGGAAGAATTGGCTTTGAAAAGTTGCATTTATCTAATTTTACCATGGACTCCTAACCTTCTTTCATAGAAGGTTACAAAAATAAAGCAGGAATGTGCCTTCCCCAAGGTGACCCAGCCCATTGGCTGCCCCAGGCCAGCTGGGCCCGCACCATTCCTGTCAGACCTCTTGGCTTTAAAACAGTGCTGGAGGGGAAGATAGAGATGCAACCGGCACCACCAGCCCTTCTGCCAGTGCTGGCAACTTATTGCACTAGTGAATCAGTATAAATCAGCAAAAAACATGCAGTTGAACAAGAGAGCTTGTAACTTTTTTCTCCGTTTTGTGGAAGCGTGTAACCCACTAATGCAGTTCTATCATTTGTAGTTTTGTGTTCATAGAGAGCAAGGACTCTGCTTGTGTGTCAGCACAGGTGTACATGGCTCAGGATGATGTATTCCTGGTCATGTGATTTACCTCAGGTTTTGCCTTGATTCTTTTGTTTTGACATAGCCGAGGGAAAAAGAAAACAACTTTAATGTCATTTTAAAAACCCGAACTAATTCTAAGCTAAATGGCAGAATTATAGCAAAAGACATAATTTCTGAGAGCAGTTTGTTTGGTCACAAAACCTGCTCCAGTGCACTGCATCCAAGTTTCCTTGGAGCAGACTTATACTGAGGATTGTGTTGCTGCTGTACTAGGGTAACTCTGGACAGGATTTAACAGTCAGGCCCTGCAGCTCACTCAGAAGTTAAATTAGCCCTTAAAGCCAACTTTTTTCTCATGACTATTCAGAAGGAATGAAAAGAAACTACCATTATACTTGAGAGAAGCAATGGGGGGCCTTGAGATGGAACTGACCCACTGTATGTGTTTAGGCTTTTAATTAAAAGACCTCATTTAATTTTTCACAGGATTTTGGCAACTTATGAAGCTGAAAGATAATGGTCTTATTCACTTGGGAAATACTTACTGTGATTTGCTTAAAGGGCAAATGTTTCCAGGGGCTGGATATGCCCCATGGTAGGTGGAAGCTTCACTTGATGCTGCTTTGGCTATAGCACAACAGTAGTGCTGGGGGTTACACAATTGTCTTCATTGATTGATCTGAAATGCAGAGTTTAGGAAATAATGTGAAGGGGCTTAAATGAATCAGTTATTTTATACTGGGAATATTTGGTAGACCCTGATTTTTGCTTTTCCTTCTCATGCTGCAAAAGTCTCTTAGATTTTAATAGCATTCTGCAGAAATTAACCTGAAAAAGTATCACATTTAATAATGGCACTAATTCCTGAGCAACTCTACAGGATTTTCGGTCAGAACTGTGTTTATATCCCACATTGTGCATACACACTTGAGCATTAAGAGCCAGCAATACTAGTGGTTGGGGAATTTGCTTTCCTGGCACTCGAGAGTAAATAATCCATTTTAGGTGGTCAGTCCATCTTGAGCATTTGTTTGTTTTTCTCAATTATACTGTATATGGCTTTTGTTTGCTAAATTAGTAGATCTGTTTTCATAAGAATAAGCAGGTTTACTGACTCCCCTGGTTAATGCTATAGGGGTTTTGGGAAGCTATATGTGATCGGTTCTATTTCTGATATCACGCTGAAAGACTGTCTTTAATCTGTGGCTACGTTTGCACTCGTAAGTCATTTGGCACAATAGGAGAGTGCCTGTAAGGTGAACTAGTCCATGCTGTGGGCTAGCTCGGCATTGCTCCCACAGGAGCAATGCCCAGCAGCAGTCCAAGTGCATTAAATGCACTCCTGGAGTGCATCTTCTGGTTTGAGTTTCATCTGAAAGGAATCCAGCTGGTGCACTCTGAAAACCAATGCAGAGTCTGCCAGGCTGATAGGGAGAGTCACTTCAAAAGCTGCCTCCTGATCCAAACCAAAATACTTGTGCAGGCACACCCTGCCCAAGTGAGGGGCCCTGCATGCACAGCACCCCAGCCTCCCTCCCAAAATACACCTTGCTGGGAAAAACACAGTGGGTTCAATGTTTCTGCTCTTGGTAGCACACCAGTATTGCCTTCTAAAGTCAGCTTTTTCCTCACCTTAGACTGTTTTTTTCCTATTAATTGATTCACTGGTTCTTATATTAAGTGCAAAGGGTGGTGGAGAATGAGAGTGAGAGTAAATTGCAGCACTGATCATTTCTTATCGGTTCCCAGACTGGTAACGTTTCTCCTTAGAGATGCTGCAAGATCCATTCCTGTGAGAAGCTACACATGTGTATGAAGTTCTGCTATGCATGAATCCCACTACAGGCACTGGAAAGTCTGCTGTGTATGAGCTAATTGCACATGTGAATTTACAGTGCTGGGGTCCTTTGTTTCTCAATGGAAGCCTTGCCGTGCTCCTAACAGCAGAGTAAGGAAATGGATTTGTATTTTTTTACTCTTAGAAAGAATGAATTCCTTTCCCTCCTATGCTTTCTTCACAGGAAAACTTAACTGAATTTAGCAAGCTTAGAGAAGCATTTTTTCATTTTAATATAGATGTCTTAAAAGATTAATTTCTCCCTGAAGACATTTGAGCAAGGTGGAGAGAGAGATTGATCATTTCCAGATGTTCTTTGCTGACAGGCAAAGAAAAATTCTGCTTCAGGTTAACATTTGTGAATGTGTTTAAAGAATATACATTTTGTATGCAAATTGCCAGGGAGAGCACAAGCCAGTGCAACAGGGGCTGAGATGCCCAGATTTGCAGCATCATAGCTGCTTTAATAAGGTGGGGCTTGTCCCTGCTGACTGGCCTAAAAGCCTTGGGAGCATCTCTTCCTGTATCTCCTGTGGACAGGCAGGAGGACTTGGATGTGCTTTTCAGACAGAAACACCAAGGCCACGTGCAGTGTGCTTTTGAGGGAGACAGTTGACTCTGCAGTGCTTGCTGAATCAGACATATTAAACTACATAATTCACTGTTTCTTTGATGTTTTGGGTACAGTTTCTAATGGGGTTCCTTAACATTGCACACTAAGTGCTGGCAAGACTTGGCACACTGAACAAGTAGTTTGGGGTTTCTGGGAAGTACCTCGAGTCAGAGAAGCAGAGGGAGCTGGTGTCTTACATGTTACCTGAGTAGAGAGTCAGTCTGATGGAGCAATTGTGCACTGGCGTCCTGCTCGCTGTGTGTTGTCCGACTTCCCACAGGGCACAAGCAGCACTCCAGGGTCAGATCTGCAGCCACTGCTGCTTTTGCCCCTGCACAAGCAATTGATGCTCACTGTCATACTGGCTCTCTTGCCTGGCAGTAGTGTCCAATGACTACAACAGGAGGACTTCTTAATGGTGAAAGATGAGCATCAACCAGTTCTGTAGGAGACTCTGGTGCCTAGGAAGAGCAGATTCTTCTTCAGTTGGTTTTGATCTCTAAGGCAACAGCAGCCATGGCACTGAGCATGGGAAGTAACGGAGCTCATGCCAGTCAGCAGCAAAGGAAATGCCTCCTTGGGAAGCAGTCTTTCCTAACATCCATCTGTAACAACTGTTGTCCTTCTCAAATGATGTGTGGAACCAGAAACGCCACTGGAGACCAGGACGCCTTTGTGAGTCACAAGCTGGTTTTCACTGGGTGGGCAGAGAAGGGGGGGCAGTCAGCAGAACCACCCCTGCGTGTTGCCTCCTTGTGCACACTGAATCCTGGAGGAATGGGTTTCCATCGGAATGAGCAGTAAACCTGTCTATGTTAGAGGTTGCTGACTGCTAAGACTGTTTTAAGTAACTGACAGACAAAAAGACTGATAAACTCATTTTACTATCTAGAGAGGGCTCTGCCCCTGGCCATGGCAAAGCTCAAGGCCCTGGGAGCATTACGGGCAAAGCCCTTCCAAGGCCCAAGGAAGAGGTGTGTGAGGACCACAGCGGATGTGAGGTCTAGGATGGTAAAGTCTCACTTCAGGAAGTTAATCTTCTGTGAAGCTGTGCCACGGCACTTGTCCCAAACTCCTGCAGTAAGCTCAGCTGTGACAGAGTAAGTGAGGGTAAGGAAGTGATAAGGGGGAGACAGGAGGTAAAACTGGGGGGGTCATCATTCTCTGGGGTTCTTCAGGTAAAGCAGGTAAATACCTAAGGGTCTTCATTAAGCCCATATGTTGTTTAGAAAGGAAAACAGGTAGAGTGCTGTCTGTCACACACGTGTACAAGGTGCCAGCTCAGAAGGGCTGCAAACTGTTATTGGGATCTCAGCACATAATTTAGCCTGGGATAACTGATGAACTATAAGCATGATTAGAATGTGCTGTTTGGGGATACATCTTCCAAAGGGATGCTAAAATTGGCACATTTACAATTTGACCTGATTTTACTTTGTTGCTGGTTGTAAGGGTAGAAGCCACTAAACAGTTAAAACCTGTTTTGTTGTATTTGGTTGGGTTTTATTTTGAGAAGGAGTGGGATAATTTTAGTTCTTCAGACCTAAAAATTAGATCAAAATCCTGGCAACTGTACAAGATAAATGAGCAACCTTGCAATAAAAGGGTTTTTGTCACCTTGGAAACACAGTTTGAAAAAGCCACTTGGAGTAATTTTAGTTTCAGACTTCCCCCTGCCCTTGTCCCTCCCATGCAAATTCTGTTTTTACACTCAGTATATCCGGTTTAGCTGTGTTTCTTTCATATATAGACAACAGGGGAATTTGCCAGACAAAAGTGGAAGAATACTGAAAATGATCTTGCACATGATGTTTCAGAGCAGAAACTGGTGTTTGGAAACATACAAAGTTAAACTCATCCAAAAATAGATTTTTAAAAAAATCTGTCATTTTAGATTTCACAGTTCAATGTAAAAAAACCCCAGAAGCTTAACTTTACATAATTGGTTTTTTACATGCTGCTGAGTCTTGTTATTCTGGAGAAGCATATGGCATTTAGGAAACAAATTTTAGCAGTAAGAAGGAAGGTTGAGGGATTAAACAAGGAAAAATATACATTGAGAAATTGATTTAATCTATTAAATATACATGGTCTTTCAGAATCCCCACCACTGTAATATCTATGTGAAATTTGTTGTATTAAAATGCTGTGGGTCTTTGTTGTGGACATTACATAGATTATATTGTGGCATGGCTGGAAACTCGAGTAATTAGAGAAGAGATTAGGATAAAGTAGTGCTTCTATCCACTAAAGAATGTAAATATTTTGAATAGTTTCAATAGCTCCCACTTCTATAACAGATCTCACCTGAAGAGTGGCCTTACTGTAAGTGCCTACTAGAGAAAGCACAGAAGCCTTTGTGGCCTTTCCTGTCTACTTGAAATCAGCTGAGACACATTGCCTTTCCACTCCCATGCAGAAAACATTTTGAATTGGAAAGTAAATTGATTTTCAATTTTTTGAAAGACTAAAATGCATTTAAATATGTATTTTTTTGTTCAGGTAATATTCCTGGAAGCTCAGAGGAACTCCTGCAGGACTGGCTCATGGTCCCTGTGCCAGAGCCTGGTGTCACCTCTGCCACCAGCTGGGCAGTCTGTTAGGCTGGGCAGGAAGAGATGCCACCAAGGACTATATGCCATAGTTTGTGCAGCCACTGAAGACTAGCAGGACATCACACCTATACATCACATGAGGCATGATGAGATAGAATAGCTGACTAATATTTGGGTTAAATATTTGGAAATTCTTCCTGACCACATGACTGGTGAGGCTGTTGGAATAATAGAAGGACCATACCATATAACTTGAGGTATTTAAACCGAGATTCATTTGAATATGAGCAAATGGAGGAGACGTGTGATTAAGGGAGCACAAATGAGAATCTATCTTTTCAGCTCCATTTTCTTGGGTTCTGTTCTGTCTCCCAGGAGTGACTGAATGTTGTGATAGACATTAATAATTCAAAGAAGCTTGACCATGCCACCTTCACGTCAGCTGCTGTCCTTTTGTCATTCCTTGTTATGACAGAAGTGGGTGAGTGCTAGGAGCAAGCTGTCAGCAGATGGTAGGCAGCAACTCTGGCAAGTTTGCAAATGAGGTACTTTCCCTGCTGCAGCCAGCAGGATCAACTATTAATCTCCTTGCTACACTGCTCTTTACAAGTCAAGAAAGCTCATCAGGTCAAAACATGTAGTCCATAGTGGCTGCATGGAAAACTTTTTTCTCTGATGAAACACAGTTTTATTGATAGGTGAACTCCAGGACATGGAAAAAACCCTCCGTGATTCCTTACCATTAACTTCTCTGATTGCTCCATTTGAAGCACACACAATGGAGAGAAAGAAGAGAATATTTCACATGAAATTCTACAGATCTCTCAGCAACCTGAGTTGATATCCCGTGTTTCTCTGGCTTTTCTTCCCCCCAGTTTATTTGGCTTTGTAATGTACAGGACAACTATAATGAAATGATCATATATGCACACATATAAATTTTTTGAGGTATAAAATTATTTAGCTTATGTGAAAGAGAAAAATAGACTACGTCCTTTCACCTTGTGAAAGTCATGGCAGATTTTGCCTACAAAACCATCTGTTGCTTAAAATTTAAGATTACAAGAACACATCTTTAAGGCATCCTTGTGATTATCTTAAGTACTTTGAGCACAGCACACACTATATGCAATTCTTAAAAAGGATCAGTCTTCCCATTTAAGGACCTTTCCACTTCTCTTTTTAAATACTGCCTTTCCTGTTACCACACTTGGAAGTCCTCTATACTTGACTCTGACTTGAAACTCAGAATTTTGAGATCGATGATTTAAAAAAAAAAAATTGCTATTTTTAGTGGTAGAAATGGAAGAAACTTTAAGAAAGTGGATTCCCCTAAGAAGGTGCTCATCAAATGTGTTCCCCCATTCTGGCATTTTGTTGGCTGATAGTAGGTAATTGGAAGTCATTCAAGATATCCTTAGAGTGTTGTAAGTTTTTCAGGATTTTTAATAAATAAATTTTGCATAGGCAGCAGGTTTTAGGGCCCTGTGCTTAATGGGATTTATGACAGATGTACTTTGCAACAGACCAGAGGTGGACATAGGTGAGAGCTCTGCTTCTTCCTTGTCCTCCTGGGGCAGTCCTGGCCTAAAGATATGGGACAAAATAGACAGAGAAATGCTTATGTAGTGATTTCATTTCCTTTACAGAGAATCTCCTGATGTTTTGAGTAAAAGTTTGAATGTGTTTTTCTTTTGACCAAATATACTACATTATCTGTTGGTGTATTCTTTCACTTCAACCAAGGTTGAGTGCCACCAATCTGCTGTTTTTGTCTCCATGTTAGAAGAAGTTAATGGTGATGATGGTTGTGATACTGACTATTTTTACTCTATGGGTAATGATTTGGCTTCTTTGTATCCAAAATACTTTGGTATTTTTAGTATATCTTCAGTGAGACTGACATCCTACCATAGCACTGGCATGCTGTAAGATTGCAGTCAGAGGTGGTAATGACAGCCCTGTGGTTCAATGACATGTTTTGAAAAGCTCATAGAGATGTTAGCTTGCATTTTCTAAAAATTCAAATACTAACTTTAAAAAGTAAGTGTAAGATACTAAAAAGAACATGAATTACTGTCTTATTTCTGTTTGAACAAAGCACAGAAAGCAGAGCCGTGAACACTCCTCCTGCTTTAGTTAGCTGATAGCTATGAACAGAAGAATTTCCATCATGCTGCTCATTTGAATCTGGGTTAGCCTTACATGGCTCTTAAAATCCTTTCCTGTTTAATTTTAATTACAGTTTAACAGGACAGGTAGACCATGTCTCTGGGAGCAATGGGCTCAGTACTTCACATAAAGGCAGGATAACCATCCTGATGCTACAAGTCACATTTCCAGAGCCCAGGTGGTCCATGCCACTGGAGTCAGAGAAGAACTGATAGTGGCAGTGGCTTCTCAGAGCACCTGGTGAGAAGGCACCACATTTTGTTGGAGGAGGCCAAGCAAAAGCAATGCAAGTGTAGTGTACCAGGTGTAAGATCTTGACAGCGGTGCCTCTTAAAACAGTTTTGGTTTAAGAAGGTTTCTGGCAAGGATACTCTCTAAAAGGGAGTCAGTGGTCTGAGCCAAACACTTAACTGCTCTTGGAGTCTCTAAAATCTGCTTTTAAAAAGGGCAATTCCAACTGCACATATTTCCATTGCCCAGGGAGCAGATGGTGGACCCATTTTGGTAATGAACACCTTCAGCTTTGTCCAGCCTGTTGTCTAGCAACCTCCTCAGGTTTAAAATATAAATCTTTTATTCTCTCATTGGTTTGTCTTCCTAAGATAAGCAGCTGTATTCTGGGCCTCTGGGGTGCCTCGGCTGGCCAGTTCAAAATAGGGTCTGGGGGTAACAAAGCTGTGGATGACTGTAGTGGTGTCTGCATCTGAGAGAAAGCAGTTGTTTGGCAGGCTGGAGATAAGACACACAGCTATTAGCTGCCTGATAGAGTTTCACAGGACTCTTATTTCAGTCCATTTTGGTGTCAGGAAGGCAGACGCTTTCAATAAAAAGAGTGCTCATAGATTTTATTGGGGCATTCAAATGCTTCCAGTTCCCAGCTGTCATCAGCTCCACTTTAGTCATATAGTTGTCACTTTATCCCTCTGTCTGCGACAGGTCTTGAGAGAAGAAAGATACTGATTTGTTAAGCTTTAATGAAAAGGAGACTCATTCACATTTCCAGACACTTTTAGTTTTCCTCACACAAATGAATCCCAGCAAAGTAAAATAAAGTCCATCCACAGGTACGTGATAAATTAATAAGAAACTATTATTCAGATACATCTGAGGAGACCTTGTAGGCTGTGAGGGATGGAATTTCCTGAAGGCAGACCGGAGCAGTTCAAAACCAGTCCCCGAGTGTGTACAGAAATGAAAGCCTGTGTACTTAGGAAAGCACAACTTCTTCATCCTATCTGCTGAGGCAGAGCTGATCTCTGATGCTGTCAGCAAGGCTGGAAAGGTTATTTTTCAGTCTTTTATTAGGAAATATTTATCTGCGTAATTTCATTATTCAACTGTATCGGTGCCCAAACATTGCCACCTATCAATCAGCAACTTCACCAGGGATATCCTTCCCATCAATGCATTTTTTTTTCAAACTTAAATTTGATTTTTTGCTTGTTCAGTTATTTACAGTTCTCACATTATCAACTCAGCAAAAATAAAGTAACTGGTGAAATCTCAATCTGTTAATGAAAAAAAAATGTTTAAAAACATTTCTCTTTGTACCTTCAGAAGAATACTGCTTTCTCTGTGTTAAAAGTTACACTGTTAAACCGATCCTAAATATTTGCCAGTCTCCTAATTAGACGCCTCTTCAAGTTGATGCAAACTTTAGTCCCATCCTCTTGAAGCAGCTTTCACTTTCTGTTGAAGGCCAAGTAAGAAGACTCACATTTGGCACTGTGTGCTTTGCAGCTCCTGAACAAAACAGGCTATGCTGAAAACAAAAGCTCAGCTTTGACTCTTACTCCACTGGCTCAAGTTAGTTCCAGCCAGATCCTTAATGTTACTTTATCTGCAAGGTTTTTTTTATGCGATCAATGCCAACTCTGTTGGGCAAATACAGGATGCATAGGGATTTAAAAAAAATCCAGCTGCCAACAAGAAAAAGTGCTTTGTAACCACAGTTTGGAATGGAAACAATTTTCTAAGATACAGATCAAACTGTGTTTATAGACTCAACTATTGGCAGCTTTTCATCAGGCTATTTCCTGTGTGCCTATTGCATAGAGGAATAATCTAAATGCTTAAACTAACATTTAAAACCATACAGAACATGAAGGAAATACTGTGTGAAGCAGCATGGAAAACACAATGATGTTGAACTTTCTTTTGTTTCCATAGCTAATACTCATGGGAGAAGGCAGTAAGTACTGCACACCAAATGCCAGTACTCCAGATCTTTGCAGGATTTGGTCCTTACTCTGGCCAGTACCTACTTTCTACTAATATTGTTTTAATTGCTAAAAGGAAATATCCAAGTAACAAAAATTTTAAAAAATGCCTCCTAAATTAGAGGAACTTGCTAAAAGTTACATACAGTTACTTTAAGTGAAGCAAGTTATTATTCCTTAGGAAAGTAATTCAGATAATCTAAGGGACATGTAGACAGAAGGAATCTGTTTTCCCATTAAAATAGGTGGAAAATCTGTAGGTCTGAAGATAAGAATCAGGGTAGTTGTAGACTGGTTTGCTCAGTTTGAAATAGTTGCAACAACTTTCTCTTGCAGAAAATCCCCAGAATTAAGCTGCTAGCTGTTTGAATCTGTTTGGTGTTTTTAAATGGGGCAAATTTCCTCTCCCAGACTTCAAATGTGTGTCCTTTGCTTCAGGCATCCAAGTGCTCGTGGCACAGCTAACCCCCTGATAGCATCAGTAAGGTCAGTGCGGTCAAGCTGTGGTGCCCATGCAGAATTTTAACGGAATTTTGTTGCCGGTGTTCTGCTCGGCTGGACTCCATTCCTTCTATCCAAGCCATGTCTCAGCTCCAGTAGAGTTGGGAGAGTAATTTAGGTTGGATGGGACCTCTGGAGACTCTCTGGTCAGCCCCAATACAGAGTGGGAGCTGCGTAAGTGAGCTTGGCCGGGGCCAGACAAGTTTCCAGTGTCTCCAGGACAGAATTCCCACAGCTTCTCTGGGAAACCTGTTTTGGCATCTGATTATGAGATGCACAACAACAACAAAAAAACCCCATAACATTTGTTTATACTTTTCTTCTTTAACTGTATTCTTACAAATCAGTTCTGGGAGGCATAGTAAAAGGCTTAGTTTTACATACCGATTCCAGCCTGGAAATCAAAGGGGTTTGTTGGAAATGAAAGCTTAACTATTTCAACAGGTAAGATCAGGTTAGAGGAGGTGGCTCTGGACTTTTCCTTTACTTGGGCCCATGGGTAATGAAGAAAATGTAATTGTGAATAATCTGCTGGAGATAAATGTGCACAGATTAATTGTGCACAGCGAGTGTGCTGTCAGAAAAGCATTGATAGTTTTGGTTTTATGCATTTCTTGCATGCTACTTTACCCGAGATGCAGTTCAAAATCCAGTCCACAGATGCTGCAAATGCAGCTGCCAAAGGGGGCAGGATCTGACCCCCCAGCAGGGACAGAGGCCAGAAGACCTCTTGAGACTTGCAGCTCCTCCTCTGCACAGCAGAGTATTGGGACCCTCCCAGCCACCGCCATCTCTTCTGGGATTTTTCCCAACCAAAGGCATTCTGGGATGGTTTTACATCTTGCTCTGAAACTTGTACACAGGTATTTCACAATATGTGTATTTAAAGCGATGCAAATGATTTCAAATGACAGGATGGCCAAATGGCATTTCAAGTTGTTGCACTGTTAACATATGATAACTATTGTGAGATTTATTTTAGATGAAGAGAAGTCATAACTACTCTGTAATGAGGTTTTTTTACAGTTTAGAAATACAGGTATTACTGGGTTACTACTGGTATCTTACATATAAAGATTCAAAATCTTAATCTAATTTTGTTCTTCAGGAAGACTTAATTTCAGTTGAGCAAATTATTAAACCCCCTTCAAAATTTGATAAGAGAGGAAATCTGTGAGTATGTGCAACATTCGTGTGCTGCAGTTGCTTTCTCTAGAACTGAACGAGCACTTTCTTTGGTCCAGTATTTGAGGCAGTGCTGTGCAGGATGCATGGAATGCCTGCCTGCTCCCGGCTACCTTCTGCAGGGAGGTGACAGCCAACCTACAACCAATGGGTAGGAGATGGCAATGGGTCCTCTGTTCTCACCCACAACAAGACAGATGCATTGCCTACGTTTGTAAGGTACGTCACATAAAAAGCTGCAAAATACAGTCCTGAAGCTGTTTATAATGAAATTAAATGCAGGAGATGTAGAGCCAGGTAGAAGTTAATGAACAAAACTGTCTCAGTACTTTATCTCGGTAAAAAAATCAGTCATATAATCTCCTAAGTGTGGTTTTGAAGGGCTGTGCGTTTGCTAATGGAACTAATGCAGGATGTGGCTGAGAAGCTCGTACACCAAAACTGAATTTTTGCCCACTTCAGCAGCCTCAGCGCATTATTCGCTCTGTCCTAATGCTGTTTGTCTTCCACCTGTGTGGCATTTTGGCTGGGATAGCAAGGGCTACTAACATCGAGGCCGACTCCATCCCGATTCGCTGGCATCACGCCGCTGAGGAGCTGCTGCTCTCCACACGTCAGGCCTGAGGGAACCGTGGAAAACCTGCCGGGAAGCGGGAGCTGCCACATGCACGGCCTGAGCCCGGCGGGAAGATATAAGTTTGCAGCCTACAGATTTGTTTCTTTGGGGGCGGTGTGTGTGGGGGGAAGAACATCAAGGGAAAAGAAGTATGTAGAACATGCTGTGACTACTTTGGTCTTTGTCAAGAAACGCTATGCATGGCTGCCGGAGGAGATGGTACTGGGGGCTGAAGTGAGGAGCAGGGTGCTGATGGGGAGTCCGTGCCGGAGCACAAGGGGTGCGCTGCCCCCAGGCCCCTGGGGCGGGCACAGCCCGTCCCCGGCCCCGCGCAGCGGCACCGCTTCCCTCCGGGGCCGGGACGACCCCCGCGCGGGGCGGGCGGGGCGGGCGGGCATGCGCAGTGCGGGCGCCCTCTCACCCCGCTCAGCTATGCCAAGTATGTGCGCGGCGGAGCCGGGGCCGGGCGCGCGGGGCCGCGGCGCCATGGGGCAGCGCGCGCCGGGGCTGCCGCCGGGGCCAGGGGGTGCCGCGGGCGGGCCGGGGGGCAGCGCCCGCTGAGGGCGGCGGGACGGCAGCGCCAGCGCCAGGCATGGCCGACCCGCTCCGCAGGACGCTCTCCAAGCTGCGGGGCAGGAGGTCCCAGCGAGGCGCGGCGGCGGGCGCCGGGCACCGCCACGGCGGGGTCTGCGCCCCTCAGGGTAAGTGTGTGCCTGGCGCGGCCGCGGGACTCTGCGTGCCCGGCTCCGACTCCCGCCCGCCCGCGGCCGCTCCTCCACCTGCCGGGCGCGGGCGGTCGAGGAGCCCCGTGGGCGCCGGGATGCGCCGAGCCCGCTGCCCGGAGCGCGGGGGCCGGGCTGGAACTCGGGTGTCGAGTCGGCACCGTGCCGTCGGTGCCTGCGCTTCTGCCGGGGAGTGGAAATTCCTCGTTAAAGCGAGAGATTCTGGAGTTCAGACCAGCGCTGCGTGCGCGTCGCAGCTCGTTCTCGTGTCCTACAGCTGCTTGTCACTGCTTGGCTGCTGTTTGCTCCTGGGGTTGGTTGGTTTGTTCGGTTTTTAAAGATGCGCTGGAAATCTTACAGACCGGTTTTCAGTTTTGCCGTTGTTCCATTTGAATACATAGTAGTTATATTTTACGCTTTTGCTAGGAAACTTGGTGAAAGAGAACGTGTTTTATGTATCAGCCAGGAGAACTGTGGATTGTTTGGTCCATATATGGAGAGGCTGGAAAAAGCTGTTCTCCGCTTCCATAGTCTGCAGAGCAGGGCATGGTATCGCGGTGAGGTGTATTCTGTGCCCACGGAGTCGGCAGAATGTCAGTTTTGACCTCAGTTGAGCTGAAACATTGAATCTTTGGTTTCTCAGCATACAGGTGTTGTTACTGTCATGGCTTACCTTGGAATACTGATTTATTTAGGTTTTTGTAGATAGAGTGGAATGTGAAGGGAACACTTGACTTTTTTTTTTTCTTCTTAAACACTCTATTGAAGCCTTTTGAGAAGGAACCATTGCCATGTTCTGTATTTGTGTGGAGGCTTGGTCTTAACTATATCAAATATATATTAAATATGTATATTAAAATACTCATAGTTAGTAGGCAGCATTCTTCTGAATGAAACATTGCTCTAGAACAAAAACTATGTGCCTGACCATTATGTCTCAAAACTTTGTGTTTGTGTAAAGTCAACTCATTCCTATAACAGCTCACAACATTGAAAACTTGCTCTGTGATATCAAACCACTGGTTGTGCAGATACTTGCAAATGAAGCAGTGTGTTACTAAAATAAACACAGGCATAAGGGCTTTCAGGATCAGGGCCAAGTTCAAATAAAGGGGAAGCAGTGCTTGCAAATATTGTTAGCAAAAGCAGAAACTGCAGTTGGGAGATGTATGTTTAAGTGTATCATTTGGATGAATTTCAGTGAGCATTTACAATCAGTGACCTCTGGCAGCATGTTGGCTATTTCAGAGATGGGGTCGACTTGAGACATGTGGTAGGTGGCGTGTCTCTGCAAGCAGCAGCACTGCTGGAGTGGGCTGAGGTTCGTGGTTATTGATGTTTCTGCAGTAAGCTCTTGCAGATGGCTTGTTATCAAGATACCCGGATGGATGTTGAAAATAAAGTTGAGTTTGCTGCTTCTGGGACTGAACAGCAGCCTGAGGCTGATGCCCGATGTGTCACTTGTGTGTACTTTTAGGCACACTGCACTTCTTAGGAGCTCACTGTTTTGGGAATTGTGGGCTGTCTCAACCAGTGCGGAAGGGCCCACATTTCTACAGCAAAGCAGGAAGCAGCAGATATTTTTGTTTGTAGAAATACAGCTCTCGGATGCTCCATCTCTTTGTCACCAGATCAGGGACCACTCCTTGGACGAAAGCAAGGACTTTGGGTTATTTGTCACTGTCAGGAGGATGCCTACCTGAGAAGTCCTCAATCCAAACAGACTTTTTGGAAACATAGGAATAGCCCTATGCCCAATGCAGATTAGTTTCCTATCCTTTTGGTTAGTTTTTATTGAAATAGTAGTGAAAGTGTGTAAGGGGGAGCTTTTACAATGGTATGCTTACATTTCCAGGCTGTGGGTGGGGGAAGGAATATGGTTGCTGGCAAATCACTGAAACTTTGACAGAGATGTGCCTTCATGTCTTCCTCAGATTCTGTTAACTGACCAATTTAGGCCCCAGTGTAGCAAAACACTTCAGTGGAGGTGTGCACAGACTTCAAAATGGTCATGGTTAATTTTGTTACTTCTTTGAAACAAGTTAATTCTTCAAATCACAAACAGTGATTATGTTGCATTTTAGCTAAACAAGCAAACCTTACTCTTTTGAAAAATCGCCAAATGATGAATCTTTCATCAAATAAAATGGTGGTGTTTCAGATCTTATCAAGGATCTCTTCTGCCATTAAAATACTAACCTAGAAAGAAGGTCAAAGGGAAAGTGTTCAAATGACATTTTTCATGTCTTCCTCTAAATCGGTGAACTTGGTTGGATTTACTGAGCTGCTCCTTGAGTCCTCCAGAGAGGTGTCCATGTTTTAGCAGCATCCATTATTGGTGTGTAAATAATTCTTTGCTTGGAATAATGTTCAAGCAGTAAAAAATAGCTGTTCCCATGTGGAATTTCCAAGTGCAGAGGGCTTCACATGAAAACAAATTGTGTGTTTTATGAGAGCCCAGTTATCTCCATTCAGCCTTAGTGGCTGAGGATACCCTGTCTTGGTTATCCTCCTGTTTTTAATTTGGATGTATTTGCAGCTTTCCTTCCAGTCCTAGTGCAGTGTTCCCAGCTCCCTGGCTGGGACGTGCGGCTGTGGTGCCCTGCAGCCTGCCAGGGGTATGGCACTGCTGCTGAGCGGAGCTCCGATGTGCTCTGACAGGGGGCTCAAGTGTGAGGGGCTCTTTCAATGCACAATTAAATGTTTGGAAGAAACTATGTCAAGTTTTTGGGAGCAGTCAGTGGAATTTGTTTAGTAGTTTTATGAAATTTTGGTTGCGTAAAAACTTTTCTAAATTTCTTCTTTCTCCTTCCTTCTTTTCACGACAGTGTGTTTTGTTTTATTTCCCCCCAAATCAGGGGATACTGCTATCTTAATTGTCAGATAAAGCTGGTAAGGACAGCCCTTTCTGAAGGTTTTTGTGCAAGAGATATCTTTGCCTTTATTTATATAGAAATCTAGAAGTGAATCTGTGTGGGGTTTTTGTAGACATTTAAGTAGTACGTTACACCAAAGGTAGGGATTATTTCTTTGTTGGTGTAACTAAACTGGAGAAATACTGTGTAGTACCTTTTCAAACCATGTACCTGAACTTGGCAGAAAAAAGCAGCCATTTCTGTGGAAGTATGCATGACCTTTCAGCAGAGCTATCTCACTGCCATTTATCTAAATTACATGGTGTTAAAAACACAACCAAACAGGCCTGGCTCTTTATTAGTTATGTGCACATTCTGCGTTGACAGGCTGAAATCTAATTTTATGATCATATCAACTTATCTTTTGTCCTTTCGGATGAGGTCTAATGCAAGTGTTATATGACAGCAAATGTATTTGTCAGAAGCAAAACGATATTCTAAACATTTGTCTTTCCCTCTCTTTTTGTCTGTCTTTCTGGGAACAGATTTAATAGAAAATGTTTACATAGCCTCGAGAAGCAGGAAGGAGCCCAAGTGCCCCCAGGCCAGCGAGGTCCCAGAGCACAGGCCACAGGTGAACAGCATTACCGTTTCTAAGAAACGTAGCTGGCTGCAGCAGAGCGCACACTGGCGGCCTCCCCCTCCTCTGGAAGAAGAAAATGCCTGTAAGGAGGTGCATGGGGCTGTTATCCCGGTACCCAAATCCCCCATCCCACTGCCTGAACCTGCAGTGCCATGGGCTCCTTCCACGTCACCAGTGGGGCGGGAGCGCCCCGTGCAAGGCTGTGCCATGCCAAGCACCGCGAGCCCCGCCACGGCAAGGAGCACTGCCTTGGACTTGGGTGAGGACAATGACGCAGATGATGAGGGAGAAATATGGTACAACCCCATCCCTGAAGATGATGAGCCCGACTTGCTGGGGGTCCACCTTTCTGCTGCAAATAGCCTTGTTGCTGTGGGCTCTCCATCAGTTTGGTACAAACCCCACCCTGGAGGTGACTCTGGGATGGCCACCAGTCCCCATGAGTGTCCCACACGCTCCATGGAGAGCATGGGGAACAACTGGACAGTGCAGCCTGGTGAAGGGAGTCAGGCTGATGCCGCACATCCCGGGGACCATGTGCAGCAGCACCGGCAAAAGTTTGCCTGCAAGGCTCCCAGTATGCCAGCAGCAGAGGACAATCCTGCCTTTAAGTGCCCTTCAACAGGTAAGAGTGTTAGGAACATTAAGTGTTATGACCTCTGTTGTCTTTTAGAGGAATAATAAACCCTTGTTATGTCTCTTCTCTTTCTCTTCCTTTTACATTATCAAGCCAATTTCTGGTGGAAATGCATGTCAGGTTCATTGAAAATGACTCAGGTTGTGAGGCTGATACCTGTGAAGTGTGGAGCTGCATGGTTGTTTTTCAGTCAGTTTGTTCATGGCATGTCCAGGTGTGGTTGGCCTGTGTACTCTTTGGCTCCCACCTCACTGAAGACAAAGGTTTTACAAAGCGAGCTTGGTGAAGCCTGGTAACGTGAGGACACACTGGGTTTCCTTTGTCAGCTGGTGTCCAGCCCTGGCCTCGGATTCCAACCTCAAAGCTACTTAATGTCTGCACAAGTTTCTTTACCTTGCTGTCTGGGACTTTTTAATAAAGACTTTTTGGAAGACCATATAAATGCTATTCATCACGTCGCTTTCTGTAATTACTGTCTTGTTGACTGTCTCAGGCTAATCTAATAGACTGGAGGAGAGTGGTTTTCACTTTCAGAAGCCAGCCTCTTTGTTCCTTGTTATCTTTGGCTGAGTGTTTGATAGTCTCATTTCCATAATTCCATTAGTGTGTGAATTCAGCATCTTATTAAAGATTTTTCCCAGTCTGTTAAAAAACCTCAAATATAAAACCACACCAAACAAAAGTAGGCAGAAAAAATCCTCCCAGCCCTTTCCAAAAAGGTATTATTTTTAATTACTTACGTGCCTTATATTATCTTGACCTTAACTCTAGTATCCTGTTCAAACTTAAAAACAGCTTAAAGTTCAGGAGACAGGGAATTCCAGGTCCCCCTCTTTGGAGAAAGTTCACACTTTCTTAGCACTGACAGTTAGGAGCCTGTATTTCTGCTTGGCTCATCGATCCTTAGTGAGGGCCTGAAACATTGGCATGGAAGCCCAGGTGTGCATCGCCCTCTGGAGGAGCCCTGCATTTGAGTTGTCTCCATCCAGCCTTGCCATCCTGGCAGCCTCTGGCCCTGTGTCCCTGTGTGTCAGGAGCTGCTGTGACTGGATTCCCGGTGCAGAGATTACTTCTGGGAACAGGGTTTGTTTTCAAAGGCACCAGAGCAACCACTGTAAACAGAGCAATCAAAAAACACTTGGTCTTTTGGGGGCTCACATTTTGTTCTTTTTGTGGAAATGCTGCAGATATAAGCATATTTGTAGTTGCAAAGTGTGTTAAAGTTCTTGGGCATTTTTTTAGAAATAGCTCACTTCGTAAGCTGCATTAAATACTTAGACCTGTTTTATTTACTTGCCAGACGTGAAATATCATGTTCTTTGGTAGATTTTTGTCTTTGTTGGGGGCTCTAGATGCTTTGTAGAAGTCAGTAAACATGGTTATTTAGGGAAGCCATGTGTGTCCTACAAACTGTTTGCGTCCCATTTAGGTGGTTACTCTCAATACATGGATGACTATTTCTTTTTTTAAGAAATAAATCTCTTTCTGTGAGAAGAAAAATGCCAAAGTTGTTTTCATACTGGAGAAGCATTTATTTCTGAAAGCAAAGTTGCCTATTTCAAATGTCTCATGAAACCAGGAGAGAAGTTATGAATTTCACCTGATTTGTTGATTATGCATTGAGTTAATTAATGTACTTCAAATGCAGCTCTCCTTTTACATGTATTGGATGGTGATCACATTGAATAGATTAATTGATGATGAAGTAGATCCCTGCTGCTCACTAATTGGCTTTATTATGGAGAAGGGGCTTAGTTCTTCTTTTTAATCCGGTTAAGGTATCTACAGTTATCTTCAGTCAAATTTAAAATGACAGCTCATCCATACAAAATTACTGCATGAAGGGCAACATGGCCAATTTAACTTTATTTGTGTTAGGACCTTGTTTGAATTATACAACTGGTATGAAATAGATGTCTGTATTCATAGAGAGCTGGGTACATTAAGCAGTAACTCCTGACAAATAAGCAATTACTGCTTCAGGGAAAAGTCTGTTTACCATTCTTATCAGTACGATTTTATATATGTCAATATTGGTTAGCATTAGAGCCTAAATATTAGATTTTGGAAAGTAGAGACAGAAAAAAATGGGGCAGTACAAAACCAGAAAAATACATGTATTTGTTCATTGTATTGTTTGCTGTTTTCTTTGTACAATGGAATCATTTTTACCTTTAAAACCTTAAACATTGCTGCCTTATTTGGATTTCCAATTTTGTAGAGAGAAAATGGTAATGGATTTTTTTCTCTTTTTTTTTGTTATTTTTAAAGACTTTTTATTAGAAAGAAGATTAAGAAAAAGTAAATTATAAAATTCAGTTATCGGGAGTCTTTCTAAACAGAGCAGCAATTAGGTAGTTCCTGTACATGGTTGTAGAGGTGCTAACTTGTCCCACAGTCTTAATTTACACTGCTAGTTACTAGTGTTAATCTGGCTACTTTCTACAGAAAATGCCATTTATGTTAACAGGATTTGTCAGGTAATTCCTTAGTGAATAATTTTGGCTTTGTTGGCTTTTAAAAAGAAACTGATTAGAAATAAGTTGCCCTTACAGCGGAGCTTGGGAAAATAATTCTTATATTTTGTTTATAACACCCAAAGGTAAGAGTAAGAAGGTAACTTAGTTCCAAATTAGTAATGTAGAAACATAGTGCCAGCTTGTGCTCTTGGGTCTGTGGGAGACCACTTTAAGTGCAAAGGACCCTGGAGGCTGTTTTTAATTATGTGTCTCCCTTCACAGGCAAATGGTTGTGACTGGAAAATAGGAATATTTTTGTTATAAATGCAATATGAGAATTTCTATATCTAGGGCTTTTGCATTGTAAAATGCTAAAGTAAATTTTCTTTACAACTCTTTAGGATTTAACTCTAACTGTATGTTTTTATAGTTATATCACCTGCAAATTGCTAAAGAAAAACACCCCTTTGTAATGTTGTCTCCTGTGATAGATTTACATTGTGGAGCTCTGAATAGTGCCTTCTGAAGAATTTGTAATATTTTTGCTTTTGGGGAGGATTACTGTTGGGATTAGCGTCCACCTAATCAATGGAATCATCTCATGTGTATATCTCAGAGACATCCTGGTAGGACTTGTGCATTGTAGGTTACCAGGATCTGGACTGTGCTTTTGCTACTGAAAATGTGCTTGTGTAGCAGTCTGGATGGAAAATCCTGGTAAGGATCTCTGTCAACAATTTTTTTTTCAATGTTACAGCAAGTGAAGATTTATACCATGTTCCCACTTAGCCCTGATACGTGCCAACTGAAGCTTGACTTAAATAGTATTAAAACTACAGCGTTCTTTCTCCACTTAGACTGTGACCACTATCCTGATTTCCAGGTACATCTTTTGGGGCCAATGCAGGCAAATATTTTGCATGCTTACATGTTGCAAGCAAACTTCCAGCAATATGTGTAGAGTATACTGGGCAGCAAATACTATCTACAAGTTTCCTTCCATGTATTGCAAACACTTAATTTTAATTTTTTTCCAGATGAAAGATGCTTTGTGATTTAACTGTTTTGCAAATACGAGGAGCTTTGGTCTCATGAGGCAGAAAAGCATTTATGTCAAATATTTGCATGTTGTTTGAGATATCAAAATGGTTAGGTGTGTGGCAGAAAGGTCCCTCTGCTCCCTCTTTCTCCTACAGAGATGAAGCCAGATTTTCGGTGGGTTTTTTGGGAGTTTGTGCACGTGCTTTTGAAGGTCAAGGGCTTATTCATGCCTTTGTCTTTGATCCATGAGCCGACAATACTATAAAGACCTGCTAGTGAGACGCAAAAGAATGTAGCAGCTGTGGAGTGGAAATGGTTAAATTAAAATAGTTACTGCCTTTTTCAGTTTCTGATTTTTCTTGGGTAACTGTTTTTATCCTCTGACAGGGGAAGTAGGGGCAAAGCTGCTTTTCATGCCATGAAAGGCACAGTGAGGAGAGGAAACCTTTGTGAGAGCAGCCCGAACAAACAGTGCTTGGCATCAGCTGCGGTGCTGCCGCGAGTGTCTTGGTGTGGCTCCAGCATCGGAGTAGAGCCAACTGTGGCTTATGAGCATCGCAGGATCCCTAATGTTTAAAATATCTGCAACAAACTCATGCTTCTGTACTGAACTCTTTTAAGTCTGGTCAGGGATCTAAAGTGTTTGTTCCCCTCTGTACTGAAGTACCCCTGGGAAGGATGCTCCTAGGATTGCCCCTGTGATGGAGAGCAGGCCATGGTCAGGCCCTTCACCTCTTGGAGTGCATGATAGGCTGTAATCACTTCCTATTTTAATTAATGCACTATTTAAAGCAATATATTTTATATCTTTTGCTCCCATAAAAGTGATCCTGGGGTTGATGGGTTCATCGCAGCCTAATTAATGTTAATGTGCATAGTATTTGAAGAAAACAAACTATCTTTACAGAGTTCTTAGAGATTTTATGTTTTATCTTTTTAATAATTTCTCCATTTCTTGACTCTAAAGCATTATGTGAGATAGAACTCAGGGAGACTGCATTGGTCAAATTTTTTAATTTATGTAGGGGTAAAACTTTTTTTTACAGGTTAAAACCAGAGATTCTTCCATTCATATATAAGTAATTAGGATGTAACATAGAAATAATTGCTTTCTATCTCAGTTTTTAAAGTTATTTTTCATTTTTTTAATTTTCTTTTGCCCAGTTGCTGAGGTAGATATAGGTGATGCTTTCCTTGTATCTTAATTGAAGTTCCTTGAATTTGATATAGCATGAATTCTTCTCTCAATGCCATTTACAGTTCTGCTCTGAAATTTTGTAATCAGAACAGGTCTAGAAATATACCTACACCTGAGGAAGTTAACAGCTTTTGACATAAATAGAGCTGTCTGTTTGTGTCAGTTGAGGATCCAGATCAATTTCTTGTGGAATCTACCACAGAAAAACAGTAGCCCTTTTTCACTCAACCATTATTTGCCATGAGAACAATTTTGAGATGTTTGGGCTTTTCTGTTTAGATTTACCGCTTTTTCACTTTTAATATATTTTCCCACTTAATCTTTAGATTGATTTTAGAAAAAAAATAATAAAAAAGCATGAAAAGTGTAGGCAGAAGAGACACTTTAGTTTTGTAAGTTATAACCACCTAGTGTTAACTGTATTTTTTTTTCACTTTTCAAAATGAAATGGCTTTGAACTTCAATGCTAGTGCCATTATTCTAGAGATGCTTTCAGTGTTAGATGTAGTGTATTTCTAATGTCTGGAGAATGGTAGGAAAAATTAAACTACCACTCATGTTTATTTTGGTGGGAAGTCAGCATTTCCATTAGTTATGAGAGTGGCTGTTTGATACTTCAGTAGCTTGCTGTAATAAACAACTGATAGCTTTTTGACTTATTCATTCACCTCAACTTATTGTCCCAAAAATAAATTATATGTTTTTTGAGGAACATTAAAATGATTCAGAAACCCCACTTTAAGCAATGAGGAATGTGACATGTATAATAGGGTAGTCAAATGTGCCTGTAAAACAGCATGTGTTGCTGGCAGTTGGTGTGACAGTGATATATGTGCCCAAGCACATGTAAACAGCATTAAACAGGGTCAGACAAGCATTTTTACTGTGCTAAATCACTGCACATGTCTGGCAGGGGCTGTGTTGTAAGTTCTTAAGGGAGTCTGATCCTCTCTTCCCTTGGGGCAGTGTTGTGTAGGGGTATGGTCTGTCAATGCCAGCCTGCTCGGCCGAAGGGACAGTAGTGATTGTCCTGTGGACACCGAGATGGATGGGGTGGGAGAAGGGGGCCTGGGTTTGTGAAGCCCTGTGGGCTCTTCATGTCTCTCCAGTCACGGAAAGGCTTTGCTTTCACACAGCCATAGTGCTGGGTAAAGTGAAAGGTGGCTTTAATACTCAAGCTGAACACATAGCTGATGGAAGCAGTTGCTTAGGGTGTCCAGTAATTTTAACTCAGATTGTGTTGTCCTCCAAAAGCTCCCCCCCCCCATTACTCATACTGCTAAAGCATCCAGAAGGCATAAGGTAAATGCAGTAGACAGTATCTGATAGAATAGCCCAGGTTGGAGAGGGCATGAGACGATCATCCAACCCACTCTTCAGTGGGAGGGGGAGCCTAGATGAGACTACCTAGCAGCCTGTGCAGTTGCATTTTGAAAATCTGCAGTGGTGGGGACTCTACCACATCCTTGGCAAGGTTGTTCCAGGAATTGAGTGTTCGCACTGTAAAAGATAAATCATATACACACACATAGAGATAGTCGGCTGCATATATAAAACTGTTCCCACACTGCCCTGGTGCAACAGGTGCCTCTTATGTTTCATCTCCTCCTACCACCCTTTTGTAGGGATATTTTTATTGTCTAACTGCTGAGATGGGATGTACAGTGGCAGAGCAAGTGGGGACAGGGACAGTGGGAAGCCTGTTTGCAGCACAGTCTTGTAACCTGGTCAAGGAAAGTGGTACAGCTCAGTTCCTCTGTCACCCTTGTGAGAAAGCTGTGTCAGATGGGTAGGCTGTGAAGTGAACTGTTACTGGACTGTGCTACAACTCCTTCTGCAGCTTGTTCAGAGTTGTCATGTACACTCTCTTAAAATTGCATGCATACCTCAGCACATTGCTGGCTTCAGTGGAACAACATGTGGCTCAGTGCTGATGGGAATACCATCCTGCATAATACTCGACTGTTAAGTTTCTTCCAGCCACATATTTCACTTTAACTATTTGGTGCTGAACGCAGCAGAAGTCGAACACATAAAAGTTGTAGTGTTAGATTGACTCTTTGGTTTTAATGAGCTGGGGGGAAGTTTAATTTGCTGGCCTGCTTTTCCAAGCCTGTGCCAGAGGCTTTTGACAGAAAGGGAAGATTAATGTTAGAGGCTACAGCGTGGCACCGATTGCTGCGGAGCACTCCAGGCCAACCCACCAGTGGGACTGTGCAGTGATTTTCAGTACAAGGGAGGGCTTTGTGCGCTTTTATCAAACACCACATTTCTAACTTGCTGCTTGCCAGAAAAGCACAGCAGGCGTGCTAGAAATAGCCCTTCCCCTGCAAGGGAACTACTTCCATGAGATGAAGGACTAAGTGAATTTTCCTCTGTTCCTCTGGAAAACAGATTCTATGCATTATTCTTCATAACTGTAACTTTCTTTTATAAAGATACACTTTTAAGCAACTATCTGCAAAAGTTATTTAAACCGACCCATTCTGTTGGAGCTAGAGCTAGTTTCCCTTTCCCTGGCTAGCAAGGGGGAATGATGGATGAATAAAGGTGATTGAGTCTCTCTGAGCTGCCTGTGCTGATTGAATCACACAGGATCAGTGTGCTGAGGGGCTCTATAGCACCTCAGCCTGCACAGGCAAGTCCTGTTGGGAGCTGCTAAGGTTTGAAAAGTGATGAGGGAGTGGGGTGGCTGTTGCTAGCAAGAGCCACTCTTGGTTTCTCGAGGGATAGAGAAGTGACTAAGTGAAAGCACTCACGTAATTTTATTAATATCTATCATTCTGGCCTCAGTTTCCCTCTTACACACTTGCTTAACTCGGGTAAATTGATTGCCTTTCCTGCAGTCGTTACTGCCTCATGCTGGTGAAAGTGAGAATGGCTTGAGCAAAACTTGGTATTTGCATTTCCTTGAGTATGAGGTGAACCACAGGTTCCTGTCTGTGTGCAGTACTTGCTTATGCCTGATTGTGTTCCTTAATTAGCCGTCTTTTACTGCTAAATTGAGGGAATCTTTTTTTCTTTTGCACTCTTTAGCATCAGTGCCTGCTGCTTTTTTCCTTGTCGTCTTTTTTTTTTTAATTTTTTTTTGTTTTTCTTTGTGGGGGGGGTGGTACCTCGAAAGTTGGATGATTTCCCTCAGGAACATCTCTTGGGAACTGTCTAACATTAAGCCCTGTTGTGGGATGGTAGTGCCAGGAAAGATGGAAGGTTGCTGGCAGGCAGAGAAATGAGGCAGTGCAAGATGCAGCTTTTGGAAGGAATAAATCCTGGTTGTGTTCTTCCTCTTCTGTTCTGCAGTAGAAAGAAGGAGCTGAGAGAAATAGAAGAAAAGGTGTAATATTGCCTGCATCTACACAGGAGAGATTTAGGGCTCTTTGAGGTAATAGAGGAACATGTACAAGAGCCATATTCTTTACTAGACACAAATGTCTTTCCTCTAGGCCTAAGAGGAGTGGTAATGCTGATGTGTTGGCTGTCTAGCCAGCTGCTTTGTAGACAAGGGTGCCTTTGCCATTTTCTGGTGTTTTCCCATTTAAGTCTGGTTTCGTTGCACCTGTGCCCCAGGAATGCAGCTGTGTGTGCTGGTATGGGGGATGTAGCACAAATGATCGAGCTGAATGCAGTGGATGAGATCGCTCATTTGTTTATATGTAATTTCTGGCCCTTTCATCTCCATAAAGCAGAACAAATCTGGCTTTTGATGATGAATTGCCAAATTTGGCTGAACGAGTCAGTAGAGCACAGCTTTCTGAATGCTCGTGAACATCTGACTGAATGAGTGATGGTTGTCTGAATGAATTGTGCTTATCAAGTTATGACAAATCAACATGTTTTCCCCTAGTTCAGGATTTATTTTTTAGTTGTCAAAAAGTGCAGTTACTGAGCAGTTTGAAATGATTATTCCTTCTCTTTTCTTTTAAAGGTTTTGGAGCTGCTCTTGCACCCAAGGCTGACATACCCTCCACAGAGGTTTCTCCTCCAAGTCCTAGTCCTCTGAAAAAAAGCGGATCAATCAACTGGCCTTTCCCTGATAGAATTAAATCTCCCAGGACTGTGAGGAAGCTTTCCATGAAAATGAAAAAGCTGCCAGAGCTGAGCAGGAAGCTGAGTGTCAAGGGAACTTCAAGCCATAGTAGTTCAGATAATCCTCCTTCCCTGCTGAAAGGCAGCTGCCGGGATACAAGCCATACAGTGTCTTTGCCATCTTCTGGAAACTCAGCCACAGCTGCCAGCAGGAACGTGATAAGTCGTTACCATCTTGACAGCAGTGTGTCGTCGCAACACACCTTCAAAAAGAAAAGCTCAAGGAGCTCCAAATCCTTCAACAAAGGTGGTTACCTCAGTGATGGTGACTCTCCTGAACTTATAACAAAATCAGGTAAACACAGGCATGAAACCAAGTGTGGGAAAGGAAAAGAGAGCCTTCCGAGTAACAGTGGTAAAACTGAAATAGATATTGATGCCTTCAGACACTACAACTTTTCTGATCAGCCCAAGTGCTCTCAGTACATCTCTGGACTCATGAGCATTCACTTTTATGGTGCTGAAGACTTAAAACCACCACGAATAGACTCAAAAGATGTCTTTTGTGCAATACAGGTTGACTCAGTAAACAAAGCAAGAACTGCCCTGCTTACATGTAGGACAACATTTCTAGATATGGACCACACATTCAACATAGAAATTGAAAATGCTCAGCACTTAAAGCTGGTGGTGTTCAGCTGGGAACCCACCCCACGGAAAAATCGAGTGTGTTGTCACGGAACCGTGGCTCTTCCCACTCTCTTTCGAGTCACAAAAACACATCAGCTGGCTGTCAAACTGGAACCGAGGGGGCTTATTTATGTCAAGCTGTCGCTCATGGAGCAGTGGGAGAACTCTCTTGATGGCCTTGATGCAGATCGGGAGCCCGTGATGTTTGGGGTAGATGCTCGAAAAGTTGTAGAGAAGGAAAATGCAGGCTTGATGGTGCCACTTCTGTTGCAGAAATGCATTCTGGAGATTGAAAAGAGAGGCTGTCAGGTACTGTGCATATTTTAATCTCTTTTGTCAGTATTTCTTTGTTGAGCTGTTGTTGCAGTGTGAGCAGTGAGTGAAAATGGGGAAATCAAAAACACTATGTCAATTTTTTTCCTTTGCTGCTTCTGTGTGGTGAACAGTGGCCATTGTAATGTGGGAAGAATAACGACTACATGCAGTCAGCGCTTCCAACTTGGCCTTTGTAGAGAAGTATGCTTGACAACAGGAGCTGCTCCCAGCAGTGCCTTAGGACTAGGGATAGTGAAATGAACCTGCCAGCCCCCAGTGTATAGACTCACCCTCAAAAAGCAGAGATGAGCTGAGAGCTTGAAAATGCTTGATTTCTGAGACGTGGAACAATGGAGGAACATATGTCTAAAAACAAAAATATGATATACTGTTCCCTCCTACCCAAAACTGTGTGCAGTGACACAGTGAGGAAGAACAGGTCTTTCATCAAAACTTTACTTACCTGTGTGCAGACTGAGGCAAACCAAAGACCCGTCTCTGCCATCACTTTGTACACAGCATTAACATAAGGAAGGAGACCCTGAGGGGCTGAATTAGTTGTTTCACCACACCACTGCTCCTTCAGGTTGTTCTCAAATTAAGACTGCTGTAAAGCAGTAGTGCCCCGTGTCTTTTCATCCCAGTAGAGTTTTATTGGTTGATGTAACCTAATGGGCAAAAATATGTGTGAGAAACAAGGTATGGAAACAAATCACCAGTTAATGGATGCTAGACAAGGAGTCTATTAGGAAGGACTGTGCATAGTCCTAAAGCCAGATGTTCCCCTCGGCAATTAATTTGCAGCTGGTGGGAGGACTCTCGTGTGCTGTTCCAGAGCATGTGTGAGCCCTTGGTGTCTCTTACACCTGTTCTCAGTCAGGTGAAATTGAGAAGTAGTCACACCTACCACTGTTACTATTTTAAATTGCTGACAGGTTGGATATGCTTCCAGGTGTGATGAGATTAACTCTGCTGTTTATTATCTAGGTCATAAACTGTATAGAGACTGTACTTCTGTATGGTTCTTTTGCTGAAAGTCACTGCTGATAATAACTATATGATTCTTATTGTGAATGCTTCTCCTAACATTATGCAAATCAGTGGAAAAGAGGAGTTTTATTCTTTCCAATGTATGTGTCCCATGGTTTCAGCATTTTATTTTGGGCTTATTAGCACCTAGTCACGCAAATGATATTGGGTAATCAAGGCAACGCTGGTAATGAAGCGATTTGGATCTGAGTTATCTGAATGTACCTGGTGCTTTTGAGCATGAAATCTATTTTGTATTTGCACAGGGCGAACCAAAAATGCAAAATATACTGTTAACTTCTTCTTTTAACCATGTGCTTGTCTGACATTTTTGACTTTCCTACAGACTGGACGGTGTGTTATCTCCACCTGAATTTCAGTTGTGGCCTTAAAAAACTTCAAAAGTTTAAAAGAAATTGTCTTAGGCATCTACTAGATCATATTCAGTCTTGAGAAAGGGGGAGTACAACTTCCATTGGGTAACTTTCCATTTATTTTAAAAGGAATTAATATATCACCAGACAAATACTCTTGCTTGCAGACCTACATTCCCATGGTCTTAAGCCAGTATAGTCTAAGTCAGGTGGGTTTGGTTTTTTGTTTGGTTTGATTTTGGGTTTTTTTTGTCTTGAGCCCATGGTACTTTTGGACTAGCCATTTACTGCTCAGTACAGCTGCCTATAAAGTTAATTAAAATAAAATGAATATTTTTAAGATTTAGTTTCTTAAGATCATAGGAGTGCTTTGTATAAATGGTGTTGATGAAAATTAAAAATAATTATAAAATGGAAGATCTGAATGCATGAAGGCACATGATTTAACTAGTCATTCAGTTCAAGAGTGGTGTGGGTTTCAGTCTTATCACCTTAAGCATGTTAAATAACCCTTGTTTTGCAGAAAACTTTAAATATAATTTGAAACACATAGAATTCAGCATATTGTCATCTTTAAAACAACATTTTATAGGTGTAATAATGGAGTATTCATAATTTTCTTGAAACTGGTTATGGGTATAACATTTTTAGTTTTTTACTATGTAACTTAATACTGTAGGAAAAATGTTATGGTTTATTTTGGTTTTGTGGGTTTTTTTATTTGTTTTATAACATTTCTCATTTTAGTAAGGGGTCAGTTATATGACTTTTTCTGCTGGGGATTAATAACTGTAATTTGATATACTGCAATTTTGTCTACATAAGGCTCTAAACACTTCTTTCTACTGTAGTTACAATTCTAGCTTGTATAATTAAACAATTAGGAAAAATAATGATGATCTGAATGAGTAGGGCAAGAAGCGAATACAGGTTTCATCTGTGTTCCTCTCTTTCCTGAGTTTGCATAAAAGCAAAGCATTAAACAATTCTGTTTTAAAGCTCGTGTTCTGTCAATAAAACACTTCTCAGCATGTTCACTGTTGTGAAAACATTCACCTTATTCACTTACTGCTCAACGGTGTCTCTTGTGAAGTGTCCCATACTGTGTATGTTGACGGTTTCCACTGTTTGGGTTTCCCTAACACGGGTTTACAAACAGTTGCTTTTGTTGCACTCTCTGGATGAGACACCACACGATGTCATTACTAGTCCCCTCTGCAGGCCAGTGACTGACGTGAGGCTCTTGGTTTTGCTTTCAGGTGGTGGGTCTGTACCGGTTGTGTGGCTCAGCAGCGGTTAAGAAAGAGCTTCGAGAGGCTTTTGAGAGGGACAGCAAGGCTGTTACTCTTTGTGAAAGCCAGTACCCAGATATTAATGTCATAACAGGTAATACATTTACTTGCTCTTCTTCTAGTACAGAGTTGTGCCATGTTCTTAATGTATCTTTTAAAATGGGAGCTTGTTTTCTGTTGTAATTTAATAAGCTTTCAACTGCTGTTTTGTACTGCTGAAAGCTGGGTGGGAATAAGCGCAGTAACTGTGGGCATGCGTAAGTATGAATGAAGCAGCAGTGGTTTGAAGGGAGGAGAACATGGAAGGAACTGCTTTCAGTAACTGCTCCACCAGTTACAGAGGGAAGTGGGAATCTGAAAGGAGCTAAAGTCTCAGAGCTGGTTAAACTTCTGCCATTGTTTTTTTATTGGGGCAGATCTGGAAAAACTTGCTTGTGATCACGTACCTCCACACCATGTGACCCAAGGGCCATCTTGGATCAGTTGTTCTGCCCTTTTTGTTGGAGATTACAGGAGTTAGGGAAACAGATTTCCCATCTTGTGCAGGCTAATTAGAGCTGCAGGAAAGTGCATTTGATCCCTGCTTTTTTTAAAACCTTATTAAGGAGCAGCTTTCTCCTGCTCCCTGGAGTGGCCCTTTTACTTGCTGTTATGCAGCAAACTCCAGGCATAGGTAAGAAGAGCTGGAAGTGCAGGAACAGAAGGTCCTGGGAAGCCTGGCTGCATCTGTGTCAGCTCCTTACATGGGTCTCTTCACAGGAGTTGCACTGCAGAACTGAAGTAAGTTGTTGAGGTTTTTTGGTTTGTTTAAAAGCGGAACAGTTTTATAACTATTGATACTTGTTATGTAAGCTAAAGTTGATCTAATTTCAGGCATCACTGAGTAAGCCAGTTGCTCCAGCAAATTAGTCAGAAGCATTCATTGCCTGTGTATCAAGGGATGGAAAATGTAACAACAATACTTGGGGTATAAATTTTCAGTGCCAAAGCCCTTTCTGTAACACCCAACATCTAGCTGTATGGCAGAGTTATACCCTGTTTGGTGGTTTATTTAATTTCATTGTACTGGGAATTAATTTTGTTCATTACATTTTATAATATACAGTGTGTATCAGAAGATATTACTCGGTGACATTTACTGAGTTACATAAACCTTTTGGTTCAGAGTGTGCAGCTAGTCAGTTCACCTTAGTTGCCTTGGCTGATTTCACTGTTGGATTCAGTGTTGATCACAGCATTCTCAGCATCAGAAACTTGTATTTATAGATTCATAGAATTGTTTAGGTTGCAAAAGACCTTTAAGATCATCAAGTCCAACCATTAACCCACCACTGTTTCACTCTGACAGTATACAGCCTTTATAAACTAGGTGTATGGTAAAGGTATAGTATAAATGATCTTTTAAACTGGATAATTTTTTTGTCTTTGCAAATAAATCAATGAGAAAAAGTGGTGAGAACTTCTAAAATCAGAATATTCCATGAAATTATTGAAATCTTATTTTCTCGACTTTTGTAAATCACTTCAAAAGGGGAAATTTCTTTCTACCAAATAGCAAAAGCTGTCTGATATTGACTTGTAAGCAGACAAACGGCAAACTGCAACTTGGTTAATGTAAACTTTGGGGTATTGGAAAATTTTGTTGGTTTTTGGTGGGGTTTTTTTAAATTTAGAATACTAAAAATGGCATTGCACTCCCATGCTACAAATAATCATTAAATTAAGACAGTATTTGTAGAAATGGTTCAGGAGTATTGTGGGGAAAGGGTACAGGAATTTAATACTCATCCATATAGAAAAGAATCTGTAACATTTCCTAAGCATTTTGAATTTCCTTAGTATGTTGTACACTCAGAACCAACCAGAACTGACTGAAACTGAAGTCTGACCTGCAGGAGGGCTCAGTGCTAATGCACAGGCTGACAGATCTTTCCGTCATGAGTTTATGCTGTGCTGGTCAAATTGAAAGATTTGAAGTACACTTTCCTGTATACATTGCTGCAAGCCTCATTGTTGAAAGTGAACTTCTGGTAAGCGTGCAGGTCCTGCTTGGTGGTGGTACTACTGAAGGATAATTTTTTTCATCCAGAGTTTGTATTACAAGAGGAAAAGAGTACAGTTTTGATGTCTGCCTTACAGAAAGACTACTGGATGTGCTTTTGTATGCGTTCTATTGCAAGAGTTTACTAACATGCTGCTTTCCTTACAAGGGACAAATAGTTTTAAGAAATTACATTTTAAAAAATGGATTTTTTCCCCTGGTAGCCCTGCAGATGTGCTATGTGATTGCCCGCAGAGCCTGTGTTAGTATGGGTCCTGTTGGGGGGGAACAGGGAAGGAAGGAGTGTTTGTACCCATAGCTTTCACTCACCAAAACGCAGCCCACTCTAATTATGGGCAACTGTCTGGTCTGGATTCATGGGGGAACCTGCAATTTTTGCTGACAACTGAGTTACCCACTGTGCTAGGAATACAAGAGTCCACAAAATTTACTGCATATGCTTAGGGAGTTGGGTTGAGGGGGAATGTTTCCCCTGAGTATTTAATGCTGAGGCTGATGCACATGATTCATACTTCTATCAGCCAAAACATGTGTTCCATAAAATATGAATCCTCAGCATAAATCTTGGCTGATTTGAAAAGAAGTGCTGCCTTATGTCCTTTTTAAAATTTGAGTAGCGCTCCTTTCCAAAGAGATTAATTATTTTTTTTTTTTGACAGCTGTCCAAAGACTAAAGAATGAACATTTAATGACTAAATCTTGACTGAGAAATGCTCCTGGGATTGGCACAGGCTTACACACAATTAAGCGTGCTCGTGGCTCAAACTGAAGCGTGCAGCCAGTTTTTGGAACTGACCAGTAGTCATGTTGTTACATCGTGTCTGTTCACATCCACGTGAATTCCTATCTCTGCATAAAGCATGCAATACTGTTAACAGTTCAGTGGGTCAGAAAAATGAGAAATTAATGAAGTGGATGGCAATTCCTGCTCTCTGTCTAAATTTGTTGTGTGTGGTTGTGTCAAGAGGAATGTGCTAGTGGGTTGGCAGCAGCGGGAAGTGTAGATTCGTGGAAAAAAATAACAGCAGTCTCTTACAGGGCTAATTTAGCTGAGAGAATAGCAAAACGATTTAGAAAGGTCAAGGGGCATTCATGGCTCCCAAAACAACCTGTTATTCAGGGCTGAACAGGAGAAAGTCCTTTGGCAGGCGGTAGTCCTATGATTGTGGATGCTATTACAGGAATTCCTGATAAGTAATTATTAATAGACAGTTGTGTTTCAACAGTATAAGCTGATTTGATTACAACATACCATTTCCTAATGTAAGCTGATTTTGATTTCAGCCTCTCCCTCCAAAAAAAGCCAGGCTGAAACAAAGGTCTTGAAAGAAGTCAGCATCTCTTGCTGGTGTTTTGCTTATGAAAAACGGAAGACATCCCAAACTGTGTTGTACAGCACCAGCATCTGCCACATTCGTCTCATAAATATTTTAACCAGCTAATCCACATATGGAACATGAGCCTCTAAATCCAGGGAAGAAATAGTATTTGGTGGGGAGGGAGGAATATGAGTAAGTTACTAAACAAAAACTAGCCACTTAAGTGGAGAAGTCCTGAAAGTGACATATTCATTTTAAAACAAGCAGAAAACCCCACCAAACCACCAGGGGAAATACTTTTTCAGGAAAATATGTGGATGGTTGCTCACATATTTTCTGTTCCTGATGGGATGTTCCTGTTTTAAGCACAGAGTGAGCTCTTGGGAGCTGTGTGGAGGTCTGCAGAGACAGAAGTTTTGCCTGGCTGCCCCATGCCTGTGCTACAGAGGGAGGTGGTCTGGCAGCTCCAGGGGGAGATGCTGCTTCAGGTAGCGCTGCTCCTGCAATGCTGCCTCAGCAGCTGCACTACAGCTAGGTGCAGTATTCTTTTTAAGTGAAAATATTTGTACAGGTAGAAGCCAGCTCTTACTTACATTTTGCATGTGAACATGCAGTGAAGGGCAAAACGTTAACTTCCGTTCCCTGTATTTTTCAGAAACGACCTCATAACAAAGCCCAGTCCTGTACAGTTCATTTTAGAGCTCAGTTATAACAGGCTGAGATAATGAAAACTGTTGCTTTGTTAAATAACACAGTGTGATGGTAATTAATTACTGTGATGTGAGATTTTACAAGGCTATGAGGAGTGCCTGCTAAAAAATATTCTACCTTTTTAACTTTGCCTGATTGGAGGACAGGCTGCTTTGTTAACTACAGTACCTGCTTTTGAATAGTTGGGTTTTTTTAATCCACAATTTCGACTTAACAAAGTATTTAAATTCAGTTGTGATCTAGCTAAAATGAGTAGATATTTGTGGCACAGAATGCATTTTTTTTTTTAAGGAAAATAAAAGTTGCTGGGAAGCAGGCTTGTTTCCTTCAATTTTCTTTGTTGGTTGTAGTGGATACTTTGCTCCTGGATAGCATCCTATTATGTCTTTTCCAGAGGTTGCTGTTAGAAGTCTTAATATTTTGGGTTTTTTAATTATTATTCTTGTGATCACTGAAACCCCTCTCAAAATGAAGTATCAGCCAGCCTCCAAAGCCAGCTTCCAAGAATGAAAACGCTCAATTCCTTTTTCTTTTTGTTTGTTTGCATCTGTGGAAATAATAGGGGTTAATAAGGCACTTGCCTGATTGTTGCATCCCCTAGGAACAGCCTTTCCTCCAGCATATCCGCAGCTTCGGAAACAGTGCAGTATGTCTCTGCCACAGGGAGGGCTCAGTGTCTGGGTATTTTAGCCGGTATCTCCTGTAGATGTGAATTATATTTGTCACAGCAGAAGCAAGTGGTGTGCTGGGGGTGCAGGGTTCCCAGAGGCAGCAAGGAGTTGGTGTTTCCCCTGTAATGAGGGCATCTCTTTGGTTTGTGCTTTGGTAGGTGATAAGGTGCTGTGTGCTTCACTGCATGTGCTGCTGGCACCAGGATGTTTGGTCATAATTTTATAGCTGAAAATAAAGAGAAAAACTAACTTCTGTGTGTATATGAAAGCTGAGGGGTCATCAAACTGAAGACTTTGGTGTTTGTGGGAGCTCTTTTGCTTGGATGGGAGATGGACCGATAAGAGCCCTTTCCTTGCCTCTCCCTCACCTTGAAAATAAAGGAGACCTGGAGAGATACTCACTCTGTGCTCAGTGTCCCCACTCCTGCACACACAGCAGCCCCCGTGCCCCAGCCCCTCTTTACTGTGCTCTTTTGCTGTTGTCCTTCCGTCCCTCGTTCCTGAGTGCAAGGCTTGTCACTGATGTGGAGGACTTTCTTATGGGGTGGGTGAGGCTGACATACCTTAATGCTCCCAAAAAATTGCTGGAAAGTGAATCTGCAGCTTACTAAAGGCACCTGTTCTTGTGTTTCTTGTGAAGGTGTCCTAAAGGATTATCTGCGAGAGCTGCCCTCTCCCCTGATAACCAAGCAGCTCTATGAAGCAGTGTTGGATGCCATGGTGAAAAATCCCTTGAAAATGACAGCAAATGGTTGTGAGAATGACCCAAGTGACTCTGAGCACACAGCAGCCCTTCTGAATTGCCTGCCAGATGTTGAGAAGGTGAGCAGTGTTAGCAGGTTCAGGTGAATTGCATGCTTCAGAAAATAAAGGAACATTTTCACACTGAATATAAAATGTCTCAGTATATGTCTACCTGTGTATCTGACTTAATGGTTCGCTTGGATATGTGATGCCCTGTGTCTTTGAAAATACTTCCATGGCGCGATAAATTGGAGGGTCTGCATTGCTGGATTTATTCTAGTTTTCATTTTATATTGTCTCTGTAAAACTGAATGTAAGGCTGTGATCACTACTTTTGTATTGTTAGATCAGTGATTTTTCCTGTGCGAAGTCCTGCTCCACTTCTGTGGAGCTCTCTGTTGTAATTACCTTGTGTAATTACAAATGCATTTCTCTTTCCTACGTATGTGCAATAAAACCTTTATATCCCATGCTGTGCAGTGTAATAGTGCTGTGCACTGTTACCTGCCAAATTCACCTCTTTAGAAAACCACAGTTAGCCCGTTTTGGGGGGAGGGACTGAGCAAGTGGCTTGCACAGTGTCTGGGCGTTCCCTGGAAGCTTGTTCAGATGCTGACATTATATTGAGGGTTTCTTTATTTTCTAATGTACCTGGATCATCTGTAATATTTCTGCAGCTTCTCCTCTCTCCCTGATGCACCTTTTTTACTGTGAGAAAACTAGTCCATATAAAACTGAGTTCAGGTAGGAAACAAGCTGATTTTTACCAGAAAGTCTGTCTTAATTGGTCTATTATGTGATAGTCAAATACAGCTTTCCTAATTGAGCACTTAGGTGGTCTGTTGATGGGTGTTGGTAGTAAAACCAGAGCTATCAGCCTTGATCTTTTCCTTCTAGAGCAGTGACATTAAGATGTCAGCACCACCTTCCTCTACTGTTTTGTTTCCTGAGCAGTATTTTGTTTCTTTAGGCTACCCTGAAGATGCTGTTGGATCACCTGAAACTGGTAGCTTCCTACCATGAAGTAAATAAGATGACGTGCCAGAATTTAGCTGTATGTTTTGGCCCTGTGTTACTGAGTCAGAGGCAGGAGACAACCAACCATAACAACAGAGTCTTCACAGACTCAGAAGAGCTTGCTAGTGCCTTGGACTTCAAAAAGCACATAGAGGTTCTTCACTATTTACTCCAGTTGTGGCCAGGTACTGTTTCATGAATCTGATCAAGGGAAAAGCTCAAACTATTGCTGTATGTTTTTACTGTGTGACGGTGTACGTTAATTCACAGGGTGGCTGAGCAGCGTCAGAATTATTAAAACGTGAGGTACTGTGGCATCACATATTAATCTAAAGAAATTATGATAGTTTCATGATCAACTCTTTCTATTTGGTTACTTTGTTTAATGGGAATTTTGCTTGTTTAATTGCTTTCTTACTAGATTGCAAAGTTTGCGTATAATATAAGAAATGGTGAAGACTTTATGTGAGTAAAGACAGTAGAAAAAACAAACCCAGTGACATTACGGTTTCCACATCTGAATTAGGGAGTTTGGGGATTTACTGTTTTTCTTCTGCTCTCCTGCTGCGACTCGAGGGATTACTTTATTTCTGCCCTTGTAATTTGTCAGAGTTGAGAACATCCTTACAGTAAGACCTGTGCAACTTCTACTTCTTTTTGCAGAGCGTTGCATAAGGAAAAATATTTTTAAAACAAAATACAGCAAAACCCAAACCAAAACACCCTAAGTACCTTCTGGCTCCCACTTCAAAACTTAAGAGGTCATAGAATAGAATAGAATAGAGTATCCTGAGTTGGAAGGGACCCACAAGAATCGTTGAAGACCAGCTTCTCATTGTCTTCAACCATGCAAGTAATGCTTTGTATGCTCTTGTACAATTTGGGGTCAATTCTCAGTAAGAAGGGAGGTGAAATTCTAGTACTGCTAATAAACTAATAAAGTAAATGTGAAGGTAACTATTCCTGCTAATATCTGCCTTTCAAATGGGAATTGACTGCACGGTGTTCATGTTTCCTCTGGTATTCAGAGAGGCATAAACCAGTGGAAATAGTCAGGATGACATCTGGAGCCCTGGGTTTCAGCCCATACTGAATTCCTGTGTATTGCTACTAAATCTCAGCCTTTTCTTGCACAAGCACTGCCTGGAGTTGGGAGTGGATGAAGGTATTGCAGCTTTTCAGTTAAACAGAGAGGGTTTGAGTGTAATGCTGCGAAACAATTTAGCACTGAATCTGAGGGGTTTAGTCTCTATCAGTCAGGGCGTAGTGCTGCCATGTGGGCATGGTGGCTGTGCCCTGGAGTCACCTCCTGTGACAGCTGAGCTGTGGCTGTAACACGCTGACCATGCACTGGGTCAGCAGTGTCAGGAGGCTCCTGGCTGTTGGCTCCACTTGCTGCAGCCTCACAGAAACTTTGTCTGCCTGAAAATAGGAGCAAGTTTGTTTGACATATGGGGTTGCTCCGTGATGGGTTTGAGGCAACTGAGAATGCTGTTGCTCCCTTGTCAGCTGTAGCTGGGCAGCTCCAACATTGCTGACCACCAAAAATGAAAAGAAGCTTCCAGTCAGGCCAGTGAGTCTGTACAGGAGAGATGGGAAACACGGGTGGAGGAGGAGGAAGACCAAGAGGTATTTGGACAGTAAATATTGTGCAGAAGCTAATCAGGAAACCCTGGGGATGGCTTATGGCATATCTGCTGTGGGATACAAAAGCAAGTGGATGTAGCTCTGCCCATAGGAGTGTACCTTGCTGTAACAGGGTAGGAGTGGGGTAAGTATTTCCTTCACTTTGAAGAAAAAGCCGAATGCTATCCCTTGGCTTGCAAGAAGTGTGCAAGATGTTGTGCTAAAAGGGAGGTAAAACATGAATGCAGAAGACTTGAGCAGGTGAACACCACACAGTGTAAACAGAACACTTGGACTGAACAGAAGGATCACAGTCTGGTCCCTTACATTTAATCTTCTGTAGATTGAGACAGCTTGATAATCAACATGTTGTGCAATACTTCAGTTTCCGTATATTTCCAACTGAAAACAAATAGTCCTTGTTTGGCTAGACCATGTAACACTGGCAAGTTATTGTTAACCCATGGCCCTTTGTCTTAATGGAGCACAGTCTAAACAGAAGGGCTTTTGTTATAGCAAAAGTGAGGGAAAAAGCAGTGAGAGTTATTGCGTGTTGCTGTGCAAGACATAAAGTAAGACTAAAATCCCCTGGAGAGAACTGTAGTGGACCCAGAAAGAGGATTGGGCACAGTTCAGGACTAAGCCTTTGTGCTTGTGTGTGAGGAGTCTGAAAAGGAGGGGGGGCAGATTGTGGACTGCATGGGTTTGCATGCACCTCCTTTTCAGCAGTGAAGTGGAATAGAAAATCTCTGCTGCTCATTACAAGAGGCAGTGGTCTGTATAAAACCAGAAGAAGTTCTGAAGCTCAGATATGTACAGGCACAGGTCAGTAAAAATAGTTGTGCTGTTTACCATAGGAAGCGGGTAACAGCGGAGGAGCCTTTTAGTAACTTATGCTGTCTAATGGTGAGCTCAGGTAACATTGCCATCCAACCTGTGTTAGTGTACGTCTGCCATGGGGTGGTGGCTGCTTAGAAAAATTAATGCAAATGAGCTTTTTTAATAGTGCAGAACATCAGGGCAAAAGAGAAGCGCAAGAGTTCAGCTCCTGGTATATTGTCAGCTTCAGTAGGTGTTTCTCAGTGGTGGTATTTTTGTTGTGTTTTAACTTCTTTTGCTCTGCCTGCTTTCTGTTATCCTTTAGCCTGGACAAAGTGTGTGAGCTGAACTGTTTGCTTTTCTTTGACCCAGAGCCGGATGGTGATTAACTCACACAGTGAATTTAATTGGAGTTCTGGGAGTTTCTACTTTTAGATAGGCTTCTCTGCTGCAATTTGAATCTGGCATGAACCTTCAAAACTGAGCTTTTACAGTAGTTTTTCTAATGATTTTATATCAAACAGCAGCAAAAAATGTAATAGTGGCATGTGTCGGCTGTAAACTCGCATGTATTCGTGCATGCTGTTAGCGTGTGACGTCGAGGGAAGACAGTGGGCATCTGTCGTGGACTTTTTTTGTTGCAGCATGGATTCAGTCCTGACTGATTTAACTTCTCTCTTCTAGTTCATCACTCCCCTGCCAAAGAACCAGCACATCTGAATGCATTTCCTGAGCACCCATCCTCCCTGAATTACCTGAGACCCAAGAGGCAGAGACCTCAGATGCTGAATCTGAGCGGTACCGAGGTGTCTGGGGTACTCAGACCAAGGCCAGCAGGTCTAGACAGCCCATCGAGCAATCGCTATGCTGGGGACTGGAGTAGTTGTGGGGAGAACTACTTCTTAAACCCAAAGGACTGCCTGAGTGAAGCAGACTATGATGACGTCCCTTCGGAAGACACGGAGAGCGGGGATGACAGCAGCAAAGCCGAGGAGTTGGATGCCCCAGAAGGACGCCCGCAGCCCGTCCCTGGAGAGCACACCTTCCAGAGCTACCTGACAGTGCAAGCGATAGACTCTGCAGTGGATCACAGGGCAAACCTCAAAGACCTGCAGGAAAGTATTGATACTCTGATAGGAAACCTGGAAAGGGAACTCAATAAAAACAAACTAAATATGAGTTACTAAGTCCTGTCCTGCACGATGCCTCCTCCTCGTGCCTCCATGCCCCTCGTTGGGATTCCCCAGCGGTGTGAGGAGTGATGGTGCCCCAAACACCTTGTGGTAAGGCCACGGCACATTTTAAGCCATTCCGTAATGATTCTGCTTTTTTGTTAGAAGGCATTGTCCTGATTTCTGTGTTGGAGGCAAGCTTAGAGACCGTGAGGTGATTGCACATAGTGGCATTTCTCCCTAAAAACACTATGCACTTAGGTGGTCTGGGCAATACCTGGTAGAAGATAAAGCAACATCTCTGCTGTCAGTGGCAGCAGAACTCCCCATCCCTGAAATCCTGGCTCTGGTACAGATATTCCTCTTGGAAGAGGATGAATGCTGCTTGACCTGAGTTTTGCAGCATGGACTTCAGATAGAATTGTTTTACTATATATGCAATGGCTGCTATGAAAAATGCTTTCTATAATATTTATATATAAAGTTTTAATTGTACAAATATTAACGTATTACTGTATTAACACTTTTCAATAATTATTTAAACAAGCAAAAAAATAAATATTTTTCTAACCTGGTTTGTATATATCTATGTATAAATGTGCATGTGTCTGTAGCCACCTTTGGAAAGGAGAGGTCTCAGAATTACGAAATGTCCCTGTTTCTAGGAAGACGTGTTCAGTGATGCCAGGATGAGAGTTACACAGCGTTTGATTTATGCACAGAAACATGGCCAGAGAGAAGGCGGGGTGAATGATTAATGTAAATGACCTTGTGTATTGCAGGGACATCAGTTTGCAGGTGTTGACTATTAACTCTCTCACACGCACACCCTACCCTTTCTCTGTTTTTTTTTTGTTCATTGTTTGTTTCTTCCTCAATGGTTTTTTTCACATATAAAAGAGTCTGGAAGGTACTTACTTCTCAAGAAATACTTTTGGTTTGTCCTTGTAACCTGTTACTTTATTATTGATATTTCAGTATGTTTCTTTTTTTCTCCAGAGTTTCATGTATTTTTGTTGTGGTAGCCTTGTCTGGCTGCTGGTAGTTAGATGTCTTAGAGCCCTCTGTAAAGGGCTGTGGCTCTGGAGATGCAAGACTCAAGTTCTGCACAAAGGCGGTTACTTTTTTTTGTCTGAGTTTTTTTTTTTTGACTGTTGTTGGGTTTTTGGTTTGTTGTCGTTTTTTTTTTTTAATTAGTCTCCCAGAAATGGAAACAGGAGTTGTCACATGAGGTGGAATGAGTCGAGAGATGTCACTCCTGGGCAGTTTGAGTGGATTGCAGTTCGCTGGGACCTTATTAGATTCATCTGTCACCGTCTGCTCAACTTGTCTTTATCTTTAGTCATTTATGGTGAGCAATTAAACATTTCATGTTAAGGAGACGCATTTTTGATGTATTAAAATAGTTATCAAATAATTACCAAATTGCATACAGATGTTTTGATAGTCCCTGTAACCAGAAGGAGATTCGGAGCCATTCCTTGTCCTCTACAGGTCACATACACACCCCCGAGGAAGGAGAGATTTGGGCCAGTGGGGGTGAGAAGGTTTTGGTGTTTTGAGAGGTCAAACACCAAGCTGCTGTCAGCTGGCAGGGTAGAAATTAATTCTACATCTTTTCGGTACAATTTTTGGCATCCTGCCATGGCTTTCCATTCACCCTGTGGGTAACTGCTTTTCTGCTAACCCGTACTTCTTTACACTGCTTAATTGAAGAGTTATTTATTTACAGTAGCAAGGAATTAAGAATTGTTAGGGCAAACTTCACCCCTCTTTTCTAAGGAATTATTTTAGCATGGTTCCAATGGTTTATTCAATCTCATTAATTTATTTTATAAGTGTTAAAAGATGCAAAACAATTATTGCAATATAATGATAATGTATGAAAATGTAAATTTAACCTGAGGCATTTATCAATAAATCAATGTATTTTTTTAAACTTTTATACCTACAGAATGTGCATACTTTTTAAACTATAAATTTAAATTCTAAATAAAAATTGAATTAAGAACAAAATTTGTCTATGCCTAGTTAGTGATTATTTAAACCTGTCTAAGCTGATGCCATCCCTCTGCACTGGCTGCACATGTGAATTAATTCCATAAAGACATTTAGCTTTTCAGGAGGTGTTTTGTTCTATTGTCATTTCTAGATTGACCCAACATTTGAGTTAGATAATTAAAAAAAAAAAACCAGCAATCCACTACTCAATTAACACTACTTGAAAGATGTTTGCATTTAAAGTTTTTTGATAAGTGATATATGAAGCTTTCATTGTCTGTAATAATCCAAATGTGTAAGTAGTCACTTCTTGAATAAGTGTAAGATTTTTCTCCAGGAGGAGTCTGTAACTCAGAGCAGCAGTGCAATGCTCTGTCAACTTGAATATTTTAACATTGCAGCAGCAGAAATGAATGACTTGATAAATTGTAATAATGTTAATCTAATCAGGCACTTGAAATACAGTAACATATTGGTATTATTTAAATGAAACATCTGCTGTTAATTCAGTGACAGCAACTTGCAGAACACATTTTATGTCTTAGAAATCCTCTTTCAATGAGACATTTCCCCACTGGTATTTTTGTTATATGTTTTCCCTTATATGTATTCTTATTGATACTATTATATTTCATATTATTTATATAATCCAGTCAAGGTACATTCTTTTTATGATTGTTACCAATTTGTAAGGAACAGGATTACAATGGGAATTACCCTAATCTAGAAACATGGAGATTAAAACAAACTGTTTTAATCAGAGCAGTAATGAATTTTTTTTATACAAAAGATCAGCCTTGGGCTGTGTGTGGTTTGCAGGGCAGAGCTCCTCTCGAGCCCCATGGGCACAGCCAGGAGCCTCCCCTGCTGTACTGACCTCAGTGTTGTCTGCTTGGTATAACTGTGTTTGACATCAGGAGCAGCTCCTGTTCACCGGCGGGTAGAAGGGTTATAAACAGAGGGCAGAGCCTGTGGTGGAATTCAGAGAGCAAATGTCCTTGGTGGAATTCAGAGAGCAAATGTCCTTGAAGTTCATGGACTTCCTTCAGGTGTGACCTCTGTTTCCCAGGTAAAGGAAATGGATGTGGGTGCTCTTGCAGAAACAGTTCCAAGACTTGCACCCAAATCACATATAAATGGTTGTACCAAAGCATAGGTCAGTGCATAACCAAGAATTGTAGGGAAAAGCAGAATTGCAAAGGTAGGTCTGTGCAATTCTTTGCTACCAAGTGTTAAGGATGTGATACACTTAGGTGGATTCAGGAATGGACTAGGCCCATTCATAGAGTTTTAATCCTTTCCTGTTTGCTTAAATAGGATTTTCCAAACACTGCTGAGGCTGTGTCACTGACCCAGCTGACACTGAATCACTTCTCCCAGTTTTTCAGCTTCCCAAAGTGGCTTATTACAGGAGCGTGCAAGGGATGGGTAGGGATGGTGTGGGGTGTGGTGTAGTGGGGGTGGCAGCATGACCTCGGGCTGGCTTAAGCCACTGGGGACCTACATCCTCAGAAACCTCAGGATTTTACATCTTCCCAAGTGTGTAACATACTTGTGTGTTTGTTAATGCACCAGACAAGAAACATACCTGCAGCTATTCAGGTATGTTCTAAAAATAGAGGGAGACATCCCCAACAGATATTCAGGATTTTTACGGAATAAATCTGTAAATCTGATAAGCCAGAGACACATCTGGTATTTCTACTGTCAGATCTTAACCCCTTTACCTTCTTCCTCAGCCCAAGGTGTATAGGGTTTTCTTAACAGTAAAAGTGTATTTTGATATAAGAAGCCATGTCTCACATTCTGGAGCTAGCAACAGCTGAAAGATGGTTATTTGGGGTGGAGGGAGGACTGATATTACACTTTCATGTAACTATGATACATTTGTTTTAAAATGTCATCCTATATAATAAATTTTATGTTTTTCTTTTTTAATTTACCATTTGACTTTTTTAGAACCATGCAGGAAAGCCTTAACACCAAAGTTTTCTGAGCAAAATTGGAACAGTAGGACATGAGATGATGCAAAGCTGACCCTACAGGTATTTGAATGTCTAGAATTGTGTTAGAGAGGATAAAGGTCAATGGTATGTGTAATCTCAGATCTCTAGTGTTGTGTGGGAACAGAGATGAGGAGGAAAATGACTGTCAGGAAGATTGCTCCCTTTCCACTGGGAGATTCCTGCAGTTACCCAAACTACTTTGCTATAGGGAGGGAGAGGAGCTGCTCTGCCTCCTTGGCCTCACTGTTAGGAAAACCCAGCTGAAATCCCTCTGTCTTCCAAAATATTTTCTTAATCAAAACTCTCGAGAGTGCCTCTGTGGAGGGGAACAGGGCTCCCATTGAGGCTGCTGCCACTTCTGGGGAGTAGTGGCAGAGCTGCAGTGGAGGGGAAATGTCTTGACTTTCCAGATAAGCCATGACCATAAGGTTGCCTTAAATGTATATGTGGTTTGCAGCCCTGTTAAACAAAAAAATCTGTGGAAGATGATCTGAGGTGGTGTACTAATCAAGTCCAAATCTGATAACAGAGAGCTGAGCTTTTTAATTAGTCAGTTGTGTGATATTTGCATATCTGTATAGAGCAGGCTGTTGGTTAAATATTGATTTAGCAGAGCAGCAATGTTCTCTTCCTGCTCGCACTCTGACTGCAAACACTGTGCTGCAGGTGGTAGGGACATGCTTGTTGAGTTTTCCCTGGTTTTAATTTAGAGGTAGTTCAATATGAAGGGCAAGGAATATCGCTATAATATTTAAACTTCAAATTAACAAACAAAAGAGACCATTTTTCAAACAGGGTCCTATCTAGTGCTACCAAATCTCTCTTAAATCTGACCAAAGTTCAATCAAAGTGGTAAAAGTGCATGACAGGGAGATCCTGGCTGTAGAAAATTGAAGGGGCGTATTTTTACCACTACTGAAAACCAATTTGCAGTGTTTATTTTGGGACACAGGAGCCTCACACTGATCCTGTTGTGTATTTGGCTGTGCTTTACTCTGACGAAGCAGAGCACTGGGGCTGGCTATTGCTTGTTAGCTGAAGATCCTCTCTGCAAATCCCCTGTGTGTCAGTTGTCTTTTGTGCTTTAGTGTCTGCTGTGACCACATGGACATTTGTTTGACAGGAGTCTGTGACCCTCAAACAGTTTGGTGAGTCATGGAAAGAGTGAACTCACCCATATAGCGTTTAATCTGTCCTCCTCTGATAGATTTAATTTCTGCTTGACAGGCTCTGCTCAGTTACATGGTGTCTGACCTGGCAATTGAAACCGAGTAGCCACCAGCAGAACTGCTTACCAGACTTGTCTCTGTGGATGGAGGATGAGCGTTAATATTCATAAGCTGTTACTCATTTACACCAGTAAATATTAAAACTTCTGTATGGCACCATTTGATCTCTCTGAGGAATAATTGTCTTTTGACAGAAATGCACAGCCACAGTGTGCTTGGTAAAAGCTGTTTGTTCTAAATAATACTGATTTCTTTGAGGGAAGAATATATTTTAATGGATTTGGTTTCCTGTGTGTAAGCATTTGCCAGGATTAAGTAACAATTCTTTTGTCATTCTGATGACAGCAAGTAAAAGTGGTTCAGAGTCACAGAAGTGACTAGGTTGGGAAAGACCTCTGAGAGTCCTGACAGACAGAACTTTGAAACTATTATTTAAACAGAATATTCGTTATAACTGTATTAATGAAAAATAGTGGGGGAAGTATGCCCAAAACAATGGTACTTTAACCACGCTGAGTAAACAAACAGATGAAGTTAAGAAACAACAATCTCCAACTGCAAGATTCTTTATTTCCAAAGCTAAACAGGTTCTGCTGAAATAGAGGTCTTCAAATAAAAAGCTCACTGGTTCTAAAGGTGATAATGGGCTCTAAGTATCCAGTGAGGGAAGTGTTTCTTGTCTCTAAATCCAATATTATCTGCTTCTCCAGGTCCAGAAACACAAGTTTTCTTGCTCCTCCATCTCTTGTTTTCTATAGAGTAGTCATACTCTGAAGGAAAAACACACGCCACACCGTTAAGCTTTGAAACCTGTATGCAACCCCATTGCTTTCCAGTGGGTTATGTCAGTGCTGTCACAAATTAATGAAAATAGGCATCACCTGGGGCTTCAGCAATCAACCAAAGAAATGGCAGTTCAGTTAAGTTAGTGTTGTTACACCATTTACCAAAGAATGTATAGGCAAAATCCCTATGTGAGTAAAGAACAGGAGGTTGGAGTCATCCCTGCTTGAAGGAGCAATGTTTATAGGGAAGTTGGCAAAAATGTAACTTTCTGAATGAGTAACTGATGTAAAATGAAAAGCAAATTTATAGTTGTTAAATGTCCATAGGCTTTAATGCTCTTGCAGGGGTTTCACTTGACCAAGAACTGCACTTACATGAACTAGGACCATTTTTTCCATTCTTAAGAACTGTAAATATGAAATAAAGAGCTGCCAAGCTATTCTAATTACATCCATACTGATTTTTTGAAAATATTAGGGGAAATCCTGTCTAGCAAAACAGATGCATTTTAAAGACCCAAAGAAACAGAAAATTTTCTTAATTCTAAATACAACATACTGTTTTCTCTCTGTGTGCCTCCAGCTCCATTTCAGTTCTGTTTTGGCTTGAAACTTTTGATACTCTTGAAACTCTTGTTCACAGTACTTCAGGTATTTGACTTCTCTTTCAAAGAAATCGAGTACATTGGCATGCTGTTAACACAATGACAAACAAGAGTCATTACATGCCCAAAGACACAGATCTATGGCTGATGATCTGAACAGTATTATTAGTTTATCTATATTGGGAATATAAATATCTCTATTTATCTCAATAATTTGCAGCAAAACAATATAAAGATGTGAACAACTTCAGACACGGTACAGATAGTGCTTATTTCAAAAGCATGTGAATGAGTGGGAATGCTAGGAACAGTTTGCAAAATGTGCTTTCACTAAGCTAGAACCAGATATGAAGACATGTAAATTGAAGTACTAAATTTAAAGGGAAAAGGTGGACGCAAATTTGGACAAGAAGGTGTAAAGAAAAAGGAATTCAGTATATTTACATTACTATGAACTCTATAGCATTGTTTTAATGCATGAAACCAGGTGTCATTTTATGGATGTGGCAAAAAATGCTGAAGTTTTCATGTAGCGAGGTTGGAGCAGTGGAATTCTACCAAATGTCACTGAGGTTTCCTTTAGTTGACTCCTATCTGAGCTCTGTGCAAAGCCAGCTTTGCTACAGGTGAGCTTTGGAGAATATGGCCATTCTGATCTCAAATTGATTGCCATCATTTGAAGGCAACTTTTTCCAGGCAGGCTTGTTTCTCTGTTGGGAGTTTTCAGGATAAAGTGTCAGAGATTAATAAAAATTCTTACCAACCTCATTACTCGAAGGATGACTTAGTGTTTGACAGATTTCCAAAACATGCAGTACTCCAAGATTGTCAGAAACAGCTAAAAAATGCTGCTCCGCTGAAAGATATTTGACAAAAAACATATAAACAATCCAAATTTCAACAGCAACATGAACCTCCACCCAAATACAATCTACAGAGGGTTCATTTTTGTTCTGGTCATTTTGGCTTATTGTTCACTGCAGCAAAAAAGGCAGCCTTATTTCTCTCTTATTTTAACAAATGAAATTCCCTTTAAAGTTTTTTTTTTAATCAGACTTTTTCTTTCTTAGTTAAATGTTTTCAGTTGCTTTTATGCTGTGATAGTACACTTAGAACTGATGTATGCAGTTTTGTATGTACAGTGTTAAATTAGTGGAAGTGTGTACTTATATAAGAGAGTTTGTAATAAGATTTATGTGCTTTGGAGTCACGGGCCAGTTTGCAAACAGGGTAGCACAATAAAGTGCAATCACCATCAACATACGTGAGGCAGTCCAGGGGCTGATGAAAGTGATGACTGATTTGGAGATGTTCTGGAAATAAGATGGCTCATGAGTTTTCTTCAGTAAGTCCCAAATATCTAGATTTCCATCATCTCTGCCAATGAAGAAAACTCCTGGTCTTGCTAAGGACCATTGTCCTGCAGTGTATCTTCCTGCAGAGCAGCTTGACTGAAGGATTGGTCCATTCTTAATTTTTTGTGAAAACAAAGATAGATCCAACAATCAAACAGTGGTATCAATTCACTCCTTCAGATCTCCCGTCATTGGAGTATGCTCACAATTTAAATGATCTTATTACAAAACTTTTGTCAATGGCAAAATTTGTATCACCTTCTGCAGATAAACAGAATTATGGGGAAGTAAAAAACCTGCTATGTCACTTCCAGTCTCTTAAGGTAATCTGTCTATCTGCTGTTAAAACCTGTGGTCTGGAGATTTTGTTAGGTGCAGTTAACCTGGACTCCTACATAAGAGGAACTGTAAAAAAAAACCATGTTTTTTTGTCTTCACATGATGAAAAAATTTCGTCCTAAAATACAAGTTCTTCAGACTTGTTAAGTACATGTTTCCTTTATTCTTTGGTTTCCCTAGCAGCAGAAATAAATAGTTGAGAAGCTACAGTTTTTACAAGGTTAGAATTGAAGGTCTTTTTTATAGAAGCTTCTTTTATACCTGATTCGTTTCTAAACTATGAAGCTTTGTGACTTACAAACATTTCTGAAAATACAGACTCAGAGTCTGTTATAGTTCTGTCTTGTATAGCTATGAATTATGTTACAGCTGTGTTAAAGTAACTTACTGTAACCCCTTCTTTCCAAATGGCAAAATTCTGGCCCCCAATGCTTAGGAAGGTGTCTTTAAAAAATGGAGATCTCTGGAGAGTGTTGATAGTTTCAGTGTGAAGGCTGTATTTCTGAGTCTGCTGCTGACCTAATGGATGAAAAAGGCAGTTGCTTGTAACTTGTGCCTTAGTGATCAAGAAACAAGAGTGCAGGACCCAGCACAGGCTTTGAAGATACTAGCCTCATTTTATTGCTCACAAGGTACAGGAATTGGAATTACTGCAAATCTAATTATTTCCATGATTTGTGACAATAGGTGCATAGTGATGCACTGTGAGACTAGAGAGGGTTGTGCTGTTCTGTCATGCCAGCTAAACTGCTTGCACTTTTGAGGGTGTCCTGCTAAATCCCATTGTCATCAGTGAGATAGACTGTTAGAGCTGATGAGCAAGAACCTTAAAAAGACAGAGTATAGATGCAAATATTTTAAAGCTAGTGATATAGTAAAGTTTAAACAGGTATTGAGAAACTTGAACTTACTAACTGGTTTTGCCGAATTAGTATCAATTTTCATTTTCCAGTCAGAATAAACAATTACTCCATCCTGTAATGCCAGAAAAACCAAGTAAATGCTAATGTTAGAGCTTAGAGGCTTTTATCAAAGTTACTTGTTTCTAACTTTACTTAATTATAACCATCATTAAATATGATCCGAGTAAATTAAAACCTGAATTCGCAGCCAATGACTGAAAACACATAAAAATTTTGCATCACCATTTTTCGGTTACATATTGCCAAAACAGCTTTACTTACCATCATATATGTAAGCAGTCCTGCAGAATTAGGGGCCTGGTTTTTATAGTTCATGCTTTGCTCCAGTATTTGAGGAAAATGTGACTGGAAGCAAAAAGGTAGCTAGAAGCCAAATTTTCATTTCCATGTGAACTCAAAACTGGGAAAGATTTTTTTAGTTTTAGATGCATAGGGTAGGTGAAGGGCTGTGAACATCTGGGACTTCTTAAAGTAAAATTAAGTTGGGGGGAAACTGTAGTATTAGTGTTTACACCTGACATTCGGGAAAACACTAAAAAAATACTACTAATCTTATGCATTCTGGAATAAGGAAATACTGTTTGGTTCCTAATAAGCTCATCATATTTTGGAAATATCTTCTAATTCTGCCCTTGAAATAAGGGTTCATAGTCTACCACGTATTGGAAGTTTATTTTTTTAAAGCATGTAACTAAAAGCATTAAAATGGAAGTAAAATGTGGCATGTTCAGAAAGATCTTTTCAGTTACACCTGAAGAAAACATGCAAGCCTATACATTTGTGAAAACCCTGTTATTTAATTGTTCAGTCTTTCAGATACCTCAGATTAACATTTTCCTTGGTAATATATTATTTTCACTTACTTCATTTCCAACAAAAAAGTTGGTGGATATATTCTCTAACACTTCTAGATTTTTGCTTGAAGAACTACTCATCTCTGTATATGGGCTCTCTTTGGCAGGTGCTCTTACTGCACTCAGAGATTTTGCCTTCCCTGGAAAACAAGATGGTTACATCTATTTGTTAAACACAGGAATTTATCAGACCAAGCAAATCCTTTGTCTTGTAAAGGTAGTTCGTGGTTAATGGGAATTTCAAGAGGAGAGATGAAGAAAGACTGACCGGTAAAACAGCAGTTCTATAGGTTAACTGTTTCCTAGTGGAATCTGCCCCTTGCTGCAGCTGCTCTGAAGTCAGTCCTTCCCATACCCGGACAACTACTTAGCGTAGCACCACCCCGTTCTTCCCCAGTTTTACACAGCATCAGTGTCTCCATGGGAACTGCCCTTATCCATCACTCGTAGCTGCTGCAACCAGGAGCTAACATCTCTGCTCCAGGGAATGGATTATGTCTAAAAATAGTTTTCTGTAATGGCTGAAAAGGACATACTGTTTGAGGGATAAAGAGGTTGTGTAGGGGACTTGCACAGGCTTTTGAGTGAAAGCGGGTAGAGTTACTGTGTATGCAGAGCTGCTCGGTTTGGATTCAACACATGTGCATCTCTGTGTAGTCAGTACATGCAGGTTGCACTTTGAACACCAGTATATTTAAGAAACCTTTTTTCCTAGATGTTTTTAGCTATACAACATTTTGTTGCTCAGCTTTTATTATGTATATACTGAAATACAAGCTTATTAAAAACATAAGGTGTAATAAAACTATTACCTGAGGTTTTGTAACGATAATGCAGTTCCCTTAAGATAATTCTGATGGGACCATACTCTGTGTTGGTATCCCCTTCATGCAGACTTATCTGTTCAGAAAAAAGTGCATTTGCTAAAATATTTTGTCAGATCTTTGAGGCGTAAGTCTAAATTTTTTCTACTATAATGGAACAGGTCTTTCCAGTTTGCAGTGTGTTTGTAATACTCCACAAACAGTATTTGCTGCCTCACATACAAGCATGGAAAAAATGCTCTTTGTGTTGTCCTTCTCCTGTAAGAATTTTGCTTTGTTTCTAGCAAAAATACCCCAGCCCAGCTCCAGTGGTCATGCTTGTTCAACAACTGTACCAGTTGCAGCTATTCTGAACAGCACAGATCAGCACACCTAAAATTATAATTTTTTTTTTTAACTCAATGCTATTCTCAGCCTCACTTTTTTCACAAACTGCTTTGACCATTTTCATGAGACTGAATATTTTGCTAGTAAGTATGGTTTGACCATGTTTCACTATTTGGGACCCACTGAGACAGACAGCAGAGCTGCTGAAAAGGCTGACAGGAACTTACACTAGTTACACACCTACTTTTTCACCTACTGCAGTTTTTTAGAAGCAGTCATGCTGTTTCTCATGAATTAGCTTTTAAAAATGCTTTTTATTGAAATTTCAAAGGAATGTTGAAGTATTTAATTTCATAATCAGAAGGAAAATCACAAGGAAATCAATTTGCTGAAAAAATTAGAGTTGGGAAGGAAAATACAACATTTCTATGGAGTTCTGGCCATATCTACATTTTGACTTGATCCCTATGTTCTATATTTGTGTACACTACCTTTATGAGAGGTTTCCATGAGAGATCTAAATGCTTAGAAGTATCTGGAACACCAGATGAAGGTTTTTCACGATGTTCAATGGCTGGAATATCCCAAAATAATATTGAACTGCAAAATAATTGTATAATGTTATTCTCTGGTTTTATTTTGAAGTCAGATGCAATTTTCCACACATTTTAAAGTTTGGAGGTTTTTTTAACCTTTCATCTTTAAACCTTACATAACAATAGAGGCTTTGAGAAGCAGACAGATGCTAGATACTTAATTGCTTCTTTTGTTATGATGAAATATATTTCTTTTTTCCCCATTTCATCAGTTAATTATACCAAAGTAGTTAAATATTGTTAATAGAGTTTGCTTATGGACAGTTACTGGGTGAACTTACTGGCACTACCTGGGTGAAATTCCTGGAGGCTGAGAGAACTAGATAGAACTGTGTAGCAGGTAATCTAGTAATCCAAATCAAAGATCAGTCTCAATTTTTGTGTGTACGAATTTATTTGCCGACATTCAAGGCAAATAAGACACTCACTTGTATCTGTCATCTCATTGGAGTTTTCAGCCTTCTGATTGTTCCTTTTGCTCTACTCTGGACATTCATTCAGAGATTTGATATAGCCAATGATAACTTTTCTCATTGCTGACATCTCCTTCTCTTTTCTAACAGGAGTTGCTCAGTGACCCATGCTCTTCAAGCATGACATTACAGTGACTTCCCTGTTATTATTTTGGGTAAATACTTTCAATTTGAAACCCTTGTGTGTGAGTAGTTAAAATAACTTCTTCTATGTGTATTACTTGCATTACACTGCAAACTTACTAACAAGAGTATTTTCAATCTTTCTTCTAATTTGATTCTTCAAAGTCTTCTCTGTTATTTGATTAGGAAAAATAACTTTGCATCATTATCAAATTTTGCTCTCTCTGACTCTCCCTTTGATGTAACTAACAAGTACATGATTGAGCCCAGCCATGCAGTGCTGAAGCCTCAAGCCTTTTGACATCATGAAAGCTAAACATTTACTTCTATTTTTTGCATTCTGTCTCCTTACCAGTCCTTCACACAGGATAATATTTGGTTATAACCATCATGACTATTCAGTCCACAAAAGAGGAGATTCATACAGAATAATTTTGCCAGCTAAGTCTCCAAGTTTAAATATAGTTTACAGTATTTTTGTGGACTTAGAATCTTTCAACAGTTTTTTGTGCATGTCACACAATCAAATGTAAGTGTAGAGGTGTAGCTTTCCAGGCAAATGCATGTATGATCAACACTCTTCTGGTATACACAGAATATAAATGTGTATAGAAATACACGTAGAAATAAATGTATACGTGCAAGGTTTTTCAGTTAATAAGCTCTTAATGCCATTATTGTAAAGGACAAGAATGCAAAGTGCTTGTCTTCTGCATACAAAATTTCAGCTACTCAGGATATGCTGATAGGAATCCTGAACTGTGCTAGTTAAATCATGGATTATGCTCCATAAAGCTTTCCAAAGGTAACTGGAAGACATCTTGTAGAGTATATGTTGTATATACCAATCAGGGGAGCAGGTTACAAGCTGCAGGCAATTTTCACCTCTGTTTTGGTTGTCCTGAAAATAACAGTAATAATTATTACAGGGGAAGAAGAAGATGAGAGACAAAAACCACACTCTGCCACGTAAGTACTTCAACACATAAAACAGGTTACTAGAAATTAATTTCCTATTTCTGCTTGGGTAGAGTTTGAAAATCAGGACTTATTAATTTGCAGTTATAAAGTCAAGCTATTTTACAAATGTACTTCAAGTGAACTGATATCAGCTTTGCCTGCTACACACCTAAAATTCTAAATTAACTGACCAGGATAAATACTTACTGGCACCACTGCAAGTCAGGCCCTCCTTAGTTTGCCATGTTTGTAACTTCTTTTATGCAGATTAACCAAAGAGCTAACCATTGAGAAATTTATTTCCCACTTGGCTTGACCTTGCTGTGGGATGGTAGTGATCCTTTCAAATGTTAATTACTAATAGTTTAGTTTGTATGTGTGAGGTTCTGCAGGTTTTATACTACTTATCATTTACCAAGTAGTTATTGGCTTATTCCAAATTAATTTGAGTTACTCAGAAAAATAAAGGAAAGATGTCAAGAGTACCAAGTTATTATAGGCTGAACCCCGATCAAATATAATTTCCAGTGTATGAAAAATATATATTTTGACTAAAACTGTATTTATCAACCATGTAGAAAAATTTCAGCTACACTTTTTTTATTTTTTATGGCAAGTTAGGCCTACTCTAATTTTCATGCATGAATTTGTCTACCTGGAGTGATAATGGTAGTCTTGCAACCAGGCAAAGCTGAATTAGGTTCTGGATATAACTTTGAATAATTTTTTATTAATATATAATTATAAAACTCCTGATTTTAGGAACTGTGCCATAAAAACTGCTCTGCCGTGCAAAGGCTGATACATATTCCATGTTTATATAACAAAAAGTATGTCTCAGTACATGTTGCTAAATAGTGATAAAGTGATTCCTTAGTCAGTGTTATTTATTAAGCAGGGTTTCCTGTATCTGTTATCCCAGATGAACATGAAAACAGCTTTCTCAGTCTAAATCTTGACTAAAAAACCCCACCCAAACAACAAAAACCACAACAATGTCTGCTATCCAATCCCTTTCCACATGTTTTACATCTGGTACTGATTAGTATCCATGGGTATTACTGTAGCATAAAATAATAATGTATCAGCTTTCTTTTTATGACATATGTATATCCTTTTCCTCACTTTTCTGGTAATGTTGCTAAGGACTGCAGTATCCTTAAAAAGTCTTAAAAATTTGCATAAACCTTTTAAAGATTTCAGTTTTCTTCCTCTTGGCCTGTTTTTCCACTGTCATTATTCGATCACTACATTTGACTACATTTGCATTTCAAATTAATTTAGCAACCATTTGCAACACTTTGATGGTAATTGAGCATCCAGTACTCCTATAATAGTGTTGGACCCTTTAACTACAAAGACCCTAAGTACTATGGAGCTTTAAAACCATCACAGAAAATGAATATTTTGAATACACAGGCAAAATTAATATTTTGAATACACCTTGAACAATGAAGGTAACCATAATACCACCATTCTTGGGTACCCAGATATTTAGGTAATTGAAGTTATTTCTCAGAATTTTTTGGTGACAGGCTAGATTGTTCGTAGTAGAAATTTAACACATTTTACATGTGGAAGGCTTATTAAAATTTTGAATTATAATTTTCAGTAAAGTTGCAGAAATTTTTTTCCGAATGAGCAGATTTATGCCAGACTGAGAACCTAGCACAGTTGTAAAGCATAACAGGACAAGAGACATCAGATTTTTAATATTTACTAAATGCAGTGAGAAATAATGAAGGCTATTACAAATAATTGACGTTTTAATATTTTCTCCTGAGTTTACACAAGGATTTCTGAGGTAGTACATTAGGAAAATAATAAAAAGAAGAAAAGTAGATTTTTAAACTCACCTCAGAATGATGTGGCAGCCATTGTATATCTGTTACTGGTTTTTTGTGACTATACTCTCTGGAAGAGACTGCACAGTATTTCACTAGAGGTGGCTCTGTGCTACTCTGCTGGACTTGCATAGGTGATGGCTAGAAATGTTTTAAAAAGAGAAATGTTTTAAAACAGAAAAACATTACTTTGCCTTCTGTTAATGCTGCTTCACGTATTTCAGATCAGTTTATAGAATTTCAAGGGGTCTAATACCTTCCTCTAGGGAAAAAAAAAAAAAAAAGGAAAGTATCAAAACAGGCCTTGGATATGAAGCTCCAAAAACAATTCCAGCATACCTCCACGGGCACGCACACATTCACTTATTAGTTTCTCCTCTGCTCTTAGGTCTCTCTTCTGATTATCCTCTTTATTGTCTTCTTCCACTGAAATCTTGTTCTCTTCCAAGCTACCTTTTCTCTACCCATAAACATTTAAAATACTTTTCAATATTGCATTCAGTAACAATATCTCTGTATTTGATAGGCTTTGTAAGGCAAGAGCAGAGAGTATGTTGGTGCCCATTAGAGAATAGAAGCCTAAGTCACACAAAATGCAGTAAAGCTATTAAGCTGTACTAATCAGATAGAAATTATATTGTGATAATGGTTTTATTTCATGAACTCATCAGATTTCTTATCTTTTCTAGTCTCTCATTGCAAAGATTATCTACTCCTCTCTTTTGAATCAGGATACCTTCACCCATTTTTCCTTCACTGCAATATATTTACAATGGAAGCATTTACCATATTAATAGCTGCTATCTCAATTTCATAGAATCATAGAATGTTAAAGGGTTGGAATGGGCCTATAGATCATCTAGTGCCAGCACCCCTTGCTATGGGCAGGGACATCTCCCACTAGACCAGTTTGCTCAAGCCTTATCCAACCTGGCTTTGAACACTGCCAGGGCTGGGGCATCCGCAATGTCCCTGGACAACCTGTTCCAGTGTCTCACTACCCTTACAGTAAAAAATTTCTTCCTAATATCTAACCTAAATTTCCCCTCTTTCAGTTTGTGCCCATTACTCCTTGTCCCATCACAGAGTCCCTCTCCAGCTTTCCTGTAGGCCCCCTGTGGATACTGGAAGGTTGCTTTTTCTTCTCCAGGCTGAACAGCCCCAACTTTCTCAGCCTGTCTTTATAGGGCAAGTGCTTCAGTCCTCTTATCAACTTCATGGCCCTTCTTTGGACTTGCTCCAACAGCTCCATGTCCTTCTTATGTTGGGCACACTAGAGCTGGATGCAGTACTCTGGGTGGAGTCTCACAAGAGCAGAGTAGAGGAGGAGAATCACCTCCTTCAAGCTGCTGGCCACACACCTTTTGATGCAGCCCAGGATCCCGTTGGCTTTCTGGGCTCTGAGCACACACTGCCGGCTCATGTTGAGTTTTTAATCAACCATCATGCCTAAATCCTTCTCTGCAGGGCTGCTCTCAGGTATTTCTCTGCCCATCCTGTAGGTTTGTCTGGGGTTGCCACAACCCAGGTGTAGGACCTTGCACTTCACTTTGTTGAACTACATGAGGTTTGGATCAGTCCACCTGTCAAGGTCCCTCTGGATGTCCCACCCTTTCCCTCCAGCATATTGACTGCTCCACACAAGTTGGCGTCATCAGCAGCAAACTTGTCGAGGGTGCCCTCGATCCCACTGTCCATGTCCCTGAGAAAGATGTTGAACAGGATTGGCCCCAGTACTGACCCCTGAGGGACACCACTCCTCACTGATCTCCATGTGGACAAGGGGCTGTTGACCACAACTCTGCATGTGGCCATCCAGTCAGTTCTTTATCCACCAAATGGTCCATCTACCAAATTCATCTCTTCAATTTAGAGACAAGATGTCGTGAGGGTCAGTGTCAAATGCTTTGCATTAAGTCCAAGTAGATGATGTCAGTTCCTCTGCCCCTGTCCACCAATGCTGTAGCCCCATTATAGAAGATCACCAAATTTGTTAGGCATAATTTTCCCTTTGTAAAGCCATGTTGGCTGTTACCAATCATTTCTTTGTTTTCCATGTGCCTTAGTATACTTTCCAGGAGAATCTGCCCCGCGATCTTGCCTGACGCAGAGGTGAGACTGACTGGTCTGCAGTACCCCGGGTCTTCTGCTTTACCCTTTTTTAAAATGGTGGTTATATTTCCCTTTTTCCAGTCATCAGGGGCTTCACCTGACAGCCATAATTTTTCAAAAGTGATGGATAGTGGCTTAGCAATTTCATCTGCCAGCTTCCTGAGGACCCACAGATGAATCTCCTCAGGTCCCTATAAAGCACAATCCAACCATCACCCCTGGACTTACCTTAGTTGCCACTTCTGCCGCTGCTGTCGCCTCACTGTCTGAGTCGACGACTTCATCAGCAACAGGTTTTTCAATTTGCAGTTTCTCTCCATATTGAGAAATATCCCACAGTACAACCTACAACGAGAAATGAGTATAATACAAATTATTTCATCCTGTATATTAATACTAATTTTTTTCCAAATCATGGAGGTTCAGGGAAAAATAAGAAATTCTCTCTTTGCGCTAGAATTTATAAAGTCTTTAAAATATTTTCTCTTTAGTCTGATGCAATCAATTGAAAGGCTATACTTGTCTCAAAAAAAAAGTCTTTACAACTTGACCTATTTATCAGTACTACAAAGAAGCATCATACAATAATGGTTTAGCTATGGAATAACCAGGCATAGCTTCAGTCCAGGATAAGAGAGCTTCTAAGAGTCTGCGACATGTCTTCTGTCCCTATATATTACTATAGATGTTGAGTACATCACTTCACCCTTATTTTCATCCTGTAAGAAAATACAGAAATATCCAATTTTATTTTTAAACAGTGAATTAACACCTGTCCATTGATGCAGCCACCAGCAACGATATTTGGATCACTTGGACTGAACTGGAAGCAGTAAATGTCTTCAAGACACTCCAATATTAACTAGAAAGAAGAAAAACAAGGTAGTTGAGAAATACAGTCACACCCGTTTGTTTTTCTCTTGTTATTTAAACACTTGGTATATTTAAAAGTCTTGGTTAAATACCTGGGGGTGAATAGGGTCAGAAAAACTCCAAAAAAGTATTACTGATCGGTGCAGCCGTGATTTTTTAGAAAGTTTAATTTGCTCTTCATAAGAAAGCTGCTCTCTTGCTGACACTGCTATAATCCCTGAATGAGAAAAAAAATTAATTTTCTCAAAAGACACAATTCAAGTTTCAACACACTGTTAATTATTCTGAGTGACTTATATTTATACCTTCTGAATATAGTGCAAAAAAAAAGCAAAATAATAACCCCAAACCAAAACAAACCAACCATGTTTTTTTTTTCTTTCAGATCAGCTTTGAAGAAACTATTTTTGTTACTTAGGACGAAGTTATTTAACAATGAGTCATAGAACCTAAGTATCAAGATAAAATTCAGCTTTTTTTGTTGCTGCTCCTCAGTAGTGTAATACTGCACCTGAAATGATGTGACAGGCATATAGTCCTGGCCACCCATCCTGAAACCAAATCTTTTGTAGCCCAGTTAATTTTCTACACAGGCTTCAGTGTTGGCTAGTAGTGCAGCGGGGGCATTTACATAGAACTTAAGTGGGGCTTTAAGTCTGGCTGTGTAGAACAATAATCCACAGCAGGGGGCAGGAGTTGACATTTAATATGTCTTGTGATGCTCCCTGGCACTCATCAGAGCCATGTCCCATCGTGGCTGTAACACTCCTCACAACTGTTAAGGGTGCTACAAGAGCCAGCCTTGGGGAGAAGGACAGTGGTATGCAGAGCCATCTGAAGCACCTGGCACAGTTGCAGCCCTGCTTGAGTGAGCCTCATAAGGGAGAAATTTCTCTTTCCTATGATCTCCACTCATACATTAGTGTGAAGGACTTTGCATGGCCTATCTCCTGCCTGAATTCTGCAAAGAATTTGTCTCTTATTTTTCATCTCAAATCAGCAATTCTGACACGTATACTAAATTAGTTTTGATTTGGTTTTAAATTTGAAAGCTGATTAATTTTATGAAAGATGCATATTTTTTAGCTCTCATATAATACCCATCACTGAAGACTCAAATGAGCATTGTAACTGCTTTACCAGAAGCCATCGGATGCCAGCAAACGCAGCTAATGGTTCTGTCCTTGAGGTATTGCAGGTTGGTAAATGATTGGTGTGCTTTAAGGTAAACATCTGGCTTGCCATCAGAACTGCTTTTGTCTTCTGCTAAGGCCTTCCAGTCATCAAAAAAAGCATTCATAATTTCATTTTGCTGCAATGCAATTTCCACTCTGTTTTGTGGAAAGAACAGTTAACACTTCAATAATCCAGATGTGCCTACTCGGTAATAGAATCACAAAAATTTCTGTAAAGAGGCAGCTTTTGTTTTACACAAAATTGTGACCACAGTAGTTAAAAACTTAATTCCTCAGTGATGCATCGCTGCAAGGAAACCCTCTTAGGTTTAAATAGAAATAGCCATTGTACCAAGACTTTAACTCTAGTTCTGTGTGCACCAAGTACAGCCCAATCCTTGTGCAAAAAGTGTAAGTGGGACTTGCCCCATGACTGAGGACACAGTCATGGGTAGGACTGCACCTTTGCTCACTGCATAACCCTCTGCTTGAGTGAGCAGTGTTTGAAAGATCAGCTTTGCAGTTTATTTGAAAAGATGTATCACTATTAACTTTAGCAGTTTAATATCTATTTAAAACAATAATTCATATTTATATGGCATAGACTTTATGTAATTTTTAACTATTATTATTAATTACTTCATAGTTAATTAAAATTAATTAATTATTAAATTAATATGTTAGTATTGCAATAATAAACAAGGGGAAAAAGTGTATAGAAACAAAAAGTAAAATTGGTATTTGACTGGACCAATGATCCACTCAGACAAGAGTACTTGCTTGTATTTTGTATTATTTCAGGTAGCCTTTAAGGGTATTGCTGCAGTAATTTTACCTTAAGTGTACTGATGTAAGAAATTCTTTCAGCCTCTCAGATGACAGACTCTCTGCTTTCTCTTCCTCTGAGAACTGCCTAGGACAATACTGCGTGGCTGCATTTTTTGGATAGGTCCTAACCAGTTGGAATAAATTTGAATGTAAGAACAGAAACCATTTCAGAGACAGAAACCCATGTAGTGTATGAAATTAAAAACTAAATGTATTATTTTTTTCTAGAAACTCTTTGGAAAAGAGTGGAAGAAGGAAGATGCAAACAGAGCATCCCATTTTGTTCTATTAATTAATCAGTTTGCAACTAACTCCAGAATTTTAGTTAGGAAACAGTGCATAGCTTAATAAATAAACTTGTAAATATTTTCTCATACTTACCATTTTGTCTGAGTACTAGCTTCTCTTACTTTTGGAACTATTTGCACCCCCACATCTTTTTCAAGCATTTTAATACTGAAAGTTTTGTCTTCATAAGACGTGCATTCAACGTAACTGTCTGTTTCATGTGAAGCGTTCTTATCAGTAAATGCAATTGGTGCACCAAACTTCCTGCGTACTCGAGAAATCTTGAATTTAATCTGGAAAAGATGTATTTCCATGGTTAGTAGAACAGAATGTTTTTGTAAAAACATTCTGTAAAATGGCAGCATTCATATCATCATAGAATTAGTTCTGTTGATGATTTCTGTGCTGAGTTAACTTATATTTCTGCATTTTGAAATTCTGAAGTGCTCTTAGAAATAACCTACATATGTAATAGAACACAGGTTTGTATTTCTAAAACAAGAAGTTGCTGTAACATTTTTGGATAACTGCTAGTAGAATAAGAGAAATACATTTTCTAATTCATGTAATATCAAAATCTCACGTTTAATTAAAGGATTAATTTGCAGAAAGCCTTATGTAATACTAAATTAGGCTTCCAAGACCTAACTTCTCTGCCCTTCCCTCTTAGTGGAACTCTCAGTTTGGGTGAGGTATTTCAGCTTTCCTTGCACTACCTAGGGAGAGAAAAGTACTCTGAAGAAGATTCACAAAAATTTGAGTGAGGAATTTCCTTATAGTGAGAACTAGGAAGAAGGGATGCGGCTTGACTTCCACCCACAAAGAGAAGTAGGCACTTGATTTCAGGCAGTAGAAAGGTATTGCTTTGTCTTGGATTCACAGCACTTTCAAGTGGACCTTGCTAGCAATGTAGAATATAGAACACTTGGACTGTCAATGTGTTAAATTTGGTGACTGTGAATTAGCTTTAGAACAATCAGACATCTTTTTAAGTATAATCAAGGTGTCCAGTTTCTGAAAACTATCAAAACTTAGCCAGTCTCTCCTGAGCAGGGATTTAGGTATTGAGTAAAAATCACTGATGGACAGTTAGATGCTTACAGATGACAAGCACATCACAAGTTAGGTGAAAGCTGTGAGCGGATCTACTTTTTGGACATATAATTTTCTCAGTATAATCTGTAGGTGTAATTAATCAAATATGTCCTTCTGTAAAGTCAGCTTGTAATACTTGTAGTCAGTAACACTTAAAAGTGTTGCATGCTATTAAATGCCATCCATGGAATGAAACAGAGTTCACTGAGCTTCAAGGATACAGAGCAGTAACTCAATTTGTAATCTGACCACACTGTAAATTAAACAAAAAGCAGCAGAGGTGCCAATGACCAAAGAGGATAAGGACCTTTGAACTTATACCTTAAAAAGTAGTTATGTTCAATGCAGTCTCACATGCCTTAGTTGTAGGACAGAGTCTAAAAAGAAAGTTTCTACAGCACTTTCAGTTTTTGTTAAAAGTGAAACTATTTCTCTATTTCTCTCTCTTTGTTGGTTTTCTTGAAAGACCTCAAGCAAAACTAGGATCGCAACTTCCAGCTTCCTGACTTTTTGTTTTTAAGGAACTTAAAATACATTTGGGGGTTTTATATTTATTTGATTGACTAACATCTCTTAACTCTGACCTTTGTAACATTGTCTTTAACAGATTCTTCTTCAACTTCCTTTTCGCTGCCAAGAGAAACCCAGGGTCTGGGGACAAGAGGCTTAAAAGGATCCAGAACTTCCTCTCCATCTTCTTCTTTTTCTTCTTCTGCAGTTTCTGGAGGCTGTGACATCAAATAGTGAGAAATGTTACTTTTCCAAAAATTTATTACTGAAATGTAAGTATGAACTAGAAACCCAGTTTTCAGTCTTCATTCACACATTCTTTACTTTTGTCTCAGTGCAGTGAGTCTGGCTATACTGTGCCCCTGGGCAGGGCTGGATTAGGTCCCATTCATTTGTGCATTAGAATTTTCCAATAAATGTTACATGTTTAATATTTAACTACCAAACAAAGACTCTTGTCTTGAAAGCAAAACACTTTTATATAAAAAGAATTTATACTGATTTTCTGCTGGAACTGCAGTTTAATTTTCCTCATTGCTACTTCTCCCGATTTCCTGATGCCGGATGACAAACTCATGTTGAAAAATTATATAATCTTCCTATAAACCTTCTCCTATAGTGCACAAGGGAAATGTTCTATGTATCTAGGGCTATTTAGAAATCAAGAACATTTTAATGTATGATTTGAAGACTATATCCCTCCATATTGTGAAAAATAAGTATAATATTTATTTGAAGATAATATATTGTCCTTTATGTCTGAGAAATCTGAGTCTTGGCAAAGAAAATTAATACTTAAGATACAAATGTAGCAATGGGGGTAATACTGGCCATCTGAAGTAAAATACAAAAATTTAATTCAGCCCTTCTCAGTATAAAAGATATTTTTACAGTAATACACATATTTTTCGGTGCTCAGATTACCCATTAGAGAAACATCAGATGCTTATGATTACAATATCATTCCTGAAGTATATGTTTGAGACTAGATTCTGAAATATTCATAGATAGAACAATGCTGTGGTATACTTGGATTTTACCTTTACAAGGTTTTCCTTGGCTTCCTCAGAAGCAACCACGTAAAAGTTTTGTCCGTACTGGAACTTTGCATCAAAAACTACCAAAAGTTCTTCCCCTGGATATTCCTATTTTAATTAAAACAATTAGTGGAAAACTGAAAACAAATAACATTCAAAACAAACATGAAGCTGTGACTGGAACAGCTACCACTAGTGTTAATTTAGTATCTTAGGTTAATTTTGTGGTCTTAACAGTGAATTTCATGTGCTAATTGAAAAGAACAGATGGATTTTATTTTGTAATAAAAATAACTCTGGGACAAAACTAATCTTTCATACAGAGCATTAAACAGAAAAGACTGTTTTAATGATTCTCAATAAATAGGCCATGAATTAGGGGAAGCCAAGTAGGTGAAGCTCTGCCAGTTCACAGAATCAAAACTAATAGTATTTATGTTACTTTTAGCATATTTTCAATCTAAAGTTAGCAAAAAATAAGTTCATGGAGAGCCATGAGAAACTTTGAGTTGACAGTGGTCCATGACCTATAGCATTCAGATGTTACAGCATTAGTGTATTTACACAGAGTCAAACAAGGGCAGACCTTTTCCCTTGAAGAATATACACTCTGAGAGCATGAAGTCTTCAAGTGAGAATGAAATAAGCTACATACTAGGACAACTTTTCTGACAGGGTAGAAATCAGAAATGTTAGCTCTTGTTTCCAGGTCCTGAACGATATCTTCTTTTTTAATAATTTTGAAACAATTTTCTTCTGTGACATCTTCATCAACTCGGCAATTAAAAATTTCTTGGGTCTTTGTAGTCAAAACTAAAGGAAAGATTTCTGGGTGGCCTATGAAAGAAAGCAAAATTGCTTGATAAACAGTTTAGAGTGTTGTTTAAGCACACACATATACTTCGATAAGTCTGTGTCTTTACTGTTTATAGCAGAATGCCTTTGAATCACTCAGCTTCATTCTCAGTATTTTGGAAGGCAGAATACAAATTATGTTACATTTTATTAATCTTTTAAAATACACAACGTTTCATACTTAATGAATATGATTTTCCTGGTATGAATTTTTTGGGTTTTTTTCTTCTTGATCAACAGGTGATCAAGAACTTTAGTGAAAAGTCATTAATGGACTGGGTTTAATACATTAAGGACACGAATGCATGGCTCTGATTTACGAAAATCCTTGGATAGATATAATGCAGTCCTTCCCTGCAATGCAGTCCCACATTAAGCTAATGTTTAATCTAGATGAGGCTTCTATACTCTCCCAAATAAGGATGCTTTTCTGATTTTGGACTTTCATCTTGTTCTCATTGAGTTCAGAGAGCACTAGAGTCTATTTCTAGCAAAGCAAGCGAGACTAAAACAAGTTCACTAAGATTAAAGCCAGATATTTATTTTCAGCTTTGTTGGAAAACAGGAAGCTCTTGTTTTCCACACACATGACCTCTGTTAGGTTCATTCATATTAATTCAGAACAAGATATTTTTTATCCTAACTCTGGCACTGATATCTTCATTGGTTGTAGTGAAGCTGGATACAGTTAGCTAACCTGTCAACTGTGCTTTGCAAACACTCATCTGAAGATAATATACAGTGCTTCCTGTTAAGTGTGTGTCAGCTGTGTGTACGTAAGGTAATGTATGTAATACTGGTCTTTCTCATGTTACATGTTCTGTATTCCAGCTGACATTACAGCTGTAGTCAGGATCACTCTATTCCCAGCTAGTTGAATCCTGCTGCCAGGAGACTCCTCCTTTGCAGTACTGCCCTGCTGGCGGACCCATGCGTCGCGTCTCAGCTGCCGCTGTAAGAGCTTTCTTCATGAGGGCCGCTGTACTTCTGCCTGACAAGGCCAGCAGAGGGTCATCTTTTTGGTGAACTGGAAACTGTAAAGGACTTAGGGACATGTATACTATGTACTGTTTATATGTGCTGAAATGGGCTGGCTCTTGTGACAATAGCTGATACTTTCTATCAGCTTTGTTTCATTCTTTTTTCCTAGTTTAGTCACTTAGTATTTTATCTTAATTCCCAGCACCTCTAGTGTTTTTCCTCTGTGTATGACTTAAAGAGAAGTTCATATACCTAAATGATGATTATGACCAGCTGTGTCAGCGTGTTTTGAGAAGTCATCTCTAACCTAAGCCAACAAAGACTGACAAAATGATAAATCCTCCTTAATCTCTGTTATTTGGGGAGCTAAATCTCTGCACAATACTATCTCATAATGCATAATGCTGGATGAATCTGACATTTATCCTTTAAAATCTTTCAATGCTGCTACTCCACTGCATCTGCTCTGCTCTGGTCATCACTAAAATTAATTACATGCATGATGTTTCTGGTACATGGCTACACTATGCCAAGTATGGATTACTTAGTGTTCACTAGTCATTTTGTAGCACATACAATCTGTTTGTAGCATGCACAGTCCATTTGTTCACTTTCCTCACAAGCTGTAATCAATATTCCATGTCTTTCCTTTTTGATATCTTGGAGAGTTCCAGGATTTCTGTGTGGGTGCTTCCAGAAAATACAAAATCATAAGGATGTTGATTGGGAAAGACCTTGAAGTCATCTGGTCCAAACTCACTGTTGCTTATACCAGACCTCAAAAATCCTACCCAGAAGTAATGGTTGTTTATTCAAGAAGCTTGTATGATGTTAGTTTTTTTTTTAAATGCTGAATTGTCTATACAGCCTTGTACACAAATGCTAGTGCTAAAAAAAATATTTTTAAGGAGATGTAGGTTTCAGTGTCAAATGAAACAATACAAGAATGCTTAAAGTTGAGTAAAAATAGAACAGACATCACTACAAGAGGAAACAGACTAAAACAGATAGTCTATTTTTTCCAGTGCTCTATTGCTGTAAGTCCAAGTTAAAACAAAAATAAAATATGTACACCTTTTAGTCCAAGGAACTAAAATTCTATATTACAGAATATGATTTTTAACAGAATCTGTAATATAAGGAGCTGATACTGGAATTCTTATTATTGTAAACATTTTTATTGAATACTCCTTTCCAGTAAAAGGTGTGTAATATCTGATCATAGGCTTCACATTGTTTTTCTAATAGTAAATTGTACTTGTATAATTTGTAAGTCAGCAGTTCTTAGTGCTATGAGAACTTCACAAAGAACCAAGAAACTCTAAGGAGAAGCAAAGAACACTTACAGGTCTTATGCTAAGAAGATACCATGCATGCAGTTTAAATCCTGCACAGACACTGTCTGCTTACACTAGTGTTATTGTCCTGCTTTAGCACCACGTTTCTAGCAGTAGTTCAGCTATTAGAGCTCTAACCTTATTTGCCAGTAGGTGGAGGTACAATTCTGTCTTACTGACTAAGTATCTCCTGGAACACTGAAAGTACATTTTTATAAAGGAACACTTAAATCATCTGAGGGATAGCTTTCTGTGCATTTTTATTAACTGCAGCTTAGCCATTTCAGTGATGTTAATCAGAGTGCAATTTTCACTTCCACCCATGTGTTCAGAGGATTACGTAAGAAAACAAGTTATTTACAATTTACAAGTTATTTACACTAGTTTGTGTATTCCTTGTTTGCCACATAGTTTTAGCTTTTAACAATAAAAGCTCTACTGTACAGGCCAATTAATAAGACAGCCCTTCGGGCTGTTCCTGTAAACCATAGATAAATTTTAGATTGACATCGATTTAAGTTATATCTGAGGAAAAATTGCACAAATTAGGTCAGAAGTAAAATCCAACCAGAAATATGAAAAATAAAAACCCACTGAAAATAATTTGATGTCTAAGAAAAAAGAATATATTTACATTCAAATAATTACATATTTTTAGCTCTTAACTATGGCTATGCTTAAAACGGAACTTTTCTTGCACATAAGCCAAAACAAATGCTTGATATCTTCTGACTTTTAAGTGGTGAATTTTTTCCCCTGCAAAACAAATGATGCTAATCAATGTCTATTGGCACCTATGATAAAAAAACACAAGTGATATATTAAAATCATCTTCTCACCAAATTTAATAATGATTTGACAAAGATCAAAGATTAAAAAATTATAAACATATTTCATGTTTTTCTTTCAATTGCTTGACTATTACTAAATGCAAAGATTTTGCACCCTGTAACTTTCTTGTGATCCCAACTCCTCTCAACCCAAGATAAAAACCTCCTCTACAAACCCATATCTGTTTCCTATTCAGAGAGCCACTATAATCACTACTGCAATAGCTGTGTTTCTTCATAGTTTGTAATTTTTCTCATTCTTAAAAAAACCCAAAACTTTCCTTATTATTCCCTGGCATTAGTAACACTGAAGCTTCAAAATGCCTTGAGTATTCCAGAACTACTACTTTAATTCACAGTCATCATAGCACTTACCTATACTGGCCATAGAAAGATCAGCTTCATCTTTTTCATCTGAAATATAATGACATGGTGTTATCAGTAATGTTCTGTATTGTTGGTTACAAAATTATAACCAGTAATTGTAGCTCTCTTGGTTATTTATAAAAAACAGCATATTCTAATTTTTTTTTTTAATGCATGGGGCCAAAATAATTAAAGTAGCTTTCATGGGAGACCAGATTGCTGCTTGTTCCATTACTGCTGTACTTTACATACCAAGCTGTTTTCCTTTTCCTTTTGAGGATTCCTTAGCTTTGTTTCCACCTTTCTGTTTCTTTGCCGAGGTTTTTGGACCTTTGCTGGATGCGAGATTTTCTGACATTTTTCCAGATTTCTCTGGAGAAAGATACATATCATCAATAATTTGAAATAGACAATAGAATACACCTTGTATGAGTGAACATTTGGTTCATGATTTTATGTAGCTTATCATTATAGTAATATTTTCATATGCAGCTAAAGGTATGTTTCATAATTTTAAATCATAAGGTGTATTTTTATCTAATAGATGGAAAGAGTTCATCTGTCCAGGTTAAATGAGGAGAGGGGTTTCCCTTACAGAAAGCTAAGAACCTGAGCTACAGTGGGAAAAGCGTGGGTGAAAATTTACCAGTTACAAATGTTTGTCTCAATGTCCTTAAGTGTAAATCATTACTCAGCTGCACAAAGCATTTCTATTTCCAGTTTATTTTTCAGTGTAGGTCTGTGGAGGACAAACTCAGAAAGATGTATGCATAATTACATGTAGCAACCACACAACTGGAGACGATACTGCATAGCAGGCTACTCTTGTTTCATTTACTCTCCTTCTTCTCAGTATCTAGAAAAAGGATTAGAACAGTCGTGCAGGAAAGGCTCAGTTCCATGGCAAGAAGGAAATGCAGTTCAGCCTGCCCGCTGTACAGACCGGACAGCACCATCATGTGGGAGATGCTCACATAGCAGCTGACAGAACAGCTAAATCGGGATGGCCCAAATTCTCTTAGAGGTATTGAAAATTGTTGGATGATATTACTGAACAGCCAAAGGTGTTCAGCTGGGATGAGGACAACGGGGCTCTCACTTTGTGTCCTGCCTCTTCCATGTTCACACTTTTTAAACCTGTAAACTGAGTGGGAGAGGAAGAATTTTTTAAATGTCTACAAAGCACCTACAGTATTTGGATGCTATTACAATTTTAACACTAACAAGAGGAAAGTAGATGTGCTTACAGGACAGAAAGAGACAGCACCTTCAAGAACGCTGGATGATATAACTACTTCTGATGATCTCTTGCAGGAGCTACAGCCTGTCTGCCCATGCACGAGAACAGCACAATTACTTCAAGACACTAAAGGTGAAAATGTGAGTTTATAAAATAAATGTTCTGTCTTGACAGTTTCATTATGAATAACCTAAAATAGTGTAAGTGCTAAAACAAACACGCCATGGTCTGTGCATTCTCGATTTCAGTGGCATACCCTGGCTGAGAAACAGTGTTTCACTCTTTTGTAACAAAATTCTCGAATACTCCAGAAGCGAGCAGTATAATTTTAGCTTCCAATGTGAATTTTAGTTTGGGGATGGCCATTAATAGCAAGATGTAGGCCTTGGATTATAGCCTAGTTGTATAGCCTGGGTTTGGGATAAATGTTAACCTCCCATGAATTCAAGGCAAATTTTGCTGTTTGATGGGAGTAGAGTCTGACATTTGTGTTATAGTTAGGCATTTTTCTTTTTCACTCCAATCAAAAAAGAAAAATGTACTCTATAAATCCTCAGACTCTTTTCTGTATCATACTGGATCTTGCAGATCACAGGTGACAAGCTTCATCCATGGTATGTTAGTGCATTTCTCTGTTATTTAATCTCTCTTGATTATGGCAAATGCAGCTCCCTTCATTAATCTGTTTGAAGAGCTGTAGCAATTTTATCTTCTGCTTCTTCCAAAAATCGTGACCCATTTTATAAATGAACTCTGTCACTACTCTAATTTGAAATCAATCTTTATGCCTCTGTGTAAGAGAAGCCCTTCAGAACAGGAGGAGATGACAGCTGTTTTAGAAATTAGTTGAAGGACAATATGAACCTTCTCATATATGTTCCGGTCACAATTTCTTACTTCACCATTTCATAATTATCTACTGCTACAAAGCTGGTTTGGAAATTTTGAGTGAGTTCCTCTGAGTATCCTAAACCCTAAGTCATATGAATGGAGGAAACACTGAGAAGGCTGAGATAAGTCACATGCCTATGTTTAGCAAAACAACTTGCAAGTAAAAACATCCCTTTTCCTTTGACTGACTTCAAGTATATTTTACTTATAAAAACAGTTAAAACTTTTGAAAATTGTCTCCTAGGAATCAGTTCTCCTCCTTCATTGGAAGAATGAGGTATAGAGGTACACACAGCACTGTAGATAAGGGCAGTGCTGGCGAAGCTGGTGTCAGTGACTGGTGTGTGTATTTGCATATGTTAATATGAAAAGTACCCCTGTTTAAGGATTGTAAACGAATACATCAATCAATGGGGCTGTTTGTAGTTTCCTCTGGGATGCACAGGACCTCCCCAGCTGGAAAGCAGATAGAAAAGTACAAAAGCAATTATCTCCTTTTACAATATCCCTAATACCATATCGCCTCTGCCCATTTGCCATCCTGTGGGCACATGATTGTCAGTGGTTAGGAAACATGTAAGGCCTCCAGAGAAAGCAAAGGCAGAGCTTCTAGAAACTTCTCTGGAAGCATAATGAGGCCCACAGCCATTTATTAAGTATATATGCAAAGCAGTTTTTTTACGCAGGAATATGGTAACCCCCAGGTGCTCCCTTCAGGAAACCAACACACACTGAGAACTTTAAAATGGGTACTGAAGAGCAGCCTTTTACACCCCTCCTCTTCCAGGGAAGAAATAAAGGAACAAAAGTTCTAATGCGTAAGTTAAACGTTAGTATTTTCAGAAGTTACCTCTTATTTCAGGGGTTTGGTTTTTTCACTAAGTTTTTGCACAGAGTACCAAATACTATCAACATAGGCATGAAAAAAAATCAGGGTCTATATTAGTGGACTGTCTGAAAATATGACCAAGAAATTAATTCTTTAATCTATGATTATTTCGTATCCTCTAAGGGATATTTCTATATTGCTTATTTAGAAAGGACTCTAATACATGTACTTGTTCAGAAACATGCAAATATATTATGTATTTCCATTATGCTTATGTAAATTCATGATTCTGTGATTGAGAAGAGGTTGGAAGCAACATTTAAATTAACATAATTTGAAAATTTTAAAAGTGCAAAATCAATTGCCATAAATATTGCCATATATTTTATTTTTAAAAAATAACTATATTAAGAATTCATTAAATATGTTCAGTCTAATTTTTCAGCAGTATTTCAGTGGAACACAGTGTTACATTATTTAATTGGTAAAACCTGAGTAAATATTTGGCAACTTTGTTTGACATTTTACAGACTAATTTATTTACAGTTGGCTGTAATATTTTGAACATTAGGCTTAAGAGAAAAAATAAGATCAGAGTGTTCTCCCAATCATTTAATGTACTGAAACATTTACAGTTATAAAACAAACCCATGAAGTTGCTAGGTACTGCAAAAGGGGAAAGTTAATTAGCTATTAGTACTACAAAAGATGCTGTCTGATTTGAGGACACAGAATGATTAATTAGTTGCCTAATTGGATGATTTAAGGTCAAGTTTGTGTGCATTTCTAATTTAGAGCTGTAATTTACTATAATTTGGAAGAATGAAATGCATGTCCACTTTACAAAAGCATGACAAGGAAATGATCAAAAACATGTGCTACTTGGTTTTTTTTATTGTTGTTGTGTCACTGCCAAACTAAAAATCACATTTCTGTGAGTAAACATTTAGGAACATTAAGATGTTAAAAATACCATCTTGAGAATTACTTTTTCTCTCCAGAAATTCAGATACAGTGTTCCCTTTAATTAAATTTATTCTACTTTGCTCTACACGAAGAGCAAATAATACAAATATCTAAAGTTTGCATTATTAATAATGCTTGTGCATATTTGAACACCACTTCATTGTATAAGTTGTAGAGAGTAAAGCTGAAGTTTTGGCAACTGCCAAATCATTTCAGTGTATAAATAGTTCTATTTAAATGTACCTGATTTCACACATAAAACTTCATTAAATTAGAATTACTTGAACCAGGTTATTTTGTTATTTGATAGAAACCCGTAGGTGTACAGTATCTGGGACGGTAAGTACAATACATGTAAAATTAGGCTAAGAATTAACGAGAAAGGCATAGAGAACAAAATGGAAAACTTCATGAGAACATTGACTGTGTTCCACTTCTTTTCCGTTCTTCCACTCAAAGAGAAAGACAATAGAGTTGGAAAAGGTATAACATGGATGATTGAAGATATAGAATATGTTTTGCACTAGGAATAAACCAGGATTCTTTTTAGCCTGAAGAGGATATGACAGAAGTCAGTGAAATCAAAAAAGACATGGAAAAAGAGACATGGAAAAAGAGACCAGGAGACGATTATTCTCGGTCTTTCCCAATACCAGATCTAGCTGACATCACATGAGCTAATTGAGGGACAGACTGGAAACAAACAAAAGGACTGCAGAAGTATTTCATTGCATAATAAGTGGTTGAATTATGGAATATACTGCCTGTGGACGGGACAGCTGCCAGAAGTACACAATATCAAAAAGTAACAGGGCAAACTGACAGATGAAGAACTGAGGGCTACTAAAAACAATGATAATACATCTGGGTATAGAAATGAAACCATAAATCCAACAAAAGAGGGTGGAAGTATGGCTTTACTGTAATCTTGACCAGACAGAACTTCTGGTATGAGCCAGTACAGCTGGTCTAAGTTATTAAAATTTTGTAACAATTTGGTGGGTACTTCAAAAGTTACCAAGTATGATGTTGAAGTTGCCATAACATGATCAAACATAACAAACGGTAGCATATGTTGCCTTGTCATGACTTGTCATGAACCAGAAACGTTATATTGTAAAGATTTGCACTAGATAAGACTTTATTAATACTTTTTTTTAAATAGAAAAGATAAGGAAAATAATAATCTTGTCTTCAAAATGTGAGAGTTGGGTCGCTTGAACAAGACCATGAGGGAGACGGGAACGGGGAGCGGATTTTCGGGGGGTTTGCAGCAGCACGGAGGGGTTGGGGGAGCGTTTGCAGCCCGAGTCTCCTCGCCAGCACCGCCCAGCCCCTGGCACAGCCAGCGCGGGGCCCTGCCCGCCCCAGCCCGGGCGCGGGGGAAGGCGCTGCCTCGGGCTCGCCGGGGGGAAAGAGACGGCGGAGGCGGCTCGGCCGCACGGAGCAGTCGCGGTTTGTTCCCTGCCGGCTGCTGCCCGTGTTCTCAAGCCGAGCATCTTTCACCCGCTTCCACCAGCGCTGCCGGGTGCCCGCAGTTCCCTTCGCTCCCTCCCTTCCCTACCTGCGCGGCCCCGGCTCGGCGCGTCCCTGGCGGCGGGCGGTTGTCATGGCGACGGGCCGGCCATGATTGACGGCTCGGGCAGGCAATCAGCGCCCTGCTCTCCCAGCCCGCCCCCCGCAGGCGGAGCCGCAGGGGCGTGGCGGACAAGAACTACCTGTCCCAGCATGCTGTGCGCGGGGGACGCGCCGGCGGTAGGGCTCTGGGGCGCGGGGCATGATGGGGGCTGTAGGCGACAGCCAGCGGCGGCAGCTCCCTCTGCAGCCAAGCCGCCCACGGACCCTCGCCCCAATTTCTCCTCGGCATTATCTCCGGGCAATGCTGGGGCCGTCTCCAGCTGGGATGTAGGGTTATGTGATTCGATGTGATTTGTTAATATGAAGATTTGCATTCTGCACCTTTTGTATTTTCGATACACAGGAATAACTTTGTTTGCTTTGCTGCAATGTAAAACATGGGAGCCCCCGAGTATCTTCCTCTCTGTGTGCAGCACCCAGTGCTGGTTTCTGATGCCACTCCGAGGTCCATCCACTCTTCTCATGGTTGGCAGGGTTCCTTGATGTCTTCTGTTTCAGTCTATACAGCCAGAAATTTTCCTCTGTTAAAATGCTTCTGTTCTCCCTGTTTTGGGCTTGGCCTTATTTTACCTCCTCTTTTAGTACAGGTGCCCACAGGGGTACAAGCGGCACGAATTAAGCAGCTGAAGACTGGACACCGTTATCCTCTTGTCAGGCAACAATGCCAGAGGGATCATTTCCACAGTGCAGTGGGACTGGCCCAGACCCAGGGCAGGAGACCGTTTTCTTTGAAGTCGAGTTAATAACTTTAATAGCTTAATTGTGTATAAGTGGAATGACTTAGGCATGTCAGCCATTCCACTCAGTTCACTGTACCACTAGCTGCCGTTCATAACTACGGTTCTGTGACCTGAAATGGTTTTTATTCGTTTATTTTGTTTTGCTTTGTTTTTTATGATGGGTGGGACACAGCTATTTATAACATAAACATTAACTTTATTTCCCCTGGTGCAGAAGCCTAGGTCAATAAATCTGGAGTCGGCACTACCATCCTACAGAGAAAGTGCGTGTTATAGCGCGGAGAGCCGCCCGTCACGTGCGGCAGGAGGGAGATGCGCAGCCCAAGGTGACAGACGCCGCGTGTGCCGGTGTGCACAGCACAGCACAGCCCCGCACAGCCCCGCACAGAGGCCGGGGCGGGCTGGCGGAGGCCGCGGCCCCTCCGCCCATCCAAGCGGAGCCCCGCCGGCCGGGAGGGTGCGGGCACCCGCCTGCGGACACCGCGCTCACGGTCCCAGCGCGGCGGCAGCACCCCCGGGGCCTGGGTAGCAGGTACGGCTGGAGCCTTGAACAGGGTGGGGCGTGAGGGGGTGCGCTCTGAGGCCTCAGCTTTTGGGTTTGGGGTGCCACGGTACGTGGGCGCCGAGCCCGGGAAGGGCAGAGGCTGCCGCCCTCCGACCTGGCCCGCCGTGGGGATGCGAGCGATGCCGGGGAGGCAGCGGCGGCTCCGCGTCCGTCCCCTGCGCCACCCGCAAGGCTGCGGCAGCCGGGCTGAGAGCGGTGTGCTGTGAGCCCCCTGCAGCGGCCGGGATGGGAGGGGAAGGGGAAGGTCCCGGCGCGGGCTGCCCTGACAGCCCCGGCTGTGACCACCCCGGCTGCGGAGCCCCTGGCGCGGGTTGTGGGAACACGGCCTGGGAGCTGTGCCTGTCTGGAACGGCGCCTCCACCACACTGTGAGGGCCAGAAGCGGGTTTAGTTTTTTCGAGTTTGGTTTTTGTTTGTTTGTTTGTTTGTTTGAAATCCAGCACAGCACTATTGCAGTATCAGAGTAGGGGTTAACTTTAGGAATGCTGGATCAGCTGTGAGAAAGATGAGTGGAATACAATACAGCATATTGTATTGTATCCCGCAGGACAATGAAGATCTGCTAAAACAGTAGCTGAACTTTTTTAAGCCACTGTATGGACCTATTCTTAGTGTTAAACTGCTGACTGAAAACTCCTCTTGCCTTCTCTGACAGCTGGAGAAATTGAAGGTCTTGAATCGTACTGGTCTGGTGTGTGCAGGGGCTGCTGGAGGTGACTGGATGTGACTGAGGCATTTTCAAAAATCAGCCTTGGCAAGGCTTTTTTGTTTGAGCATATAAAAACTATTCTTATGCAAATAAAAAACAATTTGTCTAATAAGGCACATCTTTAATTTATTCACAGCTTAGGCTGTCTCCTCTGTTTTTAGTGTCAACAATCTTTTATCTGAAATAAATATTCCTGGCTATCTCTTAGGCACTTTATAAAGCATTTATAAAGTGTTTGGGACTCGGTGAATTTAGTAACAGATCAAAATCTAAACATGTTGAATACTATAGAGAGTAATGTCTCAAACCATGTTTATAAAGTTCTCATCCGATCTTTCCCCCTCATACTCAACTAAAATGGGAGCCTCTTCTGTTAATCACGATGCTTGAATACAATTACCTCTTTGTCTTTCTGTCTGCTTCATGATTGCTGTTGGTTTGCATTGGGTCTTTTATAGACAAAGAAATAGACATAATCTTGCTAAATAACAAGTCAGTGCTCTCTGGAAATTTATCTGAATTACAATTTGTCATTCTGCATCTCCATTTCCAAGAGTGAACAATGCTAATACTAACATCTAAGAAAACTGCTGTATGTCTTGAAAATTCCATTTCTTTCAAGGATTGGACACAGGCTTATAGATATGGGGGGAAATAGTAGCTACAGCAGTAGATAAGTTTTCCAGAAGAGTGAATGTTCGTGAGAGGCTTCTGGTGTTCTCCTGGATGCAGAAGGAAATGAGTCAGGATGTCTTGCATATATGCTGTTTTGTTAAGTGAGAGAGGAAGAACTTCTCAGCAAGTGACTCTGTAATTCCAAATGGACAGAAATTCCATTATTAAATAAGTGTCCTGACAGCCTATCTGCAAATTTAAGAACTTGTCCAAACTTTTCTGTGGGTTCTGCAGAACATGTGCAATAATATGAGAAAAGTCTGAAATTTAGTGTAATGTGCAAGTGCCTTTCACAGAAAATAAACATCTTTGGAGTCCGGGTTGTTAGTGCAGACCAATCTGGTACTACTATATCCATCCTTGCATGTTTTTCAACTGACGTGGACTGATTTTCATTTCAGAAATGGAAAATCCTGAAGTGACCATGAGCAGCTGCAGTTCTCATGATGTTGAGAATGTTTGCAGCTACAAACAGCACCCGTCAATATCACAGGAGGGGCTTTTGGAAGACCAGCTTAGAAGGAAGTTAAAATTTTTCTTCATGAACCCGTGTGAGAAATTCTGGGCCCGGGGCAGAAAGCCTTGGAAACTTGGGATTCAGTTACTCAAAATAGTAATGGTTACAGTTCAGGTGAGTACCTATGGAAGCAGGGACTCTTCTTAGCTCATGCAAAGTCAAATGAGTGCAGGTGACATGCTGTTCATGGTGTGGTGCAGAGAAAGGGAAAGAATAGACTGCAAAACTATCTTCTTTGCACATATCTAGTTTAGATCTTAGGTGGCATAATTTTCTCCTAAAACTGGTGACTGAAAAAAATAGCTTTCCTAAGCATGGAGATGAAACAAACCACATTTAAGGGCTCAACCTGACTTTTTACTTTATTTTTTTTCATTCCCATTTTTCCCCCCAAACTCTTGCATTGAAAAATTTTCAGAAATTCTTTATCACTCTTTCTCTCACCCAGTCTTGCACCATAGATTTCATATAACACATTTATCTGCTGCCCAAAACACAGTTGTTTGTCTCAAAGTTCTGTGGTTAAGGAGGAAGAAAGTCTTTCATAAAACCTTTCTAATGCCTCAGATGATGATCGTGCAGAGTTGCCCACATGTGATTTACCTTTATGGTGGTGTCAGTCCTATGACAATACACATATATAGAAAAGAATATTTTCCATGGTTGCATGAATTATGGGACAAACTGCAAAAATTAGAGGTCTTCTGCTGTACATGCGGCAGCATGTTTCTGTCCCTTATTGCTTCAGTTTTAAATGTGTCGTCATTCTCTGATTATCATACCTCCCATTTTGCAACTAAAAATAAAATTTGATGATGGAAGAACCCAAATAAGAAAGCAAATAGTGCCAGTCTTTTCAGAGAAAATCTGCCTGTAGGTAATTCAATCTTAGCACTGTTGATTTGCTGGTGCCGAGCTCACAGAACATTTCAGTATCTCTGTAACTGAATTACCCTTATCAAAACCTACATATCCAGTTTGCATCATGGCCATAAAACTAATCTGTAGACTACTGATTCAGACTTATCTCTGATGAGTTTCTTCACAATACACCTGACACCAGATTTGAAACAATAGTCAAGAGAACTGTGAGCTCCCAGAAACAATACATCATACTTCTAGAAACCTTTTCCAGCCTGGATAATAGCTAGCAGGGGGTTTTGCTAACTTTTCAGGAACAGTTGCATTACATTTTTTTACCAGCTTCAGAGGTTATCCTGTTACAAGCACAGTTTTGATCAGTTACTCTCAAAGCACTTTTCACTGAAACTTGAAGGAGAGATGTTTGTTTTTCTGAATTATTCTCAAATTGCCTTTTGTGTGCTGGAGTAAGGACTTTAAAGTGGGGTCTTGTTAAGTCTCCTCCTGCTTTTTTGGCTGTGGAACAACGATATTCCCCAAGGCAATTCAATTGACACCAGGCTGAACTAACAAAACAAGTGTAACAGTATATAGGGAGCTTGAATTTGAGATCGCATCCTTTTCTTAGTAAAAATGAGTGTCCTTGGCTCACATGCTGGTAAACATATTAAAGGAGCATTCTTGAAACCCACTGTTTCCTTAAAGTCAAACTGTCTTTTGGCCAGCTGTGAAATGGAGCAGCCTGCACGTAACTGCCACATCTACCAGCATGACAAAAGAGTGGCTGTTTGTAGCACAGGATTCATATGTTAATCCAGAAGCAACTTTGTCTTTGAACAGGAAATATAAATGTCTTTTTCAGCTGGTGATTTTTGGATTGAGCAACCAAATGGTGGTAGCCTTCAAAGAAGAGAACACTATTGCGTTCAAACACCTCTTCTTGAAAGGATACATGGACAGAATGGATGATACCTACGCTGTATACACACAAACAGATGTCTATGACCAGATATTCTTTGCAATAAACCAGGTGAGGGTTGTGGCTGCAATGTATATTGTACATATGCCCTTTGCCTGGCTACCTTTTCTTGAATTGAACTTCTGTGCCAGTTGCTTAAGACTAAAGCATCAACTCATTTAGGTTTTCTGTCATTGCCAGAGCATTGTACTTGTGGTGACATCCTTAAAGCTCAGTATACTAATTCTGCACTAAAAGCAGTCCTTGGATCTGATCCAGAATTCGGTGCAAGGCTTTCTAGTAAGAACTGTAAAGAGAAAAATATAATAAGCAAAAAGTTATTTAGATCTAAATCCTGTACTTACTGTTTTTGTCAAATACCTTAAAGTATTTGAGGACTCAGCTGTAGTGTGGTTTAGGTTTCACAGTTCCTTAGGTGATCTTTTAAATAAAAGAGACAAGTTATGACACAGATCCAAACACTTCTGGGTTTGCTTTGTTTTGCTTTGTGTTGTTTTTCTCAGAGACTAACAGTTTTGGTGCCATTTAAGTTTGTTTGTTTGTTCTGAACTTTAGTACTTACAGCTGCCCAACATCTCTGTTGGAAATCATGCTTATGAGAAGAGGGGAGCAGAGGAGACAGCTCTGGCCATTTGTCAGCAGTTCTACAAGCGAGGAATCATCTGTCCTGGAAATGACACCTTTGATATAGACCCAGAGATTGTGACTGGTGATGAACCTAATCTATTGCATCGATTCTTTGGGAGAAGGGACCCTACATTTATGATAAATTCTTAAAAAAAATTACAGTACTGTATAGTCTTATCACATGATCTGTATCGAACTTACTACCAGCCCAAACTGGTAAGAAAAGTACTGTGTAACCTGTAGCCCTCACCTCTGAGGTAGCATTCTTTTCTGTCTAATGCCACAAAAAAGTGATGAGTCATTAGCACTAATGGCCATCTAATACAAGTATTTGGGACTAATTTCAAGAGCCTTCCCTGTGAAATCATGATTAACTTGGCTGGTGTTCAGGGAAGCCAGTGTATTTGTCAGCTAGCTTCTCAAATGCCTCCTCACTCAAGCATGCTATCTTGTCTGGTATAGCCAACAGCTCATTACAGCCTCGGGCGTGGGACAGGCAGATTATGGTTAAAGAACATGATAACCCATGAGATATTGTTGTGAGTCCTTATCCATTCCAGACTGCTTGTACATTGAGCCAATTACACCGTTAGACAACACAACAGTGGGAAAGCACAATTTGAATTTCACTCTGGATTTCCACAGGTGAGGAGGAATGAGCACTTCCTGTGTTGGGGTGTTGGTGCATTTTCCCTGTGAAAAGCTAATCTGAATCTGTTGCAGACTGGTGACCGTGCAGCTCACGTTCAATCTGAAGGCAATCAACCTCCAGACCGTTCGTCACCATGAGCTCCCTGACTGTTACGATTTCACTTTGAGGGTATGTGGAAGCCTGCCATGTGTCTTTCTGTTCAAAACAACAAATTGCTCTTGCTGGTTTACAGTCAGCACAAATATTTTCTGAAGTGTTGGGCACCACTGGGTCAGTGGTCCTGAAGCGCTTGCTTGGCTTACAGCCTCTTGTGTTCTAATCCATCTGAAGTATAATGAAAGCATAAATCTCTTCTCTTTAGAGAGATTATTCTGGAAAAGGTTGTTTTCAGATCATAGAGGAATGAGAATGCAGTTTAAAAGAATTTCGCTTAGTAGCTAATTGATCAGCCAATTTGTGGCAGATACATGATTCATCAGATTTGTCTTTCACTTTGACAGCATTTATTTGAAGAAACTGGAGTTACCTTAAGCTTAAACAAGTTTTGTAACTTCTCCCCTCGGAGAATTATTCTGAATCATTTTGCAAGCTTGGCTATGGGCTACAATGGGCTACATATATAATGGTTTAACTTTATAAAGACATGCACCTTTTTTGTTTGTTTTTGGTTTTGGTTCTTTTTTTTTTTAAATACAGATAGTGTTTGATAATAAAGCACATAGTGGAAGAATTAAAATAAGTCTCAACAACGACATAGCGATCAGGGAATGTAAAGACTGGCATGTTTCTGGATCAAGTAAGTGACAAAAATGTATTCAAAGTTTCATGCTGAAATTTTGCCTCACCAGTATAATGCTTGTCAATCTTCTTCTTTATTAAAACATAAGGCACCATTGATATACAATCTCTAACATGTGAACTGTAAATCCTGATTTTCTAAGGAATTGTTCTTCAACCTCTGATCTGAAATCCTGGGAAGCCAGCCACACCATTACTTTCCTTAGCAGTTCTCAAAGCTTGCACCATTGATAATGTCCAACCAAAATTTTTCCATGCCTCACTGTGCATCCTTCTAGCTTTCGCTACTGAACTTACACTGCTCATTTCTTAAGGCAGGGCTGTGAACTGTTCTAGCCCCAGGCAACTGGACACATGATAGTGGTTGAAAGTTGAAACTGATTTACTCTTATTTCAGGACTTAGCACCAGGAAAGATATGGAAGCACTGTTGTTAAGGCTTGCTGGAATGAAATGGCTAAAACCACTTCTAACTGTCATTTGCCATGTATTTGAGATGCATAGTATGGTTAAATTACCTATACAGTGACTCACAAGAGTGAGCTGCCTTTGTTGGCAGCTATTTGTTCTGGTCAAAACATCATACGAGATCCTTTTCATTAGCAAAAATAATCTCTTTGATAGACAGAAGCCTTCCAGGACTCTAAATTCTGCTTACTTTTAATTTTTTTAAAATTTTTTTTCTGAAGTAGTACCAGGTTCTTTTTTTCTACTTTTGCTGCTTTCCCCGTTGCTGTCCCTATGTTAGGGAATGAAGAGCTGGAAGTGAAGAAGGAGGATTGGTGGGGGTTTCTTAAAGATCCAGACTGGAATTAGTTCGGGGGGCATTTACTGAAGTGCATCACAGAGCACAAAACCCACCCACGAACGCGAACTCCGCTCGATCCTGCACCGCGCGCTCGCTGCCGTGCCGGGAGTGCCCAGCAGGTGGCGATGGCGGGAGCGCTCGCTGACCCCCCTTCCCGAGGGTCCGCGCTCGGGTCTGAGCTTTGCCTCTCCAACACCCTTCAAAACCCTCTCCGGGAGTACTCCGTATTGTTTTCTGAAAGCCAAGGAAAAATAGCAAAGTAATGGTCGCAACTGGACAATAACGAGTTGTTGCTGTTCTGGACTATGCTGCCAAACAACTTAAATGGCAGCAGCACAAGCAGCCAGAAGTGGGTGGGCTTTTTCTGAGTAGTGAACTTCGTGGAGACAACGACAACTTCAGCATCCCATTTTGTAGAATTGCTGCATCTTCTTGCAAATTTAGCCTTAAGTTGTTTGATGTTTTTCTCAAACAATCATTCTTTTACCATTAAAAATCTAATCCTTATACTGTTGCACCTAGTTTCAGCCGTATGATAGGTATAAAAAGAAAAAAAAAAAGAGGTCTAGTGGTAGACGGTGCAAAATTTGACCTCAGATGATCACAGATGCGAGTTTTAGTAACAGAAGAGATGGAGAAATGTCTAGCTTGAGGTTGATCTTGGCTAACTGAGCAGCAGTACAAATTATCCGCACTGCTCTAGGAAAAGAAACCTATCTGACAGTCAAATACTAGTCTGAAAGAGAAGAAGATAGATACTGTAAAGTTCCTAGGTTTTGGGTTTGGTTATTTTGGTTTGGTTTTTTATTTTTTGTGTGGTTTCGTTTTGTTTGGTTGGTTGGTTTTTTTAATTCTGTTACTCCAAAGGCCATTCCAGTGCTTGTAAAATGATCAACTCTCACCTCTAATTCTGCAGGGTTGTAAGAAGGACTGACACTCTGGTATATCAACCTTCCTAAATTTACTGAAGTGGTATCTATAGTGCAGATTCACTTGTGTCTCTCATGAAAATATGTCCTATAAACTTTTGTGGGAAAAATGCTAAGCTTTTTCTTAATTCCATTGTATAAACATAGTTAACATAAAAATTTGATTCTTACTTCAATACTCAAGGTGGTCAACAAAATGAAATGCATCTGACTATAAATATCTGCATTTTTGTTCTTGCAGTACAGAAGAACACTCATTACATGATGATCTTCGATGCTTTTGTCATATTGACTTGTCTGGCCTCATTGATCCTTTGCACACGATCAGTGATTAAAGGAATTCGGCTCCAAAGGGTGGGTATAACTCCTCCCTTGGAAAGTCTTGTCTTATGTAAGTCTGATTAACTGTTTTCTTTCCTCCTTTGTCCTAGGAATTTGTAAGCTTTTTCCTATATTATTATAAGAAAGAAGTGCCTTTCAGTGATCAAATGGAATTTGTCAATGGATGGTACATCTTGATTATGGTTAGTGATGTCTTAACTATTGTTGGATCAACTCTAAAGATGGAGATACAAGCCAAGGTAAGCTTTTTACACTGTCAGATGAAAGCAAAACTGCTTCTGTCCCACCTAGGTTTAAATCTCTCAGAAGACTTTAGGCTGGCTATACTTGATTCTGAGTGGCATGAAATTTTAGAACTCTTTCTTCTCCTCTTTGTAACTGATATGTGTTGTTTCTAGTAGCAAGATATAAAACCTCCAAATATCGCTAAATATTATAGTTCTAATTATCTTTGTTCCTTGTGACTCTGAGGAATAAAATGAACTTCATATCTGAAAGTTTAAGACGGTTGACTTCCCCTCTTCTTCAGTTAAGAACTCTTATATTTGCTCATTTGATGGATTTTTTTCAAATTTAGCATTTAACTTTTTGAATCCTGTTTAACAAGTGTTTAACTAGCACAGAATCTCTCTCCTTAAACATCACTTTGCTGCTTTCCCAGCTTCTAGTTTCCAGCATGTTCATAACAGTCAGCCACAGCCAGGTTCTAGGCCTTCAGTTTCTAAAATAAACTTGATATAGAAAAAAGGCAAAACTTGTAAAAGCATACTATGTGCAGCAAGAATTAGGGAAGAAAAACAATATGCAACCCTGAAACACTCTGATATTCAGATAATGTTGTTCTTCACAAAATCTGTAGCAGGCTTTGAAGTGTGACATTGCAACATAATGAACTTTGGACAGGAGTGATGAAAGGATGGGTCTGAAATCCATCTGCTGACAGCTTGACTATCATAAACACCATGTACAAATTGTCCTATCTTAGGAACTGTAAACTCAGTTCTTAAGAATAGAAAGAAGCTATGAGGAAGTTGGCTAGGATAAAAGATCTTGCTTTGGGAGAAGCAAAGAAGAGAACAAGATTGGAAAAAGGTCTGGCATTTGGGATTCTGATCTTATATTTGAAATACATCTGTTTATGTACGTTTCTTTTCTAAGAGAGTATTTTACTAAAACTCTTCTCTACAGGTACATTTCACTTCATTTTGCAAACCTTGTGGACCATAATAACAAGATCCTGTTCTACATAACTGTATGAAAGTGGATGAATAACAAGTTCACATTAAAGTAGCCAAGTTCTAAATAAATTATGTTAATAGAAAAGATTAGCCAATATCTATTGCCAATATCTATCTATAATATCTATTATCTATATTTCATTCTTAGGAGAATAAAAACTGAAAATAATAAAAACTTCTTACTCAAGTAAGCTGTCATGATCTATTTCAGAGCAGAGCTGCAGTTCAGGAACAGGATATATGCTAACTTGGATGAAAACAGGCCAGTAGGTATAGGCGGAAAAAACAGTGAAGTGCCAATAAAATATAAATGAAGTTCTGGTTAGAATTAATTAGGAGCTAATTAGTCTTTTCTTTAATAGCTTTCTACACCTCATAGTTCCCAGCTACCTAACAAGATCCTCCTTGGTATTTATCTGAGCAATGCTGACAAGTCATGCTAGGTTTTACAAACAGCTTTTCCTGTGCACTGGAAGAACCTTCTTTGCTTTGTGGTTCTAAATTCACATCTACGCTGTCCATTGGGATGCAGTGGAGAGATTTCTAAGCTGCTCTGGGAAATCTGTGGATTGCAGGATTCCAGTTGCTGCAGGCCTGGAAGCAGCATAAAAATGTTTGCAGAGCCACTCTACAGATCTTGGTGGGCCAGGTACAGAGGGGGTGTCTCTGCACCTGCAGTGCACCTGTGCTCTTGGCCTTGCAAATGAAGCCCATCTTGTCAGAGTCTGTTTTACAAACAGCCCTGTGTAAAGGCATGTGAAATGAGTTACACTTGAAAGGGCCCTTGTTCTTTGGTGAAACCTCTCTCCAATGCATACTGCCTCCAACTAATTTCCAATGGGAGAGTCTGCCAAGGAAAAAGTGTTTCTTAACAAATCTTTGTAGTAATGAGTCACAATTTTGAACCTGTCTTTATAATAATGAATTTTTTTCTGTCTAATTTTTTTCTTTGTTTGTTCTCTTGTTTTTTTTTAGAGTCTGACAAGTTATGATGTCTGTAGCATACTCCTAGGAACATCCACTATGCTTGTATGGCTTGGAGTCATTCGCTATCTAGGTTTCTTTCAGAAGTATAATGTAAGGATCTCCTGGGATCTTCGTACTGTTGGTATTTATTCTGTTTGTTGCTATAACGGGACTGGAAGAAGTGTCTGGTTAAATTCTTACTGTTTGTATTGCTTTGTGCAGCTTCTCATCCTAACCCTGCGAGCAGCACTACCCAATGTAATGAGGTTCTGCTGTTGTGCTGCTATGATCTACCTGGGCTATTGTTTCTGTGGATGGATTGTACTGGGACCATACCATGTGAAGGTAATGTACTTACACAAAAAAAGACAACTTGAATAACAGAATGAGAGGTTACTACTGTTGTTTTCTAAGTTTCCATGTCAAGACTTCCCTTAATATAAAAATAGTGCGTCTTCAACATGATGCTGCTGTGTTTGAGGAGTCTGACTTCCACGAGTCAATCAGGCTTTCCCTGAGTTATGAAAGCTCTGAGTCAGAAGTGGAAGCTGCCATGACTCCCAATCATATGCTGATATTTTGAGAAATAATTTTCATTTTACAGAACACTCTTGTCAGACTAAAACTTTGGAAACATTATGCTTATCCCTTTTAAAAAAGAATTTGGCTTATCTGAATTGAATGTGTATATGTATAGGAGGTGACAAACTTTACTTTCATCAAATTTTTTATTGTTTGCACTTTGTCATACCCTGGGTGTAGGAAGAGATCCAAGGCAGCCAGTTACCAGCTCTGTATCTTCATGTTATCTACAGTCTTTGTCACATAAAGCAGTGACAGATATCCTTGTCTTCTTCTCTCCTCTCTAGTTTCGCTCTCTGAACACAGTTTCTGAATGCCTTTTCTCATTGATCAATGGAGATGACATGTTTGCCACCTTTGCAAAAATGCAGCAGAAAAGCTACTTGGTTTGGTTATTCAGCAGGATCTACCTCTACTCCTTCATCAGTCTGTTCATCTATATGGTGCTGAGTCTCTTCATTGCACTCATTACAGATACATATGAAACAGTCAAGGTAAGTGTAGACTATTCATTTGGAGTAACAGTGCAAAATTGGTGCTATCAAGACTCTCATATCCCTCAATATTTTAAATTGCAGTGCATGCCAATCTAAAGAATAAACATAATGACTACTTTTGAGGGTGTAGAAGGATGACAGGAGGGTTTTTAATCCCTCTCTACTTTATCTTTCTTACAAAGTCTGTCTGTTTTCCTGCTCCAACAAAAGCTGAATATCTACTGAAAAGCAGTATTTTCACATTAGGTTCTGTGAATCTTGTAATTTCAGACTTGAGCAACGTCTGAAAAGTGATCTGGGGAGAATTTGGGTTATTGTACATTTAAGCCTTTTTAAAGGTTTAACTAAATATCAATTTTTAGCACTACCAGCAAGATGGCTTTCCAGAGACAGAACTTCAGAGATTTATATCACAGTGCAAAGACTTACCGAACTCTGGCAGGTACAGGTTAGAGGAGGAGAGTTCTGCATCTCTCTTCTGTTGTTGTAATGGTATGTATCTATATTAAAATTATACATTAAGTTATATGCAAAAGTGACACACTGCTAAATGCCCCTGGTGTAAAGTTTATGAAGAGTCCTTCAATTTTGGGGGCGGAGGGGAAAAAAACCAGAACACAAAAATCCCAGACTATTTCTAGTGCTCTAGAATGGAGCTTCAGCAAAATGTCAGCAACCAACAAATTCCTTAGAAGAGGTGAGGGAACTTTCAAATTAAGAATCACTTAACATGTGAAAAATGGTACAGAAAGTTAGACAATATATACAGTAACTCGGGAAGCCCATATGTGTAATGTGCAAGCATTAACAGTTCTTGTACTCACTGCAAGGCAGGACTTACAGAACTCATTCAGTGTTTTCTTATCCACTTTTTAATGACACCTTGTGCAGTAAGGTCTCCTAACTTAAATGGTAACAGGCTTGAAACTTGGGGACAAAATCAGCTTGTAAAAGTTTTAAGACAGCATGCACTTGGAAAACATTGCCTAACTTTCACTATGGAGAACAAATGCTTCAGTTATTTGAAGTTTTGTTTCTTCAGGAATACCGATTGCAGGATATGTGGTTTATATTTAACCATGCAGGCAGCAGCTCTGAGTCTTGCTTGCTGAAGGGCTTTTAGTGGGGGAGCTGAAAAATATTTGCCACTTGATTAAGAAGATCAAAGGTGTTTTCAATTCCTTGGTATTGGGCTTTTCTGGTGGACTATATTGTTATGTGCCAGATAGAATATATTTATGAGGGGGACGAGATGGGGACATATCTTGGAGCAGGGAGATGACAGAGCCTGCTGTGAGCCAACTCCTGTTCTGACCCAGTGCCTTACTGGAGATAAAAGTGTGGGATGAAGCAGAGCAGGGTATCTTGCTCCTGGGTAAAGGGCATGGACATGTTAATATTTCCTTGTCTGCACACACCTCTCAGTTTAACAGGCAAGAAACCCAATATGAGGCAGGACAGGGTGGAGATGTAACAATTTTCCCACTGACTGTGCAGTGGGGATCAGGCATCTAAAAGAGCATTCTCATGTTCAAAATGTTTTACAGTGGTTCTTAGCAGTTTCTTATTGATGTATGTCAAATTTCTAATTAAATAGTTCAGTTGCATTTCTAAGGCTCCTTGTACAATTAGACTATTATTTTGATACTTTCCTCCCCTCTCTTGTACAGGTTGTAGCGAACATATTTAATGGATTATGGGAGTGTATCATGGAGGCTTTAAAGTAGCACACATTGGAAGAACTGGACAACAGATCTTCTGGAAAACCTTATATCTAAAGCCGGAATTTGCTTTACTTGAGAAACAGTGTAAGCCTGTGCCAGAAGCTTATGCTAAACTTACAGACTTTTTGATTAGACACTCACTGCTAATTCAAGGGGTTTGGGTGTTTGTTTATATTAGCTTTATTCTATTTGTTTTCTCAGTTAAATTGTGCTAGAATGCAAAGGGCATCAAAAAGCTGTCTGTGTTCAGAGTCTTGGCTAGGTTATAAGAGTAAACCAGAAATGTAGTAACTTTCAAAACTATAATTAGAACTAGTGTTGGACAACTACAGCTTTGAACACCAACCTAACCCTCAGTACTGCTGCCATTATCTGTCCATGGTTGACCTGTTACTGAACGAAAGCTCACTCTAGAGTTCCCAGAATTTTTTGTTTATTTGCACTCATAGTAAAAATAAAAACTATGAAATTTGGTGTAATTTTTTTCCGGAGTCATTACAGTGAGTTGATACACAAACCATTCAAATATAGCTGAAAGCATAAAATAAATATTTCCTTAAAGAGAAGTACCAGCTGATGTGAGTGGCAGTCTCTTCTCAGAGAGGCTAGGATATTCCAGGCTGAACTGGAGCTTGAGGGGTGAGTAGCGTGGAGAAATGTAGATGTTCTCCAGTATCCAGCACTCGGTAGGATCAGGGACAGCCTTCAACTTTATAGTGTGTGGACCTTTCAAAATATCTATTTTTTTACTTTGAAATCTTCCTCTGGTTTACAAGTCTGTGGTAAAGTCTCTGGTTTACAAGTCTGTAAACATTAAGTGTAAACTAAGTTAAATACACAGAAGATATGTCTCTGAGAGTCATATTCATCCACAGTCATATTCCTCCACACTTTAGAAATTGGATGTTTCCTATCAACAACCTGCTACTGTCAACGGCCAGCTGAAACATTAGCTCTTATAAAAGTTCCGTTTTGACAACTTAGTTTATATACTTTGTGATAATATTTAATTGATGGCTTATTTTCTATAGTCTATTCACTCTAGGAGCAGAACAGAAAACCGAAGGGAAACATATTTTTGATAACTTGCATTTGTGAGCAACATTGCTGGAGCTGTATGTGACAATGTATAATGTTGTGGAGGACACTGAACATGTTCTGTCTGAATGCTTACACATTGTAAATGTGCTACAATAAACACTTCCAGCTGTAGTAAGTATTGGATGTGTCAGTATTCATCTTAAGAGTAAATATGTTGCTAGGTTATAGGAGCTTTGTTTATTAATAACACTATACAATTTCTGGCATGAAACAGTGTGTGGAGTGTGTGGACTTGGATTTCCTGTAGTCAAGACAGTCCCTGTGGACTCTGGTGAGGACCTGTTTCCAGCTGATCCATTTAACAGCATTTCAGAATTTTCCATAGAAACAAATATTCAAGCATTAAAACTTACACTAAAAACGCTCCTCAAGTTTAGCAAAAGCAAACCAAATACAAGGTGCAGGCAGAACAGATATGAACAGTATCTGAAAGTTTTGTGTATTGAGGCCCTTGCCTTTTAACGTTCACCTAAGATTGAAGAATTTTGTAGCTTTTCAAGAAGACACAAGGTAGTCTTGCCTCAAAAAGCAAATATTAAGTGATCATGTTTTCTCTTGACACATTAAATTCCTTATGGATCTTTGACAACACACAAAATATAATGTGCACATCACTATTGTATAAAGTAGTTTGTGCAAGAAATTCTGACAAGGATGGCAAGCACTTTCAGATAATGAAATGCAGCAGACTGATTTACAAGGCTTTTTCATGCAGAGTGAAGAGAAACATAGGATTAATAAATCATTTAAAATGCAGGTGCCTTTTGTAAGCAGCTGTGGAAAACAGTTACGGGCAGGGGCAGAGTGAAGCCAGAGGGGAGGGCTGTCTAAAAGTAGGCAAAGGATGTGTAAAACAAAGGAAAAGAGGTGACAACCACTTACAAAGTTAGCAGAGCAGCACTTGCACATTTCTGGCTATGGGTGCAGGCTGATACACTGGGAAAGAAGAGCAGTAGCCTGGAAGGTTACTGGATTACAACTGCTCAAAATGTCCACTTCTGACTGGAAAAATAAATGCTGCTTGTATTACATATCTGATACATATTTATATGTTGAGGTTTTTAAAGAAAAAAACAGACACTCAAACACGTGTTGTTTGCCTTGGTGCTACTGCTGGCAATCTAGGTGCTTATGTCCAGATTTCTGATCTGCTTGATCCTTGGTGTTTAGGATCTTCATCTGCCTGAGTATTTAATTTGCCTGAGAAGAAGCCAGTCAATGCTGTGTTTTCTAGCCCACTGGCTGCATTTGAGACTAAGTGCAGCAGGCTGCTGCTGTTGCATGTGTGGTGAGGCTTTTTTATCTTATTTTGTGTCAATATATTATGTGCCGGTTATGGCTTTGCAGAGCCAAGACGTGTGACAATGATCTTATTATAAAAAAACCCTTGTGACTTCAAGCAGTATCAATGATCTCAACATTAGCAATGCCAGTAGCACATGTAAAGCTGCATCCTGGAGATATCAGTATCTTTATGCTGATGCAATCAAGCAGGCACAGATAGAACTGTAAAATGCAGTGGGGGAGAGCAAGGAAGCAGATAAAGCATCAGATAAACTCATGCTTAAAAATGCCATCCTAAGCAAAACAGGCTTTCAGCCCTGACCAAGAAGTCGTGGACGGGTAAGAGTTTCTTTGTTCTGATTCTCACTGGGCTCTGGAAAGAGTTGCCAAACAAATACAGATATTTAGTACTTCCTCGTGAAAATAAGTCGCAGGGTGCTAAACTGGGTAACAGCTGTTTTCATATCAAGGTTTATTTCAATGGCAATGTTTTGCATATACTTACAGGAAGAACTTCTTGTTTTTAGCAGAGCCCAGATCTATTTACAGAATGAAACTATACTGAGAGGAAGAGAGAGGTGGGGACCTTACTTGTTTCTAAGTACCAGTTTTTATGTTGGATTTAAGCACATTCTCAAGGGGAGGTAAACAGTGTGCACATAAAAGAGGAAGAAATCAAATTCAGATATGCTAATACCTATCCAGTATTAAAATGTGTAAAGGCATAATTTATTGAGGGGATGGGGGATGGTGACAGAGACAGAATGCAGGACAGCACAGAGTTGCTGCTGTAAAAGACCAAACCTGTGGTTGCATCTATTGGGAGCATTTTCCTGCCTGAGACAGTACCTAATACCAGATGCTTCAGAGGAAGCCTTCAGAAAACTTTCATGCATGAGCTGACACAATGCTCTTGCAGCTAATGTTGAGTAACTCCACATAGATATGTTTGTCTGGGGTTTTGTTCCTTCTTCTCTCAAACTATGTGACCATAACCAAACACAGCATCATCTGAGAACATTATGTAAGAATCCTACACTGCCCGTGCCCAGCGTGTAGGCAGGTAGAGAGCTCAGTTGCTGCAATGAAGCCTCTCATGAGTCTGCAATCTGTTTTGAACACCCTAGTTTGGAGTAACTGCATTAGGCCACGTCCTCTGAGGAATCAAGTACCTCTTGAGCTGCAAGACGACCCGCTCTGTAGTAGCTAATCTCACCTGACAGTCTTCCCTGCACGTTATCTCCGTGCCTACAACTACCAGCTGGCAGTAAGGCGACTACAGAGCCTTACTCTCGTAGCAAGAGCCCGCGCACCGGAGGGCGGCGGTGGGGCAGGGGGAGCCGGGGCCGCAGGGCACGTGGGCGGCGGGCGCCCTCCTCCGCCGGGCCCATAAAGGCGGCGCGGACCGTGGGGCAGCGAGTAGGGTTTGTCGGTGGGACGGAGCTGCGCGGCCCCGGCTCCCTCCGTCCGCCCCCTCGGACTGCCGGAGCCCTGCCCTGCCCGGGCAGTGGCCGAGCCCCGCGGCCCCATGGACATCTCGCTCAAGTACCTGCCCGGAGGGCGGGCGGCCGCCACCGGGTGAGCGGAGCGGGACGGGACGGGACGGGACGGAGCGGGCGCGGCGCCGTCCCTTCGGGTCACCCCGCCCGGCGGGAGCGGGGTCAGGGCGCTCCTTCGCCAGCGGCTGCGGGAGGGAGCTCAGCCCCTGGGGCGGGGGCCCGGCCCATCCCGCCGGCGGGGGCCGCGATAGCGGGCGTGCCCCCTGCCCCGGGGCGGCCGCTGCGGAGGGGCCGGGGCAGCGGGCGGAGGTGGTGCTCCAAACTCTTGTTTGGGTCTCCTGCACGAGGTAGGTCCTGTCCTCCCGCCGGGGAGGCCGGTGAGCAGCGGTGAGGCTCGGCCGGTGCACGGAGGGCACGGAGCGGTCCGTGTGTTCCCCCGGTCCGGCTGCGTGGGGGCTGCGGCGGCTCCTCCCTCGGCAGCCGAGCGCTGGGTGACCTTGGCAGCTCTGCACAGGGGGGCTTTCCCCTCAGTTTCCGAGTTCGCTTTCCTGAGAAGCGCGAGGCGATGTCCTCCTTTAGGCGAGTGCTGAGCTTAGTAGAGATCGTGAAGGTGAAGCCCAGGCTGATACCTAGAACGCAATTCGGTGATATTCCCCCCCCATTTTTCTCTGCTTCTTCCCCCCCTTAACACCTCATCAATCTCGTTAATACCTCTTCAAGAGCTAGAGCTCAAATAGATAAATGTTTCTAATCTGGAGCTGTGATGGACACTTTCAGTGTTGCTGTAGTAGTGAGTTACTCGTTAAAAAAAACCGACTGTGCTCACTGACTAAGTGTATTTTAGCTACTTGATGCAATGGGGCTTTTTCTGCTAGATGAAGAGCTAAGTATTAAAAACGTATTTCATGAGTAGGTAGCTGCAAATTGTAGTCCTTACTGTTGAAACCTCTTCCTTAAGCAGAATGCAGAGCCCTGAAGTGCCTCGCTACAAAACGTTGTCCGAACAGACTGACCTACCTGGCACAGCATTGCAGTGGTGGTTAAAGTAATGCAGCTGTTAGAATTGAGTTAGTAACAGTTACTATATATGACACATGACACCTGGATATGCATCTAAGCATGCAGAGTAGAGTTATCTTCATTCACAAAAAATTTGCCTCTGTCAATGTTTTACAAAGCATACTATGGAAACCTATTGAGAGGTGTTAATTACACTTGTGCATCTGAATTGAATTGTTTAATATCTCTGTTTTGAGCTAGGTGCTTTATTTGGATTATTTTTAGATTATCAGCCTAATAACCATTTGGTAGAACTAGATAGTTAGTTTTAAATGTGATGTCACTGTTAATCTCTTGGAGCTTTTAAACTTCTTTAATGCTTTGGTTGAAGGTTCTAGTTCTGCAGATTTAATACAGTCTATTTAGATGTAATTTTGAATATATCCTAGAAACGAATGGATTGAAAAACAATTGCTGTATTTGAGCTGTTGCCAGTGAATTATTTCTTAAATACTACAGCACAGAACACTTGTTCTATACTGGAAGACAAAGTCCAACAGTTTTTTGTTGGCTTGCACTCTTTTTAGAGATCTGTCATTTTTGATATACTTTCACTGGAAGCTTGGGAAGGATTTTGCTGAAGTCTTGGAGTGGTCCTTATGTCATACCCTCCTGCTTTAAATCTCAACCAGATCCAGCTTTTCTCTTTCTTTCCCACCTACTTCTATGACTTTCACTCTGGGTTAGCTCTTGTTCATTGTGTACCCACACAAGTTTCTGCCCGTTCAAGAGAAGCTTGTACGGGAGCAGCGATGTCTTTGGGTGTCAATGCAGGATTGAAGTTCATGTGTACCTGTTTCCTTAGACAATGCTCACAGCAATAATTATCATGTGCGTTTGTGTCAGGTGTGTTTACGTTTTTCAAAGTTTTTGTATCTTAAACTATATTTAAGCTAGTCCAGTATGTTTTTAGTATAAATTTAAATAGGGATGCAGTTCACAGTTTCTTTTTCTTGAAAACTTCCCATGCTTTTCCTACCTCAAAACCCAAAATCATCTTACCTCCCATCATCTTCATGAATGATTGATTTAAGGCTGTGTAATAAGGATGACTTTTGAACTTCTAATGTTAAAATAGATTTTTTGGTTTTTTCACTTCCTCTTCTGAGGAAACATCACAGTGTCAACTTAAATTTCTCTTCTTGCGGGACAGCTGGTTCTAGCAAATCAGATGTGCTTTGTGGTCTACAGTTTTGGCTTAAATAACTGTACACTTCAGACAGATGAGGACACAGAAAGTAAAAATGCATCTGAAAACTTTTGGGTTTGACCCTGAGAGAAAATGTTATCCTTTATAAAATTCAGAACATCGGGAATGATGTTCTGAATAGTAAATGGGACTGATAATCAGTCAGTGTCAAATATAAACCTCTTAACATAAAGGGAGGAAAAAAATTACAAGTTTCTGATCTGTGTGTGAAATAGGAAAGTTCTGAAAATTATGGTACTGGAAGATAGGGTTAAAATGATTAGGAGAAGGGGAAAGTTTTCAATGTCCTATTCAGCTGAGAAGGAGAAACATAAGGTGATTTAAGACATTTACAACAACAGTCCTCTGTGCTTGGTCCTCTGATTTTTGCATGCCCAGATATTTAAATAAATAAATGACTATGAACTTAGCCCTGAAAACTGCATGTTAATAACAGAAATGTGTGCAAAGCGTGCTCTGGTTGTTTAAGATGCTTTTTTTCTGCGTGTAGAATGTGGGTTCCCAAATCTTCATTCGCAAAGCCTAGCCATGATGATGAGAATGTGGGTTATTCAGACAGATGTGTTAATACATTTGAAACAGAATACATATTTGTTTCAAATATGTATTTTTAAGAAAGAGAGAAATGTCGACTTTATATTGCTATTACAGATACTCTTATTTATGCCTGTTTCCTGATAGTTAGTCTAAATGCTGTTCTGATGATCTAATGTGGTTGAATGATTTTTAATGATGTGATCATAGGGAAATATTTTTTGCATTTTGCTGTAAAACAAACAGAAAACTATTTCAGACCTTTTATGTCATGTGGTGATCTGAGGTGAAACTGCATTGAGGAAATTGTCTGTCAAAGCATTCTGTTGGTTTCTAATTAATATGTTATTTATGGCAGAAATATGATGACTCAGTCAGATTTAGATCTGAAAGAGACGGCTTTGAAAGAGGATTTGAAGTTTTACTTCATGAACCCATGTGAAAAATACAGAGCAAGACGTCAAATACCATGGAAACTGGCTTTGCAGGTTTTGAAGATACTTATGGTTACTACACAGGTAATGCTTTGGTTTTACTCTTAATAAGAGTAGCAGTGGTGTGCAAGAGAAGTAGGTATGTGATTCTGGGCCTTTGCCATCCCTGGATATTTGTTACTGACTTGAACTTCCCACTTAAATCCATAAAGGAAAAATACTATGAAAGGTGTTTCAAGGGGGAAGAATAACATAGGTTACAAAAGCCTCTTGGAGATTTTGGAGCAGTATTTGACCAGGTACTTTGCTTTTTTGGCATAATACTTTAAAGCAAATTACTCTTCCCATTAAATCCAGCACTGTCTTCAGGCTTGTTGTCATGTTTTTAGATTATAGTTTCACTGGACTATTTCAAAAGTGATATTTTCTGACCTCTAATCAGAAACTTGAAACGTACACGTTCAATGTGGAAATGCTATGGACTGTGGTGATGATGGGATGACTGGGCTACAGGAATTGGATGTGCCCCTTACTTCTGTCATCAAATAATGCATTTGAACAGTTGAGTACTGGTTGAGGTGCTAGGTAGAGGCAAAGAAGAGGGTGTTTTTCAACTGCGCTGGTATCACGGTGTAGTTGGTTGTTTTACAGTCCACTAATAAATAGTGACTGGATGTGAAGGGAAGCAAAATGGGACACACATATAAGTAGAACTTACTTTTTCTGAACCTTTGAAATGCAAGACTGACATCTGACAGTTTGCCAGAACAGCTAAATATATGTGCTGAATTGTAGGATTCCAGGTTTGTGTTTGACTGGCCCATTAAAATAAAGCATAACTCTGGCTTACATGTCCCAGTGCTTTATCAACTGTGACAGGCTCTCTGGCCCCACTTGGTGGGGTCTGGCCTCTGCTGCTGCCATGCTGTGCCCAAATCCTGATGGGGCTCTATCCACAGGCAGGAATAGGATTCAGTGGTTGGTCTTTCTAGGCAAAAGTTCAGGTTTTTTGCTTGCGGTTTCTCACTCTTGCTTCTTCCCTGCTGTTTGGGGCTTGGGATATCCTCCTGCTGCTGTGCCTATGAAGAAACTCTTGTTGCTTGGTTTTTCAGCTTCTAGGCTCTGTTTGTTTTCCTTGGTGATGGGGGGGAAGAATGGGAATGTCCATATAGTAGGGCAACACGTGGCCTCAGTAGTAACTCTTCTGTCTGCTGTTGCTTCTTGTTAAAGCCTCCTTAATTAGCATCTGGGTCAGGCAGGTGATGCTTTTGTTGCTGTAGGGTCCCACATAGATCTGCTCTAATCCTATGCCATGCCAGAGGTAGAAAAGGTGCAGGAATTTGTCCTCTAGCAAAGCAGACCATTTCAGGGGTAGTAGGCTGTGCTCTTAAGTTAGCTCATCAGCCATTTGCATCCTCCACAAAGGTTTTGGCAAGTTCCAGTTAGAGTTTTTGGTCCACGATATGTAAAAGTTGCACGTAATGTAGCTGTCCATTCAGTTGCTGTAAGTTTTGGAATCAAGATTTATGTTTCTCTTACCCTGCATATGGTAACCTTGACTTTAGTAGTCTTATGGCATTAGCTAACAAGTTCTTTGCTCTTATCATAGCAGAGTTACAGCAACAGGCACCTGTCTGCTTTGTATTTACTATAATTGAGAGCTGTTTCCAAAATGCTGCTGCTTGACCAGTGTACAAAATACATATGTGTGTGTGTTGGTTGTTTGTTTTTTTTCTCATCAGCTTGTTTTTTTTGGTTTGAGTAACCAATTGGTGGTCTCATTCAAAGAGGAAAACATTGTCGCTTTCAAACACCTGTTCCTGAAAGGCTATTCTGGACTTGATGAAGATGACTACAGCTGCAGTATATATACACAACAGGATGCTTATGATAGCATTTTTTATGTTATTAATCAGGTAAGTGTGTGTGTGTGTGTGTGTGTTTATAACTATGTTATAGCTGAAGGTATAGCTATAAACTTCTGCTAAGGTTCTGGTTTTCTGTTTCCATTCTTGAATTTCAGTTTTGATATTTCAGTGAATCAGTGTAGATCTGGTGTCCTGAAATTCATGTGCAACTGTCTGCATTTTTGTCTCTGGAAGATGAATCCAAACCAGAATTTTATTCGAGTAGTGCATAATACCAAAATCCAGAAAGTCTGAAAATCTGTCATCTTGCATGAACTAAAACCTTGGTTTAGGTCTTACTTTGAAGACCTATAGGCCTGAATATACCTATGCATGGTATTCAAAAAATTTGTGCTTACAGTTATACTGAATTGCAGCTTTGTAGTGAGCACCAGGGGCCTCAGAATGGGGAATACAGTACTTCCAGGAGTGTAGGGGCACTTGCCTTGGTTAGGGATGGTATTTTAAAGAATAGTCCCTTTACAATTTTCAGAGGAAAGTGAACAAATCTAAGATGAAAATTCAGTAAACATTTTTGTATTTAATATTAATACATTCAGAAGTTATAACATGAAAGACTGCCTGTGGAATATGAAACGTCTCTTGTGTTTGGGGATGATGATAAGTCCAGAAATGATTAACCCTGGATGAATGGAAAGTGGCTTTAAACTTCCTTTCATTTTCACTGGCCTTGGTACATCAGCTCTGATGCTTGGATTAAAGCAGTCACTGCTGCCACTGTCAGCTATGCCCAGAAGCATCTGGGATTTGCAGGGGAGCAAAGGGTTGTGCCTCATTCTTAAACACCCACTCATGTCAGGCCCCTGTGCTCTCTGTGCTACAGCAGAGCCATCAGCAGATCAAATGTGCTGGACTCTCACTCCTGGCATGTTAAATGAGTGGTGAAGTAGTTTTCTCAGTCTCCCTTTGAACTCTCAATGTTACCACTGTTTCTGCAATAAACTGTGCTTTTTTTACTTCCTTGCTTGCTTTGTCTCACTCTCCTTCTTTTGTAGGCACTAAGACTGAGGTGAAGTCCAGATACAAGACAGTAGAGAAATAATAGCTTTATATCCTCAAGAATGAGCCAGTGTGTGATACAGGCATCACAAAAAGGTCTCTTCATAAGATGTTAATGTGGTATAAATGTAGTCATATCGTTTAAGGAGATTTAACCTGTGAAATCTGTGTGCTTTAGTGTCATATGGAATTGTGAGGCTTTTATACTACATGTAAGAATTCAAAAAGCATGCCTATAGGTGAATTTTATGACTATTGTTACTTTCATTTGTTTGTTTTTAAAGAGTGCCTTCTGGGAAGAGCCAAACCAGATGACTCCCAACCTAAAAGCAAGGGTTTTTTTATTTTGAGATGGGCAGCTAGAAGCCATGGATTTTGGTGCTTTGTTTTGAGTTTTAATTTGAAATGCATGATTGGGTGGGTAAAGCTGAAGAATATGATATTACAGAAGATAGTAACAGTGCACAGCAACAAACAACAACAAACCAACAACATAAAAACCCAAACATACTTTTACACTTGGAAGAGTACAAAGGTTTTCCTTGCTTCTCTACTGGGTTCAGTCTGGAAGATTCTATTATGAAGAAGCTGTGTGAAGTTGTTACTCTTGTGCCCTGCCCTGTGGCAGAGGCTGTAGGACAAGGATGTCCTGCTGCCTGCTTTGTCTGGGGCCGCTTAGAAATGTATAAACAGGAATCTTGCTTTTAGTTTTTCACAGTGTTGTTTGAAAGTGGCATGTGGGTAACCCAGTGCCACGTGCTGTGCTGTTGGGAGGGCAGAGCCTGAGAGCACACGTGGACAGAGCAGTGGCTGCTGCATGCAGTGATCTGGAGATGTCTTCAGAGGGGTGAAGAGCTGTGACTAACTACTGTTTCCACTCACTTGACCTGCCTTAGTCAGACTGACAGGGTACAGAGGCCATGCTTTTTCTCCTGGGCTGTCTAAACTTGTTGCAAGCTCAGCTGTGAGTACTCGAAGCAGCACTGCAAGGCAGAGCTTGGGATAGAAGTGTGGTAGTTTCTGTTGCAGTTCCTTTTGGACATGGAGCATGTGGCTGTTGATGACTGGTGGGATTCTGTACCCCCCAAGGTGGGCTAGTGGCCATAATGCCCATAGGAAGGGGGGAATAGGATGACACCGAATGATGCATAATAAAAAAATTCATGTCAAAGGGGAAAATGGACTAATCTGTATCAAAGCCAGCTGAACATTTTTTTTTTTTTTTAAGAATAGGAAACCTTGTCTAACTTACTTCAGGCCTCTGAAAAGCTAAATGCTTTCTTGAGAGCAGACCAGTGCTGTACACTGCCCTGAGCTCTTTCACTAGGTGGGGTAATAATAAAAACTAATCAACTATTGTGTTGATGCCTTCTTCCTCAAAAGGCCATGGGTCTATCTGGCTTCTCTTGGACAATGTTAGCTGATGGGAAGCTAAGCTGGCAGGCAGCTCACTGCATGGTTAGTCATTGATCTTCTCAGCTGTTGAGGAGCCAAGGGCCACCAGAAGAGCTGTGCTCCAGGGGTTTACCTCATTTGTGCGGGACTGGAAGGTGTGAGTCCAGGGATCAGAGGGGAGACAGTAGACACCCAGAATGTGTGGAAGGCAAGTCAAGAGAGGACTGGCCTTAAATGAAGTCTTGCTGATGCTCAGGGCTGATCCATGTTTGGACAATGCTTGCTTTGGCAGAGCTTTATTTGCTTCCACTTTTAGTCCTTGTTTTCCAAGTGTACGAAGAAGGTGACTTGTGCTGTATTTGGAGTAAGTGGAAAAAGTAAGTACCTTCCTCACAGGCATGTTTGCAGCTGCTTCTATGCTTGTGTAAAGCAGGCAGGTTAAATTATGTTTGGAGGCTGCTCAAGCTCTGTGTATGTTCCTTGGTTGCTGGTTATATAGCGAATGCGTGACTTCCCTCTTCTGTAGTCACACAGGGAGCAGCTTTGGTTTTGTTCTCAGCACGGATTTGATAAGAACTGCGACTTGGATTGTATGTAAAGTGATCAAGTTTCAAGTGGTGTGAAAACTATCACTTTCATGAAAGCATAAGATATCCCTGGAGTGTGTGTGGTTAGCAGCAATACTGCATTGAAGTCTCTGCCAGGCATCTAATTAAAAGCTGTCTGCTGGCTTGCTGTCTGGCACATCTGTGATCATTTGCAGGCAGCCCAGAAGGTACAGGGCTCATGGTCACTGTGTCACCAGGATGCCTGTCACTACTAATTAGTGGCCAGAGGCCCTCTAGTCTGTAAACTGAGTCATGGGACTTCTGTCTCATGGGAAACTGTTATGTGAAAATAAAGATTTTTTTTTTTTTAATGTAAAAACCTGTATTGATACGCAGAACTTTGAGATTGCAATTTACTATATAATGCAAAAAAGATGACTATCTCTAACTTCCACTTCTGCTTTTGTTTCTAAACTAGTACAGGCATTTAAAGAACATATCCCTGGGGATGCTTGGTTATGAAGGATCAGGTTTAAAAATCTGTAAACAACAGTACAAGAGGGGCACAATGCTTCCATCCAATGATACGCTGAACATAGATGTTTCTACTGAAACAGGTACAATACTGTTGTACTTAAAAAATGTCTTGCTGTGGAGTACTTATATTCTAATGCTATATCAGTAAAGCTTAAAAGCAATAGCTTTTTGTGTGGCAGTTACAGGAAAATTCCCATGCCTCTTGCCTATTTCCTTCTTGGTTTTTAGTACCTATCTAGAAATGGCAGCTGTGCAGATTATAAAAGGCTCTCTTCAGCCACTGTCATTGGTTTGTAGAGGTCTTTAGGGTTGATGATGGGGAGTGGGTTTTTTTGGTGTTTGTTGGGGTTTTTTTAGTTGTTCCTTTTTTTTTTTTTAAACACAGCTCCCCCCACTCTGTGCAGAAGGTTCAAATACAGAATTCTGGGTGCTGCTCAGTCTGTACCATCAGTGGGTGTGTGGGGGGTGTGTCCTTACTGCCTCTCAGAGCTGAGTCCTGACTGCTTAGCTGCTCAAGAGTTAATACACAAACCTGCTTCTGACCCCACTAGGTGGGCCTCTGTATGGATAGATTTGCTCAAAATTAATGTTTTGCCTGATTAGGACTGTACACCCTGATTATCTCAGTTTTGTGCTACTTTTTATGTGAAGTTTTTAAGATTACATCTTTTCTCTTTCCAGAATGTGTCTTTTTAAAGCCAGAGGAGCTAGCTGATAAGAAGGCAGAACTGAAGCTGAACTCTTCTTTTTTCAATCTTGAATTTTACAGGTAAAGTGATGGGGATTTTTTTAGTATTTCAGCTTGTCCTTTCACATTAATTTGGTGGATTCTGATTTGTGCAATTTGTGTATGTGTGTACATTTTTTTATTTTATACAATATTTAAATATTTTTATAAACTTTTTCAAACATCCAGGCTAATACAGGTTGAAATCTCCTTCAAGCTGAAAGGCATTGCTCTACAGACAATCCATGCCCGTGAATTGCCTGACTGCTATGCATTTCAAAACACTGTAAGTGAATATGGGCTATGGCACTTCCAACACTGTGTGTGTAATGAGAGCTTAAGCTCAGGTGTAGGTGTCATCCTTGTATTGAGACTGCAAGAGAGATGCAGTTGAGCATGTCCTGGCCTTTAGCCCTCCTTCCCAAAGGCTGCTGAAATAGTGTTGCTATGGTACAGTGTTGTTTTGTAACATGTTCCAGTTGAAACTTTATAACCTGAGAAGGGAATAAGGAATTGTTCTTCTAAAGGTTAAATGTAAAGTTTGGCTTCTTGGAATACTGCTTGTTATGCAATATATGTCATGTTCTCAAATTACATCTACACCATCATTTATGGTGACAACTTTCTTAAAGCTTACCTGACCAACAATATTAACACATACTGTGTCCAAAGCACTTAGCAGGATTTGTTTTCTGGAATTAAATCTTCCTAGTCTTGTTTCTGATACAGTTCTGTATTTTCAGATAACTTTCAATAATAGAGCCCACAGTGGAAAAATCAAAATCTACTTTGATAGTGACACTGATATTCAGGAATGCAAAGACTGGCACATATTTAGCCCTGGTAAGTATGGTGCACGTGTGTTTGCATGCCAGCAGTTATGCATCTCCCAGCACTTTCCCTGGTCTATAACAGTCTGTCCAGCAAGACCTTGGCCATCCCGTTCATCCTCCTCCTGCCCTTAAAACAAGACAATGCTACCTGCCTAATGCGACTCATTACCTCTTGCTAATTAAGAGTTAGGAAATAATTTCTTTTATGAGAGTGTTGTGGTGAGATGGCACATGCAAATCTGTAGACTGCTGTGTGTTAGCAGTAAGCTCTACCTGCAAGGGGGATGTTTCTTCCGTAGATTTTTAATCGTTCTGCTCTCTGAGATGACTCAAATAATTTAATTCACTAACACAGGTGAATTTGCAACTGAAACCTTCTGCAGCTTTCAATTTTTTTTCTCTAACTAAGTAAAGCTTACTATTTCTGAAAGTGGATTTTTTTTTCCACTGCTGCTAGATTTAATGATGTGTGTGAGCAAAGGCTGGCATCTGCCATGTATTTGTAGTGTTAAGACTTGGTCTGACAGCTCAGGAATGTGCACTAAAGGCCCCTTAGAGGAATAGTAGCTGTGACAGCGCTGTGCAACTGCTTCTCCCATGTGTTGACTTGTTGTAAAGGACTGTGATGGAGCAATGTTTTTCAGTGTGCTATAGAGTATCTTGATTAAAAAATATGTCAAGTGACCTGCCTCTTACCTGGGCAAAGCCAGCTTTTCTCTGATAACACCACGTTGTACTGATATTAAAGTGGTATCTTATAGTATGTTCTGAACAACTACAAAGTGTCCTGGCTCGCATCTGTGTACACTAATTTTTTGTGGCTGTCTTTCAACTAGTTATTCCTTAGTAGTTTATTTTGCATCTAATAAGTAACTGGGGAAGCATGCATAATTCTGTAACACAGATGAGTTGAAATGCTATTACAACAACTAAAAATGAGTTTTGGTCTGTATTTCATGTAGTTAAAAATGTATGTTGTGAAAAAGATAGGGACAATTGATGTGAGGAAGCAAAGGAAAACACCTAATTTGCATTCACATGATGGCTTCTAAACTTGTGGATGAAAAGAATACTGTACAGAAAGTCAAACAAGTTTCTTATTGCAGACCAAGGTGGGAATTTTCTTTTTAATTTAATGATACAGGCCAAATCTGCATTTCTTTTAGCCCATGTAGTTGTAACACTGTGAGAGCACAGATGGATAGGTGAAAAAGGGGATACCTGTAGTAATATACCCATTTTGGGGTTTATTTTGAAGAACTTGAACTTGCTTTTTGTTCTTGTGGTCCAACCTCCATGACTGTCTTGATGTAATTCTCTGCTTAGTTGTGCTTAAGGTATGCTTGCAGGAAGAATATATCTTACAGCCCATCTGTTTATGGGATGAGAGTGTTCGAGCACATTGTTACAAAATGTAGCATAATTTGCATTTAAAAAGATGTGAAAAAATTAACCTTACTTCATTTCTTTGACATTTACAGTTCTCCAGAAGAACACTCAGTATATTCTAGTCTTTGATGGATTTGTCATTTTATGTTGCTTTACTTCTCTCATCCTTTGCACACGATCCATTGTTCTTGCCTTGAGACTACAAAGGGTAAGCACAGTGCTCGTGATCTCAATACTTACTTGGTCTCTGCCTTCTTTGCTGCTGGTCTTTTGAAGGGATATGTTTGGAAATGTTGAGTAACATTTTTTTCAGTTAACTCAAAAAATCTGTTGTGAGATGTTCTCATACTGTTACCTCTGAACAATTGCTAGCTGAATTGGTTTTATTTCTGTTTGTGTAGTGCTGTAATACGGAGTTTTTGTTGCATCTCTCAAGGGCAAAAGAAGGACACTTTTTTGTCCAGGATTTTACACAAAAAGACTTCTGAGTCTTTGTACTGTGAATATGTCCTGCACCTTCAAAACATAAATTCCTTCTTCTTTGGTTCAGAGTAGAATTCCCATAGAGGTTGTGTTGTAAATTAATGTCTTAATGAACATCCCTCAAAGCCAGCTCTAACTGGAGGGAATGTAAAGCACAGCATATAGTCTGACTATGGCTGGTTGTTTTTGTGGTGTGGGTTTTTTTTTGATTGTTCATTTGTTGTTGTTGTTGTTTTGGGTTTTTTGTTTTTTTTTTTGTTTTTTTTTCTTGTTTGGTTGGTTTCTGGGGTTTTTTTTGTCTTTCTGGGGTTGGAACCACCCTTTTTCAGTTCTTCTTTCCTTCTTCTTGCTTTATAATCCCTGATCAGTCTGCTGTCACCTTCTTCTCTTCTCACCCTCCTTTGGAGACTGGGACTAGCCCTGTCCAGCTTCCTCTCAAGTCGCTTGCTGAGCTTTATGTAAGCAGACTTGTTTTTCGTGGTCAAAATACTGGTGCAGAAACACAAGCTGGACCCTGAGATGTGCCAGCTTGTATCTAGTAATTAGCACAAACTTTGTAAACACATGGCTTATGAAAGTTAGAAAAAGAGTCCAGCGTAGGTAGGATATGAAAGCACAGATACTTGTTTATCTTGCTCAATATATCCTTTTTGTAGCTTGGAAACAAGACCAAGGGTGAAGAGGACACAACTCAACAAAGGCATTGTCGAACTGCTGTCAGGAATAGGGGCATCACATCTATTCATGAGCAAAAATGTGAAAGCAGATGGGCAGTGTTAGGCATGGAAGTGATATTGTTTGCTCTATTGGAAATGAGAACTCTTGTCTTGTATTTGAGTTATTGCCTTTTTCAGTTCTTTAGTTCAATGGCCTTGCTCTGTTGGAGGGGGATAGAAACTGTTGTAAAGGAGATAACAACCATGGTTAGGCTAGGGGGGATTGGTTATGAAATCAGCTGTTCTGTGGAAAGTTTGTTTTCACTGGCTTAAACCCATCTTAATTTTTTTTTCCAGTTTATTTCTATTGCTATTGAGAATTAAACTATTATTCCAGCAAATACTATAGGAAAAGGGGGTATGTGAAACTTGAACATTGCTATACTAGGGCATCTGTACATATTTTTCATCTCAGGTGACCTGTAACTAAACATCTAAATTCTTGTCTATAGAGATTTGTGAATTTCTTCTTGGAGAAGTATAAGCGTCGTGTCTGCCATGCTGATCAGCTGGAGTTCATAAATGGGTGGTATGTCCTGGTAATTATCAGTGATGTGATGACAATCATTGGGTCAATCCTAAAAATGGAAATAAAAGCTAAGGTGAGATTTTAATACCTCAGCTAAAATACTAGCCTTGTTACAACCATGTGTAATGTGCTTTAAGGTGGGGACAAATGAAAGTGAGCTATAATAGTCAATAGTCATCTGTTTGCTTTTGCCGGTTCATTTCCTAGTGCTGCTTTGACTAATAACTGCTTTCAGTCACTCAGTTTCCTAAGTCTTTCAATAAACAGTGCTAAGACCCCCAATCCCTGGTATAGGACATGTGGGTAGACAGTTCCTATGAAAAAAACCCAACAATATGTGTTGTTAGTTCTGTAAGAAGTAGTAGCACATACTAGTACAGGGAAACCAAGAGTCATCCCCTTGGGTACAACAGGGGTCTTGATGGCTTGTAGGGCTGCAAAAATGGCTGTTACAGCTTGCTTTCCTGGCAGTCATAGGCACAGACTGTCACCTGCTCATCCCAGTCTGGGCTTGCTGAAATCAATGTGCTTTGTTCAACTGGCAGCTCTTCAGGAGGCCTTTTGGGTTTGTTTGTTTTTGTCTAGTTTGTTTGTTTTTTTTCTTCAATAGATGCGTGCCAACAACTCATGTGTTCAGAAAACTTTGTATTCTGGGAAAAACAGAGTAGGTAGTGTGCTGCTGCTGTTTCACGTGTACTAAGGCTCAAAGGGCAGGTGCCCAGAGTGGCCTTCAGAGGAACACTCAGAATCCTCTGGCTATATGGTGAGGTGGGGATTGAGGGTAGGAAAACTTGAGCTAGATGACTATCTTGTGCTTACTGCAACCAGTTCTAGCCTTCTAAAGTAAAGTACAAGTAGATTTGGTTATAAACTTCACTGTAGTAAAAACAATGTTCAGGTTCTGAACATCTGACAGAGAACCTATTCAGAGATGTAAATACATGTGGCATGAAAAGGTTTGTAGTCCCAAGGCTCACATTTCATTTAAATGATGGCTTATGTTTGTCTGAATAGTGAATGAGAGCTTCTTTGCCTAACAATAGCATATAGTAACCTTTTTTAAACAAACATTGAGTTATTAAATCTAATTTCAAAACTGTTGTAACCAAACTAAAGGCTTTTGTTCTTCCAGACTTCATGCAAAACTTCAAAAATATCAGCATAGGTGTACTTTTATTTGCATCATGGTTGCATTTGAATGATCTCAGTAAATAACTGCAGTTCACATTGATCTGATTTTTGTGATGTAGCAACATCCTTTCAGTATTGAACTGCCCCACTTTGTTTGAACTGCTGGAACTTGAATAGCTGTCAAGCTGACATACCTACTGCTTTGTAACTTGACTACCTGCTCTATTTGGATCCCTCAGAACCTCGCAAGTTACGATGTCTGCAGCATTTTACTGGGAACGTCAACTTTGTTTGTCTGGGTCGGAGTCATCAGATACCTGGGATATTTTCAAACCTACAATGTAAGGCGGAAATCAAATGTCTAATAATTAAAGCATATATATATATATTTATGTCACTTTTATCCAGGTCTCTCTAATTTTTCTCTTCTTTTTTTCTCTTTTGCTGCACCCTGGCTTGCAGGTACTCATTTTAACTATGCAGGCATCATTGCCAAAAGTGATAAGGTTCTGTTGTTGTGCTGGGATGATCTATCTTGGCTATACTTTTTGTGGTTGGATTGTCTTGGGACCTTATCATGAAAAGGTATGTCAGCAGTATCACTCCTTTTCTGGTCTAATGATGTATCTGTGTGTGTGTATAGCTCCAGTTATAACAACAGAAATGCATGTTAAATTAATATTTCTGTATAAAAGCTGTAATGTGAACATGGGAGTGTTTTTCCTTCCACACATACCTTCTGCCACCTGCTCCTTTTAACAGAATAACTGTATTTCTGCTTTTACTGTGTGCTTGAAATCAGTGTCACCTCCTACACCAAGCTGTTTTTGTAATGAGTGGATGGTTTACCCAGGCCTGGAGAGGACTGAAGGGAGACCTCATTGCAGTCTGTAACTTGCTCGTGAGCAGAAGAGGAGGGGCAGGCACTGATCTCTGCTCTGTGGGGACCAGGGACAGGACCCGAGGGAATGGCCTGAAGTTGTACCAGGGGAGGTTTAGGTTAAATATTAGAAAAAGGTTCTTCACCCAGAGAGTGATTGGGCACTGAACAGGCTCCCCAGGGCAGTGGTCACAGCACCAAGGCTGACAGAGTTCAAGAGGCGTTTGGACAATGCTCTCAGGCACCTGGTGTGACTCTTGGGGATGGTCCTGTGCAGGCCCAGGAGTTGGGCTCGATGATCCTTGAGGGTCCCTCCTAACTCAGCATATTCTGTGTGATCTCTTTCGCCCTCTTCTGGCAATTCCAGTTCAGTTCACTGTTCTTTTTTTTTTTTTTTTTTTTTTTTTTTTTTTTTTGGAATCTCCTTGGCTCTGACTTTGTTTTTCCAAATCTTTCCCATGCCATGTAACTTCAGCCCCTAAATTATGACTCATAAAGGGGTGGATGAATGCTTGTCTTATTTACTTTGCTTCCTGTGTGTGGGGGTGTTGTGTATGTGTTTGTTTGTCTTCCTCAGGTTAGTATCAAAGTATGTGCCTGGCATGTCTTGTCTGAAACCTGGGTGCAAGAGCAAGGCTTCGTACATTCTAAAACACAAGCAAAAACCACCCTAAAGCCTGTTTGTTTTTCCTCTTGGCAGATGCTCTATGTGACAGTTTGCAAAAAGTCAGGTTCCTGTTGTGTCAAGTTCTAGATGTCTGTTAAAGACTGACAGATGTATGAGTTCTCATTCTTGATCTCTGGTTGCACACAGTATATATGTAACAGAGAGACATGCTGCAGTGCTTGATTCGGATTCTTGTGCCCCACATCCTCCCGAGCTGTTAATTCTCTCTTTTGAGCAGTGTAGGTATTCAGTCTGCACATGTTCCAGGTTGATGATGATGTATTTCTCTGTGGGATGCTGAATGCAGTGGGATCCTCTGCCAACACTAGAGGCTCAACTGTTTAAAACAGGCAGAGCATAAGTACTGTTGTAACTTCCCTGCAACAAGTATGTTAATCATCCTGCATTTTGTGTTTTGTCAATCCAGGGTCTTAGAGGTGAGCAGTCCTTAGCAGGTCTCTGTCTGCATCAAAACTTGTGGGTTGCTCAAAAATTACCCATACCATGCCCCCTTTCTTCTCAGATAACGTACTGCTGAGTTTCACATGGCTTTAAAATTCAGTAAAAACAATAATAACAAAATAAGCCATAGGTGTAAAACAGACCTGCTGTTCCTGTGCAACCATATGTTGTCCTTACAAGTATGTCTCTTGACACCTTCTCAATATAGGGCCACAATTCAAGTGAGTGTAGTCATGTTTCTTCATTGATAATAGTCACATTAAAGCACTGTGCATTAATTCGTGTGGTCTAATAAAGTACAGTTAACGAATGCAGTTATTTGGAGAGCCAGGGCAAGAGGGGACAGTGTGCTTACTGGGTAGCTGAATGGAATTTAGCCTCAGGACACATTCCAGCTTGGGGAAAAGGAGGTTAGAATTTAAGAGGATGTCCTTGAAATGAAACCATGATTTTTGTGAGGGGTGTATTTCAGTAACTTCACAATCCAGCTATAGATTGTACCTACAGCTCAGAAAGGGCTTTCTGAATAGATTATGTTATTGCATGACAAATTTAGTTTAGACCATTCAAGCTCTGAAGGCCATATACTACCACTAATTCCTTAATACAGTATTGATTTATTACCCATACTCCAGTAATGCTGCAGAGCTGGGAAACCAGAGGATGTGGATTCTGTTCCCAGCGTACTACCACTGATTTACGGTATAGATTCTGTGAAATCACTTTATCTGTGCTTTGGCAAGTGGAACGATATTTTTCTGCTGGCCTAAAATTGCTTAAAATTCAGTAACTTTAACTTTCTGTAGTGGTCAGATATTGACTGTTTTGCCTGTTGAGCATCACAAGTTTATTTCTTGATAATAAATCTTATGTCTGATGTCAATATCACGCTTAGTCAAGATTATATTTCTACATGGCTCTATTGCTGACATGTATGTTTTGGCCTGAATATACAGTAAAGTGTGGTAGCATTTAATTGTCTGGGTTGGATTTTTTCTTCTGCTATGCGTAAAAGTCAGAAGTGGGGTGGTTTTTTTAACTTTCCCTTTAAATATGGGTGATCTGATCTTCACATTCTACTAATAACTTGTACTCTTTATTTTCTAGTTTGAAGATCTGAACACAGTGGCTGAATGTCTGTTTTCCTTGGTTAATGGTGATGATATGTTTGCAACATTTGCTCAAATCCAGCAGAAGAGCACGCTGGTGTGGAGGTTCAGCCGGTTATATCTGTATTCCTTCATTAGTCTGTTTATATATATGATCCTCAGCCTTTTTATTGCACTCATTACTGACTCCTATGACACCATAAAGGTAAAACGTTTGTTTTCTGTTACATTTCTAATCAGATTTGTATTCATTCTTGTTAATCACTTAAACACCCTACTATCTAGTATTAGTTATGATGAGATTATTGAAATCTTTTAGTTTAGTCTGTGTCAAAAGTGGGAGGATGACTGGGTAGTCATTCAAATAACTAAGCAATAATTGGTTTGAAAAATTATCCTGTGTGTGTTTCAATGTTCTGTTTTCTGCTGCTTCATCTGGCTTCAAGAGTATAACAGCTAATGGAAGTGTAAATGGAAGGATGAGTGGAAAAAACTTAACTTTTAAGTATAGATACGTAGAGCTATATAAGCCTTGTTTGGAGTGAATGTTTCTTCTCATGGCATCAAAAGATGAGGTCAGGAAAGGTTTGCTGGTATCTCAGAGATATGCCTTTGGCAGGAGTTTGGCAAGGTTCAAACAGATAACTCTAAAGTCATTTAAGATTGTCATTAAGATACATCTGGCTTGCTTAATGTGCTGCTTGGAAATGTATGGTTAAAAGGAAATGTGTTCTCAAAGACCCTTCTCATTCAAGTTAAAATTGTGCCATCCATTTCCAGTATGAACAGTCTGAAAGTGCAGCCAAGTTTTCAATAATTACCTTTTGTTCTTGACCTCAAGTGCTGTCTCCCCTTTGTGCTCCTGATAGCCTCAGTGACCAATGGGAAGGCAATGTGGATCATATTCTTCAGCTCTTGTCTTTCTTGTCTTGGTGTCAGAGAAACAAGCCAGCAGAATAAGACTGGTCTGACATGAACTACAAGTTCCAGACTGAGCAAGAGCTCCACTTTCTAAGCATCTCCAAATATAACTTAACTGTTTGTGCTTCTGAGTTTACTGGATGATCTGACCTGCAAAACAGTGGTTTGCTGTTACTCTTCCCTCTGAGCACTTCATGTGGATCAATTGGGAGCTATTTCAGTATGCTGAACTTGTGTTTTTCATAGCATTTCTTCAACATGGCAATGTTGAATATCCACACTAGGGCCTTTCAAATCCAGCATTAGAGTTCTTAGGGAAAACGATCCCAGGGCACTCACAGTGAGCGCAGCAGCTCCCTGTGAACAAAGGAGAATCAATGCCAGTATGACCTGAGATCACTTGCTTGGCCTTATGGACAGCAAACAAAACATAAGAGAATCTCTGAACAATATGAATTTTCTGTCACTTAGGTTGCTTTGTTCCACCAGCTATATATGTGGTGTTTCTGGGATGGGATTGGGTTTTTTCCTTTCTACAGCAATACTGGACAAATGAACCAAATAGTCTGGTTTTACTATCACATGCTACAGGAAATTTTAGAACGTTTTGTGCCCAGTAACTTCTCGTGTGTTATAAATAAAACACTACTTCTTTCAGAAATACCAACAAAGTGGTTTTCCAGTAACAGATCTACATGAATTTCTAAAAGACCATGACAGTGCTGGCTACAGAAAAGACCAGACTTCTGTGCCATTCATCTGCTGCTGCAGGAGGTCAGTAGTGTGTTTTCCTGAGAAGTAGACCAGTTGGCATCTCACTGCAGAGTGCTGTTTCACAAATGCTGGAGCATCCAGAATTTAACCTGTGTGATGTTTGGATGCTTTTGTTCCTCTTGTACTCTACTTGGTGTTATATCTTTAGTCAGCTAATGATACAACAGTTTTGAGCTTAAACACATGTTTTAAGTGTTATACTCTTAGGAAAAATACCATGGAGAAGCTGATGGAAGGACTGTGGAGTATAGCATGAAACTACTAAGGATTCAGGAGCAAACCAAGTCTCTGCTTCTTAGGGTTTTGCAAGTCAAATGTTTCTAAAAAGCTTTACTGCTAAGCTTGGAGTAGTAGCAGAAAGTCAGAGAATATGTGATTCAGCCAGGGATTGGTGCTTAATCCCAAAGCTACAAGGCAAACTGTTTGAATACCATCTGTCAGAATATTGGAAACACAGTGGTGTCTTGCTGCTGCCAAACTCAGGCCTGGCAGTGGTCCTTTTTAAGGTGGTGGTGAGAGATGAAAATCTCATGTAGTGTTTCCTGGTCTGAGAGTTGATTCTTAGAATTTTATGTCTGAGGACACATAACACCTCACAGCCAAAAAGGAACATGTGAGATGATGGGCAGGTACCCCAGCAGTTGTTGTGGACACTTGAAAGCCAGCTAGTTAACAAGAACTCCAGCCAGGTACAGCTTCAGGTTTCATATGCAAGTCATTGTTCAGAATGAGAGATTTTTGTCTGCTGGACCACAATAAATATACTTCACTGTAATACACTGCACAGTATTGAGGGAACAACCCTAGTAGTTGGAGTGAAAATCTAGAGCTTTTGCTACTGTAGCAGTTTCTCCTTGATTGTCACAGTGCAGGTGTTGGGAGTTGCTGAAATGGGAGAACATAGAACAGAAGGATCAAAACTCAATTTGTATGGGTAAATGCTTCCTATTGCATTTCTTGCTGAATGGATAATTGTGAATTTTTTTCTCTTGTAGACAACAGAGTGATGATGACTTGATACTTATTAATTGATGACTGCACATTGAAATTCACCACTAATAAATGCAAAGAGACCCTAGTGGTACGGAGAAGAATAATTCTCCAAATTGCAATGAAACCCACCATCTGGACCTGCCTCATGAACAGACTAGTCTTACCTAATTAAAGTTTTTTTGGGAAAAAAGATATTAATGTGACATCACTGGCTAACCATCAAGAGACCCCAGAAGCTGTGTCTGGAGGAGAGCTGTGAAGAACTCTGTATTCTTGCTTCAAGTTCTGTCACATTAAAGAAGACATCCTTGAGCATTGTCTATGGGAGCTCTGTTTGCTAATCAGCTCTAGGAGGAAGGAAAGTGGCCCTGAATGAACTGTTGTTGTTAATAAGGAAAAGAATTATACGAAAATAATTTTTATAAAATAATTCTGTGTTAAAAAGTATTAAATAAAAGGTAACCAAGAAAAGAGGAGTTTTTCACTTGAAGTGATGCATTTGTACTTGGCACATTTCACTTATTTGAAATAAATTTCTGTAAAACTAAAAAGCTGCACAAAAGTGCAAAATAATTGCGGTTCTCCCTCTTGTATATCATTTTAACACAAACCACTTATAGGTCACAGTCTGTTCTTTAATAGCTTTACTAAAAAGCAGTTAGTTATCCTTTTTTTGGCTGTCTCTTCTATTATACCCACAATATTTGATTTGTACTGTGTCTGGATTAAACTTACTGCTTTAGCACTTCCAGTATAGTAGTGCATAGGTATTAGCCAAGTACTTCTGGGAACTTTAACGGGTGCTGAATGCCCCTGGGTGGGTGGACTATCATATTAGGTACTTCACTTTGTCCACTATCCACTCCCTAAAAATACTCTTTGGTAGATGATGTCAGTGTGTTGGCTAGGACTTGGTCTTGCTATGTGTTCTTTACTGCTGATGGTCTCTACGAGTTCTGGCTTGTTAGAGTTTCGAATGGCAAAGGCAATTCAAAACACTAATGAGTGAGGTGAGTGGCAGCTTTTTTCTTTCCCTGTTTGTTTTGTTTGTTTATTTTTAAATCTCCTGCCTCGTGCTTACTTTCCTAACAAAGTTTTTTTTGTTGAAAGTGAATGCCATTTTGCCTTGCTTAGGCTGCAGCTAGGTGTCTAGAACAGGTGTTTTTCATGGCAGTATTTTGATGCATCCAGGCTCTACAAATTTCAATACTTCTCTTGCTGAAATGTCTTTGGGACAGAATCTTCTCCCCATCCCAGTCTGAGCAATGCATTGCAGTGGCCTCATCTGTTACTAGAACCTGTGGCTATAAACGAAATTCCTACCAATAATCGAGACTTTGTGCTTTTAGCAGAAATTTTCTGTAATTTGTCTTTTTGTCAAACTGATGCTAATTGCGTGATCTAGAACAGAGGATTACTGTCTTCCACTCAGGACAGAAGAGTCAACTTTTCTCCTGGTGTTCATCTGCAGAACTTGTTTGGGTCAATGTTAGCCTTCTAGTGTATGCTCTGGGGTCCTGGGTAACCCAAGTGCTCTTCTGCTGACTTCAGAATGATCAGCGTTAACTGATTGCCAGCAGTTTTGTGTCCCATACAATGTGCAATCTTTACTTTGTTGTGTGTAAGATGTTGGTGTTTTCTGAATTTGCTGGTATTTTTCTGATAGTTTTCTGGAATGTCTCTAAATCATACAGTTCCAGCACATCTGAAAATGAATTGTATTTTCCTTACTGCTCTGTCATCTGCCAGTACTTAGAGAAATCTTAGGTGAGAAACTTGAATTTAGAAAATGCAGATACTAATGCTGTGTATGTGGATAATTAGTTATATAAGGTATGAACTGTAACAGGCTCATGGTCCCCTAAGGCCTTGTGCCTCTCTTCCCTAAAGCAGGTGAGGTACATCCTGTACCCTTGGTGTTGTGAGCCATAGTGAAGGCGCCATGGCTCCTCGCTCAAGCTCCAACTGTCTCTTTCCAATTTTAGTAGGACATTGAATGCGACCTGCCAAAGCCATTGCTCAGATAAATACTTGTTTGTGAGAGAATCCTCAGGGAATGAGGAAAAGTATTATCAACATAGATTATAATAACATACTTGTAGAGAGTACTTACAATTTCTAACTCATTTGAAGACTTAATTTCTGTAATGGAATCATAAAGCTTTCTTGTCCAGTATTGATTTTTTTTATTGTTTAAAGCATATGAGCTGCTTGCTAGCTAGACTGCTGCTTCAGCCCTACCATATTAGAGCAGGTCACTAATGTGTTGTAGAAACAGAAAACTAATGGCACAGAAACTAATGTGTTGTCTCTTCACCATCTGGTGTTCTGGGTTTTTTTCCTCTTGGAAAAGAAAGATAAGAGCCACTTGCTGGAGGTTTTTACAGGCTCTCTATTCCACAGAGATTAAACTTAATGGCATATGTTGACTCTTAATCCTGCACATTAATACAGGTTTGAACACAGTTGCTGAATGATAGGTGGTCTCACTCCAGCTGCTAAGGAGGTGATGCAAAGTAATGGAAGCAGAACTGGAGCATAAACTTTTGCAAACTGGTCTGAAAAAAAATCTGTTGCTTTCCATTGTCTTGCTCTCTGGGAATAAGAAGCTTTGCTAATTGCTTATAGGACTTTACCAAAGGAGGAGAGAAATGGATGAGAGAGTGAGAAGGCTGCATTAGGAAGAAACAGGCAGGAAGGAAGAAAATTTCCTAAGCCATCTTCAAGGTGAGCATTCAAGTGAGGGGGACAAGGTGAATAAGAGTTTGGGTTCTTTTTTTGGGGGTTTTTCTTTTTTTGGATAAAACAGAAAAGGTGCTGGAATGGAGTCTGTTTGGCATTTCATATGTAATGTTCATGTGCAAGGCTGTACCTAGGCTTTAACTCTGTCTATGTTTCATGCTGTAATTGTTACCAGGATTTCTGAGAAGTGGGGCAGAGACATTCTGCTGATATTTTCTTTTGTCAGTTCTCCAGCTCTGAGCAGGCACATGTGTAGCTCGGCACTACTTGGATATATGTCTGCTCTCAGTAAATGATTCAGGTAGGTGACAGTGGGTCAGATCCATCTGATCACGGTCCTCAGATAAATTTGGTCTTGTAATACCTTCTACGTTTGAGTTTGACTTGTCCTTCATTGCAAAGCTGTGTGTGCTCGATCCTGCCCGTTGGAGGTGACATGAGCCTCAAGGTTTCTGTATCGCTGTGTTGGGTGAGAGGTGGTTCTTGTTTGCTTTCTACTCTATGTTTAAAAGAACAGCTACATGTGATGCCGTGTGTACTGTCCAGATCTACTCGCAGAAGTTACTGCAATTTTATCTGTCTTGCCTTTGTTTCCTAATGCGTGAATGATGATGGATCTTCTGATGGGCTTTTCGCGCAGCGCAGCTCTTTAGGTTTGTGCAGCTCCCGGTCTCGCTCGTGTGCCCCGGGGCTGCCCGCGCCTCGGGCAGAGCCAGACCTCCTCACCGGGGAGGAACAAGCGCATGGGAGAGCTTTCCTGCTCGGCTCGGCGCGGGCCCGGGGCAGATGCGGAGCGAGCGGGCGGCGCCGGGGCGGGCAGGGCCGGACGGGTTAAGGCGGCGCGGGGCGGGACGGGGCGCGGAGCGGAGCGGGGCGGGCGGGCCCGCTGTGCGCGGAGGCGGCGGTGCTGCTCCGCTCCGCTCCGCTCCGCACCGGGGCTGCCGGTGAGTGGGGCCGCGGGGGTGGGCGCGGGCTGAGCCCCCCCAGCAGCGGGGCCGGGGCGGCCGCCGCTCGGCGAAGGGGGCAGCGGTGGGAACACCGCTATCGGGGGCTGGGCGAGGTCCGTGAGGACGAGCCGCTCCCCTACTAATCGGGCAGGCAAAACTTTCTGCAGTTCTGTAAAACTCTGCGGAGCGCCCTCGGGCGCGCCCCGGCGCGGTGCCGAGGAGCGGAGCGGGGAGTGCTCGGCCGCCCCCGCGGCGGGGCCGGAGCCCGGCGGGGCAGAACCCGGGGAGCGCCGGTGCTGCCGCTCTGCCCCGGCGCGGTGCATGCGAAGGTGTGTATGCATGTACAAAAATAGAGGTACTTCCTGGATGTATACACGTGAGCTTCCATACATCTGAGATTCCCGTTTGCACACCTCTGGATGCGCGTGTGCCGTGCCCTGCTGGGGTGCGGGCAGCTGGTACGTACCGCGGGGGGCTGGCACAGGCTCTTCTCGGAGGTGGTTTTTTTAATAAGGCTTCCTAATCTATGCAATACACCGAAAAAATACACTGCCGTTATTTAGCACTATATCTTTCGATTAATTCTTTCCCTTAACGAAAAAGGTCGGGAGGTGGGGGGAGTGAAGGAAGCACTTCTGTAGACTTGTGTTTTCAGAGGCCATGGATTTAGGTCTGTTCTCTCTTCTGTGATATGAACCTAGAAAGACATTTCTTCGTAGAGATTGGTAAGGTGCATTGCTGTAGCTTTGTTCTTTAAGCTGTGCTGAGTATATGGCTTCTTAGATGTCCTTATGGTCTTCTAAGAGGTGCAGTAGAAAGTACAACTCAAATCCAGTTATATGGTGAAAAATCTGATTTCACTAAGCTTATCTGTCTACTGAAAATAAAAGTAAAAGCAAACAAACAAATTGAACAACCCCACAAAAAATCTGCACAATCAGTAAAGAAGCAGCAGCTCTTAGCAGCAAGTAAACCTGAAAAATGTATTTCGCTTTTTTCCCAGAATGCTAGATGAAAGTTTCAAACAAATTAGACTGGCTGTGTTCTTATCCTCCGGTACTACACTGATCATTAACCATTTCAGAACATTCTCCAGCATAGTCTTTATGCTATCAGATAATGAAATAAAATCTCCGATGTATAAGATTTGACACTGTAGAGAATATATTTCTCTTGTGTATTAGTGTTAAAGATTGACATACCTGCATTCTACTATTATACCATTAGGTTCATTTCCATGTCTCCAGCAAATATTTTTTTGACTTTGCCATTTCTACCAGTTCCACTGACATGTTAGCTGGCAAACCCAGGCTCTGAATCTGTTAACAGATCAGATACAATCAGGTGACTTGTTTTAATCAGCAGTTGTGTAATTCAGTTCCTCATGAGCTATGTGCTGAAAATAAACAGTAAAAGTTGACTTGGTTGGGACTGTGCTGAAAGTCTGTGACCTACAGTCACATTCTGTAGGTTTTGTGAAAGAAAGCTGATTTGTTGAATGGTAAAATGGAGCTGATAGCAATCAATGAGTGGACCTGGAAGTTCTGCAGAAATGGGAAACTTACTTTAGAAGCAGAACAGGTATTTTCTTCTAGGCATGTTTCACAATGTATAGGTTGTTCGAGTGACTTTTAAATATTTTAAATGCTGTGTCTGTTTCCGCATTATAGGATGACCTGCCAGCTCCTTGCAGAACCACACTTAAAGGAGACTAAATGAAGGCTTTGCAATGAAGTTTTTAGTTTGAACTCCATATATAGATTTAGTAAACCATAATTTCAGAAAGTCTTAAATTACCAAAGTCTGAATTCTAAACTTGTGGTTGCTAGTGAGTTACTTGCTATCTGTCCCTAACAACTTTCTGCAGTGGATCAGAGCTTCCAAAAGTAATTTAGTGTGGTAGAGCAGCTTAGTACTAAAGGGATTTCAGCACATGGGCACCAGGGTTTGTAATATTTTGGTGGAGGTGCCCCTGTATCTCCGTGCTTCACAGTTCAGCTGTCAGTGTCAGTCTGTAGCAGTTTGCAGAGGAGCAGCACTGTCGCATACATGCACAGGGTGACACTTCTGTGCCCTGACAGTGATTTTTAAGCCTCTTATCAGACTATGTGTACAGAGCACTGTGGTCTGTGGCTGGCGGTACTACTTCCTCTCTCTCCAAGTTTAAATATTTAGTCTTGAGATTCTATATTTTTGGTAGGTTTAATACTTTTCTTAAGACTCTTTTTTTGTACCCTCTAGCATTGGTATTTTATGCAGGACGAATGATAAAAAAAAACCCTTAAATGTCTCCATCACTGAGATCTAAGAGTTGCCAAAGAATCATCTTGATTCCCTTTACCCCACCCCCTTCCTAGTCCAGAAGATGACACCATTAAAATGGACTCTTACTGGAAATATCTGGAACCATGCTGTAAGTATAAGTGGTGCTGTACTTTCCATCAAGGCTTGGAGAGAAAATGGATGAGGTGCTTTGCTCTCCTTATTCAAAAAGGTATTGAAGACCAAGGTAATGAGGTAATTCTGCTTGGGAGTGCTTGATTTGAGTTCAGGCAGTTATCTGAAATTTGGGATACTTAAGTTAAAATATATATACCCCCAGCCAAAACCTCAAGTAGATTTGCTTAGTAATAAGTAAGTTCTCTGGATGAAAACTTACTCATTGAGCCTTAGAGTTTTTTAACATTAATATTTTTTCCTCCCAATTTTTAAAGCTGAATTTTAAAAATGTTTTTTAGAAAGTATATTCTCAGGTCCTTGAAGTGTACCATGTAGCATGCTGCTTCAAGTATAGGCAGTGCCTGCAGAATTTCTGTAATAAACAAAATGTAAAACAGTTACTTCTGAGATAACTTGTCTCTGTAAAACCTGTTAAATGAATGTTGGCTTCCATTGCATCCTCTAATAGTACCAGATAAAAAAAAGTTTTAGTTTAGATGGAGATATTTCTGCAGAACTTTGTGTTCTCTATGTTCTTCTTTTCAGTTTGTTTCTCTAAATTGATTTTGGTTATATTATCAATTAACTATTTAAGACAATTAAAAGTGAACCAGAATACTTACTTCACAAAAACTCCTCCTCACAGTTACATATTAACATTTTTGGCCTCAGCTGTGTTACACACCCTTTTCTGCACTGGTATTTCTTTCTAAGCTGAGGTGACCTGAATGGGTTTCTTGGGTTACTGTGCAATCACTTGGCTGTGTTTTCCTCCGTGGCCATACATGTACTCAGGGTGTGGAGGGGAACAAGGAACCCATTCCCTTTCTGAACTAATACTATTTGTATATATAGCTTTGACTGCCCAGCACTCTGACTTCCTTCTGCCTCTGCCTTCGTCTTGGGAATGAGGTGAGAGAGAGCTTTTCAGTAATGCAGCACTTTTCAGTAAAGCAGCACTGGTGGCTTATCCATAAGAAGAGGATGGGACAGTGGGTGTTCGTGTCTGACTTTGGCACAGGGTGCAGGCAATCAAGTCCAGTGCTGCAGGGAGCCCATGGCAGGGGCTCCACAGGCAGCAAACCTCAAGGCACTCCTTTTGTGCTGCTGTGTCAAGGGCCATCTGCTGCTTGTAGGATGTTTAAAAAACCTAAGCAGTATGTGCAGGTAGGCAATTGCTGCTGCTTGATATTTCTCTGCAGTAACAGCTTGAATGCCAAGTGACTCTCTTTGTTCTGCCGCATATGCCTGTGATCAGCCAGCATGATAAACTCAGCTTTCTGAAGAGCAACTTTCCTAGTAAGTTTCAAAATCTCGCAGAGATCTGCATTTAATACCTCGTCCTTCTATTAGAGAAGGGGAGGCAGGGAGGAGAAGTGCTCAGGCAGAGCTGGCAGCCTGCCTGCTTTGCAGGCTGAGCCTGGGCACAGCTTGCTCCTCTGCCCTGTCCCACAGACCTGCCCGGACTGTACTGGCTTTGTGATCTCTCCTGTTCCAGAGTGTATCATTTTGGATACTGAGCTGCCCTGAAATTCTGCACAGAAATTCCTGTGCTGGGTCGGGAGAACCAGCAGTAAACCAGGCTGGGGTTCTGCCTGGGCAAACATCCCTCCCCCTGGCCTAAGCTAACTTTCAGCCCTGCTGGAGGGCTTCACTGCTATTGTCCTCCTGTAGGTTCAGTCTTGCTTTATGGACTTTTCAGTCCATCTGCAAACTCAGCTTGAATCCTCTCACAGTAGCTTTCTGTGCCAACCCAGGCCTGTCTGTTCCCTTCCTCATTTATACAGGAACAGGGCAGAAGCCATCAAAGTCCCCCAAACTGACGCCAACCCTTCAATAAAGTTGTGGCCAATATATTGAAACAACTTGTTTTTTAATGGACAGGAAAGAGGCAGAAAACCACAGGGGTGTACCATGAATCACATTATGGCTTGCAGGCTAAATTTTATAATGACCTTCTCATTAAAATGCTATTTGTGTTTTCCTTCAGAAATGTCTGGATTAATAATGAGTAACTCAACTTGGAGTTGATTTACAGGCCAGATTTAATTTTGAATCAAAGTGATTAAAAAGGTAATTTTAATCACAGTTTGGATCCGTAAAATCCTTGACTTAAATAACTGATATTAAATTTTATTCTAAGTATACAGATTTTTAGTAACTTTATTGAAGCAAACTAGATCCTAATTGAATAACAACCATTAAAATATATTAGCTTGCAACTAGCTGAACCTTTTGTCCAAAGCATTATTTAGGTGATATTTTATTTCACAAACTCTTTACTTAAACAGCTAGTGTAATATATTCCTACATATTCATGCAAATTCTTGACTTTAAGAATGGTGAAGAACGTATTCTGACTTGATATGAGTTACACTTACATAGAGGAATTAAAAATCAATTAAAACATTCAAGCTGTCATTAAGACAAACAGCTCAAGATGTTATGGGTTAGGAAGAATTCTTAATGCATGCTTTTGCATTTGAAAGCAGTTTAACCGAAATCTCAAATCCTTTGAGATTTTTTGGAACAAAAGACTTTTTTCCCCCTCAAAAAAACAAACAACCAAAAAAAGCTTGAATGTTTACTCAGTGGTAGAGGAAGACACTTTACAGTCCATCAGTTTCTGATCTTTGTAGCCACTATGGGTGGAACTGAAGTAATTAAATAGATTGAAATAAAGAATCTTTTAGACAAGGGTATGCTTTTGCACTTGCAAAGGTTTGATGTATCTGCCTGCAAGTGACTTATGGCAAGCTATTAGTTCATCTCAGCTGTAGAATATGCACCATGTGATTACTGGTGGAGGTCTATATGGCGGGATATGAAACAGAGTGGCATGGAAGAGGTGAATGGAGATTGTTTGCTGTCCTTTCCCATAAAAACCCAAGAACTATTAAGCTCATGAGAACCAATTTCAAAGCAAAAGAAGGCAGTTCTTCATAAAGTAAGTAGCAGACTGGGAAGCTCTCTGCTGCAGATTCTAGGAGACTCTTTTGTCTTTATAAGTCTAGACTGACAAGTTTAGCTGTTTTTCAGCTAACATTGAACAGCATTTTGCCTGATACTCAAACTTTTGTGTACTAAATAAATAGATCTGAAATATGTAATATTTAAGGGTCCTTTTTTTTTTTTTCTTCTGAAGTTTAAACCTGTCCTGACAAACATCTCTGTTTTGCTGCAGAAGAGAAGACCTGGAGAAGAAAGTGCTGTAAGGACATGTGACATGCCAAGAAATATGGGATATCCTGTCACTCATCTTATGCCTGGTGTGGACTTGGGCAGGATCACTGAGGATTCAGCTGCATAGCTCTGTCATGGCTGCACAGCTCCCTTGAGACCAGCCTAATTCTGCTGGAAGGACTTAAAATGAAGGTGTGAAGTAAACCACTGTCTGCAAGGCCCCTGGCCTTATAAGTGCTTTCTGTGCCCATGCTGGTACAGACAACCAAGGGCTGCTTTTCTGCTCGGAAAGACTGGGATGTAAACGAGCTGCTGTTTTGATGCAGCTTCCATGTGGAGATCTCCACGGACTGCCCTGTGACCCTGAGACCTCAGCTGGATGCTTCTCTTCTCCTTCTTGCCTTACCTCAACACCTTAAGACATCTCTTTCAAAATCATTTGTCATTTGAGCTCTACTGTGTGACAGTGAGTGTTTGTAGTGTGGTTATTTTGGTGAAGAATTATGGATGTATAAATATTTTTTCTTTGGGTACTACTTCAAATGAGGATGAGGTCTCAATAAGCTGAAGTATTTAGAATAAGTTTGTAGTTGATATTTTGGATTTCTTTAAGCTTTTCTCCAGATAAGATACAAAAGGCATCTGCAGATTTCTTTACTCTCCTGTCACTGCAAGCAAGAGATTCACCTGTTGAGATGATTACACAGTAAGATACAACATGTTCAGAAAACCTTCCCTATAATTTTCACAGGTTTTTGGTTGGTTGGTTTTTTTTTTACCCTGCCATTCTTGCCCAAAATGCTGCTTCTATTTGCAGGCATTTGGGCTGTTCTGTAAAAGCTTCATGTCAAGCTCAGCAAGTCCTTTGCTGCCTTGGTGGGTTAGAGCAGAGCCATCCTGGCTGGCAGCGTTCCCAGCTCTCTGCTGCTTCAGTAGCTGTTGCCTGCAGCTCCTTAGGAGCTTCTGGTCACTTACAGACTGAATTTGACTTTTGAGTACTTCCTAGGCGAGAATGGAGAACATACTGACTGCTTAACTCTCCCATATTGCCCTGAACAGGGAGCAGTAGGCGTTGAATTCCAGTTGACTATTGCAGTGGATCCGCATTGCTGAGGCTTTTTTATTTTTAGATGGAGGGATGCTCTGTAATATTTCAGCAAAAGGGATGATTTACTTGTTTCCTTCCACTTCTTGTCCGTAAGTAATTGTTCTTAGTTCGACTATACTTAAATTTCATGCTTTAAGTAATATATTCCTTCATTTAAAAGTGGCTGGCTAGGTTCTTGAGGATAATGGGCAACAGTGACAAGTGGCCTGCTTTCATGTTAACTACTAGGGTGGGAATCAAGAAAAATCAAGAAAAAAAAGGCTGAGCTATTTCAGAAAAATTAAATATTAAATAAGATATCACTTTGCTGAAAGTATTAATTATGGAATAGTGTAATTTGATTTAAAATTAGGTAATATAAATATTGCATGAGAGAAATAACACAAGTAGCATAACATGAATGACAAAAGATGAACCTTTTTAACTTAAAGCTTGGAAGGAACCTTTAATATAAAAATGGCATGTTATGTAGCCTGCTGGAGATTGTTTAATTTCCTTCCCGGTCCCTGGAGAGATAAGATATAACTGTAAAATAACCACAGGGTAATAATAGACTAAGTGAGCCTGATGTTTATCTGTCATCAGTTTTAGCTGCAGAGGTGAAAAGCTTATGCTTTTTGTATCTTTCTGCCTGTAACTGCTTCTTCTGCATCTTTTGGTGTTTTGTTTTTTTTTTTTCCAGCGCTGCTTAGTCTGTCACTCTGGCACTCATGATGGCCTGAGGCTCACGAGGAGCTTTACAAAAGCTATTAGCTTTGCTGCCTCTCCTGAAGCTTTGTATCCCTGTACTTCCTCCTGTCTGTCCTTACAGTCAGACAGGTTTACCACTCTGTATAATATCTAACATGATTAGGATCTTGTGCCGTGGCTGCATTCCTGGGTTTTGCTAAAACTATACTGTATCTATTAATGAAGTAATTGTTAAAACCCTTATTCAGATGCTGGTAACGAATGTGAGGGCCAGTGACAATCAGACACAAACTCTGCCTACCAGGCTGTGAGACCCTGCATATGGTCCAGCAACCATGAGTAATTGCTGTCAGGTCTCCTGTGTAAATTAGTCCAAGTTCAGTTTGGTTCATAATAAAGGCAGTGAAACTGCCAAGGCAGCTGACATTGACCTTGCCAGAGTAGCTGAAGTGTGATGTAATCTGGAACACAGACTCCCCTTTCCATTGCCATGTTTAATAGCCCTGTGTCCAAGATAGTGCTGAGTGGGTATAAGAAATAAACTCCAGCACTACTGCTGTTTCTGGGCTTGCTTTATCCTGCGGTTGGGTGTGGAATTGGGTTTTGGTTTTGAAGACAACTGGGCTATGTGGCGCTCACAGGGCTCTGGGTTTACAGGCCAGTAAAATAATCCCTGACTTTAGAATAGTCAAATATCTAGAATATATTTTTCCCTTTTCAGCATATTTGCTTAAATCCTCCAGTAGTAAATAATAGGCATCTGCTCAGAATATATATGCCTGTAGTATCTTATATACTTTTTTTACATTTATTAATATATAATTAAAACCCAAAAAATATTTTTCCAGTAATAGGCCTTTTATTACTTAGTCAGTAAAATGGAAGAGTTATGATTTATGCTTCCTTGTCCTGACTGGATACACTAAGAAATGGAAATAATGATGGGGCTGTGGCTCAAACATGGGATTCTACAGTAAGAATGGCTTGGCTGTTGCTCAGATTTTCTCTGTGACCTCTAGAAAGTCACTTTTAACCTCTTAACTTCCCCTTTGTTGCCTGTGCAGTATGACTGCTAGTGCAAAGGAACTGTGCTGGGGTTTTGTAAACTGGTAAGTCTTTTAAAAATTCCTTACTCATCTAAGCATCATGCACTGTGGTCCTCCATTGGGCAGAATATTTTCTTCTGCATCGACCCTGTGCAGTTTGAATTTTTACTGAAGGCCTCAAGACATCTACCCTCTCATGTCCCTGTCACAACCCCTTGTCCCCCCAGAAAGAAGCTGTTAGGTGTGGTGATTGAAGCAAGGACTGTTCCCTAATTGTTAACCCTTCTTTCTTTTTACCTTCCACACTTTCTAGGATGCAGGGGTTCTAATCCAGGATGAATGAATGCTACTATGATAAGCGCATGGACTTCTTCTATAACAAGACAAAGACGGACACAGCAGATGAGTGGACAGGGCCACAGCTCATTGTTGTTCTGTGTTTTGGGACGTTTTTCTGCCTCTTCATTTTTATTTCAAATTCATTGGTCATAGCAGCTGTGGTCAAGAACAAGAGGTTTCATTTTCCCTTTTACTATCTTTTGGCCAACTTAGCTGCTGCAGACTTCTTTGCTGGAATTGCCTATGTCTTCTTGATGTTCAACACTGGCCCAGTGTCCAAGACATTAACTGTTAACCGCTGGTTTTTGCGTCAGGGTCTCCTAGACACCAGCCTGACGGCTTCCCTGGTGAATCTCCTCGTCATAGCTGTTGAGCGGCACATGTCAATAATGCGGATGAAGATCCACAGTAACCTCACAAAGAAGAGAGTCACCTTTTTAATTATATCAATTTGGGCCATTGCTATTTTCATGGGTGCTGTTCCTACCCTGGGTTGGAACTGCCTCTGTGACATTACTGTCTGCTCATCCCTGGCACCTATTTACAGCAGAAGTTACCTGGTATTCTGGAGTGTCTTAAACCTGGTTGTCTTCTTCATTATGGTGGTGGTTTACATAAGAATCTACATGTACGTCCAGAGGAAGACTAATGTTTTGTCATCACACACTAGTGGATCCATTAGCCGTAGGAGAACCCCTGTGAAGCTCATGAAGACTGTCATGACTGTCTTAGGTAAGAGATGACAAACCATGGTGTGGCAGGCTGGCAGTGCCAGCGGATGGGTTCGTGTTGATTTGGTTTAGCTGCCTTTTTTTTTTTTTTTTTTTTGAACAAACAAAAATCCCTCAGCCCTCATGACGGAAAAAACCCTCACTGAACTTTAAAGTGCTGGAGGCATTTAAACTGTTTGCTTTAGATAGTAAAATAGCTCTTCCACTAAGCAGAAACACAGGGTAGAGGACTGGCCAACACGTAGAAGGAAAGTATCTCTCTTGTGTAGGCACCTTGTTACAAAACACTAATTGTTGTGTTGTTGGTTTTTTGGTTTTTTGAGGAGGGAGATACAAAATCACTTTGGAGGAAGGCTTCTGAAGATTCACAACTACATAGAAAAACATTTTCAAAGTTATGTTCTTTAATATTTGCACAAGGCCGTAAGTCCTAAGGTTGGATGTTGGTAGTTATCTTTGCACATCTTTATCTTGGCTGTTTCCTGAACATAGAAACTTCTTCCCCCTAGAAAGGCATCTTCCTTGGGTAAAGGAGAGGATGCCTGATGGGTCTGTGACTTTGACAGAGATTTGCTTTGCAACGGGAAGATTCACCTTCATTCTGTGTATATTGCACAGTGTAAAATATTTTCAGATGACGATGATACAGTATAACCTTAGATCTCTAAATCATAACATGAGATTTGACCTGGATTCTGCCCTAGAGACCCTGTTGGTACTTGAGCAACTCAGATCACTTCCTCAGCTAGTTGCAATGTAGCTGTGTATTATATTAGAGGTGGACAGAGTAGGCAACTGACTGTTGGAACAAATACCAACTGTAGCAGTCAGTTTTCTCCAGAATGACTTGAATCTGAGCAGGATGTTTTCTGGAAACCAGGCATGACGTGAGCAGGGCTTGTGCAGTTCACTGCAGGTGGAACTGCGGGTGCACCAGGACATTTGTGAAGCTGGGCTCTGGTGGTGGGTGACTCTAAAACCACAAATATGACTTTACTGCTCTGACAACTCTTTCTGATGTTGTATGACCAGTATAGGAAACCTGGAGCTTTTGGGAAAGCTGGTGTCCACAACTGGAACAGAATCATGTTGTACTGCAGCATGGTAGTGCTAGAGAACTCTGGGAGAACAGTGTAATTTTTCATGGAGGTGGGAGTTGCCAGGGTAGGATGTTCAGGTTGAAGACACTTTCTTTCCCTTGTGGTTTTTGGATGCTGTTTGCACAGTCTGGTGTCTGATTTTATTATTTTCTTCTGAAATAATAGTGCTGTAATATACAACATCTTTGTCTACCAAATGGTGTTTTAAAATGCTGTAGAAGCTGAAATCACTTAAACTGACCTTGGAAAAGAAAGTGGACTGATGGTTCAAACAAGTACAAGGTTCTCACTTATACTTCTGTGTCTTTTGAAGTTGGCCTGTCCACTACCAGAGTCTTTCCTTTCTAAATCCCTCCACAGCTGTTCTTCCTTTTTTCCCCCCTTGATTTTATGGCATCTATAGAGAGTCAATTTGGTGGTTGTTCCTGCCCCCTGCCCTTGATTTGCAGGGGCAAGACCGGAGTCTTTTGCCCCACTGAACCTCCCATGCAGTAAAACCTAAACCATCCACCTTGAAGGAGAAAATTTGTCAGAAAAACTCTGAATTGCTCCAAATATGATCCTGCTCTAATGCATAAGCATCGAGTAGACTGTAGTTAACTGCTACATTGGAAAGAGACAGAAAACAGCACTTTTAAAAAGCAGTTCTCTGAGCATTTCTATTGAAGGCAGAACTGCACCCAGCCAGCTGACATGGGAACTGGAGGGACAGGGATGGTGGCTGCTGTTTGCTCATCCCTTGTGGTCCTATAGCCTGTGGCAAGCCTTCAGTGCTCTTTGTGCTGCTGTGTGGAAATAAATCCCAGTTTAAAAGTAGTTTTCAACTTAATCTTTCTTTTATTAGGGAGTGGAGCCTTAGGACTATGAGTTGATTTGAAGTTCAGCATCAGCTTCCCCTTACTCACAGAATAAGGCTTTTCAGCTACGAAATTAAACTATAATTCAGGCAAAGCATTTAATGATATTGTGTACTGGGTGAGGCAAATTTAACTTAGAAAGCCTGAGTGCTACTTTAGAGAGCATAATTTTGTAGATTTACTTTATCGGTCAGAAACAAAACCAAAAGGGAGCCTGCTTCGACAAAGAAGTGGAATTAGTGCCCATGTTGCTGGGTGTACAATCTAATCCAAGCTCCTGTGTCAGAGGAAGTGTATCTTCGCATGTTCCTTCATATCAATTCTCCAAATTTTGACTCTGAGAGGCTTTTTACAAACATTTTTATAATCATTTGTTTCTAAGAATGAGAACTTATTTTTTTAAACAGTTTGAAATGTGCTCTCCTGTCCAAGTCATTCAAGCACAGTGTGCAAAAACCAAATAGTGTGTCTTCTGGACTTCCCAATTACCACAGGAGTCACCAAGTGACCAAAGTGATTCTTGCAAAATTCTACTTACATCCACTGATGCAACAGCCTACAGCTATATGCAGCACATGGGTTTTGCCCAAAGCAGTTATTTTTAATGACTTGTTCCAAAACATCTGAAAATGCTTTGGAGTACATGCCTGATACAGTCTTCACTAAAAGCCTATTCCAAAATGCTGTGCTGGATAAAGCATGATAAAACCCAACATTCTTATTCATGTGCTCTATTGGTTTTATGGGATATTCAGGACAAAATCCAGCTGCCCTACTGCTGTATGGAAGGAGGCTGTGTGTAGCTGGGTGCTACTGGCATGCTCCTTCTCCGAGCCTCTTCCACCTCCTTCCTTGGGAAGGCTGGACTGGGCTGCCCCTCCAGCAAAACATCTCTGTCCTCTCTAGTTGTTCTCCTCCCGTGGCCCTACATTTAAGAGTTAGGGGAATTGAGATTTCCATGTGATTTCATGAATTCATGGTGATCACAGCTGCAGGTGGCTTTTTGCACCACCCCTTAGGCTTGGATGGCCCCTTCCAGAGGCTGGGAGTCAAGTCCCTGTCATCTGCGTATTTCTGCCATAATCCTTAAAGTAGTCCATTATAGCATAAGAGTAAGGCTTTCTCTTTGGCATGCTGAACCACAGGTGGTTATCTAGTTAAACTGGAAGATGTGAAACCTAGCAAAAGGGGCTAAAATGCTCTTGGGCTGACTTTGTGGCATAATCCCAGCTAAGCCTGTGACTGTAGCTTTGAAGATGGGTGGCTGCAGGTATGCAGGTATGTGACTTTCAGGTGGTTGTGTATGTGGTAGCTCCTCTGAACCTGGCAGTGAGGTTCCTGCTGAAATAGCAGCTTTGGGGTGGATGATTTTCAGTTTCAGTGAAATTATAGTTTAATTGGTAACTTTCTGTTTTAACTTGGTCGCACATGTGGCAAAGGCAGCTGGAAGCTACTGTGCTTTTTTTTTTTCCTCTCAGCATTGGCATGCTCAGGGACGGCTTTGATGTGCTGGATTTTATGAAATGATGCTGTTGAAACATCAGTAGTTCTCCCAGATCCACGGGAATTAATTTTCAAGGAGAAATTATGTAATCTACAGGAAGATCTATGGTTAAATCTAATGGAAATCCTCAAACTAACTTTGAGGCATCGTGACACCTGATCTCCCATAATCTGGTGCGAAGACTCAGAGTTGTTCTTCTAATCCATGTTGCAGCCAGGCTGTATTTCTTGTCACTTCTGTGAATTTTAAAGAGTCCCAGGAGTTAAATTATTTTGGGGGTGTGGCTCTTTTTCAGGGAGAGGAGCTCCTATGGATTAAATAGTCTGCAAACCAGAGAATCACCAAAGGGCCAAGACAAAGGTATATTTTTATGCTTAACCATGGTTCCCTCTGAAAGCTCGGTGGTAAAAATAACAAAATCTGAGCACGGCTGTGAGTCTAAGACATGCCTTGCTTTCATCTCAGTAGCGCTAAGAGCAGGGTGTGAATCACTTGTGTTGTCTCCATAGGCAGCAAAATGTATTTTTGGAGTGAAAGCAACAGCCTCGTGCAAACATTAGCCAGTAACTTGGACACTGTCACTGCATTGCCCCTGTCCTTGTCTTCAGTCATGGGAAATATGCAGAGAGATGTCTGCAGATGTCTTTTATCTTCCCTTACTTTTGTAGCTGAAACCTTTTATGGTTTTGCTTATATAGACAGAGGTATATCCTAGGAGTTCATGGACTAATCCTGCCTGCAATCTTGGAATTTTGTTTGAAGGAGAGATTTCTGTGTCTCTTGTTAAATGTGGCTTTTGGGGTCTCTTTCATCTCCTGGTAACTTCCATAAAAGCAGGGTTGGACCTTGCATGCTTTGTGGTACGAGTGGTCAAAATGCTTTCAGTGCCTGTTTTAAGGCAGGTTTGTTACCATCTCAATTTCTGCATGGAGCTGGTGTATCGACAGCTCTGCCAGTGACCCTTGGTAGCTAGTGAAAGCTTTATGTCCAATTACTTGCCAAGACACTTAACTGGGCACAGTATTGTCTGGGTGGTTGGATTCCAGTGCTTGTTAAACCTGATGGGATTTGCTGGTGAAGCCCAGGGCAATAAATCAGTGCAGTGTTTTCTCCATTGTAAACTGTGAGAGAGCTGGTGTCACAACTGCTTACTCAGCACACGGGAGCCAAACCAGTGTGTAGTACAGAGACTGACCAGGGAAAACAAGTGTTGTGGTAGCAGCATTCAGCTCCCCATGCCAGTGGGCAATGGAGGAATGTTACTGATGTTAACCAGTATCTCAAAACTAACACTATGAAATTAGTGCATAGCATCACAAAAATCTTGGAACAGCAGAGTAGAAAATTCAGTTTCTGAAGAAAGTGGTCTCTTGCCTTTCTGTTCGGTATTGCCTAGAACAGAGTAAATCGGTTGGTTGAGTTTTGTCTGGAGTCCAGGAGCACAGATTTGCAGCAAAATCCATGATACCCTGTCCTGGATACATTTTTCAGCAATCCTAATGCTTACTAAGTCATACAAATTCACTTTATATACCATTATGACCCGCCCATCAGATGGGCAGTCTGTTCAAGTCCTCGATGGGGAGAAGTGTGCAGTGCTGCTGGCACTGGCCTGTGTGTGCAGCACAGCGATGGGTTGGCTGAGATGCTGCCGAGTACTGGCTCTGGCACTGCTTGGGTCCTGCTGTAATCCAGGCTGCCCTCCCACTGCTTGCTTGCACAGCTGGGATATAGGAATATCAGCGGCTTTAAAAAAAATGAGTGGGCTTGCTTGACCTACCAAAATTGTTGAACAGAGACCCACACCCACAAGAAGAGCTTTTTAGTGTGTAGCTGCTATCATACTTATTTGTTGGATTATTTTCTTCTAAGCCCCAAAATGGGGAAACTGCTGTGATAAGTGATTGGAATTTCCTCAGTACATTGTTCAAACTGTGACTGTTGGGCAGAGTTGTAATTTTCTATTTCTGTATGTCAGACAGCAATTGTGGCTTGTGCTAAGTTAGTATTATCATGCATATGGCTACTCATTCCCTGGACTGTGGGTGAGGGATCACGGGGTGCAGTGCAGGGGGGAGACCAGGGGGCAGATGGGGCAGTCCAGGGCCCCTCTCCAACTCGTGGCCAATGGCTGCTTTTGGTAGCCATGTGCCCCCTCCCCACCCGTCCTGCCCACACCCCTGTACTTATGGCTGTGGTGTGCAGGAACATGGGAAGATGCAAATGCAATATAGAACTTCCTTCTAAGCTGTGGGTTTTATGCTTTCTTCATGTTGTCTTCCGTCAAGATCTCTTCTCCCTTCTTTGTCCTTTATTTTTTTTCTTTTTTTTTTTTTTTTTCTGAGGGGCTGCTGGGAGAGGAGTGTGTTGTCCTGCTTTGTCTTCCAGCTTTTATTATCACATTGTTCCTCGCAGGGGCTGTTGTCATTCCTGCCTTGCAGCTGAAACACAAGATCTCTGCTCCTCCTGAGCTTGTCCTGCAGTTTCTTGCTATGTTTTGGGGAAATGTCTCTATTGCAGAGTTTTCTTCTTTCCCCACCACTGTATACTTACTTCCTCATCCTTTTTGTGTTTGGTTCCTCCCCCCCACCCCCTTCATTTCTGTGCTGTAACTGCTACATCCTTTAGTTCACCTTTGCTAACTCATCTATTTGCTTTCTTCTCTTTTTTCATGTGTAACTGAATTTTTTTCTTACATCTGAGTTGTTGAGTCTCAAGTACCCAACGTGCAGAGCCTGGGAGGGGGCAGTGGAAGGAGGTGGGCTCTGTTCTAACCAGGGAGCCAGCAGTGCTTGTGTATTGCAGGCAGTGGCATGCATCCTACACTAGCTGTGGGTTTCCAGCTACAGCTGTAGTGTGACAGAAGACTTGTCTCTTCGGATCATATCGTGGGTGGTGATGGAAGTGAACCACTTGGTATTTTCTCCTCCAGCACACGAGAGACATGAAGAGAGGAAGTTTGTGTTCGAGTGCAGTTCTCTGCTTGTAAATGCTTGAGCTCTTGTTTATTTATCAGCATGGATAAATCCCTGTTGTGATGACCTTTTCCCACTTGTGTTTGAGGTGATGCTGTCAGCAACTGGGTTCTTGCTCCCTGTGGTCTGCTGAGAGCTGCCCTGCCTCCTGTCCGGGGCTTGGCAGAGGAGCTGTAGTAGATATAATTTTGCTACTGTCATTAGAATTTTGTCCTCTCTTGCTTTTAGCATTTTTGTGTAGAATTTTGATGAACTCAATAATCTTGTAAGATGCAAAACATTCCAAACCCCTAAAAGTCTGAAGTCAGGTTTGGTTTTCTTTCTGTCTCCTTTATTTCTAGGTGCCTTTGTTGTCTGCTGGACGCCTGGCCTGGTCGTCTTACTGCTTGATGGTCTGAACTGTACCTACTGTGGGATTCAGAATGTTAAAAGATGGTTTCTTCTCCTGGCCCTGTTGAACTCTGTCATGAACCCAATAATTTATTCATACAAAGATGATGAGATGTGGGCTACCATGAAAAGGATGATTTTCTGCTCCTCTGAGGATAAGAGTCAGGACAGACGCTCATCTCGGATCCCCTCAACAGTTCTCTGCAGGAGCACGGATACCTCAGGGCACTACATTGAAGATGGCATTATTCAAGGAACAATCTGTGGAAAAGGAGATCTTGGTAACAAAGGAAACTCCTGAGCTATGCAAAGAACTGACTTGGCTGCAAAAGGAGAGGGGGAAGGGAGAGGCTTTGTAAGAGAAGATTGACTGGCAAAGCTAGTAAACAATATATCCACTTTGTTCCAGAGCCTCAACTCCAGTGTTAACAAAAGTTCTTATAAATAATTGCCTGATGGAAAAACACTTTGTAATGAAGAAAACTTTCTGTGCTGCCATCTTTCTCCTTTTTTTCTTTTAAGTACATGAAATTGTTTTTTCATGTGAACGGAATAAATACCTCTCTGAGACTTCTTGTGCATGGAAGCAAAATGTAAGCAATGTACTAAGACCCTCCTTAAGCTCCTACGGAGAAAATAAACCTGCCTGACTGTGCAGGTTTGGCATTCATTGAGTATTTATGCTTTGAACAGTTTCTGTGCATCTTGAGAAGGATTGTAGGCTTGGTTGGACAGAATCGTGACCTGTTTTCTTGGTTTATGAAGTTCATGAAATAGTTCATGCTTACGTCCGTCTTCTTCCTCCATATCTTGCTTTCAAAATAGGTACTTTGATGGTTTATTAAGGCTATGCCAGAAACCTGGCTGTGATGGGATAGCCAGACCAGACATCAGAGTGTGTGAGTATGTCTGACCGTGGATTGTCAGGATCTGAGAGTACAGAAAGCACAAAAGCCATTATTACTTCCGTAGTGGGGTGAGTGCTGCAAGGGGAGACATTGCACTCTCTGCTGCTGTTGTGTAGGCAGGTGTTGAGGGTGGATTAACAGAAAAGCAGTGAGGCTCATTATGCTCATTTCTTACTTCCTCAGATAATATCAAATGGGTGTGCTCACTCTTCTTTACCTGCTGTGCCGCTGAGAGAAATGAGATCCAAAACTCTGTTTTACTAGGGTGAACTTTTAAGGGAAGTTTAAATACACATATATACAGGTTCAATCAACTACTTAAAATAGAAATTAATTTACAGAAAAAAAAAGCCTGAAACCAATTAAAACCCCTATAAGAGTACAGTATGCATTGGTTGTCAGACCTTGTCTGGACCACATTTAACCTCCAATTTGCAAACAGATCTTACTGGAACAGGTACTTGAGGAAGAGGCCATGAAACAGTGAGCAATGAAGGGCATTCAGCATTGTGACTAATCAAATCTAGCACTGGTGAAGCCACAACCCAAACATCTGAAGTTCTGACTCATGGAGTATGCTCTAAGGGAGGATCTAGCAATATAAAGCTCTAGGGTAAACCTTTAAAATTTAAACTTTTAAATTAAAAATTGGATTGTAGATTTCTCAGTACTCTAAAAACCTGGCTCCTGCTGACTGGTTTCAGCAGCAGTGAGCTCCCTGTCTTAATTTCAAAAGGAGTTACTTGACTTGCCTCCTAGAGAAAATGTAATCCATGGTAGTAAGGCAGGTGACCACAACCAGAGGTCACTTTGAAAAGTTTTGGAAATTTTGACCACTTGGAATTGCCAGAAAACAACACCAAGAGCGTATTGTATGAAGCTGAAAGTCATCTGTGATTTGGACAAATTCTTCCTCTGGTGCAACTTGAATGTGGATATCTGGACTGTGTGGGTCAAAAGAGAACCAGCACTTGGCACAAAGGCCAAGTAGTGGATTTGTAGAATGCACTGGGGGATTTCATAGCAGCCCTTAGCTTACAAACACAGCAAGGCTCTGTTTGGAGAGCTCTCCCAAAACATGCATTATCTCATAGGGATGTGGCCCAGTATTCAAGGTAGATGCTGTATTTGAGTAATGCTAAAAACCTTTACATGTTTTTTGCCATTATAATGCAATTTTCTTGTGCAAATACTACTTCACTGCTTTGGTGTTTTGAAAAGTATGTAAAATGGTGCTTTGTAGAGGCAGTGGTGTGGTGGGTTGACTCTGGCTGGAGACCAGGTGCCCACCAAAGCTGCTCCATCACTCCTCTCTTCACTGGACAGGAGAGAGAAAATATAAAAAAAAAACAGGGTGAGATTGATCACTAATTACAGATTTGGCTTGGGGCAAATTTAAATTATTACTAATCAAATCAGAGTAGTATAATGAGAAATAAAACCAAATCTTAAAAATACTTTCCTCCCATCCCTCCCTTCTTCCCAGGCTTACCTTTACTCCTGATCTTCACTATCTTCATCCCACAATGGTGCAGGGGGACAGAGAATGTATCAGTTCATCAGTCTCTGCCACTTCTTCCTCCTCATGGTGAGGATTCCTCACACTCCTGCCCTGCTCCATTATGGGGCCCTTCTTACAGTTCTCCATGAACTTCTCCAACGTGAGTTCTTCCCACAGGCTGCAGTTCTTCACAAACTGCTCCAGTGTGGCTCCCTGGCATGGGATGCAGTCTTTCAGAACAGGCTGTTCCAGTGTGAGTTCCCTGTGGGATCACAAGTCCTGACATCAAACCTGCTCCAGCATGGGCTTTCCATGTGATCACAGCCTCCTCTGGGCATTCCCCTGCTCCAGCATGGGCTCCTCCACAGGCTGTAGGTAGCTATCTGCTCCACCATGGCCTCCACGGCAGGGAGGCAATCTCTGCTCTGGTGTGTGGAGCACCTTCTCTGCCTCCTTCCTCACTGACCTTGGTGTTGACACTGTGGTTTCTCTCCTCTCTTCAGCTGCTGTTGCACAAGTTTTTTTCACCTGTCTTAAATACGTTATCCCAGAGGTGCTACCACTGCCGCTGTTGGACTCAGCTTTGGCCAGTGGTGGGTCTGTCTTGGAGCCGGCTGGCATTGGCTCTGTCAGGAATAGGGGAAGCTTCTAATGTCTTCTCACAAAAGCCACCACTGTAGCCCTCTCTGCTACCAAAAGCTTGCCATGCAAACCCAACACAGGTGGCATTGCCAGGGTGTAGCATGTCCCTACAGCTACCTGCAGTGTACAGTTTGTCTTAGCTAGGCTGAAGCTCTGTATGCAAAGCTAATGGAAAATAAATGCTGCTTCAAAATAAAATTCTTGTTTTGTTTCCTGTTTGAATGGTGATTGAACACCATTGATGGGGAAATGTTGTTTCATGTTACCATGGGCAGGGGTAGGAGTGGGGGATGTTTTAATAAAATGTTCATGTTTACTAGCAATACTAAGCAGTGTATAATTTGGTTGAATCAGGCCCGGAAGAGAGCTTGGATGAAGATCTTGAACATCTGCAGCAGTAAACACTAGGTCTCTCCTGCAGAGCTTGGGATTCAGGCTGCACAATAACTACATGTGGATGATTTTTCCAGGTAAGCAGGAAAAGGTGACTTCTGTAAAGAACCTTATTTGTAGAGCACTTCATGCAGTAGAGTCCTGGTCTGGGTTAAAGTCTGAGAGGTATTACCAATCATTCTGCTATAAGTAAGTGGGAGGGTTTGAGGTCTCTTTCTGTTGTCTCATTAAAAAAAAAAAAGCCCAACAAACAAACAACAAAAAACAACCAAAAAACCCCCTCCAAAAGTCCCAACAAAACAAACCCCAAAAACTTGCAAACTGGTGCTTGGAGAATGGTACCATTTGCAGTGGCATGCCCTTTGTTTCTGCAGGAGCTGCTACCTCATGGTCTACTGCTATAAATTGCAGTGTGACATGACTGGAACAGGAAACTGATCTTGCATCAAACTTTCCTATGAGCTGCTACAGCACAGACTGTCTAATGTTTCCTATATCAAACTGTCTAAATGTTCACCTACTCACATAATAGGGGAATTCCTTATTAACTCCATAAACATTTATCAGAATAGTTTGTCTCAAGGAAACCATTAAAGTACTATTTATACTTGAGTTAAAAAAAATGGCAAACGTCAATTGGCGAAAGCAAGTTCTGTAGGGTTTCCCTGTTCCTTTTTTCACTAATATCCCATAATATCAGTATCTGCTGACTTTGCATGTGCCTGATCCTATTCATATATGTCAGTGTACATCGTACTGGGGAAGGCTTTAGGGTGAACACTCACAGAAATCCGAGGACGTTGGGAGGCAGAGGAAGGCAAGGGAAGAGTTACCATTAAGTTAGATAGTTACAAGGTTTTGTGTGTTCCTGCTGATGCTGGAGGCCTTTCTCGTGCCTGAGAGAGCCTTGTGAGCTGTTGCATTGCAGCAAATAGCAGGCAGATACTTCTAAGACAACATCTTCATAGCAATTATGGTTTGAAAACCTTTGTGATATTCTCCTGTTTTTTTCTCTCTCCATCTGCTCCCAAACCAAAGTTACTTTTCCAGTTGATCATTTGGTCCAGGAAGAAACGCTCCACAGCTTTTCCCAGGGCAAAGATGTATGGTCTGTCCTCTGTGGTTTGCTCTCCCATAAAGCCTGTGTGGTCACAATCATTACAGATGCTTTTCAGAGAACTATTATTAAAAGCTGGGAACAATGAGGTTTTATTTTACATGATAGATCTTTTGAATCTTTCTGGATAAGCAGCTAGACTGATCACTGTTTAATAGCTGTGTGCGTGGGAGAGAAGTTTCCCTAATATCTGTGCTGTCAGTTTGACCTGGGTGGTGTGGGTGATGAGTCCCTCTGGGAGAGCAGCCAAATTGCTACAGCTTAAGTGACTCTAGAGCATTGGTTTTGCACTGCTTTGGGGCTGCTTTACTTTCCCTGTGTATGGGGTTTTTTACGAGTTTGGGGTTTTTTTAGTAATTCCAGCAGGCTGGTGCAATACATCAGTATTTGTGCATATGACAGCTTGTGCATGTATTTGAACTGCAAAAATTATGGCAGCTGTGTGATATGATGGTACCTTTCTCTGATCAGATCCTTATTTTATATATATTTGTACTTTTCTTTTAAACTTAAAACTCTCTTCCAAGTAGCCATTAACTGTAGGGGCAGTACTTCTGATATGATTTGCACAGTTTTAGTGAATTCTGCATGGAGATTCTAAGCTACTGGTTATTGGAAAATAATGGAGGAAGGATCATTTTAAACTTGTCGTATTTCTTATGTTCTTCCCCTGTGGTTCTGGCTATTGGCCACTATCCTAGCAAATGCAGTGCAGGATCAGCCTTTGGTTTGGCCTCAACTGCTGCTTGAAAGATTAGAGTCAAAAAGTGAAAATATATGAAAATGTTAAAAAGAAGAAGGCAGGGAAATTCTGTTATTTATCCTAGCCTATAATTCTAATTAAATCACTCGATCACTAATTGATCCCACTTTCCCCTGTGCACCTACTCCTCCTTATTCTGGTGCAGCCATTTGTGAGACTAAATGGTGAACTGTAGTAGGTCTGAAAAATAACCTGGATGATGCACATCACTAGTAACTACAGAAGATTTTCCACTTGTCTTGAGCCAGCAGCTCCATTATTTCCTCTTCTTGCTATCTGGAGTCATATAGATTACTTATTTTCTAGAAATCTCTGTAAAACTGTCCTCCTTAAATGCGACACTTTGCAGTGACTAGGCATGCTTCTATCATGGGAAAAGAAAAAAAAAAATCTGGAAATGAGAAACTAGGTCATAATAGTGTACCCTCACCCCCAAGATCTTTTGAAAGATAGGGAATTTAGATACTTATATGCTTTGACCCGTTCTTCAAGACATCTGGCCTATCTTTCAAGTAGCAATCGATCCCTGGCTTCTTTTGTACACATTTTTATAATATTGATAGTGCTTTTTCATTGCAGCAGGCAGAAGCATCTGGTTTTTTCCAGCCTATTTAGAAGTGCTACTTTGCAGCTCATAGGTATTCTATTTTGAATTGTCTTGTATGTGCATTCATGCATTTCCTCCTCTGTGTGTTGAAATAAATGAATTTTCAAACTAACCTCTGCTGTATTTAGCACAGACAACTATGTTAGGGACAGCTCTTTTTTCTTAGTCTTTTCTATAATCCCAATCATGCATTTAGGATTCTGATATATGGCATTATAAGAATGTCAACATGCAAAATAAAAAAAGCACAAATCACTTATTAATTGTTCTCAGCAATAGCTGTGTTTTAGCTTAACTGTTAATTTCACTGAAACCATAGATATGGTCTAACTTCTCTAAAAAAGCCAAAAGGTATAAACAAAAACTCCCATTAAAAAAAGTATAGCAAAACAAACAACACCTGCACCTCCAAGAAACCCCAAAGGAAACCTAACACTGTGCATATCTGTAGGCCAGGAGCCAGTCAGCACACTTACCATCCCTGACCTTTAGTTCACCTGACTTGCTTTGAGATATATGAAAATATGGAAGTCTTGTTTCTGAGCACAGATAATTGCCTGGGGGTTTGGTGGGTGATTCCTGGGAATGTGCTTCTCATCTAGAGAGGTTCTTTAGCTTTTCTCCTAAAGCTGCTGTGGAAGGAGATGGGATACTGGCCTGGGTATATCACTGTGGTCTCACCTGTTATTGGATTTCCTATGTATAATAGTTAAGAATATATATCTACTGTATTGTCCCTAAATGTTAAGATTCTTTTGCATATGCTAGACTTTCACAGTACTGTAGCACTAATTATATCTCCAGGTTCCATTTGTATTTATGCAAACAAATGCTTGGTGTGTTGGCTTTACTTAGATTTCTATGAGGAATATGTTCAGTTGCTAAAGGATGTCAAAATGCATGGAAGTGAAAAGGCTTGACCTCCAGAGATGGAAATGTTATTAATGCTTAAATGATTCTATTCAAATCCCAGTTAATGCATCAGTTGTTATGAATGTTACTGTATTTGTTCGTGCGGCGCACTCTGTGATACTGGGCTGGGATTTTCCCACAGGTACAAATGAGTTAATTTAATTAGAAACATAAGGTTTTCTGCCTATAGGGATACAAGGCCCATGGACTGTGAACTTGCAGTAGCTCACCCCCAAGCTTAGCTTTAACTTTCTGCACAGTTATGTTGCTTTCAGCAGACCCTTTTCTGTGAAAGGAGCCCTGTGTGTGTTGGCATTTGTGAGGTGAAGAATTTAATGTCATGGTTTAGATGGTAAGTTTCTGCTATATGGGAAACTGTCCCTATAGCAAGAGGCACAGCAGCAGCAGGCTGGCTGCCTTCATACACCAGCCCCTCACAGATATAATTACTGGAAACATTTGTGCCCATAAGCACAAATTTCCAATGTTGGATTATGTCCCAAATTTGACCTGTGTTGTTTTGTCTTATTTTCTCCTTTAGTATCTCTTTGCACAGTCCATGTAATTTTTTGTGTGTTCTGCTTTGTTCTTCAAAGCACAGATCTCTCTAAACAAATAAATTCCAGCAGTATTGGGTCCTAGAGCAACCCTTCAATTTCACAGGCCAGAGAACCACAAAACGAAATAAATATGGTTGAACAGAGATTTTAGTCTTGGGTTCTTGCAAGGTCAGAATACCAACAGTAACAAAAATAGTTAAGTTTGCATATATTAGTTCAAAATGTTGGAGAATAATTGGCAGAAGAAAAGTAGACCCTAAGCTTATGACTAATTTTTGCAGTTAAAAAAACCGAGTAGGGAGTTCTAAACTGTTGATTTGTGAGTTTTCTGAACAGCAGAAGCATAGAAATCTGTTTTCTGATTGACTTCTCTGAACTGGAGAGAAGCTGCTGTGGGCATTCAGCTCCTTCCCAGCACGAGGGGATCCAGGCAGGAGGGTGATCTCCTGAACCCCTTCCCCTGGCTAAGTTCCTGCCCACATTTTTGTCTCCATGGGTACGAGGAGCTTTGCTGATTCACAGAAACTAAGCCAAGCCCAAGGATGGAGGAACTTCTGCAGAACACAGTGTGAGCTCTGGCTGGAGACTTTCTGGTAAGTGCTTATGCCCCCTGTCCCCAGTGGTGGCTGAAGTTGCCCCACAGTCCTTTCTTCTACGGAGGCAGGAGCAGACTCTCCTCTATCCAAATGTTTATTTTTCCCAAACCTGTTAGTAAGGCAACACCTTTAGATCTTTTCCTCTCTGCCAAGTTTTATTGAAAGTGACTGATGATTTCAGAAATTATGAGGGACTACACAGGCAAAAAGGGATACAGCTGCCCATGCCTCATTCTATTCAGAAATCAGGATAAAAGTGTTCTCTGGTTCAAGTTCTGTAAGTCATGGATGCAATTTTATGCTTGCCTGTGCATAGGTAAGGACTCTCAGGAAGAGAATGAAGGCAATCCCCAAAGCTGCTTCCCAGCAAATCCTCAGCATCCTGATATTCCACTACTTCTGTGCCTCTAATCTCGCCCAATCAGTACCAGGAAAATACCAGAATCTGCCGTCTTTATCCATTTTATAGTCAGCAAAATTGTTAAGGAATTATTGAGGTGAAGTAGCTTTGACTCCTTCTTTCTGCAGGAGTATGAATATGGCTTGTGGTTCTTCAAAAGGTAGCAGGATGACTTGCAGAGCTGTGAGTCCATCTGTAAACACAGTTTACAGAAGGAAAATCAGGCTCCTGTGCTCGCTCAGCCTGTGTATGGTCTGCTTAATTTGTGATGGCTGAGGTTCAGAGGTTTTGCAAATGACTTGAGGATTTACTTCTGTGTGAGTCCTGAGACCTTTGTGTCCAGTGGGAGTGGTTCAGATAAGCTGGGAGATCACAGATAGATTGACATGAGGGAGTCTCAGGGGATGCAGATAGTCACAGGAGACTTCTAGTGCAGAGGGCTACTCCTCTTTTTAACTAAACCTGATGCTACTGACTTTTCATTGGGCTGCTCAGCTACTAGCTGTGGTTGTAAGCCCTTTTTTTTTGAATGGGATCGGGCCATCCCAGTGGTGTTGGGGGTGTTCACAGCCTCAGCTGTCACATTCAGGGGCAGCAGTACCAGGTACTGACACTCAGTGCCCTTACAAAAGTGTAGGAAGCTGAAAGGAATAATAAGAGGTGACTACTCAGTGTCTCAAAGGATTTAAACCCAAATGACTTAGTGAGAATTGCCAGACAGCAGTCTCTGGTGGATGACAATTGACTTCTCTCTCCCCCTCTTCTCTTGCCCTCTGTCCCTTCTCACCCTTTGCAACAGCAATGTGAGCTTTGGTGTTGAAGTCTGAAGAGCTTTTAACCAATGAAGGCAAACATTGATTAGAAGCGGTGCCAGGGATGAGATAACACCAGGATTTGGTATAAGCAGTTCATCCTCCCCTGCGGCAGTCAGACCGAATATTTTGACTTGCTACAATAATTTCCTGTGGGCTGATAACCACTGATTCGATAAAAATGGTAGTAACAGGCTCCATCAGGAGCTGTCCTGAAGGGCTGTTGATTCATTTAATCCCACAATAAAGATTGAGTGAGCTGTTATTTCAAAAGCAAGCTGGATCCAGCATGTATTTGTATCAACATGCCAAAGATGACACAACTGCTGCCTCACCCAGTCCAGCAAAGTGGGGTTTTGCTAATGCTTTATTTGGTCTCCATGTTTGGCTGGGAGACAAGCAACTCTCTTGTGATGTGTTGTCTCTATGAATAGTAAATGAAAAACATTCTCTGTGAGGGGGTGGCACTGCTGTGTTCTGTTCATTTGGTTTCTGTGTACCTCCCATCTGCATAGGTTCTTGTGGGAGATGCCACTGTGAGGATAAGGACCTTGGGCTTCCTGAGATGCCACAGTGACTGAGACTGCCTGTCCACCAAATGCAGCTGGGAACTCCTTATTGTGGGAAGTGGTGAGGAGAGACGGTGCCTGGCTTCTCTGAAGGAGTCCCGATGGTCCCGGTCAGTCAATGTGCAGTATCTGATTCCCACCTGCATGTGGACTCCTCACAGGTTCCACATCACTGCTCTCCTTGGAGAGCCCACAGGCACTCAGGCATCTTTCCAATTATGGGGTTTAAATTTTTGGCCCTTTAGTTTTTAAGGAATGTTTTTGACATTGTCAAAGTTGAAGCAACTGGAGCTTTCTTTCATCTAGGGGTGAAGTTGACTCAGCTCTAATTTACCCACTTTTACTTGAAGACCATGACTACTACTTCTAAAATGTTACTCATGTAACTATGTTATTACATTATCTGTAATGTTATTACATTATCTGCTTTTCCATCTGTTAAATGGCATGGTTCCAGCACCAAAAATATCACTGTCTGACAGTAGCAGCTGTCAAAGGTCTATTTAGGCATCTTCAAAAAATAGTAAAACCTGATACCACTAAATATAAACCAAGTTTTGTTATGATAAAGTTTTCTTTGGATGTGATTTTAGAAATGTTACTATTTATAGCACCTCTGGAATTTTACTTCTGATAGTAGGGAGATTGTACTTATCTATAATTTTAAGTATAATTATTTGCTTAGTCTTGGTTTAAATAATGTTATTTTTTATAACCCACATACAAATATATAACCATCTGTGTGAATCTACCCTCAGCATTCTGCGTGGCTGCTTCCCAACTCTGTTGGAACAGCACCTATGACCAGCCTGCTTCACACAGGATAAAAATGTATCACATGGGCCATACCCATGTCCCATCTTCTAGGTAACCCCCGTGACCTCATGACAAATCAAAAGTCTAATTATAAGCATAGCTCATGAAGCAGAAGATGCCCTGAACCAAGTCCTGGGTATCACTTAGAAGTGTAAAGCTACAATTCTGTAGTGAATAGTGCACTTAAATGTGAGTGATAATTGGAACAACAAATTAAATGACCCTTGTTTATAATAATTGAGTAGATCTGAAGACTTCTCAAAGCCAGGTGTCCTGTTGTTAAGCATCATCTTATGGACTGTATTTCCTTCAGGAACCTCGCAGCCTTGGCTGGGCATGAACAAACAACCAAAGAGGTTCTGCAACGCTGCAGCTCCACAGTGCTGCACACAGACAAGCTGTGTGTCTGCAGGAGGTTTGGGCACCCTGTCCCTGGTCCTGGCTACTCTTACACATCTGTCCCCGTGGGCTCAGCACCTGCTGGTCCTTCAGCCCACCTGGAAAATTGCTGAAGAGCACAGCTCTTCCAGTCACAGCCCAGCAGGAACGAGGGCGATAATGTATTGGCCACCAGCTGCTCTTGGGGTTAGGTCTGTCCCACGAGTAGTCACAGAAGTGAGTGGTGCCTATGGCAGCTCCAGATCCTGTGAGAACTGGAAGACACAGCGGCAGCACTGGCAGGTCTCCTGGCATTTCATGGGCATCGCCCTGCTCAAGACTGTGGATGTCTAAAAAATGCACTGGAGAAATGAATATTTTAGGGCTAAAACCAGAGATGGGAGGGGGTTCTGCTGGGTCCTGGGCTCTTCCTGGTGGCAACAACTGCAATCTGCTGCCAGGTAAGGCATATTTTTGATGTGGATTTTTTTTCTCTGACAGTGCACCCTTGGTGCTGCCATGGGGCAGCCAGCAGGAGCCACTCTGGGAGGTGGCACGGCACGTTCCCTGCATGGTACACAGCACTCCTGGGGCTCCCCACCCCCGTCACCTGGAGCCTGCTGGGATGGCCCAGTGCCTCAGTGGCACATTGTGTTGTGCCTGCTGGCCATGTGCCACCCTGAGGGGTCCCTCATCACCCTGGGGACTTTGCATGCAGTGCTGATCCTGCCCAGCCCTTGGAAGCCCCTCACGAGGGACTGGGCAGGGGGGGTGATGGGGTGGTTTAGGGAGAGGGCAGGCAGAGGAGTGTAAAGATGGGGCTGTTGATAAAGTCCAACCACCAAACCGGTCTGGAACTGTGTGATTTGGCACACTGCAGGGAGCTGTAGCTAACAACACAAAAGATGAATAATTGCAGGTCATGGCATTCATTCTCCTCATGGCATTCATTCTCCGAATTTAAAAATGATTAAGCTCCTGGTGAGGGCAGGCAGCTGCAGGTTCAGGCTGCCCTCGTCCCCCTGGCCATGGTTAACATGGCACTGACACCCGGCTGGCGAGCAGGCACCTCTCTTCCTCCCGCAGCGCCCTCCACCCAGAGCAGGGCTGCCACAGGGCCTCGCTGTGCCCCCTCCTGCCCTTGGGCTTCGGGGGGGACTGTGCACGACATGAATGCCAAGGGTCCTTCTACTGCTGCTCAGTTCTCAACTCGGATCAGCAGACGCGATGTAAAGCTGTGACATGGGGGTAAGTCACAGCCACCACACATGCCAGTCTCAAGGAAGTGGTAATGAAAGGGGCAGGGAGGGCGAACATCGACTCCAAACAGGTATGGCCATCCTGGCGCTTTGTTCTGCTGCTGTCTTGAGTCACGTTCCAGGGAAGTTTCTGTAATGTTGATAAAGGGGATAGTAAAAATAAAAGGTCTGGTTTCTAACTATAAAACTGTAAACTATATAAAACTATTATCAGGATTGTCTTATCTAATTTTACATTCTCTCTCAGTGCTTGCAAGGTACCACATGTGCCCACAAGTGAATCTGTCCTTGAAAAAGAAACAGTAGCTACTGTGAGTTCTTCCAGAAGGCTTGGATTGAATAGGAAATCCCGAGGATGCTGCTAATAAATGTTGACTTTGGAACTGCTGCTGTATGTTTCAAGCTAAGAGTCTGTGTGACTTTTGCCATCAATCCTCAGGGACAATGCTTTGGTACAGTTAATGTGGCACTTCAAAGCCTGAATCTTGTAAGCAGGAGGTTGAAGCTAAAACAGGAGCAAATTAAACCACCAATGTTTGCTAAATGGTTCTTTCCTCTGTCTGCTGATGGTCTTTTAGTCTCTTCCCTGTTGGAGTCTAAATGTCTACCATCTCCTCTCAGAGTTGTGGCATTGCTGGCCCAGGAAAATTAATTATTTTCTTTTGTCTTCCAATTGCTTTGTTTTTTTCCATTTCACTAAACAGCCCTTTGAGAGCCCCTTTACTGGCTGTGTGTATCTGCTTTTAATGTGCCTTTGCTGCAAAGCTTGCAGAGGTGCCTCCCCAGCTAAAAAAAACCCAAACAAACAAACAAGCAAACAAACAAAAACCCACAGACATAATCAAGTGCAAAAATAGAAAGGGCTATCACAAAAACAAACCATTGAAACATACTGGGTCACAAACCAGATATAAACCACTAGTGCTCAGGTGTTGCAAGCAGAGAAAAAAATAAAAGTTTTGTTCTAAGATCTGTTAATGGGATGATTGCACCAGCAGCATGGGGGCTCGACAGTGGGAGGCCACATTCAGGACACTGGGCTCAACTTTCGGGACAAACTGGGAGGTGCCCAGAGGACAGCAACACACCTGGCAGCTGCAGAAAATATGACCACTGATGAAAGTCTGAAGGAATCAATCTGAGTACTAGACCTTTCTCACTGGAGGGGATAAGCACTATTACTGAGTGTTAAAGAGAAGAGATGGGTGTGCATGGGGAGCCTCAGGTATGGTTAAGTATATCGATTTAGACAGAATAATCTTAGGTTTCTTCCAGTGCTGTGTTATGGGTCCTTCCTGTGTTATTGCAGATGCCCAAATTGGGCTTTAAAATTTTCATCCTACTTGTTTTACAGGATGAGTTGGGAGGAAGGCAGGCTGGCAGCCACAGCACAAGCCCTTACAACCACTGTTCTCAGATCCCACTTCTGGTTCCACTGCTCGCCCTGAACAGTGTTATCTGAAGGTAATAGTCCTATGATTCCTGTCCTTCTTAAAAGGGTTAAAAGCTAAACTCCTTCCTGAAGCAGGCTGAGATCTCTGTGTGAGTGGGACTAAAGATCTGCAAAGCAAAATTATGTTGCTGTTAAGGCAGCAGGAGGGATAAACTATCCTGGCTCATAATATAAATATTTGCAGTGACAAACAGGGGCAAGAGTAACTGGAGAAAAATTTGGAAGACTCATGCTGTTACTGTTGTTTTTTGAAGTTTGCTGTCCTGCAATACCTTTTAAATAATTCTATGGCAACTGTGGCACAACAAACCCCACATCCCCTTCCACTCAGTTACTTAGACCAGCACTGAAATGGAGGTTGGTCCCTAAGTCTCTATGGCTGCCAGCGTTTTAGCCAAAGCTCAAGTCTGGAGGAGCTGGGTCCTGCTTCTTTTTTTGCCTAATTTAAGAAAATAAAAATAAAATAAAAGATGTTATGGAAATTAATACCAGTCAGTTACCTGATTTATTATTAAAAGATAGCTCTGAGCATCTGAGTGCTAGGCCACTCAGTAATTAAAAAACATCTCAGAACCATGAAGGAAGCTGTGCCCTACACACTCCCATTTCAGACAGAACAATCACAGAAAACAGATACTAAAAATAGCAGACGTGGGGTTAATGAGCATGGGGTATTATTGGGCACATTAGGAAATATTTTTATTTCCTTTTTTTTAATTTCTTTTTTTTATTACTATTATTTTTTTAATTTACTGTATTTCATCTTCCAATAGCAAAACCACAAAATTTCAGCCGGTGAAAAATGCTCCTCACAATGTAACCCTATGGATGGGCACTCTCCCCTTGCTGTTCTGACAGGGAGCCACCGAGCATCCCCAGCCCAGCTGTCAGGTCTGAGTATCACAGCATGGCCCCGGCAATGCCAAGAGTGGGAACAGCAGCCCCGCTGATTCACGCAGCAGGATGAACGTTTGGCCACACACCACCCTGAAAGTCCTGAAAATCTGCGTTTCCCAAAACCAGACGTTTGGAACACTGTGCCAAACAACAGGTGGCAATAAAACTTTGATGCATTCAAAACAGACAAATTCTTTGAAACTTGCTATTTGCTTACCCTTACTGTTGTTATTCCTTCAGAAATTCTACCTGTAGCCAAGTTATTGGCTACTGGTTCAAGTATTTCCCTCCCTGGTATTACCAGCACATTTACCCAAGCCAATGAACCTAACAGCTCTTCCAAAATTATCCAAGTGACAATTACAGCCAAGAAAGAAGGAAAGGAAAAGAGGGGTTAAGCACCCAGAGAGCTCTGCCGGTGGCACCAGGCAACATCCCACTTTCAAAAACACATCCTTTTTTACAGAGGAGGAAATGGTCCAACATTATCATGGAATCATAGAATCAACAAGGTTGGAAAAGACCTCCGAGATCATCAAGTCCAACCCTTGATCCAACACTGCCGTGGTTACTAGGCCATGGCACTAAGTGCCACATCCAGTCTCATCTTAAAATCCTCCAGGGACGATGAATCCACCACCTCCCTGGGAAGCCCATTCCAATGCCTGATTACTCTCTTTGTAAAAAAATTTCTTCCTAATATCCAACCTAAACCTCCCCTGGCAAGCTTTGCCCTTCCTCTTCCCCCAGTGCTGACAATAACCACATAAGGCACTAGGTAAGGCTCCAAGGGGGCATGTCCCAGTCAAAGTGACTCACCACAAGATAAGCAGGGGAAAAAAACTAATAAAAGCACCAGATACCAGGACATTCTCTTGCTTCCAAGGCAAGACAGATCATCCCTTTAGGAAAAGGGAAAGAGGTAAGCATTGCTCAAGCAAGGCACAACTTAGCAAGTGAGTTTAACAAATACCATCATGTTTTGTGTACTGAGGAAACAAAAGCCACTCTTTTTAACAGCTATCAGTGGAAGTTACTGGCTGGTCACAGCAGCGAGCTTCCTACAGCCTCCCATACTTACAGATTTATCAGAAGAAGCAGTTACAGGTTTCTTCACTTCAGAGCCCAGCCCCAAACTGGAAACTTCTTGTGACTGGTCCTGAGAGAGGCAATTGGAACTTTAGGTATTCAGCAAAGTGACCCCCTCCCCTGAATGCTGGCTCACCTGCCTGAGCACCTCACTCTCTGCTTTGCAAATTCATACCAAATAAGAAATCTCCAAGCTCTTCCTCCAGCCCCAGCTGAGTTTCCCTCCCGGGAGGCAGCCCCGCCGTGCGGGACCTGCAGCTCTGCAGCTCGGTCACCAGGCGGCGGCGACCGCTCAGCGACAAGGCACCGCGGATGGGCTGCACTCCCGGAACTGCTCACCACAGCGGCTTAGCCTGTGACTCACTAATTGAGCATCTGCTTCTTGGCACAGTATGCAGGGCTATAAAACCTATGACAAAACATGGAGGGAGACACATGCTTACAGGGGTAAGCTAAATGGATTCTGTGTACAAGATACTGCTGGGTCTTAATCCAAGCTTGTACAGTCAATTAATACTCTGATCTCTGAATTTTGTCTCTGCAAATGCCACATTTTTCCATGCTCCTCTACTAAAACCACATAAACTCTATTATCTAGTGTTAGATATAGGGTTGTTTGAAGACATTGTTATGTTGTGGTTTAGGAATGGTACTCTCCCATTTGGTGTTCCCACTGAAACCACTCGCTCAGCTCACTCCCTCCTTCCCCTTCCCTTCCTCTGTGGATGGAGAGAATTGGAGGTACAAAAGGTAAAGATCACAGGCTGAGATAAGAACAATTTACTGGAAACAGCAATGACATAAGAAAACAAACAGCAACAGTATTAATGACAAAACTGTACAAGAAAGAGGAGAGTGGTTCACATGTAAATACTCACCAAAGAGCCTGACCCCACCCGACCAGAAGGAACCCCTGAACCCCTGCCCTGTCCTGGCCATGCCCCTCCTGGCTACTGCAAACACTAACCCTGTCCTGGCTGGGAGCAGGACATGTGAACATAAGAGACTTCTCTTGAGCAGGTTCTTTGGAAAACCTACATTGACCTTGAAATTGAGCAAGGGGAGTACAAGAAAACAAGAAATCTTTACCTCAAGTTACTTTAGCGGATACAGCACGTCAAGGAACATGTGGGCACCCAGGACACAGAATTGTCTTGAATCTGGTCCACAATGAGAAAAACCCTTGACTGCCTTGCTTGTACGGCTTCTTCAACTCAACAGTGAACAATTCAATCCTATGCCCGTGCCATGAAGAGAGGAAAGACTTTTCTCCAAGTTTCTTGGGTATTGTACAGTATTTTCACTGGTCATGAATAAATGCATTTAAAGAGTCTTTACTATGACTGATCTCAGGTACTTTGGTTTGAAAGAATACCAAGAAAACGACCACATAGGAGGTAATTCCATTTTAATAGTCTCTGAATTTCCAATATTTGAAAGGAAAAATAACAGAGTAAGTGTGACAGTATACAGCCATTACCTACAGAAGCAGTGTTAGTCAGCTCCTCAACATTGTTTTTTGGTATTTCAAGGGAAAAACATTAAGCCTAAAATTTCTCATCCATAAGTTCTTTGGAGGTTGAGGGGGACAGACCTGACACTTAGTAAGTTGCCTGAGAATCACAGCTTACAGTTACTCAATGTCTTCTGGCCTCACTGGATGAGGCAGAGGTATAACTGATTTCTTCTCTGTATCTCTGGAAAGAGCTTTCCTCATATCTGTGGCAAAAGGAAAAAATGCTATTATAGTTACAGTGGTCATTGTACAAAGCCATATGAAGTGAATTCTCTATTAAAATAAATATTAATTATTAAATATTATTAAATATTATTAAATATTATTAAATATTATTAAATATTATTAAATATTATTAAATATTATTAAATATTATTAAATATTAAAATTTCCTAGAATCATAGAATACCCCAAGTTGGAAGGACCCATAAGGATCCAACTCCCTGCTTCACACAGGACTACCTAAAACTAAACCATATGGTTAAGAGCATTGTCCAGACTCTCCCTGAACTCTGATGGGCTTGGTGTCATGACCATTTCCCTGGAGAGCCCATTATAGTTACCAACCACCCTCTCAGTGAAGAGCCTTTTCCTAACATCCAGTCTGAACCTTCCCTGACTCAGCTTCGCTCCATCTCCTCATGTCCTATCACTGGTCACCAGAGAGAGTGGTGCCCAGTTGAGGAAGGTTTAGACTGTGATGAGGGCACACCTCAGCCTTCTCTTCTTCAAGTGGAACAAGCCCATGGACATTAGCTGCTCCTCCTAAGTCCTGCCCTTGAGACCTTTCACCATCTTGGCTGCTCTCCTCTAGATACACTAATAATTGAATGTCCTTAACGTTGTTCAGCAGCAGTGTTATCAACTGAAATATAACACTGCATGAAACTCGACCGAATGGAAAAGAAGTGGCAGGCTAAAGGGACAAATATAGGATTTAAGGCACTTGCAACAACAGTAGATATATGTCAGTAGCCCTTATATTTCATAGTGATCCTACATATTGAATGAATAGTGCAAGAACAGAAATGACACACAGCATGGGCATGTAACCCTTTGGGAGAATACTTAAAAGAAAAAAATATCTAGAATGAGGAAGCACTTTTGTTAACAGAATCAACATTAACATAGTTGAATTTCCATATTCCTTCCCTTTTACACTGAAAACGTTACCCAATTCTCTGCCACTGTGGGCCACTGACATTGTAAATTTGTAGTTAGACATCTGAGAAAAACAAAGTTTCAAGTCCCAGTTATGGGAAGAAAGGAAGAAAGCACTTCCATTCCTTTTCATTTTTTATTCTTATTTTGTAGTTTATTTTGCCAGAGATGCTACAAAGTGTGTAAACTGAAAGATTAGGTTTTGTAACTGATGTAATCTTCAGTAGGAAAAGTTATCTAAAGGAGGATACAAAATCTCATTCATCAACAAGTATCTGAAATTGTTTCATATACAAAAAAAAAATAATAATAGTCTTACAAACAAGCCCAGGAACCCTCAACATGAGAATCACTCCATTCAACTTGAGGCAGAACAAATACTTACCATAAGCATCTTCATCTGGCTCCCCACTGCTGGCAGAGTAGTACTCTAACACCGTCCGGTACACACTGTAGCCTAGTTGCTTATACATATTTACAGCAACCTGATTTGATACTCTCACAAAGAGATCAACAAAAAATCCACCCTTTCTTTAGCGGGGGGAGGAAAAAACAAACAAAGAAAAAACAGGTTAAGGAACAGTAGGTGAATGTATTTCTAAGTAACAACTCATAAACTGTAATCATATCAAAGCAAGTCTGATGAGGTAGTACACTAATCAAACATCTTCCACACTGTAATAACAGATGGACTCCTTTACCAAGGGAAAATTCAAGCATAGGCATAGATTTCATTTTATTTTTGTCACACAGCCCTTCTATAACAGCCATTGCCTTCAGAAATATGAACAGAAAGAAAAGGACAAGCTAAACAGGCACACAAGCCTCATATCCATGTGATACGATTTAAAAAAAATAAATCCACATTTTAGAATGCATTGGATTAGGAGGGATGGAATAAGTCTAAATTCATTTGCCTAATGGGGGATAGTCCTTTACCTCACAAGGCAAATTTTTCAAAATATTGTATTATTTTCTGTTTTTACCAAGTGGAGTTGCCCTACTAGAATAAGTTAAGGACATTTCACTGTGGGTTCATTTGACATTAAATTAAATTTTCATAGATACAAGTAACCAAGATGATAGAAAGTAAGCTAAAAAAATAATTTTGTCGGCAGTACAAAATTTGTTCAAGGCTGTGCCTGAATGCATTGCACAAAGCCCACAGTTACTGAACAAGTACGTTGTAGGCCCTGCAACAGGAAACACTGCTGATGTTTCACAAAGCTCTTTTCCTGTCAAGAAAAGGGTCTTTTATACAGTATCGCTACTGGAATTCAGGCTATGTCCTACTCATTCTAGCTCAGAGAAATCACAAGATTTTTAAACCACTAAGCAACTTTCATAATTCCTGTTCTCCAACTATGAGGAATTTCAGAAAGTCAGAACACTGCTTACAGCAAAATTCCGTGTCAGTTTCATGCACATCAAATACGTGAGCCAGGGACAGGTGCCTGGAAGAATATTACTTTTAAAGATAAGTTTAAAGATAGGCATATTACTCACTTTTCTGAAATTTCTTCCAGTAGCTCCATCAATTTAGCGGCCAAACCCAGCCGTCGGAATTCTGGTGCAACAGAGAGAGCGGTAACATGTCCGTGCCATTCTTCCCTAGCCACGGAGCCCTCGGCTTTCCCCATGACTGTGAACACACAGAGCATCAGCACCTTTGGAGTAACACACCCCCTGCAACCACACAACTTCACAAGAGGAATAAGCCGTGTATAAACAAACGTTGCAATGGTTGTGGTAAAGGCCCAAACAGGAATGTCTACCTTATCACTCTATGATTCAGCAACCACAGAGCATGTCATTTTGCTCAAGTATTACAGCAATTTCTTAACTAGTGTAAAGAAAAACAACTTTGCAAATTCCTTGCTTAAGGTGTGACTTCTAAATGTGAATTTTAAGCAATTCTCATGAGTCTTTCACTGAACAGAATTTAGGATTTGACTGAAGTTACAGAGGAACAGAGGGCCAGAAGCTCAAAACCTCTTGGCAGCTCTCTCTGGCATGATTTCTGAAAAACACAAATATTCCGCACTAAATGTGCAAAGAAATCCAGAACCAGAGCTTTCCCTTACAGGACAATGCAAAAGCCAAGCCCAGCACGTTTACTGACTGTGTGTGATCAGAGCTGAGCACAGTGACCTGGACTCCAGGATTACATAAACACCTATTCGCCTGTACCAAACCCGGGTGGACGCTACCACAGCCAAGGCTCCTCGCTGCACTAGGAACGTCAAACTGGAAGCTGCTGCCGTGAGTCCCACGTAATACCCTCAGATGTTTATGAAACGGGAAGATGCAACGCAACCTTCCTCTTCCCTGGTCGGTGGAAAACGCGAAGAGTAGGAAAAGCTCCCGCGTTAAAATGCCCCATATAGGCAATGAAGGGAGACGTTACCGCCGGAGCACCCGGCACTCACTGTAACCCATCAGCTCCCCGCCGGGCGCCTCGGCGACGATGAAGTACTCGGGCCAGTGGGCGAGGTATTGCAGGTAGAAGGGGATCCCGTACTGGGCGCTCGGTTAAGGAGCAACTGCGGCCGCCACGGCTGCGCCGCCCGCGCCCGGCCCCGCGCCCCCGCCCCGGCGGGAAGGATACGGTCTCGGTCAGCGGGTCCAGGTTGCTGTGGGGGAGAGAGAGGCGCTCAGCGCGGGCCCGAGCCCGGGCCCGGCGGGGAGCACCGAGCACGCCGGGGGAAGGGGAAGCGCGCAGGGGCTCGGGGGAGGGACAGGGGAGAGGGGGGCCGGGTGGCGCTCACATGTTGTTGAATCGGAAGAGGTCGTCGCAGGTGAAGGCGCGGAGCGTCGTCATGGCGGTGATCGCGGAGACGATGCTTCCGCTAACCCGGAACCGCTGCCGCTGACCCGGAAGCCATCCCGCGCCCCAGCGCCACTTCCGCCACGGAAAGGCAGCGGAAGCGTCCCCGCCCCGCAGAACTGCCCCGCTCCCGGCCCGGCCCGGCTCCCACACAGCTCCGCTCCCGGCCCGGGATCTGCCGCCGCCGGCCGTGACGGACAGAGGCAGCGGAGGGTCCGTGGCCGTGAGAGCGGGCGGGTAGCTGGGAAAGCGCTCTATGTTTCAGCCACTGAGTGCACAGGGTGCACATCTCCTTGTTGTACAGGTTATGCTTGTGTTTCCACAGATAAAGGACCGCATTGCATACGACCTTACAGATCCAGACCTTTAGACTGACCCTCAGACCGACCCTCGGAAGAGGACCAGCAGCATGTTTTGTGGATACTGAACAACGAATGTCCCTAAGACGTTGGTTTGGACTTGGGAGAAGTGGGGGCCCATTATGGGAATATGGATACAGTGTTTTTGGTGAACCAGTGCTAGGCGGAGCCTATTATACAAGAAACACACGGTTATTAGCCCTAGATTGGCAACATGACAGCCTAGAGAACTGGTAGTTAGAAAAACTTTTGCCTTCTGCTATACCCTGTATTGAATGTCATACCACTGACCACCAGTCCTGGGTACTGTGTCAGTGTAAGGCGTGTGACAAAAAGTGGTACTGTGCCTCTTCTCGAAGACCAGAGTTTTGCAGAATTTGTGACCCACGAGAACGAGTGCTCCCACTTACGGAAGCTAACATAGTAGCCTTAGTGTGTGGAAAGAAAAGACTGGTTCCTGATCAGTGGGAAGTACCTGAAGAACAGTGCGAAAAGACAGTAAGAGTGTGTGAAAAAATTGCCTAAAAACATAGGCCATGATGAGCAAAGGGCGAGGTAGTCTACAGAAAACAATACACATTGCTTTTCATGCAGTGCATTCAACGAGCTATAGACAAAGCATTAAAGGCTGTTTTAATTATAAACAAAGAAGGGGTAATTATGGAGGTGAACAGTGTCACGTCCCTCGGGCCTGGGACAATGGACATTGTTGCACTAGTTGGCAGAAGCTGTAGGAACAGTAAGCAGGAGAAGAAGACATGGAAAAAGAAGACACAAGACTGCAAGAAGGACCTTGGTTGCTAAGAACTGTAGTTATTTGTATCTGTTAAAGCATATGCTGAATTATGTAGTTTGAGAAAGTAAGCATAAGTAGAAAATTACCAATTGTTCTGCTTGAATTACCTATTATTCTGCCTAGGGTATATAAGTATATGCATTCTTAAGTAAAGGTCTTCGTTTTTGCACTGGAACGGAGTCCGTGCCCTCAATCCCAACAGGGTCAGTCACCACAAAGAGGTGTCAAACTACTCCAGGCTCCCAGGCATGAACCCGCAGAACTGTTCTTCCTGGTGTTGCAGTGCTGAGCCCAACAAGGAGATGTGCACCCTCTGCACTCAATGGCTGAAACGTGTATTGCTTGCCAGCTGGTTCCTCTTGTTAAGAGAGCTGAACACAAAAGTACTTTTTTCTGCCATGATCCTCACTGGGGTAGACAACAAATATGGTATTACTGATGGGTATGAGTAATATAATTGGCAGCATTTAAGGTCTGAAGAGAGGGGAATTGTAGATAATAGCTTAAATCAATTAAAAATCCTCTTAGGTAAAAAATCACAGTGTGCCTACTACAAATTATTCTGTTGCACTGGTAAGTTTACAAAGGTAGATACATAAAAAGGAAACGACTATAAATAAAAATATATTTCTTGTTAATAATTAGATATTGCACTGTTTTATATTACCCATTTTATAGTTATATGCATAGTAAATTCTATACACACACACACACATATATAAGAGAAATATATAAGACCTCTTAGCCAAAGTTGGTTAGAAGAGAGTGAGAAAAGATAAACTCCTTCAAGCTGGAATACATAATTACAGTCACACAATGAAGTGCTAAAAATAAAAATCAAGGAAGAATGATATTTAACTTTTTATTGATTTCCTGTTACTCACTTTCTAAACAAAAACTGATCAACAGTGTCAATACCACAGTCATTTACTGTTACAAAATTTACTGTGTTACAAAAATGCTCTGGTTGCCCAATTCTCGAGGGGCAGCAGACTTGTACTGCCTATATTACATTAGATTACACACAATGACTCAGGAGTTAGAACCCTCCTTGACTAGGGAACAACAGGATTTCTGGATGCATGTTCAACAGTGCAAGTAGAGCTTGCCTATGCAGGACAAGTGGACCATCTCTTTCAAAATGCTTTTTCTTAGGCAAGATCTTTTGTATCAGATGTAAAAACTGTAGTAACAGATATATCATCTATAAAACACTAAATATTATATAACTTTTTTGGTCTCTAAAATAACTAAAATTATATAATTTACTGTCGAAAAGAATTGTGTTCCTCATAGAAGTAAATGCTTTTATTCCAGGTATGCTTTGGGGAAAAAAACCAAAAAGGATATGGTCTTCCACTAGTGAGTATAATTTAGACTAAGAATTAAAAATTTAAAACCATGTGAAAAGTGTTTTCTAATACTATGGGGGAAAAACCAGAATCATCTTGCAGTTGTAAAAATTAGAGCAACAGCCTTTGTTACACATTACTGTTGCTCATCATTTTTTCCAGGTGCAGGACAACTGGCTTCATACTTTTTCTTCAGGCCTTTCAAATATATACGCAAACTGTCGGGGTCCAATCGAGAGTTTCTGGCAGTCTGAACCAATCTCATTGCTAAATGGTACGCAGCTCTCTGTTTCATCATCTCAGGAGTGCTCTTCTGCCTGTGCTGTTCTTAAAAATATACATGCATTAAAATATGAAATAAATTATGTTCTATTATTAAAATACTAATATTAGCTATTTTCCAGCCTATTTTAGATCTCCCAATTCTGGGTTTGTATACAAACATTGCATCCAATACAGCTTTACCCTGAGAGCTGTCTTCTATTGTCACCTAACAGTGACCTTCAGTATAACCTTTTATAACTGGTTCCAGAAATACGAATTTTAATGAAATCTATTTTCTACAGGCAGTGCTTATCCTGTATCCTTTCAGAAACTGAAAATATATTTGAGTTTTATAAAAACTGTGAATTACAGCATTACAATCTTCTACTACATACCAAAATTTGTTTTGCAATATGATTTGTGATTTCCTTTGCATCCAAAATTACAGATGATGGTAGGGAGGAAACTTCTGCAGCTTTTAGTCCTAAACATATAAAACATGAGTCAGGATTTTTGATGTAAGTTTTATTTCTACCTTCCACATTATATCTTCCAGGATTAACTTAGCCTATTTTTTTAAAGGGTGAAGATATAAATTTTATTAAAATAATTTTGGTACATTTTTTCTTAGTGTCCTTTTTTTGGTTGTTGTTAGTAACAATATGGTTTTGAGAGTTACAAAATAAAATATCTACTTTGTTGTAAAGCTACCTCTAAAACACACCTTCACATGAAGTTACTGCTTGTAATACTATAACTGGGTAGAATGAGACACATTAGGGGTGAAAGGGAAAATAATGGCATGGTGGTGTTAAAAGCTTTCTTAGTTTAGTTTTTTAATTTGGCAGGCCAAAAAATACTGAGGTTGTGCTAAATGCACTCTCCATTAAATCCACAAATCCAGTGAATATGGATGTCATGTTCCAATTTCTACTTTGTTGGCAATAGCCAAACTTCCAGATACTCAGGGTAAGAAAGAGATGTAAAGCATTTTTTAGGCCCTAACATGATTTTTTAACTTCTTCCTTTGCCTGTGCCCCTGAATGTTCTGAGGAAAGTCTGTAGCTCATTGGGTGCTTTAACACTGTAGGGTTAAAAATGAAAAAGGGTCATGAAGGGCCCTTGCACTCTTTCTTAGAATGCAACTTTGCTCAAGTAAGCTAAAGCCAAGACACCAACACAGAGCTTCTAAAGGTCTCCTCTTCTCTGAGAATACTCTCCAAACATACAATTCTTCTGAGTTAGTGGCCGTGTAGCACCTAAAATTGAGCCTGTGCTGCCAAAGGTAAACAAACGTATTCTGAAATTACAATTAAGAAATGTTTTAAGTCCAGCTAATTGAAGCTTGACTGGAATAATTTCTAGTCTTCTGTTACCACTAGCTTGCAAAAGTCATGTGTAGATAATTTCCTATTGATTAAATGTTACCTAAATCAAGGATTCAACATCAGAATCTAGTATTTGGAAACATACAGATTTCTGTAAATCTTTAAAACATGTAGCTATGCCTTACTGTCACTCACTCCTTTATTGACCCATAATCCAATAGTGGCTCAACTCATTCAAACAGACATGAATCAAGTAGCTACTGACATTAGTAAAATGTTTTTTTTCACTACGAAATTACTTGTAAAGTCTTCATACTTCCCGAAACTACTATCTTACTACATGGTTACTTAGAACACACAAGTATTTGGAACACACTAGAGATCTGCAGATCTCTGTATCTTTCTTTGATAGAGAGAGGTACAAACTCAGCAGAAACTGTCATCAGAAAAGTACTCTTCCATGCCTAATAAATGAAACAGTATTCCATAGCAGAATCCACTACCATAGTTCTTTTCCTCTGTGTATCCTTTAGAAAGTGTGTAAGTGTAGGCAATTTTCTCCTTATTTCCAGCACTGCTTCTCACATGTTGCACTTCAAAATGGTAATTTTCCACATTGGGATACAAAGCATCCATATGACACAGTTCCAGGAAATGTGTAGCAAACAGTGTAAATGCCTAAATAAGGAAATAAGAAAGAAAAATTATTTTGGAAATAATCTTGAAATAAATTACAATAAATAAGAAACATTAAATTATCTCACAGATGTCCAAGTCTTCCTCCAAACCACCGAAAAGCTATCTTCAAATTACTAAAGCAAATTAACATCTTTAAGTGATGAGTTCTACCATTGGGAAGTATATCTTTTCCAACTGGGGATTCTCTTGCTCCTTTCTCAATAGGAGGAAAAGAACAGAAGCAAAAGGAAACCCATTATGCAAAATCTGACTAGTGTTAATTTGAATGATTGTCAAATGGTTGCTTAATACTCTCAAGGAATGCTTTATCAAAAGTACAAGCAACAGAAAATATCTGAGCTTTTCAAACCAAAAAGCCCACAAAGTACTCTGAATAAACTCTGAGGAAAAACAAACACCTGCACACTTACTTTAAAAAGCTAGCAGCAACCTGAGCTTGATCACATAACCAGTAATACTAGAGGTGAAACTTTCAACCCATCTAAAACCATAATCCCCTTTTTTAAAGACTTTAACCTCTGTGACCAGTTCAGAAGTTGTGTGGAACTACCACTGTTACTTTGAAAGGTAACCTCTAGGTGAAGAGGTTCACCTTTAACACTGAAGCATAAAGCTGTACTAAACAAAACTAAAGAGACTGGGTTATTCTCTTTCTTGACAAAAATACAAGCTCGCCAGCAAGTTGGAAAGATATGGTGACACAGTGTACTGGTTTCGGATGGACTAGTGTTAGTTTTCTTCATAGAAACTTGTGCTGTGCTATGTTTTGGACCAAGACAGTGCTGGTAACACAGCCAGGTTTTAGGTCCTGCTGAGCAGCACTTGCACAGCACCGAGGGTTGTTCTGCTCCTCACCTTGCCCTGCCAGCGAGCAGGCTGGGGGTGCTCAAGGAGCTGGGAGGGGACATGGCCAGGATGACTGACCCCAACTATCCCCAAGGTTATCTCAGAGCATCCAACACCGCAATAAAAACTGCAAAGGAGGAGGAGAAGGGATGGACATTCAGAGTTATGGTACCAGTCATGTGTAATGAAGCCCTGCTTTGCTGGAAATAGCTGAGCGCCTGCCTGCCAATAGGAAGTGAGTTTCTTATTTTGCTCGTGCATGTAGCTTTCCTTTACCTACTGAAATGTCTTTATCTCAGCCCACAAGTTTTTGCACTTTTACCCTTCTGATCTCCCCCCCATTCCAGTGTGGGGGATCGAGTGAACGGCTGGGTTGTGTTTAGCTGCCTACTGGGGTTAAACCACACCAATCAGCAAACAAAAGTGCAGCTTATGTCAGCATTTTTCCATCATCACAATTCTTATTATTCACCCATTATGAAAAATATCATATTTAGGCAAGAAATCTCTACAAAACTGATGTTAAATTATGAGAAAATACTATATTTACTTTCAGGATGACAACATAATTCTAAGGTTTAAATTTTTTTCAAAACCTTCAATTACCTTTAAATTCAACAGATATTCACAGGTAGCATAACAAATGCCAATACCTTCTTCAGCACTGGTACCTCTGCCAAGTTCATCAATTATGATGAGTGATTTATCATTAGCATTTTGTACGATGTACGTTATCTAGGAAAATATTCAATGTGTTATCATTCCTATAAAGGCATTTTTAAAAAATAGCAAAATTTTGTGTTATTCAGATGAAACTGCAGAAATTTTTAAAAATCTTGTCAAATACACAACTTTTACCTTTTCAAAGCTTTCAAACAGCTGTCAATTCTGATCAAGCAAATACTACAGCACTCTTTCTCTTTTCCATTGAACATACCACATTCCTTCAAAATTATATCAGTTTGGGAGAGGGACTTGAGAGGACTTAGGCCCCTACAAATAATCATTTAAGGTTTAAGCAAAACAAAAAATGTTGAAACTGCTATCAAACAAAGCACTGACTCTTACTTACATTGTAATATCTTTTAATTTAAGATATGCCTGGTTTTCTGTGGTTTATTATCAAAGAGATGAAGGCTGGATTTCGGACTACTTTTCAAAGTACGCTATTTCAGTAGAAATACACCAGTATAATTTCTATTAGCTTAACAGTAAAAATGGGCCTTCGACCCTGGATTAGCTATGTTCAGTACCTCTTTCATTTCCTTCGTGAATGTTGATGCATTTGTTTCTATATCATCATCCATACCTATTCTGGTAAAAATCTGCTCTGCAATTCGAAAAGAACAATACTCTGCTGGGACGTAAGAACCTACAAAGCAAGTAAAATGTAAGTTTCTTTTATCAGCGTGATATCTGCCTGAATATGTCAGTGGGAAAAAAAAATAGTTTTACACTTGGTTTTCACGCACAGTAGAGAATGTACCTTACCTGATAAAGTTTCATAAGATAATGTTCTACCATGACTTTATAAGAAAAAAATTATTATATAGATACAATAATTAAAGAAGCATATAAAAAAAACCTTTAAGAAATCATATGCCTGAAGCTTGTGTCAGTCTAAAGGAATGAAAAAGTGAGCATAAATACTAGGATTAATTTACACTTCTGTAACCACTGATTTACTAATCACAAGAAATCTTAGCTTTTCAAACCCAAGGCTATATTGCCTTTATCAGACTTTGAGGCCTATTAGTTTTACCAAACAGAAAAGAACAAGAAATCTGCAAAGAGATTTTATAGTCTCCTTTATTCATATTAAACTCCTGTTTTTGAGGGCAATTCCTCAAGAACTTGAAATTTTTGGGGACTGAACCCACAAACACATGATGGATAACTTTTTTTCTCCACTGCTAAGTAATTTCATTCTAGTAGAGTTAGAATCAGCCTATTAAGGTCTCTGTCTGGTGCTACCACACTTAGCTTTAAGAAAAAGGTCATGAGGAATTCCTGAATATAGGGATGAGTCTTAGTTAGATTTTACAAACAGTTGGTTTACTTTTATAATCTTAGTAACAGAACCTTGCAGTATTCATTACTATTTTTATTTGAAGTAGTTGATTATTTATCTATTAATTATACTTGTCTGGAAACATGTTTATCTACATAACTGAGATATGCTCAAGGTCATCTGTTCCTTTTGGATGACTAACACACCTATGTCTGACCAGAATACTTCAAGGACACTTAGTATCAATCTAGTAAGGTGCTGGACTGAGTTATGGTGCTCCAAAGAATTAAGACCACACAGCTGTGCTTCTCTAAAGACAGACTGGGGAACCTTCCAGGTACACAGATGGGCCCCATAAATTTCCAGTGGCAGATGCAAAACCTGTAGTTTCCTCTGCCAGCAACACAAGAGCTGGTAGGAGCAAACAGACTACTGATTACGTGTTACTATTTTATTTAGATAAAATGTTATTCTAGAAGCCAAATCATTCAACTTTATAAAAATTTTTAGCCAGAAAAAAAAAAATGTGCTGCAGAAGATTACTACTATTGTACACTCTCACTCACCAATCTGTGCCATAATTTGACAGAGTGCAATCTGTTTTAGGTATGTTGATTTTCCACTCATATTTGGTCCTGTAATAATGACAAAATTGTTGCCCTCTGTCAGATACGTGTTGTTAGCCACAGGTTTTTCCACAGCTATCTTTTCAAGAATGGGATGCCATCCCTGCTTGATTGCTAAAGTATCCGTAAATTCTGGACGAACTAAAAGAGAAAAAAGATATAAAACACTGTGGAGTTAGTATGAAAAGCCTTACATTATTGAACTAGTATGTTTTGAAATAAAGTTAATTCTTGCAGAGCCAAAGTCAAACTCTATTGTTTTGATGTCCCAGTTTTTACTTTCCTGTACTGAGCAAGACCAACATGCAGGAAGAATTATCAACCACTTTCAGGTATACATTCTGACTGCCATGCAAGTCTTCATGATTTATTACTACAAAAAGAAACCCGTAACTAAAACTTGATTTCTAAATTAACATTCTATGTTTGTGTTTTCTAGTAAGTAGGGCTGGATTCCAGTAATAAAGAAAAACACAAAGAACTAAAGTAGTTACTTTTATACTGCTGCAAGCCTATAAAGTACAGGGGTTGTGGACTTACTCCTAGGTATGTATCTTATATATGCATGGGAAACAAGGAAGTAGTATTCCTTCTAGTTTTATGTTACCATATTACAAAGATCCATTTGATGATGAGAGGTTGGATGTGAACCCACAATGTGCAGTTGCAGCTCAGAAAGTCAACTGTATTCTGGGTTGCATCAAAAGCATCATGGGCAGCGGGTGACGGGGAGGATTCTGCCCTCTGTCCCGTTCAAGTGAGACTCCACCTGCAGTGCTGCCTCCAGCTCTGGGGTCCCCAGCACAGGAAGGACATCAATCTGTTGGGAGTCCGGAGGAGGCCACCAAGATGATTAAAGGGCTGGAGCACCACAGCTATGAGGAAAGGCTGAGAGAACTGGCATTGTTCAGCCTGAAGAAGGCAAGGCTTTGGGGAAGACCTTACTGTAGCCTTTTCAGTACCTGAAGGGGACCTACAAGAAAGCTGGAGAGGAACTTTTGACAAGGGCATGTAGTAATAGGACAAGAGGGAATGGCTTCAAACTGAAAGATATTGGAAAGAAATTCTTCCCTGTGAGGGTAGTGAGGCACTGTCACAGGTTGCTCAGAAAAGCTGTGGATGCCCTGTCCCCAGAAGTCTTCACGGCCAGTCTGGATGGGGCCCTGGGCAACCTGATCTAATCGGTGACATCCCTGTCCTGCCCATGGCAGGGGATTGGAATGAGATGATCTTTAAGGTCCGTTCCAGTCCAAATCATTCTATGATTTAATAATTTAGATGAGAAAGTCAAGTGGCAAAGGGACTGAACGGTACAAGTGACAGTCCATTTCTTTTGGTGGGCACACTCGTGCCTGGCTACACAAACTGCAGTTGCAGATTTACTGGAGACACTGAATGGCTTTGGTATTATGATTATTGCTGAAGAAAACTTGTGCTCTGATTCACTTGTTGGGAAAAGGTTGTGATGCCTCAAGTATATCACAGTTACTGTTCATTTACAGATCAGTTCATGTGCTGTGGCTGATATCAGCACATAAATGTTCACAGTCCATACTGTGAAGTAAACAGATCCTGCCTATGGACTGGAGGTTACACAGCAGCATCAGTAAAGATAAGCTAATAGAAATCCTGAGATGGCCTCCAGACCTGATTTACACCATCTTGTGCTGTAGGTAAGTATCTCAAGCCAGCAGTAAAAGAAGACAATGTGGTCATTTATATACTGGAGAACTGGACTAGGGAAGCAGGATGAACAACACGCAGGTGAGCACTTAATCCTGGATTCCTCAGAAGGCTCTACTTCCAAAAATGTCTAAAAGTGTTACAGACACTGAAGGAGAGAAACAAAGGTAGACATATTTTGTTTTATGGTATAAACGTAGTGTTGACCTGCTCTTATTATCTTGCTACCTTTAGAACAGAAAGAAGTGTAAACTCAGAATGTTCACAGACTTCACACTTTCGAACAAAATATACTTAAACTGGCTATCTTGAGAAGACTGACTGTGAATGCTTACGGTAGCTAACTGGAAGAATTTATTTTCAATGAACAGAAACAGAAAGAACATCAGCACAAAATGGAGACAGACCAGAGACACTCAGCTAAAGACTACAGAGACTCACAAAAAGAAACAGAACGAGACCAAACAGCCCGGTTATTCTCCAACAGAAGGCTCTTTATCTGGCCCATAACAGAACCAAGGGAGGAACTCACCATAATCCGAAAGAGTGCAGGCATGGGCAAAGGAAAGCAGCATATCCAGCATAGACACAATGTCAGACAGCTTGTACAGGCAATGAATATGTTCATAGATCTCACTCAGTAGTTTACACACTATTCTGAAATAAGACACTGATTTAGCTGTTGCATGGCACATACTGTCACTTTATCCAACTTACAGAAAGAAGGGAGTTACAATGTTTGTACTGCATACATTAGGACAGAAAGTCACTCATAAAACGCAATCACATCTGCCAGATGCAAGCACATGTGTAAATTTCTTTCAAGTAAATTAAAATCTTATATCATCATCTCAGATCCCATCCTGCTATCAGACACAAGACACATACCTCAAATACCAACAGCTCATATGAAAGCTTCACAAAGAGAATGAACTAAAAATACAGCTACGGAATCAAGCATGTTTTATTAACATGTGAAATGCGACTAATTCCTGTAGACCTTCATGTTAATAAAAACCTACAGGGCTGCTAGAAAGAATTTCCATTTAATTGACAGGCAACATTACACTTTAGTAAGTCTTCTGAATCAGACAGCAGAGCAGCATGACATGCAGCAAGGACAAGATACAGAAATAGACAGTTCCACTCTAAATACAAGGAACTGATTGGAAGTAATGATTCTGCATTATTAATGCAAAATTGATGCATTCATTGTACCATTTTGTGTAGATAATTCACCAATAAAAATTAATATGATGACCAACCTTATTAATAAATGCCTATATATTTGCAATCATGTTTAATACAATACACACTTTATGTTTGGTTTTTTTTGTCTCAGAACATACACTTGAACAGTGCTGCTTTGGACTATTTCTGTAAGTAGATATAACAGAAAGACAGCTTTAAAAAAACTGTAATTAATTGTTAATTGGAGAAAATAAATGTAGTTAGCAAATATTAAGTAGTTTTAACAGGTCTTACAAGTAGGTCATGTGATATATTTCTCTCAGGGACTCCTGACATCTTTCATTCATTTTTATTAAATCTGCCGAAGTGAAGCTATATGTATTCTTCATTTTAGTGATCTACGGGGAATTGAAACCAACAATAAGAACTTGCCTTATTATCAGAGAGAAAAACAGTTTCTAAAAAAACAAATTGGGAACAGTATGGGGGGTAAAAAAGGAGAAAGAACAACATCTGGTTTCATTTTTACCACATAATTTTTTTTACCATAAATTTTTATTAAAAATTCATTTCAGACAACAGTTATCAGCAAGACACATAACTTCATATTTACACATTACATAATTGCATGTAATTGCACATTTCTGACTATAACTGGAACTATTAACTATAACTCAAAATAGGGTAGTTATAGAAACATACCAATTAAACCTTCATTTACTTCTAGCTATCTTCACTGAAATTATTTTGATTGTTACAGTATAGTGTGTACTTTATTAATATATACTATATATTTTACATAAAGTATACAGATATATCATGAAAAAACGTATCTTGTACAGATACCTTTGTAAATTCTGAGGGAAGCTGGCCATTGGGTAACATTGAACAATCAGCATTCATCTGGATAAAAAATCCACGAGCAGAGCTGAAACTGGTTTTCAATGGTAGGTTGTACTTTTCTGCAAGTTGCGTTATCATACCTACAAAAAAAGATTTAACTCAAATTATATACTTTCAGGTACATACACATACTTGTGTTGGAACAAAGATGGATACTGTTAATGGATACTTAATGGAAGGTTTCAGAAGTAAAAAACAGTAGCATCTGTACTTTTCACTGTGTGTGAATGTAGGATTAGAAGGAAATAAGAAGTTCACAACAAATGACGGGTGCTAAAGTTTCTGATGCTCTTTTAGTTTTCCAATTATAGACTAAACTAAGATGGTCATTTAGCTAGAAATCAACATTTTATACTAAAAAAAGGAATTCAATTTCAGAAGACTTTTTTTTCCTTCTATTTTGACTTAAACAGGAAAGTTACTATAACACAATAACACACATCATGCTAAAATTCCTTTTGTTTTTATTTTCCAACTCTTAATATAGCTAAAAGGTAGACCGCAGAGAAATCAAGACTGCTTAAAATATAAAGAACCAAGAACTCAGATATTTGAAATGAAGAAGCTAAACCAAAGATTTACAGGTTTTATGCAGAATGCTTTAGGTGGAATAATTCTGTTACATTACTTCAGACTTTCTGTACTTTTACAGGATAAGGGGCAACAGAGCTTTCAATATAGGAATCACAATATAATGTTCGACTTCATTAAAATCCAATTGAGTTTTTATCTATAAACGGAGCATCTCAGTAAGCATCTCAGAAGAACTTCAGTAGCTTATCAATGACAATCAATTTATACTAACACAAATACTTTTTACTTCTGCAAAAGTCATAGCATGTATGATTACATGGCTTCTATATGCCAGCTGCAATGTACTTTGAACTCCAAAAACCCCAAAATTTTAATGTCTAAATACCTGCTATGTCATCAATGATTTCTGTGTATGTTCTACGAGCTACGTCAAGAAATTCATTGATGTTAGGCTTGACAGCATAGCACTTCTGGGTCCTCATACTCAGACATCCTTTTGTGTATCTTGTATCATCATTAATTACAGTTGTAATCTTTTCAAGCATGATTCCAAATCTGCAATATTAATTGTATCACTAATTAGATAGATAATACCTGATGATTTTTACTTGTAATATCATCCTCAGACTACAAATAGTATTGCAAATAATAGTATTTCAAATAACTGAAGCTAATTATCTACTACTAAAACAAAACACTACATTTCATTTCTATTTTCACCTCAGAATGAAGTGTGACTATACCTAAGTCTGACCAAAGATACTATTCACATCTCTGGGAGATATAATCTTCCAGAGATACAAATTATTTCTCAAATATACAAGCAAGAGTTGATTTTTGCATTATTATGGGGACTCTAGGAAACCACTACTCGTCTTTTCAGAATTATTTCTAATGGAGCTCAGTTCATCAGCAGTTGCAGTATCATAGCTAGCTCTTTTGCTTTTTTCCATGTATTTGTTAGTAGAAAATTGGAGTTTCTGACCATTAAAATCAGATTTTAGGCAAAAGAATTGAGCTGTACCTGTAACTATAGATAAGCAAAGATGCAACACCTTTAAACTTACAGGCACTTTTAAGATGAGTTTCTAAAATACTAGCTCAAGTATTACGATTAAATACCTTGTATCTTCAAGAGAATTGTAATAAGCCTTTAGCAGCTGTGTGTTACAGCTTCTTAAAGCAGCCTGTTGAAGATTAAAATATGAACATGAACAGTTACTTCTTCTTGTAGACTTTTTAAAGGACTGAAAGTTCTTGGATTCACTTATCAGTGAGGCTTATCAGCAGTTGCTAAGTACTTTGTGGAATCTGAGTGGGAGTTTCAGTTAAATGTTTGTTATTACATCAATTATTCAGGTAATGGTAGGAATCCTGCTCTTCAGAGTATCAGCCTCAAATGTGTATTTTCAACTGGCTTAAGAATCAACAGACTGTTGGAAGTATTGTGTTCTGCAAAACATGTATTTTTTTTACTTTATTGGTCCCTTCCAACTTAAGATAATCTATTCTATATGCTATGAAAATCAACAAACTGCACTTTATAAACTAAGGACAAAATGGTCTGTACTTAAAAAAAAAAAGAAAAAAAAAAGATGAGGACAAAGCTTACTTTCAGAGGCTCCACAAGTTCTAAAGTATGCTTCAGGTAGATTAAATTGGTTATTTTTGATTCAGCAGTTTTAACCTGTTGAAAAATTTTCCAAGTATTTGAGGCATTTGTATGTCTGACTGTTTAAAAAAGTACTTAAGAACTAGTACAACTCGTATTCTTAACTCTAACCGGTTTATACGTTTAATGAAAATTCCTAAAACGCTTCATAAGCTCACTTCGACAACTTAATAAGTGCACAAATAAATGTTCACCTAAATTTTACATTGCCTACTGTGATAGCTTGCCCATCAGTAGCTAAGATTTTCATATGTCTGCACTGATAAAGATTAAGTCTAATGATTGACTCACCCTGCTAACCCAAGCTGTGAAAACTTCTTTTAATCTTCTGTGTATACATAAGTCTGTAAAGCTCTACATACCTTGTAGACTTTTTCAAAGCAAATACATTAGGCATTATAATGAAGCACATAGCCTTTTCCATAAATGCCGTTAAACACAACATAATCCGGTTTACTTGATTTCTCTTTGGTTAATATATGTACATTGTTAAACACCTGACTATGTAATAATAAAAAAAATCCAATAAATATTTCAAAATTTTTCTTACTATAATGACTGTTCTTCAAAATGTTTCATCCACATACACATTCTACCTTGTTTTGTATGCCCCACTAACACTTATGATGAAGAATTTTGCTGCCAATATTAAGGCATAGCACATGCCAATATTAAGGCATATGCACTGCGCAAGAGGATTTTAAGGAAATAACAGATAAGCACATGAACACGGGAGTATGACCCCACATGAAATATTTTCTCATTCATATATAATTATCTCTTTGCTCTTGTGATTGAGAGCATCTCTTGTCTTATCTTACATTCTATAAAAAGTTGTTTTCTATGAAAGATAGAACTAAACAATTCTAAATGCATGAACAGAAGAATGATAATTCCAAATAAATATGGGGTCTAAGTCCCATGATGGAATCAGACACTGAAAGGACAGATGTGGTCATATCTGAAAAGCTGGTATTTCCTAATGGAATGTACTCTTGCCTAATTAGTTCTTACACGAATTTTAACTGAACTGGTGTCTGAACTTTGTACATGCTGCACTTAAGACCAAAGGGAGAAAATTAATGAATACAATCAGCCAATAATTCTTCTATATAATGTTACTTTATGATTCATTCATGAACAAAATGCAAGACTATCCCCTACAGCATCTGAAATCAATTTGTCCACAGTCAGCTGGATATGTAAAGCAAGACGATCAGAGAAGCAGTTGACTGGTTTTTGTGCTGGGGACTTAAAGTCTCACAGACTTAAGCGCTATGTCAGTGGACCAGCCCTAGTTTAACTTTTCTATTTCCTGCAAACTCATTTGAACTAAAAGTACTGCTACTTTCTCCCTGTCAGAGAAGGAATCAATTTGTCACATACCCGGAACTTTGTCAGGCACAAAATCTGCTGAACTTGTTCTTCAGATGGGTAATCAAGTAATCCAAAGTAGGTGGTCCTCATCTCTACCAAAAGTTGAATGCTGAACGAACTTCTAAGGATCTTTCATGATTGAGACAAGAGGGTCTTTAAGGAAATCCATGTTGGGTTTATTTTGTCCAGATACCTTTACTTTGCTTATATATGTAAACTTTGTAAGAAGAAGTACTTGATTTCACCAGTGATGTAGTTTTTCAAGTAACGCATGAAGGAATGAAACATACTGAATGCGTTAACCTAGCGTTTGATAAAAGCAACTGAGTTAGCACTTGAATGAACACATCTGTTGTGTGGATAGTGGGCTCTGCTACGTTGGAACCAGTCAACAGTGAAAACACTGCAGTAAAAGGTTTGGTGTACATGGCCCTGAGCATACATAAAGGCATCCAGTCTGACAGTTTTAGTCATACAAATGATCTCTCATTCACATTACAGATGTCTACAAGGAAAGCTGGGAGCAATAAACATTCCGGGTTTTGCATATGTCATTAAAGAGATTTATCCGCATTTATTATAGTCCTGCTGGAGTCTGTACCTGATTTCTTTAACTAGCATTAGACAAGTCCTTTATCTAAGCAGGAGAGTCAGCATGTGAGAAGACACTGAGAGGTGAGAGAGTTGTATATATCTATGATGCTGGCATAAAGATATATACTTACTCTGTTTTGGTATTTGTATTACATGTGTTCTAACGTACAGAGTGATATATAAGGCAAAGTCTGATGAAAAAAATAATCTTGCTTTGAAAAGTAACAGTCACTAGGACCGTAAATCACCATGCACTTTTTCCACTGATGCTGATGTGAAGAAAATTCCTCTCTCTCATCCAAGTACTGTCGAAGAGGATGTACATTTATAAAGAATAAAGGTGGGGAGTGATGAAAAAGTAAACATTTTTGGAAGTATACTTGCATAAATTAAGATGAATATAATATTGATGCAAACATGAATTTTTCTAACATTCTGCTACAAGAATCATCTACCGCTCTAACATAAGAGACAAACTTAATCTATGATAACATTATTCCATGTCTTTTTAAGACGCAGCTTTTTTTCTAATGTATTATGTATATTTATAGATATCACATTTATATATTGCATGTTATAACCAGATAATTGATTGTCAAGGTGTACTTCGAAACATACCGTATCCTGCTTTGGAATTTGTACCAAAACTGAAAGTAGTTGTTCTGTATCCAGGAATTTTGAGATAACTGTAAAACAAAAGTAAACACATCAGAAATTGAACTGAAATTGTAATAAAATCTTTTTTTTTTTTTAATGCACACAATTATTTAGTGATACTAATGCTAATCTTTTTCTTACATGCTATCTTCATCAATTATTTACAGGGTAAAAACTAGGTTAAAAATAGCTGCTATCTAAATTATTTTGTCGTAACTACATTCACTATTCCTAAGCATGTAGTGATCATTACATAAGTAGACATTCGTCAATTCAGAAATATTCTTTTTCTTAGACTGACTCATATTTCACAGATTAAGATTACATGATCCAGCTTCAGGTGGACTAACTCATACTCTGGCATTGTATTTTACATTTTTCTGGATCCCTATGTTTTATGAAGCAACAGGAAAAAAATATGTATACACAAGTATTACTTCAGCAGTGTCTTTATTTGTTTAATGTGTAATTTATGTACACTTGTATACATCAAACACAGTGCATACCTAGCCACAGAGGTAGAGACAAACTCCAATTCTTCGAAAAAGCTATGGGCTCACTGACCTCTACACACTGCATCACAGAAATTCACTTTTCTTAGCAAAATACTTGAGAAAAATATCACATCTATGATATTATACATTACTTCAAAAAATTAAGTGTCTACTATGTCACCTAACAGAGCATTAAAAAGATACTTTTCAAACATATTGAGTCACATTACATACTTCCCCATATTAGAAAAAATGTTTAACAAGAAATATAATATTAGGTATTAAAAAATAAACTACTACCTGCTTGAAGACCAAAAAAGAGCTCCTCATCCTGGAGTAATTCCTGAACACAGTCCAGTCTCATGTTAATTGTTTCAGCATCAACCAGAGGTTCCAGGATATTGGACCTCAGTCTTCGACTTCCACCAGGAGTTTTAGTGTAATTTAGGATCCCAAAAAGTGTGTGACCATTCCTTTGAAAATAAAATAGATTTGAAGAATACACCCACCAAAAAAAAAGATGGTAAATGTCAAGTCACATTTTCAGGTAAGAGTATCCTACAAATTGGAGGTGTGTTTTTGGGATGCTCAGCATCTTCCTGTTTGCCACACATATTATATGAACTACAGCAGTTTAGCAAGTCAGATAATGTAATTTAATATAATATTAGCCCTCAATTATATAATTTTCCAAAGTCTAGAAATACATTTCTACTTAGTATTTTCCTCATTTTTTGTAGTAGTATTTCTCTGTCCAAATATGTTTTTTAAATGCTCTGAATGGTATGTAAATTCTTTCATACAGAAATAAATATAATTGTCAGCTCTTTGACACAAATGTCAAGGAAACTTAGTGAAATACAACTTTATAAAAGCATAAATTGCAAAAATATTCTTACCGAGAATCTCTGTTATTAATTACTAGTTCAAGATTTTGTGCTGATGATGAATCTATCATAGCTGTTTTCTCACTCCCCTGGAAACGCACCTTGAGTGATTTAGGAGCATAAACGGAATTTTGAATAAATTCAACATATTTTAGCAAAGCTGAAGCAGCTGCAAGACAGTAATACCTAGGAAAGAAACAATTTTTAATGAATGTTGAATAGTGCTATTGAAGTATCACAAAAGCCATGCACGACAGAAATAACATTCACACTTCTGCTTGACAACTACTGGGATTAATAGCACTGAAAAAGCAGTATATTTCAAACATGCACTAACACATGTCCAGTGAACATTTATATTCTTTCAAATCAAATATTCATGAATGTTTGAGCCTGTGTACGCTCTACACTGCATAGCTGGTATTGTGAACATAACATATTTCAGTAGTTATATGCGACTTTAAGACCCTGGTCACCAAGTATCACTACCTAAAATTGCTGATACACGGAAAACATTTGCTGAGGCCAGAAAAAAAGGCAATCATAGCTCTTCAAATTTATCTCTAAGGGAAGAATGGAAAGGACAAAGTGGAAAGCTGTGGAAAATCAAAAAACCACACAACTCTACAACAGGCTTTCTATTAAGGTTTCTAGATATACCAGAAACACCAGATGGCAAAACAGAAGGACAGCTCTGCTGTGATTTTCTAACTTTTGCAACAAGACAAAGGCTCATGTAGTGAGAACGTAAAAAGTTGTTAAAAACTTATCTGGACACAGTATGCTTTTCCTTATTTAAACATACTTTGATTGAACCTCCATGAAAACGGTGCTAAATTCAGACGCACACAATTGTTCTATGTATTCCAAACCCTTTGTTTCATTGAAGTACTTTCTTTGGACAGTTGTAAAAGTCACATTCTGTGAAGATGGGGATGAAAGTAAATAGTTTTAAAAGTTACATCAGACAGACTTCTCTATTTTTCTAGTGATATGTATTCCTAAGAAATCTATCAACTGATTCTGCAATGTGTCTTCACACAAGTGTTCACTCGAGCTCACTCGCAGAGGCAGGTCAGTGTAACTCAACACAGATACACCAGTGATTTATGAGCAAAAAGGAGGAGAGAGGTTAGAAGTAGAAGAGGACTCATGAAGAGGCCATCAGCTCTGTAGGCAAGAAGCAATTCAGGTAGTAATTACTACAGGTAATTATAAAGGTTCTGAGGCTTTAAAACTCATAAATTACATATACTAGGGTCATCTCACTGGCTTTACCTTGCCAATGCTCTTTTTCAAACTCTGTGATATGTCAGCCCCATGGATTTATCAGGTTGAGAGAAGAAGGGAGAAGTAAAAGAAAATGCTGGATTTTTGTTTAATTTCTGAATCTTTCCTAGGTTCGGTATTACTCAAATTACCCAATGCCACAAATTCAGAACTTTCAGCTTTAATCAGTAATATACTTGTGTCTTTAACTGTCAGGATTAGAAGTAGCAGTGTGGGAGCTGCATTTTGATTATTCTTTGCCACGGTAAAATTAGACCCAAAAATCAAAGAAAACAAAATCTGTCTGCATTTAACATTTTAAAAGTTGTCCAAAACTCTCAAATCAACAATCATATAAAAATGACCAACAAAAACCCTAAAACATGGAATGAAATTTAAGATCTCACCTTGAAATGCTCTGTAATCAGACTGAAGAGTTTTGTTGTGTTCCCTGCATCACAAGCAGTGTTTGACATTATTATTTCTAATGGTGTTAAAATCTTGAGTTTAGTAATAACCTGAACAAAAAATAACAAACCATAAATAATCTAAAATATTCTAGACAATAAAGAACCAGCAATAACAAATTACAGAACCCTAATATTTTAAAATCAGTTCCAGTCTTGCAAATGAAGACCGAATTTTCTGCTAACTTCTACACTAATGAGTCAAATTTATATGTATCTATATATACATAAAACTAAATTTAAAAAAGAAGCCAAACAACCAAAAAATAGAGCTTATCCCCCATTATTTAAACAGAGAATCATATCTGCCATTGAAGCAAGAGACAAATATCCAAAACTATATTCCATGGCTATGATGGGAGGATGACTTATTTCAAGAGATGGCAGCTTTCTGGGCTTGCAGCTGAAAGGTTAATGGTGCTCTGGAAGATGAAGCAATGCAACAGGTCTGAATACTATTACTCTTTTGATTGAGACTCGTTTTAGATTTTGTTCTAACCTCCTCTTGTAACATTGATATCAGTCTTAATATGGCTAAAAATGTGCATATTTAAACCAGCTTTATGTTACACATTTCCTGTAGGAATTTAAAGTAGATTACGTGCTCTTCTAGTTTTTACTGTGTAAGAAAGGACAAACATCATTATGCATTTATGTTCACTTATACCAGCATGCACAAATTCTCAAGGGAGAAATATGAAAAAACGGACTATATTTTAAGTGCTTAGAAGTTAAGATCTGAAAGAAGGGAGAGATGATGTCCCAATGGAAAGGTGAACAAGCATGAAAAATACACAAAATAAATCATCTAAGGGTATTTGGGGTGGGAGAGCTGTCACTGCCCTTCATGTCTCCTAGTAATTGGGAAGTTTATTTTCAGAGACGCAACAGTTAAAACAAATATTGAAGAATTTAAAGAATACAACAAAACTTCACTGAATTAATTTTCAGAACATTTAAAAATAAAAGGGTGCACAAGAAAGAGAAAATACAGCTGGATACCAATCACTAGCAAAACATGGATTCTGACAGTGTAAGAAAACAGCTGATCAGCAGATAGACATCATTAAAGTGTGTTAGTATTGTTAAAGGTGTTATTATAGCATGCTATCAGTTGGTATTGATAGTATTGTTAAACATGTTAGAGACTGAGGCAAGAAATTAGGCTGTGTAGTGCATTTGGGAAAAAGTAGTTGTAGAGCAGCATCTCTTTTTTTTTGACTGGATGGTGAATACAGTACCAGGTATGTGCACAGAATGGAGAACTCAGTGGTCTAAATGAAAAATTAAGTACATATCTCTACAAATAAAAATGCCAGCTTTTACAATGGTAAGACAGGACAACAGTGAACAATCTGGCCACAGCCTGACAGGTTGTCATAGAAGATGATAACTTACCCAGAAGAGAGTCATGTTATCAGAGTTTACAGAGAAGGTATGAAAGACTTCTGAGAAGTAATTGCATTTTATCATTAAATTCAAGACAAAACCAAAAGTAGAGGGGTGGGGAAAGAGTTTGGGCAGCTAAAATACTTCTCAGTTTGAAAAAGATAAATTTCATGGACAATAACAGTTCTTAACCCTGACAGAGTAGAACAGGGGAAACTCTGGACCACAAACATAGGTACTGTTTGCTAAAAAGAAAGCCTTTTACTCTTTGAAGTAACTGCAATTGTTATGAAATCATTAGTAAAATTAGAAAACCATTTCCATAAAAATAATCTGACACTTCCTTGCAGAATTCTAGTCTTATTCTTTTGATTAGAAGATTTTTTTCCTACTAACAAGCAAATCAATTTTTCTTTTTTAAACCTCTAAGTGAATTGTTATTTAAGTTGCCACATGATCATCTGAATGTCTACATTTTCTCAAGCAATCTCATAGCTGAGTCATAGCTATTTACTTTCCTAAGTAAGTCTTTGTTTCTTTGAATATTGCAAAGATGCTACAAGCCACGTTATTTTCTAGCATGTGTAACTACAACAAAAACATTATATTAGATGTTTCATTAATGCTCCTGCATAAACCACAGAGACTACTCTCCAAATTAATGTAGAATATCCAGTGCTGGTAAGCAGAACACTTGGCTGTAAATTGAGTGAATTTCATTTCAAACTGAGAAGGAATATTTCTGCAACCAAAGTCAGCCCTGTAATTACTCTATCACACACACACATTTATGCAGTTCTGTTCTCAGAGTTCTTTTGCCTGACGAAAAATATTTTCAAGTTCTACTACCATACATTGCCCAATGCTCTTCAAAGCAAGGCATCTCACTCCCATATACAAGTGTATTTTGCAAAAACATTCTTTCCTCTCTAAAATTGAGGCACAGTAAAGAAAAGAGCAGCCCTTTCAACACTGCCCATTTTCTAGAACTTGTTACCTTCATTTTTGAGAAATCTCTTCCACAAGCTAGACATTTAATTTCCCTTTAGTCATAAGCTTTTTTCAAGAAAGTAAGTCACAATAATTAGACTACAAAATACCTTGGCATAAGTTGTATTGTCTGCAAATTGTGATAATATCATCTCAGGATTTTTTAAGTCAATACTGGCCATTCCGACTTCACCTCTGGCAAGGCCTCTTCCTTCTACTACAGCTACAATAACTGATGCAACACTGTGAGCAGAGACTGCAGATGAGGATGTAACTGTAAAACAGTCGCATATATTCAGTTACAATCAATATAGATCAATGCAAGATTGATCAAGGAGCATCACAAACAATAGAGTGAGAATAACCAAATACACACTGAAGACTGAACTCATAATCATCAGTCAGACTGTGAAATAACTCACTTTAAATCCCACTACTTTTGCACAGCACACAGGTACACATAACATGGCACAAGGCATCATTATCCTGGAACACAACTTTGTTCATACAAAGCACTGCAAGATGTACTCCCAATGAGCTACTGTGTAAGTGTTCTGAAGAACTAGTGTTCTACACCTCTGAAGATGCCAACATAAAATGCATAAAACTTGCATCAAGAAATTTGAGAATTATATTGTATGTGATGTCCACTGCATTACAAGCCTAAAAAGATGCCCCAATTAAAGATTTGCATGAATTTGGGCTCTTCAGTTTTAGTGACCTCATGTCAACTGACATGTCTACACATATAATTAAATTTTGGACAATCTGAAAAAAGTCTGAATTCTAACTACATTGATAATTCATACATGAATGCAAAGCAAGTGACAAGAGGATGCAATACCAAAACACCTCCTCAGTATCTAAAGTAGTATTTTCCTGTTGGTGTACTGTTCATTGCCAGCATCCTCTGTAGCACAAAACACAGCCTGTGTTGTATTTTGAAATGTATTTCAATGTATTTCAGTATCTTAACACATCAAAAAATTAAACTGTACTTAACAAAATAACATAAGAAATGTAAGTAGGATTATTCCCTGTAAGAACTGTTAGTCTTACCGGAATATCCCATAAGAGGCGTATGGCTTCTGCAAACAGATCTGCTGGAAGAGAGGGGTGTTTTTCCAATACATGTGCTATTCAGGCCTCGCACAGAAGAAGAAGTTGTGAGATTCAGTGTGTTAGCATTTTCTATACAAGAACTTTTGTCCCCAAAATATGATTCTGAGGAAGGGAGAAAGAAGGGAGTTACAAAAAAAGACACAAGTTTTTATTCAGAAAATAATATACAAATATACAGCTTACAAAACTTCATTTTTCTTAGTAGAAATATCGCAGCAAAATGTCATTCTATAAAAGCTCTCCAGAGTACAAAATGAAATTAAAAAATCAGACTGTTTTGAAAACAAGTTTGCATTAATATGATTATTTTCTACAAGGGCATTACTTGCAAAGGCAATAAAAATCTAATAGTTTACATTGTTGGACTGAAATAATACAACAAAAGTTAACAATTTCATATTCTAATGAATTCTAGATTTATGAAAGAATGCTATGTCAGCTTCATGTTGCATTTGCCCATCAGCTTTAAAATCATTATCCAAAATCACACACTTATGAAAGCCTTTTTTTTTAAAAGCTGAGCATTCCTTTCAAAAAACAGAGCAATAAAAGAAAGCAAAGAATCACTTAAGCATGATCTCCCTTTGAATCTATGGGGATCAACTCTCACAAATCACACAATAATCTGGGATATATTTTTTTAACAGTAGTTTCTTTTACACATGTATTTAAGATCTATCTACATTTTTAAGTCCCGCAAAATATCTTTGTCTCAGAACACTAAGTTTCTAAAAATTATTTAAATCATTTACTTGTTTGCAATTCTCAAGATGACTGAAAACATCATATCCTTAATCAAGTTTAGATAATTGCTTTTTAACATAAAAAAAATGAATGAAAATATAAACAGCTGTTCCACTTAACACTTACAAAATTCCAGGTATTAAAAGACAGGTAAACTCAAATGACTCTGTGCCTTACATTACATTAAAAACTGATAAGCACAACAAAATATGTCAGTATTCTTCTCAGATGACCCTTTAACCGCACGAGTCTATGGTGGTCAGCTGGCACAAAAATATTTATAGTACTGGGGTTTGTTTGGGGTTTTTTTGAGGGGCAAGGTGGTTGTTGTTTTTTTTTTTAATCTTAAACTATTAACAGTTGATAAAAATATTAGTTCAGACTGGTTGGGGTTTTTTTTTGTGGACAAATCAGCATTGCAATGCATACAGATGATTTTTAAAAATAGTATTCACTTAAGATTTTGACATAAGTTCTCTCAGAAGTTTGGCAGAAGAGACTTCACTCTCAGAAGGTCCTGAATCTTGCATAACATGGGGAAAACTGTAATTTTAAGACCAGATGTACCATACATATATATTTCTTAAAACCAACATTTAAGTTATGCCCTATTGAAATTAGCATTCTAATTTGAGGATTTTAGTTTTTTTTAGGATTCCTCAGTAATCATGTTCATTATCCAAAAACCATTTTTTCCTACTTTCCAATTTACGTATAATGGATATATATATACTTTGGAATGCATTTCAGCAAATGGTAAAATAATTTTTTCTGCCTGCCAAGATACAGACTTTGATAGTAGTACCAAGTCCTGTGACCGACCTACTGATGCACAAATCTTCCTTATGCGGTTGTTGAGGTGTCTCATCCTCGGGGAGCAGCAGTCTGGTGTTAAAAGCAGCTTTATGTAAAGTATGGCAAATACAAAATGTAGGACCATAACGTTCTTACCGCACATCAAGGATGACAAGCACTTAAAACTACTTCAAAGGTCAGGAAAAAAAAACAAACAAAACAACACAAAACCAAAAACCACCAACAATAACACCGAAACAACCAACAAACCAAACGCAAACCCAAAACCCACCAACTGAACGTGGTTCAAAGTCTCTCCTGCGAAGCAAATACTGTGCAGCAATTCAAACCAGTTTATTGATCCCTCCAGGGAACCCAGATACTACTATCCAAAGAAAGTAAGAGAGATTTATTTACAGAAGTGCTAACGAATTCCATCGTTCTGGCAGGCTAAATGAAAAAAAAGTCGCTAAGCCGGTGGGTTGCTGCTGGCCCCTCTCAGCAAGCACCGCTTGTAACAGCTCTTGCGGAACCAGACCCAAGCACAGGGGCAGGAGGATAAAGAAGGAGATCGAGACCCGTGCACAGACCACACCGCACCTCCTCTATCGGAAACTGCCGCCTTCGCCCCGCTGCTCCCGGCGGCGAGCCCGGGAGCGAGGCCTTCCCCGCTGGAGTTGCCCGGCCGCGCCGCGCCGCCTGAGGAGCCGCCGGTGCTGTCCGAGCTGCGCGGCGTCTGCAGCAGCCCCAGGGTGTAGCGGGGCGTCCGCTCCGCCCGCCCGACCGCGCGCGGCGTGGAGGAGCCGCGGCTCGGGCAGGACGCCGAGAGGGCCGAGAGGGCCGATGCGGCCCCGGGCCCGCCCGCGCCCGCCATGGGCGACCCCTCAGCGCCGACCCCGCCCCGCGCTCCGAATGGCGGCACCGGGAGCCGCCGGGACCGCCCCTGCTCGGAGCGGCGGCACCGAGACCCGCCGGGTCGGGATGGGCGCCCGGCCGGGTCAAAGAAAGCAAGTTATCGAGGTGCAGCTATAAATGATACAGCAGTAAACAGAGCTGCTGGCCGTGCAGCGGGTTTTATTATAAATAGGCAAGGAGCAGAGGAACGCGAGGAAAGGGCCTGCTATGCTCTTTCCAGCAGGAGTACTGCATTTAAACATAATTTGTCCCGCATTAATTCTTCACCATTCAAACTGTTTCAGCGGGAGCTTCACAGATGTTTTCTTCCTGCTCAAGAATTTTGGTACAAAAAGATCCCCATAATAACCACAAAGCTTGTTTACCTGTGCAATTGTCTTAAACATGTGCTTCTTTCTAGGCATGTTTCAGAACACTAACACTACTTTGTATATTAGCATGTAATATACACCACTAAAACTGTTTCAATTAACATTTTCACTAGGCACTATTCTGTCTCTGGCATTTAATACACCTGCATTATAAAACACTCCAAACTGAAGCCAGCTACAATTCCTTGTGGACAAAAGCAGTTTGATGACTATTCAGCTTCACAACAGCAACTCCATCAGGTGCAGTTCCTCAGTTGGCATCTGAAAGATATTGGCCCCCTCCTACCCGTTCAGAACAGGCATGCAGTCCCTCAGCACTGAGCATTGCCATCAGACAACTTTAAAAATTTCAACATCAGAAACTCTCACTGCAGAGCAAAGTATGGAAGACAGCAGGTGACAATTCCAGTTACTGTCACTGTCCTGAAGTCCTCCATCGAACTTTCCATATGCATTCTGACTCCTGCAGCTGGAGTTAGACATCCTCTTCTCTGACAGAAATCCAAATACATGGCAAGAAATGCAGAAACAAAAGGAAGGTCCATCTTTCACCTTTCCTTCCTTTTACATAGTCACAAATCATGAAGCTAAATTCACCTAACCAAGCTGTCTCAACAAAACCTAAAAGAAGCACATTTGGAATAAAGCATATACCTCTGGACTTGACCATGTAGAAGGTAACAGAATGGCTGTTGATTTCCCCACATGTAAACAGAGCTACTCTTTTAATTAACATACCTTTAGACACACAATTTTTTGTACCTGAATTAGTCACTATTCTTTCACAAATTCTCATACGGAATCTTTCAAAATTTATTGCTGGGAATGTTGGCTACACTACAGTACCTAGGATTAAGATCTTTCCATATAAAGATTTCAATGGAAAAAAAAGTTATGAAAGTACACTTTCCGAAAACCTTTAATAAAGGACCTGTAACTGAAGACTGAGAACAGTAGATTAATTACTGCAAAGTTTCTAACTAGATAAGCTCAGAAAAAAATCTTAGCAGTATTTTTAACAAACTAGAGGTAGATGGTAACAATGCACCAAAATTACGTCTTAACATAGACACAATCAGCAATTAATTTTTTTCACAGTACATTTAATGAAAAATGTGAGTTTGTTTGTGTAAGAGAAGTTGTGATGATTCTCTTTTTAGAAATACAATACCTAAAGAATTGATGTAAAAAATGGAAGAACCTTCCTAAGAAAAGAAGTGGCACTTGCAAAGGTAACCTGGAATGAAAAAAAACTTATTTAAAAATTTTATGTTAACCTTTACAGTTAAGATAAAACCTGACTGGTGGTCTCATTCCCCTACGGTCAAAACTAAGCCTATTGTAACATTTTTCCGAATCTTGAAAAATAAATTAATTCCAGGCTTTGACCAAAGAATTCATCAAGCAACTGGGCAACCAAAAAGAGTAGAGATTTTACCTTAACTAAAAGCCTGTAGGAAGGCTTTAAAAATTCATTAGAAATACCTGAGCATTTGAATTCACTTTCTGTCTTTGAAATTCACTAGAAGTAAAAGTCTATGAAAAAGTGACTCTGTCGAGTTCAGCTTTCTCTCTACTAATACAGACAGGCTGGATGAAACTAACCAGCTGGCTCTTAAAACTGTGTTGGAAACAACTTTAGGCCTTTGTTAAGCACAATTACAGAGATTATCAAACACTTCCTCCCCTTCAAAATTACCTTTTACTGTATATTGCAACTAGACTACCATTCAGTCTCAGCCAAGATTTGTGGAATGTAAATTAAGAGGCAATTTTAGGACTTCTGTGAAGACAAAGAGGACTTCGTCCTTCAGCAAACAAGTATTTTCCATAGCTAGTTTTATTTTCAATTACACCATAATCAAATGTTGGTAATTATTGTTTTAAAAGCTACAAAAGCAGGATTTCAACCCAGCAACAAATTTAGAATCAGCTCTATATTCAATTACAAGTCACTGTCCTGTACAGACCTTCTCTAGAATACTTAATGTTAGCAACTTTCACTCTGTATACTCAAGGTATGCTGTATGTCAAATATCAGTGGAATTTTGTCTAAGGGACTCATCAATAAATGAAGACATTTATATACTTAGAAGAACCATAATTATGGTTTTACTGGTACCAATCACTATCAGAAGAAGCAGCTTGTTTCTCAGTATAGAAAACTGATGGTAAGCATGAACAGGAAGAATTAAATACACAAGTGTGTGGCATTAAGTGCATGGCTTAAGTAGGATTTTGTTGGTTGTGTTGGTTTTTTTTTTCAATCTTCTTTTAAAGTGCTCTGTGTGATCCACCATCAAAAGAGGCCTGTGTAAAGACCAGTGTTAGCATGGCTGATATCACAGTAACACAAAAATTAGGCATTCACACAATCAAGCTTTGATTTGAATATTTAAAAAAAAAAAAAGCCAAGGCCCATACATTTAGATACAGATTGGAAATGTTTCTACATCTCTTATAATATAATCAAAGAACATGTTACACTTAGATTATGAGAACCGGCCTGTTCTGATACAATTTACAAAGTGACAAAGCCCACAGCAAAGCTATTGCTTTACTTCTATAATGTAAACACATCTCAAGGAAGAATATGCTGACAGTTTCACAGATGAGATTATAAATTAGTAAAACCAAAGCAACTGGTCATATCAACCTTTTGTCTCTACAAGGCTTAGCTCACAAGCTCAGGTTGTACATTTATTCTTCGAAGGACATCTTCTGGCATACAAAAGACAGGATTGACGGCCTTAATTTGTTCTTCTCCTAATAAAGACAGTCCAGCAATTCCAAATAAGGTGTGAAATGGATCCACCTGGGAGAAAAAAGAAAATTTACATCCATTTCCAAAGTCAACCACTTTTTCACTTGTACAGAATGAAGCTTTTGTTTGCAAGAGAACTGCAAATCTCCATGGCCGGGGAAGACAACACAACCGAACAAACATTTGTGCTAACATGTGTGACAGGTGAGACAATTTCCATAGTGTGCATTTACAATAGTATGATTTACTCAGAGATGTTGTCAATTATCTGCTGCTAAGATGATTTTCAACTCTGAGTTAGACAGAAAACATTCACATATGTCCATTGACATGCAATATCACAGGGTGGCAGAAGCAAAGATAATTAGAATTTTAAAAGTAAATTTGATCATCTACAAGTACTGCTTCCATAAATCCCCCGTTTGTTCTTCAGGAACATCATAATGCTCTTTAATCATCTCCAAATACAGAGCTGTGCTATAAAATCTTGAGAGGGAAGCAGCAACCTACTTTGCTAGAAAACCTCCCCAAACTATAAATAAAACAGAAACTCCCCAAACTTGCACTCCCAAAACTACAAGATGCCCCCCCTAGAACTGCCAAACTAACAAACAACCTAAACACAAAAACCCCCAAAACAGGGTCTGTTAGGAGTGAGTGTCTGCAGTAATAAATCAACATTTCCATGGGAGTGCCAATTTCAGCAATAGAGGACAGGTAAAAATAATATGAAATGACTGCTAATATAGCATGCCAAAACCTCTCCCAAAGGTGCTCGCATTAGATACAGGTAAAAGGTTCTGCAAAGCTGCTCTTCCAGGAAGTCACGAATATTTCAATAGCTCAAGTTTAATCTCCAAGCCAGAAAAATATTTAGATTTTAAGTGTTGGACTTTTCTTTGAGAATTCTGAAAAGGGAAAATGTCCTTCTGTGAGCTCCTTAGAAATACAAAATCCTTTCCATTTTAAGAACACAAAAACTCTTTCCAAATGACAGACTAAAGAGATTTCTCCCCCAACTGGGAATAAAGTATCAGCTTGCAAGGAAAAATAAAGCACCTTATTTTTTAATGCATTTGTGGAGAATGGAGCAGACATGGACAGCTGCAATAAAAACAGCTAAGGCTTCCCCAGACCGTTAATAAATAAGCAGCCAAGTGCTCTGTAGGAATTGCAATGAGGTCTCATAATACTTTTTACTTTATGTGTTCAGCGCCCTTGAAAGATAGGAACCTTATGTGCCAGTTTACCTGGACAATCTCAATTACTTCCACTTGAAACCAGAAAGAACAGACTAGCTAAATCATAATTGCCTCTCAACCAAGCAGAAAATCTATACCACCAGCCTCTTCATACTGCTATCACAAAAGCTTCTTCCTCCCTCACCTGGCCAAATGCCAGTGAAAGAATTTATTCAGTGGCTGGGCTGGCACAGAACAAAAGTTAGCATATAGAGATTTTTGATAAAAACTTATGACTCATTTAGATCAGATAAAACCACCATTCTTTAGCTTGCATATCATTTCACAAAACAAAATAATAAACACAAAAAATCCACACATCCCAAAAAACCCACCACCAAACATTGTTTTTACAAAGATCTTCCAAGTGGTCTTGTGAGAAATGATTTGTATTTCATGTGTTATGAGAACCAAACCAGAAATTGTAGAAAATGGCAACTGACTTTAGAGGGGGATACAAGTGCAATATAGAATATCTGCTTCCCAAGTATGCCTTCAAAGGCAATTCTAACCCATTCTTTCTTCAAAGTAATTGTAATGTCTGGAAAACCTACCTGAATCATGAGTTGAGTTACACACAAACAAGAAACTTTACTTTTCCCTTTGAAACTTTCAATTATGTATATTTCATTTAGAAAAATATTATTTACCATATCTCCTGGTCTGTCAGCAAATCCACCAGTCTCCTCATCCTGGCAAGCCAAAATAAAGCAGCGCAGTTTCTCTCCATCAATCCAATGTATCCTACCAATCATCTTCAAAGATGCTAGCACCCACCATGAATAACACACATCAGGTAACTGGCAAGCAGAGAAGCAGATTAATATTTTATTTTGTTTTAAACATAACCTTGCAAATTTTACTGGTAATTCTGCAAATTACCAGGTGTGCTGTCATAATGCTGTTGCAGAGAAACAACACTTAAGAGTATCTTTGGAGTAAAAGAGAGTTTCTGGATGCAGTCTCTTTTCAGAGGACTTCCCTTTTCAGGAAGGGAAAGTCTCTTTTACAAGCCTCTTCCCTTCTTCAAGAAACAAGACCACAAGAATGTGATTTTTAAGCAGACTACACCTGTGATAGAGGCTAAAAAACCCCACAGAGAGTTTTTCAGGAGCAAATACAAAGAACTTAATATCAACTAGTTGCATTTTGGGGGGGGGAGAGAATCTGACCCAGTTTAACAGGATAATGGTTCAAGTGGTCAGTAAGACATACTTCAGTATGTGTACTTCCCTACCCTGAGGACTCAAAACAGCATAGCTAAGGACTCCATGACAAGTGTTAGTGACAAAATGAAGAATCAAAACAAAGGCTTGTGACTTATATGAAGTATTTAGTAAGCTTTTCAAAGAAGTCATGACATTTTCCAGAAGTACTTCAGCTTTAGAAAAACAATCTCTACTGAAGTTTGAACAAAGAAAAGAAGCCACCCAATACCTTCTCTGGTCGCCCGTTGAGACCTCCAGAAGGTAACTGACGTTCACAAAGCCACCAACCCAGCAGGTCAACATTCACTTGATGCAACTGGTCTGTTATAGCCAGAAATCCTGTGCAACAATAGATCTAAAATTACAGACATAAATTTTTTGTGTATGTAAAACCTAAGTATAGCTTAGCAGACTAAATGAAGAGACAGCAGCAACACTGTCACATAAACAATGCAAAATAAGCATGCAAACATTTCAACTTTTAGTTTTCCACTAGAAAAGTATGTTATTGTCAGAGTTGCTTACAGTTGCTTTATTGAGGTTGTCTTCCTTGGGAGATTCCTTAATTTGTTCCAATTATACTACTGCATTCTCTTCTCAAGTAGATTTTACTCAGCATTTTTCAGAATCCAGTCACTTGTAAAAGTGCGTCACACTAGCAACTCTAGTTGATAAGTTTTCCCATTACTGAGTTAGGTATCTCATCTTAAAACTGACTTTCCTCAAAAAAATTAAGCAAGGCTTGACGTCTCATTTTCATTTGGGTTCATGAGCTGATAAATATCAAACATATTATACAATTGACCTTTATGTCTCCTTCTAATTTGTGTCAGACACAGTGATAAATTTTGTCCACTGTCTCTACTGAAACCCACCTCAAATTCTCTAAAAATCCTCATGCTGACTATTTCAACATCTCTGCATAAAGACTGAAATACAGTCCTAAAAGTTTTTCCCTTACAGTCTTTTTTGTACCCAGACTATAACCTCTGGTGTCTTGACTCATCAGAATAAGGCATTTGGGAAACAAGAAAGGTACATCAATTGCCATCACTGATAGATGTTGTAAAGAAACATTTATAGGCAGTGTGTGATGCTTGCTAATTTAAAACATTTCCATATAAAGAAAAACTCACCTGTCCTGCATGTGATTCGGAACCTGGTCTACAACCAAATCCTCCATCAAAGTTCATACAGGACAAAACGAATTCTACTGCTTTCCCCACATCAATAGCATCCAGCTTTCCCTGCAAGTCAGAAAATAACTAATGCACTTGATATTCTACCAAACTCATTACCTACACAAACTTCAGCAGTACCAAAGAGAAGACTCTGTACTTGTGTAAGTGATGGTTTAGGACTTACCAGAAGTGCAAGAGTTGCTGCAGCACAGAAGGAGAACCTTGTATCTATTTCTCCTACAATGTGGGAGGTAGGAAATGAAATAAGATTATTTTTTAAACAAAAAGACATTTAAATCACCACTGAAAATATGGAACTAAATGTTAAAATACTAAGTTCTACACTGAACAACAAAATCAGCTAAAAACTTCCCTCATACTGTTTCAGTTTCCAGCTCATTAATTATTTCCGCAGTAATTTAAAAAATGTACGTGGCAATTCAAGTGACCTGTATGTTTACTGCACATAAAGTCAACAACTCATTTAGAACTGGACAGATATAAATCCAAATCAATTCAACTAGTGGTAATTTACAAATAACTCTAGCATTTTACAGTTTATCTGTAGTGCTCTACAAGATAATTGCAGAGCAGTGGAAATAATGCAACAATAATCAGACACAATTCTTGCTGTGCCTTAAATCCAGACAGAAGTAGAAGCCGATTCTGGTTTTAGAGCAAAACTGATTAAAGTTGCAAGTGTTCTTTTGCATATTTATACCTGGAAGCAAAACCAAAGCCACTGCACCCATAACAGAATGATTGCTCAGCAAGTCTATACCAATATAACCCTCCGAGCACAAAGTCCGAGCAATTAACACTTGGAGTCACAATTTAAAATTGAACTGTGCTGCAAACAGTCATTTTTTTGATCTAACCTATGCAAGACTTTTCTTCTTAAGAAATCCACAATCTGAAACACATAAAGCAAATGTGGTGCTGTGTCCTACATCAGGGATCACACTCCTTCAGTTGCACTGTAACTGCCTTTCAGAAGTAATGTCAGTCCATTGTGCATTCAGTACACTCCTGACAATACTTCAACAAAAAGGATGCAGCAAACTATGAACACACAGCATATCATCTACTTTTACAGTAGCATACATACACTGCTAATATCTCCCTTGGTGAATTTTACCAGAACAAGAACATGAGGGATATGCAATAGATTTTATGAAAATTTAAGTCTTCCATGGGGATAAGTATTTTTAGAGTGACTAAGTACTTATGCTAGAGCTTAAAATGCCACGTTTGTGCCTAAAGAATTTATATGCAGAAACAAAATCAGTATTAACAGAAGTCCATGAGTACAAACCCAGTTCTTCTCACTCCCATGTACTGAAAGATCCTTTCACAGCTGACATGGATAAAGATCATTGCTGTCTGCCATTAAACAGCAAATATAAAACATTTCTTATGGAAGAGCGTATCCAGTATCTTGAAGTACTGTTAAGTTAAAAATGCCCAAAAGTTTTCTTCTTTAAGAATGGGACAATTTATTCCTAATACAAGAATGGAACTAAAGTTTAGAATATTTATGAAAGGAATGAAACACAACTCTGTCCTTCACAAACCCTTCTTTTTCATAACTTGGAGAATAAAATGTTCATACACAATACATATGCAAAAAGACTATCCAAGGAAACTTAAGTTTACAGACTTACATGACAACCTAGTCACTATAGTTTAAAGATTTAAATATTACCCCATTCGTCTCCAGCAAACGATCCATCTTCTTTTTGCAAGCTCTGTATATATTCAACAATTTTATTTACATCAACAACATGGAGACTATCATATAAGATAAGAATCTAGGGGAAAAAAAAGACAAAGTAATAAGAATCTGGAGGGAAAAAAAAAGACACAGTGACAATCAAAGAGAGGCAAAAACTTTATTTCTTAACAAAAAAACCTCCCCTGGATTTATAAAAGACTTTATTTAATTGACTGTGAATACTATTTGGTAAGGTTAATTAAAATAAACTTTCTTTCACTTTAGTAGTTAACTGCTGTATTTAGCTTATCTATCTCTGTCTAAAAACTGAGAAATTCTCAAATGAAAATACAGGTAATGCACCCTAAAAAGTAAATCTGAACAAATTCCTATAAACTATGATCACAAGAAGACATGTGACCCTTTAGACATCCTAGATATGTAGACAGGGCTAACAGCATTTGTTACACTGTTAAAAAATTGGTAAAAGTATACAGTAATCATTAAATAATTGTTAAAAGTAAAACATTTCTGAATATAACAAATTTTAGGAAGTGATACAGCTAAATCCTAAAGCTGTGTTCATTAGATTTTTTTTTTAGTAAGGCACTGAAGTAATTTTTGCCCTTGGTTTCCAACAGCAACTGGTTCATAAATCTGCAATCACTAAAATCATTAATCACAAACACTTTTTTCTAAAATTACCTTGCTACACTTACCTGGACAGCACTGAGGGTATACAGAAGATGAGGATCATGACCTATGCTGGCACTTATTCCCCCACATTCATGTTGACATGATTTGATGAATGTCAGAATTTCCTCTTTGTTCATTCGGTGCAGCTGCCCCATGAGATCCATTGCTGTCAGCCCCCAGTAGACACCACTCATTCTCAAATACTCCGACATACAGTATTCCTAAGTAGTGCATTATTTTAGTTCTTGATCAGATCACCATACATACAGAGCAATGAAAATAGACTGGCTAACATTTACAAACAGTTTCTAGTAAGTCAACCATCTTCCATCCATTTACCAACAGACTATGTGTCAGTCACTCGCAGACATTCTGTGCATCCTGCACATGTGTATATGCACACACACAGAGGCACGTGCACACGTATAGATCTACACATCTACACATACTACACTCTCTTCCTCCCCTGTATTTATCTAGTTCAAAGCATCAAGCTCTACGTCAAATTGAGCACATACGAGTAGCTGGGCACCAATTCACTTCAGATCATCACTTATTATCTTGGCATTCAAACTACCCCTCAAATTGCCACCCCAACTAGTCTCAAAACATAACAAGTCTAACATTTAATGAAATTTATTTCCAAGCCAAAACTCTCACAATCTAAACTTGCACTGGAAAGTAAAATTTTATATTGAATTCTCTTACACTGATTACTTCACCCACACCACATAAAGATTAATTTCCACATGCAGTATTTTTTAAGCACAAGAATAAAACAATCATAAGCAACAGTGGTTAGAGTTCTTTTGTAAACAGTAAAGGTAACTGCAACTTTTCTCCACATAAGCAGTTGCTGACATTTTTCACCTGCTGGAAGTGGAATCCTATTGTTGTGGGCTACAACCAATCACGTATGACTATAAAATTGATGTTAGGTAAAGTGTTTATCAAGTCTAATAAGCACGAAGCAGTGCTGTGGTGGGATGCAATAAGTTGTTCCATCAAAAGAGCAACGTGCAAATGCAGCTCTACTTGTGCATTCTAGTGGATGAAGAAGCAACCGATAGCTTGTTTCTCAGGTCTCAGAGTAATTCTAGAGCTAAACTGATAATCTTCAAATTTATACTCAGATAATACATGCCAAAACTCATCACAGACCTGAAGAAATTAACAAAGATATCTTTATTTTATACTTTGGATTGCAGGGTAAAAAACTATTAGTTTGTCAGCATGCATCTCACCATTAAATGGGAGCCAATAAATAAAGGTTATTATTACTGTTAATAAATCCACAACTGTACTGAAACATTGATACCTACATAATCATCCTTCTTTGTTCCATACGAAGCTATATAATCCGCGTGTTTCTCTGAAAGTAACGTGCTTGGGGCATCGGGTTTTATTGTAACATCCTTCTGCGGTGTCCCCTGTAAAAAGCACCAACAACACGGCAGTTGCACTGTCAGGTCAAGACGTTTTAGCGCCTTGGTATAATTTAGTAAACACTGGTGACTGCGACTCTGGAAACAAACATCTCTCTGGTAATTTTGAGCCCAGGCCAGATCACTTTTCAGCCCAGTTAAATCCCTCCCTGGGACAGGCTGGGAACGAAACCTAGCAACGAAGCGGAGACAAAACACGAACTCGCCAGGAATAACCTGAAGCACTGGACGTAGGAACCCTTTCCCGGGCCCGGCGCCGAGCGCTCGGCCCGGGGCTGCCGCCCTTCGCCCCGCCAGGCCGGGCCCGGCGCTCCCGGCGCCGCTCTGGATCCGGAGGAGCGAGTGCGACCCGCGTCCCCCCGGGCGGCTCCGGCGCCACTCGCGTCCCTCCCTGGAGCCCGGCGGTCCCCGCCGGCCAGGCCAGTGTCGCCCGCAGTGCCCCCGTACCCACCATGTTCGCCGCCCGCGCCGGAAGGGGCGGGGCGGGGCCTCCGCCCGCCGCGCCTGCGCAGCCCCGGCCGCGGTCACGGCCCCGGGCCCGGGGGCGCTCAGGGGGCGCTCGCACGGCGCTCCCGGGCTTTGGAGTGCCGGGGCGCCAAAGGCCCGGTATTCTCAAGGTGATACCGTTACTGCTGGATAGTGTCTAAATCCTCAGCACAGACGCAAGGCAGGCCCGCTGCTGCTCAACTGGAAAGGCTGTTCGGCTGCTTGCTGAGCAGAGGAGAAACTGAAGTACAGCTATTAAGGTACTTCAGAAATTGTATTGTGGGTAAGTTGTCCAGTGTAAGTGATATAACAAGCAAAATGAATACAAAGCAACCACAGTTCTCTTAAAAAATATTTTATTAGAATGCAGCAGTGACTGTCAGAAATAACATTCTGATCATCTTATTTTATTGCGAGAAAACTGCATTGTGAGGTTCTCATTTCTTGCCCATTTGTATAGGAACAACAAATCATTGTGGACTTCAGCATGTTTAGAAAATACCAGCTTTGTCAGTCAGGAATAAAGTCAAGGACTGGACAGGGAAAACAGAATCAGTGCTTAATAATGGACAGAATAAAAATACGTTGAAGAAAATTTGTTCTTCTCCATTCCTTTTTAATTCTATTGAGAAACACACATCCTTTTCCATGAGAACACAGAACACTACAGCAGCGCCAGGCACACTTCATACATTTCTTTAAGCCTTAAATTTGCCGACATGTTCACGAGCTATGATCATCCTTTGAATTTGAGCAGTTCCCTCATATATCTGAAAAGAAGAATTGCAATAATGTTAAGTGATGATTTTTTAAAAGGTTTTAACAGATCTGTACTCGTAAATCTCCACAGCACTAATCCCAGGTGGATTAGGATGTGCAGGAAGACAAAAAGCAGGGAGAATTCCAGTGTGACAGAGCAATTACACTGGGGTAAGTGAAATATAAATCAAGAGACAGACTTGTTCTCTCAGGTGCTCTTATCTAAACTCAGTAGGGCTCTCATGAAAATAAACTGACAGATGATGACATTCCTCTTATTTGAGGAAGAAAATATGTAATTTCTTTAAATTTAGGGATTATTGTTTTCATTCTAAAAGCTTTTTTTTTTTTTTTAATATGCGTACATCATATTTGAAGTAAGTAGCCCTTAGTTTATATTATATAAAATCTATGCATTATCACATTCCCTCTTTTACTTACCTGGTAGATTTTAGCATCTCTCATTAGTTTTTCTACAGGATATTCAGTATTAAATCCATTTCCTCCAAAAATCTGTACTGCATCTGCAGCTACTTGGTTTGCAATGTCACCAGCAAATGCCTTTGCAATGGAAGCATAGTAGGTATTCCTGCGACCAGCATCAACTTCCCACGCAGCTCTCTGGTAGGCCATCCTAGCGAGTTCAACTTTCATGGCCATTTCAGCAAGCAAGAAAGACACTGCTTGGTGCTAGGACAGAATAAACCATGTTAATATCGCCCACTTAAAATTCTGGGACATTCAAGAAAGACATCATCTCCTAATACAGTGATTTTTTGAACAAACTCAGTAAGTTGTATGAGAGGAGTTCTACAGGCTCTCAGAATTGTGTTCAATTAGATTTTTAAGATTTTGATTCTGAAATCCCCATAGTCATAGGGATTAAATACTGAATTATGAAGTTGTTCTTTCCTATTTATGAGATTGGTATGTACCTTGCTTTTTATTTGGATTTCCTTAAAACTCGTAACCAGCACTATTGGCAATGTATTCTGTTAGTGTTAATACTATGTGTCTTGTTTCATGTACCTCATTTTTTCTTTCCTGAAAATCCCTCTTTATTAGCACTGAAGAACTTAAGTATGTCCAGCTAGTATGTAAGTTTTGATGTCTTGGGCAGAGGTTTTTTTTTCTGCTTTTACTACCATCATTGATAAATTATAAAAAATTCTGGAAGTTACCACATAGCTAAGTTTACTTACAAGGTGCTGACCTACATACATGGAAACCCCAAAATGGCAGAGATATGATATAAAAATTAAGGAAATATAAAAATCAAGGAATAACCTTTAAAAATCAGTAGCAGTACATCTGGTGTGAAAACATAAGCTTTTATTGTATTTTCTCTCTCTGCCCCCACACTTACTTCAACAATTGGTTTCCCAAACGTTTTTCTCTCCAAAGCATATCTGGTAGCCTCATCAAGGGCTCTCTTTGCTAATCCAACAGCACCAGCTGCTACCTGAATTGAATACAGCACAGAATAAAAAATCAGAAATTCCCGATGTATTTTATAACCAAGTTATTTCTGATACTTACAGGTGGTCTGGTCTTATCAAAAGCTCCCATTGCGATTTTAAAGCCAGCTCCCTCAGCTATCAACACATTTTCTTTTGGGACTCTCACATCTTCGAAGACAATACCTCTTGTATCTGAGCAGCGCTGACCCATATTCATTTCCTGAAGTGGAAATTTACAGAGGTGTTACTTGGATTATTCAAAGGTACAATATGTTTTCATTCTTTAGTTTACTCAAAACACAGAGTATGTTTTTCTTCTCCAAAACACTTAATCTAAAAATTACCATATACATGACAAATACTAGTTTTGTACTTGCAGACCAGCATACCCTTCATTTGTCTAATCTGGGCAGTTTACTTTCTCTTTATATGAAATCAGTTCAGTCTCTGTAACCAGTCTTCTCTAGTTTTCTCTAGTTCTTTCTCTACTTCAACTATATCCTTTGAGATGAAAGTGGAAAAAGAAAACAATGTAATGTGCAGGCAGTGCAGATATACTACAAGTAAATAAATAAATTAGCTTTTCAAGTTCTTAGATTCCTTTCCTAATGTTCAACATCCAGTTTTACCTAATATTAAAAATAGTACTTTTTTTTAAAGAGAGAACTGGTACTAGTATCTCTAAGGCCTCTTCTTTGACCAGCAGTAGCTAAAATTAAAGCTCACTGCCTGTGTATTTATGGTTGATATTGTCCAACTTGCTTCCTATCCTTTCAATGCATAATACTTCTCATTTATTGGTACTTGCCAGTATAATAGTTCTCAAAGAGTCTTTTGCAGCTGTTCAAAGTCATCTTACTTTGGACCATTCTGAACAACTCCTTATCTGAACTAATAACTTTAAAATTATGTTTTATGAATAGCTTCTGCATGTTGTGAAAATGAAAAGATGGTTGTAAATGAGCACATGAAAATGTGCAGTTGTGTAACAGTCTTTTCTCTTGAGTGGTACGTTTGTTTCATTACTGGTTTAGAACCAAACAATAATTCCTAACTTGTCAAATAAGAAATAGTCTTCACCTTTCTTCCAATTTGGATCCCAGGACTATCTGCTTCCACAATGAATCCAGTAAAGGCTTTGCTTGCAGGAGTTTTTGGATCTGGATCGGTACGTGCTAGCAAAAAATACCTAGTGTAAACCAAAGAAGATGGATGCAGTTTATCCTCACAGTTAACAACAAGATATATTTAGGTAATATTTTAAATGTTTTTATGCATGTTTATACCACATAATAAATTCTGAGTGTAAGTTAACAAACTATATTCCTTGCCCATTCTAAAAATAAACTGAGAGGGAGCCAGAGAGTGGAAGTCTCAAAGATTCAGTATTTAATAACATTTAATAAAATTACTTCAGATCAACATGCAAAGATTCTCTACCCTTTCCATGTATTCTAAGTCTTTATGGTATTACCAGTTTCACAAATAGTACAAAAGAAACCTATTCACAGCATGTACATAAAAATTAATGCTTAGGAAATACATTCTTGGATGTAAAATGTTATCATCTGATTTCAGATGTCTTGATTTTATTCTTCTAAGTGTAAATTGTAAATAAGTATTTATCTTAGAAATTAAACAGGTGTAAATCATATTTATGGTATTCAGTAATGTCAAAAGATACCTGGTAGATTGTCTTTGATGGATCTGCCTTCAACGATGAAGTAAATTACTAGAAAATTCAGCTTTTGGATAAATGTATAAAGTTTTTTCCACTTGAATTAAGGAAAATTTCTGTGTTGTGAATCAGTGTGATATGAGACATGATGTAAGAGGTTTATATTGTAAAAGCATGCTCCACAAACACAACAATATTTGGAATCTCTGACAGATGAAAAATGTCTTCTTTTCATAAAATAAAAAGTAACACCACAATGTAACAGTGTTTCTAGCTTCACTAGGAGTAAGAGGTGTTTCTAGTAGAGTCAGATTTAATTTTCATAGCAGCAAGATTCAAGAGGCCATTCTTGAGTGTGGAGTTGTCATGTCATCACTCATTTTCCTTTTTAGGCTGTGTGCAACACTCAAGATTGCATTTGTATTTGCTATCCTGATAAACTGGTCAGAGATTAAAACACAGTCTGCTGAAATACAATGAACATTCAGATTTATATCAGGTCTTTAAATAATTTAACTGGGGGCAGAGGGTAAAGCCACTATATAACAACAAAAACCTATGACACCAGTTAATTGTTAACATACCAGTTTGCTTTCCCCCCATTTGTGATCCACATCTTCTGACCATTAATAACATACTCATCTCCTTTCTTCTCAGCCTTTGTTTTTATACCAGCCACATCAGAGCCTGCTCCAGGCTCTGTTACACAGTAGGCCTGAAAGAAATTAAAATGTGAAATAAAAGTTCTGGTTTTAGGCAACCACAAATTAATGCAGACTATGTGCATCAAATTATCTATAAAAGGTTTAAGTGAACTGCATGGTAAAACCCAAAACGTTGCATAAACAAAAACCCCCAATAAAACCCCAAAACAACCCAACACAACCCCCCCCAGCAGCTGTCTGAGCAAGAATTCAAACATATAAGGGTTAATTTCCTTTATAAATCCATAATGATACGTAAAATTGTCTTTTAATCAAACAGAAACATTCTGTAACCCTTAAGTTATTACTTCTTCAGGCTTCAAAAATTCTGATTGGAAAGCTGAAGATCTTTAAATCTGAAAATAAGAGCACTGAGTAACATTTTATGTTTACCAAGTCCTTAATTTTAGGAGGCTTAGTTGTACAGATTTCCATACATTGTACATGACTCTTCTTTCTATGTAACGAGTACTGCTTATGTAACACTTAAGATCATAAATTCCCAGTTTCATTCCCATCCAAGTTTAGTGTCTTAAATGCCTACACCCCCTCTTGAAATGGAAATAAAAGGTAGTAATTTTTGGTAAGTGACTTAGGTTGGGGTTGATTTTCCAAGTAATATCTTCTATTTGCTTATTGCATGTATCTCATTAGATATTTGCTGTCTTTCAGTAAATGTCACTGTTTACAAATCAAAAAGGGCTAAGTTGTGTGTACATGTATGTGTTTTCTGGGGGGGGGGGAAGGCAAAAAAATGAGGAAAAAAAAGGAAAAAAAAGAAAGAAGTAATATTATTAGATTCAGGAACATTTTACAGTGTAGCAGTTATACTCACACACATGATTGGTTCCTCTGTCATTCTTCCTAAGTATTTTTTCTGCTGATGCTCATTTCCTGCAATGATAACTGGCATTTGCTGAAAGAAAATATTTAGACCATTAATCCAGGTTTTTCAAGTGCACAGACTGTAGTTTAAGGGATGTAAGAAAATACAGAGCTTACCCCTAGGGAGTTTGCTTCAATGGCAGTTTGAACCCCTGTACATCCATAGGCCAACTCCTCTGTAATAAGGCAGGCTTCAAAAGTGCCGAGGCCAAGGCCACCTACAGGTGAAACATTTCATTTACTCAAGTAGATTTAAATCATAACATATCAATATTAGTGATTTACACAACATGATTAACAAAAATGTATCCCCCTCACATACATTTGATTGTGTACCATGTTTGATTACACATTCTAACATCAGCTTTTTAAATAAAGCTTTGTCAGAAGAGTAACAGGTGATTTGAAAATTACACATCATGGTTCCAGGGTTATTGTTTGATTAATGTGGGACAAGTTGCACAAAGTGGCAAGAACGTACCACTTTAATTTTTTTATTACTGTACACTTGAGAATTAAGAGTTCCTAGGAAGCAGAGAAAGGGCTCCTGAGCCCACAGCATTTGGGAATAAAAAATTTATAAAGTGTCCATATTAGTAGATAGCCAACTCAGTAATCTGTTTCTGACAGAAGCCAACACTATGGGAAGTACATACAAATACAGTAACAACTACACTTCCTCAAAAATATTTTCCTGAGCCTTCAGGTGACTTCCTCAGTCAAAGAAATACCTCTCTTTGGTATCTTTGTTATGCTAACCCATGACAGATATTTATTACATTAATTTGTCCAGTCTCTTTTTGAATCTATTTAAATTTTACCACTAATATCCTACAGGGGCAGTAAGTTTTGCAAATTAATTACACACTGCATGTAGAACCAACACCTTTCATTTGTTTTGAAACTTTTCTCTGATGACATAATTTGATGCCTTCTAGTTATGTTGAAAGGGACAGTCAACTATGAATCCCTTTTCACACTATCCATGCACTTGACATTTTAGTAATTTCTCCTATAGAATCTGCATCTCACAGAGAAGACACAACTTTTATAATCTTTGTTCATCCTTTTAGAAACCTTTTCCATTTCCCCAATACTCTTTTGAGATGGAAGGATTTGACTATATAATGAATTAAAAAGGTAAGTGCAATTTGGATTTGGGCAGCAGCATAATTGTGCCTTCTGCATTTTTCTTCATTCTCTTAAGGGTCCCTTTTGACTTTAAATTTTATTTTGACCACTTCTGAGCATTATACTATACATTAACTATTTATGATAGTTAATGTCTTTTTTGAGAGGCAGTAACTAGTGCAGAGGATACCATTTTTCTTGCTTCTTTCCCTTCACATGTGCATCACTTTTCCTTTTTGGAATTGCATTGCCATTTTAACTGGCTCTCTATTTCAAGGTCTTCTCCTGCAGCTCTCTGCACCAGTCTCATCTTTTTTTACATTGAGTAACTTAGTATTATCAGCAAACTCTATCGCCTTTGTGTTGATCCCCTTTTTCTGTTTATTTATAGACATCCCAGACAGCACACAAGACCCAGCAAGGCTGCACTACTAATCTTTCCAATATGAAACCTGATGATTTTTAAAACTTATTTTGGAAATTCAAGTATTCTTTATCAACCAGGGATCCCTTGTTCACACACTTATTAGCTACTTCAGAGAACTCCAATGATTTTTGAGACATGACTTCCTTTAATTAAAACCCTTCTCTAGCATGTCATGCTTGTCTGTGTTACTCATATACCTAAACACTGCCAAAGCTCTGCTGTACTGCACCTAACTTAAACTGAAAAGCTGTCCTCCTGGGATAAACTCTTCAGTTGCTCCAGCCTGTGTCAGGGACTAGAACAAAACATGACCTTCTAATTTCTCTGCCTAATCAGCTGACACAGTGCACCAGGGGAACATTAGACAGCTGTAATCACGGTAGAAAAATCTGGTCATAAATTACTAAACCATAATCTGTCTAATTTGTCTCCTGATTACATCCACATCTAGTAACACTTTTATGTGTCAACCTGCCTACTGATTAAATTTAGATTATTCAAGTATGCAACTATTTATTTGATACAGAATCCATAATTACACATATAAATCTCATCTAATGTCTTCTCGTTGTTGCATTTTACAGATTAAAAAGAATGTTTACTTACCACAGCTTTCTGGTATGTGTGAATTCATAAGACCAAGTTCCCAAGCCCTTTTTATAAGTGGCACGGGATACTGAAATAGACATGGAAAAATCACGTTCTGAGTCACCACAATCAAAACTTTAAATTTTAAAGGTTAAGCTAAAAGTCTGGTTTTGTCCAATTTTTCCCTTACACTATGGTAGATTTACCTCTCCGCTTTTGTCATATTGTGCAGCAACAGGAATAATTTCTTCCACAGCAAATTTACGAGCTGTAGCTTGAAACTCCTTCTGTTCGTCAGTAAGTTCTATTTTAAAAAAAAGAAAAAAAATCACAAATTCTCTACTGTCTTTAATTTTACCTGTTGTCGAACTATGATAAAAGAGAAAATAAGAGCGTCCTTCCAGGACAACCCAAACCACCACTTTTTGGGGCTGTCCAGAAAGTGAAAAAACTGTTTCCTCTTCTTCCTAGGAGAAAACCTCCATTGTTCTCTCATCTGCAACCTACAATGCACTTGCTTGCATCTGATGAAATTATCCACAAAATATTGAAAATGAAGAGGACTGTGTAACATAAAATGTATTACCAAAAGAAACAAGAAAAATGCTGTGTTAATTAAATAGAGACAGAGGTCATCCAGAGATCCTGACTCTTCAGTTTCAAACACCTAGCTCTGACCTACTAAATTTGCTTTATGTATATAATATGCCAAACTGAGGATGAATTTTCTTTCTTACATTTCTTTATAATGAAGTTCAACTATGACTATATTTAGGTACCTTAACACTGCAAACAACAATATGAGATAATTATTCAAAGCTAAGACACTTTGGCAATAAAAAAAGGAGAGACATGAATTAAAAAAAGAAGAAACTCTTAAAAACACTACACACATACCTGCCTTGCCTGAGCTGAGGACAAAAGTAATTTTGGTTTTCAAACTTTTTTATTAATAGAAATCTATTTAGGATAAACACCATTTTAAGTTCATGGTGAAGTGCAATATAGGATATTATTCTTTTTAAATCTGCAATTTGTCCATAATTGCTATATTTCTTTAACAACTGTACTACTTACCAAAGCTAAAGCCAGCTCCAGGTTTGCCTATATGTAAGTTTTGAGCAGGTTTACTAGAATGTGACCTCCATCCATGTCCTGCAATGGTTTGAAGCACTTGCTAAAGAAGAAAAGAACATAAGGTGTAAGATCTTTACAGCTCAAGTCTCCTAAAGCTACTTACCTGCCTGCAGCACAACTTTTAATGTAGACTCCCTCTCTAGAAACAGTATCAGATCAAATATAATTTACTACAGTGATAAAAGAATTATTGGCTGGCTTGTGTTTTGCTCCTGTGACACTCTGCCAGGATTCTCAGGCTTTAACAGCCCCGAGGGCGGGTGAGCTGCCCTATACATTTTTAACTATTGTGCATTTGATTATTTTAAAATAGTTAAGCATGATTAAAATTTATGTTCACAGAGACATAGCAATATATATTTCTTTCATTTATACACACACACATCAAACTTGTTTTTCTGGCCCTCTGCTGAATATCCTATCTACCCATTAGCAAAAAACACCCTACCTATTAACCAATATATCAGAATATTCTGATAATGTCCCAGACTCATCTCTGCTTTCTTTTATAAGCTGGTGCCATGGACACTTGGTGATTATTGTTATTATACTCCAGATGGGAGAGAACAACACAGCAGATTATCTGAAGTTTATTTTCCTTCCTAATACTAATCACAAATTTATTCTTTTTCATTGTAAATACTTTCTTTGCTTTTTGAAGTTTAGTACCCACAAATATTGTTGTTACAGCTGCTTTCAGAATGTCTTAATATTGTGCAAAAACATGTCCAAATTTAATTTTAAAAGGTTGGTTTACTCTCTTCAAGAGTTATAAATCTCTGAAATGTTTAGAAATTAGTGAAAAATATGTAATTGGATAAATTTTTAGGAAGACCCGAATTAATACTACAAAACCAAAAAATTAGCCTAAACACTAAGAAAAGGCTTGTTCTTGATTTTCTTATGTGAAAATGTAGAAAATTTTTTTAAAAGTGTGATCAGACCAATCACTTATTTCATAACATTTAAAAAAATTAATTAATGATAGTAATGCAAAAGAATACCACAGAAATTTTACTAGGAACTCTACAAGACAAGGACTACAGGTTACTTTGGAAAAACTCCGCAATCCCACCAAACACTGAAATACGAATAGGTGGGATATACAGCTGGAAGTTGCATGACTGATCAAGTGACAAAGTATCAGGGTTTCCTACATGTAAGAATTTGTATGATTATCTGTCTACTTAGTCAACCTTCCTATTGCTTGACTCTGAGGAACAGTTACATTCAGTGACAAACTACTGCTAGGGATGCTTAGATGCAATTCCTACTGCATTTCCTTGCACTTTTGCAGGAACTGTGAGAATCACAAATATGATTGTCAACGTGGTAAAACTAACACTGGAATAATGTGCTGTCAGGAAAAGGGTATGACAAGACTATGCATGGAAGTGATGCAATCTTTATTACCTTAATGCCAAAAGAACTATGGAACCTGTTTGACAAGATGCACATTACAGAAAATGACAGAACAAGCTAAGGGTCACCAACCTTGATCCTCCCTCACATATCTCAGAATAAAAATGAAGAGTTGCCAAGAGCAGTTTGTTGCTGGGGTAACGTGTCAGGTAATATGCGAGTTTTGAATACTTTTTATTTTCTACTTTGAAGCTGTGGGATTATTGGTGGTTCAATATAGGAGAAAGTTTGTACTTCAGAAAACCAACTATTATACATCACACATATTTAAAAAAAATAGCATAGGTAGTACAGCTAAGTATGCTAAAGGATAAAATACCCCGAACTATAACCCCCGGTGTTTTGAAGCCGTCACCCCCGGTACGTGGGAGGTGCCAGACATACACAGGGCTTTTCCAAAGACTGGGCACGGTGCGGCCTTTGGCCCATGAGAAGCCCCAGGGCTGTGCAGCAACTCCGCCGAGAACAGCCGATGGCAACACCCACTCGGACCGTGAGGATTACGGCCATAAACTCTCGGATAATACTGCGAGGCAGGAAAAGCAACACAGCAGAGGGGTCGCAGCCTCGCCGGTTCTGCCCTCCGGGCTGCCCCTGTGCCCGCAGCTGTCCCGGCGGCGGAACCCGGGCTGGCCCCGCCGCTTCCGTCCTTCGCCCTCCCTCGGCCCGCGGCCCTTCCCTGCCGCCCGGGACCCCGCCCGCCGGCGCCGGCAGCGCCTCGGTCCGGCCCGGCCGCCTCTTCTCTCCGGACCTCGTGTCCTCCGAGCGCTCACTCGGGCCGGACACTCACCCGGGTCGCCCTCAGCGCAGCCATCTCGGCGGGGTTCCGGCGGCTCCGGCGGGGCGGGGCTCGGGAGGCCGGGGCGGTGCCGCGCGGGCCGCCCGCCGAGCCGGGGGAGGCCGGGCCCGGGCCGGACCGCCCCGCTGACGGGGAGAACGGGCACTGCTCCGTCCTGCGGCCGGCCCGGCTCGGGGGCGAGGAGGGAGCGAGCGGCCCACCCGCACCAACACGGGCAGGGTCTGTGTTTCACTTTCTGAGGCCGAAAGGAAGGCGGCCCCAGGCTCGGCCGCTTTGCTGTCTGTGTGCCGAGTCTCGCGGACTGGCTCCAAGCACCTACATCATCCACCTGTTAGCAGAAGAGCTCCTGTGAGCTGTTTTACTGTAATTTGCGCCTCAGGGAATCATAAACTCATGTTTTGGAGGTGTATCAGGAATAGGGTGACTGATAACCCCAGCTGACTGATAAGGATGTTATACACTAAGTGTATTTACTAGCTGCCGGAAGTGATTTAAATACTACAGTGCTCAGAAATTAGATATTATTTCTAGATGCCTTTGAGATTAGGATCCATAGCCCTTTAGTAGGTAAATAAGCTCTTTTTTGCACTGAGGTGAAGAGACAGCTTGGAATGGAGTTGAGGACATCCCTAAGGCAGGGAGGCTGAATAAATCAGTACGCTGAGGGAATGGTGACATCAGGAAGTAATGAATACTGTTGGGTTTATAGAGTGAAATGGTTGTATAGACCTGATAAACATTTTAAGGGGTTTTACTTCAGGCTTGACAGAGTGCCCCCTATTAAGTGGTTGGAACACATTGGATGCACTCCTCCTAGATCATGTCTTCCAGTAAATTTAATCCAAAAATCAATTCATGTGCTTTGAAATATCTCTGTGAATCCAGTGAGGCACACTAAGTGGGGACAACTGGGAAACTCACCTCAGAACTACACTCCTGATCTGAACTGAACTGCTCATGTAGACAGAGTCTGGGAAGGTTGTTGTCTGAAACTGTCCAGTTGAGGAAATTGAGTCAGGAATACACGGTAATATTTGCCATTTTCAAGGTTTACCTTACACTAGAAGCATCTTTGCATATGAAATTTGCTACTTGCCTCTGAAGACAGATGTCTGTACTTTCTGGAAGCAAGCTTTCGTATTAAAAAGCCACTTAACTATCTGTGATCTCTTGCAGTGTTGTAGAGATTAAAGAATGGAAGTTCCAGAAAAAGGAAGGAAAGAATGCATGGAGCCAAGACAAAGGTATTCAGGGACACCTCTGCTAAATTACAGGAGCATCTGGGGTAAGGTACAAGAACCAACTGCTCATTAAGGTCACTGTTTAACGCAGCTTGCCCTTATGAAGCTACACCCTTGCTCACCTTCCCCCACTCCTTCAAACTATTTTCTCACTGCCTCTCTTTACATCTCCTTGGATAAATGAATGAGAACTTTTTTGGCAATGTGTTGTCAACATAATTTTCACCAAGCCAGTCTGGAGAGGAAAATTCAAAGCCCAGGTGGTCCATGTCTACTAAGATTTTAGGAACAGAGGGGTATGAAAGATGGCAAGGTTATCTGTCAAAGCCTAAACCAGTTGAACTGTGAGGTTCAAAATTATTTACATAAGGAGTGACAATAGATAGAAGTTTCTGTAAGGTGTATTTTTGGCATTTTTCACAGCAGCAAGAAATACAGTATCTGTCTTTCTTTTTTATTTTCTCAAACACCACTGTGTCACATTTCTTATTTAGTATTCCTCTGATCACATTTACTACACTAAAAATTGTATACTGCACAGTTTATTGCTTTATTAACCTAGAAGACTCTCTTATATACTAACCAGCAGAATGCATGTTGCTTATTGCTGATGTGTATAAATCAGCAAGTAAACACAGTAAGATTATTACATTACAAAGTGCATCTCATTGTCATGGTTTAGGAATGCTACTCTCCCACCGAAACCATGCACCACTCCCTCCTCTCCCTTCCCCTTCCCCTGTGGATGGAGAGGAGAATTGGAGGCACAAAAGGTAAAGATCGTGGACTGAGATAAGAACAATTTACTGGAAACAGCAATGACATAAGAAAACAAACAGCAACAATATTAATGACAAAAGTGTACAAGAAAGAGGAGAGTGATTCACATGCAAGTGCTCACCAAAGAGCCTGCCTGATCCAGCCACACCATCCCAACCAGAAGAAACCCCTGAACCTCATTTCCTCCTTCCCCCCACCCCAGCGGTCATGGCCCTCTTGGCTACTGCAAACATTAACACTGTCCTGGCTGGAACCAGAAGGCTCATCCCTTAAAGTTAGCATCTGTATTCTAGGGTGAAGCGTTATGTTTTATTACTAATTATGACTGGTTTACAGGTTGTTTTTTTTAAATTGCTAACAACGAACAGTAATTTACCATTTGTTAATGAACCTTCCTTTTAGAAATGAAAAGCAACTTGAATTTTCTGTGGTGCTCTAGAGTGTGGAGGGCCTGTGGGGTGATGCAGCAAGCATCAAGCTGGACCAGCCAGGAAGTCGGCACTCCTGAGGCAGGGAAGAGGCTGGGATCTGGGCAGGTTTGCTGGGCAAATGTGCATGTGCTTGGGCATCCAAGGAGTCTCGTGCATGTGCCTGCACTAGTCATCTTTTGTCTCTGCCAGCACAAGAGGAGGAGAGGATGTGGCTGCCTGTGCTCTGTTCTGGAGCTGAGGGTGGGTCTGTGTGGAGGTGCTGTTGTAGGTGCCTTGTCACTGGCACTGCGCGTGGCCGAGTCAGCGTCCCCTGTGTGTGTCTCTAGGACATGTGCTCAGCTGCACGACTGGCTGGGCCTGCACATGGGAAGGTGGCAGCCCTGTCCCCCTGCCTGGGCAGGGACCCTGCATCCCCGGCTCCAGCATCCCTGGGCTCCAGCAGCTGGGCAGGAGGGGTCCTGGAGCTGCAAGAAGTGACAGACCCTCCTAACACCCTCTGACATTTTTTAGCCATAAAAGGACTTTTTCTTTTCCCTCTATGGTGGCTTATTTTATTCAAAACTTTTTGATGAGGAACCTTCTGGAATGTTTTCAGAAATCCAAATAACCTGAAGATCAGCTGTATTCCCTCATTTTTGTGTCTGCCAACTCCTTGGGAGGTCTCCAATGGATCTGCAGTTTTCTGGATTTTCATCAGAAGTCTTTTCAAAAATGTTGAAAATGTTTATCACCTTCAAGTCTATATATGCATACAAGGCTTAAAGAAAATACTGGCTCTACATATTCTCTTCCTCCTCTTGGCCTTTAAAAAAAAGGAATTCTTTTTAGCATCTACACTTTTTGCAAATTAATGCTTAAACTCTTTTTTGGTCTGCCTTCCTGTGCTTTCACACTTAACCTGCCAAAGTTTGTGATCCTTTATAATTTAGTAATTTGAACACAACTTTAATCTATCAAAATATTCCTCCTTGTTTGTAGCTACTGTCCTTTTTATTCTATATAGTCATGCTGACTTCCTTTTGCCATTTCTCAGGCCCTTCTGAGAAACATGAATATACAAAGATGATGGGCTGTCTCTGAAAGTGGTCTCCTTACATAACCTTCTATGTATCTGAATAACTGTTTTGTAGTTTTTAGCACTAGTCTAACCTTCTGTATTCTTTTTAGCAAGTTTTCTATTTTAGTTTAGTGGATTTTTAAGTTATTCCTTGGTTCTGGTAGTTAGAACCAAGTCAAAAGTTACTTCCTCTCCTGCAGAATTCTACATTAACTTCTTATTGTTAACAATAATTTTATGTTGTTCTATAAAGCCTAATGAAAAGAAAGAAAGAAAAAAAAAAAACTTTGCTAGAGTGCATGTGAGTATTTTTTTGTTGCCAGAACTTGGAAGTGCTGTGTAAGCAAAACCTTATCTCTGGTTGTTAGTCATAGCCCTACATCTCTCTATCTCTCTCTCTATCATCTGTCTATCTATCTGTCTATTTCAATCTATCTTCTGTTAAATACAACATATGCTTTAGGATATATATAGAGCATATATGTTAAATATAACATACGTTAAATACAATATATAATAAATAATATAAATACTATAATATAGAGACTGTATAATATATGCACAATAATATAGACACAATTAAGTCATTGTATATGCTGTGTATTACATATAATGTATATACTGTATATCTAGTATGTGATATCTCTGATATCTGATATATTTATTTGTAGAACAGGCTATACAAACTCTATTACCTATGGTTTTTTTACTGTTGAGATTCCAATGTTTATTCTTGACCATAGGCTATGTATAGATACATCCCTCTGCACAAGGGGAACAGAAGAACATGGAGCTGTAGAACAATACTGAAGCTTCCCTGAGAATGCTACATCAGCTCTGACTAGCAACTCTGGTCATGCCCTGCTGCCTTTAGGTTGCTATGCCTTATCTGAACGAGCCAGAAGGCATTAACAAACCTCCTTCCTTCTTACAAAGCTGTCCTATGCTGCTTTTCTCATGTTTGACTCAGTCTTAGACACAAGAAGTTCTTTCTTCTATAGGTGAGATTGTCTGAATTGTTCTCCTCATCATCATCACTGAGATGAAATTAGGATTTCTTCTTAGATAGTGAAGTGTGTCATCCATTTTCCATGAGGTGGAAACACACATCTTAGGTAGCTAGGCTAAGTATGTGGCTTAAGAGGATAGGGGGACTAGGTTAAGAAAGAACTCTCATTAAATTTGCAAACCACCAGCAGTGCACAGAATCTTAAATCTCTACCCAGGTAATATTCTGATGAACTGGGATGACTAGATGAAGCAAGTACTCATTTTAAAATATAAAAAAAAATTCTATTTCAAAGTATAAACTCTCACAATTTAAGGAGGAGGAGGGGGAAGAAGAGTACTTCCTTTATTAGCAGATGAAACTGCAGATGTGAAATTCAGTAATTATTAGAGCAATTGGCCTGGGCTGAGACCTCTGGAAGGATGGATAAAGTGCTACATATGCCTGATTTAGTTTTCTTGTAACTTGCCAAGGCAGTGAGCACTGCAAGACCTGATGATATACTGACTTTGTAGGAGGCACATACCCTCACTAACGCATATATGATTGGTTTACGTTTCAATACAAGCATAGCAGCAACCTCCATGGTCTGTGCACGTTAATTTACTCATAAATAAAAGAATCGTGCTTTTGAGGGTCTTAAGCCAACTTTTGAAAGGGTACCTTTATTTGCAAGCCTTGGAAAGTAACTTTTTCTCAAACTGCTCATATCTGAAAATGTAAATGATGGCCTAGAGGTGCACCTCTGTCATTTCAGAATACTGTTATGTGTAATAATACAATATGTTACAATATGTTACAGTAATAATACAAAATGTTACCTGTGTTTTACTTAGTGACAACAGACTAATGGCAACGTGACATCTGAATACAGTGTCCTTTGCTGTAGTAATGATTTGTGCTGTCAAAACTGTGAAAGAAACTCAGCAATCAGACTAATTGCTCCTAAGTGGCTATTACCCCACTCAGATAAAACAAAGGGAGGTGGATGTCAACTGAAGGAAAGTTTACGACCAGAAATCTGTATTTGACAGGACTGAAACTGTTTTCTGACTGAGCCATGAAAATGCCCCCAGCCCGAAACAACACGTTTCCCCCCGCCGGGAGGCAGACGCGCGGCTGTCGGTGGTCAAACCCGAGCGCTTCGCCCTTCCCCAGCCCCGGGGGCCCGTGCAACTGGTCGCCCGGGCACGAGGCCGCCGCCCGCCCGGCGCTCAGCACGGGCGGCACGGACAGCTCCGCCAAGGGAGGCGCTTCCCGGCGGGGCCCAGGAGGACGGCAAGCGGCCCCAGGGCCGGCCGGCCGCTTCCCACCAGCGGCAACACCTCCGGGCTCTGCGCAGGGCACGGGCACAGGCGGGCAGCGCACCCGGCTGCGGACACCGGCGGTTGGTGCGGGAGGATGGACACCGGCCCGCCAGGTACAGCCCCGCCGGATGCCGAAGTTGCCGCCGGGCCCAGGCGAAGTTGGCGAGGCGCGGCCCGTCCCGGCGCCCCTCGCCCGCCCCCCTTCCCGCGGCCCGGGCACCGGCACCGCCCCCGCGGGTCGGCGCAGGCGTCGCGGCGGAGCCGGCGGGACGGGAGGGTGGGTGCGGGCGGTGCTGCGGGCGGCCGCGGCGGAGCGGGGCGGAGCGGAGCCGAGTGGAGCGGGAGGCTGCCCGGCCGCCGCCGCCTCTCATGCCTTCACGGCAACAAAGAACGCGCTGAGCGGCGGGCGGAGGCGCCGGGCCCCTGGCTGTACCCCGGCGGTGCCGGCGCGGAGGGCACCGGGAGACGATGGCGAGGAAGGGCGAAGCCTCCGCTCATCTCTACGGTGAGCGCGGGGCACGGCGGGGCGAGCGCCGGTGCTGGGCGAGCGCCGGTGCTGGGGCGAGGGCGGCCGGCGCCTGTGCCGCCCTCCGGCCTGTTTACAGCGCGGATCCGCCCGGCGGGCAGCGGCGGCCAGAGCCGGCCGGAGTTTGTTTCCCTCGGCGAATGCGGGGGGCGCAGAGTCCCCCGTGTCGGAGGGAGCCCCCGGGACGCCGCAGCACCTCACCTGGCCCGGAGCAGGCAGGACGGTCGGTTCGGGGAGGGATCCGGTGGGTGTAGGGATGGGGGCGGGCAGGGCTGGAGCCTCTGCCGCCGCCCCCGCCGCGGGAACAGGTGCGTTGTGGCCGCTTTGTCCCCGTACTGGGGCGGAGCGGAGCCGGGGCCGGGCGGCAGGTGCGCGGTCTGGGCCGGGCCGCGGGGTGCGCGGGGCGATGTGCGGGGCCGGGGGCCGCGGGCTGTGCGGGAGCCGCCGGGCCGGAGGCGGAGCCCGTGGGGCTGTAGTACCTGCGTGCTGCTGGTGTTTGGGGTGCGGGCAGCGGCAGCTCCCGGGGGCAGCGCCCTGGCTGGTCCTGTCAGCCGACGCCCGGGAAGGTCACCGGGGGCAGAACTTGGTTTGGGTGTCGGGCTTTAACTGCTCCTTGTGATGTATTTGCGACAGGGGACACGGCGTTTGCAAAGCCTCTTAGCCTGTTTGAAGGTGTTGCTACAAAATCGATTTCCTCTTCCAGTGTGCGCGAGATTTCCATGGCAAAACAAACGTGCAGAATGAGCAAGCCGCCTTAAAACAAGGCTGCAGCTCCGGGAGCCCCGAAGGCCTCCTGCAATGGGCCGAGTTACACAAATGGCTAAACACGGCTTGGTAAAGCCTTTGCCTCCGTACCACAGGCGTGCTGTGGTTTATACCTCGAAAAACCCTGTTTTCTAATTCATTGCCATGGTCTGAACGTTGATCTGACTAAAGGAAAATCCATGGCTTGTCTTCCTTCAGAAAAAGAAAATGGGGAGGGAAAACAAGCCACAGAGAAAGTGTTTCAAAGGTGAAAATAAATTGGTGAGTCTGGAATCATTTAACTTATGAGAGAACGTATTTCTACTCCTATGGAATTCAAATGGTTTTGCAGGTTACTGCAGAGAGAGAACAGGCCTAGGACCATAGATATTCAGCACTGATGATAGAAAGAGGTGTGGAAGTATTATTCTGAAAGAAGAGCAGGAACACAGTATTCAGGAAGGGGAAAACACCTTTTGAATAGAGTTCAGTAAGTGCTACGTATGTTTCCTTACTTCCTTACTCTGTTAAGAAAGTCATGACAAGAGATACCAAGTGTTGTATTGTCATAATAAAATAATTTTTAAACTTCATTTTCAAAGCATGTTACAAGGGTAAGAAAGGGTCATTCTTTTTTTTTTCAACTTCAGGGAGGAGGGCAATGTTTTGAAGAATTATTCTGACTAGAATTTTTGCTACTTGAGCTGTTTCATGAGTGTGTTTGCTTCCTTTTATCTCATTTGCATGTGTGGATTTTGTTAGTGGTAGCGTGTATCATGTTACTACATTTGCAGAAATCTTAAGCAATTGCTCTAGTCTTGTGTTGGGAAGCAAGGTTCTTTCCCCCGTTAGATCATGTAATGTTAAAGATTTACAAAACGGAAAGTGCAGCATTTTCAAATTGAGCATATATAATATGATTTTCCTTTCAAATTAGCTTGCTGTAATAGTTATTCTCTTGACTTTGACAGGACTGTCTTTGCCAGTAACAGGTTATTTATTAGCCTGCAGGTATATTTTTCAGAGCTATAGATGTCCTAAACTACTCTTCTTGGAATCTCAAGGATTCCTCAAAGTTTCAGCATTTATAAATGACAAAGGCAAATTCTTCTCAAAGTTTTGGTCTTTTAACTTGTGTCATCAGTCTGATTCTTTAGAATAGATGAGTCAAGTCTGTGGTTGACAGGTGGGATCTTTATTTTTTAACCAAAGCAGTACTTTTCTTTCATGTGACCGCAGTATTAAGTGCTGTCATGTGACTGTTGAAATCTATGGTAAAATTATTTTTTACTTCATCGCAGAATCAGACTCTCAGCAGTGACTGTACAATAAGGAATTTCCTGTAGCAGTGAACTGCAGTTCAGTTGTTACCTTACAAATGCACACTGAAGGCCAGATGGATGATGACATCTTAAAAAAAAAACTTTATTGCTGTTTTAAGAAACACTGAGAAGTATATGAAGTGCCCAGTTTTATTACTCCCAACTGAAATGCATCTAGCTTTTTTATATCTGCATGTTTATATACTCTTTAGGAAGAACTACTTACCTATGATTTCTTTTGCCAGTAATGGGTGCAATCAAAACTTGAGTCTATAATTGTCATTCCTAGTTACTGCTATGAAGTGAGCATGTCAAGTTTCTCCTAAGAAGAATTCTACCTGTTTATGTTCCCAAGCTGGGAAAGTTCTTCTGTTTCCCTTGGGAGAGCTTTTGAGGAACTATGAAGCTTTCTATCAAGATGGTATTTCTTGTCATTTGGCCTGCATTTGCCTTTCTTAATTTTCTCCATTTACACATATGTACCATGCAGGAAGGACATCCTGGATCTAAGGAAAATGGGCTATTTAGCCACAGCAGTGTCATATGATGTGGAAGCAATTGGCTGTGACACTACTGCGGATAAAGCCTCCTTAGCTCCTGCTGGTAAATCCTTGTGTGTCATGGTATGTAGTTCGTTTTGCCTTCTGAGGTTTGGATTTCCTATGAGTGGGGTATGCTCATATCAAAAATGAAACTCAATTTAACACTTTATTAATATTTTAATATACTCAGAAGTGGTGGAAGTAGGTGAAACTCACCTTTACATTCGGGTGGCTTAAATCTTTCTTCCTCTGATGTAAATTTGGTCCACTTTATTTAGGCTTTGCAGAGCATGTTTTAGGTGGGATAAATCATTTACTCTTTAAGCACATCTGCTGAACCTAGGTACAGAGCTTCAGCCATGCCAGATTTTGCTAACATCCTAGTTTTGCATAAAACAAATCACTGTGGAATTAATGTAGGGGCCTGGGGACAAAAACAGAGAGAGAATTTTAAAAGCAGCACTTTGTAGTATGTTCCCTGTTGTTTTTTATTGCAGATAGGTCTCTTTGAGTGAAAACTTCCTCTCTTAGCATGCTCCTTCATCTTGTGCCTGGTTCTGTGATAATGTCCTCCACAACATCCTTGTCCCAAGAGTTAAAGTAAATGGTTCAGTGTCCCAGTGGAAACCGGTAATGAGTGGTGTTTGTCCTGAAACCACTGCTATTTAGTATCAACAAAACAGACAGAGGGATCAAGTGTACCCTCAGCAAGTTTGCAGATGACACCAAGGTGAGTGGTGCAGTTGATACTCCAAAAGGAAGAGATGCCATACAGGGGGGCCATGACAGGTTTGAGGACCTTCAAGCTTCTTGAAGACAAGCAAAGCCAAGTGCAAGGTCCTACACCTTGGTCAGGGCAATTTCCACTATCAGCACAAGGTGGGGGCTGAATGGTTTGAGAGCAGCCCTGCAGAGAAGGACATGGGATTACTGATGAATGAAAAATTGGGCATGACCTGGCAATGTGCACTTGAGCCCAGAAAACCAGTTGTGTCCTGGTCATCGAAAGAGTTGTGACAGCAGGTTGAGGGAGGTAATTCTGCCCCTTCACTCCACTCTGGTGAGACCCCACCTGAAGGTACTGCATCTATTTCCAGCATTCCCAACACAAGAAAGACACGGATCTGTTGGAGCAGGTCCAGAGGGGGGGCCATGAAGATGATTAGAGGGCTGGAGCACCCTTTCTATGAGGAAAGGCTGAAAGAGTTGGGATTGTTCAGCCTGGAGAAGAGAAGGCTCTGTAGAGACCTTACTGCAACTTTTCCATATATAAGGGGGGTTTATAAGAAAGGTGGAGTGTTGTTTTTTTTTTTTTTTAACTGAGGCTTCTATTGATGAGACAAGGGGCAATGGTTTTTAACTGAAAGAGGGTTTAATTTGGACATAAGGAAGAATTTTTTTTACCATGAGGGTGATTAGATGTTGGCACAGGTTGCCCAGAGAAGCTGTGGCTGCTCCATCCCTGGAAGTGTTCAAGGCCAGGTTTGGACAGGGCTTGGAGCAACCTGGGATAGTGGAAGGTGCCCCTGCCCATGGCAGGGGCTTGGAATGAGGTGAGCTTTAAGGTCCCTTCCAACCCAGCCCATTCTGTGATTCTCTGAAAATATGAAAAGTACTGCATACCAGAAATGGTTTGGTCAGTAAGTAAATAGGCAATAAAACTGGTAGGATTTAGTTAATACAGTTTTTGCTCACCTGGTGGTCTAGTGCTTCTTTGTATTTCTTGAGCCAATGTAATTACTCTAGTTTCCGGTCAGGTTAAGAGTCTATACTATCTGAAAGCATCCAAGCTCTAATTTGTTATCCTTCAGCACTTGAGTGTTGTACATCTTCTGGCTTATTGACTTAAGCCAAGCCATTCTTGGGAATAAGGTGTTGCTCAGCTGCGAACAGGGAGGACACAAGCAGAAGATCTGTAGATAAGGAGATTAATGTAACTGTTACACAGAGTTATATGCTATCGAGTTGATTATTTATTGCCGAATGGTATAACTGTCACTGAACATTACCTAGAAAGAAATTGTTTAATAGGCCAGGTTTCTTGGTGACTAATTAAACTTTGTCATATGTTTTAACAAGCAGGATACTAATACATAGTTGGGAGGGAGTTCTACTACTATCCCATGCCTGTGCAGTATATTATTATCCGGTCTTGCATCTCCGCTTCTCAAAGTGTCTCTTGTCATACCAGGCCTCTATTTCTCTACATTGTGTCCTTATGTTAGTCATAAATATCTCACACTGCACAGGCTACTTAGTTGTTACTGTTATCCGATAAGCAGAAATAAATTAGCCATAATCACCTGGTCAGAAGAAAAATTGCTGTTACAGTTGAACTAAAACACATACAAACTTGGAGATAATTTAGTAAATTCAGTTATTCACTCTGCATTCACTCCTGAAGTGTAAAAGCACATCACATTCACAGTTACTTAACTCTATTTACTGTTTGTGTTTCCTATTGCTAGTGCCTGGCTCAGAGGCAGTCAGATTTACAAAATTTGCTAATGTGATTCCCTAGCATCTGGATATTGTGTCAGGGAGACAGTGTCTCATTAATGTCTATTAGCCTAATAAAATAATACAGGAGCATCCTACAGGTTGGTGTAAATTACATTGACTTAGGACTGTTAAAGCACGTAAACATAAGAGCTTTCCTGTGAGGTTAGGAACAAGGTGTGTTTTGTGAAATACAATGCTTATTTGTTTAATGCAGTGAAGAGAAACACACACCCAAATTTGTTAACAATCTTGTTTTGTTACACTGAAGGCTAAGGAAAATGTGATGTGTGCACTGTACAACATGTCTGTGAACCTAGACATTTAGATTTCCATATATGGTCTTTTCCTGCTGAACTTGTACTAATTTCTTCGGGACTCTGAAGAAGGTGTTTCAGTCAGTTTGGGGAAGCAGTGAAGTACCCAAGAAATCATGGACAAAGACTAACAGAATAGCCTTTCAAAGTTCTTTCCAATTTTATTTTCTGTGAGCATTTCCTTCGAGGTGGTGTGATACAGAGAACTCAAAGTCCTTGAAGGTGGTGGGAAAGTGGTGACAAGTCTAATAAATAATTACTGGGAAAAAGTAAGTTTATTGTAAACCTGTGTTTTATTTTTGCTAGGAAAGGAAATAAATGCCTGGCAGCCATTAGAATTAGATGGATGTCTTAGATATATAATTTTCCTTAAGCAACTAAGACTGAGACTTAAGCAACAGTGACTGAGTATAATTTTTGACAAAAGACCCGTGCGACTTAAACTTTATCTCAGTGTTTCTGCTTTTTTGTCTTTCCAAATTGTTCAGTCTAAATTTGTTGGTACCAAGCTTTTATGATCCTGGAATTCCAGTCTCTGGAATTCACTTCTCTCCAGGTATAGATACAAATACCTTTATACCTGTCACTCTAAATGATAGAGCTGCAATCCATATGAAACATAAAGGGTGGGGTTTTTTTCTTATCATAGTAATCTACTGTGGCACTTGGAAGCTGCTGGGCTGCTGTAAGCACTCATAAATAAAAGTAGCCAGGAGGAAATCTCTGACTTGTAGGATAATCCCCTAGAGCCTACTACTGATGTAGAAATTCAGTACTGCCCATGTGCCCATACGAATTATGGGGAACTTTTCACGGGGAGGGATGGAATACATCTGACTGTTCCTTTCAACTGAGGAACACTTACATGTTTCCAGGCTCATTCTACATAAATGGAATCATCCTTTCCCTGCTAGACTGTGCTGAAGAGAGCTGCAGCAAGTGACTGTACTCCTTGAGGGTACTCTGTTGAGCAGTCACTTGGAAGTCAAAGCTCTTCTGTTTTACCAAAACCTGAAACGGTGCCATTGATTGACCTCTGACAGCTGCCAAGACAAGGAAGTTTTGCCTGAAGGGATCCTCTCCCTAAGGAGGACCACTGACTAAGGTTCCCAAAAGATAGTTTGGTGGGTTACTTCTCCAGCAGGAAGTCCCATGGTTGGACCTGTTTTTAACCAGTAGATAATCTGTTAAATGTATGATTTAGTATGTACTTCTGATGTGATAAGGGTGGGAACCCATTCGTGCCTTAGGCACATGTTTTATCCAGAAGGAGGAGGTCTAATATGGGTGGGCCAGGATACCACTTAATAATCTCTTCTGCACAGCTGATTATATATAGAAGAAAGTGACTATCTATTGCATGCAGAGCATCTAGACTTGTACAAGCTGCTGTGCCATGAAATCTGGTAGTAGAATAGTGTCTATTCTACACATAATCAGTGTACTTTGAAATAAATGAATATTCTGAATAATACCTCTGGTACTTATTATATAAGATTATTTGTACTTGATGTTAGAGTAAAATTAACTGGTTTTTTTCATCACTTGTATTTTTCTGCAAGAGTTAGAATTTCTTGGATGTGATCAGGTTGCTAAAAACTAGCTGACTAAGTGTAGCAAAATACAGTATTTATTTTTAGGTTTCCCCCCCTTCCCAGCAGAATGATAAATAGTTTCTATACTGTTGCTTTGCTTTCTCTGACAAAAGGCAATGAGCTGTATCTGTGAATACCCCTTTTTGTTGGTTTCACTACAATGCAATATCTGTGCTAGCATCTAGGCAACTGCTGTAAACAGGGAAATGATGTGCCTGTGACCAATAGTCTTGAACTCTTGTAGTATTTACCCCCATAAGTAATTTAAAGGTTCGAGTAGGATTTGTGAGATAATAAAGTGCTTTCATACATATATATATATGGGTTTAGGTAAATATGTATATAATATGTACATATATATACATTTCCTTGTTGGACTTTTTCTGGCATCTGTCCAGGTCCCCACTGCATCTTGAGAAAGTATCACTAGCAGAAGTATTATACCTAAGAATACATAATTTCATTTGCAAAGCAAATAACATCATGTATGCATACATTGTATTTCTATTTATGTAGTTCATGCAGAGCACATCCTTGCTGATGGGCTTTTCACAAATGACTGAGCAAGAGCCATGTCACACCAGTCCACAAGCTTGAGGCCAGCCACTCTCGTGGGTCTCCAGCCTGAGGGAAAACATCCATTTCAGCAGTTGTCTGGAAGCTTATTTTGGATTGTAGAGAAAATAATAAAAAGAGCTCAGCTACTGGAAACTGCTGATTTTTTCTTCTGATCCCTTCATAATGAAAGATTTACCCTTCAACTGAGGAAATCAAAAATCTGTAGGTAGTGAATGAGTGGTTTGGGATACTGACAAGCAGAATAGGGAGAGAAATCAATGAAAGTTTCTTAACAAAGTGACACTAGCCCCAAATCAAGTGAATCTCTAAATGAGCATAGTAAACAAGTAAACACAAGCTTGCTAGAATTCTGAGCCAAAGCTCTCAATGAAGTTGTATAGCACACCTGGAAGTGTGGCAGAAGGAAATAAACCCCCCAGCTGCCAAGATCTCTTTTCCCTGTTATGTGTAATCACTGTAACCACTGCCAGAAAAAGATATATGAGAAAACCTATGAATGTTGTCTATTTATGCTCTATCTTACTCAAAGGTGTAAGAAAAATATAATAACAAAGGACAGCACAATAAAGGAGCAATCTGGGGAAGTGTTTCTTTTCTCCGGGCGGAGTGACTTCTGGGGGATGTGGATGGTCAATTAATGTGGTTTTTTGTCACCTGTTTTTTGACTTGTTTTAAGCTGTTGGGTCAGTACAATTAGTGGTATCAGTTAGTGACAGTATTACACTCAGTGTGGGAATGAAAATTCATTAGATTTGACTAGTCCTAATGGGCTTGCACTAAACTGTTGTCTCTAACCATTTCCTGTCATATTTAAGGGCAGAGTATCATAGTTATATGTCTGTACCAAAGCTTCATAATTACCATCTTTAAAAGGCACCCTGCAGCGAATTTGCTTTAAAGTATTGGACTTACCTGTATTGAATGCGCCTGTAAGTTGTCCAAATAAACAAGGGCAACCTAATGGCAGTGGTCTTTCATACAGACCGCTGTGTTTTAAAGATTCTCTGGCTTACGGGTGAAATTCTGCTTCTAGCCTGCGTAATAAGTGAAACTGGAAGAGGAAATGGGTTCTGTACTCGCTGTGCAAGCCTGAGAGCCTTTCTGGAGCACTGTTGGAAGAGTAGGACTGTAGTCTGTGTAGCTGTGCTTTTTTGGCCCTTTCAAACATGTTTGCACTGTCCTGTCCTGTCGGCTCATCCTCTCACACAGACCTGAAGAGCACTGCAGACCCTTAGGATAGCTGAGCACTGTCTTAAAACATATTTCCCTGATGTTAGTGCACTTGAGTTTTGATATCAGTCATGATTAGTGTAATAAAGGGCAAAGCCGTATGTATCTCTGCTTTCCCTTGCTTTGTCACTGCAGGATACTGTCTTGTATATGATTGCCTCTTACAGCTGGAGTTAGTTTGCTTTTCACTTGTGTCCTCACCTTTCTTTTTTCAAAGATGGATGAAAGCTAAATATTTGATTAGAAGATTAAATTACGTACTTACATTTCTGTGGGCTATGTTTACTTTTGATGACAACTAGATATTACTTTGTCTTTCTCTGCTGCTTTAGCTGCACTACAAAAGGTATGGCAAGTTACATTGTGGTTACTCATGGATTCCTCCCGACCATTTGACAGAATCCCTCAACCAAATGCTGCTAATGTTAGTAGTATAGATGCTTCTAAATAATTGTGAGATTGCATTCCTGCAAGGATAAAGAAAGTTCATGCAAATTATTAGTATAAGTGTCAAGTCCTTGTACTATAGCTGTTGTCATTGCAGGCATCTATTTTGACATCTGTGACTGCTGCATCTGGAGTGTCTGCTTTGTCTTTCATTATTGTCTGTCTCTGTTCTATCGATCTGTCTTTTTGTTACAAAATAAGTTTTGGTTGGAAGTACAATTTTAGTTTATTGCTCCTTCATTGTTTTCACCTGTTTTAGAGGAATTTTATGAATTTTCCTCCCCATCCTCACTATACTGGTTTCAGCTCTATGGATCTGACCTACAGCAAAATAAACATGAGTGAAGGGTGAGGAATTTGACACTTTATTCTGTGTTACACCTGCATTTGTATTTCACCATCAGAACTTTTTTTTTTAAGGTAATTACAGATTGCCAAAATATAATTGTATTTAGAACACAAGATTTCTATCAGGTTGAATTTGTACTTGACTTCCAGCTGTGAATTCTCTGTAATGCATGATGGTCCCCTGTAGGAAACATATTATTTTCTCTTGGTGATGCCTCAGTAGTGATAAATGTTGATCAAGAAGTTGTTGGAGGTGATTTTGTTCATTTGTTCTGCAGCTTTCATAGAACTAGGTAGAAAGCACTTTGCAGCGGATTTTCCATACGGCTGAAAGTTGTTTGCAAATCTTTTGCAAACCTTCACTGACTTAACGTGCTGAATCTGTAATAAAAAAACCATTTTGGCTATGAGAAAATCTTCCTCTGGAAGTACTGAATAAGAGGACTGTTGTCATGGACTATCACATTAGAAAAAGATCAAGAAATATTTATGTGGTAAAGGAAGTGTCTTGTTTTCATCAGTTAGGTTTTAAGGACTTGTGGGTTGCTCAAGATGGGAAACCTGTAGAATATATGAGAAGTTGTTCACACTTCAGGACCGTTTTCCAGTAGCACTCAAAGCAATTTTAAGTGTAATTGTATGGATACTACTCTGACAAAGCGTCTGAGTATCCCAGAAATAATAGATCTTAACACCTGATGAACAAGCTCTGTTTGACTTGATGTATTTATTCCTGGTGATGCACTGTGCCAACCAACTGAAATGCTTCTAACACTGGCTATACCAGTAGGATGGAATGTGCACTGTGGGACAGATTTTTGCTTGAATTCTTTAGTGAGTGGGAAGTATTTAAAGAGAGGGAAGGAATCCAGTGCCATCTTTTTTTTTTATTTATTTAAGTCTGGGTGATGACTTTTATATGTATTGTGAAAATACATAATTGCTTCAGTGTTCCAGCACAAGTTGGATAACAATTAAATTAGGTTGTAGCAGAGTAGGTATCCAAATCACAGTGAGGGAAATGGGGACCATGTCTTGACACAAAATAATCAGCAAAACACATAGCTGCAAGTTTTGCAAGACTATAAAGGTCACTGGCAAACTGATTTAATTTTCATATTTCCAGATTTCTGAGGGCAGTAGTCCACAACTCAAGCAGTTTTTTACTTTTTTTTTTCTAGTCTATAGAGAAGCAGGAAGAGAGACTGAGGATAGTTACTGGTATGTCTAAAGAAGCCTGGGATTGAAAGGCATTGGCTTCCATCCTCAAAATAGAATAGTAACTTGTAACAGCAGCCTTCTGGCACGTGACCTTAGAAAGTCGGTCTTCTGTGCCGTAGTACTCAAACTTGTCTTATTTAATCTATATTAATCCTTCCAGTTTTTATAGAAGCTTTGATTAGGTTTAGTGATTGAGATCTCTCATAGAAGGTGCTCTAAGAGGAAAACCATTTATTACCCTTCACTTTGTCTGTTAATAATAAGAAAATACATGGTTGTGGTTCAGGTAATTTTTTTTTCCCTTCAGACAAGTTCTTAGTGCATTTCCTAAAGCATTCAGGATATATATGTATTATCATCTTAAACTGCATTTTGCCAGTACGTGCTCTTTATTTATATGGTTCTGTCTTTGTAAGCATTCAGGAATCATTTCATTAGTGTATTATCCAGAAATTAAAATCAAGTAATAACATATTGTAACTATCAAATTCTCATTTATACACAGTTTACTAGGGTTATAGTTTGACTTATTTGGATTCAGTTGGTGGGAATATACTGTTTAGTTAGAAAATGTTTAGGTGCGTTAAAAGAAATTATTGCTGATGGTTAAGATTCAAGAAACAATTCTTTGTAAGTCATAATATGAATTGTATCTTGAAAACATTCTTGGATTTGAACTTCTTTCAATTCACACTGTTCCTAATTACAAAATTGCTGTGCTTTAGATTCAAAATTTTGATTCAGAAATTTATTTTGTGAATAGTTCATTCCATTTTTCAGCTGTCAAGGTAACTGAAGTCCAATTTTGACTTAATGCCCTTATGTTGCCTACTAAATATAACTTGTGGTAGACTTGTCTTTAGTGAAGGACACATGGATAAATCTGGTGCTGTTCTTGGACACCTGATTGGGCTTGTAAACTCTCCTACACTTAGATTACAGTTTCTTCTTCAACATATCCTACTGCATCATCTCATTCCTGTCTCCCTTGCCTACCTGATTAGGTGTTTCCATTTCCACTTGCTCCGAAGTTCACCCATCTATTTTTTTTGTTTCCTTCCTTTTCCCCTCCCTCCAGGAGGGGACTTGTTTGTTCTACTTAATCATTAATCAAGCTCCTCCATTCATTGCAGTTTAGATGGAGATTTGGTATTGTATCTTTTAAGCCAAAGAACAAATGTTGCCATTGCTGCATTGACAGGGAAGGAAATCTGGAAAGCTGAAAACATTAGAATTGTAAAACATTTAATCAGTCCTATTTTAAGTGCAGTAAGATTTTAAAAACAAACAAAAAACCTGCACCAAACCGAAAAACCACAATCCTGCTGTCCTGGGAGCAGTGCTTATGAAAAGAGCAACATGGCTATTGCACAAACGACAGACTTTCTTAGCAATAACATTAGTCTTGTTCAGGTGACTGGGGAATCTGAATGAACAAACATTTGTAATTGTTTCACAGTGTAAAATTTTACTACTGGCAGCATGAATTATACCTTTCCTGAAGGCTGCTGACAATCTAGTTTCCTAAGGCTTGGCTTCATTTTGCGCATAGAAGTTGTGCTCAGGTGGACTTTAAAGGCTACAGATATTGTCCAAAATTTCTGGATGCCTTATAGTTGGATACTTCTGCTCTCTGTGTTCCAATTCAGAAATCCTGAACATAAGCCCAGCTTCATACATTCTTCCCAGCACTGTGATGATGCAGCACATAGGGACAGGTAATGGGAATCATGTTTGTATTGTGATCCAATTGTATATTGCACTTTCTCTGCATAGTGGTTGTGTTGTGATTTCCATACAGGGCTGTGTCACTCTGCTAAAGCCATAGAATGGCAAATATATTCAAGTAAGTAAACTTGATATTAAACCCTCCAGGTGTGGAATATTTCAAGTAACCTGGTCAGGGAGTAGAAAACTCTGACACTAATGGAATTGTGACATCCCATAAGTGAAAAAAATACCCTATATTTAATAGCTGAGTTTAAACCCATATTATTTGCTGCAAGCTACATATTCTTAAGAAAATTGCAGTCTTACTTGAGTTACAGACATCAGGTTTTTTTACAAGTAAATTCAAAATACACATTATTAAAGGCTACTATTAGCCTGAAATCTATGGTAACTGTAAATGAGAAAGATTCTCCTCAGGTTGTTTACTGTTAAAAAAAAATCACAAAACTTTAAAACCTAGTTAACCTTCATAGCCACATTTAAAAATATTAATATTTTTCTTGCAGCTGTAATTCTATAGATTTTTAAAGGTTCTTACCAGTTTTGTTTTGTAATATTCTAAAACAGAATATGTACTATTCAGCATTGACCTGAACTGGATATTAAAACAATAACCTTTTTCTCTGAAATAGCTGTAATACGATGTTTTATTTATGCAGCTTAACTTTCTTTTAAATTAATAGTTGGAAACGCATTTTTCTTGATAATAAGGCTTTCATAGAGTGACTTAGCAGTAAGCCTGAGTGAAATAGCTGGTGTGGTTGAACTCAATGATCTAAAAGGTCTTTTCCAACTGAAATGATTCTATGATTCTAACAAATCTGATGGGGTAATGCTTCCCCTTGGGTGCAGTCGCACAGTATCCTAAGTATCATCTAGACCTTTTGCAGTCCCTTTCTGACCCACTGTGTGCAGTTCTTTCATCTCTCTTCTGTGGGAACTTGTGCTCGGATTGCTGAAAACTGACTCTTGTGATGACAAAATAGAGTTTAGTTTTTGGCCAGCTTGGCTTTCTGAGTTGGCTTCCTGAGTTTGCTTCCCCTCCAGCACAAGGGCAGATCACATAGTTGCAAATATGGAAAGACACTGGCAACTCTGACATAATCATCCCATAAAATTGATGCATTGATCTCCAAACTTGCTTATGTGGCTGCTGTACTTCAGCTGTGGTGCTGTTATTCGTGCTTGCTTGCTCCTGTGTTCACGTATGTCCTAGCAGACCTTTGCAGGGCCTTGCAGCGAAAGCAAGCCAAATGTTTTTGCTTGGGGATAGTTTTCAGTCTTGTCAGACCTGGACTGTTACTTACCCTGAACCTGCAAAAATGCTGCTGTTGGCAGGAGGGTGAAGACAGGAGAGGATGGTCAGGGGATAGAACCAACTTCTTGAGTTTCAGCCTGTTCTTAAACTGAATCTTGAATCAAGTTAATCTTGAATTAATCTTGAAAGAGAAAAGATCACAGAAGTTTAGAATATGCTGAGTTGGAAGGGACACATGAGGATCCAACTCTTGGCTCTGCACAGACACCCCAATAATCCCACCATGTCCCTGAGAGTGTTGTCCAAATGGTGCTTGAGCTCTGGCAACCTCGGACCATGACCACTGCCCTGGGCAGCCTGTTCAGTGTCTGACCACCCTCAGGGGGAAGAACCTGTACCTAATATTCAATCTAAACCCCCCCCCCCCAACACAGCTTCATGCTGTGGTCAGCAATAGGACCTGAGGGAACAGGGATCTGTGCTGCCCCTCATTAGGGAGGTGGAGACCCCAATGAGGTCTGACCTCAGTTTCCTTTTGTCTAGTCGGAACGTACATAAGAATGAAAAGATGGAAACATGAAAATATATACTGAGAAATACAAGAAATTGAAAACTATCAATTGCATATATATATCTACAAAATTTTAACCAGCTCAACTCTTCCTCTTGTGAGGAAAAAACGAGTTACAGCTTTTAAATTTATTAAAAGTTAAAAAATATTTTTGTGCTTGTACAATTTAGCTTATTAATAACCAATAGTCTTCAAATAGGCAATTTAATTCAAGTTAGAATTTGCCTTGCACATGTCTGTTGTGATTTATTATTTTAATACTTCTGGAGCAAATGCCTTTTTTTTTCAACTAAGATTTGTGGTAAGACTTGCAGCTCACATTGACTCTATTAACCCCTCATTTCAGATATAAAATGCAACATGTTAGTGATTGTGCCTTTACCCTTCATTTCCATGGATACACACTTTGAATGCAGGTGTAAGTCATAAGCAGCAGCCTCAAGTAATCTGTCCCCTGAAAGACCTAAGAACACTGCAGGGTACATATGTTGCACTGGCACTTGTAACACTTTTATACTGAAGTAATTTCTCTGAACTATGAGGTCAGACTAATAAAAGTGTTCGTTTACCTGGGAGTTTGGTGAGGCATCAAAGATGTTATCTAAACCTGGAGGGATGAGCTGTAAATGTTTGCAACCATTGTAAATTGTTCAGTTGGTTCCCTAGAGCAGCTAAGATCAGTCTGACCTTCAGATTCTGCTTGTGTTGCTTCTGCTGTTGCTGCTCACTGTCTGACAGTTTATGGGAACAGCTTTCTGTGTGCCCCTCCAGTGATGAAAGACTGGTCTCAGCAGTACTTTTAAACAGTCCTAAACTAGGACAATGTACTTAGCCAATTAATGAATGTTTTCTGATGGTCAAAACTATTTACATGCATCTCACTTGCCAAAAAAATTAGGTAAATTGAGTATTAAATCTTATTCAGACATTGAATGTCTTGCTGTTATCACTAATGCAGAAGTAAATATTCCTGTAGAGAAATGTAGTTGGACAGGCATAGAACAATGGGAAGCAAGAAACTTCTCTGAGAAGGAGAAATAAAACAACTTGGCTGAGCATTGGATACTTTATAGCTGACTGACTGTAGAACTACGATATGTCTGCAGCGCTGTCATGGTTCAGAATTTATGAGACTTAATTATGAAGGTGTTCTGCAAAGATCTCAGAAGGGCTTACTGCTGTAAAATGTCAACAGGGTGGTTCCCATGTGAGGATGTTCTGGCCAGTAGGCCAAGGAAAGTCCTGAATAAAAGATTTACTTTTTTTTTTTCTTTTTTTTTGCTGAGAGCTGTTTAGTATAAAGTCAGTATTCTGAGACTGGAAAATAAGCCTCTCCCAGCAGGCAAGAGTACCTGTCAACCAGTCCTGTTTTCCTCTTGGTTTACTGACTGTGATCACACAACTTTTCCATTGCTGTCTGTGTGGTCTGCTTGTAACAGGATCTCTCAAGTCTACTTCTTTATTTTAGGCCCCTAATTTAGTTTATAGGTCTCTCTTCACCTCAGGCCAGCCTACTGTTTACTACAGTAGAGAAAACCTTTCAGAAAATAGTAAAAGGCCAGTCAAGAAGCTTCTGATACTCATCTTTGGCATCTGTTTCTCTAGCATAAGGTCTGCTGCTTAAAACATGAGAGAAATTCAAGATTTTTTGCTATTTTCAGTGCAAATGTTTGCAGCTTTTCTTGGAATTGCTGTAGTAATTGCTACACAAATTTAAGTTGCTCTTTAAGAACTCCATCTGTCTTAAAAAAACCCAAACCCAACCAGAAGATAGAATTTAGAAGCAGTAGACAGAGATGAATTCCTGAACCATAATTTCTGACTAGTTCAAGTCTCATTCACATTACAGGAAAGACTAACATGGACCCTTTCCTATGGAACCCATAGAGATACCCATCTTTTTAACGCAGCAAGATAACAAAAGATTTGCAAGATTTAGAATCTCAACTTTCAAATTCATAATGCTGAATTATACCCAGGAAAGGAATGTATATCAAAATGAATACTTCCTAGAACAGTCTTTTTTTTTTTTTTTTTTTTTTGACATGTCCTTTGATTAATCTCTCTGCCAACACAGTGTTATTTCTACACAATGGCTCTCTCTTTTCAAATTAGTTTCTGGTTACCTTACATAATGTACAATATTGTTTGAATGTTGATTTCACTCTTTGCAGTTATTTTCTGCGATAGGTAGCCAAACAGATTGTCTCTTGACTGGCTAAATGTTTTAGGAGACATGAAGAGCTGCTTTTCTTTTAATGGGCTGTGGTACAGTATAAACTACACCAATTCAGAGGATACTAGACTAATGCTACTGCTTACTGAGATACCTAATTAGTGCTGTGCATTCTAAGGTATAGCGGGCAAATTTAGAATGCTGTAGTCCCTTTATTTGACTGGTTTTCATGTACCTTCTTAGGTAGACTTTTGATTCCAGACCAGCTCTCCACATTAAAAATGTATAAAGCATTTTTATCTCTAAGGTTGAGCAGAATGGAAACCTGTTGTTCAGGAGCAGTCCCATTTCATATGTGGCATTAGAATGACAATAAAAATGTAGTTAGGAAGAGAAGGGAGAAGAATCTGGGCTTCAGGATGGATGATTATTTAAGGACAAATGAAATAGGAAATGAGAGTTGAAGGACATACAGTACAGAAGGAAACAGATTGCATGGTCTGGAGCATTGGAAATCACTGATTATTGAAGTATAATTTATGAATCCTTGCACATGTTCTGCTTACTTTTTAGCAAAAAGAATTTTATGGAGATCTACCTATTACTAAGGGACTGCTCTCTTAACAGAACAGAGAAACCGGTCAACTAGAAAGGAAGCATGTAGTCTGCTACCTAAATCTAGGTGCCAAAAGTGTTATTATGCAGTAATACATGGACACATGTCACCCTAGAGTGTTAAAATCTTGCATTTCAGAGTCACAGTGAAGAAAATCCTTCCAGTTACAATTTGAAATCTATGTATGTGCATGCTTACAGACACACACAGAAACAAATAGTAGGTAAAATACAATATGATGCAATTGCAAAATTGCTAGTTAATAGTCAGGGGCTTTAGTTTCTCCAGAGATTTGGAATATTTAGCAAGTGCTAATAACAAATTAATGTATTTTGCATTTATACATAATATAGTAGAGATACAGTGTCTTTCTCCTCACTTTGCTTTTTAAAAAAAGATGAGCAGATTAACAGTGTAAGGGAAAAGTAGGGTATAAGTCTGCACTGTGAAATCTTCCCTTTGCACACTGGCACTTCAGTTTTGCGATACCTTTTTGTTTGCATCAAAACCAGAGACCATCAGAATGAATACTATGGTGTTGTGGTTCTCTGTAGAAGGCAAATTCAAACTACAGACCATAAAATTTATGATGATGTGCAATTCCCTCAAGGTCTCAAGAGGTTAGGTTAGTGTACTACGGTAATGCATGCTGTAGGCTCAGTCATAATTTAAGCACAGTATCTATAGGCCATAAAAAGAGTGCTGGGACCTGCCCTGGCCACAAGTACATGCATCCTGAGGGCATTCTCTGAGTGTACCATTGGGAAAGGCAGAGTAGAATTCTTCATGGCACCAGTAACTGGAGTTTCTTGCCGCAGAGACCTTACTGCTGTAAACTTCACTGTAACCGAGCACATAAGCAGCACCTTCATGGCTAAATGTTGGGCTTATGTGCTTTCAGCCCCCTCTTTGGAATCTGTGTATTAGCAACTGACTTCATACGTGGCAGAGAAAAGTGTAAGCAACCTGGGTGTTAACGTGTGCCCTTTTAAATACAGTTTGGGGACATGTAACAACAGCAGCAGCAACAGTAACGATGTATTATTTATTGTTTATTATTAGTGTAATATTTCTTGACTATACTTTTCAGTGCCAGATACCCCTTACAGAAAAAAGCATTGGAGCTGATTCAACAACAAAACTGTAATGCTAAAGGCTCAATTTTCAGGATTTACTTTGCTTCCAATTCCTAGGATTTCAGTTTTCACAGGATATTACAACCTCGTTACATATAAGAGCAGAAACTCTAGTTTCCAGTTATAATCTATGCAATTATTAATATTCACCAAGTATAAGATACAAATTTACAGGAATAAGCTGAAGATTAAACTAGAGACTAACTTTTAGGCATCTGGGCCTAATATTAAGCATTTTAAACTGAAAGTACCAGAGCTTCCTGTCAGCAAGTTCTTATTTACATTATGATTTCACTGCTTACTGTTGTTCTTAAAATGTTAAGGTACGTCTGCAGTGCATAAAGCTGAGCCTGGAACTGTAAAATGCTCCCTTTTTTTGTGACTTTTTGTAAGGAGGTGAGGCTTGTTTTACTTCTGAGATTGGGAAGGAATTTTCTGATCTTTCATCATAGTAAACCAAATTCTTATTTATACGGCTTCCATCTTCTCATATTTTTTCACAACTCTCATAAAAACTTTCTCAGTGTTGCCAAGATTAAAATGCATTCTGACAATCTCCCCAAGTCCCCTAAATCATATTTTGTCTCCTTCTTTGGTTTTGATTTGTCTTTGAGATGTTTCTTCTGCACAAGTTACTTGTCAGTCTGCTGAATATTCATATGTTAAACGTTCACGTATAATGTTCACATCCACAGTGGACTGTGATTTCTTCTCCCTTCCTCCTGTTCCCTCTATTTTGTGTCAATTATGTATAAAGTGTGAGTTGTATTCTAGAGTTGCTGCAAAGTCTGTAAGCATTGTAGAAATGTTCCTACAGGGTTTTACCTTTGGTAACCATGTCTTCACTAATTCCACATACCTTATAGCTGATACACATCTAATGATTCATCTTTATGGGTTTTACTCCTATAAACATTTCAGTCTAGACTGAGCATTCAGGACTGTTATTTATGCCAGTGTGTCCGTGAATGTACATCCAGGATTAAACTCCTCAGTCGTTTTGTTCTAAATTGATACACCAGCAGTAATAGAAAACAAGTTCTGAATTGCATCACAAACTGGAAAATCTGCAAACCAGTTATAATAAACCTAGTTTTATACATGGGGCATAGCATGTATTTTGCTGTTGGAATGGAGGAGGAATCTGAGCCAGTTCTGTGCTTTAGACAGTAACTTGACACCCGCTTCTGCAGGAACAGATTATTTCTTAGAGAGACTTTTCTCATAATGCACAGTGCTCTGTATAGTATCATTGCAAGTTAGTCTGTGTACAGGTTTGAGAATCACTGTGTATCAGTTTTTATAGATATCTAGCTAATGTGAAGTCCTCTTACATCTAAAATTGTTCAGTTTTCAGATCACCATTCAAATTGTATTTTTTTTTGTCATAGCACCTAATAACGAGATGCATGGAGACATTATTTTCTGTAACAAAAATCTGTTTTCTGTAACAACGTCTCAATTGTGTATGTTGGAAATGCTGACAAGTTCCTTTGAGGAATAAAAACCTGTAACTAATGTTGGATTATTTATTTACTAACAGTCTTATTACCTAGGAATAGGACCTGGCTCAAAGAATGCAGACCAACTTGGCATAACATTTTGTGCCTTTAGAAGTCTATAGAAACAGAAAACATCAGTAATCACAGTCCCCTTCTTTTGTCTAAGAACACATTCGGCTTTGTATAAAGTCAAGCTTTTGATTCCAGAGGACTTTTTTAATGACAACAAATTAGGGAATATAGTGGAAGTCTGTTTTTATTAATAAGTGGGAAAAACTTGGAATGAAGGGTCACTTCTGACCATTTTTAAGCAACTGTAAGGGATTTATTTGCTCAAATAAATTCTTAAATTACATCTGCCCATGTTATAGTTTTGTGAATATATTCACTGTTGCAGATACACAGAGCCATTGTTAACACTGCTAAGACTGCAGAACACATCCTACAGTAAGTGGCAGAAGTCTCAGAAATGAAGGCAAAATAAATAAAAATGTGTCTGCCTAATAAAATAATGGATCTAGTTAACATAGCCTTACAAACTCTACTTGTAACTGCATATCTAATGGTTTAAAAACAACCATGGAGAGCTGGTGCTTTGTTCATTATACCATACAAGTGTGCTATACAGAGACTGTACAGAAGGGCAGGCATTCATAATAATGCATCTTATATACAGTGTTCTATAGACATAAATTTTGACCTCTGTTAAAGCAGCAGTAGTCACGACTCACCAAATCCCCATCTGAATAGTTTTCTTTATATAATTCTTTTTTTTCTCCCCTAAAGAATGTCTCTGCAAGGTGCGTAGCTATACAGAGAACAGCTAGTGAATTAGCAAGTGCCTATTGATACGGCTTTTTAATCTTATCTGTGAGTTACGCATTTTGTGGACAAACATATATGCCTAATCATTCTAAAGCATAACCAGTTATTTTTGTATTCAAATATCATACCAGATACCAGTAACCGAGTGCAAAATTCGGTCATGCATGTGGGCAGTTAGACTTTCATTAAAACTGTGGGTGCATGGTTCAAACAGTGCCCTTTGTAACGGGAAAATAAAACATTTTCTAGCTTTTGGAAATGTTTTAAACTATCAACATACTTGTGATTTGTTAAATTGTCCAGCCTTTGTAGTGTAATTTACCAGACGCTGTTCTGCATATATGATCTCTTGGTATTTCAGCAATGTTTGGGTAAACCAACCTTTCAGATTGCTGTGGAGGGTATTCTTCTAAGAGAAAATGTCTTAATAATGTTAAACATGCCTGAATTTCTGTTATGTTGTTCTTTGAGAAAAATTAATTAGTCACTCTATGTAACCATCCTGCTGCCACATCTCTGTTTGCCTTGGGAGCTGGGCCGCGGCTGGCACGGCAGGGCCTGTTCGACGGCGCCCAGGGCGGGCAGGGCCCGCCGGGCTGGGCAGGGCCGGGCAGGGCCCGCCGGGCTGGGCGCAGCCGGAGCTGCGGGTCGGGCGGCGCTCCCGGTCGGGCGGCGCTCCCGGAGGGGATCGGCCGTGGCCGGGTCGCCCTGCGGTGCTGCCCCGTAGCCTCCCCAGGGCCATCTGTCGGAACCGTGCTGAGCCTGGGCCGGGGCAGAGCAGCGCTTGGCGCTGGCACGTCTCTTACTCAGCTGGGCACCCAAAGGGGATGCCTGAAGGGTAGACCTGAACTAGGGCAGAAAACGTCTTGCTCTGCTTTCAGTTCCTCAGTCTCTCTAAGCAAAAGAATGGTTTTATTTCAGATATGAAATTCAAGGAGGGTGGTGATGACACCCACGTAAAACGTGTTGCAACAGCTTGTCATGCAATAATGGCACCCAAAGGCTTGTTGAAGAAACTGATTAATGTTACTAATTCCCCAAGCTATGCAGGGAGGTTTTCTGAGTGGTTTTCTCTTGTAATCGACCATTATAGCTGGGTGCAGTTTCCACACCAGATTCTCACAGGCTGGAGGGCTAATAGTTTCCAAAAGCTGTGTATTTAATTACTGGAGAGAGTTTTTCCAGAGGCTTCGTGCTACTTGGTATTTTACAGAGTTGTGTCTCATTTCTCCACAGAATAAAGGACTGTGATAGTGGATATTTTTATGTTCTGTTGAAAAGCAAAAGTTGAGAGACAGTAGTTTGTTGAGTGAATTGGGATGTCTGGCTTGCAGTTTTTAAAATTTGTTTGTAATTCCTTAATGTTATTCTAAAAAATGGAACTTTATATGTATATTTCTTTTAGTGAATACCCTCATGTAATTTCTCCAGTTTTGAACTGACCTACACTATAGAGTTTTTATTCAAATGCTTCTACTTCAGTAGAACAGGAAACATAATTTGTAATGCCACTTCCTGTACTCCATTTGATCTAAAAGAAATTTTGGCTTTGCTGTGTCGGTTTTAAGTGGAAGGTTTCATGTAGGCTATAATAGTTGTTTTCTAGTGGGTGCTTGTTAGTATAAAATTAATAGGAATTAAAAGACAACTTAAAATTACCATTTGATCTTAGTTCTTAAGAGACAATTGTGAAAATCTGTGGATTGTATACATTTTGAAGTAATTAGTCATATAGGACCAAGCTTCCATCTTACAGTAAATTATAGTAATTATCAAAGGTCAGAGTCCACTAGAGTTAAATATTTTGTGAAATATGAACCTTGTGCTAAAGATTTAGTGGAATAATTTTGTTAGTCCCAAAAATGTATTGTAGGATATTAATAGTCTTATTTCCACTTAACAATAAATTGTAACTTCTTCTAGAGCTGAAGGTTATCTTATTTTACAGCTTTCCTTTGATTTCAGTGTCAGACACATTTAATTTTGTAGTAATAGTGATGGGGGTTTTGTTGTGGTTGTCTGAAAAACCAGGAGATTGTTTTCAAATTCCTGTGTTCACCTCCAGGAATACAGTTCCTCTTGAAAGTGGGGTCCTGGTTGTAAAAGTGAACTCACCAGTTGCTGGATGTGCTCAGCAGACACGTTGCCAGAGGGCTGCTGAAGTGGAAGGGTTGTACATGTGTACTACACCAGGAGCAGGGTAGTGCACACCAGGCACAGAGTCTCTGAGATATGAAGAGCCATAAGGGGAGACAACACTGAGGTAATTGTCTTTAAAATTTGGACAGCTGTTATATTGTCCTCAAGATACAAGCTGCATTTTTAAATGTTAAAAAAGGGGGGACGGGGAAAAGAAAGGATAGAACCTTATGTGTTTACTTTCTGAGAATTGGGTAAGTAATAGTGACTGAAAAAATTTAAAATTATGAAACAACTTGAGACACATGATAGCTTTGTACATTTTATGTTGGACATTCTACCAGCAAGTTTCATTAGGATTTTTGATGTCTGCCTTTCACAGAGAATGGTAGCTCATTAGACAAATGTAGCTAACCAAAATTAGGCAGCCATTGGCCATTCTTATTTTAAATCAGCAACCATTAGAAAAGGCTTGGTATACAGAGGAGGACAGATCTTCAAAATTATGCATTGCTGTTAAGGCTCTGATTAGTGCAGTTTCAACGTGGTTTTGTGAATTAGACACTGGTTTATTCATAAGGTTGGGGGTATGACTGTTCTCTTGCTTTCAAAGTAATTGAATGCATTTGTACAAATAAAATAGTGGCAGATACATGATGTACACAAAGTCCAGAATAATCCAGCTTTTGTCTCCTCCACCTGGCATTTTTGTATCTGAAAAATGTGTATAATTGCACTTTTTTCCCCACAGAAACAGCGCAGTGATTTAATTTTTAATGGTAGATGCTGAAGATAATACTCTCCTTTAGAGGTTATGAAAGTGTTATTTTAATGATTTATAGAAAAGGTCTCGGTATGGTATCTGCATGCAGCATTTTGCAGCATAAGAATAAACAAGAAGTTGCAATGATATGGTATAAAGCATTTGGGATTACAGAGTGCTAGGAGAAAAAATCGTTGGGAAGCATCTGTAATTCTAGATCATCTGCAGTAAAGCAGCCTAGAAACACAAACTTCTGGCATTCTCTGATCCTGGGTAGGAAGCATCTGATTATTTCAAAACATTTCCTTTTTCTAGTGCGTGGCAGAATTTCAGTTCAGTGGTAATTCAGTTGTAATACATTAATTGTATACGTTTTCAGTCCCCTTTCTGTGGGTATTTGTTGGCCTAAGAGCCTGAGCTGTCACTAATAGCAGTAGAATGTTAGGTGTGGACCTTGGACATTTGATCATATCATGCTGGTCAAACAGATTTTGATGTTTTGTCTAATATTAAGTGAACATGGACAACATGTTAATTGTACAGTCACCACCAGGAAAAAAAATTGCACAATTTTTGGACTACCCGATAGTCAGCTGGGTGTGTGATGTGTTGTCATTCACTTTGTCTTGTGGTTATGACATGGTGGCCATCATGTTTCTTTGGATAAATGACTAATTAGGACAATGCAATGATACTAATTTTAAAGTTTTTCATTCTTAGAATCTAATTTAGTGCTTGTTTTTTTTAGCACAGTAGAAAAATGGTCAGCCTTCTCCACTGAACTGTCACTGACCTCAGAATTCCCCGACAGTTCTCTTTATACTGTATACATACACAGTGCACGTGGCCTGGACTGCTTGGGAAGCAAAGGACGACGGGTAAAACTGATGCAGAACTACGTAGTACTTGGATCTTCTTGAAACCTTCTTAAACCCTTGCCTCTCACTGTTTTTTGTTTTCCCCCCTCTTGCTTTACTGCCCTTCAGTAAGATTGGTAGCAGTGGCATTTGGGTTGTGAGCAATGAGTGCCCTCAGCTCTGCTGGAAGGCAGCGACAGTCGCTTTTGAAACTTAGATTGAATGTGGATGGAAACTCATCTGCATGTAAAGATCTGTGTACTTGCAGTTATGTAAAGAAAAGGACACAAGATGACTTGTTTGTCTCATCTGCCACCTCCTCTTTCTTCTTAACCTTTCCATTTTTTGCAAGTCATGAACCAGTATCAGTAGCACAATGGCAGTACTGGATTCAGTTATCAGTTGGGTTTCAACACTTTGCCTGGTTCAGGAGGGTGCCCCACATGACCAGTGCCTCCCTCTTTGGCCCCCTGAACATTATGAGTGGTGGCAGACCAAAGACAAATAACCTGAGCAGAAGGGTCAAACACTGATCACAATGTAATTCCAAAACACACATTGCATTTGCTTTTGCCTTTCCAGAAAAAAAAGGGAATGTAATGAAGAGCTGATGGAGAACTACAGGAGGAAAGGAATGTGTGGACACAGAAATGAGTTGGAAGACTTGTGTGGGAGTGATTAGAGAATGTAGATCACAGAGCATTTCAATGTGATGTACATAATCTAGCCTGTGATTTAATATAGGATCAAGACATTAAAGCTCTAGTACAATTATTTAATGCAGTGATATTGCTGACTCACATTTCAGCGTGTGGCATCTATTAACTGAGACTTTTACGCTCAACTTTTAAGAGTTAAACACATGTAGTTGTTCTTAAAAAAAAGATATCTGTCTGCATAAATGGCTAATAGGAAATTAAAAACGCCAACAAAACCCCACAACCCAAAGGCAGAAAAGTTTGGTTTGTGACTTAAAACTTCAGTTCCGTGTGAGTTGTATTCATCCCCTCACTAGCTTTTCTGGCTGAAGGACCAACAACAGAAGGACCAACAATACTGTCACGATAAAAGATATTTCAAAGGTGGCTATCATTTAGTATGATTTATTACACAAGAGAAATCATAGGTGTGTTTTTATTATAATTGCAGTGTATGTGAGCATAACAAACAAGTTACACCTGAATTTTTCAGAGAGGGAAAAACTCCATATGCCTGTAAACCAGATACAAGGCTTGTTGGAAGAGTTGTTTTTATATTAATGCCAACCATTTGACTTAATAGACTGCTTCAACACATTTGTGTCTTACAGTAATAATGTATTATTTTATATTACTAGGATCAGGAAGGCTGTGTCTGCATAAGGAATGTTACATGTGACTTACAACGTAGCTTAAGTTTGCCTAAAAAAATTTTTAAGTAAAATTAAATTGACTACTACTAAACAGCAGTAAATTTCAAACATTTATTTGGATTCTTTGCAAAATTAAGACTGTAAATCTTGCAAAGATTAGGCATTTATATGTGTTCAAGCACTTTCTGCTTCTGATGGGGTAGATGAGCTCTGCAAGAACTTGTGTTTTTTTTTTTTCTAATCCTACACAGAATAGACAGGCAGAGGCATCAAAATCTTCATCTGATTTTTTAGAGACACATAACTGGGATGAACCTCATTCAATCCTAATAGACCCCTGAGCATTTGTTAGTAGCCTACTTTGTTTTCTTGTCCACTTGTGTGTTTGAGCATTGAATTAGCAGCTTGTGTATGGTGCCCTAGAGGTGACATTACTGCTGCTGAGGTCTATTAGAGGAATATTTGAATTACTTGAGCTTACAGATGTGCTCCAGTAGAGGGGAGCAGTGCGTACAACTGCAGCTCCAATGCCTTGCTAATAAAACCTCTGTTGTCTTAAAAAGTCTCAACTGTTCTCCTCATGGGCACATGTAACTGTTGATCAAACACCAGGGAAGAAATTTGAAGAAACTAATAGTTCTCAAACTGGAATTAGCATTTTATTAGAGTTGAGTAATATATGGCTGACCAAATGCATATTAGTTAGTGAGGATCTGTGTTTAGCACTGTCTGTCCACTGCCTTCTGTTCTTGTACTGTATTGAGATTTACTGAAGCAGCCTTTGACAGAGGTGAAAACTTGAGTAGGAGCTCAGTAGAATCAGTCACTTGGCTTCTCTGCATTTCTTTTTTTTTTTTTTTTTAATTTGTGTAAGGGTGACGGGAAGTCTTGGGAGGTAGTTAAGTATGAGTGTTCAGTCAGTGGTTAATATTTTGCAGGAGATCAGTCTACATCTCATCATATTACTTTTATGTTCATTTACTGACATAGGTTATACTAAATAGCTCTTTCAGTAAACTTTAGAACATTGCTGCTAAGTTCTGTAATAACAAAATGAGCTGTGACACACCTATCACAGGCATCATTGGTGAACTATGAGATTATTCTTCTATGTCCTTGTGTACTATGCAGTGACAGGGCTGACCTAAAAATTTTATTTTTGTTGTTCCAGGATGTAGTTCAGCCCTGTCCTGTAAATTATTGTAGGAATGCGTATACAAGTGTACATGTTTCTCATTACAGAACTCCACAATTGGTGTTTTAATCATATTCCACAGAGAGTGGAAATTTCGTTTTGGTCACAATCACCACACAGAGATTCTGTTCCTGGGTGGCTTGAAAGGAGAGGCTGCCTCAGGCTTTTGGATTCACGTGCTGACTATAATGCCTTGTACTTCATTTCGCTATATAGGCATTACAGTATCTAAAGTAACAATGCTGAGACTTTTTACTGCTGGCTCCTCTGTTCTACACCTTTGTGCTGTGCAGAAATATAAAAAGTATGTTTTATTATGAAAATAATGCAGTAAATTATTACTACTTCTACAGACAAATTTTCCACTTGACAAGATTGGAAATTTGATGTACAGCAGACAGTTTACATTTTAGACTTGCATGACTTGAACTTTGTGGGACCTAGTCAAGTGTATGAGGAGGAAAGGTTTGGCAACCTGTGGCACATGAAGACTATTTAATGTCATGGTAGTACAAAAGTGTAGCCAACACTGTGATACCTTATTTTCAGCAAATCATCAGGGTTTTTTTTGTTGTATTGGCTTCCATACATTTATTTTACAAATGGTATTCAAGTACAGATGTTTCCCTTTTTGCTTATACGTTAGGTTAATGGTGTAGGTTAACACAAACTGATAAGAGTCATTCCTCTGTGTTCAGACTGGCTATCAGACTGGCTTGGGGAGGTGGGAAAAGCACTGAGTGATAACTTTCTATTCACAGAAAGGCCTGCCTACTTTGTGAATTTCTGTTGTGATTGGAGAAGTCCGTGACAATCAGCTTTATTTTTAAATCTATTTAAATAGTATTTTTGTGTGTCTGTGCTTGCTGGGGAAATTGTGCTAGCAACACAGGAGTCCACGGTCAGTATCTCACACCGACAGTTTGCTCAACTGATCCAGGTACAGTAACATGGATAGAGATGAAGAAAACTACTATGGAAAACATGGTAATTTACTTGCTTTCTTATGACAATTCAGAGCACCTGATCAAAATCTCACGTATTTGAACTGTGTTATTTCAGTTGACTTTAATAGGCTTAGACCCAGCCTCAGATGGTTTTCTATAACTTCTTCAATTATTAGCAATATTCTAACTTTTTCTGGCATGACATTTGCTAGTTCATTTAAATTGCACATCAAAGGTAAATTTTACATGTATATATAGTACATTTTTATTTTAGGTAAGTAATTTAGAGTTGCTTTTTCAAATTACTACAGCAATTAACTTCAGATGCTGTCTGGAGTCAGAATTGGTAAATGAAATGAGCTATTTCTTGTAATGACATACTTCAACACACAAAAGTTTCCTATTATAAAGCAGCCTGTGAAATAGATCTGCCTCAACTGCAAAGAACGAATATAATCTCAGTTTTTAATCTTAGCAAAAAAAGTGTCAGTCATCCCTCACCACTGCTTTCTTCCTTATGCCTACCAAACTCCTAATGCTTGGAATTTGCTTTCTAAATACACTTGGGCTTTTTGTAGCAAGGATAGTGGTTTGCTTTTACCAGGAGCTATATGGATACTAGTAGCATAAATAATTTCCACATCAACCCAAAGAATTTTCTGAACTTTTAAAGGATAGTAGTAATTAAATAGGGAATTTGATATCTAATTCAGAAAAATGAGATGAAACAAACAGCATTTTTCTTTGTTGTTTCTTGAAACTGATTACAGTTGTGATCAGCTGTGTCATGTTTTGGTAATTAATGTTCTATGGATGCTACCTACTACTTCTGACAGTGAATTTTAGAGTATTTCTAATTTAGAATGTTGTTACCTTTTCCTCCCATATTCTGTAATGGATTTATACCAAGAGCTCAGTGACAATGCAGTTTGAGCCATGTTGCAAACCTTAGTTTCTTCTCTTTAAGCAGTCCCTCTATTCTCTCCAGTTTGTTTGTATCTTCTGACATTCTAGGTCCATGAGCTAGAAATAGTTGTTCATCTGAGGCCTCACGTGTCCCCAGGCACAAGGAATAGTGACTTCATGAGTCATGGTCACACTTCTTGAAGAAGTGGTGCTTTTTTGCAGACATAGCTCGACTGACTCATTCTCTGTTGTAGTATGCTGTAATCCTTTAGTATTCTTCTTCTTTCTTGCTTTTTGAAAGCAATTATTCTATATGGATTTCTGAATGGAGTTCGTCTTTATAACTCTTGTTAGATTACAAAGATCATTTTGAATTGTTGTTTATCAAAATCCACTTGATTCTGACTCCAGAAGTATTTTAACACTTGTCACCTGCCTAGTTTCAAAGTGTTCATTCTACTTCTTTGTTCAAATTTTTAAGGAAAACATTGAATAGCTTTGAAGGATAGGTTCCTCCATCCAGTCGTGGGGTTGAGCTAACTGCTAACATTCAAGAGTGAGAACTTGGAGTCTTAATGGATGACTCAGTGAAAATGTTTGCCCTGAGAAGCAAGTAGACTGTAAGAATGAATTGTTAGAAATGGACTGAGGTCAGATAGAAAGAGTCATTATAGGATTGTATAAATCACATTTGTGTGAATGTCCTGTGCAGTTCTGGCCCTTCCTTTTTTAAGTGATCTATAGTAGCACTGTAAAAGGTACAGAAAGGGAGTATAAGCATAACCAAATCTATGAAATGGCTTATGTACAAGAAACATTTGAACAGACTGGGACAAGTAAAGGGGAATATAATAACTTGTAAAATTATTGGTAGCATGCCATGGTGCCACGTTATACAATACAGTTATAAGGTGACTGATTGCAAGCTTAAAACAGACAAAAGGAGGTAGTACTTCAATGGTTCATTAACCTGTAGTACTCTGTGATATAGGGCATTGCAGATTGTTAAAGTATATGCAAGTTAAATAGAGATTTATGAAATGAATGAGAAAGAAATTCACTCACAGCTATTAAATACAAAGTCATTACCTTTAGTTAAGAAAAGTGAAGTTGCAAATCTCTGTAATCTCAGTTTTAGGGAAATACTGTGATGTTTCTTCTCAGATATGGCCCCCCATACAGGATATGGGTTCAATGAAATTTTTGGGGGTTTTTTTTGTGATCTGGTGTGACTGTTCTTATGTGCTCAGCTTGGGTGTCCTGTATGAGCAATGAACAGAGGCTCACTCCAGTATGCCTTAAGGCCAGAACCTATCCATCGGGAGTGATGTTACAGATTCTGATTTGTTCCAGAGATAAATTATTTTGTAGAAACGTTTGTTTTGTAGAAATTCCTGTTCAAAAAGGTTTTTCAATATATGGGTGTTGGCCCAGCACTAGGTATTGTATATGGCACACTTGCTTCCTGGACCATGGTGGGCACCTGTGTCACAGCATTACTTCTTCCACTTCCTGGTGTTGCTGTCATACATCACTTCTCCGAAGTTTCAGCTTTATCAGTCTCTTCTGTGTTAAAATATATTTGTTGTAGGAGGTTGTTAAGGTAGACCTGAACACCTCAGATGAAGGGCAAATAGAATTTTATTATCTGCTGTATTTATTGTACTGGTCTGTGTGGATTTTGATAAGGTTTTTTTGATATAAACCCAGAACAAAGTCTGGCATTTAGTTAATAAGTAAATTCTACCTTTGAGAAGTTGCTGAATTCTTCTCTTAGACAATAGGTATTTTTCTATGGGTGGGGTAAGATTTAGGCTGGTAACACCCTTTAATACCAGGTATATTCAGAAGAGGAGATCCTTAAGAAGGCAGTGAAAAAACTCTCTGAAACAGTAATTTGTATTGCAGCATTGACATTTGAATGAAGAAGTAATTTTTCCTTGCATGAAGTTTGGTTCAGTAAATCTCTATAATTACCGAACTTAAAAAAAAAAATCCCATAAAACTGAATAGCTATCTCCAAAAGGAAAAATCCAAATTCTGGTCTACCAAATGGAGAACTGCTTCTTTCTTTTCATACAGTAGCTCAAAACTTGAAAATTTAAATTCAACCATAAATTTTTGTTACTCTTTACCAAATGAGATTTTACTGTAATTCATCTTATTCCAGTCCACATTGGCAGCACAGATTGGTGAGTAAGTATTTGGGAGTTTCTTAATATAGTTTGCTTATGTGCAGAGTGAACCAGTTGGAACTGTGCTAGCCAGAACAGCCCCATGAAAAAAATGTGTCACGTTTGACTCTTTCCATCTGTAAGGTCTGTCCAGATGTTACTGCCTGTTTCTAGGAGGAACTTGACTTCACCTTCTCGTCATTCTGAGATTCATAGAAAGCAACAATCTCAGAGATGTATGAATAACCAACTTCAAAACTTGTTTTGCGTCCTGCACAGGGATGTGTGGTGGGTTCACCCACTTGAGAGTTAGAGAAGGTGCTTGAAACACGTGGTCTTCTGCCTGCTCTGCAGCACTGTACCTCATCTCTGGCTTTGCAGAAGCTGCTGCAGTTATACCACCCATGCAGGGTAGTGCAGAGCAAAATCAGCATGACATTTCTGCAGTCTCCATCCATGCTTTGTCATCTGATAAGCCCAATCCAAAAAAGGCAAACCTACATCTCTGTGTCTATAAAGTCCTGTAACCAAAGCAGTGGGAAGTAAGAAAACTCTTCAGGATTCATAACATTAAGTACATTAAGTACATTAAGTATATATATAACATTAAATATAACATTAAGTACAGACATGGCTCCAGACTGTTCTTCTGCTGGTGAAGAATGTAGTGCTCCAAGGCAGCCTTGGCTGCAGTGACTAGATTATCTATAAGTTCTCTTCCAACCCCTTAACATTCTGTGATTCTAGAGAAGAATCAGAAGGACTTTAGCCTGTAACTCCAGTGAGGTAGGTTCACTCACTCACTGTCAAACACACTTAGCATGTGACTGTGAGACATAATCCTTGTCTCAAATATGTTGCGAACCCTGTGCTAGGTGTAGTCATAGGATATACAATAAAGGTAATTTATCATATGGTAAATGTAAGGCCCTCAATATTTTTAAGATAGAAGAATAAAAGCTTTGATCTCATACACAAAAGCTAGGTAATTATATTGGTGAATTACTGATACTGCCCAAATGAAATTATTAAAAAAACCCTGATTAAATAGGAATATGTGGAAGATGTTTTTCAAAGGACTGATGTTAACATCCCTCTCTGAACAGATTTTTTTTAAATAAGGGCATGTTTTTATGCTGTTTTATTTTAAATGCAGGTGAACCAAGGAAATTTGACCCGAAGTTCAGAGGACCTATTCACAGCAGGTAAATATTGTTGCTCATTCTGTTACATTCTTTTGGTTTGCAGTGAACAGTGAATAAAAAATTTTGTTAACGAAACTTCTGAATTTGATTCTGCACGTCTTCTAAATCCAGGAGACCATCTTTACTCCCCTTGAGGATGCATGATTACTGGGGAGTATTAAACTGTGTGCTCTAAAGTTCTTTCAGTCTGAATGCCAGTTCTGTGTGCCTTGCGTTGACTATACCTGCTGTCTCACCGTGTGCCGATATAAGTAGGACCATTTCAGCTTCTGTTATGTTTTGGGGTGCCACAGCCATGTGATGCAGACTGTCTTGTTTCCAAACAGCACAGGACTGGACCCTGTCACACTCTATTCTTCACTTTGCAGCTGGTTTTCCTGCTCCCGTAGTCACCTCACCAGGGGAATTAGTTCTCTCCAGAGAATGGCCTGGTCGTGTGCATTTGTACTGGGGCTGGCCAGCAGGTAAATCCCTGGCAGGAAATCAGTGGTGATTGAGAGTGACAGCAGTGAAGTACTGTCAGTGATGTGTCACTGTGCTGTCACTGCTGCCACTCAGCCCTGAAACCCTTACTTGAGTGACCAGTTTTAGCATGCATGAAGAGTACCTCTGGAGTGAGACTACCTAGGGTTCTGTGGACTGCAGAGTTGGAACCTGAAATATTGCAATTCAGTAGTATTTTTTTTTGAGCAATCTGTTGCTGTGCCTTTCACATGCATGAGGAGTGCTGAAACTGGTGATGATATGCCAGGGAACTTCTCTTATTTGTGCTGTTACTGTGTGATGTAGTCAGTAAAAACTGGTTTTGCACTGTGGCTTGCTGTTACATCTGTGTAGTTGTTTCTGTATAGTGACAGCAATACAGTACCTGCAATTCCAGATGTATTTATGTGCTATTCTAATTGTACATTCCACAGTGTCTTCTTAAAAATGCAACCAAATGAATACAGTGCAACACTACAGTGCATTTTATAATGCTTTGGTGAGATAATATTGTTGGAAACAATATAGAAAAGATCAGTTCCCTAAGTATAAAGTGTGAGTTCATTGTGCAGCAGACCATAAGAAAGTGGTAGGTACATTGATGCTTTTTGAGCATACATGCAATGAAGTGCACTTGTGTTTAGATTCAATATCCCTTTCTGCAAGATACTCAGATGACTTGCCTGACCTCTTAAGGTGATCAGTGCAGCAGTGTTCAGTACACTATAGACATGACCTTGAAGTAGTTTAAGATTATTACTGATTTTTCTTAAATACAATGAATGGAGTTTTCTTAATTAATTATTTCCAGTTACTAAGATTAAATGATTAGGAAACCACTCTCAAGCAAATAAAGACTACCTAGTTCCTATGAACAAAATGCCTTCTAAGAAGATACTTAAAAGAGTTCAAAAGGAGGAAAATGGGAATCTTCTCTGAATTTGTTTCTGACTTTGCGGCTTCCCACTTGCCTGTGGGAGAAGAGATTCTAGGAAGCTGATAGCATGCATTTTTTTTGAGACAAATGAGTGCTAGTAATCAATGTGTGAGTGGGGACATGACTGTACACCTTGCTATAACTGGTATAACTCTGTGTACAGTGTGGGTGGGGAAACACCTGTCTTTGCTTTCTGATGATAAAATATATTGTCCTGTGCTTGATTTCTTGTCAGTTTTCATTGGTCAGGGAAAAAGTTTGTCTTCATTATGGAAAAATGGAGAGGGTGGGTGTCTAGGGGCTGCTAATTGTACATATTGGCATTGAAAGGTGCAAGACAGCTGGAAAAGATCACATCCCATCATCATGACTGCTGAAGCTGATGCAGTTTTGAAAGTGCTGTAGAGTAGAAATGATATTTTGAGGTTGTTCATCAGGCTATCCCCCAAACCACCAAAACCCTGAAAACCAGAAAACCAAGTCTTAATGTTTTTTTTTTTCATTTTCCTCTTGCTGGTTAGACATATTGTAGAGGTTTTCTCTTATTACTTTATTTATCCTGACACTTCTTGGACTATCTTTAATTGTTCAACATCTTTCTAGAAATTCAGTATTCTTGTTAAGACAAAGATCATCTTTTCCTCTGTGATTAGAAAATGTAGTTAATGGGTTCTCACGTAAATTGATTATCAGTACATTTCCATAACCATTTAGCTACCTTATTTAAGAATTTGAAAAAATCTAATAAAAATATTGATCTTAACTAGCAATACAAATTTCACTTTCTCACAAATGTAGATTTGTTACTAATAAATATCTACATGGCACATCATTTGATAATGTGGCCTACATTAAAATAATAAGCAGGTTTGACATCTAATTATCCTTTGTGCTTTTTAAACTAAATAGCCTGCTAAAGATGCTACTTAGATTACAGTAAGAGTCTGTCATAGATAAGTGTTGGTAACTAACCACTTGTACAGCATATCTTCCTTCTCATTTCAGCCCCAGTGAAGAAAGGGATCTTCATAGCTATTCATGACATTGTATGGCATAGTATAACATCACCTTGACACAACATGACTTAGGGAAGCCTCAAAACACAAGTTGTTAGTTAACTAGGAAGGAGGAACTCAGAAGTGAGGACATCAGTGGTCACCTTCATCTAAGTCAGCAGAGTTGAAAGGGGTAACGTGAAAGTCACACTGTGAACGTATTGAGCCTCCTTTTGCTCTGTGTGGTTGCACAGTGCTGGGCTCGAGACTATTTGTAGTTGCTAGTGCTGTTTAACTAATAAATGTCATAGTTTCTTGCTTATGCAGCATCTTGAGCACAGTTGTACTCGTGACAGATTGGGCACGAAACTGCCAAACAGAGAGAGGTTCTAGTCAGTCATTAACGATTAAGTGCATGAGCTGTCAGTGAATAAATGGCTTTTATGCACTAATATTCTGTGGATGATTTTATCTTTGCATTAATTTATTTGCTAGGATGCCATTACACATGCACGAGGTATTCTTTGCATGCACTGCCACATGTAACAAAGCAAGAGAAGCCAAGAAGCCAGTATGTTTCTGAGAGATGGTGGAAAGCAAAAAAGGCTGGATAATTTCTGATTAGGTTTCAGTAATAAGCATGGACTTTCAATATCTCCTACTAAGGAAGAGCCAGTTCCCATCATACCAGTTCCTGCAACTTTGGAAACTCCCATAGTCTTCACCCTATAACCATGTGTCTTTACAAATTTATTTTAATTTATTAATTTAAGAAGCTTTACCTTTTTTCCTCTCCTGTGGAGCCTTGTATTTATGAGTTACTGTTATGATTTCACTGGAAGTGAGCTACATGAGCTAATAATGATGTTAAATGGAGCCAGGGTTTCACCCATAATATCTAGTTAAATAAGCAGTTATTTTGTATAAACAACAATTAGTCTTTATGAACTGTTTCAAAATTTTCTGAAGCCACACACAAAAAAATACGTACGTACTTTTTTTTTTCTTAACAGTTATATAACCGTAGTATTTGGCAACAGTGAGTTTTACTAGATATTGCACAGAAATTCATGTATTACAAAGAACATAAAATCCTGCATTCTGGTAAAGTGTTTATGGGTACTTGTAGCTCAGCAAAACTTTAAAAGGAACTTTTTAATGCAAATGGGTATAACTTTTAATTGCATTTAGGTATCATTAAATGAGACCTGTGAGAATTGAACTGGAAGAGGTTTTTGAGACTATAGGAGTTGTAATTAAAGTATTTATGGTGCCATATTTCTCCTGAGACTCTTGAAATAAATATTGTACCTTTAAAAATGGCTCTAGTGGGATGAGAGCCAAGCTCGAGCAGTGTCAGAACTGCTTCTGAATGGAGGATGGGAAAATGAGAAGCATTATTTTAGCATCACTCCTTGTACTTTGAGCAGTTGTCCTTTCTTAGGTTACTGTCATATTGGCCTTGAGTCCTGTACACCTTCAGCCTCACTAAAAGTTTATTTTAGTGAGATGGTAAAGCTGTGGCTCTCTAGAGAAGTGTACAGGATTTTTGATTCCTTTCCACACTTGGAAATGCACTTCAGGTTCTTCAACTGTTTAAAAAATCTGCCCTTTTATCTCCTTTATGTTAAAACATAGTGGTTTTTTGTAAGAGGAAACATAGATTGGAAAACAGAAAGAATGGCAGATGCCACAAGTGGTGTGTTCTGAGGCAGATATCCTGTAGCAGGTTATACCATGAGTAATCTCATGGGTTCAGTGTTGTAAGGTATTATTTGTTTTAACAATACTTAAATCTGTTCTTATTACTGTCTACCATGAGAAAGGCATGCACATTTATTTGCTGGTCTTGCTGCAAAAACAGGACCTCACATCTCAAATGTGAGTTTGTAAGTAAGACTTCTGCTAAGTGCTGGTGTGGACAACTTATTCAGATGTTAAAGTACCCTATGACATCAGTATTTTCAAAGGGTCGTATTAAACACCTTATTTCAGAAAGTGTTTGTTTTTGTCCCTAGGCACTGCACAGACGTTATTTGCTGTGTGATCTTCATAGTTGTCATTCTGGGTTACATTGCATTAGGAGTTGTGGGTAAGTAAACACATGTATAGTAGTGCTTTTCTATACAGAAGGGAAGCAGCTTTGTGAATGTTAGCATTTTTAACTGAGATGTCCTTTTGCTTATATTTATGCAAAGCTTTCCAGTCAATAAGAAATGTCTTTCATAGAAGCAAATAATGAATTAACATTGTAATTCACAGGATCCCAGGATGGGTCAGGCTGGAAGGGACCACAATGACTCACCTGGTCCCACATCCCTGCTGCGGCAGGGTCAGCCCAGAGCCCATGGCACAGGACTGTGTCCAGAGAGTTCTGGAATATCTCCAGTGAGGAGACTCCACTCCACTCGGGGCATTCTGTCCCAGTGCTCGGTCACTGCACAGCAAAGAAGTTCTTCCTCAGTTCAGGTGGAACTTTCTGGCCATCAGTTCCTGCCCGTTCCTCTTGTCCCAATGCTGGGCACCCCTGAGCAGAGCCTGGTCCATCCTCTGACTTGTCGCTGCAGACACTGACAGACATGGATGAGGTCCCCTCTCAGTGTCTCCTCTTGAGGCTGAATAGCCCCAGCTCCCTCAGCCTTTCCTTGTAAGGGAGATGCTCCAGTGACTTCATCATCTCCGCAGCCTCCTCTGGATCTGCTCCAGGAGCTCCATTTCCTTCCTGTCCTGAGGAGCCCAGAACTGGACAAAGCACTGCAGATGTGTCTCACAGGGCTGAGCATAGGGGCAGGATCACCTCCCTGACCTGCAATGCTCTTCCTGGTGTACTGCAAGATTCGACTGGCCTTTTTGACCCCCAGGACACACTGCTGGTCAGGGACAGTTTCTTGTTCACCAGCCCCCCTGGTCCTTCTTTGAAGAGCTGCTTTCCAGCAGGTATTTAGGAAGTTCAAAGCCATGTGTGTTCTGATAAAAAACCTCAAAATTAAATGTGTTCAAAAAAAATACCATGGTTTGATAAATTTGCAATCATAAAGTAACTGTGATGGAAAATTTCATTTGTCATTAATCAGACAGTAAAAGCTAGAAGTAAAGAGTTCAGATTGAGAGCAGCCCTGAGGAGGACTTGGGAGTGCTGGTTGATGAGAGGTTGGACATGAGCCAGCAATGTGGATTTGCAGTCCAGAAAGCCAACCATACCCTGGACTATGTCAAAAGAAGTGTGGCCAGCAGGTGACGCGGGGATTCTGTCCCTCTGCTCTGCTCAGGTGAGACCTCACCAGCAGTGCTGCCAGCTCTGGGGCCCCCAATATCAGAAGGATGTGGTCCTGCTGGAGTGAGTCCAGAGAAGACCATGGAGATGCTCCAAGGACTGGAGGACCTCTGCTCTGGAGACAGGCTTGGAGAGCTGGAGGTGTTCAACCTGGAGAAGGGAAGGCTCCAGGGAAACTTTAGGAGTCCCTTCCAGTGTCTGAAGGGGCTCCAAGAGAGCTGGAGAGGGTCTTTGGACAAGGACATGGAGTGACAGGACAGGGGAGAATAGCTTCTAAACTGACAGGGCAGGGTTAGGTGTGATGTTGGGAAGAAATTCTTCCCTGTGAGGGTGGGGCACTGGCATAGGTTGTTCAGAGAAGCTGCTCCACCCCTGGGAGTGTTCAAAGGCAGGTTGGATGGGGCTTGGAGCAACCTGGTGTAGTGGAAGGTTCCCTTCAATGCCAGCGTCATTGTCTGTGAACACTCAGATTTGTCTACACAGTTAGCTCCCGTTCTTTACTCTTCTAATGACCATTATTTTATAAGTCCGTTACATCATTACATATTTTGGATACCACCCAGATATATATGCCCTGAAGTAAAAAGTGAAGTGGCTTTTTTACTGATTCATCTGTATCTTGGTTCATTTTAGTTTTTCATTAGGAAATAAACTAATCAGTACTCTTCAGTGGTGATCAACAAAGAGTAAAATGGTACATTAGAAGTGATACATTTTCATACTGTCTAGTTTTAACTATTAACTGCATACACTTGACTAAAAGGTTAAGAGGTATGTATATATTTTGCAGCTTGGGTGCACGGTGACCCCAGGAAAGTGATATATCCAACTGACAGCTATGGGCAGTTCTGTGGTCAGAAAGATACCCTCAATGAGTGAGTACTAAATCCATTCACATACTTTTACCACTCGTGCACTGTGAATAAGATGTGAGGTTTCAAATCCCTCTGTCAAAGAGACAACGACACTCTTACTGTATTTATTCCAAATAAAATTCAGAAATATATTAGTTACCTAGTCCAAATTTTTACTGTCATACAGCTTTTTGTACCATTCAGAGAATATTTTTGGTAAAGCATCAATATAACTTAGAGATTGCATCAGCAGCTGAAAAAAAGTGACTAGCTGACACAACTTCTGCCAAAGTTTGAATTTTTCTCAACACGCACCAAATTACAGAAAAGACTGTAATGAAAAGCATGTTTTTTTCTGGTGCTTATCCAGTGCCAGTAGAGAGGAGACGGAGTGGTCTGGGAGACTGGCAGCTGTAACCACACCCTCCTTGGGTAAATAGAAGGTAAATAGAGCCCAAGGGGCTCTATTAACTCATGTCTGTGTTCCAGTCTTCTTAAATTTTGAATTGTAAGAGTTAAATTAATTAGTTGATCTCAACAGAGTACTTCTACATGAAAATAGCCACTCAGGGAAGAAAGATGTCGCATCAATGTTTTCTTTGAAAATCTAAGTGGTTTATGAAATAGAATTTTTAAAAGTTTGCTTCTTCCCTTACTTCTCCCTTTTAAAAAGTATGTATGAGGCACCCTTTATGCCCTTGTCACTGGATGGATATAAATATGTGTGTATATATGGATGTTATACTAGCATTTGATAACAGCTCTTTGCTGCGTCTTTCTTTCCCCATTTAGTTTTCTGTGGAAAAAAATGAAAAAGTCACTGTCCAAAGGGAGTTCAGAAGGCAGGGGAGCAGGAATATATATACTCTCAGGGTTTTTTTACAGAGGAAACAGACTAGTTAGTGTAAGAAGATGTATGTGTTCCATGCTCTGACTTAGATTCTTCACAGCAGTTGTTGGAGAGTCCAACTTCCTGAAGAGGAAAACCAAGGAGAAAAAGTTGTAGTGTTGTGTGTGTTCCACTCAGTGCACCCCTTCTCTGTTCCTCACTTCACCCCGAATTTGTCCTTGTCCCCTCTGTGGTCTGTAAAAACAGTGAGCAAATGGTTTTGGGAGTCTCAGAGACATGGCTTCCATACACTGTGTGGTGTGGTGCCAGGTGCTTCTCTCTGATTCTTATAATTCACTCCCATTCCCCCTTTCTCTTTGTTACTCAAATCTTCCCTTTACTTATTTCTTACTATGTGGTTTCTGGTTTGTGTTAACAAATGTCCCTCCATATATATGATTGCTGGAGAATAATACAGCTACTGACTGAGACTGCATTTCGGCACTAATTTCCCACGTTGAGGAGTTTCTTATAAAAATATAAACCAGAAAACATATAATACAACCTAATGGAAAAGCAAGAGTGTTTATAGCAGTAGGCCAGGACACCCTTCTGAACGAGGCCTTCTAGTCCCCAAAAGTGGAGGTGTGGGATGTGCTTGTCAGGCTTTTGTCAGTACTGTTGTTTTTCAGATTCCCTAAAACTAAGCAGTGTGAAAGGCTGACCCAGAACTGTGGTTTTCCAAAGTCCCTGTGGGGCAGCCACAGCTTCTCTGGGCAACCTGTGCCAGTGCCTGACCACCCTCAAAGGGAAGAATTTTTTCCCAATATCTAATCTAAACCTTTCCTCCTTCAGTTTGAAGCCATTCCCCCCTGTCCTGTCACTCCAGGCTCTTGCAAACAGTCTCTTTCCATCTTCAGGTCACCCCTGAGCCTTTTCTCTTCTCTGTGCTGAGAAATTCCAGTTCTCTCAGCCTTTTCTCTTGGGAGAGGTGCCTCGATCAACTTGGTGGCCCTTGCACCTTGCAGGCCATATGCACCATTATTTCTTACAGGGACCCAATATAGTCCTGGCTTTGAAGTCTTGTGTAAAAAGGGCAGGACTACTGCCATATCATCTTCACTAGAGCTATCTGATAATTTTCTGACATAGCAAAGGTTAACAGCATGTTTTGCTGTCTTCAAAACCCAGGTCTTTAAATCAAGAGATCTTGGAGTCCTCAGTTTTCAACAAATCCAAACTGAAGTGACAGCTACTGCAAGGTCCCAAGTTCTAGTAGCTGTCAGGTGTGTGGCTTCTGCGCTGCAAACCCTTCAAACTGACCCGTATTTATATCAGAGGGGGTTTATCAGTGTTATTAGTAGATGCTGTTATCATTCTGGCCAACTGCTTTTGGTTTCCAACTATAAGAAGCTTCTGATTGATTTTGGTGCCACCTTCTGATCAACAAAAATTAGGCAGCTTTTACAGTGTAGCATTTTCTGATGGTGAGTTTGCATGCAGTGCATTCACAGGATGTTCAGTGGAAGCACAGAGACCACGGTGCTTTTGCCAGGGTTACTTTACAGACCTCACCCTTTCGAGATGGGACTACAAACACATGAATTCTTTCAGCTTAAAACCTGGCTGTGGAAAAAACTTCTCGAAATTAGAATTCTTTAGAACAAATACTTCTGTTTTCAGAGATGTCTTGATGTGGAACTTTTGCTTGGGATTTTTTTTGTCTTGTGTTTACAATATGGCCATTCACGGTTATAGAATTTAAATATCAATGTATGCAATAAATTTTGGAATGGTAGGATGTATAAACACCTATATTTATGACATTAATTATCTTATATCCACTTCCATAGGAACAAGACCATTTTGTTTTACTTCAACATTCTGAAATGTGCCAGCCCTGTAGTGTTAATAAACCTGCAGTGCCCTACAACACAGGTGAGTGAAATGGAGAAAGAAAATATTTTCCCTGCATCTTAGTCATGGTGCTTAAGAACTAGGCATACATTTGTTTGGATTTAAAAATTGCTGTTCATGTCCTTCAAAATATGATTGTTTTATAGATGACTTGTAGAACACAGTCTCTGTAGCCTGTGATGGTCAGAAAAATTAAATAGAAACATACAAGATTGTGTGTTTTTGATAAGAGTTGACAAAAAAAGTCTGTTGAGTTGAATACAGCAATTTGTGACATGAATTCATCACAGGCAGCTATCCAGTAGTGTTCAGTGCATGCAGAAAATATGGATTGACACCTCTGGTTTTCAAAGCTAGACATGTTCAAGAAAATGTGCATACTGCCAGAGACAGGAGTATCTGGGTGTGGTTAGAACCTATGGCACTTTGAAAAGTGAAGATTTTGAAAACTTTTTCTTGCCTTATGCCACACTTTGTACTCCCTTTGTGCTGCAATTCCTCATGAAGCTGTGAAATAAACCCAGTCACTGAACTTGTGTGGGTTAAAATTATCCTCCTAATCTTTTAGGAGACCACTTTACTGACCTGGTTTATTGAATAATTGCACAACCAGTTATGTCAGTTCATCCTAAGAGGCAGCAACTTAGAGCACAGGATAGGTCAGAGGAATTAGGTGCAGGACTGCTCTGATCCAGCTTTGCTGCCAAAATAAAGTGCAGTTAAACTACAGGTGACAGATAGTGGTCTCATTCATCTTGACAACACTCAGTGAAGTCCAGTGTTAATTTGGATGAGGTTTGTTACACAGTAACCAATTTACTGATTACAAATGTTAATTGTCTACTTACTGGACTACCATTTAAAAATGTTTCCCATTCTCGCTTGCCCTTACTCCTGATCCCTATCCTTGATAGATATTTCTGACTTACCAGTTAATGTGACTTTATGAACAGTTTGACACAGCTGAAGAGGTGGAGATCTCCAGCAAGGAATAGCAAGAACCCTCTTAACAATTGGCCAGTTGCTGTCAGAACAAAACCTTTTTCTATCAGCAGCAGATTTTGCTTCAGGAATCCCCATCTGTCAACATGCAGACACCAACACTGTTACCCTGCAGTCTTTACCTCTCTTACTGGAACGATTCAGTCTGTTCAGAAATACTGAGATCATTGTGTGAGATTTGACTGGTGCTGTGGTCAAGTTGGTAATGGCCATGAATCAAGTAAGGTGAAATACTTGTTTCAGGAGAGTTTGTTGAAGTGGAGTAGTTATTTTGTTCATTTTCAAACATGCAGCATCTCCAAAACTAAAAATGCTTTTGAATGCTGTTCGTTACTGCAGATGGTTAAATCTCTGGTCTTTGGGGAAAATGTTGAAGAAATGTTTGTTTGATAATTTCTCTTTTGAACTGCAGACAGGGTCCTTCATTCCTGTCCCATCCATATCAACTAGCAGGAGAAAAAACCCCAAGAACTGCCATGGGGTAAGAGCTTCAGTTCTTGAGCAAGCCTGTGGATTTGCAAACTGTTGTTCCAGTGCACTGGATCCACAGGCAGCACATTTCATTGCCTGTTTCAAAGGTGGCAGGCAGGGCGTAGTAAAGTGTATGCCTGTTAGTCACCTGTTGTCCCAGCAAGGACAAAACTCTGCTTTCTTTGTTTCTTGGCCTGTGGGTAGTCCATAGGACAGAAGTACTCATCTAGAAAGATCCTCTTGCTGCATCTGGCCTGTTCTAAGGATTAGTACACAACCTTTTCTAAAGTTCCTTTAGGTGAATCATATATGGTGGAATGCCCTTGACATGAAAAGCAGTTTTGTGCATGATATCTCTCTGGTACTTGTATAGCAGAGCTTTGCAAGGCGTGTTTGGATATAGCACAGCTTTGGAAACAAACTGCCTTCTAGAAGAGGCTGAAACTTGCTAAACAGATGGCTTTTATGTCCCAGGGTTAACACTGAGGAGTCAGAACATCTGTCCACTTGTGTGATTCCAGTGACCAGCAGAGCCTTCAGAGTCTGTGTATTCGGGCAGCCACTTCTCCATGCCCTAAATCTAAACCACAGCTTCTTAGTGGATGCATTCATTAAACCCCAGTCATTACTTGCTTTCTCACATAAATCCAACTTATAATGATTGTACCTTGAGTGGTGTAAACTTCATTCCTGATGTGTGCATCCCCTTGCCTTGTAACTAGGGAAGATCCAGCCTTTGTCAGCAGTTAAAAGTCACTTTTGAGTGATTTATGACTATCTTGACTTGACAATATTTGTAGAGATGTATTTGACTGAAAAGACTATGTAGAAGGATGGAACAATATTACCTGAGACTTTTAATTTTAGTGAGACTTTTTAAAAATAAAGTTCTCCTTATACATGTAGTAGAAAGAAAATGCATGTATCCTGTGGAAGTAGCTGCCACAACACCTCATTCATATGCACTGCTGCTGATAGAAGTAGAGGAGGAACTGACAGATTTTTTCTTGTTCTTCAAAAAAAATAAATAATGCTCTTTTCAACAGACTGAAAACTCAGCTTATCTACCAGAATGTGTAAAACCTAAGAAGGTACAGAGAGGGGCTTGATATGCCTGATATGAGGAGAGACTTTGAAAGTGTGTTCTGTCAAAGAATTTTAGAAATATTCATCTAGGGAATCAAAAGGACAACATACATCCGTTTCTAAATCCTGCAGTAAATAATACTGAAGGCAGTGGCCTTTTTCTTGCTTTTCCATTGCACTGATTTTCCTCACCCTTCTCTACCCCCAGTGTATCTTTACTCATTTTTTTTTTCTTGCAGCTTTGTGTTTCAAAGTGCCCAGACAGGTTTGCAACTTACATTGATGTTCAGGCTTCCTACAGATATAAACCAGATCAGTGGAATTACTTCAGGCAGTTCTGCAAACCTGGCTTTAACAATCCTCGCAAGGTGTGTATCTATCAGTAGGTGATGGAATATATTTTTTCTTCAAGCAAAGTGTAATGTACATAATTTTATTGAACTGCATCAAAGACTTGAATTATCTGATGTCACCGTATAAGCACATGTCCCATTTATGTGATTTGACAGTTGTTTAAACCAGGGTGAAGGTCTTGTATACACACTAAATTCCCCACTCTTTAAATGATAGCTGTTTGCTTAAAATATCTGCAGCTACCCATGTAGTTGCAGCACTGTGGTAAGTACTTAGGTACTCCACAGCAGTAGAGCAGTGTCTCAGACCAATTCTTAAGGCTCGTAAGTCATTTATAGCTACTTAGAAATTTAGCTAAGAAAATTAATCTATCCTTCATGTTATTGATTTTGCACTCAAATTTACTGTGTTATTTCTCCAATCTTTAAAACACCTTGCAATTCAGCTATATTAGTTGTGCTGAATTCTTACTTTCTTTAAGAGAAAAGGTGAAGGGGAGGCAAGGAACAATTGCCCAGTCACTTCTGGCTTAGATGCTGATCCAAAGTGAACAGGTCTTTTCTTTTTTTGTCACTAGAAAAGAAAAGAAGAATAGTCTTTTCCCAAATCACAATGACAGTTTGGATTCTCACTTAGATCATGAATATATCTTGCAGCTCCATCAGCCAGGTTTGGGGAGGAGGCTACAAAGCCCAGTTTGGGACATTCCATCAGACTGGATGAGAAACGAAAACCATGTAGTTATTCTGCTATGTATTCAGCATTGCTGTTTTTCCCCTTTTTAGTCTGTTGCTCAAGTCCTACGTGATGAAGATTGTCCTTCGATGATCATTCCAAGCAGGCCTTGTGAGTGGTTCTACTTCTTACACACGTCTTAGCAGATTGTGAGCATTCACATTAAAGCACAACTCCAGTCTGAAGTGTGTTTTTCGTAGTGGCAAGGTCACTATGAACTGTCTGTTATCTGACAGTCACATCCATTCAGTTTTAAAGAGTTTGAAAATATAAATATTTACTAATATTTCTTCTAACTGTCATCTGGAAACATTCAGCCTGTGATCAGGTCAAGCTGAGCTCTTTCTTGCTCTTGAATCATCACTGATAACAAAAGTTTTATGGCTCAAATTGTGCCTTCCAAAATATGTGAGGAAGCAACCCCACTGGCATCAAGAAAATGTTACGAATGTGGGAAGGCTCATATGGGCAGCTGTTGAAATTCACACTATACTTCAGCCCAGTTGCAGTGCAGCTCTTTTCAGCTGCAGTGCTGGCTATGCAGGGCATACAGAGGAATTAAGCCGTCAAAAATGTTTTTGTCACTGTGGTCAGCACATATTTCTGAGTAGATAACCACAGATCTCAGAGCTCATCTCACCTGCAGAAATGTAATACTGACCCAGAAGCTTATGCAAATAAGAAATTGCTGTTTATTTTTGCCATGTTTTAAAATGGACATCATGTAAACCAGGGACAGGTTATTAAAAGAGAAAATATGGTTTTAAAAACATACTAAGAATTCATATTAAAACTGATGTACTGACCCAAAAGAGAGAAAATAATTTGCAAAGAAACCATTATCTTCTTTTAGACTACGACAAGGGGCAAGGATTACAGAGGGAGGAAAAGAGGCACGTTACTTACTTATTTAGTCAGAATAATTGCTGGGGTAGATATACCAGACTGAATATTGAACCCTGGCATCAATATTTATTGGAATCTGATAAGGAAAGCACTGAATGGTTATATAAAGTACAGCTGTGTAGGAGGACTGACCTGCTCTTCCCTTTGGAATAAAACCCAGGACTTTTTGCAGCAAAGAACAGGGCAGCATAAATGAGTGTGCAAACATCTCTCCTTTTCTCTCTTTTTTTATAATCTCCTCCTCCCTCTGTCTAACCAATAGTTTCTGTCTTTTTTCCATTGCTTCCTCTCCAAGAATATCTAGTGATAGTGGCTGGTACTGGAACTCATCTGGCATATGAGGAACTGACACTTGCTGTTATGTATTGTTTTGGGTGCTAGTACCATTCGTGACCAGTCAAGTTGAGTCTGTCCCTGGGGGCTGGTCTGATTATTACCATGAAATGGCATATTTGAGAAGCTTCAGTTTTTGTAAGCTGCCCAGATACTGACAGAGAGTAAGTTCCACATTTATTACAAGTTCTTAAACTTTTACATATACTACTGTTGTTGTTTGGTAGGACCTAGAATCTCCAGTTGAAATCTATGATCCTACCCTGCCTGAGCTTGGACAAAAAGCCCCAGAGCCTAAAAATCATAATCTTGAATGTAATGGCTCTTCCAAGATTTGTCAAAGTCAGCATATTGTTAGATAATCAGTTGACTGCAAAATCTGAAATTATTTAAATATGTTACAAAAGAAAAATTATACAAGTGGAGCTTGACGTGAAAGGTAATATGCATACTTTGTTTTGATACTTTGAACAGTTCTTAAGAGATGCTTCCCAGACTTCTCCACAAAGAATGGTGTGTTGACCGTGGCAAATCAGACTACGTTCAAAGATGGAAGAGGGAAAACAAGAAATGTAACTGATCTCAGGGAAGCTGCAAAGTAGGTTTTACCCTTTTTCAGTGTTCATTTGTTGGATTCTGAGACTGTGCAATCATTTAGAAATTCAAAAATAATCAGAATCTGTTGTAACTGATGGCTGAGAGTACCCAAGCAAGATTTGGTAGTAAGTGGTCTCTCTGTGCCTGAGCACTTCCAAATTTCAGTTAAGGAAATCCAGCACTGTGGTGTGCAGAAAGAAGCAAAAAGTTTTAGTCTGATTGTCTCAGTAGTTTTCATTTGGTTAAATCATTCTTGTTTTTCCTCTAAAAAATTAGTTTTGCTAGGAAAGTTCAAGATGCAAACCTTCTGCTGCAGGATTCAGGCCAGCCAGTGATGGCCTTGGCTACCCTCTTCTGTGGTGGCCTTTCTACTACCATAGGTTGTCCTTTGGGCATCTCACCTCATCACGGTGCTCCTGCTTTTGGGAAAAAACAATGTACTGGGCTATTCTTAGAAAAAAAATAATACAGGCAAGCACTTTGCAGGGTAAGGAAAACAGTTCCATAAAGTAAACCTTTTGCTTCTCTGAGCTGCTTTCTGGTTCTATGCTATTAGCAGTCCTAGAGTCATAACTGTTTGGCCATTGTTACATTGCAGATATGAATAGACTACACTCTGACGATAAAGCCTTTTTAATAAAACCTTTTTAATAGAATTTTTTTCACTAATTGCAGAGAGACTCTTATGCAGTTTTTTTCTTTGCTATAACTGTGATTGATGTTGGCTTGATGACAGAACTGGAACTGAAGAATTGTAATATACTTTTATCACTAGCAAAGATATTTCAAATTCTTCCACTGAGCCTATTTGTTGTTTAAATACATTCTGCTTTTCTACCTGAAGCAACCTTTTCTTTGATTTGTTTTTTCTCAGCGGCATCAATAATGTCCTGGATGCAAGATCAATTGGAGTGAAAATTTTTGAAGACTATGCCATTTCTTGGTATTGGATTTTAATGTAAGATTGTTATGGGTATTTTTTATTCTTCCAAACTCACTTTGGAGCATACAGGGAATAAAAAAATATATCATGTATGTGTTTGGTACCAATCCTACTTTAAAACTCAAGGAGCAACTGTAATTTTCTTTCATCACATGATAATAAAACTGTTGTGGTTCTGTCCGTGAGATAAGGATAGTACAGCATACATACATAGAGCATCAGTTGATCTGGGGTAGCTTTTTAATGTCCTGCCAGACAGAAAATCAGGAGGTGCTGTGTTCACTTGCAGGACCCATCTGCATGGCAATTCCAAACCTCAAAAATCTGAATTAAGTGACTTTCAAACCAGCTGCAGTTGCTAAGTGTCATTAGTGTATATATGTATAAACCCCACATAATTTCTAAATTCATATTAGCAATATATAGTTAAATCCATTATAATCTGTAAGTCCAATATAAATCCATAACTCCAGTGCAGCAGGCAAAGCAACACTGAGAACAAAAAGTATTGAACGGTATTAACTTCATCTTGCAATTAATACTAGCTAATCACCAATTAATTAAAACAAATTTGAAACAAAAGAAGTAGCTACTTTGCTGAAGCAAATATGTAAGTATTTGTGCATTCTTAACCCATTAATATTGGTTTTGATGGACCAGAGTGTTCAATTTAAACGGGAACAGAAGTCATTGCCAGGTGAGAGCCCGTAACATGCACATGTTAAGCATTAGTCAAGCTTGAATGCAAATCCATGACAATAAATACATACTTTAGATAATAATATGGAGAATTACTTCAGAAACATCAGTTAAGCTTTTAAAGGTGTTCAGTCACTGGTGGAGGGACAGCTTGCTCATAGTCTGATACCATACTCACAGTCGTTAGTGGCAGGAGACTCGGAGTACTCTGTACTGTAGATTAGACCGTGGCCTGAAAAAGACAGGGGGTTGTACAACTGGTGTAAGTGACAAAAAGGGCCTTGTATTAGTTCCATTCAGCCAGCCTGAGAACCTAGTGCCTACAAATATTTCAGGCTCTGCCCTGTGAGACTGTCATATATAAACTATTGGTTTGTAATAGCAGATAATAGCCAGGAGAATGTATTTCATAACAAAGATTTTGAAGTACATTTTTACAAGTCATTCTCTTATGTGAGATGAAGTGACCCTCATTTGGAGTAACAGGGATACAAGAAAGTGAATAGATTCTCACACTCATTTTCCCTGCGTTTGTTTCTTCTCTTTCTAGTGGGCTGTTCATTGCAATGATGCTGAGTCTGCTCTTCCTTGTGTTATTGAGGTTCACGGCTGGGGTTCTCTTCTGGATTTTCATCTTTGGTGTGATTGGAATTATAGGTTATGGTAAGTGTAATCTTCTAACCTCTGAGGCTATCTTTCTTTATTGCTTAAGTTTGGGGAAGGAAAATCAGTAGTTAGATCAATTAAATGGTAGAGTTGGGGGAATGAATGCCTACTTTGAGACAAAGTTAAGTGAGAAGGACTTAAGTGGCAGCAAAATGTAGGAAGAATCCAGCTGTGCTGATACTTAGCACCAGATGTAGTAAACTGCCTTATCTACACACAGTATGCTCAGTGTGTCATCACTTGTACCGATATTATAATTGACTAGGCTCACAGTGATGCATTTTTGGGTTTTGCTCACCTGATAGGCTGAAGACAAAACGCTTGGCTTGTAAAAGATTTTTGTTAAAATTTGTCTTTGCATTCTTCAGAAACACTCATGTTATATTGATTGTTTTTTAAAAGGCATCTGGCATTGTTACTGGGAATATGATCATCTTAAAGGAATACCTGGATCTGACCTCACTGTTTATGATATTGGATTCCAGACAGACTTCAAAGTGTACCTGCAACTGAGGCAAACATGGTTAGCATTTAGTAAGTGCCCTTTAAATTTGGTATCTGTTAATGTATATTCAGGAGAAATAATCAGTGTCTTGCTACAGTTTCTGCCCTGTTAAATCTTGTCCTCTACATATGGTGCCTAGAGAAGCAAACAATTCCATTTCTCTGTATTGTATAAAAATGTGCACTCTTAATGAAAAAGTTGTCTCTTCATCTCTTTTTTTTTTATTACCTAAATGCTACAAATGAGCAGCATTATCGTATGAACATGCAAAATGCTTGTTTATGAAAAGTAGAATTTGTAAAGGATGAATTGTATCTAAAGCTAGATACTGCAATTACATTAAAGTAAATTTTTATCTTTGTCTGAGAATTATATGTTCCATTTTTCTTTTAAAAATATAAATGCTAATATCAAGGCCCTGCAAGTTCTGACTAGCTCTCTGCATATAGAACTTCCTTACAGTGGAACTGCATGAAGTGGATTGAAGTTTGAGAGGTGCAGTTGGAGAAAGAGAACTGCTCAAGTAGAGAATTTTGTGGAGTTCATGAACAGTAGTGTAAAATACAAGGGAAAAAAATTACAGAGGTTTGGTTCTTGATAAATCTAACTTTTTTGTTTGTTTGCTTACAGTGATAATACTTTGTGGTGTTGAAGTCATAATCATACTGATGCTGATCTTCCTAAGAAATCGGATCCGGATTGCTATTGCACTGTTGAAGGAAGGTAGTAGGTATGTTTGTCTGATTTTAATACATTTTGAATTCTGTTAAATGATCTCTAGATCAGGCTGGAACATGGCAAATAGATAAAGTTCACTGTAGTACTACTGTTGATAAAAGTGGAGTGGTAGAAATGACAAAGTCAAGATTTGAAGACATTTGAATAAAGTTCCTGCAGTATTCTGAGATCCCAGTGCTAGATTATGTTACGACTGTCAACAAGGATCTCAAAGTAAAATTGCTAGAAGAGGACTGATAAAAAGCTTGTTTCTGGAATTGTTGTAGCTTATTGATATGTTTTGTTTCTTTCATAGGGCTATTGGCTATATAATGTCTACACTGTTCTACCCCATCGTCACCTTCATACTCATTGCAATTTGTATTTCCTACTGGGCTGTGACAGCTGTGTATCCTTCCATGTACCTCTCTGGAGCAAGTCTTCTGATCTGCAAGACTAGATAATTCTCTGCTATTTCATGTTAATCAAAGCAGTGTTAAGAGGGTTGTTTGGTCACTTAGCACGTCATGTGCTGATGCACTCTTCCTTGCCACACGATTGCATGTGATGTACAAATTAGTGCATTTAATCTAATTAAAAAGAACTGGACTAAAATTTATGCCAAGGCAGGGGGATCATACAAGGCATTGTGTACTACTAAAGGTTGACTTCAGGGACTAAAAAGGGTCCTCAGCAAAGAGTGAATATGGTCTTTAAAGTGCTGTGTGCTCTACAGGCCTGGTGTTAACGGTCTCTTAGTTAACTGGGGGTAGAGTGGGCTCTGTATGTGTTTTATTCAGAAAAGTATGAGAAAGGAGTGAGAGAATATACAGTGCACTGTCTTCTCTGAATTGCCTGACAGCAACCACTGTTTGTTCCCAAACAGCAAGGGCTCGGTAAGGATTAAGAAAGGGAAAAACTGCTATTTGAAAACCTCTTGTTCTTTCATTCACAAGGAGGGTCAGAATGTTAATTCATCCTTATGCTCTATATCTACCACCAAAATACAAACTGTCAAAGAACTACTGCATAGTCTGCCTTGTGAAAGATAGATATGCAAGAGAGATAAAGACAACTTTCAAGGTTATACCCTCTGCCCATTCTGGTATGGGGTTATTACAGCTGTGGGATGGAGTTTGCTTTAGTTCTCTAAGTAAGAAGAGTATTCAGTCTTGTCTGTCAACCCTTCAGATACATCTCTGCATAGCAACAGAAGTTTTCGTGTTACCTGAATAAGTTCTTTAGAGCTCTTAACCCACTGCAGAATCCTAAGTTGCTCAAAGCCTACAGTTCTGTGATTCCTCCTTAAAATATTTCGCTCAGTTTTCTGGCCACATCAGGAGAACCTGTGTATAAAGTCATGGCTAATCAAACACTGTGCAAGTATGCAAACCTGACTTGTGACCCAGAGGTAAGTGTAACAAATATTTATCTATAGTTGCATTTCCTAATCACTGTTAAAAGGCAGTGCTGGTAGAAAATGTGCATATTTTAAGTAATGATTCCTCATGTTAAATCTGAAAATACTACCTAGTGTCCAGATAACACTTCTTTGTACAAAGAATTTTACAGACATAAACTACTTTTTCTGCTAAATAGTCCTGTAAATATTAACCATTCTAATTTACAGGGTGAGAAGGGAAGACACAGAAATGAAAGTTTATTGGTATTCTTGAATTCATGAGGAGTCTGTTTTGTGATCTTCTAGAGGCAGTGGCAGTGTTTGAAAACTGTGCCTCAAAGTTGCCTGAGGACTAGCCGTGATTTGAAGCAGAAGCTTAGCTTCCTTTGGCACAGAAATTACCTTTAGGAAGCTCAAGAAATATTTGTCTTGTTTAATCTAAATTTTGCCTTCAGTCAAAAATTTTTACTTGACTGGGTTTGAATTTAAGGATGTTTATAAAACTAGAAATATTTATCAAATGTTATGCACCTGGGGAAGAATAACCCCACACCAGCACAGGCTGGAGAGCAGCTCTGCAGAGAAGGACCTGGTGGTCCTGGTGGATGACAAACTGTCCCTGACCAGCAGTGTGTCCTGGGGGCCAAGAAGGCCAGTGGGATCCTGAATTGCATTAGGAAGAGTATTGGCAGCAGGTCAGGGAGGGGATCCTTCCCCTCTGCTCAGCCCTGTGAGGCACATCTGCAGTGCTGTGTCCAGTTCTGGGCTCCTCAGGACAGGGGGGACATGGAGCTCCTGGAGCAGGTCCAGCAGAGGCTGCAGAGATGATGAGGGGACTGGAGCATCTCCCTTACAAGGAAAGGCTGAGGGAGCTGGGGCTGTTCAGCCTCGAGAGGAGACACTGAGAGGGGACCTCATCCATGTCTGTCAGTGTCTGCAGCGACAAGTCAGAGGATGGACCAGGCTCTGCTTGGGTGTGCCCAGCAATGGGGCAAGAGGAACGGCTAGGAGCTGATGCATTAAATTCAAGTATACTACTGTGGTTGTGTATATACCAAAGAATTCCTCACCCTGCTGATGTCTGAACATTGCAAAAGAAAGTACTTAAAATTGGTTTGGTTTTATTTCATGCCCAAACCAAGCAAATACATGAAATGAACAACAGAATTAGGGAAAAGTAATTAAATGTAAAGACTGCTCCTCTTTTAATAGTCCGAGGTACGTAAGGAAAGTTGTGAACACATCCACAGTTTGTATGAAATGGCACAGCTCAGTTGTTTTCCTTTCAACTGTGATGATTTACCTAAATGTCAGATTTGACCTCTAGTTTTCAAATAAATATATTTTTTTAATGTGAGCAGATTTTCTTTAACGAAAGTTATGTATCTTAAAAGTATATTTCTGAAATTCAAATTCCATTTGTGTAGGTTTCAGGCATGTGGTGAACAACCCTGTTTGCTAACACCTAGTTTAAAGTTAAGCACCTCATAAGTCATTGATATGAATCCTTGAATATGTAAATGGCTTACGTAGTGCTGGAGTGCAATGTTTAATGAACTAATGAAACATCAAGCAGAATTATGTCATTTAAATTAACCTGCTAAACTTCAGAGGCTGTGTACACAGAATGCATTGATTATGATTGTGTTGTTTATTTTTCTTTCTATTCAGACTTTTAACACAACCAATGTGACTAAGTTGTGCCCGGGTGCTCAGTGTACTTTTGCTTTTTATGGAGGAGAAAGCCTGTACCATAAGTACATCTTCATCTTCCAGTTAGCCAATGCCTTTGTCTTTCTCTGGCTGGTGAACTTTGCAATTGCACTAGGTCAGTGTACTCTTGCTGGTGCCTTTGCCTCCTACTACTGGGCCTATCGAAAACCAGCTGATATTCCACTGTGGCCGCTCTTCTCTTCATTTGGACGAGCAATACGGTAAGAATGGAGCTGGATGTGAGCCTGGTCATGTATCCAACAAGTGCTGTTTGTACATCTATGGAATCTAGTCTTAGAATATCAGATGAAAATGATTAGTCAGCATTGTGGTTTAATCTCTGTAGCAACCAAGCCCCTGCAACCACTTGCTCACTCCTCCACAGTGAGATGGGGGAGAGAATCCAAAGGGCGAAGGTGTGAAAACATATGGGCTGAGATAAAGACAGTTTAGTAGGTAAAGGAAGGCCATGTGCACAAGCAAAGCAAAACAAGGAATTCATTCCCCATTTCCCATGGGCAGGCAGGCATTCAGCCATCCCCGGGACAGCAGGGCTTCATCATACATAACAGTGACTTGGGAAGACAAACTCTGTAACTCCAAACATCTCCCTCTCTTTCCTCCTTCTGCCAGCTATTGCTGCTGAGCATGACACCGTATGGTGTGAGATACCCCTGGGGACAGTTGGGGTCAGCCATCCTGGCCACGTCCCCTCCCAGCTCCTCGAGCATCCCCAGCCTGCTCGCTGGCAGGGCAGAGCGAGGAGCAGAACAGCAAGTGCAGCTCAGCAGGAGCTGTGTTATCTGCACTGTCTTGGTCATAAATCCAAAATATAGGACAGCATAAACTTCTCTGAAGAAAACTAGCTCTACTCCATCCAAAACCAGTACAGTCAGGAAAATGTACTTGTTAAGAGAAGGCTGAATCCTGTAGCCCAAGATCCTGTACCCCTCCAAGGCTGCTGCAGCTCCCTGTCTCTAGGTCCAACCTAAGGCTGAGCAGGTGCTCCCAGTAAACGCACACACCAAATACTTGTATATAGCACATATATACACAGATTGACAGACAGACACAGCACTCAAAAACACCAGCAGCACCAATGGCTTCAACCTGTTTGGCAGATCAGGATGAAGGTCCATTAGTTTATGGAATTCCTGCTAATGGACCTTCTTCCACTTAAGATTTTATTTATATATACATACCCATGCACATAGATGTGTTACTGTACATATGCACAGGTGTGTGACATAACAGTCATATATTTTGTTTTAGATACCACACAGGTTCGCTGGCATTCGGCGCCTTAATTCTTGCAATTGTCCAGCTTATTAGAGTAATCCTGGAGTACTTGGATCACAAACTGAAAGGTGAGGTTTATGAATCTGCTGTAGGTTGGTAAGACCTCCTTTGCTAAATTACTTCTTTACTTTTCCAAGTGTTTTTTTAGCAATGAGAAGAGATTAATTTCACATTATCTTTATCCATTGTAGTTTCTTTTGAAACTGGTAGATTTGTGCTAATTTACTCAAACTGAGTCTATGTTCTTTGGAACGTAATGTAAAGTTCAAGTAAAATGTGAATCTTATCTAATTGAAAGCTAGTGAGATAAATTTGGTCGAGAAAGAGAGTCCATACCTAGAAGGAAAGAAACAACATTTCTGCTTTTGTCACAATTTAAGATTTTTTTTTAAATAGCTTTCTACATTCTGAAGATGGTTTATGAATTCTATGTATGATGTACTCTCTTCTCGTTTTTTTAGGTACTCAGAACTCCTTCACTAGATTTCTACTCTGCTGCCTCAAGTGCTGTTTCTGGTGTTTGGAAAAATTCTTAAAATTTATAAACAGAAATGCCTACATCATGGTATGTGCTGTGTCTACATGTGGTCTACCCTATCTGGGACACATAAATACCCTAGCCATTACTAGTTGGTCAACAGTCAGCAGTACTTGAATCTGCTAAATAAATAGTGGGATTTATGGGAGTTTTCAGGACATGCATGTGGTTCTACCATGAAAAAATAAGATTTTTTTTTTCTTCTAATCTCAGCCTCTTTTTATGCCTGTCTTTGTCTATCACCCCCACCCCCAAAGCAAGTGGGAAGGGATGGCATAACTGGTTAACTCTCCCTCTGATTCAGCAGTTGAGATACTGATTTCAACAAGGGTATTACCTTTTCTCATATTGCATGTTGATGACACTTCTGTTTGGAGGCAGTGTTTGAATAAGGAAGTCAGAAGGCATGTGATAACTGTATTTCCACCTGGAAGTTAAAAGCACAAATTCTACTAGCAGCAGTAGTGATATTTCTCTAAAATAACCCTTCTTAGCTTCCAGATAAGAGAAATTTGAAATTTTCACATAAATAAACAAACACAGATTTAAGGCTAGGATATTCTGACTTGAAGCAATTTCAGTGATTGAATGGTATGGTCACAGACTTCTTGTCTCAAAGGAGGTGGCTGTAGTGGGTCCATTATAACCTATGTTCCTGCAATTGATGTTTCAAATTAAGGCTATGTTGAAGAGGAAGTATTGTTTTTGACAGTCTTTACAGTTGATAAACTGTCTGAGATAAGTGTATCCAGTGTATCTTACCCTTGTGGACACTATTCCAGGAAGAAATGGTTTTGTTCTTGGATAACTTTAGCTGCTTTACTTTATGCTGATTTCTTCAGTGAAAGCAGCATATGGTCCAAGAAGGTACCTACAGCTCTACAAGTGCCTGTTGCTTTCCACTGACTATAAATCTAATGTAGGTAACTAGCAAAGGGAGAAGAAACCCTCAGCGAGTACCTTTTTTGCTCTGCTTGGCAAACTGAGTACTGAGTCTACTGCCTGTAAGATCACAAGGGGTGGCACGCTCATCACCAGGTGATTTGAAGGGGAAAGGTGGATAATACTCTGTCCCTACCTGGTGGGAAGCATTGAGAAGCAGTAGGAGGCTGGGGGAAGTGCTTTATGTTCATCTGAGTTCGAAGACCATATATTAGAGAAAACTACGCATTACACGCAGGAAGATTCTGGCATACAAGGAGATATCCTAATTATTTTAAATACCTACTATTATTTTTCAGATTGCCATATATGGTAAAAACTTCTGCACCTCGGCAAGGGACGCATTCTATTTGCTTATGCGGAATGTGGTGAGGTAAGGGACCATCTCCCAGTCCTTGGAAATGTCAGGAGTTACCGCTATTGCACTCTGAAGACATACTTCTTTCCTCTCATATATCTCCTCCAAATACTACTGTGAGCTGCTCTGTCCTCAGCTGTGGCCCTCACTATTACTCAGTGTGTAACAGCAGGCTGTCCAGCTGTACAGTAACCTGTGCAAAATTGATATAATCTCGTGGGTTTGTTGTGATTGCTCCTTTAAATTCATAAGTACCCAGTAGATTGTAGTAATGCCTCCAAGAAACCAGTGGTGCCCCTGAGAGATCTGTGGATACACAGGAATGGGATGCTCATTGTCTGCCATATGTGTGTTTCTTGAGCTTTGGTCCACTTACTGTCTGGGAAAAGGAAAGCAGAAAGACTTAAGTCTTCAGATTCATTCGGAAAGCTTATAGGGTGTCAGACAGTGGAAGTAAAGAAGAGAGAGTACTTTGCTTTCAAAAAGAGTATCTTTTACATAACCAGATCTCCCCTGGTGCTGGGAACTGTCCTGCCCTTTTCTCCACTATCAAGTCTGCTGCCAAACTCCCTGTTCTCATCAGTACTTTCCTTCATTGTGTCTGGCTCTTCCTTTACTATTGTGAGATCAAAAAACAATGGGAGAATAACTTAGGAGCAGGCCATGTTGATGCAATAGCAGACAGTCTAATTACCAAGCAAGAGACACAGTAAAACTAATTAAGTAGTTTAGATTATAAAGTGAAGGACTGGGAGGAGGAGAGAAATGGAGAGGGAGGCTGAAGGAGAAGATGGAAATGATGCTTCAGGAAGAAGAAGAAAGGATTGAAGATGGGACAATAGAGTGCTTTCACTGTGTTAGTCTGCACTAATATCAGGGCAGTGATGTCCACACCATGTAGTGCCTATGCAATAGAAAAGCTGCCTTCGTTTCCTGACAGAATATCATCTCTCTGTCCTTTGTGATTTTGCTCTTAATCAGTAAAAGCAATATCTATAAGCCAGGCATATAATTTTGTTGTTTCAAATGAAGATGTTTTATCTTGTGTATTTTGCGAAATCTGAATTCTGACATATTAATGGTGATTGGTCTCTTTAGTAGTTCTTAATGTTTATTTTTCATGGTAGTCAGTGCTGTATATTACTATATCCATAGACCTCTGTGCTGTGAAGAGTTTGATGATACAAAGCTCATTTCAGCTCATCGGTATTGTTGTTCTGTCAGCCTGTGAAATCAGCAGAAGACAGCTTCTGGTCATGTTTTGCCATATCCATAGATTTAAGGAGAAAGAATACAAATGTCTGTTCTGTGATGATTATGTATCATTTATCTTTTGCTGAACAGAGTTGCAGTTCTGGACAAAGTTACAGACTTCCTTTTATTCCTGGGGAAAATTCTTGTTGCTGGTGGTGTAGGTAAGCTAATTGGTTTTTTTCTGAGTTGTGTGTTCTAGTTTCTGGTACCTACAAGCATGGCTGCTGTAATCATATATGCTTAATTAACAGCTGGAGGTTCTCATCAGTCTGACTGTTTGGAAATCTGTTCCTGTGTTTCTAGAATTTGCAAGATTGAACTAAATTTTTTTTTTCCTTTTTTCTTCCCCCTTCTCCCCCCTCCCAAGCCCCTGATGTGCCTTGACAGCATCTTTTCCTTAATTGCTTTTACGGCTCTTCTGTGTGTGTGGCTGGCACAAGGTCTTCTGCAGCCACAGCATCATAGTTGGATCAAAACAAATTCACACCCAATAAGTCAGCCACAGTCAGTTCTCCTTTCATAAGAACTGAACAAAATTGCAAATGAGATTCACCTGGTAGCAGACAAGATGCCTAGAAGAGATGTTTCAGGTCTGCAGGAGATAGGCCGGAAGCTCTGCTGTATTCTAGGCCATTAAAACTATAAGCTAAAGAAATAGAATATTTCTAGCATTCTTATAGGGTTTTCTTGGTTATCAGTAAATATCAAAATAGATTACCCATGGTTTTCTGTGACAGAGAAGTGTTTTTCTGTTTTTTAAATGAAACAATTTCAGAAATTCAGGTTGGCAGTATTCCCTTTTGGTTTTTTTTAAATTGTCACAGCAGTTTTAAAAAAACATTTTACAAATAACCATATTTTGCATTCTGTATACCTTAGAAGATAACTAATTAATCATATTTTAATCAAAAATTGAAAACTAGTAACAAGAACTCATCTAAAATATTTTGTCATTACTGTAGAATTACATCATTTATTAATTTTGCTATTAAATTCAGTAGAATAATGAAACAGACCAATTCATTAAAATATTTCTGGGCCCCTGAATATCTTTATGGTAATGAATTCATTTATATATATCTTCTGTTAGATAATTAGTATTGAGGAATTTATTGTTTATAAACTTTTATTTAAACCAGCCTTGGATCTGTTGTCTGTCTCGTCCATTCTTTAGATGTTAAGAAATAAGGGCTAGCATGGAAGTCACTAATTGCCTGTGCTTCTTGCAGGTGTCCTTGCATTCTTTTTCTTCACACAGAAAATACCAGTCTTTGCACAGGAAGTGCCAACGTTAAATTACTACTGGGTACCATTGTTGGTAAGGCAACCATCTAATCTTCTGAACGCTGGGGGCAGTTCGAGGTGCTCAGACTGCTCAGGGCATGGTCTGATCACAACTTCTGTGGTCCGCCCCTCAGTGGCATAGTATCCACTGAGGTGAGGACTGATCTGCTCTGCTGCAGTCCTCGGGATCCTTCAGGCAGAAGGCAGTGCAGTAACTCTGCATCTTCAGAAAAATTAGGTTTCACATCTGCTTTTCTTAGACTTCCCAGACAATAAAGGCTGGTGGTGAGGCACTGATGGCAGGGTGGCTTCTAATGGAAGGGATGTGCAATGCATCTCCAGGATGAGTGTTTCTTGAAGGAGTCCAGAATATTCTTGGCATATATTCTCTCTGGAGGTTGAAATAATTCTGTTTTGGCAGCTGGAAAATGAGTGGCTACTGCATGTTAGAATGCAGTGTCTTGACCCTGTGATCTCTGTCCACAGCACTAGAAACCTTTGGTAGAAATACAGAGCTGACATTAAATTCTCCCAAATTTGCTTAGCAGACTAGGCTTCTGACTTGTGTTAATAGTGCCACATTGGCACCAAAAGAAGTTTGGGGGTTTATTGTGGTGGTTTTTTATTTTAGACAGTCATCATTGGCTCCTACCTAGTTGCACACGGGTTCTTCAGTGTCTATGCAATGTGTGTCGACACGCTTTTCCTCTGCTTCTGTAAGTACTACCTTTTCTTTCAGTAATACCTGCAAGTCATGGAAGGGGGAGTAGAAAACCACCTTGTCCTTTCCTTACAGAATTCTGGTGGCATACTGGCAGACTGTGAAAAATTTATTTATTTATTATTAGTGTTTGTGTTAGTATTATTAGTATTCAAATCAGTATTGAAATTTTATTTATTTATTTATTTTGTTATTTAGAAAGAAATGGAATTTAGCAGATTTGTTGGTGCACTCAAAAATTAGAAGATTTTCTTTTAGTTTATGCCAAAGACACAGGGCATATGGTGCCACAGAGATATATTAGGATTTGCCATCTCTGACCTCCTTAGCCACTCCTCAGAACTGGCGCTTTCATTTTGGCTCTGCAGATCCAGCCTTTGCAGGGTTGCAGTTGCAATGTCTGTGCTTCACTGCACACTCCCTCCCGACTGCCTTCGATGTCACTGGTCTGTGACTGCTGCATGGCACCAGCTGGGCTGAATCCTGACCAGTGACTTAGTCATGACCTTCTGTAGGAAAAAAAGTAATAAGTCTGCCTTGGTTTTTTACATTTGTATTCTGTTCTGCTTCCTCTGCTTCCGTTCAGTAATGAACAATAGATCATATAGAATATTGTGCACTCACGGCAGCAGGTTTTCAAATGAACTTTATCTTAGGAAGTGAAAAAGAGTCCAGTGTTAAAAAGTGCTTAAATCCATAGCTCTCTTTGTGACAAATTTGCTAGCAAGAGGTGTCCAAAATGCCAGGCTTCAGTGGAGGAATGAGAATTTCTGAAAATTTCCACCTATACAGCCAAACCAAAGATCTGGAGAATAAAAAGGATATATTGCTTTCATGTAAAAATTTCTAGATGTTTGTGTCTCTGTTTCATGTAAAACCCCTTGTGATTTGAGAAAATAGAAATTTTATAGTGTCCTTGATCAAGGACATAATTAATAATACAGCTTATGTGCGTTGATTGAGATTTTTCTTAATGTTAGGTCTTTTACTCTCTCCTTACTTCAATTCTGTTTGTATCTGTGTGTGTGTGGTTGTACTGCTGTTGGCTTTTTTGACTGCTTTTTGCTGTGAAAATTCAGGTGAAGACCTGGAAAGAAATGATGGATCTACAGCAAAACCCTACTTCATGTCAGCTAGCCTCCACCGAATTCTAGGGAAGAAGAAACTAAGCCCTAAGAAGGCAGTGGGATAACATGCACTGAACCTCGACATCAAAAAGTGTCACTTTTAAGCAAAACGTGTATAAAGTAGGCAAAAGTAAAAACCGTAAATGATGCTTCTGGTTAATGGGTGATTCTTTTTTTCCTTTTGCTTATATTTAATACAAAAGAGGAACATCAGTAACATTTAATTAGTTTAAATGCTTAAACTAACAGCTGTGAAAACAAGGCCACGTTTTAGTTTATAGAGTGCCTATGAAAAGGAAAATGTAAATTTGAAGCTTTTATAAGTCTATAATGATGTTTTAATAATTTTTGTAATGCAAGTTGCTGCCTTAGATGACAGCAGTTTTGATAATGTTTCTTTTTATAAGTGTATATTTGTAAAAGAAATTCAGGCAATTTTTTGAAAGCACTAACATATAACCTAATTAGCCATAAAAAAGATAGTTTAAGACTCTAGTTAACCTGGAGATGGTACTAAATTTGTAAATATGGTGCTATGATTGTATTTTTTTGTACAAGCTGGTTCACAGCTATTTAAACTGTGATTATACATGCATTAATGATTCCCTACACTGAAAAACGTAGTGATATTTTAATCACATCCACAGCTGCATCTTTTAAGACATGATGGTACCCTGCAGGTCCTCAAAGAAGGAAGTCAGAAAAGACTTTAGTTGATACTGCTTAAAGTGAAGTTTTCTGTAAGTTGTGCTTAAAAGATGATGTAACTGAGAGAAGGTCCCACTGCACTTGAAGTGATTTGTGGTTCACACAAATGAGGTTTCATCTGGTACAAGATGGTGAATGTATAATTTTTAGCTGATGTCTAAGAGAGATGCACATGTGTTAATATTAATATTCCCCTATCTCTGACAAGTCTCTGAATGTGTTCTATGTTGCAAGGAAGTTGAGCTTCACTGAAAGGAAAACCAAATACAAGTCTTTTTTTCCTTGAAAGAAAGTCTTTGCCGTGTGTGTGCACAAGGAGTTCCATTGCCTCTGCCCAGCTCAGAAGGGCTCTTTACCAAGCCATTGGAACAACTGTGCAGCTACTGAGGGCCAAGGGTGCACTTTCTGCACGTCTTCAGGCTCCCAGTGGCTCACACAGTAAGGTATTAGGACATTGAACTCAAGTCTTCTCATGATACAGGATTAATTATTTGGCTACTGAGAGATGCTCTGAAAGATTTAGTTTGCTTTTTGGTTATTAAATTTGCCCAGTCATTAGTACAAAGGCATTAATGCATTTAACATTCTTTGTGGTTTATGACCCTCCCACTGCGGTTAAGTAACAGCTCTGCTGATGGAAAAGGTCCAGCACTGAAGTGCTTCTCAAGTCTGTTACTTCCAGGAGCTGAGCTGAAAAGGTTTTAATTTATTAGTCTCCTGGGGGACCAAGGACCATACTGAGACCTGCCCCTAGTTTTCATGGGTTCCACTGTACTAAGTTATTCCAGTACTGTCCGCTTTCCAGGAGTTGCATGTGCCATAAATTTGCCAGTTCTATGACAGGAGTTCAGCACCTGGAAATACTTTTCTAGCCCTAGGAGTCGATTGGTGTCACAAAAAGAAAGGCAAATTCTTCTTCAGATGATTTGAAGGCAAGTTTCTGGGCAAAATGTACTGGCCATCCCCATCCCAGTGGGATTTTGCTCTCTGACTTACAGCTCCAGTTTGTGATGGCTGTAATTGCTACAACTGCAGGAACACTGTCCTTTATGCAGCAGGTCTGGGATTGTGGTGATGTGAAGGTAACCTTCTTCACCCACGCACTCACACTCATGGGCATGGACAGATCGTGAAATCCTGTGACCTGAGGTGCAGGTGGGAGGGTCCTTGAGAGCATTCTCCGTGGTCCAGTGGGTGCTGCAGCACTTTTCCTTGAAGCAAAAGTGAGGAGTTCAGTTTAGGATTCAAATAATGTAAAATAAAGGTGTACAGTTTCAAGCATAACTACTGATTATGGGCACCTTCAGTTTTTGGTAACCCCTTGTGAGATACCCCAAAGTAAACCTGATTTTCAGAAAGGACTGAGAGCCCTGCCTTGGGGAAAAAAATCAGATTATTGAGGGATGAAGTTTTTCATCATCATCATCAGTCCTTTCTCATTATGTGCATGGCATAGAATTCACACCCCTGCCATGATTTTAATTTTTTCTGAGAATTAAGTCAGTAACTTTTGAGGGTATGTGTCACCATTCTGTGATTAAAGAAGCTGCTGGTCTGATTACAGTCCACGTTCTAAAGCTTTTTTTTTTTTTATGTGATTAATTTGGTGACAAAGAAACTGCATTAAGTAATCTATATTTCTACTGGACTTGAGTGTCTTACTGGGAGCTCAACTGGAAAAGCTTCTGATACACCTTGCTTTTTTATCATATGAATGTAACCATAGAATTTACTAGGAATAAAACATAATAGAAATAGTATACAGTTATTTGATTAGAAGACTTTTGTAACAAACCTATGCATTTACTAAATGAATTTCTAAAAGTGAAAGTTTTAAATTGTATTATTATTTATATGAAGTAAAAAATATATATGTATAAATTTGCTCTTCTCACTATTTTGTGAAAGTCTTTAGAATGTAAGTGATCATCATTTCTGAGAAGAAAATTTAAAAGCCATTTTCTTAATAATTATGAGAACTGTGAAAATACAAAGCAATACCATGTAGGTTTTGTAATCAATAAATTCAGTAAGTAAATAATAATTATTTAATATTAAAATCGGCTTTTAAAAGATAAATTGCTAATAATTAATAAGTCAAAATTAATGCAGGTATTTACTTGGGAAAGAATCACCTGAGGTATTTTAAGACTGTGTTATTAGAATGGGTCCTATACCCTGTGGGCCAGAGTTGCAGATGTGCACCACGGAGGAGGTACTGGTATTGACATTTATGGATTTGGATATTTACTTTGTTGCTCGATTTAGTATAAAATTCAGAATTTCATTTTTTGCTTTAGAGAGTGGAAGACGGTCAAATATGTGGTGTGAGCTTTGCTGCTGAGCCCCCTGGGGCTGCTGCCACAGTGTCCCCACGGTGCAGGGGCCCAGGCCAGCCCCGACTGACCGGGGTGGTTCCGTGCCTGCAGGGGAGGGAGGGGAGGACCCAGAACCAGCAGTCACAGGGTCCTGCCAGGTGCTTTCTCTCCTGGGAGGAACTTTGGGAAGGCAGGTGGCTCTGCAGAAAGACCCTTTTACATGAGTAGAAAGACCCCTTCTCAACATCACAAACAAGCAGAATGTAGAAACCAAGAGACAGTAGAAAACACCCCCCGTCATGACATCCACACACTCGTGTTTGTTTAGTTTGGGTTGGATTCATTGTATGTCCCTACGCCATATTTATGGATGGCTTTCATTTCCATGTTTTATACCAAAGTTTTAATGTCAAGCCTTCAAATTTTGTAAAAAAAAAAAAAAAAAAAAAAAAAAAGAAAAAGTAACCACAGAAACAAAACAAAGAAACAAGAAGATGGGATCATTTCTTCTGCGGGAGGGAGGGTGTTTCCAAATAGTATTCAGCAGCTGATTCTTGGGTCTTACAAGGATGCTGAATATTCTTCTAAATGTTAGTATTTAATGAAATATTTTACTATTGCATGTTCTGCTGTAGAACGGGAAAAATATTTTGGCAGATGCAATGTCAGGCTGATTCTGAGATACTCAGTAAGTGTTCTTCCACAAATGGACTGTCAGAGAAGTGATTATGAAGAATAAACTGACTAGTTTTGAGTAATGCAGAATGTCTCCCTTTGACCAGTTGCTCAGCCTGAACAGCTGCGTCCTTGCAGACAAAGTGCCTTACTGGCTGTTACTTTACCTGGGTTACATTTTGAAATTTATTCATACCATGTAGACCACAAAACAAAATGCTAGGTAGGAAAACCAACACTCTTTGTTTCAAATTAACTGACAGAAAATGAATTGTAGGAAGGATGTCAGATGTGTTTGGACTGCATGATGCAGCACTCACAATTTCCCTGTTGCTGTTGTCAGATCATGAAAGTTGACAGTGTGGTCCGGGAGAAAACCTGACAATTTAGGTGTTGCAAATAATCAAAACAATGCAAGACTGTTCCATTTTTTTATAATAGATTTTTTTAATGGCTTTAATTTCTGTTATAGTGGACTTCTGAGTAGGGCCTATTCTGCTTTTGGTTACAATGATCGTGTGTGTTGTACTTGTGTAACTGTGGGGAGAACGGGGCTCTTGCTACTTAAAACAGAAGGAATAAAGCTAACAAACGTATTACTGTAATACATCCATTTGCGTGTTTATAAGCATAAAGTTCATTTTCCATTTCAAGACTGATAATTTCCTATTATGGAAGTGTTTTATAAATTGTTCAAATTTTTTAAACTTTTGATACAGGCAATGATTTTTGAGGTAATATGTAATTTGTACTGCACTGTAAACAATTAGAAAGGTAACTCTTCATGTACAAGTAACACTAGTACTACTAATATTAAAATTGTCTGTTACTCTATGCTACAATATGTCCACATGTGTTTGTCCCAAATAATGAGTAAACTATAAAAATGGCTCTTCAAGGTTTAAGAAATGAAAGGGAGGTTACTGTTCCTTTAATGTGATTCTTAAGGTTGTATTATCTTGCCAAAACCAAATTAACACGAGCACGAGGGTTCGAGCTCTAAACCCTGTTGCTTCTGCTATGCAGAAATAGATAGGTATTGTTTAAATATCTTTGATAACGAAAGTGCTTAATTTTGTTGTTAATTCGCCGTTTTACAGTTCTTGGGGATTGTTCCAATAAAAATTTCGATATAAACCGGAGTGCGTCTGCACCGCGCCGGGCTGTTCGCGGGGCTGTGCGGGGGGACGCGGGGGCTCTGCCGGGCGGGGGGATGCGGGGGCGCTCCGGCTGCGCGGGGGGCGGACCGGGGCGGGGCGGGGCGCGGTTTGGTACCCGCGGGGCGCGGGGCGGCTGCGGCTGCGTAGGAGCGGAGCAGAGGAGGTGCTGGGTGGGGCCGCTATCATTGCTACAGGATGGAGGGGAATTCTGGGTTTGCTTGTAGCGGCTCGAGGATTGTTTGTTACGGTTTTTTTAATTTAGATTTAAAGTTTTTTAACCACGTAATAATAAACCATGGGGTTTTTTTTCTAAACCTGAATTGAGATCTTATACAAGACAAGGTGTATTTTAAATTGGCCAAAATGATACTATGGAACTCGGTATAAATCTCTTTTGGAGTTTACAAGACTCACTAAAAGTCAGATTTTTCTCCTGCCTTTGTGTGAGGTCAAGAAAACCTTTATTGCACAAAGTGGGTTGGCAGAACATCACAGGCAGAGCTGCTGCAGGTGCTGAACTCACAGTTGAGCTATGGCAGGTGAGTCCCCATCTGGCCAGTGGCCCATCACATACATTTCTCTGGCAGACAGGGAGAAAAAAACAAAACCACCAAACCCTGTGCAAAAGCTTTTCAGAGATGGGGGTGGATTTCATCAGAGATAGAACTGGAGCAATTATTTGGAGTGAGGACAAAGGGAAAATTTGGACTCGAGGTTAAAGTATGCCTTGGAAGTTATTCCATATGTGGGCAGCCTTGTTTGAAGTTGCTTTTGTCATTCAGCAATCACTGCGATGAAACCTTGAGAGAAAGTTTTTGAATTAGCAAAGCAAGCTGGAAGTATGGCTGTGTGTTTGGAATTCAGTGACTGAATAGTGAATAAGTGCATTCACAGAAGTTTTGAATTTATAGTTGCAGCATATATCATTTTAAGGGAAAATGAGCACGTATGAGGCTTATGCCATAGGATACTATTTACTAGAGAGGGTTAAATGTTGTCAGTGTTGGTGGGGAAGCTGGTGGATTTGTAGTCCAGTCAGCCACACCCTCGGTCAGTGGCTGTGAACAGCAGGTACTTGTTCAGCCCAGCTCTGTCTCGAGGGGTGGCTGGCAGGTGCTGCAGAAGGAAAGTTGTGACAAAGCAAAGAGAAGAATGGCTCAGCCTGGAAGGTTTAGATGCAGACCATTTCAGTCCAAACTAAACACTGAAAGGTGAACTGCAAAAATGATCTTCAGAGGGACACTGGTGTTCCCTGAGCGCAGGTTAGCAGCTTGGCTGACTGAGGCCATGCCATGTGGGAAGAGGTACAGGCTACTGCACTAGAGTTGCTTCATCTCTTGATAAAAGTCACTGCTGTTCTACAGTAAATCTTCATGAGAGCAGATTTACTTTTGTTTCTTTTAATTATTGTTGTTTTTTAACATTTGATCAGACGCAAATTCAGCAAACAAAACCTGCATGCTTTTTGTTGTGTAAAACATCGCTGTAAAACTCGGTTCTGACCATGGCAGAAAGCAACAATAACAGTAAAGTACTGTGTTTTTTAAAGCACATTGTTTGAGTTCAACCGATCATGTATAGCCCTGCAGAATCCAACACAGGGTACCTAAACTCTGAAGATACACTTGTATTATAAAAGTTACTGTATGGGGATTTTGGAGCATAGAGGACCTTTACTATGTGTCTCATATGTATGTCATTATTTTTGGATATTTTTATTTTTTAAACTCCATCAGTATCTCCTGTTAACAGACATGGTCTGCTGGAACTGACTGCAGCTATTAGTTACATTGTCCTCCTTCAGAAAATGTAAGGTTCGCTAACAAAATTGCTTTCTTGCCTTCCTTCTCTTAAATTTGTTTTCAGACTGATGTGTTTTTTATCTCACATGGTTTTCTTGCCATTCATATTACATTTAAGTCTAATCTTGGCTGCATGCCATAGAAACTTTAATCCACATCCAGAGGATTCGAAACCTACCCAGAGTTTTTTTATGTACCAGCAGTCTGACCTCCAGTCTTTTCTAGAGATCCTGCTTCTGTATGGGTTGTTCTGTTTGGCTAGCCAAGGGGTCTGTCATACAGTGACATAAGCCTCCCCTGCAGCCCTGGGCTATGTACCTGTGACCCGTGTCAGCACTCGGTGGGATGCAGCATGGCAACTCATCTGAAGTTGATAGGTTTATGCACACATTGCTCAGGGAGGTGCCCTTGCTGGCACGGGTGTTGGCTGCACAGGGAAAGGGGAGGAAAGGCCTCTCCACTCTGCTCTGGCTCCATGAGTTGTCGTTGTGCTGCAACTACTCCAGGCTAGAGCAGCAGAGCAGCAGTGGTGTGATCTGACTGACATTTCTGCTGAAGAAGGAAATGATAATGTAACTGACCTGTTACAATCAAAGAGACCCAGGATGAAAATGTTTCTGCTTTTGTCTCAGCCAGTGGCTGATGAGTACCACCTGTGCACATCTTTGTGGTTTGACTTTGCAGATGAACATTGCTTTTGGTGCATTTTCTGCAAAGAACCAGCATGCTCCTTTGCAAAGCCACACATATACAGATGCCTTGGAGAAGGAAAGGAAGGGTTTGTTTTATACAGAGCTTCTTAATGTAGTTTATGGTTGCCATCATTTTTAACACATCTGACCAACTCAGTTTCCTGTCTTGAATCAACTTTAATTTCATTAGGTCCTAGGTTTTCATTTCTGTTGATTTGGCTGGGCTCTGCAGGTAATGTACTTTAAAGAGCCTAAGTTTGGAAAAGAATCAAAGTCATCCCAGGAGAAAGGTCCATGCTTAATTTGCTCCAAATGATAATAACAAAAGAGTTCTGTAGTTTGTTTGGGGGTTTTTTTTGTGTGGTTTTTTTTTTTTTGTTTGGTTTGTTTTGTTTTTTTTTTTTTTTTTTTTTTTAGTTCACAGAGTTCCAATTTCTTACAGAAATACAGAGTACTGGAACAGCGTTATCATAGTGGTATCTTTAAGCTCACAAGTTGTTTTGTGAGAACACTAACAATGGTCCAAGAGAGTTTAACAAATCTTTGTATAACACCCAGCTGTAGTGGTTCTGAGTCCCTGGAGCTTGAAAAAGTTGTTAAAACTCTTTGTGGGTTTAATATTAGGGCCTCTCTTGTAGCAGTGGCAGCTCTTCTGAACTGATGTCATTACAAGAAACCTGCACTGGCATGTTTGAACACTTCTGTGGATTGTGTCTGAGCATCCCAGCCCACCACCTAGATGCCTGGAAAAATTCCTGCAGAGACATCAAAGTGCCTGTTGAAAGGTAACATTTTTATGGATTTATCTATGCATAACATTAGATATACAGTTTTTTTGTCTTAAAATCGTATTTTGGCTAAATACCTGTATCCATATTTTAGGAATGCCAGTATTTCTGCTGATTATTTCTGAAAATGGTGAAAAAGGCAGCTTCCAGTGATTCCTGCATTCAGCATATTACAGTTTGTGTCCTATTTAAATGATATTTTTATGATTAACTTTCTTGGATGACCTGTTAGCTTACATTAAACAAAAATAAAATGCTTCCTTGACTGATTTTTTTTTAATGGAGTAGCTATCTTTCAAATGCAATGGCTTCATTTTAAAATAAGAAAATATGTAACTTTTTTATATACTGGTATACTGTTACAAGTTTCTCATATTTCAGTAATAACCTTTGTTTTTAGGAGGCTTGGAGCAGGAGACATCTTTCTCCCATGAGATCAACTTGGGAAATAATATTGGTGCAGTTTGTGATGGCAGGTCTTATATCATTCTTATATAGGGGAGGGGATTAGTTCCTGTTGAGGTGTGGCAGGGTTTTAAAAAAATCCAAACCAACCCAAACAAACCCACCCCAAACAAACAAACCAACCCATGTGACAGCAGTACTTGAAAGAGAGCTGATGCATTGTCACAGGTGTGCCCAAAAGGGAAAAGCTCTTCATGAGAGGAGTGGGGAAGAAGTCCAGGGAGCACTGTGTAAACAGAGGAATGTGCAATTTGCAGGCAGAAAAGAAGTTGTGAGGTGTTTTCCCAAAAGTACTGTTGAATTGCTGTGGGCTTATTTGTGTGGGGGGAAAAAAGAAATTAGCAGGAGTAGAAGAGAAAAGATGAGCACTGTTAGGCAAACAATGGACTGGGAGCCAAACATTTGACTTTAGTTGCTCCACCTGTGCTGCTAATCCTGGTAATGAATAAATACTGAAGCTCAAATGTCTTACATCACACTTCACCTGGTCAGCTGTTTCAAGCAAAAGAGAAACGCTTACTTCATTGTTCTTTCTTTTAACTTAAGGACTTCACAGCAATAAGTAACATATGAAGTAAGTACACCTTAAAGCATAAACCAAATGAAAACAGAAAAAAACCCCACCTGTGCGCGCACACACACACACAGAGATATATCATTATGATGTTTTTGAAGCATTCCCTTTCTGCAAAAAGAGCCCGTGAATTTCCTCATCCTATCATTATCCAAGTTACTCTTTTACACAGCAGGAAGCAGAGAGGAAGGCTCCAGGAGAGAAAGACATTCAGACTTGTCAAACAAGCATTCGAAGTCAGGCTGCAGCAGCAGCCTCAGCTGAACACAGCTGACTAAAACTGTCCCCAGTTTTCCACAGACTGTCAGCCCAACACCAGCTGCAGACGGCTCTGGCAGTGGCAAAGGGAGACCCAACACCCAGATTCTCCGCTGGAGCTTCCTATTTTCAACTCTTCATTTTCCCAGCCACTCTTATAAATAGCTGCACAAGCACTCGACAGTAGCAAAAGACAAATTATCCTGCTTCCTACTTTCATAGGGAAATAGGAAAATTACTCCCATGTACTTTAATCCTGTTCTGACTTTGAAACTGAACAGAAGGACGTGTTTCACAAATAAGCTTAGACTTACTTTTGTTTCAGGCAACCTGAAGCTACTCGGCTCTTCAAATTGAAGTGAATAACTACTTTTCCTTAAAGGAACTCAATGCAAGCTAAGTTGCATTTTAAATTACCAAGTTATGTTAACATCTAAATTAGCATTATTTAGCATTTAACTGGTAAAACTTCAGCAGTAAGGCTGTCCTACTTGCCTATCAGACACAACAAATGAGCACAAACCCGTTTATCTACTGCTGTGCATGCAGTTTTGTAGCATGGTGATCTATGGAGCTAGCTTAGGTACTGGAAACAACATCCTGAATTCAGTATTCCACCTGGAGTCTCTCGCTAAGAAGTAACATACTCTAGAATAAAATGTTACATATGCTAGAATAAAATGTACAGTCATTTAAGCTCCACCACAGCCCATCTTGAGTGTTTTAAGGGGTGGGGGGAGAAGGGAGAGGAGGAAAGGCAGGATAATATAAGCCTTGACAAAACACTGTGCCAGTGCAAGGAGATTGCTTCTGCTACTTCGATTAGCTCAGACATCCGTGAGTAGCACTTGAAACAGTGTTAGGATTTTAATTTAATGAATTTGAATAATTCAGAGCTTGCCATTAAAGTTATGCTCTCAAAAGTCATCATCAGAAAGCACTATGTTTTCACAGTGAAATGGTTTGACCAGCACAGTTAAGGAATTTCAGAGTAGACACTAATGCATAGCTGGGAGAGAAAGGGATATGGACACATATACACAGCTTCAAAAGTATGATTTCCTTCTGATGCAAATAAAGTTTAAATGTGCAAATGGGATCTACCTGTCTTAAGTCCTAGAAGGAAACTAGTCTGTGAAGACAAAATCAGTTGAATTTATGGTAGCCTTTGTGCATCAAATCAGTGAATCAAAACATGCTCTGCAACAAAGTCTTAGCACATTAGCAGCTTTAAACAGAGTAGAGACTGTGGTGCATTTGACTGAATTCCAGTCCCTCTTCATATGCAGGTGAGTTAAAAAGCTGAACTAGGTTTTACTTTTAAAAAGCAGACTCTGTTTAAGTATTGCATCTTATTTATCATCCTGCTTAACAAAAGCACAAGATAAAACCACTGAACAGAAGCTAAAGTAGGAAAGATTAAAAATTTAAAGCAGATGTGACTTCAGGTTCTCCACTTGCCAACTTAAGTCACAGTTTAAAATCTGTCCTATTCATCTCCCATTTCCTTTTCCCCACAACTGTACATCCTCAGCAGCAGCACTGCTTTGCATATACCCACTTGTGTACCACCTATTTGGGGTGTTTCAAGACCATTAAAGCATTTCTACTATCAACTGAAATATATATGAATCCTCCTGAAGGACCTTGGTGTAATGTTCCTCAGTATAACAGGGACCTTCTCTTAAAATTGAAGATTCAAGTTAAACGCTTGACAAATGATCACAGTTTAGCCATAAACACAGCAACATTTTTGCTTGGCATGCTACAGCAGAAACTTTATTCAGTTCTTTTTGAAAATATTTGCAACCAAAATTTATTTTTGTAAACTCACAGAAATAAGCTTTAACATATAGGCTTGTGTACAACTCAAATACAGGTAATACTTTTAGCAATAACTTACAGATACAAACTAATGATAGACTACAATTTCACAAAGAATTGTAAACATTTTGCACAATTGTCAGTCCTTTCTTTTAGGCAAAGTGCTCTTTTGATGACAAATAAATTAACACACACATAACTAGAGTGGACTACTTCCAGACAATACAAAAAGGTGTTTAATAAGGCTTGTAAACAATGTAATAGTTATTTATGCAGAATCCATAAAAGTGTCTTGCAGGCTAAATATACTTACATACCTGGGCAGCAAAAGTTATCTTGAAAATGCTTTAGGTGTTAAATAAAAAGTTAACATTAATGTCTTTCCAATGATATTTTCAATACACTATGACTTAAGGTTACATCTTTAATAGCTTATATCCCTGACAGAAAGGAATTAGGTGTGACTTAGTGGCAGTTGTGTCATTGAATGGGGTAGCAAAGGCTGGAGTCCAAGAGCTGTAGGTGAATGAGCTACAAAAACAAACATTACCAGTCAATTTCATCAGAGTAGAAAAAGATTATAAGCTAGTAAATCCCACTGGGGAGTGACAGCTCACTGTCCCACCCCTGTTGCATGCTCTGTTTCCCCTAGCCCAGCATCCTCATTCCTCCACCCACAGCCCACCTTACACCACTGCTTTGGAGAAAAACAGCTCAGGCCACACATGCAGCTCAGACTGATTCTTCCAAAATCTTCACAGTCCCTCCTAACCACAGATAGGGGCCAAAGCTGTTGACTTGCTGGGTCTTAAGACACAATGACTAAAGCACTTTTGACCACCAGGCTCTCCCCCCCCGCATTGTGTGTTACTGTGAGGGAAGGCAAAGCTCTCAAAGAAGTTGCTGGTTGGGGCATCTCTACGGTCCATGGGGTAAGAGCCAGAGAGCAAGTGGTAAACAGTTTTCATTAAAATTACGTATTATTAAAATACATGGTGTGGATGCTTAAATAAGTGTTTAATTTCTCATTATAGTTTTAATAGCCTGGAGGAAGCACAAGCAGTGGTTTTCATACCAGATCTTCAGCCATGCTCTTACAGTGAAGAGCGACTGCTTTCTCAATAAGGTGTAAATAGCAAGTACGGTATTGCTATATTCTATAGAGAATACTAAAAATTAAAAATCCATTAGGTTTCTTTAATCAGTACTTGGTAGACCATTCTTGCTGCAGCTGATAATGATTTTACTAGGAGAAAAACAGCAAAGCTGTTAAAACCTACCATCCATGTAGCTGTGCAGAGCAGTCAGCATAGTCCCATCCTGGGGTACGTATGCAGAGTATGCCATTTCTTCTAACATGGGTGAAGACAGCCTGGAGGGCTGAACTGCGGTGACAGGAGCAGTAGATGAATGATTAGGACTAACATGTTTCTTATGGCGTGCTCTGCAATTTTGAAACCACACCTGAAAAGCAGGGAAAGGTACATCATGTTGACAGATTGCATTCAACATTAGCACAACAACCACCTGCCAGATATCTCATTTCTATAGAAACACACTGTCAGTCTTCCAGGCTAGAATGAGCCAAGGGAACTCCAAACCTATTTGTATTTATATTAACATATATATATAATATCTATTAAAAATCATATTTACGTATAAAAAAGCATCCATATAATGTTTGCTGAGAGACATCTTCAAGCAAAGATTCCAAGTCTGTGTTTCAGTTTTGGATGGCATGGGTATATATTTTAACTCTGCTCTCTAGAACAGATGACTAGATAGTCACTTGCTCCTAACATGTCATACCACAAGACATTTTCAAAAAGAGTGTAGGTCTTAAGAACAGACTATTACAGTCAGAAATTTCTATTTGGAATAACTTAGTGCCAATTTCTATACTATTTAAGCTGAGAAGTTTCTTCACAGAAGACTGTTAATACTCCACACAAAGCACGAGAGGAATACAGTGAGTTTTCCAAATTACCATGCTTGTTCTAGACCTATTCCTGATTAAGGATGTTGTCTGATGTTATAATTGCCAGATCAGATCTTTTTCCGTGCCAGAATAACTACATGGAGAAAACTGTCATTAAGCATTTCCAGTGGATGAGTACCAGACTTTGTTAATCAAGTAACTTCACACTGTTACCTGTATAACACGCCTGCTCAAGCCTGTTCTTTCTGCCAGTTTCTGAAGCGTTTGTGCATCTGGATTGTTGTCCTGAGCAAACTGTGCTTGCATAACCTGAAAAGGCAAGGTAAGAGATTGCAGGATCATTTGTGTTGAAAGCAGCATTAGATTCCTCTCAGACCATAGTCCTACTCCTTGTCTGTCTTCAGGAAACTGTTGTAATCACTAGGTCTCTCCAGACAGCCCCCAATACGTTAAGGGGAAAAAAATCCCCCAAAGCCAAAATACAAACTCTTACTGTGCTTAACTGAGCTGTGACATTCACCAGAAATGAAAAAAACAGATTCTGATTGGAGGAGGTGCTCTGTAAGAATACAATAAAAGAATTATATGAGAAAATTCACTGCAAAATGATTAAAATACACTCAATAAAGAAAAGCCTATAGCAGCAGATCACAGCATAAGGACTGGACGAGCCATGATCCACCACCCTGAACTTGTTAATCAGTATCTGCACCTTGTATTAGATGGAACAACTTGACTTTCTTTTTATCTTTGCAGAGGATGCAGGAGCTGGGAAGCACTTTGTGCTTTCTTTGCCTTTAACCAACACAAGGAACAGAGGGGACTCCACCTTGGCTGATCTCCCCTTTGCAATGATTTGGTTCCACTCATCTTTTTACAGAAAACTGAAGTCAGCACTTGTCATTAGGATATGAATTACACTTTTTTGAGTAAGTAGATGTCAACTTGGCCTGCATCTTGAACATTTTCAGAGGCTTTAGGGATTTGCCCAGTTTATGGACGTAAGGCTTCATGGATTTCTGCAGGATATCTTCAGCAATTTCAAGAGCATTAGTTTCTCATTTTTGGATTTTTGACCCTTGATTTGACCCTGCAAATTTTGCCTGGCTTCATCTTTGAAGATTCAGACTTCTGCTCTCCACATTCAGAAACTATTTACTTTTCTGCTGTTTCACAGAATCACAAAATGGCTTAGGCTGGGAGGGACTATCCAGTTCCACCCAGTGCCATGAGCAGGGATGTCTTCCACTAGACCTGATTGTTCCAAGCCCCATCCAACCTGGCCTTGGATACTTCCAGGGATGGGGCAGCCACAGCTGCTCTGGGCAACTTGTGCCAGGGCCTCACCACCCTCACACAGGGAAGAATTCCTTCCCAATACCCCATCTAACTCTGCCCTCTGGCAGTGGGAAGCCCCTTGTCCTGTCATTCCATGCCCTTGTCCAAAGTGCCGCTCCAGCTCTCTTGGAGCCCCTTTAGGTAGTGGAATGTGCTATAGAACATAAACATCAACATGCATGGACACCCTTTTGTACAAGTACTTGGTGAGGTGTGCAGTAACATGCTGCCACTCTGACAGTCACTTATCCCTATGATCTTCTCTTATTCAAACTTATACCAGCCTCAAAGATAGGCACAAAGGTGCAACAAGCAGATAGAAAGTGTCATTAAATAAGATGGAGCCCTAAGATTTCAAACACCTGCTGAAGTATGTTAAAATCCACCTAAATGACAGCAGCTGGGAAGAAGCCCTGAATACAGTTCCTGCCCCAATGGCTGGGCCTATCCTCCCTTTCAGATACTGCCAGAAAAGAAAGTCCCCTTTTGTAGAAGTTCAAGGTCAATGTCCAAGCCTTCCCTGTGCATCTGTTGGATTATTACTAAAATGAGTCTTTTGTGTTACCACTACCTTCTGTCTCTAGTCACTACTGAAATAGAAAACCAAACTTTGAACAGCCCCATGTCCCATTATACAGCACTGCTTTAGCACCCCACGTTATTACTCCTCAGCATTAGTTTTTTCTCAACTGTTTTCACCACAAAAAAGAGGAGGACAGGTCAACAAAACAGAACTCACACTGTCAACAGAAATTCAAAAACCTGATATAAAGTGAAAGCAGGGATGTATAGCTAGGATTAGGCAGAAAGCCACAGCTTCCTTCTCATGCAGGTTGAAATCCCTAAATCTGGTCTCACTATCACCCCCTTCATTGTAAGCTGGCCCTAGTCCTGATGTTTTTCCCTAGAAAGCTAATTTAAGTGAAGTGTGATCCAGAGGGCAAAATAATTCCTCTTGAGATAGTCCAGAGCTAACTCTTGACAAGGCAGCAACAAGACAAGAAGCCTTGAAAGCAGAGCAGATGCAGTCATTACAACAAAATTGCAACTTTCATCCTATTAATGTTTTGAAGTCACATACAGTACCCATCTTTAGTACAATTTTTCACATTACGTAATTCTAAAAATATTTTGTCTTTATTATGTTTAGTGATGTAAATTGCTGATTAAATAGGTTTCACTGAGCAATCTAAATAGAATAACCTTTTTGTTTCCACTCTGCAGAATTACTGTCTGCCCCCAGGGAAATAAAAAGCTTGCAGAGTACTATTTCATATTAAACTGCTGAAGCTAACAAACAATTCCAGAAACATGCTGTGTCTTGATAGTTTATGAAATAGTTTAAAGCATTCAAGCTTTAAAGTTTCTTTCCCTATGCATCCAACTTCCTATTGGTTCAGCACCTACGTCCTGCATAAACCTGAGCTACACAAGTTTTTAGCACTGCCTCTACCTGGAGTTGGTCTGCTGTGAAGCTGGTCCGAGCTCTTTTTGCTGGTTTTGGATGATTAACATCTTGTTCTGTTAGTAATGCTCCTTCCACACTAATCCCATTACCTGAAACATTAAAAAGAAAACAATACTGCCACGACACATTCACAGTGATGTTATTCATAAGTCAGACTGTTCTCCAACAATAACCAACAGCACTTGGTCAGCTGAATTTCAACTTCAAAAAGCCATATTCTATTCAAAGTTAAATTGGTCTGGCATCATTACAGATTATACCCCAAATGACTCCCTTTCAAGTGAGAGAAGAAATAAATCTAGCGTGATATTTTATCAACAAGATATACTGCTGCTTTCTTTTCCTTAGGATAGAAAACAAGTTATACAAACTCAAAAAAAAATTAGAACATGAAATAATTTGCACATTATTTTAATTCAAGAACCTGTGCTTCCAGTCTTACTAAAGCCAGGCAATTACCCCTAAATAAGGAAGATGAAGTAAACCCCAACAATTTAATGAAAACTGAACCACAAACATAGTTCTTAACAAAAGCACTACGTTACCATTTTCAACTTCTCTTTTCAGATTGTCCAACATGCAGTCGTAATGTACTCTACAAAGGACTTTCTCTTCAACCAAAGCAAACTCCTCTCCGGTTGAAAGCTGCCTTTTGCAGGAGAAGCATGCAAAGCACGCCAGGTGGTACACGTTTCCTTTGGCCCGCCGGACCCAGTCGGTGGAGTGGATGTGCCTCCCGCAGCGGGAGCAACGGGTGCCGTAGCGCCTGCAACGAGAACGGCAACCGGGGTGAAGCCAGACGTGACCGCCCCGAGCAAAGCCGGGGTGACCGTGGTGTGGCAGCGCAGCCGAGACCCCAGCTGAGCACAGGGACTGCTTAAGACAAGACCACTAACGAAATACAGAGGTTAGTATTTTCATAAGGCAAAAAGCAAAACTGAAGCATTTTAACTGCTACGTGAAGTCACAGCTCTTCATCTTTCCTTTTTACAAAGATAATTACTCTTAAAAATTGCCGAGAGAGGGAAACAGCTGACTGTGTTCAAAATTCTCCCAGTTATTCAAATGTATTTACACCACTCTAGGGGTAGTCTGAATTATTATATTTAGCTACATCATCCTTCACTAATCATTCAGCACCTTCAGCAGAAGGGAGAAAACCTGTATTTCATAGTTATTTCCTCAATTAACATCACATTATGATTTCTAAATAAATTCAAATATCTGCAAGTATTTACATTATTAGAGAAGAATATTTCTCTTTGAAGAGGAAACTAGTCACCCAGATATGTTGATTATTTAGATAAGAATTTGTCTTGAAAATCTTTGCAGATTCAAGTTCTTTTTTCAAGTCCCACAAAACTTAGTGTTTCCAGAAGCTCACAGCATTCAGTTTGCCCCCCTCCTCTCTTTCAGCGTCAAACCTGACTAGCTGGATGTAATCTATTCATGGCACAGGTGAGAATCCCATAAATAGTTTGGTCTTGCAATCAAACTCGTGAAGTACTAGCAATCACATCAAAATTAACAGCAACAATTTTTGCTACTTTATATATCAAAGACTTTGCATCCTGAGTACTTACATTGCCAACCCAAGTAAATAATATTCTTCCTTACAGAATTAGCCCTTAATGCTTCACATTCTAAAGCAAATTGATCACAGAAAGGTATAACTGCTGAAAGATTCTTTTAAAGATCGCAGGATTTATCCTGGCTTGATTTTGCAGCTCCATGTGATGCCTTAAGTCCCATACCAGAGAAGCACTTCTCCAAGCAGATCATCTGAACTCTACCTTGCATTCTCAGCCAAGGATGATTCTTTGCACATATGATACACTTGTACTGTGGCAGGGACTCTGACTTTTTTCCCCCGTGCATACAGAAGTGATGGTACAAATGCAGCAGCTGTGCACAAGAGTGGAGGGGCAGAGGGGAGACTTAGCAGGCTGTTACATCACACAGACTTGAGGCTCCCCAAGTCCCTCCACAAGAAAAGTCAGAGTTTAAACCAATGAAAATAAACCTAGCAAATAAAAAAGAAAGAGCCTCAAGTGCATTTCAGTTGTGGCTTAAGTGAAGAGTAACAAGCAAGTGTAACAAGTTATCTGATAAATTATGTTCCTGAATTATATACCTGAAATAATCCAGTTTGCAGAAGATATCTTTATCTTTGATGTAGCAGCTGGTGTGCCTTCCCAGGGACGTTCTGCAAACGCTGCACGAGAGGCAGCGTACGTGCCAGCAGAGGTCGTTTACCTGCAAAAACCCAACAGAAAAATACCCCTCAATGCTTGTGCTTCCAATATTATATTTTATAGTTACAACCCCTTTTTTTTTCTCCAGACAAGGTCAAAAGTTATATGTACCATGATTCACAGAAAAATGATCCTGAATGCAAAACATTTTTCCTAAAGAACTGCGTGCATATTAAGGGTTAACTAATTTGATGCAGATCTTCAGAATAAGCTTTCATGGTTTTGTAATTAAAAGCATCAGAAGAGGAAGCAAGAGATTCAAGTTCCACGTAGATATTTTGTGCCCAGTTCTGTTCTCATAGCATTAGAGTAACAGAGCAAGTTCTGGCCTTACATGAACTTGCAAAAGCAGCTAAATTACATACTTTTATTTCCCAGTCCGTAAAACGTCCTGCCTAAGAAAAACTAAACTTTGCAAAGTGATCTGAAATTTTAAGATGTGAATATTGAAGGGGGCAGGAGGGAGAAAATCCATCAAATAGAAACACACCATGAACACCACCTTCATTTACCAGATTTCTGTTAAAACAAAGCTGATGAAAGGAGTGTGAGTTTCAAAACAGCAGCACTTGTTTTAATAGCAATTTCAACACATCTTTAATATATCCCTAGCAAAACTAAATACATTAGTGGAATGCAGCAGAAACCAGCATTTGTGAAAACTCACATACAATTTTGGGGCAAATAAATGGAGAACAATTATCTTAATTTCTGCTTTCCTATAAAGGGAACTCTTTGTTGCCCAGACATTGCACATCACCTAAATAAATAATTTGACAACCTAAGACTCTTAGCGACCATACAAATTAAGTAAGAACCCTCTGGATAATCCCATGCTGCATAGGAGAAATCCTGTAAACCAAGCAATGATAAGGTTTAGATGTTATAATTTTTTTTCTCCTGAGCCGATTTCTCATCTCATACTAAACAGCCCATGTATTACCTATAGCAAAGCAGATTTTAAATAACACAGAATATGCCTTTTTTTCAGAGCTCTGCCAAACAAACCACAAGAGAAAGTGAGGCATCAACTCCAACAGTCATGCTGGAATCACTCAGTCATTCTTCAGGCTGTAACATTGCGGTTTGCAGTTGCCCAATGCTTTCCCAACTATTATCCTTGTTGGCAGCCACCTTCCCGTAAGCTGACAAATTTACACCACAATATAATATGAAACTGTTGATAGCAGCTGTCACCGAACCCACTCTCCCAACTATCTCTTAGAAGGGCCACAGAGCAGGGGGGCAGCGCCGGGCCAGACTGAGCCTGCCCCTCAGCCAGTTCTGCCATGCCAAGGCTCCCTAGGCCTCCCCAGACCCACACTAAGCCCCAGCACAGGCAAGAGGAGCCCGTGCAGCTCTGCAGAGCCTGAGCTGACAACCCAGCCTCAGAGAGCCCATGTCCCTGCCTCTTCTTTGGAGCCCAACCAATGCTCTTCTACAGAGCAGGACACTAACAGCTGCCATCCACTGTTAACTCATTTAATGTTACTTGTCTGTGTTCCTACTTGTTTGTTAATTGACAGGGCTGAAGTTGGAAGCCATGCTGCAGCTGGACACAGCAGCATACCAGCACGGATTCCCCTCTGCCTACACAGGAAGCAGTAACAGCTAATTGAAACTCAAGGCTAAATCATTTAGAAGCCTTTTGCTCCAAGTCCCGTTATCCCAGCTTTTCAGAAAGGAGGCAAAGGTGATCAGCAAACGATAAACAGGCTGCCAAAGCGTCACAGAAGGTAACGGGAACCGGGCTGGAACAGAGTTCGAGTCAGCTCTGCTATCCATCCAGCCTCCCATTCTGTGCCAGCCCAAGGTGATTGCACGGTGGACCAGATCACCCGGACCATGAGTGCGTGGCAGCTCCTGCAGTGACCCCGCTTTAAGTGAGCGCCAGCCCAGCACACATTTTCCTTGAACGTCCCCACCCCAACCAAGAGCTAAGTGAATGATCTAGTAACACCACCGAGATGCTTCCAGTGGTGTCACCGACTGTCACCTGGCAAATATACAACGACTTTGTTTAAGGCTGATGGAATCAAGTGACTCTGCTACGATCGTATAATCTCACTTTTGAAAGGAAAGGAGACAAAAGTCCGACCTAGAATAATTTTAACAGCTCTAAAACAGAAGGCAAATAGCACAGACACACACCCTCCTAACGTCCCCCCCCCCGCAAGCCCCCCCCCCCCCCCCCCCGTAATACTTTATGTTTAAACTCACTTGGTTTTGTTTGATTTTAAATGGACTTTTCGGTCCTGACTGCTAGGGAAGGAGAGCTGCTTTGCACGCACACAGCTCGTTTTCTTCACAAATACTACTTGACTACCTTTTACAGGAATAATTTATTTACACATTTCTCAAGAGGCATTTTTGGCTTTGAGATTCATGACGTCCCCTAGATCTACTTTAGTAGACACACAGATCGCGCCACCGCCGTCTGACCGAGAGCGCACGGGAGTCACCGCGGTCGGGACCGCTCGTTCCCGTCCCCGCTTCTCCCGGCGCTCCAAACACATCTCAGCACCGGGAGCGTCACCTGAAACACCGACGGCAGCTCGGGCTCCCTCTCTGGCCCGAATCCTGCGAACGAGCGCGCTGCGGCTCCGCGGTACCGCTCCCGTGTCCCGAGAGCGGAGGGCTGAGCCGCAGCGATGGCCCGGCCCGGGGAGCTGTACCCTCGGAGCCCGCCGGGCCCGGTTCGCCGAGGCGGCCCCAGGAGGCTCCCCCCGGCAGCCCGAGCGCCGGGCCCGGCGGAGGGGAGAGGCGCCGGCCGCGGGGGGCTCCGGGTCGGGCGCCCTTACCTTGAGCAGATACTTGTCCACGATCTCCAGGCCGCAGCTGCTGCACACGCACTTGCCAGTGGCGCAGCCCGAGCCCGAGGCCATGGACCGCGGCGAGGAGGAGGGCGACAGTACGGCAGAGGAAGAGCAGGAGTCCTCGTCAGCCGCTGCGGGGCTGGCCTGCGGGAGCGCGTGGAGACCGCGATCAACGCCGGGCCCCGCCCGGGAACCCCTCACCGCCCGGCCCGGCCCACCGGCACCTGCGGGCCCCGCCACCGCGGTGTCCGCGGGGCCCGGCGGGAGCGCCGCGCCCGGGGCCGCCAGACCCACCAACCGCACCGCGCCGCCCCCCGCCCGCACCTTCTCCGCCGTGCCGCCGAGCGCGGGCAGGTCCTTGTCCTCCAGCCTGCAGACGAACATCGGGTCGCTCTTCCAATACATGGCCCTGCCCTACCGCATACCAGCCCCCGGTGGGCGGCGAGCCGGCTCCGGGGACCCCGCGCCGATCTCTGCTCTCAGCGCCTGCAGGAAAAAAGTTTTGTTTTCAAGTGGGTGGACCTGCCCCGCTGGCCTCACCTCCTGCGCAGAACCCGCCTTCCAGCGCGTCGGGGCCGTTATCACCACCAGCGAGCCCGCGCGGGTTTAGTGCGGGGGGAGAACCCCCCCAACATCATCAACAACAAAAAACAGCAACAAAAAAAACCCCGAGAATCCCCCCGTTCGTCTTCATCATTTACCACAGCTTCCCCCCGCCGCCCCAGTCTAAACACAGGTTCCAATTACGTTTCCCTATGAGCGAAGAAGATAAATACGGCGGAAAGCGAGAGTCCATATGACAGGAACGATTTTTCCACACTCCCAAATCGCAAAGCCCAGGTGAATTCCTGTAGCTCACACTCCCAACTCCTACACCCACCTCACTACTTGTCCTCCTACTAATGCCTCCGAGATCCCGTGATAAAACCTTTCTCATTAAGCTAAAATAGAAGCACCTGAGCCGCCGAAGCGTTTCTCCAGCTCTGAGCTCCCACAGGTGTTGCAGATTAACACCAGCGTCCCGGTGGCATCCCGAACAGAGGGTGCGGAGGCTGGCTGCCCCCACTACCTGCAGAACTAGCCCGCGTTTCTCCGTGAGCGGCCGTGAGTTACGGCACCCGTTCTCCACGATCACAAATCTTGTCCGCAGTATTCCCTCACACCAAACACTGATGCAGTTCTCGGGCATTAGAGGAGAATAAAGCAGCAGCTTGTCCATCACAAATGAGGTAAATAACCGGCTGTCTGCTCCTCGGCACGTATTTAACAAGCAAGCTGCTTTTAATTAAACTTATCGTTATGTTTCCATCTTCCCCCTTACCTCTTTGTTTCAGCCCCGCCTGACCATGGATGCAGAAACGCGTCGTTGAGTCTCGGTAAAGCGAACTGAGAGAATTGCCCGTACGTTTACAAACACGATGGGCTTGATAAAAGGGAATTCTCCTTTTGAGGAGCTGTGTGAAAGGAGAAGTCCCCTATTTTTCTCCCTCTAAAAAAGATGATCGTTGTTTGAAATCCCCGGGCTCGATCCTGCAGGACCATAAGTGAACGAGCAGCTGTGCCGAGTCACGGTAATGCCAGGATGTCCCGTCAATCACTCGTTTGTCCAGCGCTTTTAACCGATCGAACCCTGGCAGAATCTCACAGACATTCGCTCCCGCTGTCCCCGACACCGCTACCTCAGCGAGGCAAGTAGGGCTCTGGAGTTTGTTCTGGCCGCGACGTGGCTTAGTGGACGGCGACCGACGCTCGGCGCAGCGACCGGAGCCCCGAGTGGCGGCGGGGAATATGGACACCGCCGGCCCCTGGGAGTCCCGGCCCGGCCCCGGCCCGCCCCCATGCTGGCCCCGAGCCGGTTTTCGGGCGTCTCCCCGGATGGCCCGGGGCTGCTCGCGCAATCCTCAGCTCGGACCCGGTCGAGCGGACTCGCGGGGTCGGGTCCCGCGGCCCCCAGGCCCGGCCCGACCACCCGCTCCGCAGGCGATGGGCTGCGGCCCCGCAGAGCGCCCGGTATCCGCCCCTCGCGGCGCGTTCTGGGGCCCCCACGCAGCGGGGTTCCCGCTCGGGCTCTGCTCCCCGTCCGCGGCGGGGCTGGTCGGGGCGCCACCAGCCGAGTGCTTAGGCGGCCCCGCGGGTCGCGGCGGGGCGGAGCGCTCGGCTCGGAGCCGCTCCAGCGCGGATCCCACCGGGCTCCCATCCTGCCCTCCGCGCGGATCTCCCCGTCCGTGAATGAGAGAGGCACGACAGCACCGCTATCGTCTGTCGCGGACGGCACGACAGAAAATGAGCACCTGACGGGGGGCTCCGAGGGATGCATCGTGGAGGAGCCGGGCCACCGTGATGAGAGCCCGTGGTGAGCCCGGGCGCGGCGGGACGGGCACGGCCGGGAGCAGAGTCGAAGTTATTGCTTGTCGGTCGTTTTCCTGTGCCGTCAACGAGTTAATTCACGAGGTTGGTGTGCGCTCCGCGGAGAGCTGAGGGTTAGATTTCTATGAAATAACTCCCTTCCTGTGTACCTTTTCTCTCTGGAAATACTGCGGTAGGAGCCTACAAAGTCAGTCTCCGCATTGTGCCCCGCGACGATCGTGAGATTACGAGCAGCGGTAATTCATACTGCGGTGTTGGAGGAAAAGCAGTGTGCGGGAAATCTCCGTGTTTTGTACCGTGTCCGGCGCCGGCTTCACCAGGAGACGAGCGGGTGCGGCTCCACTGGCCGCCCCGGTCTCCTCGCCCGCCCCCAGGTTCCGGGGCAGCCCCGCACAGTGCGAGGGTCTCCGCGGAGGCGGGGCAGTGGGACGCGCTGCGGGGGTGCGGTGCTTGTCGGGGCTCACCTGGGGCCTCCCCAAGGGCTGCGCAGGCTGGGTCAGCGGCCCCGGGGCGCGGGAGGTGCGAGGAGTCGAGAGGAAAACGCGTCCAGAGAACAGTCCGGCAGCAGAGCCGGGTTATTGCTATGGCCGGAGGGGCTTCGCGAGAGGCTAGCGGTTTTGCCGAGCTAATTAAGGAGAGGCGTTATTTCCGAGAAGAAACGCGATAACGTCTACAAGGTGGACGTGGAAAGTGCATGGGCTTACTTATCCAGGATTCACCCGTGCTTCGCCCGTGCACTTATATCACCCATCTCTCCGAAGACCAATCTAAACTTCATCGCTTAAATTACACGCCCTCGATATTTTAGTGAATATTTCCTGCATCGTTTTCTGAGGAGATGTAAACAGGCGGACACGCAGTCTTTAGGGAATTCCCGACTCTGCGATCCCTGCTCTCCCGCTGCCGTCTCCATGCACATCGAAGGGACGTGCCCCCTTTTGGGGCGCCGGGTAGGACCCCGCGGGGAGTCATCGCAGTCCCGGAAGAGGAACCTGCCGAGGGACGGGCAGGGTGGCCCCGGTCTGGTCCTGCCGAGGCCGAGAGCGGAGCGAGAGACTCCAGCGGGACCCTCCGACAGGGACTGCGTCTGGTTCCAATACCTCCCTCTCAACAGTAAAGCCAAGGATATGTGTGGGTGGGAGCGCTCGCCACTCACACACAGGAGAGATCTTTTAAATGTTTGACGGTGCACACAGCACGACGAAAATACTGAACGCGGAGAATTAGGGCTGTTTTAACGAGAGAGTGTTGGCATACGGACTCCACCAGAGACTGCACCGAACGCAAGTGCATGTGGCTGGGTGCTTCTCTCTGGAGTCTGTTCTCCCGCTAAAACAAGTCCTGTGAGACATTAATACTGCCACTGTGGTCAGCTTGTGATAAACGGGCACCGAGACCAGGGCCGCGGTGAGCCGGGCGCCCACTCCCGGCCGGTCCCGCCGGGCACGGCGCGGTCGGTGCTCGCGCGGCGCATCCTAGCGCCCGCCCGGCGGGTCCCTCCGCGCTGCCCGCGGGACGCGGCGGGGCGGGCGCGGCGCTGCGGGACCTCGCAGGGCCGTGGGGACAGCGGGGATGCGCGATTCCCGCAGCACACTGCCCCGCGCCCGCTCACACTCCCTCCCTCCCCCCCCCATCTGCTAGCAGGAGAGAGCAGGAGGGAGGGACGGCTGGGAGAGGGAAGCCCCGCACCCGTACGGGACGAGGTTCACTTTCTCGCAAGACCTCCTGTCTTGTCTCAGTCATCTCCTTACACTACTTGGTGTCTGCACACCTGCAAGTATCCACAGATTTTCCATCTGTAGATCGCCGTTGTCTTGGGCTGTGGGGCCTGTGTGGGCTGGGGAAGAAGGAACCGAATCAGTGTCCTCAGGCTTGCTCTCTCTTGAGTTTGCATCCCCAGTGGCTCCAGCCACTGGGAAAAGTTGCAGAGTTTGGACTAGCCCTGGATTCTTGGTCCTGAGCTGGTTTAACGAAAACCAAACGAATCTAGTCTCTTACCAATTATTTGTTTTCCAAATCAATGGAAAACAATGCACTTTCCTTGGGCCAGGCTGTCTGTCTCCGGTTTGTGGGTCCAGGATCTTCCAGAGCTACAGACATGCGGCTTTTGTTCACGGCTTTTCCAGTGTGGAGCTCTGTGTTGCTTAATCTTGAGCGACGAGATCAGTCTAAGGGCAAAATTTCTCTTTCTTAACTGGATTCCTGAGCCAGTGGTTCCTGTACCAACACCCAGAACTTGATGCATTTTGTTGGTTCTTTTTTAGTCTTTTGTTTGTTTTGGTTTTTTTTTGTTCGTGTTTTTTTTTCTTTTTGTTTTTAATTATTTCTTCCCTTCAGAAAGAAAACCTAGGGGACAGGGAGCACAGAAGGCAAGAAAGGAGTCAGTGGGATGCAGCCCTGCATCTTTTTACAGCGCTGGTTCTTGCACTGCGGGGGGAAGCGCAGGGAGTAATTGTGGCATCTCAGTGTGTAACTGCAATATTTTTTTCTTCATTTATTCAAATCTACTTATTTCCCCTTTTGGTCGCTGTACTCTGAACACGTTATCTGGATGAAACCCGTATGTGTTCAAATCAAGTGTTGCATGTCTGCGTTCCTGAAATCGCGGTGAACACTTCGTCTAGAAGTTGACTTTTTAGGCGTCTGCTAATTATGTCACGCTGTCACTCAGGGAAAGTGCTGGGGACAGAGGAAATTAGAACAGTGATCGTATTATGTAAAAGAGCATTTGCCTTAATGGAAGGCAAAGCCAAGCTGGAAACCATGGCGAGTTGTTTATAAATACAGTCACAACGTTGTAAGGATGTCCTGGTTTCGGTGAGCACGGTAACTCCGTGCTGGAGGACCCGTAAGGTTCCGCCGAGCTATTGGATCTGCCCACCTGATTCCTTTCGCTTCTGTTTATGCGATGAATAAACACTCTCTGACAGGAGACCCGGGACCGCCTGTGCCGGGGGAGTCGGGGGGCCGCGGGGTCGCAGTAGGCTCGGAAGGTTTTCAGCTCCTTCGCCCACCGTCGATGTGGACAAGGGACCCCGCGAGCGGGTTGGGGGCACTGCCGGAACTCCCGCCCTGGACGGGCTTCGCAAAACACCGGAGTGCGGCGGCAGGAGGGCTTCCCCGGGAGTGATCTCTGAGCCCAGTGGGCTATCCAGCTGCTCCGATCCCTGCTCCGCCCGGGCCGGGCCTGGTTGGGGTCGGTGCCACCGACGGCCGGGCGCACCGGTGGCTCCCCGCAGCTCGCTCCACAGGACGCAGCGCGGCCCTTAGCAGGGGGTGCTGCGCCGGGACCCGGGCAGGTATATTATGAGAACCCTCTATCCTCCCGGCTCCCCCGCGGAGCCCGTTCTCGGTGGGTTCGGGGTCCCACCCGGCAGCGGCGCGGACACCGTGTCCGCGGGGCTGGGCGTGCGCTCCTCCCGGCACCGTGAGCGGCACACACCGCCCACTCCCCGGGGCTCACAGGGCCCCGCTCCGGTCCCGCCTCGGCTCTCGTACAAGCCTGCTCCGGCCCCGCGGGCCGCGATCGCTGCCGGGGCCGCAGCGCTGGAAGGACGGAGGTTGCGGGAAACGACGCATAGAAGAGGGGGCGGCTTGAGGCGCGACAGCGGCCGACGACAGAGAGTGGCCGGCGGCGGTGCCGGGCGGGATGGGCCGGGTCGGCCCGGGACCCTCCGTGGCCCCGGGAACGGCTCGACGGGCGCCTGGTCCGGGCCGAACGGGCGGGCAGCCGCGGGGGCAGAGCCGGGGCTGCAGCCTGTTCCTGGCCGCACTGGCGATTGCCCCGCATAGGGCAAAGGCGAGTGGCAGCCCAGCAGCGCCACCGGCTGCGGGTCCCCTCGGAGGAGGCTGCCTCGGGCTCCACGGTACTCTCCCGGGTGTGAGCCCTGCTCCAAGGGCCGGACACAGCCCGCCGTGGGGGCCCAGGCAGTCACCGCTTGTGAGGAACTACAGCTCCCCTCCTCACAGAACGGCAAATGCTTTTCAGAGAAAAATAGTATTTTCTACCTCGGGATCAAATCCCGCCTCTTTCTCGCGTCCAGGGCTGTGCGCTGCTAAGCCGGTTGCAGGATGCAGTCCTACGTCTTCTCCCCTCACGCAAACACCGTGCACTGAGCGTGCCACAACCTTTGAAATGTGCTTTGCTTTTGCTTTACACTTATCCAGGGATTTCTAAGTCGCTGGATTTCAATTTTTCAGAGCCTAGTTGCAGACGAGTTCAAGGGACTTCTCCTCAAGTGGTGCTTAGCTTGGTAAAAACGGGGAATCGAGGTGGTTTGCTACCCCTGATACTTGAATGTTACTGTCTCCCTAAACACGGGCCACTGTTGGAAATTTGGGCTGTTCCACAGCGATATGAACGGCTTTGGTTGTTTTACGACAGTGACACTGCGCAGAGCATGTTACAACGAGCACCTCACTGCACCCTCAGTGCACCTTCTTTCGGCGTATCAGTATGACTGACTGTTCTTGGCAATGTGAGTTCAAGGGCAGATTCAACTTTCAAAATCTTCCCAGCTAATTTATGACTTTACATGTTGATAAAGTGTTCAGTGTGTGTATGAAAATGAAAATGTCTGTTAAAAACCGAGTGCATTTGGGACTAACTAGCTAGAGATGTTTTGTTTAGTAAGTGAGCAAATTGGGAAGGGAGCTCATGAAAAAAGGTGATTCATTCATACCAGGTCTGAAAAACACAGTGAGCCTCCAGAAACAAGATCCCGGTTTGCTGCCCACAGGTTACAATTGCTGAAATGTTTGCATGCGGCTACAAGTAAATCAAGATTTACAGTTTCATGACTGGCGTGTACAAAGTGCTACTGTAATGCTCTGAAATAAAATACATTTCTTTGGAAAGTGCAGAGGCTGCAGGTGTTTACTGCAGTGTTTTAAGTAGAAACAAGAAATCTTATTCCTCTCTTGGTGTTTATAATTTTTACACTGATACGGTTACATTAACTCTTGACTGACACTCACAAAACTATCTGGGAGAATTTTACCTGGTGCCAGAGTGATGTTGCTCTGGAGGAGAATGAAGTGCCTGAACAGCATGTGTTTCTGCCCAGACATATTTTATTTTTTTTTTTTTTTTTTTTTTTTTTTGAGTTTAATGTTTGAAAGCAGTCCAGTGCTTCTGGGCAGGGGAAAGATGGGAGAAATGTCATGTTAAGTTTAACACAACTCTCTTCGTTAACCTGCTCGTTTTGAGCTGTTTTCTGAGTTTAACTAACCTGTTCACACAGGAAAACACGCTGGTCAGGATTTAAAATGCATCTGTGAGCACATGGTGGCTTTAGGAAAAATCATTTTTCTGTGGTACCTTAGTTATAATTGTTGGACATCTGGATCCAGTGTTGCTGCCATCAGCAGCTATCATGTCTTTGCTTTTGAAGGACAGCAAGGAAATATTTCACTAGGCCCATGTTAAAAAAAGAAATAAAAAAGTAACAGAAGAGGCTGATTACTTGAGGAGCATATTAAATTTCCTGGTTGCACATATAGGAGCAATCTTGTTCACCTCACTGCTCTACGCAAAACTACTCATCCCTTTTGTGGGGCCCAGGTGCCTCCATGCTCTCAGTATGAACTCTCAGTACCTTTTGTACTGCACAACAAAAGTCTGACAGAAAATGAATTTTTTTACTGGTGATCTAAGATAATATTCTGTTCATTGCTTCAGGTTGAGATTGCAGAAGGAGAAGAGAGTGACAGAGGGAATCACTGGAGGTTTTAAAGGCAACTGCTTGTTTTAATATGTACAAACACTGAAAGATGAGTCAGCTCTGGCTGATTACCTGGAAAAAGCCTTACATAAAGAAGCACTTCATCATTTAATGTTTTGCTATTCCTTGGTACTATCTGAATGTCGGTGCTTGAGCAAGAGAAGAATTATTTCTCTAACTCTCTGGGAGAGAAGGTCTGATGGATGAAAGAAAACTTAGAATTCAGCAAAGCACTGACTTGCCATCAGAGTTATACAGACTATAATACTGGCACTATTCTACCTCTCTGTTATAAATATCCAAATGTTCACATCCTCATCAATCAGCCCCTGATGGCTTTGAGAGGCAGGTTTACAAAACAAAGTATGCAGTGGTCCCATGCTTGGCTTGCTGAGCCAGAGCACCATAAAAATGCAGCCCTTGCACTTCCCTGTCCTGCTCACTGAAAGGCTCACAATGTGTGGAGCCCTCTTGGGCTAGAGCCCAGGATTTTGGCAAATGGAAAGACAACCTTCTGAATGCCTGCCTGCCTTGAGCCTGCCACAGCAGCAGCTGTGAGGTCATCAGAGTCTGTCTCGTTTTGCCTTCTATGTGGCTTCAAGCAGAGTGGGAGACAGGGCCCCTCTCTGCCTTATTTCCTGCTTATATACACTGCAGTAATTTTTGTTATGTTTCTACTGTGGGAATCTGCACTTTCTTGTGAGACAAAATCATAGAGAGTTCAGAAATGGAAATTACGTTAATCCCACCTTCACTGCATTCCACTTGGTGTATCTGCAGTTCATACCAGTGTTCTGGGGGATTTTCGTACTGATGGTTGATCACACCCTGTGTTCCCATGATGCTGCTTCATGTCTGAATATTGGTGTAAAATAGGATATGCATAGCAAGTATGGGAATCCCATAGCAAGTATTTCAGACAGCTAAATCTCTGCAGGGGGACAAGAGGATAACATATGGATTCTATTCAGAGCTAGAAGCTTTAAGTGTGCTATTCAGTTATCATACGTATGACTAGATGAGATATGCAAGAAGAATGGTGTCTGACCAGACAGCTTTTACATCTAAAGACCAAGGAAGGTGTTGGTAAAACAGACCCCTTCCTATATCAAATGAAAATGAATGTAGGTTCAGAATGTTTATTGGTGCATCAGAGACATGAAATTATCAAATGTGCAGTGCCTGTCTAACCACAAATGAGTCTTGTACAGCAGGCAAAGGCACTAGCTAGGACTCATCCCTGCAGTAAGATGGTGACTGGTCTGTTCTGATGACACTTTTTGACAGGACATAGTTCACTGATATGCTTGCCAAACTGACAGACAAGGTACCTTTCTCACTGCCTGCTGCCCTGGTAGTAGGTAAGAGCTCTCTCTGCAATATTTCATTTATGCTGTTGTTTGCCATCTGGAGAATTTGTGGCTAACATTGTGGCTAATATCTTTGGTGCATTCCAGGGGAGCAACGCTTTTTCTCTGGTGTCAGACTGGCTGAAGATCAACAGCTATGTGGCAGACCCCCTTTCTTTGACTTCTTGTTTGTGCTGCATGCAGCCTCAGGCTCTGGCTCCAGTCAAGCTCCAGAAGCAGCCTGGCAGTGCAAGTTCACATTTGCCTTCTGGTAGAGGCTCGTCCGCCCATGCAGAGAGAGAAGTCTGGACACCACTTGTAGAAAAAGGAGATGAGAGACTCATGAACTGCATTAAGGTGGTGGGAGAGCATCTAGACCATCCAGCAAATCATGGGCTTCCTGTTATGTTTCTTTTCTGCTTTGTGGCAGGGTTACGACTTCTAGGCCAGGACTTATGTGATGACTCTCAATGGGTACAGGTGGAACATATACATCAGTGGGCAGGGAGTTATAGTGTCTGCGTGTGTGTGAAGGTGGGCTAATTTGGAAGACCTAAAAGGGATTAATAACTCCTGGACCTCTAGTTGTCACGTTCACATGATATGGTGTGTGATGGGAAGAAATGTGCCGAAGCTCAGCCCTCTGGTGCTGTCACACTGTGGGCAGCTCAGCGTGTCCCTCCTGTGTGTCCACGCGCGGTGCAGTCCCGGCCCCCCTGCACGGTCAGAGCCTCTCTCTGCCGCTGTGCTGGGCACCAGCCCCGGCCCCACAGCACAGCTGCTGCTCTGGTCACAGCAGTGCTCACGTCTGGCTTTGGCTGGTGTCTTCCGAGTGAGTGCTTTGACCCTCAAATGGGATTTGTGGGCCCCGTGTCTGATTGCTGCCTGGGCATGTGCAATGCCTTAGATAGAGATGTAAGTCTGGGTTCCATGTGGGTGCTTAAAAATGAACAAAGTAGACTGCCTGGGGGTGAGGTGCCTTGCAGAAGTGTCAACACCAAACACAAGGGAGGTGTCAGGTCAACAGAACATTTCTGTCTTTCTCTTTTTTTAGCAAATGTCAGACCTTCCCCATCCTTAGGCTAATGTCTTTCTGTATATTGTACGTTGTAGTTAAAGCTTTCTTGCACTAATTATTCTAAGTAGTATATCTTGTGTAATCATCTTTGCACAGTCCTGAAATTACTGAGCAGGTTCCTAGCCAGAAGTCCTAAGAAGCAGTGGAAGAATTTACCTTGGAATCAGTGGGGACCGTGCACTCTACACCTTTCTCAGCTCATACAAAATAAAAAAACCCTTTGTTTTGTTTTGATTTTATCTAGACTTAGCAATTTATGATTAGGATTTAAAGAGAGGACTTAAAATTACTTAATTGTGTTTTGTGTACTTATTTAACACTGCAAGCAAAATAAATTAGAACGGGATTAATTCATTTTAATTTGCTGTTGTTACTAATTATATAATTAAGACCTCAAATCCAGTAACACTTTTATTTAAGTAGAAAAAATATGTTTTAAAATAGGTATGTAAGAGAAATAGAATTTATTTTCAGGGTCAGTCTTAAAAAATCACACTACCTATATTCTGGATCCTGCTTTCTCTGCAGTTCATATCACTAAAGAAGTTCTGCTCAGTGCAGCAGGAGCATCCCTTCTTTCTAGCTCTGCTGTCTTTTCTTAGGGTTTGTAGAGACTGTATTTTTACTATAAATGAAAATTAAGAACCAAGTATGTTTGCACCAGTTTGGTTTGGCAAATGGACTTGTTTTTGCCCACTGCATTTTGATACCGAGAGTTGTTAGTGTAGTGCAGCCTGCTCTGCAAGTGCATCTTTGCTGTTTCATTGGCTGCAACATCTCTCACTTTGTCACAGGGCATGAGGCAAGTCATTCCTTCTGCCTCACTTTCAGAGAGTAGTTATACAGTTTCTGACAACAGAAAGTTCATAATTCATTTCAGATCAGTTGAGATCAGCTGCTCCCACAAAGTGTATTTATCAGGGTTTGTGCCAGGTGCACATTAAGGCCAGGAGGCTCCTTCTAGCTTGGTCCAGCAGACAGAAGAACTCTCACTTTTTCCAGGGTCACCTGAAGCGCTATCCTCCTATGCTGAGAGCCTGTGGGTCACAGTGGTGCAGGATTTGTCTGTTTATGACCCTCTTTCTGTTGTTTTAGATGTGAGGTAATATCTGGGCAAAAGCACAGGCTCTGGATCTGATGCAAAGGACTTGAAAATCTGTGGTCAGGAATGAAGAAGGAAACAGAATTAGACCAACTCAGTGCACAGAAGCGATGGTGTAAATATGTTCTGGGCTACATACCTATGCTTCTTTCCATTTAAGTTCCCAAATAAACCCAGTTATTTTAGGGAAGCCTTGAAAGACTAATGGATGCAGTTATAGGTGTAATATCTTCCTCTGCAATTGGCATGCTGGAGGCAGGGGTTATTTTAAGGTTATAGACGTGCAGTTTGCAACACTAATAAACAGTCATGGGGATAGATGATATAAAGACACGTGCATTGAAGAGCAGGTTTGGCACTCCATTTCTCACTGTCTGTTCAGAGCTCTGCCCTGCAATCTGAAACCACAAGGCCCAGCAATAGTGTCTGTATACCTTGTGCAAGAGTTCAACAATCTGCCATGCGCATCTGAAAAAGGATAATCTAGTCCCTGCTGGCCCCACATGTGGCTTGTCTTGCTCAGGGTGAAGACAATGAGCCTATTTGACAGGGATGGGCTGGGCATGCTGCCATCAGCACAGGACATCATCTATGCGTGGTGCTTCTAATGAAGGTTTCTGCCGTATCAGTCACTTACCTGCTAGGTGGGTATTTGAAGATGGGATGTTTAGCACAATATCCTGTTCCACAGTTCTGAATGGAAAATGTGCTCTAATACTCAGGGCATGTTGCAGTGGCCTGGCTGAGGTGATCCACACTATCCTGCCTGTGTGCTGGTGAGATCCACGCCTATGCCCATGGCAGACTGGGACAGGGCAGGGTGGGAGGGGGCCTGGGGGAGGCTGGAGCTGAGGGTGCCAGCCCCCAGGGGCTACTCGTGTGCACAGAGCAGCAAGAGCCAGCGTGTGGCCTGGGGGAGCGGCTCCATTCATGGAGAGAAAGGGGGGTGTGACACTGCAGCACAGGGCTGCATAGCTGCTGCCCTCAGTGTGTGTTAGTCCTGTTCTGCAGAGAAACCATCACTGGTTTAGTTAGCTGTGCAGAACTTGGCCTCTGGGATACTTCGAGGCTTTTTGACTTTCTCTGCACAGAGCAGACCAATTTTGGGTAAAACCACCCCTCCCAGACTGGAGGCACAGTCATTCAATTTATTGCATTTTCAGATAGTTCAGACTCCTCTTAATTTCATTTCTGAGAAAGGCCTCTTAGACAAATGGTTTAGTTCATATAATGTGTTACAGTTTTGGATGCAAAAGCTACTTTTGTATTTAGTGATGACAAGTGTGGAAGGTCTGTGTTTAAAAAGCAGATTCCAGCCCTGTTCCTGTAACAATCCCATGATCCTCACTGTGTCAAAGTGCCTGCTGCCTTCAGCCTGAGTAATGACCGCAGGATTGGGTTTCTCTCTGCAGATTTCAGGTTTCTCGTGGAAGTATGCATGTACTCAGATGAAATACATATGTTTGTCTGCTAAGGTATGGTTATGCTGACATTTTAGATATGCTGAGTGAAAGAGTATAAGAGCACAGCCCTAACCGGGCAGCTCTTGGCAGCCAATCAGGCGAGCAAGGGGTGTTCCCAGGACCATTTGTGGGTGATTTAAACAGCTCTAGGGAGTGTGAGTGACCCAGAGCTCAACGAACAAGGGCATTGGCACAGCACTTTGAGCAGGAAGGGCACAGCCACCCTCCCAGCTCCTGGTGGTGGGTTATGTGTTAGATGTGGCTGTGGTGGGGTTTTTTTGTTATTTTTCCCTCCCAATTTGACTAGATCCTCAATGGTTTACAAATGCTCAAAAGCCATTGCTGCTGCTGCTAGCAGGAGTGTGGTGACCCAGACAGAACTCCCCAAGAAGCATGAAACTGTCCAGGTCACTGGCTGCAGGGAGTGTCTGAGCCTCGTGTTAGTACCAGAGGACAGTGCAAAAGACACCTGTCTCTACCCTGTACTTCAGCCTATTCAGGATGCTGATTCAGAGAGTACCTTGGGAAACAGCCTTTAAAAACAAAGGGGTCCAGGAAGGATGGACATACTTCAACAAAGAAATCTTGAAGGCACAGGACCAGGCTGTCCCTATGTGCCAAAAGATGAGCTGGCAGGGAAGATGACTGGCCTGGCTGGGCAGGGAGTTTTTGCAGGAATTCAGAGAAAAAGGAGGGTGTGTCACCTTTGGAAAAAGGGGCAGGCAAGTCAGGAAGTGTTTAAGCATGTTGTTAAATCATGTAGAAAGAAAATTAGAAAGGCAAAAGCTCAATTAGAACTTAATCTGGCCACTTCTGTAAAGGATAATAAAAAGTGCTTTTATAAATACTTTAATAGCAGAAGGAGGGGCAAGGAGGATGGAGGGTGGGGGGAAATATAGTTAGGCGAGGAAAAGGCTGAGGTGCTTAACACCTTCTTTGCCTCAATTTTCAACAATAAGACAGATCATCCCCAGGACAGCTGAGCTGGTAGAAAGGGACGGGGAGCTGAATAGCTCCCCCGTAAGCCAGGAGGAAGCAGTGAGTGACCTGCTAAGCCACTTAGATGCTCACAGGTCTATGGGAGCAGATGGGATCTATCCTAGGGTGATAAGAGAGCTGGCAGAAGAGCTCACCAAGCCTCCCTCCATCATTTATAATCAGTCCTGGCTCACTGGGGAGGTCCCAGATGACTGGAATTTGGGCAATGTGACACTCATCCACGAGAAGGGCCAGAAGGAGGATCTGAGAAACTACAGACCTGTCAGCCTGACCTCAGTGCACAGCAAGGTTATGGAACAGATCATGGGGGGAGTGTGGATCTGCTGGAGGGTAGGAGGGCTCTGCAGAGGGACCTGGACAGGCTGGATAGATGGGCTGAGTCCAACGGTATGGGGTTCAGCAAGGCCAAGTGCCAGGTCCTGCACTTTGGCCACAACAACCCCATACAGTGCTACAGGCCAGGGACAGAGTGGCTGGAGAGCAGCCAGGCAGAAAGGGACCTGGGGGTACTGGTTGACAGCAGCTGAACATGAGCCAGCAGTGTGCCCAGGTGGCCAAGAAGGCCAATGGCATCCTGGCCTGTATCAGGAACAGTGTGGCCAGCAGGACCAGGGAAGTGATTCTTCCCCTGTACTCAGCGCTGGTGAGGCCACACCTGGAGTACTGTGTCCAGTTCTGGGCCCCTCAGTTCAGGAAGGATACTGAGGTGCTGGAGCAGGTCCAGAGAAGAGCAACGAGGCTGGTGAAGGGACTGGAGCACAAACCCTATGAGGAGAGGCTGAGGGAGCTGGGGTTGTTTAGCCTGGAGAAGAGGAGGCTCAGGGGAGACCTTCTCACTCTCTACAACTCCCTGAAAGGAGGTTGTAGCCAGGTGGGTGTCGGTCTCTTCTCCCAGCAGTAGGACAAGAGGGTACGGTCTTAAGCTGCACCAGGGAAGGTTTAGGTTGGCCATTAGGAAAAGTTCTACACAGAAGGAGTGATTGGGCATAGGAGTGGGCTGCCTGGGGAGGTGATGAAGTCACTGTCCCTAGAGGTGTTTAAAAAAAGACTGGATGTTGCACTTTGTGCCATGGTCTAGTTGACAAAGTGGTGTTAGGCCATAGGTTGGACTCGATGATCTCAGAGGTCTTTTCCAATCTAGCCAATTCTGTGATTCTGTAAACATGGGTAAATGCCTCAAAGTGCAGCAGTGTGGGTATGGGACTTTTAATTTTTAGTGATGTTTATGATTTCAGACTTTTCTTCTGGAACAGTTTTTTTTTCCTCCTACATTTCCTGTGATCTCAAATTCTAAAAAAAATAAATAACTGAACAGTCTGATTACCAAAATCAAAACACTTTATTGAAATATTGGTCTTGTATTTTACAATTTATTTGAGAACATTAGTTTTAAAACCTGAAAAAAAGAGATAGAAATATAAAGCTTTGATTTATTGGGAATGCTTTCTCTTCATATATATTTTAAAACTAACATTCTCCAAAAGTGGCATATTTTTCCCCAGATTGTTTCACTTCTTACAAGTTGATATTTTCTAAAGTATGTGTCCATCAGAAATTTTCTGACTGGTGTTGGTGTAAAGTCATAATTGCTTTTTGTTTTGAGATGAAGCCAAAGTTCTCTAACCAGTTAGCTGAATTTTGCCTGTGTCAGGTTCCACATCTCTCATGAGGTGTGGATCCAGCTGGTGTGGAGGAAGGAGTGGCACGGCTGTGCTGATGCTGGAGAGGAGATGTGGCCAAGACACTGTCCCCACGTCAGAGCTGCAGGCCAGCTGGGCACTGTCACAGTGGGGACACACACTTAACAATTTTTATCAGATATTTTCAAGTTAATTGCTTTTGGAAGGATTATCAGATTCAATGCCAGTCATCCTAGCTTTAGCTTATTTCATCTGTTATACTGTCAAAATATTTTTCTATAAAAGGTCAGGGATCAGGTTGCCTTGCTTCTGAAATCAAGGACATTTTTCTGTCGAGCTGGGTAGGTAAGCAGTCCTGCTGTGCTATATGCTCTGAAGAGGAGGAACTTGCACATTTCCCCCAATCTGTTGCCAATGTGAGTGCCCTCAAGGTCAGAAAGCAGGTGTGGGCCAAAGTTGGACACTTGGTATGTGCGGTTTATTGGGGTCAGAACAGCCGGTGGTTGTGGGGCTGGCAGGGCTGGCCATATGACAGGTTCCCAGTGGGCACTGGCTGCTCATCCCGTGAGCAGCCCCGTGTCGTGGTGCCCCCTCCTGCCTGTGCCACAAGGGACTTACTCCAGACCTGTGGATTCATGAGGAGAGCTGGGTGCTAAAATCTGTGTTGCCTCAGGTGCCTTGCAAGGGATGTGTCTCAGTGCTTGTTTTTGTCAGATGCTGCTGCCCTTCAGTCTCAGCTTCAAGGCATTATCAGTCTTGATTCAAATCCTTAACGGCCTCTGGAACAAGTACTTACAGAAATATAGGGTCATGCTTGACACAAGAGTGCCAATGAAGAGAAGTTGTTCAAATGCCTCTAAATTACCGGCTTTCGAGCATCAATCTGCCATCTCCCTTTGGTTGTTTTTGTTTTCCCTTAGGGGGCTGCTTTTTGGAAGGAGGGATGAGTTTTGACTCAAAAGTGAAAACCTAGGCTTTAAGGCTGACATATCGCAAAGAGGGGTATTTGAAATCCCCAAGAGCTTTCCGTCTGTGTGCTATGAGAGATGCTCCCCCACTCAGACAAACCCAGCCTATGGTCCTCTGTTCTGCAGAAAGAGCCCCTCACCATGTTCCCCTCAGACCTTAATGAGTTTAGTCTGCAGGATTTCCTCTTCCGGTGACATTATCAGAAGAAATTGCCCTGTACCATTACCTGTGGCCAATGAAGGCTGACAGGCCTCTCCCGGACTGTGTTCCACCCCTGAGACAGGAGAGTATTGTGTGGACTTAACCCTTTGAAGCTTCCCTCACCTCCACCTAGCAGCTGCTGCCGTGGCAGTGCTGGGGGCCCTGCCCTGTGTGCTTGGGAGCTGTGGGTGCTGCCTGGGTGCAGTGGTGCCTATGGGGGCCCTGCTCCGTGGGAGCCCAGGCGAGAGGCTGCAGGGGGTCTGTGTTGTGTGACATCTGGGTACACAGGACTACAGCCAAACACCGTTTGTTATCAATTCTTTTCCTTCCCCTCTAATGTTACTTTTCAATACTCATTGTGTGGATGTATCTTCCATCTTGACAATCTGGGAAGGGTGCACCTCAGGAGTGTTTGCTCTGTTCAGGACTCTGATGGCTTCACTTTACATCTTTTGGCTATGTCCGCAGCCAGGTGCTGTCCAGCCTATGCTGTGTGACTCAGAATAGTGTTGGTTTACACACACTGACTCATTTTGTATCTCCAGTATAATTACTACACACAGAAGTTCAGGCCACTGTTGGTACCACTAGAGAAAGCAATAAACCTCTGTGCATGAGCTCCAAGGGTACTGTGAGTGCCACAGCCTTGACTAAAACCAAAACTAGCAAAAGATGAGGAAGCCTTTTTGCAAGGTAGCGTGCCTCAGTTCTTGTCTGATAATTCTGGGTAACAAAAAATTATGTTCTGTGGCATCAGCCTAGGGAGGATGAAACAAGGTTCAGGAAAGCATTCACATTTTGTACCCCGTGGCTTCAGTGATGGGTTCACAGGGTCTGCAGGGAGGACTCCCAAGAAAAAGGCATTGTTGGTCTGCTTGGAGGGTACCCAGGAGAAACAACGTTCTTCCCCATCTCAACTTCACCCCACTTTGCTCACCCTCTGAGGGGATGCATTCTGCAGAGAAGGATTTATCATGGGTGTCAGCAGCAGTAAGTTCTGCTGCTGATTTCCTTTCTGGCCAAAACACTGGATTGCCGGGCAGCTTTCTGTGCCCTGTTGGGAAAGCACCACATCCTCTGAACCCCTCCGCAGGGAGGTAACCTGGCACATCTCCTGAGCTGTAATGGGGACAGGGGAGGATGCAAGGGGGATTACTGCTTCTTGTGGAGCATTTCTGTCTGTGGCTGCCGTCTCTCCTGGGGAACAAAGGGCCTTTCCTGCTCCCAGGTGAGGCAGCAAGTGTTAAACCCTGCCTGGGGGCCCTGCTAAGTGTTTGCATTTCTATCGCTGCTTCTGGGGTTTCATTAGCCCAGTCATTTGATTCACTGCTTGGAGAATTAGTCCGGTTTTCTGTAACTGGGAGGCCTTCATGTAAAGCTTGCTCTTGGTGTAATTCTCAGTCAGTTTGGTAATATTATTGGGCCTCAAAGTATTCAGTGGCTGGAGGAAATGCTCTGTGTAAAACTCACAGCTTCATCTGGTAGTGATTTGTCATTTACCAGGCTTTGGGCTTGGTGCCAGCTCAACTGTTGCCAAATAAAAGGAAGACAAGGGAATAAAATGATTATCAGGAAAGGGCTTAGAAATATTGTACATGAAACAAACTAAGAATAGCTTAAAACTAAGATGAGGATATATATAATCAATCACGGAAATCACAGGGGCAGGGAGCAAGGGAGTTCAGGTTTCCCCTAGACTAGAGTCCTTTCACACCAAAAACATGTCACTGTTATCCCTCAAATATATGAGATCTAGTGGACCACCCAAAACAAAATTTCCCGTGAACCTGTGAAAACGGGCTTGTCTCTACTTTGTGTCCCTCACCTACAGAACATGTGGAAGTCCGTGTACAAATGGACTGCCTAAATCCATAACCACTTTGAAAGAGAGTCTTTTAATATACTCTTAATTTAATAATTTTTCTTCCCAGCTCTGTGAGGTCAGTCAGTAAAATTTAATGGAGGAAGAAACAGAGATGTAGGGTGATTAAAGACTTGCCTAAGGTCCTACAGGACTGGGATCTACTAGCATGGTGCCGCCCCAGCAGCATGTGATGCTGTGGGTGCACACGGGTGGGATGGGGTGAGGATGCTCTTGGTAGCTGCGAACCATGGTGCTGAACTCAGGTGAGGCAGGAAAGGGGTGGGGCTGTGTGGAAGGGGCTGTGCCAAGCATGGGTAAGAGAGGCAGAGGGACAGCCAGGAAAACATCCTCACCTGGGCTGGGTTCAGGGACAGGCATGCTGGGGCAGAAGCAGCTCCTGTTTATTTCCACTCATACAGCACTCAGAGTTGGGTGATGAAGTTGGTGCACAGCGAGAGCAGCAGCACTGCAATCCTACTGCAAGGTACCTGACATGCAGATGTTGGCTTCTTACAGGCTTTTCACCTATTGGTAGAAAACCATTGAACAAAGCAGAAGCTGTTCTGGTAAACTTGCACTTCTCCAGGCTCCAATTCTGCTTGTGATGTCCCAGTTTTCTCAGTCCAGATATCCTATACACTAACAAACTGCAAGGACTGAATCGGCTCCTCTTTAGCCACTGCCCTTGTCATGGTTATCCTTCCCATGGTTACTGCTGCTGCTTTCATCTGCTACTCTCCCTTCCAAAGCCACTCTTCCTCTTCCTGCCTTTAATTTTTCTCCTGCTTTGAGATGCATATTGCCTGAGCTACTTTTCCCCTGCTGTGCTAAATTGGCCCTTGAGGAAGGCAATGCCTTCCATCATCACGTATCATTGCTGATTTTCCCTTACAGAGAGAAATGGCTGCTGTCGAGGGGGTCCTGGCTGTAACGATAGGTGGCTTGATGTCTGTTATGGTTGTAGTCTTCAAATACATGAGCAGCAGAAATTTCCTTCTCTTGTTGTCTTTTTGTTCTTTCTTGAAGGTGCATTGAGAATAAGGAACTTAAATTGAGCTGGCAGTGTGTTCTTTGTGATAGCAGCACACTGGAATACATTGCTGTCTAGTTCCGAGGGCAGAATGCTGCTGCTCTTGATGTGGGATGCACCCCTGCCTGCCATGTGCTCCCGCCCAGAGCATCAGCTGATGTTCACTACTTGTGTGATTTTAATGATGCTGAACAAGTGAGGCTCTATCTCCTTGACAGAGCTAAAGAAGCTATTAAATAGTGAGCCGAATGGAGGACTAAGATCAAGGAAATGTTGTTTTATTCCAACCTTTCAGATGGATTTCCTTGGTACTGTTAGCAGAGCTATGTACAAACCTAACTTCAGAAGTGTTAATGTGAACTGATACCTGCAGGGACACCACACTTAAACAAATATCTATTTATTGTGCCTCAGCTGTTGCTTAGTGAAAGACAGGATCCATTTAGAGAAGGAGATGGGTAAAGGAAGACTGCTGAATAGCCATAAATAGCCTAAATAGCCATAGGAAGGCAACGATAATTTGGAAATGGATTTATATTCTGTGTCTGTAGAATAGTGACATATATAGTTTTTGGTATTAGCGAAATGTGAATTTCTTTTTCATGCTGTCTTCTAATAAAAGCATGGATCCAGTTTTCCTGCCATGAAAATATAGATGGTCATCATGGTGAAAATTCTTACAAGATTTGGTCACCTGTTATCCTATTTCCAATTATTTGAGATAATTTGAATTAAGAGAAGTCTGGAAATGTGATACACTTGTAGCAACAGTTTGAGCAATTTGGAAGATGTGGATTTTGGTCTCTGAAAAGAATTTTGGTAGGTCTTAATGCATTTTTTGAGGCTGTATAAGAAGCAAAAAAATTATTACGGCCCATCCTGATTTGTTCTACACTGGGGTCCATCATGATTGCTGTGGTTTAATCTCTGTAGCAGCCAAGCCCCCACAGCCGCTTGCTCATCCCCTGCAGAGGGGGAGAGAATCCAAAGGGTGAAGGTATGAAAACATGTGAGCTGAGATAAAGACAGTTTAGTAGGTAAAGGAAGGCCACGTGCACAAGCAAAGCAAAACAAAGAATTCCTTCCCCATTTCCCATGGGCAGGCAGGCATTCAACAACCCCCAGGACAACAGGGCTTCATCATGCATAGCAGTGACTTGGGAAGACAAACTCCATAACTCCAAATGTCTCCCTCTTTCTCCTCCTTCTGCCAGCTATTGCTGCTGAGCATGACACCGTATGGTGTGAGATACCCCTGGGGTCAGCTGGGGTCAGCCATCCTGGCCATGTCCCCTCCCAGCTCCTCGAGTGTCCCCAGCCTGCTCGCTGGCATGGCAGGGTGAGGAGCAGAACAGCCCTTGGTGCTGTGCAAGTGCTGCTCAGCAGGAGCAAAAACATGGCTGGGTTATCTGCACTGTCTTGCTCACAAATCCAAAATATAGGACAGCGCAAGCTTCTCTGAAGAAAACTAACTCTCGTCCATCCAAAACCAGTACAATGATGCATCAAAGGTCAAAGTTGAAAAGAAGAGTTGATAGGAAGTCAAGAGACCAGAAGGAAAAGATATGTAGTGATCAGGTCCATAAATACTGTCTGCACCTTACTGAGAACCTGAGGTGTTCTCACTGTGCCCCCACAGGGGCTGGCTAGTCAGCAGCTGATACTAGTTGTTAATGAGAATGTGTATTTACCTCTTGTTAGGTCTATTACTGACATTTTGTGTAAATGTGGGTCACAGAGGTTCAGGCAGCAGCTTTGTGAGGACGATTGAGCAGTGCAGGTAAATGATGTGGTGGCTGCTGCAATCCTTGGAGACAGTCAAACCTGCTTTGAAGTGTCCCTGCTTTGAGTACAGGTCACTAGATCACCTTCTAAAATTCCTTCCAATTAAAATTATTTTATGATTTGTGATAAGAGGAATTTAAAAAAAAAAATCTGACTTATTAATTTATCCTGTCTAGGTATTTCTTCAGCATATCCTTGCTTCCTACTGCATTTCTCTGAGAATACCCCCTTTTGATTAACTGTCTGGAAATTATATTTAATTACATGCTTATCACTAACTCATGGTCTCTCCAGATGAGTGAGTCGAATTCCAGGCTAAGCGACTGGCTATGAGTTATGCAGCCAATCTGAAAATTGAGTTTCATTCATTTTCTTAATCTGAACCACAGGTTATATCTAATATTTTTGTTTTCTCTAAACCAACGATAATGCCATTTCTAAGTCTGGTAATATGCCTTGGAAACAGGAAAACTAGAAAGAAAATATTTACATTTCTAAACAAAATATCTATCCAAGCAGGTAATCGCTCTGAGAAGGCTGGAGAGAATGTCTCGAGGCTGGCAGCAGCAGGAGACAACACCAGCATAAGAACAGCGGGGAAGGGTGACAGCTGTGTGTCTGTATCCAAACTGAGAATGTATAGCGTAACGTTCTTCACTGCACTGTAAGTAGTTAATAGAATAAGTGCAAATTAAATGGGAATCCAGAAAGACTTCCTAGGCACATCAGAGTTTTTTTACACTAATGAACAATCTTGCTGCTATTTTCACAGAATCAGAGGATAGCTATGGTTGAGAGGGGCATGGGGACTGCCCCTCTCATCGAGAAACAGCCCGCTCTGATCAGAGTCAGCTGCACCAGGCTGAGGTTTGAGCATCTCCACAGGCCTCTCCAGGCAATGTACCCCAATGCAGAAGATGCAACAAACTTTCTCCTTTAAGATGACTTCCAGTGGTTCCTCGGATGTGTCAACCTCATTGAAATTGGGTTTGTGAGGGCCCAGGGCAGTTTTAGAAGGCCCACAGTGCCCAGCTACGTCCACTGCCAGCAGCTATCCCGGTGACCTGTGCTCCAGCTGCAGGGCAGGAGCTGGGGTTCTGGCACAGCCCTGGCAGAGGCAAGTGGCTGGGGGGGATCTCCACTTTGGGGGTATTTCTGGACAGAGCTCTTTGCCAAGCTCCAGCTGGTCTGGTTTCTCCACTGCTGCCAGCCAGCAGAATTGCCCAGTTCAGCTGCCTTGGATGTGTTCAGCATACGTGAGGTTTGAAACTTCAGATTTCTAAGTTTGATAGTCCCAGGGATGCTGTTCCGGACTGCAGCCCAGGATATGATCCCCTTGGTATAGTGAGCTGGAAGGGGAGTTGGCTGAGATCAATCAGTACATGGGGCACCTGTGGACATATGGACATATCTCTGTGGATAAAACCACTTTCAAATTAAAACTGATTAGAAAAAAGAAGAGCCACAAAAATGAAGCTGTTTGTGGTGACAGGATCAACTTCTATTAAGCTATCTGCAGTTTAGAGTTCACTGCCTTAAAATGCAAAAAGCAATCTTGATTTAAAACAAACAGATAAATCTCCCTTTTTTCCTGTTTTCTTATGCCACTATTCTCACTATGTAATCTAAGCATAAAGAAAAGTCCACTGCTGAACTTTCTGAAGCCTTCATTTAGCATTTGCATGAAGAACTTTTAAAAGAAATAATACAAACAAGTTGAATGTATATAAGGAGCCTTGGAAGATTGTATCATAGATAAGGAAAATGCTTAGGATTTTCTTTTTGTGTGTGTAATGCCTTTGCAACCTACTCGCAACATTATTCCCTGCATGAGGGCCCCCTAATTATTTCATCATGCAGCAGGAAATTCTGGTAGGTCATATATAAACAGCCCGAGGCAGAGACCTCTTCATCAGATAGAGCATGACATCTGACATGTGTGCAGGCTGCTGCTCGCATGACACAACCAGCCAGGCAGCCCCGAACGCAGGGGCAACTGGGAGCATGGGGCTGCCTGGAGGTGGCAAAGGGCTCCTCTAATTCAAAACTGAAACTTCACCCTGTCCCTTTCCGATGGCCACGTCCCACCTCTCACCTGGCTGAGCCTGCAGCAGGCGCGGTCAGGGTGCGGTGCCAGGCGGTTCGGGGGTGGGATCCTGACCCTGCTGTGCACAGAGCTTCTCCCTGAGGATGGGTCAGTGCACGTGCCCCTTGTCCCAGCGTGTCCCTGGGCGTGAGCCGGGTCCCGCAGTGGCAGTGCCACCGCCAGGCTGCACGTCCCGGCTTCAGCTGGGGCTTCATCCGTCTCGGAGCACCTCCTGGCACCAGTGCACCGAGGAACGGCACCAGCTCCCGATGCTGCCTCTGGGAGCCTGAGATGCCATGGTGAGGAGTGGCTGGAGCTTGGAGACAGCTCAAACCCAGGTGACTGTGACAGATTAGGGCTCTGTGTCAGACATAGTAGGTGACTGCCCCCCCCCCCCCCCCCCCCCCCCCGCACTTATTTTTATGGTTACCAACAAAAAGGCAGATTATTTTCCCTTAAATAAGTAATGGTCAGTAGTGTTTCCTTGCTACAGAAAACGGTTTCTTAGGGAAATTGTTGGAAGTAGCAGGCTGGGGAGGAGTTTGAACAGTGTAGGGAAAGCACGTGCCAGCAGTCCCCACACCACCCTGCAGCATTTCTGATCTGAAATTCCTTGTGGCCCCACACTGGATTGCCCAGGCCATGCTCTGTGTGCAGAACAGCACTGCTTGCTCTGACACTTTGTGAGCTTGTCTCTTTCTTGGATGAGAGAAATAGACCGCGTGAAAAGCAAAGGGAAATTCTCTGAAGGAATGTTTTAGAGAAGCAGAAGCTTCTCTAATTATTGCGACATGTATTTTCCCCTCCAGTGTATGTTTCCACTGTCTTAAAATATACAACTCTACTTCATTAATATTGTTATTGTTTAGACTGTTGGATTCTACTCTTATGTGTCTTGGCTGTTTTGAATCAAATAAGAAAATTTTTAATGTATTTTTTTACTTTGGCTTTAACCTTAAGCCCAGTCCCAGAAAACCCTGTGTTCAGCAGTTTTTCGAACTCTGTCCAAATCCATTTACACAGGAAAATGTTCTTTCCATTGCTGCATCTAAGGCCATGATAAATTCCACAAGTTTTAAGAAACTGAGGACAGTGACAGAATTTGAAGACAGACTTTTGATCTTAATACCAGACTACTGAGGCTTGAGCTCTGCTCAGTCTCCCACTACAAAATCTCCTTCAGACAAACAGTTCATAATCATTTTTTTTCAAATATCAGTCATTCAGTAATGCTACATATTTCCTGAAAAGTCGAGTTTTTTCTCTTGGGTAAGTGACTGAATCAGGTTGTTTGCTGGAATCAGCTATTTTTAAATCAAAGCGTGCCACAGACTGAAATTGTTTCCTATTTTCTTCTGATGTATTTTTTACATTACTTACATTTGTAATTAGATAATTCCTCATTAACCCTTTTTTCTAATCTACCATTGCATCATTGTACACCTCAGCATGCACCCATTCACTTTAAATTTGAAGACTAATATTGAACATTTTTTTGCAGTTAGTAGAAGTTTAAAATTTAATCTCTGAAATGGACTTTCTACAACCTCCATGTACCTCCTCAAGATTCATGGGTTAGGGACCTTGTGTACCTGCGTTCATTCCTACCTCGGGTGATACTTCTTAGCATCTCTTTGTTTCAGGGTGAATAAAATGAAGTGTCTACCCTTGAGACTTTCAGTATTTCTGACAAATATAAATGCTGTTTAAAACTGCCTTTGTCCTTATGGGTGATTTTAATTTCCCAGATGTCAAGCCTGATTTGTTAGAAAATAGAGCTGAATCTAGGTTGATTTTTTCCTGAGTAACTCTGCAGAGAGAACACTTTCCATTTCATGGTGTGGGAGAAATTCAGGAGAGATGACCAATGCTAAAAATATTTTTCTATGCCTGATGTTTCAGGTTCTGCCAGGTGCCTTTAAAAAAACAGGTCATACATTTGTACCTGCTTGGTACCTGAGAGACTTCCCCACAAAATGGAACAGGCTTTTGGTGGTCTGGAGGGAGAAACAGACCTCTGGCTATAGCTAAGCAAAAACATGCAACTTGATGTAAGGGAAATGCAGACCTGGGCTAGATGTGAACACAGCAAACTTTGAGGATGAGGCTGTTGCTGGTCTGAGGTATCAGTGGAGAAGAAAAGGATACCAAGGTAGATGATGAAGAGTGCAGGAAGACTGGTGCCTTTGACCTGACATGCTGAGAGAATCTCTGTGTGCAGCTGTCCTTGCTGGGTGGGATGTTTGAGACCCCGGGGGTGCGCATCACCGTGTCTGAATTAGCCACACTGTCAGTGGTGAACACAGCTCCCAGAAGATGTTATAAAGCCAGAGTGAGTGTGTTTGCTGTGTGACAGCAGTGCAAGCAGGTCCACAAAGCTGTGCAGGATACCCTCGTCAGCTGTAGAATCATAGAATCAACCTGGTTGTAAAAGACCTCCGAGATCATCAAGTCCAACCCTTGATACAGACTCATGACTCTCACAGTCATCAGATCAGTGGTCTTCCTCAAGGCAGAACATTTTTTGCAATTTCTTGCCTTCTTTTACCTCACTTGATATACAGCTTGGTGTCTGAAATCTGCTGTGTAAGTCTCTTGTATTAATGTGCTGCCAATGTTGAAGTGTCAGGCACAGGTAGCTCGGTCTCCTTGTTTCCCTGTTAGTAACGTTTGGTTCTGGTTGTGAAACAAGAGAGAAACACGTGGCTTAAATGAAGCCTTGGCTGATGTTATAACACACATGGACAGTACATTTTTTGGCAGTGATATGATGGAGTAAAAGTATGATTATTTGTCACTCTGTCTCTGATCTCTATGAACCTCTTAAATCCAGCATTCTATGAAACCTATGACACCCAGTGTCAAAGCAGTGGAGTGGGTGGAGGTGAAATTCAGTGTCACAGCATCTGGGCCGTGAAGATCTCACTCTGGATCTGATGCTGCTTACCTGTGCCTTTAAAAATCTTTCACTAATAAATGTTAAAATTTAATCATTAGTAATTATGTCATCAGCTCCATCTGTTGGAAATAGCTGAGACTCAAGATACTGAAGATTTTTATGTAATTTTGCCCTTCTGCACCAGAAAGCGCGTGCAATGAATACCTCCTGTTGTCTTAAAGATCTTTATGTTCTCTTAATATTTCTTCTCCATCTCTGCACCAAAGTCCTATAAGTATTGCTACAGAGGAATGAGAATTGTCTGCTCTTCAATAGACATTACCTGAATTTATGCATAGAGAGACAACTGTATTCCTATTTAAAAGGTCTAAAGAAACATAAGTTGAAAGTAAATCCTAAAATAAAAATCCTTGATATAGATGGAAATTTCATGAATGAATTTCTTTTCCTTTTTCTCTCTTCTTTAATGAAGAACACAAGTAAAATTGCAGATTCAAACACTTTTGAGTACTGAGGCAGGCAGGGGGTTGATTAGGGTTCTCTAATTATAACTAATGACAGAAATAACATAGGCTCCTGTTTTGCCTGGATGATATAGGAATTGAGCCACTCATACAAATACAGCATGTCTCCCCTTATTTTCTTATGGCAGATGATACAAAACTGGCTCAGTAAACAACGCTGCTGTTTGAGGTTCTCAGGAACCAGGACCTCAGTCTGCTCCCCTCTGTTCACTGGGTTCCTGGTGGAATGGCATCCAACAGGGATGGAGCAGCAGGTACTGCACATCACAGCTCTTCTGCTGTACTTGCTCTCATTCCGGCTACAGCCTCTTACTGGGCCGAGACCAACATCTTGTTTAGGGCTCCAGTTACTCTGACTTTGGCATTGTGGTGCTTCCATATGTTGTGCTGTGTTAGCAGTGGAATTCCCCTGACTGGAATTGGAAGTGATGCTGCTGTGATGTTATGTTGAGAATCCCAGTGTGTGTTTCAATATTTACTCAAACTCCAGTCTGTGTGCAATTCCCTAGGAAGGACAGGCCAGGAAAAATTGCCTTTTGCTTAAACATAATCAGAATAAGATATTTAGAAATGCATTCATTGCCCCTCACCTGCCTCAATAAGCTCTTGCCAAGGTTCATTCGGTCCTCCTGTGCAGGACACCAGTGGTGCTGGGAGCAGGGAGCCAGGCACTGCTTCCACTTTCCCCTGAGCAGGGATGGTGTTCTGCTCAGAGAATCCTTGTGCCTGGGTGTCAGCGTGATGCAGGGACAGTTTCTAAATCAGGGCATGCATCACAGATCCTTTTTAAAAACATATCTTCTAATCCTGTTTGTTTTGTCTACTAATGAGCAGATTCACTGAAACAGGCACCTCATGCCCTGAAGCAAAATACCAGTGCTGGGGGAAACAAAAATGACAAATATTTTTGTTAGGTATCTTTCTCTGTCAATATTTATACAACCCAATTCCCCAGGTAGCCGTGGGTGAAATTACAGAGGAGAAAAAGAATTTTTGAGCCTCTACCTGACTCCAAGGACACCAGCTCATGTACCCTTGCAGCAAGAGGCAGAGAAGGATGAAGCTAAGCAGTGAGAGCAGCTGAGGAGAAGACATGAGAGTGGAGGGCTCAGGTGCTCTGCCTGTCGTGGCTGTTCCTGCACTGTTATCAAACCCTGCCTGGTGTGGAGGGACTGCTGGGGCAGAGCTCACCCTGGCTCCCACCCTGGCCCACTGCCCTGCCAAGCCGTGGGGGCACAGTCCTGGGCGGGAGGGCTGGGGCTCCTGCTCCTCTCTGTGCCCTTGGCTGTGCTGGCTGGGTGTGGGGCACTCCGTGGGGCACCCGTGGGGCACGGCTGCTGAGCAGTGCCCAGCCTTCTCCCCATGTTACCCTGTGGTACCCAGCCTCTGTGGGAGCTGCTGAGGCCACTGGGAGCCATGGGCCTGCAGCTGCAGAGAGGTGCAAAGGGGCTGCAGGTTTATCTGAGTAAACATTGTGGGAATGGCGAGATGGAGTAACAGGGCAGAAGTACAGAAACAATCTGGCATGCAGACCACAATGACTCCTCTCTTTTTTAATTTTAATTTCCCCAGGGAATCATATGTTTATTAAAATGTTAGAATCTATTGTCTCACACTTCCTTCAGGCTAATCCCAGAATTTGCTAGAAAAATCCCTTCTTGTAGAGCATACATTGTAAATCTGTTTTGTTTAAATAGAGTTCATAGAAGAACTTTGTGAAAGTCAACATTTAAGCTTAGCATTTGTGTGTCTGTATAAATAGCATGGCTTTGCTCAAAATGAGAGTATCCATGCACACACGCTGCATAGTTCCTTAAAGCTCAGGAGAAAATGAGCATGTGCAATACATGTGGTAAGTGTAACTGTGGAAGTAGCCCCTAAAATTGTTTTACAAAACATGGATTTATATATGTTTTACTCTGGGACACAAAGAGGCAGAATCAATGTTTTTGCTTGGCATTGCTGCAAAAGAACAATTAGAATCTCTTCACATAACTGAAATATGTGCCATGCAAGTGTTTTTCTTGTTTCAGACTTCTACACTTTGAAGTCCAGTCTGACCTTCGCTGTCTGTGGAGCTCTGGGCTCCAAGGTACGGGGTCTGAGCACCAGCAGGGCCCTTGTTGTGGTTCTGCCCAAGGCACAGCAGCCTCTGGGCACAGGAGCAGAAGTGAACTCCTGGCGTGTCTCCTGCCAGCAACACCCTGTTGCCTGAAGAGCACAGGTTTTTGACCAGAAAGGCACAGGGAAGGAAGAGTATGGGAGGATGTGTCCGGTTGGTGTGCATCCTGTGCTAGGTGCTTTTCCAGGAATAATTGTGTATGCCTCTCCTTCAGTGACAGTGATTGCTACTTAATCTTGCCATTTGGCAGAGTAAATTACAGGGCATAGAAGTTATGGTGTGGCCTGATGGCTGGTTAAAGATGACATCCTGTAAAAAACTGTAGTTACTGGAGTGGTCTCATTTACTATGATAAGAGGGTATTAAAGCAACAGTGAGGGCAGTCCAGGTAGAGGACATACTGACAGTAGAGAGGGCAACTGAATTTTAGAAGTATTTGATTCCTGCATGAAGCTTAGAACATGAAATATACCTTCAATTTAATTCTTCAATCTCTCACATTAGGACAACACAGAATCAGCTCACTCATTATAGTCAAAGCATTTGAGCTCCATACCCTTCCTGGGCTTCTCTTCCTTATGCTGTAAGTCCATATGATTTAGATAATAAGGGCTGTGAAATGGCTCTTGTATTCTGTGAAATAGTTGTTTTTTTAAAATATCCTGGTTAGAGTCTCAAGATGGATAAACTGCATTTCTGCTTCTGTGGTCAGAGGAACCTCAAATGCATACATCTTCATTAAAAATTATGTATTTATTACCTTTTTATCAAACAGGAATCTATTTGTTTACAAATTATATTTATAATTTTTATTTATTTATTTATATGACATTTATGACTTAATTATAATAGACCAGTCTATCAAATAGATTAGCGTGCCTTTGAGTTTTCTTGCAGTGTAAAATATACATCAGTGATGCTGGGGATGTGACACATTTCACTCCTGATGCAATCCCTACAATTTAAATAAATGATGCAGTGGATGCCTCTGGTCCAAAATATTTCTATTTGCTGCCAATGAAACAATGCATATCTTCAATGCTTTCACCATCAGCATTTTCTTTCATTTCCATATTATAATTCTTTCATGGCTCCTGTCTGCGCATGTCAAAACACAGTAGAATATTTCCTGAACAGGGGAACTTTGTAAAGAGAGATGACCCAGGCTAAACACTGAAGAGATCCCAGCCCTGCTCACGGGTCCCGTATGTAGGGCCCTTGAGTGTTTTCCATAGCTGAGATTCGGCCAGCAGTGGCATTGCAGTGCCAGCTGGTGGAAAGCACCAGCTTGGGCATGGGACCCTCTTGTTCTTTCACTCCTTGTGTTCTCTCCTGGACCATGGTCTTGGAGTCAGTGGTTTCCAGTGGTTGGGAGAGCAGCAGATGAACACAGGAGCTGTTGGCATGGGGTGATGTGGTAGCAGGTTCTCATCCCAGGGAGTGTGTGTGCACTCGCTTATGGGGACAGGCTGCACACAAATGGCCTGGTCACGAGGGCTCATGTGGACAGAAACCAGGGCCAGTCTGAGCCAAAATCATTTGGAGAAAGGATGGTACGAGGGGCTTCAGTGGGGTAGTGCCAAGCGTCTACTGTAGACACTTAGATCCGGATTTGGAAGTGGAGAGAGATCAAATTTTTGGGTTTTTTTGGGAAATATCTTTCTTCCAATTTTTTCCCTGCTGAATTGCAAATTTGCACAGGGAATAGTCACAATTAAGTTCTGGGGATGTTATCACTGAGTGGAAAATGATTTCTCAAATGGTTGAAAGATGGAGTGTCTTTTAACCTTAGGTATTTAAAAGAAAATCCTAAAACTATTGAAGAAAAATGGTCAAATACAATGAACATTGTCACTTTTGTCATTCCACCCCCCCCACCCGGGAATGCAAACAGCCCCTGGGTAGCCATGGGACCCTGCTCTGGCACAAAGTTGCCAGCTCTTCCGGGGAGCGCAGCCTTGAGCAGCACATTGTCCAAACTGTCCAAAACCAGATGGTAGCATTGGAGCCGAAATGACTCACAACTGAAACACTTTAGTCCTAAATTCCTCCCTGATGTTGCTCCATCAAAGCCAATTACTTTGGCCTCCTGAGCCAGCGTTCTAAACTTTGCCAAACCTCTTTGGCTTGTTCCTGTTGCTTGCAAATGGTTTTTAAACAAGTTCTCTTCCCGTCCCATGGTCAGAGAGCGTGGGCAGTGGGCAAAGGTATGTTATTAGGAAAAGAGCTGTCCCTGCCTACAGATTTGCACTTGACCTGAAGATATTTTGTATTATGTATTAACAGTGGGTCTGATAAAGCTGGAAAGTTTTTAGATTTTGCTATTTATTGCATCAAATTATGCTACCTGTTATGAACACTCTCTTCTCTGGAGACTGTGAAATAATGCAATGTAAAAAACTAAATATCACACTCAGTGACGTCCACAAACACTTGCCAGCAAAGATGCTGCTCAGCTTAAGAAGCACATGGTTGACTCAGCAGACAACAGCCTGACAAGGTCCCTTCTTTCCCAGTCACTAGTTCAGATCCAGAGCAAGTCAGTAACCCCCAGCTGCCCTCCCTGGAGAATGTGGTGGAGCTGCCCAATGTGAGCCAAGGGCTGCTGGAGAATGTGTGGCCCTCCCACTCCAGCCTCCCCTGCTGCTATGCTGGTCTTCAGCCTCCAAGGTGAGGTTGTGGGCTGGAAAGCAAGTGGGCTGAGAAAAACGTGGGGAAGGTGAGGCACTGTCAGAGGGGCTGGAAGCTCTCCCAGCCAGTATCACACTTTGAGTTTGTTATTTACTTGTAGATGCTTTGCTAAGGGCCAGTGCCCCACAGACAGTGTGCTGTGCTGTCTTACAGGCAAGGGTAGGTACACAGAAACTGTTTTTCCCCTTTCTTACTTCCCACCCAGAAGTAAGTCAAGAGAATTTCCTGGAGTTACTCCAGCTAAAAAAATGGAGAAATAAGAGAGTGTGTTTAACACAGTTCTTCAGAAATGACACTTCCCGTGGCTTGTGTAGCTTCACAGTGCCACATGGATCGCAGTGCAATGCTGTATCACTGCATTGCTTGGGAATGTTTCTAGCACTGCAGTGCTAAAATCACAGTGAAGTGGAAGAGAACATGAATGGCTGGACATTTAGAGTGGCCAGGTATGTGTGGGGTGGGGGTGTTTGTCCTTGAGCCTAAAGCTTCTTTCCACAGGCTTCAGTTCGATTGTATTTAGGATTTAAAGGGCTGCAGTTCCCTGCCAGGCATTTCAGGTGCTTTTCCCCTGTGTTCCATGAAGGAATACAAACTCACAGCACCAGTGCTGAAGCAAATAGTGGACCAAACTGTTTTGGCAATGTTTTTCCCTTGGGAGAGCCAGGGCTCCTGGTGGGGGGCCAGGTCTCTGCTGGCCATGGTGCCCCTCATGCTGATCTGTAATGCAATGCTGCATTTCCCCTGCGGAGGGAGGAAAGCTGCTACATCTGGTAATGATGTTATTCTTATTGCATTCGTGTGTTGCACTGCTGTACCGACCTTGGAAACACAGCCAGCCATCTGATCCAGCTTTTGCTTGACTCTACGCATTCACTTACTCCTCAGCTCTGAGGCATATTGACTTAATTCCCTCTGTTTTCTAATGCTGTGTGTGGTTTAATCACATCCCCAGGAAGAGGTGTAATTATTAAACCACAGGAAAGTTAATGACTGGTATTTGCTCTTCAGCATAACCCATTTTGGTGTCTGGAGTTTGGCATGTCATCCAATGGGAAAACCAGCTCAGAGACATAATCCTCAAAGCACACATGATTTTCCAGTGATTTATACATCTTTTTTCACATAACAGTTAGAACAATAGTTTTGCTGGTTATTTTAGAAACCTGTGTTTTCTCGATCAAGCTGTGCAGTGCTTAGTTTGCTGAAAATTCTTCCCTGGAATTATATGGGGGATGGGTATTGCACTATATGCAAACTATATTTTACATGAAATTTGCATACATGTATAAATGTTGCCTACAGTACTTGTCCTTATACAAATGCATAATTCAGGGTTTTTTGTTAAATCAAGAGCTCCTAATGTACTTTGCTTATTATGTATAAAATCCCTAGGAAATTGGCTAACAGTTGCTCAACATTTTCTTTACTGAAGGGATTTCCTAGCAATCTCTCAATAGCAGTTGGTTATTAGTAGCTCTTCATATGTCTAATGAATTCTGTTTATCTAATGATCCTCTAAACTATATCAAATTTTATATTAGTCAGAAGGAAGGGAATAGAACCCATTAGAAAACAGCATTTCTACATTTGGTTGGCATTTTATTTAGGAAATTATGATCTGGAATCAAATCTCTGCTTTTTCTTTGTCTAGGACGTTCATTAAAAGATAAAAATAATAAAAAAAGTTTAGAAACAGGGCCAGTTTAATCATCTTTGTTAGTCTCTAGACAAAGTTTGCAAACCAAACAAGAAATTTGTCAGCCCATGGCAGTGGTGGAGTTCTCAACCCTGGAGGGATTTAAAAGCCATGTAGATGTGGCACTTGAGGACACGGATTCGTGGTGGCCTTGGCAGTACTGGGGGAATGGCTGGACTTCATCTTTGAGTGCTTTTCCAACCCAAATGATTCTGTGATTACCTTCAGAGCTGCTACACACATCCCATACCCCTGCCTTTGCTCTGTTATCCAGCCACATCTATAAATCAGACACCAGAGAGACTTTATTATGGACTTTATTAGGGAATAGTTGGAGTTTGGTCTAGGGATGAAGGAGACTGGTGCAGTGGTTGTGCTTTGTTCATTATGTTTGAAGTCCTAAGGTGAAGTGGGAAGGGCATATCAGTGATGGATAGCTAGTTCAGGGAATAATTGTGTGATATTGGGGAAAACACCCATGGAATAGAGTGCTATTTTGTGTGAGCAGAGGTATCAGAACTGCAAGGAGTAAATGTGAAATAACCTTGTCTGTTTAAAGAGAGATTGGTTAATAGCTCTGGAAATGAAGGACCAGCAATATTTTCTGGAGTGGAGATAACCATGATTTGCTTTCTGTTTCACAGAGCTGAATAAACCAGAATTGAAACTTACTCAATTGCACATTGATAGTTCTGCTTTCTGAGCATTTGAGAGACTTCTGCTCTTACCATGCAGGAAATTCACTTTCCCCCCTTTTTAGATGTTTAGTCTGAACTTTATTTGGGACTGCTTTTAAAAACTTCTGAAACCCTAGAGGGCTGGCTCTGGGTTCATGCACAAACTCAATGCTAGTGGTATTTTACTACATTTGTTGTAAAGACTGTTTCTGATTTTATATATTTCAGTTCAAGAATGTCAGGATTCTTGATTTAAACTATCCTTGAGGTCAAAACCAGACTTTAATGTTTTGCTTAGGAATTCACGGTGATTTTGTGCATTGAAGGGACGTAAAGCCCTTCACAGCACAGCAGCACACTCTGCATGGGTGTAAGGGTTGTGCATGGTCTACACCTGGAAAATCAAGCTTTGGGATAGAAATTCATCCTCCCTCAGCCCAAATGCTTTGTCCATGTCCTCATCCTGACAGCTTATTGAGGACAGGCAGTGTCTCCTTCATCAACAAAATTTCCCTACCCTGTAGGCACAGGTGAGTTGCACCAGTGAAGGTGACCCTCAGAGAAGGTCCTTCTGCACATCCTTGTTGGGACTGGTGTGGCAGGCACTGGCTGAGAGGGCTGGCACATGGGGAGGCTGCCTGCCTGCTGCCAGAGCTATGAGGCTATGCAGAATCATAACTGGAGAAAATGACATGATTTCTTGATGAAAATGCCCATGGCATGAGAATTGCTTTTATGTTTTAAAAAAGCAGAAATCTAGGAACATGCTTTGGTTCTTTTGTTTCTGTGCGAGTCTCAAAACAAAACAATGTCATTGGGGAGCAGGGAGGCAGTTTTTCAGTTAGAAAGTTTGAAACTTGTTTTTGAAGCAAGAGAACATATTGCATTTTTTTCCCCCACTCTATAAATAACTCTTGGCAGGCAGAAACAACCTTGATTGCATGAGATGAAGTAGAGCAACCAGCAGGCTCTACAGCAGAATAAATGGCACTGTGCCAAGAGCTTCATCAAATGAATAATAGCTTCCACTTGACAATCAGTAAAGTGCCTCTTCTCCTGTGGATTTAGTTTTTAATGATGATTAGAGAGGATGGGCCCCTAAAATTTCTCTGGTAGAAATGACCTCCTATTAATTTCTGTTACTTGAAATGCTGAATTTCAAAGCTATTTTACAGCTGCAAAACCAAAGGCACTGACATAAAGGAACTATTATCTTTGTAATTGTAGCAACAAGTACTAAATTTGTCATTGATTAAGAGTGACTTTTTAACTTTTATGATCCTTCTGTAGGCAATGTCCCTTACATGATATTCTGGGCTTTCCAGATTGCTGTCCTTTGGAAGTAAAATGTTTGTTAGAGCGTGGAAGTGTATCTTCTGGACTGGGAACCCTTTCAATAGTACTGCCTTTGTCTAATTTATTTTGTTCACATGGTTTTTTCTAGCATTTGTTACCGATGGTTGTGGGAAGCCAAGGGTGTGTTTCAGTATGTGGAGTATGGGAGAGCCCTTCCCAGGTGTGTGGTTGGGGCGGGAGGAGTGCTTTGGCAGTGGGGTGCCTCACAGACACCAAGAACAAATAAGTAAATCCCATTTGTCATTTTCCCCATGAACAGGGGGATTTTTCCTGCTGTGCTGAGCAAAGAAACCTGGGGATTTTAATGCAGAAGGAGTTTAATTGTCTTGAAAACCTGGACCTGCAACACATCCCATGCGTCCCTCACGTGTTTTGATTTTTTTTGTTTGGGTTTGGTATTTTGCTTGTTTCTTTTGATATTATTTAAAATAAAATTGTAGAAAGAAACTTTCATGAATGCTGTTAGACCCTCTATGGTGCTGTTTTAGTGGGGAGTTACAAGAAAGTCTGGTTAGGAATGACTTACTTCTTGATTAAAATTTAGAAGTAAATGACAATATAGTCTAGGCTTCTGTACTTGGGCTGCTGCTGCTGGTGGCTTGGGACAAAACACACCACAGAGTGTTTTATAACGCAGTGTAATTTTATGAAGCTGTAATGGCTTTGTATGATCAGCTCCGTGATGAATGTCCGGGAGGTGCCCTCTCCCTGCTGGTGAGCCCGGACGGGCTCTGTGCTGACGGGTGCCGGGTGCCCACTGCCTTTGCCCTGGGGAGTACCGCGGTGGCACAGAGCCCCTTCCCAGCCCTGCTGCCAGCTCCCAGTGGCCACAGCCACTGCAGGAGCCACCCCAGGAGGGACAGGCTTCCTGGGCAGCCCGGCTGGCCCTCTGTGCTCCCTGCGTGAAGGAGGGAAGGGATAGAGGGTAAGAATAGAGGCAGAATTCATTAAAGAGCATTGGCACGAGGCTGCTACTGAGCGGACAAAGTCAGTGCTTGAGGGAGGTAAAATAAACTCATTTTAAGATCCAAAGGAGGTTTCAGAGGTCTGTGTGCCATGCTGTGATGGAGCATTAGCAGAGGACGAGTTAAGGAGAGTTGTAATGGGAAATGTGTGTCCGTGCAGGTCCTCAGCCCTGTTACAGGGCTGTGGCTGCCTCGGTGTGTTGGGCTCGACCCTCTGCACTGTGAACCCTCTGCACCGGTTTGAATCATGCTGGTAGGAGGCTCTGACAGCAATGGACAATACTCAGAGGGATGCTGTAGGGAAAAATTAATGAGGAAAAGACTTAAGACCACTATCCATACTATTAGATGTACTGTTAGGATGTGAGGCAGAACTGAAAATAAAAAAATTAAGGCAGTCAGTTGTAACTTCTTGCTTAGAATATTTTTAAATATTTTGTTCTGAATTTAATTTTTTTGGCTTCATATTAAATTTTTTTAAATTTATGAAAAAGTGATCACTTTTCTTAGTAAAAAACTGACTTTTAATAAAGAGTTGGAACATTTAATTTAGAATATGGAAACTGGATTTTGAATTGGATATTGAAAGTGGCAATTTCTCATAATTGACCTTTTTCCCTACATATAAAATCACTGTTGATGAATCAGCACATTTTAGTATAAACATTTCTGTGAAAAGAATTGGCAGGCCATATAAGTATAGAGAGCATGCACACAGAGATAGAAATTTGTTTCTGGACCTAGTCGCTCTCTATGTGCACCATGGGAGCTGGGATTTTCTTCAGTTTTGCCATGAGTGAAAATTATTTTGCAAATATTTTCTGTAGATACTTGTTTTGGCTGCCTTACTGTGTTGCGTGATATTGTGGTTTTTTTGCTATGTGAACAAAAACTGAAATGAGCATTTTGGAGTAAGACCTTTGTGTGTGCAGGTTCAGGTGTTGGGTGCTGTGACCCTCGTCCAATGCTGGCACAGGAGTTGCTGTGTCTGTGCTCCTGGCTGGTGTGAAATTACACAGTGTGTTGGTGGAACTTTGGCTGGAGAGCACAGCGAGAGCAGGGTGAGGTGCTGGTCCCCCTGCAAGGGGAGCCTCTGGGGGATTCTGGCCCTTGCTGGTTTTTCTCCTTTAGCTATTGGAATCTGCACTAAACACTTGCACAGTCATATTTTATGATTATTGGCAGGAGTTAGCTGTCATTTAGCAAGGAGTGCCCTATCACTTAATCTAGGGTTCTTTTACAAATGATGTGTGATCAGCTAGCAGTGTTTAAATTACATTTCTCTGCTATCAGACTGAAACTCTTGGAGCTATTTTCAAGGTTTGAAGGATAAAATAGAGTATCCAATGCTGACAACACTGAATTGCTTTTCTGAGATGCCACAACACTTCAAAAATCGTTTCCTGATTTAAGTTTGGGGGACTGTGGCACTGTTTTGGACACTGCTGTGTAGTAATTGTTAGAGAATACTTCTACCACAGTGACCTGTGTGTGACCAGGATAACACCAGACAGCACTGAGCCAGGAATGTAACCTTGGCTTGTGGTTTAGGGACTGGGGAGGCAAAGGGGTGTCCAAAACATCAAGTAACACTGTAAGAAGGACTCATTTTCTCCCGAGGCAGAGACTGTGGACTATACCCTATAGACCTACAAAGTTCATACTCACACAGGATGGTAGTGAGAAGGGTGCTTTTGCAAGATCTCTCTTACTGCCTTTTCATAGTCACACATCTTCGAGAAAATCCAGCGTTTAGCAATTCATGACGCATTTACCCTTTCTTTTTGCACCTTTCTCCATTACACAAGGACATCCTAGTGTTTACTGTGGGGTTTCAGTGTAAGTGCTGACACTGTTGGGATGCTCTTGGTAAGGCTGTGGCAGCCTAATGTTTGCACTTCAATGTAAAATTAAATATATCTGGATTATCTCAAAGGCACAAGAGTTGTCTATGAAGCTCTAAGTCATTGTATGTCTGTGAAAGCCAAAAAAAGTTGTGGAAAACAGCCTACCTTGGTAATACCCTACCTGGGTAATTCCCTACCAGGGATGTTGCCAGGACTCTGATTCAGATTCAACTCAAATATGTTAAATTTTATTGTTTTAAGTTAATGGGTATAGCTTTAACTCAAGACAGACAAGAGCTGAAACCAGGTGAATGTGCCTTTAAACCACACAAGAATTTCCCTGGTGATTTTTTTTTCTCTTTAAGCTTAGATGAATAAAATAATTAAAATACTTCATAGGAATGATAAACTGTAAGGTGTTTTATTCCAGTAGTGTGGCTGGGATAGTTTGTGGCAGCTTGGAACACAGAAAGTGGTAAAAATTATTTATTGAAGGAATAAGAAATAAAAATGAGCTTTAGAAGCCAACCCCTTGAGAAATTCTTCTGATCTAATCTTGTAGAAACTAATCGGACTCCTCTGGAAGGCTTTGTCACAAACACAGACGTATTTTGTAGGTGATCAAGTTTTAGCAGGAATTAATACTCTTCTGAGGCTTCCCATGACAATCCTCTGACAGTTGCCACAGCTGGGAGCAGTGATGCTCACAAGTCTTGTACTGCTATGAGCTGTGAGCTGCTACCTGTGCTGCAAAAAAAGAATTCTAGTCCTGAGGTTCATTCGTTTCTTAGCCATAGCTGATTTTCCTGTTCTCTCACACAGATGTCATGGTCCTCTTTTATTAGCTGGAGGTCAGACCACAGAAATTTCAGAAAATCTGAATGGAAGTGGAATCAAATCTACTGCTTTATTATTTTGTACTTAGCATATTTTGTACAGGTTTTATTTGTCTGAGCTATATTTAGCCACCAAAGTGAGTGACTTTCTTCTCAGGGAATGAAATATTTGTTAACGAATCACAAGAAAATGCTCCAGTAGAGTCTCTGTGAGGTGCTGATAGACTGCTTGATAATTTCCAAAGCCGGACATTGGTCTACCCTCAATAGGCAGATTTTTGCCTTTGCAATAGGCGCAAGATCTTGAAATTAAGACAAATTCAACCAAGTAAACCTGAAGACAGAAATGTAAAGGGAGGGCCAGATTTTCAGATGATGTTAACTAGCTTATTTCACTGACTTTGGGGCAGCTCTTGAGCTGAAGGAGGTGGGCTTTAGTGTACCTACAGCCCAGAGTGCCCACATGTGCCCAGGAATTAGCCAGCAATCTTAACAGAAATGAAAGCCAAATTATTTATGCATCAGCTTTGGCATAGCACCTCCATATCACTGTGCCAGAAGCATTTCCAATGTGAACTAGAACCCTGGAGCACTGCCTTAGTGCCTGAGGTGGATGTGCCCTAAATTCACAGTGTCTGCTCTCCCCGAGTAGCTGGAGGTGAATCCTGCCCTTGCTGCTGCAAAAATGATGAAGATTTGGCTCCATTAACTAAATGGCAGCAGTGTCTTTGTTCACTTCCAATTGGCTTTTACTGGTGATGCAAATGATTCTTTTACAACATTGCTCACGAATCTTGGCTTCTCCAACATGATGTTCCTGTAAAAGTGCCTAAAAAGACGCTTAGACCCCATTGAAGATGGAGTTTAATCCTTGCTGTTCACAAGTGATTACTTCTTGCTAGAGGAAAATTGACTGAAATATCCTAATAGTTTCCTGAAGTCAGTATGAATTTGGCGTGAGCTGGTGAACTGCAGAGCTGTAGTATCTAGCAAGTGGGATGGAACAATAGCTATTCCAATATTCCCAAGGAGCTCGGAGTAACAAATGAACATGTTCAGGGATCTGCTTTGTTAATATGGGATTAATAATAGATGTGCATTGTGAAATTTAAGATCAGAATTTGCTGCCCTTGCTCTTGCTGTGGTAATCAAAATTGTTTTATTTCCCTGGTATCATCATACTGATCTTCCAAAATGCGAAGGCAGAACATGATGCAGCTCAGTGACTCATCCCAAAGAAAACAATGCTTAATTATCTTTAATAAAAGCTTCATTTTCCAAGAAATTTAAGCCCCAGAACAGCCATACTGAGGCAATCTGGTATTTATCAGTGAACACGGCCCCTCATGGGGTGTGTAAGCCTTGCCACAATGTATGGGGAAGAACTGATTGATCCTTGAGTGTCTACAGAGGTGGGTGGATTTGTCTCTGGAGGGTGCTCAGCCCTGGCCCACCCCAGTGCTGTAGGTCCCTGGTTTATTCCCTGTGCTCGCCCATGTTTCATTACACATGTCAGTGAGAGGACAGCAACGAGCTGTTAGAAACTCCTGCTCACTGCAGAAAGCTGCAACCACTTAAGACCTACCAAAATTTAGGCTAATTATTTGCTAACCAGTTAGATGGCAGAGGTATATTTGAGGAAAAAATGCCCAACCACAACCAGCAGGGCAGTAATGAGCTGAATTCAGCTGGTTGTGCCTGTGATGTGCAAGCATCTCTCTGAAATGCTGGTATGAGACCTGCCTGTCACTGTAACCAGTTCTACAGATGCCCAGACCTTTCGGAGAGCCCAGCTCAGTCACACCTGGGATTTGTTTGGTAGCAGCAATACTTTACCTCTTTCTGCTACAGACAAAGCTGGTGTCTCCTGCTCACCAGACACAGCCAGCCCCTCTTGCTCTTTGGACTGCCTTTTGCCCCTCCCTGTGTGGCACCTTCACCTTGCTCAGTAATGAGCTCCCTGAGTGAAAGATACAGTGAAAACATAGTTTTTACAATTAACAGAGAAGAAACTCCAATCATAGAAATATAGAGTTGTTAAGGTTGGAAAAGACCTCTAGAAGGTCACCAAGTCCAACAATCAACTCAGCACTGCCTCCATGTTCACCACTGAACCGTGTCCTCAAGTGCCACATCCACATATTTTTTGAACCCTTCCAGGAATGGTGACTCCACCAGTGCCCCAGGCATCTTGTGCCAGGGCTTTACAACCCTCTCCATGAAGAACTTTTTCCCAGTATCTAATTGAAACATCCTCTGGTACAACCTGAGGTCATTTCCTCTCATCCTGTTAATGGTTCTTGCAGGTTAAGTTCACTGGGAATAATATGTCCCCAGTCATCAAGCAGCATATGGTCCTTGTCCCTGAGCATTTTCAAGCTCCACCCAAGGCTTCCTGGGCTGATGCATTTTGTGATAAAAGCACAAAAACAGCAATGAGGCACTGAGGTGATGCCAATGGTGCTGCTCACAAAGGACGGTTAGGTGGGTTCTAGTTCCCCCTTTGTGCTGGCAGTGGCACATACCCTTGCTGTCCCAGAGGGTGGCCAGGTACTACCTCTGGGGCTCCTGGGATGAAGCACAGAGCTTGGAGCATGTTCCCTTCCCTTCTGGGGAGTCAGCCAGTGCTCGTTTCTCTGTGCAAGGGAGGGAAGAGCAAAACCACAACATTGTTTCCCAAACCACTGAAATCATTCTCCTTGCTTTGGCACTGATTCCTAAGCTTCTCTCTTTGCTATGGGGCTTTAGTATGTGTTTAAGGTTAAGCACATTCTTAAGTTGTTTCCTGGATTAGGAACCATTGAAAACAGATAAAGTGTCTTGTGTAAGGGTGTGCAAGACAAAAGGATGGTTGGCATGGCAACGGCTGAAAGATTTCCCTGGTGCAAGAAGCCAGAGTACAGTGAGCAGAGGAATGTTTGTCCCCCCTTGTCTGTCTATCTGATGGCTGCCAGGAGGCCCAGCCAGCCTCTGGATCCTCCCAGCCACTCAAAGGTGGTCAGCCTTCACACCTTGCTCAGGGCTGGGTAATGGGTAGAGATATCTTCTTTTTGGTCACTTTGCTCATCACTACACTGTATTTATGTAATCTCCAAGTGGACCAAATGTAGCCTTCACTCAGGATATTTTTGTATAATTGTTCCTGCCTCTTAAGTTAAAAATATGTATTTGACCATGGCTTTATCTCCAGCCATAGAAATATCCAGTGCAGCCCACACAGGTTCTGAAGACCCTGTATGTCCTTCTAAACTAACACGTTTGCATGACTTTTAAACATATTGCCATGGATACTTTTGTCTTTACCCAACAATATGCATACACTCATGGAATATCCTGAGCTGGAAGGTACCCGTGAGGACCCTTGTGTTCAACTCCTAACTCCATATGGGACAACTGGGAAGTTAAACCATATATCTAAGAGCATTGTCCAAAGAGTTCTTAAATATTGTCAGGCTTGGGGCCAACTAATAAAATTATTACTTTTTGTTACTGTAAGTAGCAAGTATGCAATGTTCCATGTTGGTATTTAGGCAACTATGTTATATGTAAGGTTGCAGCACTCAGGAGTGTATGGCCTAATTCCAGGGTGCTAGAACCTCTGTAATTAGTGGTGATGAGGATGACTCTTTTGTTCAGATGTTAGCATTAACTTTTAATAGTGAAAAGCAAATAGTGTCCTGGTAGTCAAAAATGCTGAATAAATTGAATTTTACAGGAGATGCCATGATGAACAATGCTATTGTGACCTTGCTGTTTACTGGGCTGGGTTTGCAAAACCACAGTGTTTTGAAAAAATCATTTCCATATGAGCAGTGGTGTGAGATTTTCGTTTCTGAACATACCTTCCTCAGCTTGTCATGGTTTTCACTGCCATGGAGCTGTGAGCGGGAACCTATCTGTTTTCAATTGGTTGCCAGAACACTCACATACTTAGACTGTACAGTTAAAACTGATTTATTTTGTGGATATGAAGTTGCAGTTACAAACTTTTATTGAATAGTCATCATTGGTAAAGAAAAAGCTCAGACATGATGCAGAGAGATGAAATACCTCTGAACCCATGGGCTTTCATCTGAGTGGTGAAGTAGAGGGCCATCTGCTATCATTCCAAGGGATGAGAAGGGCCTGGGACACTCCATTGTCAGGCTGCTGGGAGATCTCAATTTGATACTGAGTGTTATGTTCTATGTGGTAATAGATATTGGAAGAAAAATCCAGAATAAGGTCAAACCTCCCTTTGCTTTTCTTGCCGTAGTCCTGCTTCAGAGGGAGCTCTGTTCACCGGCCCTGACACCACCACGCTGGGCGCCAGGGCAGCCTGAGCTGGGCTACGGGTGGTTACAGCTGGAGCGGGACTTTAAACATCTCACACCTCTGCTTTTCTGCTGTTTCTTGCTGGACAGCACTTGCCTTTGGGCACGGATTGGGTGTGGAGAGAGCGCTTGTGTTTGGCATAGAAGCCAAAGACCCTGGACATCAAAGTTTGGTCTCCTGCTGTGGCGTGACATCTGTGTGCACTCAGGTCAGTTGTTCAGTCACCTGCTAGGCCTCAATTCATTTTCTGCAAAACGGTGCACAGCCACATTTCTTAGGGGTTTTACAAGGAAAAACATACCAGAGATGGGGAGTTGAGCAACTTCTGCCTGAGTCCTGGAACTACATCAGGTATCCCTGGGTTCCCTGAGCATTCCACTTCTGCTGATCATGATGGGAGTCCGTGGTCCCTCAGCGCAGAGGAAAGGTTCAGATTAACAACTATATATTCCTTATGCTCGCATTCATCTGTCAGCTTCGCTCAGTCTCCCAGCATGATTAAGTCATCCAGGAGTGAGTTGAAAGGGCTGGGTTTGTAATTAAAATGGGAACACATGGCTGAGTTTCCTTTTACCTGTTGCAGAACATGGAGCTGGGGCACGTAAGACATGAGCTGGATGTAAACTTCCAAGAGGAACTGGGTAATCATCTCGGCAATACTGCCCGGGGCTCACCGGTTGCTTTTGATGCAGCTATAGGGTTACCAGAGGATTGCTCACATCTCTGTGACTATCGGAATCCTGGGATTTTGATGACATTTCCTTTCACTGTCTATATCTCTTCTATTCATTTGTAAGAGAGCATAAGTTTTTAATTTGGTTAAAGGAGTCCTAGTCATGTTTTTCCCTCAGATTCTTTCTCAAGGAATCAAAACTGAAAAGAACAGTCTTGACAGAATTTTGGCTCTAGTCTTTGGCAGGTATTGAGTCAAAATGCAGTGTGAAAAGTATAAGCTCACACTGTTTCCATTTGCAGTGAGTCACTATAATAATGGATCGCAGTGTTCGGTTTAAGTGTCGGCTGCCTTTGCAGCTCAAACCCCAGCGTTTACAAGTGTCTGGCTGGGAGTTTCTCTGGGGTTAGTTCTGTCCACAAATGCATAGGTCTGTGTCAAGGGGCTCCCAGCTGGCACCCATGGAGCTCCATCACACCACTGACACCCAGGCACCCACGGCACAGGCTGAGACAAGACTGTAATTTGGACGGGCTTTGGAAGAGCTCAGCCTTTCTCAAAGACTCTCTTGAGAAGCTTCAGTGGCTGGTGCTTGCAGAGCAGCCACTCGAGGCTCTGCTCTGGATTCACCTTCACAGAGCATTGGGCAGCGAGAAAACCAGATGAGGCAAATGTGTCTGGTGCTGTTAGTTATCAGCAAGTGCTTTACCTGCTGCTTTGGGCATATCACAGTCACCTTCTGAGGTTAAAGCTCATGTCAAAAGGGCAACTGCGGTTTACTGGTTGAAAGATGGGCAAAATACAGCACCCAAAACTGGGCTATATATTTAAGTCACACAGACAATCTACAGGAAATTGAAAGATAAAAATTAATTCTCCCAAGTCTGGGGCCTCAGCTACAATCACAAAGTTTTTTACTTTCATTTACTTATACTATCATCAGGAACTGATTTTGTTAAATCTCTAAAGGTCGCAGTGCTTCCTATAGCAAGAATGAGACAGCGCAGTGGCCCATTGCCTGCTACACTTGCCATGATAAAACCACTTGTGTTAATTTATATACCCAGGAAACTCTTCTTGCAGTTTACTTTTGCTTGCTCCAGTTGTACATTCCCCACCAAATAACTAAATCTTTATATCCCACTGAAAACCATGATGTATCCTCAATTTGCTTGAAGATTGACCTAAACAGGAGTGTTTTGATGCCAGACCTTGACTCATGGAAGGGTACTTCACTCTGGATTTAGGACTGCAACTCTGTAAACCAGGCAAGTATGCTGTGTCATGGTAGTGTGTTGATTGTTTGTGGTATACAAGTTTAAACTGCTAATGTGGTGGAAGAATTCAGAGCCATCCTTGTAACTGTCAGATGAAAGGTCACTGAAGTTTGGGAACAAAAGAAATACTTGTTTGTGAAATTTTCTCTTTTGGTTTTGGTCTTAATCCTTTTTCTGACCCAGGTCCAGGGGTGGCATCAGCCAGTGCTGGGAGGTCTGAGGTCCCCGGGTCTCCTCAGCAGCTGCTTTGCACAGGTGGGAGCTCTCCTGTGTCACGGGTGGAGATTGATGTGATGCTCCTTGGGACGCCCTGGGCCTTCACTGTGTGACACTGTTGTCACCTTGGCTGGGGCCAACACTGGAGGAGCAGGAAAGGGACAGAAGGGCTTGTGCTCTGAAATGAAGAGAACTGAAATTATTTGGCTGAGCACTTTTCACTCAGCTCCAATTGTAATATTTTAAAATTGTATTAAAATGCAAACTGATGGACAAACACTTCTGGAGTGCCTCATGCACAGCTATGAAGAAGATTTTCATCTTTTCCACAGAGAGGTAGTATTGTTGTGCCTGTCACTTTAGATTTGACTTCTGGTCTTTTAAAATGCATTTTTCCAGTTGATTTGTGTGCTATTTTAATTTTCTATTCTCTGCAAACAAACAAGTAGTGACAATTCCAAACAATTATTTTAGTAATGGTATGAAAAGCTGATGGGTACTATCAGTTGTAGGAAGAATCTGAGGTATGTCTGATAGGAAACTCACTGAAAATAACATGACTTTATATGATAACCAAGTGGTGACTTGGGATTCAGGTATCTGAGTAAGAACCTATGTTCAATTTCTTGTAATTTTTAATTTTCATACACCTCATTTTACATTTACTTTGTGAAAAATTAATTTCCTAATTTTATTTTCATCCTTGCTACTTGTTTTTTGCTATTTGACTCTGCAAGAGACCAGCTTTTCACTTGACTGTTCCTCCAGACTGTGCTGCCAGTGGAGGGAAGGGTCCAAGGAGGGGTCTGAGTCTGCCTGGGGACTGCTCAGGTTGCTATTTTTCATTCACTCCAACCTTCAAGGACAGTGATTTTTCTGTTTTGTTTTGTTTTATAATTGTTTTCTCCCTAACAGGGCTGAGCATCAGTTCATCATGACAGTTTCCCCACCCATTCCTGTGTCTCTTGCTGCTGTTCCAAGCACAGGAGAAGCACTGTGGGGTTGGGAACAGTGCTTCCAGCCCTGGGAAGCTCTCAGACTCTGCCTCTCCCCTCTCATTTTTTTAATGTGGAATAGTTATACTTCCCAGAGTCACTGTGCTGCTGCCAGGATCACTGATTTCCTTGACATCATTTCTACCCAGCGTTAATAATATTGCACTTTTTTTGTTGAAAACTACTAAAAGCGTTCTCAGAGTGCACCGTGACTTTGATATCTGAATTACAATGTTAGCTGCAGATAGCGAAGGCAGAGAATTATAATCATCAAGCTGATTTTCTTTCTTTCCAACCATTAATTTCTGTCAATATTAAGAATTTTGGGGATGGCGCTGAGACCCCTTTGCTGTGCAGTGGTAGAGCTGCCTGGCATGTTTCAGGCACAGCTGGGATGTTTGCTCTTCTTTAGCGCAGTTTTGGAGACAGGTTTTATATCTTCATATGCCACTGTGACTGATTTATGTTTATTATTTGTCTCTAAATTTTTTTAAAAACTTTTCAACTTAACCACTTTCTGACCATGATAAAAACATGTGCTAGAAATTGTGCATGACAGAAAGGTCAAGCTCAGTCCAAAGATTTCTTCTTGGAAAGTGGCTGAGGAAGCAGGTTTTACCATGTGCTCTGAGGATCAGCAGACCTGGATCCCCATCAGTCAGTGACAGAAGGTAACTCCAGAGCCAGGGGGCTGAAACCTTCATCTTCTTTCCCAGGATAGTTAAATTAAATGGCAATGAACAATTGGACGGTGTGGAAATCCTAGAATCTCTCAATGCTTGCACTACGTAACCCCCTAATTAGATTAAAATGAAGGGAGGGATGAAGGAAGATGTGTAGGAAATCAGGCTGCCATGAGCCTGCTATTGACAGACTTATTCAAAGAATCTGTGCTGTTTGGCTTCAGTGAATTATAACCTTAGCTGAGAGATTTATAAAGATATATAAGAACATGTTTGGCACTTTAGGCTGTTTGAAATTTTTACCCTGAATTTTTTACCCTGAATTTTTTATTGGTTCCAGCTCTAAAATAGTGCAAACCATTTCTGTAACTCTCTGAACACTCTTGATATGGACTAGTTATATATCCTATCCCTGAATAACTGTGCATGAATAATGTTTTCTATTTGATTCTGCACAGGTTGGAGGACTCCACAATGACCCTTGAATATTAACAAAACTGGGAAAAGAAAGGCAATGCAACAGTAAATCACAGATTTAAGGGGAGTGAACTCGAGTAGTAAATCCAGAATTATTGAATGAGGGTTCATTACTGTGTGCTGTGAGCGCTGTGTGATTAAAGAATTGGGCCAGATTTCCTGTGGGACACTGGTAAAATCACAGGGGTTTTGTCACAGCCACATCAATATACTGCAAAGAAAAATGTGAAGCTAGAAATGTTTATGATTAGGCATCAGCAACTCAAAGGAAACAATCAAATTATGTGGTTGCCGATGACACAATGCTCCCTGTGAAGTCAGCAATTAAAGCTAGTGTGTCACTCCCAGGAATAATTTCTGTGGATGGAGTGTCAGGACCGGTGAGGGCTGCTCAAGGTGCCTTGTTCTGTCATGCTGCTCAGGCATCAGGTCCCTGCTCCCACCCTGACAGAGTGTTACCTGATAACAGCTCGGGATTCGGTCCTTCAGGTGCTGGTGAAGAGTGAACATCCAAGCAAGTTATTCCCAGTGGTTCTCCAAGTTCTTGGCAGCATCCAAGCAGCTTTCCTGGCAGTCACAAGTCCTGAGAACTCAGTTCTCAGCCATCATCTGTGCTCTTCTATCAGAGTGCAAACTTGCAACAGACTGCCCAGCACTTCAGCAAATTTTTACATTAAATTGGATGATAATGAACTACAGAATTTTACGACATGGCCGTGTGCATGGCCTGTTTTTCTAGCAACATGCCTCCATATTTCCTGTTCCACTAATTTTACTGGAATTTTATCAGTGGGCTTTTAGTGATACTGGTAAATCCCTGTGACTGTAGGAAGCCGGGTGAACAATAACATGACATGCAGTTGTAGACCCCTGTGACTGATCACTGATGTCACAAGGACATGGTCCTTTACTATATTACTTTCTCAGCCCTAAGTAGGCTATAGGGGCACTCGGGCAGTGGTTTTGGTAGATGGCTTTAGTTAGCACTGTAAAGGTTTGCTCACAAAGTAATCTGTGACCATTACAAAGAGTTTTCAGTCTTAGTTGCTGCCTGTTCTTTTGCTTTCACCTATTTTCTGGCTTGACACTTTACTGGCTATTTGGAGACCTGTTTACCAACAGGAATTGTGGATGCTACCAAAAGAGTTGGAGTATTTGAAGGCACATGCCAACAGTCTCATGCTTTGCCAGCTCTGGGCAGTGCCAAAGTCAAGATTTCACATCAAAGGGAAACACACTCTGGACTGTTTTCACATCTTACTTATTAACAGAAACTAGAAATGATCAATACATTCAGTGGTACAAAATATGGGACTGAACTCTGTTCTTGTTTAAGACTGGTTGAAAACAGCTCAAGGACAAACCAAGAGAAGACCACTGTCCTGATTCTCTGGGGGGCTGGAGGTGATGTTCTGGTATGAGGACTGGCTGGGGTCACTTGGTCTGTTCAGCCTGCAGAACAGGAGACTGAAGGGAGACTCATTGCAGTTACAACTTCCTTGGGAGGGGCAGAGGAGGGGCAGGCACTGATCTCTGCTCTGTGGGGACCAGGGACAGGTCCCAAAGGAATGGGATCTGCTGTGTAAAGGGAGGTTTAGGTTGGATATTAAAAAGAGCTTCTTCCCCCAGAGGGTGGCTGGGCACTGAACAGGCTCCCCAGGGCAGTGGTCACAGCACCAAGGCTGACAGAGCTCAAGGAGTGTTTGGATGATCCTCTGGGGCACCTGGTGTGATTCTTGGGGATGGTCCTGGGCAGGACTAAGGATTGGACTCGATGATCCCTGTGGGTCCCTTCCAACTTGACATATTCTGTGATTCTTGTTGCAGTCAGGTCTTTAAATCCCACAGCTTCACTTAACTTGCTTAAACCACGGAAAACAATGATAAAAATCAGATAATATATAAATAATACTTTTAATAGGGTGATTTTTCCCCCCTCCTCTGGGCTGGATTGATGCAAACAGAATCCCCTCTGATGGGCACCTTTCTGGGTATCTCCTTTGGGTGCAGAAAGCTGTCTAGGGATCTGTTCCCAGTGTCCCATGCTGCTCCTATATGCTGCCTCCTGCAGAATATAAAAGTTTTCTTGAAGCCAGACCCATGAAGCAAAGATGTGGGGTTTTCCCTGAAGTCAGAGTTTGCTGGACCTGCCTTGTCCTCTTACCTGGGGCTGTGTCCAGCGCAGCGTCAGCAGTGTGTTGTGCGTTAAATAGAGGTTTGTACTCTGTGCCAGGCTGTAAAATGTCTGTGTGATGTGAGTCATCCCACCAGAAACAGACCCCAAACAATCAACAGCTTGTTGCATTGTGTCAGAAACAGTTTGGACAGGAAACGGGGGTTTTTTGGCTTCAGTACACAAAGTGAACCCCTTGTGAAAAGAATTTGAAATTTCAAGTGGAAAATGTGGAAGGAGGGAAGAATGTATGAATACTGCCAAGAAACAGACTCACTTCTTTGGCACAAAATGTGAAGAAGTTTTTCCAGCTGGTGGTGGGGGACCCAAAAGCAATGTGGTGGTAAAAAGTGAATAAACTAAGTTGTCTTTTTATTCTCATTAGTATGAGTCATTTTCAAGTAAGCTGATAATATACAGTATGTTGAAAAATCCCTTTTGGGTGACAAGAGCAAGAACAAAAAGCAGATTCTGTGTTTGTCAGACCCATACATCCACGTTTCACTGGTGAAAACAAGCAGAGCAGGCAGTGCCTTTGAAAGGGGCTATAGGTGTATACAATGAGCTCATCTGGGTCCAGGTGCAGCCAGCAAGGAAACATCTGATATTGCCGAGTTCCTTAAACTTCAAATGCTGGTACTTCTAAAAAGTGAGTTATTTAATGTAAGTGTTAATACCAGACAAGAAAGAGAACTGTTTTTTATAGCCTAAGAAGTCATGTGCTTTCTCAATAAAAATACAATTAACTATTTCATACCTTTGCACACCAGAAGAGGATTCTGATGATGTAGAACCTGTGACATTATCCCTCTATACTCTGCTGAAACAAGAAACTATGACAACATTGCCTGCCTGTAGTTTTACCAAAAACTGCACTGAGCTGTCCTCTGACTGCAAAACAGGCCCTCCCACACACAGTTTGGAGGCTGTTCCCAGCTGCTCTTTGCAGAACTTATCTCGATGATTTTCCTGACTTCATATCTCTAGGCTCTCTTGTAGAACTAACCTAAAGGGTGTCCAGCCCATGCCATGTTGGAGCAGAACTGGAGCTGCCCTCCTGCCCAGGGTGGATGGGTCCTGGCCACTGTGGGGGCTGGGAACAGCTTGTTTCCACCAGCTGGTGGGTGTCTGTGTGTGCACCTGGTGTAAGAAAAGGTGATGGTTTGTGTTCATGGATGTGTTGAGAACTGGTCTTGGGCAAGGAAATTGATTCAGGCTAAGCAAAACATTAATTGAGTATTAATAAGGGAGAATAGGCCTCCTACTGCACTCCAAATTAATTTTTTTCTACATTGTAAAGCAGGAATTAATTTTTTTTCCACTGTTTTGCCTCCTTTTAAAAATTGTTTACAATTTTAAGCAGCCTTTAAAGTTGGTAAAGAATTAAGGCAGTAAATGATCTCCTTTGTAGTGCTGTTAAGTTTTGAGGGCATCAGCGTAGTTTAACACATTTGGGAGGGAATTAAATAACAGTTTGTTAACAAAACTTTAGACCAAGTTCCACTGTCTGCACATGTTTATCTTCTTTAATGCAGACACCAAATCTCTTCAGATTTTAAAGGCTGTTTTACACTTGTTTCTCAGTTTCCAGTGTTAAAGAAAACTCCTCACAAATATCGTCTAAAATTCTTACATTCTGGCCTTTGCTGGCGTATTTAGATCCTGAAATGCATCGTTCATCCCTCTTGAGTCCCTTTGTGCAGGACTAGAAATAAATTACCCTGGGTCAAGTTCTGTTTATACAGTGGACTGCTCTTGCAGAATTACCTTCTTGACTTAATAGCTTCCTTTTGGATGACATTTCTGCCAGAAAGAAGACAAATTGGCTGAGGTCAGCACGCGGATCAGCTCAGTGTGTAGGAGGAAATTGTAGTGGATCAGCTAAATTGCAGCGGGTCTGGGGCAGCACTGGGCAGCGTCGGCCCGTGCCGGCACCGTGGGCTCTGCACCAGGGTCATGCTGTAGTGTGGCCAATTCCAGCCATTCCAGAGTCTGAGGAATTCAGCTGGTGCAGTGACTATGAATTAGATCAGCAGAGTGATTCTTTTGGCCTAACGCTGACGTGTGCAGTGGTCCTCCAGACTCCTTGTGTTAAACCCAGCATTACCTGGCCATATCCAAAGTGCTCGCAGGTCTCTGCAGATGTCGCACAGTGTGATATTACTGCACCTTCCTCTCACCCATTCCTGTGATCTTCTTTGAAATCGTTGTCTTACAAGTAGCTGGGAGCTGAAATCTCACAGCTGGGCTTGTTCTCATCATCCACAATGACGAGGGGGGGATGCTGAATTTGCTTCCTTTTGTGTGACATCAGGGCACAGGACTGAAGGCCCTGTAAGATCCCATAATACTACTCCTGATGACCTTGGTCCTGTTCTGTGTACATCTGTATGTTCTATAGAACACATTGTGTTATGTTATACAGAACGCATTATATATTTATTACATATTTAGCATATTTCTTTTACTTACATGTATAAACCCAAGAAAATCTGAATTGCTGGGGAATAGTTCTGCTGAAGTCACTGGCTTTATATTTTATGGAACTGGTGGCAAGAGAGCAGTTGTGGCTACAGGCACTGGTCAGAGTGGCACCAGAACTTTTGCAGAGCCGTTGCAGAGGAGCTTGGAAAGCTGAGCTGCCCCTCATCACTGTGCCCATCTCACACGATACCCCATTCCCTGTGGCAGGGGCAGCCTGGGCCACTGTTGCAGTGATGTTGCTGCACCTCAGCCCCATGCAAAGTGCACCCCCACAGCCTGTGCACGTGGAGAAAAGCCTAAAGTCCAAATGCATCATGTTTAAAATGATGGAGTTACCTTTTCCCTTTGCAAATTCTTCTATTTATTCTGTGTTCGACAACAGAAGAAATATAGAAGTCTCCTTTTAATTAAGCTCTTTATCCTTTGAAGTTATTTTGGATTTTTTTTCCATGTTGGTGATGTAATTTATGTAAATAATCATCTATCTATGAAAGGAGTGTGTCTGTCAAAAGCTAAAATAAAAAACATCCGTCATTTTGAAGTGATTAACATTCTCCAGATGTTTAAATCATCAGATTTCAGGAGTTTCCCTTTGTTGTGATAATGATATAGTATCCAGAACAAGAATGTTTACTTTTTTGTAGAGGTCAAACACAGATTTTTCACAATCCTATTAAAGCATGCAGTTTATTGTAATTGTATGTGTAGATGAAAGCATATGCAGTTATTATTATTTCCCTTAATTGTAAACTGCTGCTGGTAATTTTACTGTAAAGCTGAAACAAAAGGAGCATAGTTGAAAGGACCACCACTGCCCACTTATGTAATCAATTTATAGATGTCAAGTTTGTACCAAGATGGTTATCCCTTTCCCTCAAAGCACCGGTGACAGGCTACCACCCTGCAGCACACCCCCCTGCTCTAGGGGCTGCCGGGGCTACAGAAGATGTAGCTGATAATGTTAAGTGACAGCTCTGAACGACTGCAGTCCAACGTGCTCAGCTTCAGGCTGCAGGGAAGAAGGAGACACACATTCCTCCCTGCTGCTGGACCTGTGGCTGACCAAGAAAACTTTACCTGTCCTCCGCCGGCCAGCTTGCTGTGGTGACTGGAACCACAGCAACTTTCTCTTCCGTAGTCCTTGCAGAGCAACACCCTTCAATTCATAAAACTGGACAATGCGCAAGACGCGTGGATCCAGCAAGTCACCCCATTGGCAAACTGCCCAGAGCTGACAAAATACACCCAGAGAGGGTTTGAGGGGGCTCATGGGTGATGGCAGCTGGCTAACCATTTTCAGTGTTTGTTTTTAACAAAACCTCTCCTGAAATATGAATTTAGAAAAAAATTCTCTAGAAAAGTACTAGATAGTTTTACCAGCCAAGTAACCACTGTTTCTGCCCCAAGATTTCATTTGAGCTGAGATGTTACCTAAGGATTAGTAATGTAACATTAGAGATGTAACAGTTTTTCAGTTGATGGAAGGTTCTTGTCAGATGAACGCATACACCCTGTGGGAACGTGCCAAAGGCAGGGGCGGGCTGGGGCTGTGACCATCACTGTTCTCTGTCCCCAGTTCCCCCTCAGGGCTGGTTTTGGCACCTGTGCCCCCTGTGGCTCCAAATGAATGTTCTTAGAAAGAGCCACAACCTACTGGAGCAATTTCTTCCCTGTCCCACCCAGAACTCATTTCTCTAAAGCTGCCTTTGGATGGAGTCAACAAGGGGAAATTCCAGCAGTGTGCCAGGCTCCAGTGCATGCTGGGAGGAATGTGCCTCTTCCCAAATGTTGCCTCATCCCCTTGCTGGCCTTTCCACCACGGGAAAAAGGCAGGTAAGTGAAAACTGTGTTTTGTGGAAGAAGAGAATTTCACTCCTCTCCGGGGATCCTTACAATACCACACATGATTAAGTCTCTAAAATGTTAGTCTATTTTTTTTTTTCTGGTTTCTTGGATGTCATCTTGCCTCAGGAAATATGAATGAGAAAGCTTGCTGCAGTAAAGCTTTGTAAGTCTAAGCTGTCCTGAAGTAAGTTTTCTGTGGCAAGCAACCTTTACAGCATCATATATGGACTTATTTAGGATGACCAAAATAACTAATTAAGAACTTTAAGATTTATGTGCAAATAAACCAGCAAATTCCACCAGAGACTTGCTGGATCTGAGCCAGACCAGCTGAGGAGCTGGGGTGCATGGGGAGAGAGAAAATACACATGTGGGTGAAGCTCTGAGTGCTGATCCCATGGTGGCTGGGGAGGCAAAGGGGCATGGCAGGTACAGGGCACAGGGCACGGGACATGGGAGTGGGACACGGTACAGGAGGGTAGGGGGATGGCGCAGATGGAAGGGTTGTTGCTGGCTACATGTCAATATTTTGATTGCTCTTGTGAGACTTTTGTCACACCAAACTTGCATGTACTTTTCCTTACCTCAGACAGGAGAGATGGACAAGGACAACTATGCGGGGTCACGTTTTGTATAATTTTGCATCTTTTTCTCTTCTGCAGTTCCATTGGCCTGATTGTAATAGATGCATTAGCACAACTTACAAAGCTGGTAATAAGTGGTCAGAGCTCATTGCAGGTTTCCTGAGCCCTCACCCATAGACGTGATGAGCTGTGTGGGGTCTGGTTCTCCATTTCTAGAGCTTCTGTGGCACTCAGCTGCTCCACCAGCTTTGTGGGCACAAATACCTCACTGGTAAGTGTGGACATGAGGATGGGGTCAAACGCCTCACTCCATCCTCCCTAGAAACCAGTGCACCTCAGAATAGATGTAATTAATTATGCAAATGCTCCCATTACAGATGAGGCGAGCTGCTCGGATGGGCAAGTGCAACGAGGCACATTTGTGTAAGTAGAAGGAAAGTAGTGGATGGGTTTGGTTTCTCAGCCCTGGGATCAATGGGAATAAAATGGTTCTCAGCTGAAAAGTGATGTTAGTAATATCCAGTGTAAGTGATGAATTAAAGTCAAAGGCTCTCTTCTGTCTTTGTCCCACCTCAGCATTGCGCAACAGCCTTGTGCAGTTCCTTTGGACTCTTTGTGCTTATTGAAGAGGTAAATACAGTGCAGCACAGCTTTCTGAGTTTGTGCTTTGGGTTTAAGGCTGGTTTCTTAACTGCTTGTGATGTCCTGGCAGAAATGTGCCTTTTATCATCACCCCGAGTGCCTTTTGCAGAGCTGGTTCTCCCATTTGTTCCCGAGGGCATGTAGCACTGTGTCCTGGTGCTGCCTTCAGAGAACAGTCCATGTAGGTGCTCTGTAAGAACATACCACAAATACAGGTTTAAGAAAGCAAATAATATTTGCAAATAATATGCATTTTGGCTTTGCTGTGCATTCTCTCTGAGCCTGCCTAAAGTGGGGTTTTCCTGGTTAATGCTGAAACAGATTCTTCCCTTTTCTGAAGTAATTTCTCTTTGAGAGTCTTCCATTCCCTCATTCACGCTGGCTTGCTAATTGGCCTAGGAGATGAGCTGGTGGTATTGCTGATGTTCTCCTTGATGTACTAGACCCTCCAAACTGATGCTTCGAAAAACAAATGGCTGCAAAACAGGTGAGTTACAGACCTGTACTAAATACCTGTTCTGCTGCATTTGCAGTCTCCAGCACCAGGAAATATGAGTTCTGTTATTTTTACACCTCCTGTTTTTGCACACAGTTGTCAGCATCGCCTTACATCACGTTATATGGCATTACATGGTATTACATCACTTTACCTGGCATTACATGGCACAACCCGGTCCCTGCACTCCCAGGGCTTGTCACACCATTGCAGTTGGGGATTTGGTGCATTTCCACTCACCATGGTTTTAGGAATGTTCCAGTGGCCCATGGAGGTGTGCTTTATTGGATTAGCTGACATAGAGTTCCTGCCTGCAGATGGACTATGAGGCAAAACTCAGCTATTTCAGAGCAGAAGTGATTAAAGAAATGAGATTGATGTCTGTGGCTTCCTGCAGATGTGTTGATGTGCTCCTGACCCTGAGGTGCTGGCAGGGTCTGTGGTTGGACTGGAGCAGGGTGGCCTGCTGTAGCTCTGTTGCCTTTTCTGCACTGGCCTCACTGGCCGCTCCTGGGTGTGGGCTGGGGGCCGGGGTGAGCCCCATGGTCTGCCAGGCACCAGGCCCTCAGCTGTGCTGCTAGAGCCAATTTGGGAGGAGCTCTAAAGTAGAATATGCCAGCTAAACAGATGAGTTCTGGAAAGAAATGATATAAATACAAGTTCTTGGCTCGAATCTAGTTTTCAGGCAAACAAAACTCTAAACTCCAGCACCCAGAAACCCATCAGTGCTTCTGGCTGACTTCAGCCCTTTGAACAAGTCACTTCATCCCTGTTTCTCAAGTAACTACAGATCTGATATGTGTGTGGAGCCAGATGACAACCTGCCAGCCTCAGCTGCCTTCTTTCAACTTCATACTTGGAACTAAACTTCACACAATATTTTCACAGACATTCATCCCCCCCACTCTGAAAGAATGAAAAAAAAGCAAAAGGAGAAAAAAAGGAAAGAAAAAGCATGAGGAAGGAAAGGCGTGGGAGGAGAAAAGACAAACACAAAATGCAGTTCACTTAAAAATATCTCTGCTTGATGGAGGCTAAAAGGTGGCAGCTGTGCCAAAGTAGTGGACCCTAAATCGCTGAGCAAAAAAGAGCAGGGAAAGCTCTGATTGCTCCCAGTACTGTGGTGAATGTGTGCTCTCAGCCGCAAATCAAGCAAGCTTAAAAAAAAAAGAGAAAAAAAAAAGACTCAATCAAGGCAATAATGGCCTCCACTTCACAATCAGACAAGTGCTTCTACTTCAGAAATCCTACCATTTAAGGCTGATTGCTAACCCTGGCCTCATTTCTAATCTAAAGGGCGAGTAATAATTTGGAAAAGGAATTATAACAACTTCCCAACCATTTGGTAAATCGTCATTATTTTAAAGGGGTGTTGGAAGGCTGTTGCTGTTTGTCAGGTATTTTTTTCCTGCTGCTGCTCTCCCACTTTCACCACCCCTTTTCTCCCTGATCTTGTACTGGAAGGGAAGGGATATATGATGAAAATATGTAAGAAAGAAAAGTCCAAAGGGGTCCTCTATGGTGTGTAGAAGATTACATGAAGCAGAGAGATGAAATGGCCCTTCCCTTTGCTACAGTAGAGTGCCCAGAGCTTTGTGCTGGGATCAGCAGCTGTGCTGAGCAGGGACGCCGTTCCCAGCCCAGGGGCTTCTACGTGATCTTTCCCTGGAGTGGGAAATCTTCTGCTTTAGGAACTTCCCAAAGGAAAGGACAAGGAGTACCCACGCAGGTGGATGGGTGATGTTGGGATGCTGGTGCAGTGAAGGGCTGCTGCCCACCCAGCCCCACAATGGAGCCACTATGGCCCTTGGCCTCTCCTCGTCAGGGGCCACCCAGCCAATGGAATGAACTGGTACTCTGCTGCCCAAATCCTGCCTGGACTGCCTGGGGTAGGCAGAGAAACATTAACCATTTAACCCATAGGTTATCCTGATAGGAAGTGCCAAGTGTATTAGTCTGGAACCCTGGTAGCTGAGCTGTGTTTATTGTACTTGCTTTCCTGGTTCAAGCAGGGAGAACTGCATCTATAAATATTTCAGTATTTATGTGAATATTTATTCCATCATCTTCTGTAAGTTTGTTGTGATTTTCACACACACATCGCAGTCAATCTTAGAGGTCTTTCCAACCAAAATGATTCTATGATTCTAGGATTTTCTACTGAGAAAACTGAAACAAGAGGACTCAGACAATGTGCCTTCCAGCCGTGACCTGAGAGGGCCACAGCTGCCCTGGGCAGAACCCAGGGCTTTGTCTGGTGCTGCTGTTCTCAATGACAGAGCATTTAAAAACAGATGCAACATGACACAGCAAAAGAGCCAGGGGGGACCTGTGCTGGGGGGACCTGTGCACAGCTTCACCTGGGTTATCTAATCCTGTGGAAATCTTGATGGTGCTTTGATAATAGCAGATATTAGTGATCAAAATACCTCTTATTTCAGTGATTCAAGGACAAAATGGGATGCCATTGTCTCCCTGGATGAATGTGAGGTGTTTTATGAAAGGGACGATCACTGTGTTTGGAGGATGACAAAATTTCCTTCTCTGCCTCTGGAGGTAATGGCAGCATTGGCTGTAATGCAGCACTGTGTCCCTTACTCCTGCTTTGTGCTGTGAAGGGATCTGTGCCACAGTTATTTACATCTGTATTTTAAATATGATTTGAAAAGAGACTGATTCAAAAATTTTCAATGACCCAGTGAAATCTGAACTACTTATTGCAAGACAAGAAGTATAATGCTTCAATCAAAATAGCAACTTGGAATGTGTTTTATTAAACAGAGTTCATTTAATATTACCCCAGAGTGCTGTGGATGTGAAAACACATTCTTGAATTTGAACTTTCATATTTAGGTAATAGGAACAAGGAAAAAATGGTAATTTCTAATATTGCACATTTTGGGCCAAATTCTGATCCCATATAGAACTACCCATGGCATTCCTGCATGTTTTCCAAAAGCAGCCTGTCCTTGGGTCCTGTCTGTCACTACGAGGTAAAAATGTTACAGAAAAAACAAGTAGACCCTGCACAGAGGTCTGCATAAAATCCTGCTGGATTTTACTTTCCCGTCACTGTCTCTGCAGAATTTCCGAGGTGAGTGTTTGCAGTGAGAGGAAAACAAAACCAAGCTCAGGCTCTGTGCAATCGAAGAAAATTCTGAAATAATATGCATCGAGAGATGCAAAATAATGGAAAAACGTGGATTATATGCATAAATTCTGTGTGCATTTCACTTCTAAATATTCCTTGATTTTTATCAGCAATGTTATGCAAAAATATTTAAATGAGCAGATTATAAAAGAGCAGTGCTGCCCGTGTAATATCGATGCAGAATCGATCGGGGACGGGCAGCTGGGAAGCGATGGGGCCATTTATATCTCCATTAGCAGAGAATTGCTGGTCATCTCAAGGAAAACTGCCGGTTTTTGCTTGCCGGCAGTTCGATATTTCAGGTTGGCTCCTGCTGCCAACCCGAGCGTGACTGCGGAGAGCCACTGATCTCTCGCACGGACCCTGGGGTGAGCTCACCGGCCCCGAGCGCACCGGGGCGGGGAGCGGGACCGGCGGCCGCGGGGGCTCCGCCGCTCGCTCGGTTCCGTCGCTCGGTGTCCCCGCTGGCCCCGTCCCCCGCTCCGGGTCCCGCCGCTGCCCGACACCCACCAGGGGGTGAAGCTCCGGAGGGACCGGCGGGCCGGGGCAGGCGCGGAGAGCTGCAGTCCCCGTGCGGTGTTAAAATACGGTAAAAAGGAATTTTATTAGGTGCTTATTTAGAGAAACGAAAAATCCTACTCTGTTACACACGGAGCGAACTCCGGTGCCTGTATTAATTGTCGCCCGCCGTCAGCGCGGGTTGTGCCGACACCTTCCACCCCTGCCCGAATCCCTGAGGCAGAGCGGGGATGTCACCTGCGCACGGAGGGGATGTACCGAGCAGCGCTGCGCCCGCCGCCCGGTGCGGCTGCGGGAGAGCCCGGCGGTGCCGCCGGGACGGAGCGGGTATCTGCTCCTGCGCGGGTATCTGCTCCATGCAACCACCGGGCTCTGAGCTGTCAGAATTCCTTTGCAAAAAACCCAATTACAGTACCTATAAAACTTGGTTTTGAGAAAAAAATATTTCTCTTTTCACGGGATCCTGCAGAAAATGAAAACAAAATAAGATTTTTTCCTTTCAGTATAAAATTGACCACAATAGTGTATCTGCTCAGGTACCATAAATACACTGCACCCAGAAAGCAAAATAAAAGCGTTTGTGTAATTTGGGTGGTGTTTTCTGATTTAAAAAAAGAGTTGAGGATTCTCTGACCTTGACACCAGGTAGCTGCCTGCTGCCACACCACAGCTGGCATGTTTGACAGCAATTCTTACAGGCTTTACTTTCTCTTGATATGAAGAAATTAAGTGGGCAGCTCGGGAAATTTAGGCATGTGATTATCTAATTTTTTTGGAGGCACAATTTTTTTTTCAAAGGCTCTTTCACAAAACCCCCAGCATGCTGCACTGAGAAAATTTCAACTATGGGTAGAGCAGAATTAAAACATTTCCCCTAATATCCCATTACGTAAAATCGAATTGACAGCGCGTTGCAAAGTAGTTGTGTATTTTCAGTAACCAAAAGTACCAAAGAGCTGCTAAGCCTCCAGTGCACAGTACCTTTAATACAATAAAGCAATTTTAAAAACTTGAGACCGAATTTCATACAATTGTATGTTGTTGTTAAATGTGTGAACTTGGGCAAATTCAAATCAAGCCCTGGCAGGAGTGGAGGATGAGAGCTGAGAAGCTGCCCCGTCCACAGAGGTTTAGCCCCACATGAAAACACCGATTTCAGTGCACTCTGTAGCTGTTACTGTCATCCTCTCGTAAACTGATTTAAGTACTTGAGTTTCAGAGGAAGAAGCTATTTCAAGCGAATACTTGTGTGTATGACATCTGTGATTTGCATGTACAGAATTATCCTGGTGAATCAGTCAAGTGACTTTGTGCCCAAGTGCCTGGATGCACTGGGGAGCACAACGGGCGTGGAACCTGCAGAACAACCAGCTGGGAACACTGTGGCTCTGATTTGAGTGGTTTCCTGGTGTGGATGCAAAATGCTATGGATGAGAAAAGACTAGCAGTTGCTGGAGTGAATGAACCCATCTGCCTCCCTCGAAACAACTGAGTGCACAGGGCATGAAATTGTAATTTTAAAAAATTTAACACAGCAAGAGCAGATATGAAAATTGAGATGAAAATACCTTTTAGGTTAATTAAGTGGCTAAGCACACTTACAAATGGTAAAGATTTGCCAGTTTTAGAAGTCTTGTTGCTTATCAGTGGATTTTCCTTTGGCCATGACCCCCAGAGTCACCTTTTCAGCAGTGCTGCCTCCCACTGCCTGTGGCTGCTCTGCCCGCTGGCTGCCTGCACTCTGCAGCTGCAGATGGCATTTACAGCCCAACAGAATTGCTTAGAACAGCTGGAAATGAAACACAACTTGACAAAATTAACTTCAAAAAGAACAGGTGTAACTTGGGTGAGCCTGGGATAAGGTGTGGTGATCCCCAGTGTACGGGCAGGGAAGGGCCGGGAAGGGCAGTGGTGCACAGAGGAGGTGGTGCTGGGGCTGTGCTCCTTCCTGGAGTGGCTGCAGGGTGTTGAAACCACCTCAGCATTGCCCTCTGCAACCTTGGATGCAGTGTAAAAAAATCAGACAATCCTTGTAAAAACTGTTCTACATTTTAAGCAGTGAAGTAACAAAATTCCCTGATCCTTCCCTGAGAATCATGAGACTGTTTATTTTTCTTGTTGTGGGGTCTTGTTTTGGATTTTTTGTATGAGGTCGCCAACCGTCTTCAACCGTTGGAGATGATGGGAATAAAGTAACAAGATGTCAACAGTTAGGGTAACATTTCTAGGTTAAGACTGCCAAAAAAATTTTCATGAATTTTGTATCATTTTTCAGAGGAATGTGGGATTGTATCACATGTCAGTTTCTGACAAACTGTATTTCTAAGAATGTAAATCCTGTGCTGCTATTACACAGTGCAAGGGTTTGGGATGTTATTGTAGTGTTGGGAAGAAAAAGCTAAAAAGAAGCTTCCCAAAAAATTTACTTGCACTGAATACCCTTTCCTGCCAATACACAACCCTACTCTGCCCTCAAAGGCACACCAAGGTCCTGGTTTACACACACTATTAGCATCTGTGATCCCTCTCCCACCTTGCACAGGTGACTGTACACATTGGGAATTAACCTGCTCTGGATTTGGGAACAGGCCTCTCTATCCCAGGAATGTGGGTTCTGTGGGCTGGGCTTGAAGTCTGATATGGTTTCTTTGCATCTCTGCTTTTTCAGTGTTGAATTTTCCCTTCCCATGTGTGATGAGACCTGACAGCTTGGCAACGTCTGGGGGCACTGCTTGTGGTTGGTGCTGGTGCTGCCAGTCCCTTGAGCCATGTCCAACAGACCAGAGCCAGACCTTTAGGAAATGTCACATGCAGAGGAGGGTTCAGGCTGTTCCCAACAAACTCCTTAAAATCCACAAGCAACAACCTCCTCCTCTGTGGACAGGAGCTGCCCCCTGGGTAGTGAGGAGGGACCTGCCAGAATGGTGGGATCCCCACCAGTGGCGACAGGGACAGGGACAGCCTGTGGCTTCACAGCACTTGGCTGAGGCAGCAGGCTGGGAAGGCCCCTCTGCACGGAGGCAGATGTTGCTGAAACCCTGGGGTTTCAGTTCAGCCCAGAGGCGGCTGAGCCTCAGAACGGAGAGAGGAAGGTCTGTAAGCATGATGACTGCAAAGGTCTGACAGGAGCCTCCGCCCCAACACTGCTCCAGCAACACCTGTGGCAGAAGCCATGTCCCCGCACTTGAGGAGCTGTTGTCCCTTGTCCTGCTGTGGGACCCTTGCCTGCTCTCACCATCTGGCTGCTGCCCCACAGGCTAAGGGACTTGGGCTTTGCTCACCCACCTCCTGGCCAGCAGCTCTGCAATGTCAGAAATGCCCTCCCCGTGTTCAGTCAGAATGGAACCATGGTTAGTTCTCCCAAATGCACATGAGGTCTGAGACCAGTGCACACAGTGATGCTTTGGAAGGTTTGTCGAATTTCCACCTCACATATTGGCTATCTCACAAGCCAATGGTCTTCGGTCTTCAGTATTTGTCGCCAGCATCTCTCCTTCCCTGAAGGAGAAACCAGCAGCACCCGTGTGTTCTGTGACATGCTGTTCGTGCTGGCAAGCACCTCAACTGGACGTAGCAGCAAACTTACAAGGACAGAAGGGCACTGGTCTCTCCCCTTCCCATGCCCCAGCCACATGCTGAGGTGTTTCAAGTGCCCAGAAGGAGAACATCTGAGCTTGAAGTCAGCAAGACAAACACACAACACAAGAGGCTCCAGTTCCTTTCTTCTGGCGCACCTGTGACTGGAAACAGCCCAACAGGTCTTTCAGAATCTACTCAGTGCCCCAATTACTCTTCCCTGAGGCTGCCATGGAGTATGTTCAGTTTTTGCAGTGGAATTAAAATGCCCCCAAAGACAGAAGCTCATGTAATAGAAACAGTGACGTCCCTCTCTGCATGGCCTGGGAGTTCCTGCACAAATAAACCACCTCCTTCAGTCAGGGTCTGGCTCTGCAGTGTAAGCTATCACTCAGTCAACAAGACAGCTTGGAAGGTTTACAAATTCAGCATTTTTCTAAAAAATACATGAGCATGGAGTGCCTTTACCAGTGGCACAACAAGGAATGCACACGGTGCTGCACTGTATATAACAGTTCCTGTAGTCAGTGGTTCTCAGCCCAGTCCAGCCCAGTCCTTGGGGTGACTTTGGCCAGGTGCTGGCTGCAGAGTGCAGGGGCTCTGTGAGGGGAAGGGGCCATCAGCACACAGAGTTGGCTAAAGGGGCAAGGAAAAATGGTACTGAGTGGCCAGTGGTTATGGGAATTGGAGTGCACACAGTAGGGCTGGAGCCCGAGACACAGCAAAGAGCAGGGAAACAGCAGCTGCTAGTGCAGCAGCCAGGAGGGATCTGGATGCACCCAGCTGGTACAGAGCAGTACCCAGCTCATGCTTTTCTGTCCTAACCTCTGCCCCAGGTATGTTCTGCAGGTGACCAACAGCTGGCCCTGTGCTGCCGGGAAGGGTCAGCCATGCTGGTGCATGCTGCTCTGCAGAGGTCCTGCAGGGAGTAACAACCTTTGGGGAAAACAACTCAGTTTTTAGAATTTCTCTGCTCTGCAAAAACAAAGTTGGAAGTGAAATGCTGCCACAGAGAACATGGTCAAAGGCTGCAGCAAAACTGTTATTTCTGGGATAACTGGCAGATGGAGTAGAAGTCTGTTAATTCAACAGTACAGTTAAAAAAACCCCAACACATTCTAAGGCTTTGTTCTCTGTGCCCGGTAGCATTACACCTGCTCACCATTCTGTTAATTACCTTTTTTCTGGTCAATGTCCATGGGAGTGTTACTACTGAGAGCACAACAGTATATAAACCTCTTACAAAGAGCATACAGTCAGTTTGCCATTTGCTTTCGAATGCCTTAGTCTATATCATGATTTCGGCAAACAGATCCAGACTGCTTTCAGTATCATCCTGGGGCTCCAGCTCTCCACTGGGATCGGCCTGTTCCCGAATGGTCTGTCTCTTTCTCCTGTGCACATACACAGAGCGGCTCTTCTCTGGCCCCTCAGGAGCCAGGGTGTCTGTAGGGACAGCAGCCTCCAGAGCCAACTCCAAGCCCTTGTGGAATCTAGAAAGAAAAAATTTTGTATTTACTATTTTGTAGGTTTGCTACAAAACTCCTCTGAGAAACTAATGCTTTTGGAATGTAATCAAGACGTGCAAGGAGAAGAAAAGTGGTTTTAGCTGATACTGAAGAAAAACTCAAGGTCATGAACATTACATCATTACATGGTATAATCTTACAAACCTCTCAATCCTCCTTATGTTTTCTTCCATTTTCTGATTGGCTACATGTACCAGAAATTCAATATATTCGTCAGAGACCATCAATCTCCCCTTGCGGCTCAATGGAACTTCTAAGCAGTGAGTGCTCCGGACAGCCTGAAAAAGCACACAGGACTTATCTGGAACAAAGTTTTTTTACTTTATGAAGGTTATTTAAATAATATAGGGAGTTCATTGCAGGAAAAAACCCTGCTTATCCATAAAATTGGTTAGTTTGCTCTCACCTAAAGCAGAAAGCTATTTCTTTGCTACAGCGTGCCCTGTGACAGCTGTTCAGCACAAGTCAGATCTCGGCTGGTAAAAAGCCAAGGTTAACATAATGATATGACTTTGTTACATCCCTTATAGTAGCAGAGTCCTTACCATAGTAATTTTTCCTCCTCTGCCAACCGTAATACCGGAGTTCCTGAATCCAGAATCAACAGCCACTGAATGCTGCAGAACAAATAAGTGCTTAAACAGGTCTTGTACACTTTCACAGCAAAAAATAATTATGAATGGGTTGCAATGCAACTTGCAATCTTGGTTTTGCAAAAAACTTACTCAAAACCATCTCCACAGACTGACAAAAAATAGTCTTTAAGATCAAGCCCACAAACTGTGGGTGGTTTTCAGAGACCCATGGCGCATCCTGATTGTCTGAATCCATCAGTGCAGATGGGACACAATGTCCCTCTGAGCACTGAGTTGCTTTATCCCAACGAGCTGGAAGCACACACAGTCATGCCACATGTCTATAGCTGTGAGGGCAGCAGCACTGTACACTGAGCTCATCAGCTCTCCTGTGCTAATGAGAGAATGAGCCTGGCACGGCACACACTGCTCTTCGGTCATGCTGGAGAAGCAGAACACAAAGGTGCCACTCAATTCATTGCAAATGGAGACAAATGGCCTGGATGGTAGCAAAGTAATGCCTAAAATCCATCCCTTTCAGCCAGTGAGAGAATCTCAGGCTCCCTGGGAAATGTTTTATTGGGCGGCTCTCTTCAGCGCAAAGGTGAGTCATTTTGCTTTCTATGCACAGCAAAATCTCCACCAAGTTTAAAGCTCTGTTTTCCTTATCGGCTTATTTTACTATCTCAGTTGTTAAACACACAGCACATCTGGGACTATTCCTAAGTGTTACAGCTTAACCAGACGTGGTTTTACCAGCAGCTGTGCATCCTGCAGCTCCCGACACAGCACGTGAAGAACAAATGGTTCAAACTTGAACACAACGTCTCCAGTGCACTTCTCTAGTGCTGTCATCTGGAAAATACACCAAAACATTTATATTAACACTGCAAGTGTGTACTGTTATTGCAAAAAAAAAAAAAAAAAAAAAAGGGCAAAAAAGAAAAAGCTAGTCTATGTATGAAACAAGCACCAAAAATGCAGCAAATGAGTCCCAAGCAGTCAGGTTTGATCAGCTGCTTTTAAGTTTTCATTGCTCACAATACACAGAAACTCCATGGATTTCCCTGATTCTGTTTGCTAAACTGATCAGGTTTGATAGAAATTCATGGCAAAACAGATGTTAAAAACTGTGCTTCATCCTTCTTGTTTTTCCTTTGTACATCCAAACATCGACACCATCAGTCCAGCAAAGGACAATGACTGTTCTGCTGCAATCAGGTGATTGAGCAGGGGTTTTTTTTTAACCGTTCTTTAGAATCAAAGACATTTAGTTGCTGAAGTACATTCCTCAACATTCTGTGTTTCAGTAGACTAAATCCATGGCCTAACATACTCAACCACACTTTAATCCTCTCTCAAATACCAGTGTGTAGCCTAATATATGAGAGTTATAAAGACAGATTCAGAGGTTGAAATTAGAGGCATAAACCCACAAGACCAGAAAAAAAGAAGTAACTTTATAATCATAAAATTGAAGATATCCCCTTCAGACCCCTCAGTTCTGCCAGAAGACAAAGATGCTAGTGGCAGATTTTCCTGGATCTGTGGGTGTGCAGACAGCTCTCTGACACCCTGCACAGTTCACAAAGACAGTTTATCTGCTTTTCTGTGCTGTCTTTGTGCGGAGAAACCTTGAGGGCTGGGAATATTTTCTTCTATTCAGAAATGTCACTTTGAGACAGAAAAGCTTGAGCTTAAAAACATTCTCTTCAAAACGGGTCTGAAGAATTTATTAAGCAACACCCCTAAAGAAAATTTAATTTTGAAAGAGTGGCAATTCTCATCAGCATTAGGAATAAAAACTCTTTCACGTGTTTTCCATGACACCACGAGCACTGCAATGAATAAATACAAAAGCTGATCCTACTCTGCTCTTACCACATCGCCTTTGGCACATGGGTCATGTGTTACCAGGAGCCAAGTGCAGTTCTTCTTCTGGATCCCGCCGCCGTCCGTGTCCTGATGGACAGAAACCAGGGAATGGGCTCTGCGGGTCGGTGATGTTTGATCCGGCTCTTCCGAGCCAGGAGCGTCGCTTTGCCCGCGGAGCCCATTCACAGGAACACTGCTCGGGCTGGCTCTGCCCGGGCACCGGCCGGGTTTGTGTGTCCCGGCCGCTGATACTCAGCTGAGCACGGACAGGGAAGCACCGGCAACAGCGGGACCCGATCTCGCGGCATGCCGGCCCCGCCCCGTCATCCCGGCCCGCCCCCCCGGTACCCATGCCGGTATCCCGGTATCCCGGTATCCCACCGCCAGCAGGACCCTCCCGTCGCACGAGCTGGTGGTGCAGAACCGCTCGTGCGCGTTCAGGAGCCGCGCGAGCTCCGCGGCGCGCGCGTCCAGCGCGCGCTTCCGGCTAAGGTCGGGCCGCGCGAGCCGCTGCGCCTTGCGCCGCGCGAACGCCGCCATCGCGCGGGGACGGCGGCCCGCGGAGGACAAACTTCTGCGCGCGGCCGACTGCCGGGGCGGGGCGTGGGATGGCCCCGCCCCCCGCCCTCTGCCCGGGCCCACGCTTCGGCGCGGGGGCTGCGGCGCTCCGCAGGTAGGCGGGGGGCGCGGAGCTCCCCGGTGCTCCCCGGGGGGACGGGACGGGGCGGCGGCGGCCCCGCGCTGCCTGTGTTGGGCTCCGCAGCCGCGGCGGCCACGCCCGGGCCTCTAGCGGCGACGGCCGTGGGGCGGCTCAAAGGGGCGGGGCCTGACCGCGAGAGGCCTCGGGGGGCGGGGCCTGGAGGCGAGAGGCGCGTCAGGGGCGGGGCCCGGCAGAGGGGGCGTGTCGAGGGCGGGCCCGGAGCGGGAGGGGGCGGGGCCGCGATGCCGCTCGAGGCGGGCCGGGCCTGGGCCAGCGGTCCCTGTTCCGCGGCTGTGCCCCGCTGGAGACGGCCCCGTGCTGTGCTTCCCGTCCGCCCCGTGCCCGGCTCCCGGAAGCTGCTCTGAGCGGGAGACCCTGGGCACCTCGGGCCCCTCCCCTCCTTCCCCTCCTTCTGGATCGGTTCATTATCACGAGGCCGAGCCGCCCTTCGGCCCGCGGGCTGTGCCGTGTCCCGGGCGGTGTCCGCAGGGCACAGCCTGGGGACTCAGGCTCTCCCTGACCTGAGCACGAACCAGGGATATTACTGTCGTGTTTTTCCCCAGATCCTCTGGTCGCCATGGCAACCACCAGCAGAGTGATGAGAGCGATCAGAGTGTTTGAATTTGGTGGCCCTGAAGTACTTAAACTCCAGTCGGATGTGTTAGTTCCTGTTCCAAAAGAAAACCAGGTATATGTGTGCTCTGTGAAGGGAAATAAATAGCGGTAATGAATGGTAACAGGTGCCCGCAGGACAGAATGAGGGATGCAACCCAGAACTCTTCATCTGGAGTACATGGGGTTTGATCAGTGTGTTCATACTCCCTGAGACATCATGCTTGACAAATGTGGATTCTTTACTGTTCTGTGGGCTACATATTCCACACCAAGGGTTTCCTGAAAGTAGCTCCAGATCGACGCTGGGTTGTCGCAGAGGCTGTTTGAGAATTCAGTTAAAGTGCCATGATGCTGTGCTGTGAATTAAACGGCTAAATCTTTCTACTTGCTGCTTAAGAAGCATCTTTTCTTGTAGGTGTTAATTAAAGTCCATGCCTGTGGGGTAAATCCTGTTGAGACATATATTCGTTCTGGGACTTACGCCAGGAAACCGGCTTTGCCCTACACCCCAGGCTCGGATGTGTCTGGGGTGATCGAGGGTGTTGGGGAACACGTGACTGCATTCAAGGTATTTACGCACTGAGCTTTAATTCCCTATTGTTTATTGTATCCTCTTCGGGTGATTGCTGTGCTACTGAGCCTGGTTCTTTTGCTTATAATCATGTAATCTCTTCAAGGGGGGAATCCCCTTCATGGACTGGTAAAAGCACGCAGTGGGATCCCATTGGCAAACCAGTCTGCAGGTGGGACTGTGAGGAATGCTGTGACCTCTGGGAGCTCAAAGGTCTCAGAAGAGGCACCTGCTGTCTGTCTCCTTAAAGGAGTGACATCAGGTGTACAAAAGTTGGGTTTCTGCACTGCAGAAGTAGTTGAGATTGGATGCTTCCTGCTGGGGATAATAATTTCATGCAGAACTGAAAAATTTTCTGTGAAGTTTTTTGGGAAATGGAAACTGCTTACTTGTAAAGCCCCATTAAGTATTTGTTGTTAAAACTGTTCAAATAATGCATTGCTCCAGTGTAGTAATTTTACTTGGATTTCTGTGGGGGAAAGTCTTGTGACAGGAGAAGGCAAATATCAGTTTGCTAAAAGATATCTATGACATTTGTATAGTTTCCAAATCTGTTCTCCCATTCAAGTCACTAGATGGTTGATCCCAACCAAATATAATCATAGTTAGAATTGTGCTGGAATTTCCTGATTTGGGATGTATGTAACAATTTTGGGGGACCTCGGTGATTTGGTTATCTGGAGAGAAGGATCATCTTTATTCATATTTTCTTATCAACAGTCTGCTGTATCTGCTATGCGTGTTTTTTGCTTCCTATGGCAGTCGTGATGCTCCTGGCTTGAATGAGAGAGAACTGTCTTTGGGTGTATTAAGAATATATGTTTTTCCACATTAAAATTAAATAATTTAGAAATATTTCTTTTATGTTCATGAAAGCTTTTGAGGTTTTGCAGTTGAAATCTGTGGATGGAATTCCTGAGTGTTCAAGTTCATTAAGGTTCATATTAATGAGATAGTAGGTTTGTGTGTTACACTGCAGAGCAGGGTTATACTTATGACACTTTTAATTAAGTATATGGAATTATATGGTTTGTGTTGCATTGATGGTATGTATCAGCATTTATAAGAATTTCTATGACAAATATAACTAGTTATTTTTAATAGGAGAGCTGTTAGTAATAGCCTAAACCTCTGTGAATTGGTTCATAATGTTTGTTAAGGAAAAAGAAAGGAAAATGATTGATTTCTCTATATTGTCTCCCTCTGTTCTAGAAAGGGGACAGGGTTTTCACCCTTGAAACGGTTTCTGGAGGATATGCAGAGTATGCAGTTGCTGCAGCCAACAGAGTCTTTCCTTTGCCAGACAAGCTGGACTTCAGGCAGGGAGCAGCGCTCGGAGTCCCCTACTTCACTGCCTACCGGGCCCTCTTCCAGAAGTAAGGCACCAAATCTAAGTTTGTGCACTTTAATTTTTAATATTTAAAATACCAAAATTCATATTTTCATTGTCCTGTAAAATGGGGAAATTGATGAGTGGGAAATGTTCAAGACACTTGAATTCGTTAGCTGATGGAATTGTCAGATGATTGTGACCTAGAAGCCTGTGACTGTCTTTTCCTGTTAAGTGTTTCTTCTTAAGAAAACAGACCTGGAAAGGCTTCGTGTAATAAAACATGTGGCTGCTTTTCAGTACTCACTGGTATTTTAGCCAGGGAAGAAAAGCAGGAATAGTTCTAATTTCCTAATAAAGCAGCCAGGTACTGTGGAGCAGAACCACCACTTTCCTGGGACAGAGGAAGGTCCCAGGCTGAGGCTCAGTACTGGGCTGTCACCGGCTGCTGGCTGCATGTTGCTTCATGTCATCAATCACAGGGTTTATTTTGCCTCCTTGTTCTCCCTAAAAGGCTTATGATACCTGTTTAGCCATAAATTGGAGCATAGTTTGGAACATAAATTGGAACATAAATTGGAAATGCTGTGTGAACGATGAGGTTTGATCCGTGTCTGCATTGGTCAGAATCTGCACCCTGGTACTCAGTCAGTGTGTACTGCACTCACAACACCAATATGTCCTGTGTTCTTCACCCAGAGGCTGTGCCAAAGCTGGGGAAAGTGTGCTGGTGCATGGTGCCAGTGGCGGGGTAAGTGTTCCAAGGAGGCAGGTGATAGGGAATGCTGCTCTCTGTCCTTGCATCTGCTTGGGGTATGAGTTATGGTCACACTTAGATCAATAAAGGGATTAACAAATTAGTTGTTTATTTCAGACACTCTGGGATACACTTGTTTAGAGCAAACTGTTATTCACAATAACTGTGAAACTGTGCAAGTGCTGGTGTGAGGTCCCCAGTCAGAGGGTCATGCACTGAACAGATGGAAGTTGATGTGGAAGCTTTGTAGTAGGTCTAACTCAGGCAAAACTGATAGCAGAAAGCTGTAATTTTCCAATATGTACAAGTTGTTCTGAGTCCTCTGAGAAGGAATCAGCAGTGCAGGCCAACTGTGTATTTCTGGGATGTTTCTACCTGTGAGCTGACAGCCAACTGCACAGGGAGAGGCACTGGAATGGATAAAGCTGTGACTGAATACTATGTGAAATTGCACTTCTAATTTTCTTTAGTTTTACGTGACAGGCTAATTTTAGATCTCTCTCACATAACATTCTAGTTTAATTTATCTCCCACACTGTGCCCTTTCTTGCTCGGTTTCTGCTGATGCACCAAACAGCTGCTATGAACGGGCAAAGTTTCAAAGTTTCTTTAATTATTTGTAAGACAACAAAAAGATAAATTCAGATCTTATTCTGAGATACTAGAATGGCATTCAGCATCATTGCCTCTTTTTATTTTCATGAACTAAATGTGGTGCTTCTGTTCTTACTGGAGTGCAAAGCTGGTAGAAGACACTGAGAATTTGCTTTAGAAAGAGATAATTTAATTTGTTTGTGAAAGGTGCAGAAGTGGTTTTAATAAAATTTGTGCCTGCAGATTTTCTTTGCAATGTATAATGCTGGTATCAATAGCAGATGATTCTGTGAAGAGAAGAATTTCCCTGGCTTTGTATCAAAAACGTATGGCCCAGCTTTGACAGATAGACAACATTCTACATTGATTTATATCAAATGCTGATAACTGTTAAAAAGGATCAAAACTTTACCATGCTTCTGTAAATCTTTGTCCTTTTTAAAAGACTATTTTTCTGTCTTTAAGATCCAAATTACTTATTATGGTTAAAACACATGTTACCAAACCAACTTTTTAAATGGGGAAGTTCCAATTTGCTGGTAGAATAATTAAAATTTAAAATGCTAAATGGGTAAAATAGTTTTCTTTTTTATTTTTCTTTTTTTTGTCTTTTGTTTTTTTCTCTCTCCTCAGGTGGGACTAGCAGCATGTCAGATTGCCAGAGCTTGTGGTTTGAAGGTTTTGGGTACAGCAGGAACTGAGGAGGGCATGAACGTGATCCTGAGAAACGGCGCTCACCAAGCCTTTAATCACAGAGACCCTAATTACATTGAGAGAATTAAGGTAGGCGTGATGTCAAGGCTAGAGGATGCAGGTACTAACAAACAAGCAGTTGTTTGCTGAAGATTTTAAAGGGGATTTATGTAGGAGCAATAGTGTACTAGCTTTTTAATTTCTACACAAGATAAAACTTTCCCAGGCTGGAAAAGCAGAGCTTTCCTCACAGGCAGTGTCATTTAGAACTAACATTCAGCAAATTCCAGTGTGGGAGCACACCATAAGTCAGCACAGCAAAATGTGCTACAGTTCAGCTCATTAGCTGTCAACTGTAGTACAGAGGCTGTATTGAAAATTTAAACAATAGCCTGTAAAATGGATGTTTCCTGTAGTGTATGAAATAAACAGTGGTACCTGAGCACTAAAATAACATCCTGTGTCTTGTACAGGAGTGCACAGGACCGGGGGGAGTGGATATCATCATAGAAATGCTCTCCAATGTCAACCTGGATGCTGACTTGCAGCTGCTGGCCCATGCAGGGAGGGTGATGGTGAGTGTGTCCCTGCCCAGAGGATGATGGTGAGTGTTTGTGTCCCTGAGCAGGGAGGTGATGGTGGGTGTTGGAGTCACTGCCTTAGTCTGTGCATTCTGCATCACAATTGTACAGCTCTTATTTTGGACTTGTTTGGGCAGGTTGTGGGCTGCAGAGGACGCATTGAGATAAACCCAAGAGACACTATGAGCAAGGAGTCAAGCATAATTGGAGTGAGTCTGTTTCTTGCAACTGAGGTGAGAAACATTTCTGTTTTAAAGTATGCTTTGTTGGCTTGTTCCAGCACTCCTCTATTTCAAGTTAAAATCCGTTGTAGGGATGAAAGCATAATTTCATTTTAACTAACTTGTTCGTTCATTTCTTTATGTTTTGATTCAATCTCAGAACATAGTAAAATATTTTTGGGTTGTGGAATTTGGTTTAACACTTGAATAAATTGTCAATGCAATTCTAAAATGCAAAGACCTTGTTGTGAATGCTGTGTTTGTTACATGCAGGAGGAGAGGCATGAATGTGCCACGGCACTCCTTGATGGCATAGAAGCTGGCTGGCTGAAACCCATTGTGGGCTCGGAATATCCCCTGGAGAAAGTAGCCAAGGCTCATGAAGACATTATTTGTAGCAGTGGTGCCCGAGGGAAGATGGTGCTCCTTCTATAAAGGAGAACCTTTTTCCATTTATTTTGTAGCTGCTTTAACTGCACCTTTGCTTACATGGTTCATTGAATGTATGTTATAAGCATACTTTTGATCAGGTTTGACAGTAGAAAATGCTCACTTACATGAATTAATTAACAAGCTGCTTCTTTTTGTAATGAGCAGAGTTTCATTTACTGTAAAGTAATTTTGGTAGCTTTTTTGACTGATGTGTAAATAATAAATTTTCCCTGCTGGCATGGCATGGTGCTGCAAGGGAAGGCAGAGTTTGGTATCATGTTCTGTGTGAAGGCAGAGTTAGGCCACTCTAAGTAGTGCAGAATGAAGCTGCTTTTTACAGATACACAAAATTAAATAACTTGCTGTGTGTGTTAATTAGAACTGTAAATTCTTTTAACCACAAAATCGGTCTTAAATTTTGTCACACAATTTACTTGAAATAAAAGCTTTTACTGACAAAATAGTTCATTTTCCAGCTCAAAAGATGGGTAGAATCTCTCAAACATGAACTGTTTGGAGCAGAGGTACTTTCACTTGGCTGTGCCTGCCTCAGGGTCTGAGGCGACGGTGTCCTGGCTCATCCACAGGGACTGTCACTCTGCAGATCCACATTGGTATTCCTCTCTGGAACTAATGATAGTTATTCCTGGATGGTAAATGGCTGGTTGTGAGGATTTCAGTTCTTGCTGTGACCTTTATTAAAGTCTCCTGGGTCCCTGGCTGCATGGAGAGCAGGGCTGCATGGCTCTTGTGGCATGGAGACTTTCTGTGAAATTCCTGAGCCTCATTCTCTGGAGTGGGCAGACTGTGCCATTACACTGAGTCATTGTCTCTTGTTCTTATAAACCTTAAATCTGTTGCCTGGGTGCAGTGGGATCCTTCCTCCCTCCAGGCTGCCCCAGGGGAAAAGAGTTAGTTTCCTTGTTTGTTGCACTTCCCCACAGGAGTAGGGAGCTGCGTTTCTATGTGAAGGTTTAAGAGTGATTCACCTGGTGTAAGTGATGTGAGTAGGTAGTTTCTCAGCTGCTTATCCAGGTGAAAGGTGCTGACTGTTCCTGTTCCTGTTCACTGGGGCAGAATGCAGCCTGAGCAGTGATAGTGTGTTGGGAACCTGCTTGATAATGTTGTTAGAGAAGATAAAACATCTTTTAATATCGAAGTACTAAATAGAGATTAAAAATAATGGTTAATGATTGATCATGTGCATGTAAAAGTATATATTTTCCTTATACTCCTTATGTTTTTGTTTAAATATTATTTTTGATTCAGCTTTTTAATTTAGTCGAGGTATTACATGAATGGGAGGTGACGGTTTGTGCCCAAAACAAATGCTGCCTACGCTTTCTAGTTGTTAAAAATGCCATCCCCTCTCCCTTGTAATTTTCCCCTGTATCTGTTCCTGCAAAGATGCTTAGTGCTGCTTCTGCATTGTGGCTGACGTTTAGAAGAGAAATTCAGAACAGTTCTCAGGTCTGTCCTCATTGCTGCTGTCTCCAAGGGCTGTGTTTGTCACAGGGTTTGTCACCAGAAGGTGTCAGAGCAGTTCTGTGTTATCACATTGCTGCTGCTCTTTGCCAGGTGATCTGGCAGAATGGCACAGTAGGACTGAGACTGACTTGTGAAGGAACGTCATGTAATGTTTATTCTTCTGTCCATTTGTGATGTATTGTACCAATGGAAGGGGTTGTTTTAATTTTGGGAAAAGTAGTGTGAATAGAACTAATGAAGTAGGACTGACGTGTGTCTGATCTGTGCAAGACACCCATCTAGAGAATGTCAGCCTGGAGAGTGCTTGGTTTGGCTCTCTTTTTGGGACATGCTGCCCCTTGGCAATGCAGAAAAGGATGGAGGAAGAGGATGGGGATCTCAGACAATTGAATTGGGCAGAATAATTCGGTCAGGTTGTTGAGTAGCTTCTCCTATTTGATTGGATGGATTTTGGAGGCAGTGGTTCCCAGTGGCAGGCTGCTTGGTGCTGCTGTGGGTGGTTGGAAAGGTTGCACAGGCTCTTGCGTTTGTGCTGGCCTTGGCATCTGTAGGAGAGGTTTGGGGTTCAAAGCAAGGAGTTGCGTACAATGCCAGAGTCTGGAAACTGCTGTTCTATGTGTTTCTGAAACAGAAAAGAGTGGAATTGTTCTGAAAAGCAGCTGCTCTTGGTTAATCTCAATGTGCCCCAAACAAATGCTGCCTACACTTTCTAGTCGTTAAAAATACCATCCCCTCTCCCTTGTAATTTTCCCCTGTATCTGTTCCTGACTTCTTCCTGTGGTGCAGGATGGTACAAAAAATTAATAAGACTTCAATTATAGGGCTGGAAAGATAAAATATGAAGAGAATATTGATGTTCTTAATACTTGCTCCCTTTACAGAAGGCAGATCAATATTGAGTGTGGGTGGATCATGCCACAGAAGGCCTGAGGGTGGTGAAGTCCTTTAACATTTTGGAGCAGGTGCATCATAGGGGAAGGTTGTCCCTGGTCTTCCTCATCATGGGGATCTCCACTCAGATCAGTTGCTCTGTGGCCCCTGGAAACATCACCTGTGAGTTTGTGCTTCAGCTGGGACTCATCCCCCTTGCCGGCCTGGGTCCAGGGCTGTGGGTCTGTGCCAGGGCCTGTCCCTGGCGGTGTCTTGTGTCCCCGAGGCGGTGGCAGAGTGGCACATCGGCCACATCTGGAGTGCTGTGTCCAGTTCTGGGCTCCTCAGGACAAGAAAGACAACAGTTATTGGAGAGGGTCCAGTGGAGGCCACAAAGATGATGAGGGGTCTGGAGCATCTCTAATGAGGAGAGACTGCAGGAGCTGGGCCTGGGAAGGCTGAGGAGGGATTTCATCGACCTCTACGAATACATCCAAGGTGGGTGCGAAGAGGATGGTGCCAGACTCTTCTCAGCAACAGGATGCGGAGGAGCAATGGCCATAAACCAAAACACAACAAGTTCTACCTCAACACGAGGAAAAACTTCTTTCCATGGAGGTGGCAGACCCTGGAACAGCTGCTCAGGGTGGGTGTGGAGTCTCCCTCTCTAGAGACATTCCAACCGCCCCTGGACATGTTCCTGTGTTACCTGCTCCAGGTGACCCTTCCTGGGTAGGGGAGTTGGACTGGGTGATCTCCAGAGGTCCCTTCCACGCCCAACTATTCTGTGATTCTGTGACGCCAAGGGGCAGCGGGGGTGGCGGGCGGAGCGCCGGCTCCCTTCTTCCCTCCCTCCTTCTCCCTGTTTCCCTCCTTCTCCCTGTCTCCCTCCCTCTCCCTGTCTCCCTCCCGCCCTCCCTCCCGCCGTCTCCTGGCGACGCCCGGGACGCGGCGGCAGCGCCGGTCCGCCCGCCATGAGCGCCCCGCAGCCCCGGTGAGTGGGGCGGGGGCGCGGGGGGCGCGGGGTCCGCGGGTCCGTGCGGGTCCGTGCGGGTCCGTGCGGTCCCGGTGCCCGGGCAGCTCCGGGTGCGCCCGCAGTCGCTCTCGGCCTGTCAGCTCTGCGGGGATAGTGACAGGGCCGGGGCCACCAGCGGCGCATCCCTGCAGCCCGCGCCGGCCGTGGGCTGGGGGTAAGGGGGTGTGGATGCCCCGACCTGCCCCACACACCCTGGGGTTCCGGAGCGAGCGCCCGGGCCCCCGACTCTGCCGTCCAGGTAACGCCTCCTCCAGCGCAGGGGTGATGGAGCCGCGGGAGCCGCGCCGGGGGCTGCAGGTCATTCCCTCGTTGGCCGGCTCCAGACCTGCAGGTCATGAGTTCAGAGAATCCAGACTTGCCCGAGCTGATATCAAGGACAAATAGTGAGAAATGGAGAATCTCTGCAGGTCTCCATGACAAAATTTGGCACATCCTGGTGTATTGGGCGATGCTCTTAGTAAAGAAGCAATGATAGAACTTGCTCATGTCCACACAAGAAATCAGTAGCAGAACAGGTGTCCCTTTGCTCTGAGTTCCATGTCTGGTTGTGTGGCTGGGCTTCCTTAGGGAGGGAATGGCAGACAGGTGCCAGGTAGAGAGCACAGGGGCCACGATCCCCTGTGACTCTGCCAATCAATAACTGATGCCTTGGTCTCTCAGATCATTTATTTGGTGATTTAATTGCACTGTGAAATATTAACTGTGAAGATTTGCTTTGCAAAACATGTAGGATGCCTGCTGTGGCTTTGTCTTCTTATCCTTCCAACCAAGGAATAGTGGTCTTAAAAATCGTTGTGATACACAGTGCTTCGGGTAAGATGCCAGCTGAGAACAAAGATACTGTTAATAATAATAATAATGGCAATGATCATAGCATCATAGAATTCTAAATAACTGTAAATATAAAATTACTGACCTGACAGTGACATGTTGTCACTGGCTGTGATGCCAGACAAACAAACGTGGCACTCATCTTGAGAAGAGCTTCAGATCTACTCATGGAAACTACAGATCAGTCAGTCTAGGTTCTGTGCCAGGAAAATTGCCTGTAATTCTAATAAAACCCCAGCATTTTGGAGAGAAGAATGGACTGGATAAATGGGCAGAGAAAAAGGAGTCTCAGGAGTACCCAGAAAAGGGATGTGATGGCTGTGACACGCAGGCTGTATAGAGCTATCTAAGGCTGGTGCTTTCCCTTTGCTGTGTGTTTTCTTAAAATGGATTTTGTCAGTTCTGCACTTCTACCTGCTGGAGAGGTTTTAGAGGTGACGTTTTTGTGTGGTTCTTAAATATTGGAGTCTGGGAGAAAACTGCTCAGACAAGAACTTTTGTTCCCCTTTTGTTGATACCACATGCAGAAGCAGAGACCAAATGGGACAAGTGTTTGCTTTGCTGGAGTGTCCCTGCCTGTTCCTGAGGCACTGCCTGTGACGGTGTTTGTGGCCACAGAGGGTTCTGGGGCTGGTGCGAGGGCTCCTCCAGGCAGCATGGCATGGCCAAACCCTAGTGAATCCACTTGCGTTCTTTCCAGTGCTTTAATTGGCTTTGGTTCAGGCCCAACATATTTCCTTATTTCTCCCATGTCCCTTTTGAACTCTGAATTTAATTCAGCATTTTTGAGGACCAGCCTGTTTATAATTCAAATGAGAAAATACCTGTACAGAGACATCTGTGCAACAGAAGCTACCGCATCACTGTGCTCAGGTGGGAGCTGCATTTTAACTTAGTTGTATGGTCCAGGAATTCTTAGATGCAAAGCAGTGAATGCAAAGGAATTGGACTGAGTTTCTCTTCTGCCTTGACATGCAGTTGCTGGGTGATACCACAAATCGGTACTTATCACAATTGGTGGAATCTGGTGGTTTCAAATGCAAACTCTGGATTAAAAAAGTAACATAGAACAGTTGCTATAGTACCAGTGTTTAATCAACAGGCATAACAGGATAAGCTACATTGCTTGTTTGTTTAAAGTTTAATTTATTGTTGGCAGCTACCTGTGAGGTTGTTGTGAAACCCCACATAAAGTTCCTATAAATGCATGATCTCTTTAAAAAAAAAAATTGTTCTTTCTTTCCTTGAGTATGTTTTTGTGTGTGGCAGCTCAGCCTGGCAATAGACATTTGACTGAATTATCCAAATGAAAGGGATATAATACAGGTACAGTGGCATTTAAATCTACAGCTAAAGAAAACAAAATATATTAGTCTCTTGTTGTGTAACTAAAGCACAACCTGCCCAGAGAGCCCAAAGGTCAGGCTGAATGTATTATGCAAGATGCACCTGAGTGTGTAAATTGTACAAATGTAAATGGATTTAGAGTATTATGAACTGCAGCCTACTGTCACTGACTTCGTTATTTGTCCTGTTTTACAGAGGGGAAAGTAAGATACAGTTGTGTTAAGAACTGTTTAAAAATATATCTGTTAATTATGGATGCTTCAGTTTCTATGTTCAGCTCTCACATCTGAGGTTTGGTTTTTGGAAATTTTGATCTTTGGTAACTGTGATGATTGTGGTGAGGCCCTGGCACAGGCTGCCCAGAGAAGCTGTGGCTGCTCCATCCCTGGAAGTGTCCAAGGCCAGGTTGGAAGGAGCTTGGAGCAACCTGGTCTATGGAAAGTGTCCCTGCCATCAACAGGGCATCAGGCAGAGTGGCTGGGGAGCTGGGTCTGTGCAACTGGAATCCAGCTCCAGGTACTGTGTGGAACTGCCATGCCCAAGGTCAGGGTGTATCATCCCAGAGGGCTGCTGTGGGAGCTGGGGGTGGTGGAGGCTCTTCGGGCTGGGCCTGTCAACCTGTCAGTGGTTCCACACTGAGCTTCTTGGCCTTACGTAAAACTCACTTGTTTCTGACACAAATTTTCTGGAGACCAAAAGATGTTGCTTTCACATAATCTAATGGACATTTATCTTTCCAAATAGGGCATAATTCGCCAAGGCAGGATTTTGTGCAGCAAATTATTGACTAGTTCTGTTTAACTTAAAATGTAATAATTTGTCAGCCAAGGGGATTATAAATATCTGTATTGATTTTATTGCAGATTTCTTGCAACCTACAACAGCCTTACAGACAAACACCTGGTTGGATATTTCAGCAATGCCAGGATAAGACAACACCTTCAGAGATCAGGACTGGTGAGACTGAAAATTTTCCCTGAATTCAACATTTAATTCAGAATGTTTTAATCCTTTTGTTCCGTATTTATTTTTACTCGTTGGAGTTTCCCTCTGCAAAATCTTTCAGTTTGCAAAAATACAGCAGCATGTTGATTCACTCAGGGTTTTCACACTGAAATATCTTTGACTTGACTGGTTGTTTAAATAGCTTCAGTGTTATTTTTCAAAAGTGTTTAATGGAAAACTGAAGGATTTGCTAAGACGAATGTGCTGAACATTTTAAAAAATGCCAGTGCGCTCCTAGGTGAGACTGCTTCGTGCAGAAAGGCAGGTGCAGCCCTTAGCAGTAGGAAGGCGAGTGTTTAACTCCCTGTACCCCCTTGGGCAGTGGCCCGTGAGGAGTAAGGCTGAGCCCTTGTCTATTAGAAATGTGGCTGCTGCTCCCTCCGTTTGGCTACTGGGGCCCATGGGATCAAAGTCCTGTGACCATGCCAGGGGCAGAGGTGGTAGCTAAGCAGGAGGAGAAAGTGGTCTTCCTGGGAAATTGCACTGTTTCAAAACATACTTTATTCCATCTTCTCCTTTTCAGTAACATTACATTTGTGTATGGCAGATCTCAAGAAGTGGAAGAATAATACCTGAGAAAGAATACCGGCTCAATGCCATGAGGAGGGACCACCAGAGATACGTCCAGGAGTGCCTGGCTCATGCCATATTTCATAAGGTCCTTGACATGGAGGTATGCCCTTACTGGGGGTGTGTGAGCCTTCTCAGGTGCTTCCCCGCTGACAGCCAGGGTCTGTTAACTTGTACTGAACTGTTTTCCATATGTGCCCTCATGCTCCCCTGGAAGGCTCTCTTCTGCTGGGAAAAGGGACAGTCTCTGCTTGACATTCTCTACAGAATTACCTACACAGGCCTCTTGTTGTCAAACCCTGCTGTCACGAGAGCAGGCACTGTCTTGGCTCCCTCACTGCTCTTTGGCAGCCCTCAGATTATGGGATGATATTCACAGGACTAGTTTACTTAAAAAAATCCTAATAAAACCAAAACTGTTTGAATACATTTATATTTATCATCTGAGTACAAAATTTGGGCACATTTCCTTGGCATATCAAGAGTGGAGTTGGTCCCTACAACTTTACCAACTTTAGCAGTGCTCAGTTGTTCCCTTGGCTGTGTGTATATACACAGGTGAAATGCGAATGGATTCAATCCATAGTAGTTTTATTATCAGGCTCAACGAGGATAACAGCCAGGGAGAAGGCACAGGACAAGCAGGACAGAACCAAGTTGTTGCATTCACTGACATCTCATAATGCCCATTAATGGGATTTCTCTTCCTCTTACATTGGTAGCGTCATCATCAGCTGGAAATAAAACGGAAACTTGAATATTCTGCAAAGAAGGAGAGGGTGCGGAAAATCAAGGTAAGGCTTGAGTGCTGCTGGGTGCTGATGGCTCCTGGCAGCTTTGCCTGGCGAGTAACAGCCACAAGCCTGGCCAGAGATTCTTTGAGCCAAGTGCTCTTTCTCTGACATTTATGGAAAAAATAAGAAACAGGCAAGTAGAGGGTGATCCTGCCCCAGGTTACATCTACTTTTTCCTCTGTCTAGAAGTTCAGGAACTTCCATTCATGCATTTAATTCCTTCTGAATCTAGTTATTCTTCTGGTTCTACAGTGTTCTTCTTCATGGGGGGATTTAATAATGAGTTGTGTGATATGGTACCTCCTTGCATTTCTGCACAGTAATTAATGCTGTCTGATATCTCAGTTTGATGCTCCATTGGTCTCGGTATGAAAAAGTTAATAACTGTTCTCTATTTCCAAAGCATCTGTAGTTTTACACACCTTCTTTGTATTTCTTCTCAGTTTTCCAAGCTGAAGACCCTCAGTCTGAATCTTTCTTAGCTGAGCCATTCCAAGCTTCTCTACTACTCACGTTGCTATTGTTTTACTTTTTCTAGTTCTACTATTTCTGTTTTGAAATAGGGAACCAGAACAGGATGAATAATTCAAGACCTGTTCTCCTCACAGTAATTCTAGACCCTCTGTGCTTTTGGCTGCTGCTGAGCACTGAGCTCATGTGTTCAGTCGTTCAGTCATGTGTTCAGGATTTGGGCAGAACTGGTGTCTAAGTAATGAAAAGAGGTTTCAGGAGCCCTCACTTTACTGTCATGTAGGTCGAGCTTGATTCTGTAGTTAGAGTCACGGAAATCCCACAGAAGTCAATGGTTCTCCCCATGAAGTCACTTGGATTCATATGGGAAAAGTTGTTTGGCAGAAACTTGCTCTGCCTTTTTTTTTCTGTATCAGGAGCCAGAATGCTTTGAGGAGAGTGCCGTGAGAAGCTGGCTGCTGCTTTGAGCAGCTGGGGAACATTGTCAGATCTGTTAAATTGTAAATAATAAATCTATAGGCAGCTCTTCAGGTAAAGAAAGGAGATTTTCCTAAAAGATACTGGTCACTATGGGAATTGAAGAGGCGTTGTTTGCTGACTAAACTCCTGCGGTAGGAAGTCACTCTGTGAAAGCAGCAACTTCAGCACCCTATGAGGGATCCTGGGCTTAGGTAATTTTGAAACATATACCAGAACTACTTCCTTCAGCGAGACACCTGCAGATACCTGATCTGTATGTGCTGTGCTGGGCTGCAGGAGCCTGGCTGGAGCCAGTGGTGTAACTTAATTCTCACCTCATATGTTCAGTGAATTCGGCCAAGTTGCTCATCTGAAAGGAAAGGAGGAAGGCAGATTCCTGAGCGAGGGAGGCTGAGATACAGAGCTGTCTGTTTCCAGTGGGACAGTTATCCCCAGTGGAGGGTTGGTGAGGAGAGAAAGGGGAGATGGGCCGCAGTCAGAGCAGGGAAGAGGCAGGTGCACTCAAATTTAAAGAGACCTTCAAAAAACCAGGAACTGGGAGATACGCAGAAATAGGCAGATGAATTGAATCTGGGGGGGTGAGCAGCTGGAGACAGCTGCAGGAAAATGAATCAGAGCTGGTGACAAGACTTTTCACTTGTCTTTTCACATTCTCCCATGATTTCCTTTCCTTCCTTAACTAGGTGTTCCATCAGGTCCAGGTGAGCTGATAATCACAGCTGTCCAGTGAAAGAGATGTAATGAGGCTCAGGCATCACCATTAGAGTATTTGGTGCCTCAGAGACATATATTTCTGTTCTTTTAGGAGGAACAATTCAGAAGATCAGTGGAAGATGCGATCCCCATGCATTCTCCACATCCACCACTCGGTCCAAGGAACCATGATGGGCTTCATCCTTTAGTGGCTGGAGATCGAGCTGGTCGCTCACAATGGGTGAGTTCTGACAACTTCTCCATTGCCTATCATGGAAGCATGGATAGCTGGAAGTGTGCACATGGACCTGTGACATCTGTACTTAGGACAGAGCATTGACTACCTGGATCATTCTGGATTAGGGCCTCATCCTGTTTGCGGAGTCCTGTCATTAAAGAGGAATCTTCAGAAGACAGTGTTGCAGCAATGGCACATCAGAACTTAGAAAAAAACCAAACAAAACCTTTGCTCTCTGATAAATCTGCTTCAGTCTTTCCCTTTTAGCTGCCTCATGAGATGAGTCGGTATCAGTGCGTTGAGCATTGTCAGTGAATGCCAGAGCTGTAGAAGGGGTTACACATGTTGTGAAGTCCTGAAAGCAGTGGAGGTCTTTTAGAAAACAGAGTTGAAAGAGAGCTCTGAAATGAGTTCTGGAGCTCTGGCTCTTACTCTCTGTTAACAGCAAAGAAACAATGTTAATATACCCTGGAAATATAATGATAGTAAAGCCTAAGGTCAAAGCCAAATATATAGTTCAGTTTTAATTAGTTCTCCACATCAATAATGATAATTGGTGCAGACTGAAGACAGACTTTCAAGTCCTGAATGACCTTCTCTCCATACAGAGGGCACCTGGACTTGTAGTTGATTATGGTGGTGGACATTCTTCTCATCAGCACCGACCCAAGGAGCCTGCACGCTGTGAGGTGGTGAGTTACCTCAGTTAAACAGTGCTGTTAGGCTGTAACTTTTTAACTTGGTATTCTGAAGGGTATACAAGGACAAGATGAAATAAAAAAGTCAGAAAAAAAGCTGAGTATTGAAGAAAAATAGGCATGTTTTTGTTTTGCATTCTCTCAATGTGCATGTGCTGAAGTCCATAGCGCACTGCTACGGTTCCTGTGAGTTCATCATGTTTGCTTCAAGGCTGCACGGTGAAGAGACCGTAGCAAAACCTGTATTTATGGCCAAGAGTTGTCTTGGATGATGAAGTTTTGCATGTTCAGTTAGAGGTGCCTAAAGGGGTCTGACTCTTTGGAGAACTAGAAAATGTCCTGTCCTGGAGGTACCTGAAATCACTCGCTGCTTCCAGATATTTTCATCAGTGCTATTTTTTTCCTTTATGGTGCTGCTCTGCACTGGAAGTTATGCACTGAGATTTTGTTGCTGTTTTCTTTTCCCTTTTGTAGAGTTCCTGGCGACCAAATACAGCTCCAGGAAATGTGCAGCAGCCGTTTCGCCTCCAGCCCCTTCGCGGCCGGGCTGCAGCAGGGTCGCTACCAAAGGGTTCCCAACAGAAGTGCCATGTACTGGAATGGAATCAGCAGTTTGCCCGTGGGGTGAGGTTGTATTTCATTCTGAAAATAATAGCATTTTAGGGACAGTTTTATAATACTGCTTTAGTACTGTAGTTCCCAGAACTGTGTAGTGCAGGGACAATGCCTTTCAAATGGCATCAGCTTTTATTTGAACTCTCCTTTTTCACTTCCCCTTAATTTTTGAGATGTTGTCTTACTGGTCCAGTTCTTGAGGAAAAATGTGGTGACTAATCTTTCATAGTATAAAATCTCTCTGCATACAAAATTTCCTCCCTCTATGTAAATTTTTTGTTATGCAGAGAGGGAAGCAAACATCTGGTTAAGACTAGTGGGTTCAGAGAATGAGAGTCAAACATGATCTTGATACGTTCACCATCACTTTCAAGTGATATTTGGAGTTGTCTTCTGTTCTAGAAAAATATAATGTAATTGGCTTTGTGATATGAGTTCCATGGAAGATTTTGGAGTGGGACTGTGACCTGCTACCGCTAGCTGACAGACACTGTATGAATAGCTCCCTTCTGCTCTGCATTTGCTCTGTGTTGGGATGATCACAATCCTTTGTCCAAGAATTTGCTGGTATTGTTTATGTATATTCAAATTATGGGTGATTTAATGGTTTCTTTAATGCTCTCAACTGATGAAACAGCTAAATCAGGTGTCAGTTATGAGAACGTGATGCAGAGCTCAGAGCCAGAGCATTCGGTATTTACAGGACTTGTTCTCTGGCCATGTCTTGCTCTTCAGGACCCTGGTCCTCTGTTTGCGTTTCATTCTGAAAGAGGACTAAACCTCCACTCAGGTGGGGAAGCAGCATTTTGAACCTCATTTTGTATAATAGATACCAAGTGATGTTCCTGTTGGACAACTCTGGCTGCTTTGGAATGTGTTTTCCAGCTGTGAGAGCAGCACTGCTGCGGGGCTTTGCAGCGTTCTGTCTGAGATCAGAGTTCTGCTGGGCTGCAGGCAGGGCTTGGTTTGCAGTGCTGTCTGTATCTCTGAGGGTGACATTTTCAAGCAATCCGCATGTTGTCTTGCTAATTAAAAGAAAGGGATTTAGCACAGAAATGTTTTAATGAACAAATTACAGACCCCATGTTAAGGAGCTGTTCCAGAAGGATGTGTGCTGCTAAATGTACCAAGCAGTCAGACCATGGCCAGTTCCGTATGCTCAGGAACTGGTTCTGCAAAACCTATGTCACCTGGTTAAAATGTTTTTGCAGGGGGAGAGAAGTGAGTTAAGGCTTCTGAATTCAGTGGAGTACGTGACTGGTGTATCCCCATATCAGCTGCCTGTCATTAACCCTTGTGTGGTGCCAGTGCCACCACCTCGCCGGCACAGAGGGGACAGGGGTGTCCCTGCAGGGAGAAGTGGGATGCCCACAGGGAGACGGTTTCGTCCCACCACTGCATCGAATGACACAGGGCAACTTTTAACAAAGGTAAGTTATCTCTGTCTGTGTACAGCTGTATTACCTTCCTCATTGGTCTATTTGCCTAATGCTGAAAGGTGTGCATACCTAGTTTGCATAAAGAAAATGTATAACTATTAAAATATATACTGCTGTACGTGCCTCTGTAAACTAAAGCATTTGGTGTTTTTCATCAGCTGGGGAGAAAACAGGTGCTGAACAAAAACCCATAGGACCTTCCACTTCAGTTAATCTGATCCCGTCTCTGGCCATAGCTGGCACCAAAGCTCCAGGGATTTTTGAAATGCCTGAAGTGTATGAACACTGCATGGCTTATGCTCTGTCTCCAGCCAGTTTTGACTCCTGTAAATAAAACTGTAGGAACCCAGGATTGGGAGGGACACTATGGGTCATGAGGCATGGTCCCTGCAACTTGGTGCTATTCAATGAAATGGGTTTTCAGTTTGAAATATTTCCCTGCCGCCTGCATGTTACAAATGTTTCCTAATTTAATCAGCCCAGCACCTGTCGTAAAAGCCTGGAAGCCTCAAGCGTGTGCTGCACAGCCATGAGCTTTTTGTTCCCCTCCAGTTGGAGCTGGAAGCTGAAGGCATTTCTGTGTGTTTCCTGCTGCAGAATTCTGGAGGGTTCCCCAAATCCCCATTATGCAGCAATGCTGTTGTCACCATGGCCTACATAGGAAAGAGTTTGCCTTTGTCTCATGATGATTACAGGGATGAAATCAAAGTCTATCAGCAGCACTGTGGAGGAGAAAACCTTTGTGTCTACAGTGGCAAGCTTTTGGAAGGAGGTAAGGATAGAGTCAAAGAGCTCATATTGATTCTGGCAACATCTTTTTTGGTTAAAGCTTTGCTGTGACACCAATGATTTCAGCTGAACTCAGTCAAGATACCTGCATCCAGGGCTTTTTATACCATCTGCCTCCACACTAAATCTGGATCTACTGTTCCGTGATTGAAAGTGAAGTTAGAATTACTTTTTCAAATTATGGTAGAAGGAATTTAGAGAGCTAATTTAACAAAATACTGTAACTTGGATTAATTTTGTATAGAGATGTATGGTTAATGGAGTGGTTGTAGCAGTAAGCTGGACTTCAATAGGATTTATCTGAGTAGCTAAAATACATCAGTGCATGTTGCTTATTATTCCAGAAGGAAAAGCACATAGTGGGAGCCCAGTTCTCATCTCTTTTATGTGAGTGCAATTCCATCACACCAGTAAAAGGTGAATTGTGTTCTGGGAAGCTGGGCACATGAAATGGCTGGGAGGCTCTTGCCTCTCTTCTGCTGTAGCCATGAGTGGCCAAACTGACAGTGTGCTCGCCTGTCCTAGCTGTGCCCACCTTGGATCCTGGGGATGGTGAGAGCCAGGGCTGTGTGTGTGTAGGGGTAGAGTGTGACCAACTGATGAACAGAGCTGAGAACCCCAGTGGCTGGCACAGAGGGCTGAGTGCTGTGCTGATGCCGGTGAGATACAGCAATTGCCCCAGGCTGACAGGGAACTGTAATGTTTTTCTTTGAACCTTTTCTTTCTATGATTGCAGAGACCTTCCAGTTCATCTCCAAGAGGCACCATGGCTTCCCGTTCAGCCTCACCTTTTTTCTCAATGGGATGCAAGTCCACAGGCTGAGCTGTTGCTGTGAGTACAAACATCAGAGGCGTTCCCGGCTGCGAAGCAGAAACAGATACTTCAGGTTTCTCAATGTGGAGGGAGCATCTCCTTGCTACAGGTACGGAGATGAGTACACTTTGCTCACAGATACTTGGTTTTTAGAGAGTTTCTCACTTGTTCCTGTTTCATCTCTCTGGCTCCCCAGAGCTCTGTAGAACCTGCTCTGTTTCTCAGTGCCCCTTGGACTGCAGTTACCTGTCAGGGTCTCACCTCCAAGGGTGCCAGCACAGCCGTTTTCCTGTGCCTGCTCAGTCTCCCTGTGTTGTGTGCATGGCATGGACAGTGTTGGTGCTGGCTCTGTCGGAGTGTTAGAGGTGGCTGAGCATGGGGTAGTGGCTGTGGGGTGTGGTTCATGTGCCACCCGTGTGTCTCTGGCCCAAGTGGCAGTGAAACAAATATCAGACTGTGGTTTTCAGAGGCTTTTTTGTGTATAATTTATTTTTAAACAGCTCTGCCTCTGAGGTGGGATTCTGCTGTGATACCCCTGGCTGCAGAATAAGGCAGCACTGAATGTTGGCCATGGTTCAGAAAGCAAATCTGTGCAGAAGGGTCTCGGGTTTGGGTGAAAGTCAGTGCTGTGACCAACAGCTGTGGTTCTGCCAAAAAGCTTTAATTGTCATAAACCTTCCTTTTCTGTGATTGTTAATTCAGGCCAGACAAGTAAACTTCTGGATATGTGGATAATTTAAAAACTTTCATGTTCTTTTAAGAAATAATTTTTAAAAGAGCAGCAAGCAGTTGGAACAAGAGACTGTCCACAAAGCTGTACCTGGTTCCTTCAGATAAGGACTGAATTCTAAGAAATATTGTACCATATTTTTTTTATTCCAGTCTAACAATGAACATGATTTGTGTAAATGTGTTATCTAGCATGTTCAAAGAATTGAATAGCTTCTGAATTCAGAATGGATATATTGGCTATAGAATTTAGGAAGTGCTCAAATCTCGGCTTTGTGTGATTTCTAGAAAGATTTGAAGTGAATTTTCTGAATTTAATATAGTATTCAAAAATCGGTTAATTCCTTCCTGAATCAGCCCTCCTTTCTGTCCCCCTTCCCCTCTTATTCATAGTGATTTCTGTTTTCCTGCCTCTTGTCAGTCCAGCTGACCTTATCTGGTGACTTAAAACCCATCTCTATTGACCTGATTTTCCCCATAAATGACAATTAGTTTCACATCCCTTCAAGTCAGGTGCAATTGTGTTTGTTTCCTGCTCTGTGACACACATTGAATACCTACTCTGGTTCCCAACATGGTAGGTCAGGGCTTTGGCTCACGATGAGGTGATGCAGTGATTTCTGTACCATGTCTGAGCCTTACTCTGAGAGTTTTCTGCTGTCTGAGATTCAGCATTTCTGTACAGCAGAAGTGCTTCAATATCCCAAAGGTCCCTGAAGAAAACACAAGGAACAAAGCATTAAGGGGTAGGACTCTTCAGAAATGGTCATGTTTATTTTTTATGCCCACAAAATGAAAAGATTTCTGGCCTGAATGACTGTGGGATACTTCACAGTAGTTTGGAGACAGTTGAAATGTGAGGGGAATTGCAATCAAGCTTACATTAAAAAAGCAATTTGGGGGGAAGAAGAGATTTTAAGACATAGTTATCCTTGAAGAAAAAATGTTTTTCCAGAGGGATTTAGGAGTAGCTAAAGTGAAATTTCCAGTTTCAGTTTCACCCTCTGCTTGCAGATTTGACCCCACTGCTTGGGTTTCTTTTGGATAGGAAAACAGAACAGAAGATGAAAATGATTCACTTTCAATCTCCCTCATCCCCCACAGTTACGAGACCCAGCAGACAAATTCAGAAACCCCCAGTCTTATGCACAAACCCTGAGTTACCACTTTACTGGATTTTACAGCAGGATCTGGATCCAGCCCACGTGTGACTTGGAGCTTGTCCGCCTTTCTCAGAGGTTCTGTCTTGAAAGCCAATGCAGGCCGTGCAGGTTCTAATGAAGTGTCACTTGTAATAATTTTGTTTTTAATTTGTTTATATGTCAATTGTCACCTGTAAGTGCAGACAGCGTTACTCTCCTTCAAGGAAGAACTTCTTCTGTGTTAGGGGAGCTCTCTGGGATTTTGGGGTGCTTCTCAATGTAAGTCACTGTGACAGTGCAGAGACAGATGGGTACCTGGTTTCACTGCTGATAATGAGCTGAACTTGCTGTCTACTGCCTTCCATTGTTCACAGGAAGAAAAATGTGATATTTCCTAATCTGTGTTATTTTATAGGTGCATTATTGCGATGGGCCTGGACAAAAAGCTATCCCCTCCCAAGAGGAAGATAGAGTACCGTGTGGAGAAGCATGTGGGTTCCTGGGAATGTGCTCTGCACAGTGAGCCAAGTAACAGCAGTGTTGAGCAGAAATCAGTGAAAAATTCAATGTTAGTCGTCTTACCATCTCATGAAGCAAGTGTGGAAACTGTTGAGGAAAAAGTGGAGACTGCAGAGGAGTATGGAGAAGAAGAAATGACAAACCAATCTGGTCATGAGAGTGAAGATAGTCAGGAAGACATCAGTAAAAATGGTACAGTATTCCCAAACATGAGTGGGGGATGAGAAATGGGAGAGGATGATTCTGGAGAAGGTATGGGATTATGGGCCTCTCACTTTGCCTGGGGCTTGAGAAATATGGTGATGCCTGTGGCTGGGCAATAGAATTAGTGGGGCTCCTTTCAGCCATCCAACAGGATGAGATGGTTTGCAAGAGCCAAGAAAGTGAGTAAGGAAGGGTGGTGAGGCTCTGGCACAGGTTACCCAGAGAAACTGTGGCTGCCCCATCCCTGGAAGTGTCCAAGGCCAGGTTGGAGGGGGCTTGGAGCAACCCGATCTTGTGGAAGATGTTCTCTTCCATGGAGGAGGCATTGAGCTCAGCCTCTCCCTTTGCTTCCTTATTGTAGTCTTCTTCAGAGGCAGTCACATTTAGAGAGAGATTTTAACTCCTACTTCTTATTCCTATTTTTCCTTTCACAGTTCTGCGGTGTGACTGCTCAGATGCCTTGTTAGTCCCTCCAGATGTGTGTTTGGGATTAATCAGGCCTTTTTCCTTCAGGAAGAGCTGCCCTTCTGAGCGTTACCTGAGTCCTCACTGCCAACACTGCAATTGGAATCTCGATTGATTTTTAATACAGAAAATAAATCTCCTTATTCCCTTAGTTGTCATTGTCTGGGTAATTGTTTATTTGCCTAATTGGTTCTGCATCAGGAACTCTTCATTTCTGCCCTTGGCATTCTGTCCCTTCAGTATATTAAAAGCCCTGATGGAAAGAAAGGAGGTGAGGAATGACGAGCATGAGGGACAGCTAGTGTGGCAGCAGTGACAGTCACCTGCACAGGGCAGGTGTCTTCCCTTGCTGCTGTGGGCGCAGGGAGCCTATGATAGCAGCAGAATGACTGGATTTTAGGTGGGAATCACCGACATCTCTTGTGCTGGTGCCTGGGATGTGCACAGTGCAGCTTTGGCATGGAAGGGGAGTGTTCTTTAATGCATCTTTATGTACAGATCTGAGCAAAGTTATCTGTCAAATGTCACAGCTTGTCGGGCGAGTGTCTGGCTGAAATTCAGACTTGTGGATGTAAGAGTGGTAATTCTGTGCAATCTTCATTTGTACTGGGATTTCCCCTGGGCCTGAAGGTGCATTTCAGAGCAGTGTTATAAAAGCGTGCCTCTGCAGTGCCCTTTGGCTGGGTTTAATTAGATTCATTGAGTTTGTAAGACACTTCTTAGCTATTTATCGTACTTTGCACCTTTCTCCAGCTTTCTTGATCACTTGTAGTTTTTTTCGTCACAACCAGTTTTTCTCCTGTAATAAGAGACTCTTGCATTTAATTTCTGAGTTTGCCCAGCTTTTAATTTTTCTAGTCCTTTCCATGGCTAATGATTTTGTTTGGTTTTGGTTTAATATATTAATCATGGTTGGTGCATCAGTAGTTTTGCTGCATTTTTGCAACTCTATGAGGAACACGATGCTTTTTTATGATAATGTGCTCTTACGATTCCTATCTGTGGTCTTAGATTCTCTCATGGCTTTAAAAATATTGAGCAAATATAAGGGCAAAAGGAGATTAATGAAGTTAACGTCTGTCTGCTTAAAAAGAATGTTATTAGTTGTGAATTCTGTTTCTTGTCTCACAGTGCAATTCTTCTATTTTAGGGTATGATGAAGATTTTGAAGCAGATGAAGAAGTTAATGAAGAGGGACAGACTGCTGATCAAACAAATGGAATGTCAGAGTCATCCTCAGATGATAAAACCCATAATTTAGACTATGGAAAAGAGAGTGGAACCTCATCACAGAAGGCACTCCAGGCCTCTGACAGTGAGAAAGATGAAAGTGATGGATATTCTGACAGGGACTCTGAGAATAATCAACAAGGTTAGTTTTGTTTGTAATGAGGCTTAGAGAAGCTGACCTGGTGCATGTTTTACAGTTTGTGTCCAGTATGTATGGTGAGTCTGCATGGAGAAACCCATGCCATTCCTACTGACAAAGTAAAAGACAGCTGTTTTATTTGTTATTAATTTTACATCTGCCACTGAACCGCAGGCAGCCCCCTGGAAGTGGGAGCGTAGGCTTTTTGCTGAGCTGTTTAGGTGCTGGAATAGAGATGGAGGCAGGCAGCAGGTTTGCAGGGCAGCCCTCCATGTCAGTGGGACTCACACCTCGAGAAGCTGTGACCTCTTTCACCTTAGGAAGGGTCCCAGGAAACCTGACAGACCAGTCTGGGTTTTATAAGTGCTGTCTTTAGTGGCCCTGAATATGGCCCTAATGTATCTGTCTGTGCCAGAGATCCAGAAACCAATAGATTGTCTGAGGGGAAAGGTCTGGAAAGGAAAAACCTTGGATTTTCCCATGGTAGAGGAGTAGTATTCTGAGTGGGAGTCTTTAAACTGTGGCTGTAAGGTTTCTTGGTACAATATGTTTTTCTGAACATGCAGTTCTGCATGGATGACAGTTCTGGCACTTCTGCTTATTCAGCCTGACTGGATTTTTCTGCCTTGAGTTTCACCAATCTCTTCTTGAACCTGTGTGGACTATGGGCAGCAGCAAGGCTGTGCAGCGGTCAGCTCTGCTGGTCAGCTCAGTGTTAGATGAAGGATTACTGCCTTTTTTCCCCTCAAACTTTCCATTTTTGAATTTAAATGAAATGATGATGTCTGTATGTTTTTCTAGAGAAGACAGTGAACTTCATCTCCAGTTTGACCTGAATGGTTTACACATGGTTTTGGAGATCTTTCTAATATTCAGTGAGTTAACAGGAGTGCACTAAAGGATTGTTGCTATGGTTGAAGTCTTTTATCAAACAGAACTCAAGAATCTGTGCTAAACCCTGTCTGAGTGACACTTAAAGGTGTTTTTGGAGGTATATTTCTGTGTGATTGATAGAAGTTAATTTCCATTATCAGAAGGTTAATTTCCATTAGAGGTTAATTTCCATTATCAGAAAAAACCCCCGAAAACATTAAATGGATTTAAACATTGATACATCTGGCCAATGTTCTTCTGTTTACACTTACTGTAATTTTGTCATGATATCCTCAGATGGTGTAATTCAGAGATTGCTATTGGTTGAAATTCTTTCCTTTGTGAGTTCCGAGTGAATGCAGATGCTTAGTGATAAATACTAAGTACTGTTTGCTGTTTCCAGAGAGGAGACCTGCAGACTCTCTCTCATCCATCAGCACTCAGTGCAGCACTGAGGGTGATTCTCATGCTGAAACAATGACGGACGATGGCAAAGAGGAGTGTGATATCAAAAGGGCATCTGATAGCACAGCACATGCACAGTATGGAAATGGGAATGGGGAGAATAAACTGCTCAGAAGGGAGGAGAATCAGGAGACTTCTGCACTGGAAAACAAAGGAATAGACGAAGAAGGAAAGGCAAAACCAGAAGATCTACCAGCAAGGGAAGATACTGGAATTTTTCATGAAAATATAATGGCAATGCAGCATCAAAGTCCTGAAGTTAACGGGGAACTCAAACAGGCTGGGTCAGGAGAAAGTAGCATGAATGATGAGGACGAATGTCTTCCAGTGCCTTGGGAAACCAGGATGTTGAACGTGGAGGATGGCAACAAAGAGTCTCCTCAGAGTGAGGAAGGAGAGGGTGAGTACAGCCCCTCTACATAGCTCTGAGTGACTGGTGCATGTCACCATGCTCTCAGTCATGGTGCAGCACAGGGAGTTGCTGGACTGTTTTCAGGCTGCTGGAACACTCTGTGCTGCTGTGAGCCCAATAACCACTCAGTACATAACCTTGTCTTGGTGTTTCTCTGCTAGTGTTTCCAGTGTAAGGCTCTGCCCAAACATGAATTTTAAACCATTTTAAACCAAGCTGAGGTGGCTGGATAGCTTCTACTCCCCTTTTGCTCTTTAATGGTTTCTCTTTCTTACTTCCTGTTTTCTTTGTGATAGTTTTTGAAGATTGCAAACCAGATGAGGAGGAAATGGCAAAGGCAACTGGAAATGATCATCCTGTGAATTCTGACCCTGAACCTGGTGATTCCCACGCCGGTGAGGAAGCAGAGAACGCAGCAAGTAGAGAGCATGATGCCAGTGAAGGTGAGGTTGACTGTCAGTCAGGGAGAAGGATTAAATCTTATTAATCTGAAGTCTTTTCACAGAAGTGTTTGCCCTTTCCCTTTCCTTTGGCTGTTAACCCTCCTTGTGCTTTTTTCTTTCCTAACTTGTATAGAACTGGGTGATGGTTTCTGTAGTCATGTATAATTAATGCTTTTTTGGCATTTAAATGGTTCTAGGCAAAGACCCCAGGCCATGGTAAACTGGCTGTGAGTCAGGAAAATAGCCACGGAAAGCAGAAACATAGTGAGGTTTCCTGTGCTTCCAGGTAGCGTGGGGCGTCCTCGGGAAGCGCTTTGGTTCCCAGGGGCAGGAATCAACCCTGTGTTATTCCCCAGTGTAATTAAAGAATCCACGGGAAGCAATTACCCATTTTATACAACTGAGTGTTCTTCCTCCCATGTGTGCGTATTTTACATGAGCAATTTGCCACCTATTTCTGACTTTCTGAGTGTCACTGTCAAGGTTACAGGTGTTTCACATGCACACCTGAGCTCCCTGCAGGCAGGAAGGGAGGGAGGCAGAGCAGGCAGGGCAGGCAAGACTGGCAAAGATGAAAGCTGGCCTTGCATCAACATTTTTTCTTACATTCATTATGCCAGATGCTAGGACAGCAGCACTAGAGATGTAGTCAGAGCCCAGGGGTGTGATGAGAAGAAGCACAGCAAGTTTTCTTCTGGTCCCCATGTCCCTCATTGCTGGGCAGAGACGGTACCTTTAACACTAACTCTGTAAAACATGTAACATTGACACAGTGCTGAGTAAAACCAATGTTTTATTTTTCCCTAACAGCACTAGATGGAAGTTTCTCGGCAGAAGGGAGGAGAAGCCTTGATGTGCAGGAGGCAGCAGGACAAGAAGTACAAGAAGGGCAGGTGGCAGGGCAGAGACAAGCCCTGGAGCAGGATTGTGCTGCCACGGGAAGAGATGCTGGCAGCAAAGAGTCTGGAGGAGAAGGGATACGGGAGAGGGATTTACTGCCCCAGGAAGAGACAGGGTCTGCACTGGAGGAATCCACACCTGAGGAAGGCACTGTGGCAGAGGAACATCCAAAAGGGAAGGGGACAGAAGAGAGAGTGGAGTCGAGCACAGAGGTGTCACCTGGGGAGCAGGAGGTGCTGGTGGAGGGGATGGAGATCAAGGCAGCACTAGGAGAGCCGGCACCTGGGGGAGAGGGGCCAGCTGGGGCACTGCCAGGCTGGGAGACAGACAGAGCCGTGTCCGAGGGGCAGGAGGGGGATGGGGGGGTCACTGAGGAGGAGGCCGTGGAGAAAGGCCCCGAGGGAGTGGCAGGGCCACCAGCAGAGGAGGAGGTAGGTGAGGCAGTGCCAGAGGCAGGGGAGTCGCTGTGGGAGGGAGAGTCCACAGGGAAAGGTGCTGTGGTGGGTGCTGTGGCAGATGGAGAGGAGGCTGTGGAGGATGCTGACCTGGCAGGAGAAGGTATTGCCGGGGTTGTTTGCCCTGAAGGAGAAGGGGCTGTTGAGGAAGACAGTTCTGAAAGGCAGGAGGCAGTGGAGAAGCCTGGGGCTCTCCTGGAAGCGTTAGGGGATATGGAAACAGGAGAAGCAATGCCTGGAGGGGAAGGGTTTGTAAAGCCAAATAAGTTTTCCCAGCTGAAAGCATTAGAGGAAGAATGGGTGGAGATGGGGAAGGCTGCCACAGGAGCAGCAGCATCTGAATGTGGCCAGGTATGCAGGGTAGGAGGGAACGTTCTCCAAAGAGTGGAGGACATGATGGAGGTGTCAGTGGAGCTTGGCAAGGGTACTGTGCTGGAAGTGGCACCTGGGTTAGGGCCACTGGGGGGTGCTGGGGACGATCCCATCAGTGAAGGGTCATCTCAGGTAGAGGAGACGCCGGCAGTGCAGGAGGAGGAGGGTGCAGTGGAAGCACTTTGGAGTGGAAACCCATCTGTGGGCAGCAAAGCAGAGACAGAGAGAGCCATGGAAGGAAAACCCAGTGGAGGGGTGGCAGGAGGGTCTGCAGAGGCGTCCACCCAGGGTTTGGGAGGTGGAGAGGAGGCCACAGGTGGAGCAGCAGGTCCAAGGGAGCCAACAACTGGGATGGAGGGGTGGCTGAGGTATGGAAAAGAGAGAGGAAAGGGGAGGCCTTCTGGGGGGGGGGTGGTGGGTGATGCAGCACTGCCAGCCCTGGGGTTGGACATGAGCCGGGCAGGGGAGCCCGGGCTGGTGGCCATTGCTGTGATGGGTGGCCAGGCTGGGCAAGGGGCTCTGGCCGAGGAACTGGCCAGGGAGCCGGCGCTGGCTGAGGGGGTGGCGGTGGCTGGGGATGGCAGGGTGGGCAGAGGGACAGTGGCACAGGAGGGGGTGACAGGAGGAGTGCTGGGGGCACAGAGCGGGACAGGGGTGGCAGTGGCAAAGGGGATGTCAGCCAAGGGAAGGTGGGCAGCCAGAGAGTCTGGGAGGGACAAGGCAGGGGTGGCTGATGGAGCTGTGGCTGGTGAGCGAGGGATGAACCAGGAGGCAGCACTGGGGTGCGAGGCAAGTGGGCCAGAGCCAGCGGGGGCTGAGGGCCAGGGCGAGGCAGAGTGGGAGTGGGTCACAATGCATATGGTGTCCTCAGGGCACGAAGAAGCCCGTAGAGCAATATCCCCTGGGGAACAGCTGACTGCAGAAACCTCCCCAAGCACCCCTGCCCATGGGGATGGGGGAATGGAGCTGATGGGAAGAGAGTCTGCAGGCGGCGAGGGGCTGCGCTTGGGCACCCAGCCACAGCTGGCAGGTCCTGGGACAGGGGCAGTGGAGGGCAAGGACGGGCAGCAGGAGGGGATGGAGCAGGTGGGAGTGAAAACAGAGGGAGAACAGCAGGGTCCCTGTGAAAACACGAGAGAGAGTGAGGTAGTGACTGTCTTGGCAAGTGCAGAGAACTCTGCTGGGGCCGGGCAACAGAGGAAGGACAGTCCCGTCGTCGGAGGGAGCCCAGGAGCTGCTGATGTGGGTGAGAGGAGCCCCAAACCCCGTCAGGTGAGTCCTGCGTGGATTGGTCACTGCCCCCAGGCTGATCCCTGTCAGAGGCAGAAGATGCACCATTCCTTAATGCACCATTGCTTAATTATCTGCTGCTGGTAGCTGGAACAAGGGATGATAAATCCTTTTGGGTGGCGGCTGCCTGCGTTCTTTCCTGTTCCCAAAATCCTGAGTAAATCCCTTTGCTGTGGCATTAGTTCTCGCAGCCCCTCCGCCCTCTCTCCCCTCTAGCCGTGCAGAGCAGCTAACCCCACCCAGCTTGCCGCAGCTCTGGTGGCACTGGGGGAGCCCTGGCAGCATCTGTGGGCTCTGGAACACCAGGTCAGCATCAGCACTTGGTTTCACTGTTACTCTGGCCTCTGCTTGTTGGAGATGTCACAGCAATACCTCAGTAGCTCCAAGTTCAGAACATTTTCTGTAACATTTACTCATTGTTCCGTAGGACAGTGTAAACCCAGACCCAGTCATCGTATCCGCAGAACAGTCCCATGATGGGGAAGAAACTCTGCTCTGAGCTTTTTCAGCAGCTCCTCAATGCTGTGTCCTGTAACATTCACACAATTAGCTGTGGGTTTGTGCCAGCTGGGATGTCACTCCTCTGTTGACTGCGCGAGTACCACAACCACCTGTCACATTTCACCATAGCAGCTCCTCAGTGTGCAGCAGACAACTGAAACGAGCCTGTCTTTGCCAGCCCAGGAAACAGTGCTGCTTCAGAATTATGAAGACAGTAATCACCAGGATTGTTCCACAGCTGTCATGCTTGTTTTTCCCAAAACCAGAGGAATACTGGACTGGGTGAACTTTCCCTCCTCCCCCATGCATTGCTCCTGCAGGCAGGCAGGAGGATGAGGGCAGATGTGCTGTGTGTGTTTGTCTGTACACGGTGCCCATGTCTGAGTGTATCTGTCATTTTTTGGGGTGTATTTCCCTTTCTGAGCTGCAGCCTTTTGTCAGTCAGGCTGTGTCCTCACTGCTGTGCATGGGGCACTTGTGCATGCCATTGTTTGATTCTGGTAAGATCATCCAGGGATGTTCAGCAGAGATGCAATGGCAGGATCAGGGGTGAAGGAGGCCTCACACGAGGGTTTTAGCCTGGGGACTTCCCCACCCCAGATTAGGGGAGGGTAGCTCTCCTGCATGCAGAGTGCCCCCTGTGCTGGGGGGCATGAGGGGCTTCTGTCTCAGGGATCCACGCTTGCTGTTGGCCACAGTTCAGGGCATGCTTAGCACTTTGAAATGTTGAAAGTTGTTAAATCAGAACAATTCTAACAAGTATTTGTAAACGCATAAAGCCTGGCCTTTTGCTTTTGCTAGTGGCAGTCAGAAGTGACTTCCTGGCCCACGGAGCCTGGGCTGAGGCGGCAAGAGGGTGGTCAGTGTAGAGCTGTCTCAGCCTGACAGTGGCTGCCCTTCTCTACTGCCTGAGGCTCTTCTCAGCTCTCCTGCACCTCTATGGGCCCACCAAGACCTTTCTGAGCTGGGCACCTGGGGCTGGGTGTGCAGCAGCCTCTGGGTACTGTTTGGTGGGCACAGGAGACTCAGCCCCACACAGTAGGGACTGTAATTGCATTTCAAGTAGGAAAATGAGGCTGAAATGAGTAGGATTTTGAGTGGATTGGTTCTCTGAGTCACTTCAGATCAATATGCATGGGAGTGGAAACTCAAATGTGATCAAGTGGTTGCTGTGTTCCCTCTATTAGAGGCAGTTGCATTTGTACGTGCAGTCTGTGCACATTCCTGCTAAGGACCATCTCAGAAGGTTGTGTTTTCTGTATACATATCAGACCTGCACATTCACTTGGGTCTATTAAACACCTGTACCAGTCTGTGCAGCTCCTTCAATTTTTGCCAGCGGTTTAACTGTAGGAATAACCCCTGCCTGTGCAGCAGGGCCAGCGCTGTGGTGTCTGTCTCAGTTTGCCAAGGACTGACTGATGTTGTGCTGAGTGTTTGTGCTGCTAAAGCTGCCTTGGGCAGGTACCCACACAAAGCTCATGCCTGGGGCTGTGGCATGGCTGCACCTGAGCGTTTGGACACATGGGTGGCAATTCAAGGTGAGCAAATGCAGATGGGGATGCAGGTATTCCTGGGAGCCCCTTTGAGGCTGCAGGAGACCCAGGGCATCTGAGAAGGCCTTGGTGAACAGGGCAGTGTGATTGTAAGGAACTGGAATGCTGACAGTTCATTATTTAACATTCTTGAAATACTTATAAATGGCACTTGTGCATGTGGTTGTAACAACTGGGGGAAGGAATCCTGTGGTTAGGAACATGTATGTGGACTTTCAAAACATTAGTGTCCCTGTCATCTGAGCAGGCAGAAATTTGGTAATAAGCGAAACCATGGAAAAGGATAATTGTATAGGTTTGGAAGTGTTTCCCTTGGTCCTTTCTGTTCTCCTATCTGGTGCTAATTAGTAATTAACTTCTAAGTGAAGAGTAGGTGGTACTTGGGAAAAAAACAAGATGTGCAGCAGAAAAAACCCTCTGATTAATTATTAAAGTGAGCATATGTGAGCAAAGCAAACTATCAAACAGTGTTGCCACTGGCATAACTCATTCTTGGCTCATCAGGAAGGCTTTTGGAACTCCCTGAACTGTCAGGTGTCCTCAATTGCCTGTCACTGGCTGTTGATGGTTGTGCCTCAGATGTGTCTTGCACAGCTGGAGCCTGGTGACATCCCACAGACTGAAGAGATGCATTTCACCAGTTCAAACCCACGCCAGCTGTGCAATGTGGATACAGCATGGGAAGGTTTGAAGTCCCACTCCTGGAACTGGGCACCAAGCCCTGGCATCGCTGAAAGGGATGTGGGATGGTGGCTCACAGACACTGCCTGGGATGCTGGTGGTGGGCAGCACCGTATGGGCGGTGCATCTGTCTGTCTGAAACAAGGGCTGCAAGGTAACTTTCCTGGCTGGGAATTGCCTGAGGGGTTTTGGGGTTCAGCCGTGCAAACCAGGCATGACCAATCCCTTGGCCTGCCTAGTAGGGTTGTGCCAGCCCAGCCTCTGAGGGAGCCGACCATGCCATGCTGGCTGTCCTGTGCCGTGCTGTGCTGGCTGTCCTGTCCTGTGCTGTGCTGGCTGTCCTGTGCCATGCTGTGCTGGCTGTCCTGTCCTGTGCTGTGCTGGCTGTCCTGTGCCATGCCATGCTGTGCTGGCTGTCCTGTCCTGTGCTGTGCTGGCTGTCCTGTGCCATGCCATGCTGTGCTGGCTGTCCTGTGCCATGCCGTGCTGGCTGTCCTGTCCTGTCCTGTGCTGTGCCGTGCTGGTGGATATGTGCTGCAGGAATGCCAGGTTCACTCCTGCCTGCAGTCCAAGCCCTTGTCTGGTTGGACTCCATATTATTTTAATTATTTTAATCTAGATCATCTATTTTAATCTATTGCTGATATGTTAATTTAAAATATCACTACAGTTGCCAGGCACTGGCAGGTCTCCAAAGCAGGGTAAGAATCCTCGGACTGTCTCATTCTTGGTAAATATTTTGATGTGCTGGGGTCCTTGGGCTTCTCTGGGAACAGCACAGACTACTTGCAGTCCCACAAACAGCTTCAGAGCATGTTCTACTCAGTGATTAACATTTTTTGGAGTTTTTGTTTGTATTACTGATCACTCCTATGAAACATGTTTTTCCCCTAAGCCTGATGTTTCTTCTATAGAGACCAATTATCTACAACATTGTTTTCTTCAAGGAACCAGTAATTTTAATTACTAGTAAAATTATTTGCAAGCAGGTGGATTTGTAAAGGGCTTGTTAAACTACAGAAGGTTTGCTTTCTGGGATTTTTTTGTTGTTTTCATGTGACATGTTCTGAGGAGGTACTCAGGGATGACACAGTAGCTCAGGTATCTGTGAGTACACTGAGGTATTAGTGCACACGAAGTGAGGTATTAGTGCACATGAAGTCTGCTCCCTTGCTCCATTTTTAGTTCTCTAACACAGTTTAGTTTCTGATTTTCAGGCCCAGTTGCCAAGTCACTAAATGCAGAGTCACTGCATGGTTGCTTTAAGCAAGGGAAGAAGACAGAGTGCAGAGATATTTGGAAGAAAAAAAATTCCTGTTAAAAAAGAGACCTAGAGCTGGAACCGAGATTTCAGATATGACAATGGATTCTTTCTGCCCTGTTGGTGTTTCTGGCCAGTATGAAAACCAAGGACTGAGACCTAATGTCTGTTCACCCTCCTTCATCAGCTTGTGCTTCCGTGGCTTTGCCATATAGAACATCTGGGCAATTAGGGTCAGGTAGGGAATATTTATCAGCATCCTAGATGCACCTTCTCCCTTCTGCTCTGCACCTCTTCCCTCACAGAATGCCAGCTGCTAACACTGCTTGTACTTCTAGAGAGAATACAGCAGATTTCCTCCAGCTGCAGACAAATCTGGATGTTGTTTTGTTGTGGTTTACTGGGAGGGACCTTTAAAGCTCCTCTTGTTCCAACCCCCTCCATGGAAATATCCCAACTTATGGGGGCTGGGAAGATTGCAGACAGGGTCCAGCAGGTCCCCTTGTGAGCCCCATCCCAGGCTTTGCTGTGTGTTTATCCTGACACTTCATTATCCCAGCAGCTGCTGGTGTAAATGGAACCGCACCTGGGACATGAGTCCAGCGGAGCAGAGGTAACCACTGGCTGGTACCAGGGGCCAGTGGTGGGAGAGCTGTAACAGAGCTGCACTTAGAGCTTGGTTTTCCTTTCCCCCCATTCAAGTTTTCAGCAAGCGAAACACAACAAATGAAAAACCACCTCTTCCCCAGTTTTATTGCTTCAGGGCTGTGGAAATAATTGCAGGCATGGCAGCAGAGCATTAGCAGAGCCCACCATGCAGTCACAGCTCGTGTCTGTCGCACTGCTCGAGGCCTCATCGCAGACCTGCTTTGGGGATCATGGTTGTAGGAACACAACGTCCTCAATAACACCCACAGAGCTCTGCCCAGCAATGGTGAGCTCTGACTCCCACTCTGCCTTGGCATACATACAGGACTACAGATACAGTTTGCTAATTTTAAAAAAGACTCCAGAAAATAACAGCACAATTAACTTTGTAATTGCTTGTAGAGGAATAGTTTAATTTCTCCTGCCCTACCTCTATTCTCTTTTTTAATTCCCTATGCTCAGTCACTGCTGCAGGGCCTTTTTGTGGCACTGGCTGCCCATTGCAATGGCACCTGACACAGGTTTGCTTCAAGTCAAAAATGCCACTTTGTACTGTGTTAATGTTATCAAGTTTGTGACACAATTTTACACAACTTCCTTCTCATTTAAAGTTTGTTTTGGAGTTCCTATGTTGCTTTTTGTAAGCAAACAACTGAAGGAAAGCTTACACTTCTCGGGGAAAAACAACCCCTCAAACCAAACCAAGTGGATAACAAAACATGGATGTCTGGAGGAGTTGATGGAAGATGGACACCCAGATATGTCCATGTTCTCAGCATGCAGGAGAGCACCCAAGGGTCAGAGCCCCGACAAACTGCGGCTGGGGCTGCTGTGCTGGGGAGCTGGGCCAACCTATGGAGCGGGGAATGGGACACGGGATGTGTCTGGGGCTGTGGAGAAATCCAAACCAGGTCTGGTTCAGAAGCCGGGACCAGGAACAACCAAGCTTCCATGTGGGTGGAGGGAGGTGAGGGTGACAGGCTGCTCCTTATCTAGATGGGGATGGGGCTGGCGATTCCTGGGCACCTCCCAGCCAGGGTGGGCTGACAGACCCCTGCCTCAGGGCCATCCAAGCTGAGAGCAATCTGCCTCAAAGCTCTGGAATATAACTGATGTTTCTTTACTTTCATCTCATTGTGTTATCAGTGCCCAAGATGAAAGTGCAGCATTCCTTGTGGGCATTCCTGTGTTATAGAACAGCAGCACACCACCAAAACCCAGCCCTCGGGCAGGTCAGCAGAGGGGGATGCTAAAGCAGAACGCAGGATGGGGATATTTGCCATCAATACTAAAGCTGTTCAGGGATCTCGGTGTGACACTTGGGGTTTGGTGGTGCAGCGAGAGCTGTGGGTCGGTGGCCAGGCTGGCGGCAGGCGAACGGTCCCTCCCTCAGCTGCTCTCCTCGAAGCTGCCGCTGCTGCCGCAGGAGTGGAACCTCATGGTGCTTAAGGGGTCCGACACGTACCCTGCAAGGTGCAGAGAGAGGGTCAACTGTAGCTCTGCACAGCAGTGGTGCTCCCGTCCCCCTCCCTGCAGTGCCGATGGCAGCAGAACAACTTGTGGCAGAGAACCCCTCAGCATTAACTCACCATTTTTGTCGACTGGGGGGTACTGGAAGTTCCTTCTCATGTCATCCAGAGACAGCCCCTGAGAAGGGGGTTGCCCAGTGCTGCAAATTAAACAAGAGGTGTCAGTTTAGGTGAGACTGATGAAGGCTACAGGAGCTTTTTTTCCAGAGTGGGAGGAAAAGACAGTACTACAAGACATCAGTGTGGGGGTGGACCACAGCAGTTCAAGTAAACAAAAAGCAAGAAGAAGTCATGAAGCAAGAGCAGGACCCACAGGCACACTGGCACTCAGTTACCATTCTCAGAGTAACTGCCCTCAAATACCCCATTTGGGGCTTCACAATTATATCTGCATTGTCATCTTGGAAGCAATTCCAGGCATCAATCCAGGATCATTGCCATGTATTTTATGTGTCACTGCTAAAAGGGTCCTGCAAATAAGTTTCTCTGGTGAGGAAGATGGTGGAATTATCTTCCAGTCATGAACCAAACCCACTGTCCTGCTGACAGCTAGTTTATCCCTGATCTCTGTAATGGGCACAGGTGACAGCACAGGTCTGGCAGAGCTCTCTCCTGGTCCTGCCACACCACCTTGCAGGAGCACGGCCTCCTTCCCTTAGTCACCTCAGCCTAAGCCTTTCAGAGGCTCTCTCCCTCCCCGGGTGGCTCGTACGCACCCCTGTGACCAGACAGCGTAGGCTCGAGCGTTCAGGGCGTATTCCAACTCGAACCGACTGCGCAGTGCGGCGACGTGGCTGCGGCCGGGACCTCCCCGGGCCACGAGGCAGTCCGAGGAGGAGGAGGGAGACAGGGACCCGCTGCTGTTGCTGGAGGCTGGAGACATTAACTGGATTTTAAAAAAAAAGGTACTGTTGTTGCATATTTACAAGTCCTTCCTCATGTCTCTCATAAGTTGTCCCCCACTTTTCCTTGGACTTTTCCAGCAGCTCCAAAGCCACTGCTGTCCTCAGCTGCTGGCACTGTCCCTGTCCCCACTTGTACTCCTATCTGCTTGTATACACACAGACCCCCCATGCTGGGAACCAGGTCCTTACCTCAATATTGCACAGACACTCCTCTAACTTTGTGACAACTTCTGAGAACTCTGGTCTCCCCTGGGAACACAACAAAAAAAGCAGAGCTGGGTTAAAAATGGAAAGGGGCAGATCTGCTGTGAATAGACTGACACACAGGGATGGGATTTCTCTGAATTTCATGGCATTGCTGTCAGTCTGTTTGGGAATCTGATGAGAACTGCAAGTTCAGTGCTGAGTTACGAAACGAAGAGGTGTGTGTAGAACAACTTCAACTGCAATTTATCTCTTTTTCTGTAACAATTACATTTGAGCTAATAATGACTAGATCATAAGATTACAAAAATGCTATTAATAAATTCTTGGCTCTGCTCTTTAGGTTGGCTTCCACTTTGCCCATGAACAGGACTTTGGACACAGTAACAGCAGTGACGAGCAGCAGACAAGCTGCCTTTGTGGCCGTCCTCCTCCTCCCCTTGTCCCTGTACCTGCACCCCCCCACAGCTGCTTCCCGCTGCCTGCCCAACCCATTCCTGGACAAGTGTATCCATCTTTGTGTGCTTCAAGTGGCACAGAGGTTTGTGGAGGCCACACTCGGGACAGAATCAGGCAAGTGAGGGGAATGACAAGTAGCCCTCCATTATTGCCTATGCGTGTTCTGTCCCAGCTCACAGCTCAGCCTTCCCGGGAAGTTCAGGTGTGATTGAAGCAGTACCTGAGTACTGTTTGACAATGGAGGGCTGGGAATACTTTAATGAGGTAACTGCTAAATAAGCTACATCACCGCCTTGTCCTCAATAGAACCACCTGCAAGAGGTAGGCTCTACTTAAGGGCTTTGGGCCAAAGCCCTGCAGCCCTCCCAGCAGCCCTCCAGTTCAGGAGTGACAGCAGCCCTGCCATCCATGAAGGAAAGTTTAATAAAGAACAGAAGCAAAACACCTTGCAAGATAATTTTAACAACTTTTTGCTCACATCTTGTGCAAAGTACTGACCATCCATGGGGTGACTGTGCTATCAATTTCTTTATAATTCTGTCATGAAACTCTAAAACACTGGCAAGATGAAGTGAGGTTGGAGTGTCACTGATGGGTAACAAAGTGCACTGGGACTCTGAAAAGATGGGTTTGGGGCTAAGTGGGCTGTGGAAATGCTGACAAGACACAGGGACTGCATCCATCTCTGTGCTTGCTTAAGTCAACACTTTAATATGACATCTTATTAATAAATTTAAACTTAATGTGTGTTACATGCTGTCATTAGCAGTTATATACAGAAGTCTGAGAGCAGCAAGGAGTTTTCTACTCACACTATAACTCAAGTCATAATCAAAACTACATGATTAATTAGGTTTCATTGAATGGCTAAATGTCAATTTACTTTCCTCCTCAATTCACCAACTCTCCTGTATTTCCTGACATACCCCGTTATCTGTCTGGGGGCTTTCTGCAGTGACCCTTCCCATGGAAACTGGTATTCTGGGGAGGGTCAGCCAGAGCAGACATGCCTGTTTTCTCACTGCCAGGGGCACTCACCTCGGGACAGGCGTTCCAGCCCCTCATCAGCAGGGCAGAGATGGGCTTGGGGATGGAGTAGCCGATGGGTGGGCGGATGTGGTGATAGGCCATGTCTGCTGCTGCTGCCGCTGCAAGGGACAGCCCACAGAGACCTGTTAGTGCCCGCACTCACACAGATCCTGGGAACACACCTGCTCACTGCTGAGACACTGGGCAGGCACAGGAACACCGAGCCATCCAACCTGCGGATAAAGGCACGGAAGTTAAAGGAGGCTTTTCCAGTCAGACTGAGAGCAGAGTGAGCTGCCCATCCCCATGGCCTTGGGCCCACCTCCAGCCACAGGACAGATGGCAGTGGGGGTCTCATTGGCAGAAGGGTCTGAGCTGTCCCTCCTTACCCGTGCTGGCTCTGACCACGTCCTACAGCGCTCTTGACCTCTAATACTTCCTTTCAGACATCCGGGGGTCAGAATCTCAGGAGTGCCAAGTGCAGCCCTGGAAAGGCCACCCCCCCATAGTTTTTGGGTGTTCTCTTGAGACACATGAGGACAAGTACCAAGGAATGGCTTTGCAATCCCAACACCCATGTGAGAGACAAAAAAGCCTACAGTCAAAATGACTTGTTCCTAATTCTAGACCTAGATAAGGAATTTTAGGTTATGTAGATCTGCAGGGAGTAATATACATGATTATAATGGGATATTTCTGTGCTTTTCACCAAATGCTGTATCTCAGCACTTAATAACATACTTCAGTAAACTACTGGTTAAAATTACACAGTGTAGCTACTTCTTCAGTCCAGAAAAATTTAAAATACTAATTCATTGAGCATCTTACCTGGCTTCAGGTGAGCAAATGGAATTTCTCCTGTTAACAGCTCCCAGAGGCACAGAGCGTAGCTGAAGACGTCAGCTTTGATGGTGTACCTCGTGCACTGGGTGAACACCTCGGGGGCCATCCAGCGCAGGTTCTGCGCACCAGGGAACAGCAGTCACACATTGGTAGTGTTTGCCTCCTCACACATGCACCTATTCCTGTCTTCGTATGTTTGTTTTCCTTTGTTTTCTTATTTCCTGCCTCCGTCACTCCATAAAATAACTGGTAATTCGCCAGGAAAAATTTTCACCTGGCTTGCAAAATCTAGTCAATGTTTGTTACTGCACATGATACGTAACTGCATTAGCTTGGTGCTGTCTCAGACCTGTACAGCCAGGCTGAGCAGACTTTAAACATGAGAGTAGGGTGAGAATAAAAGAAGAAGCCCAGCCTCCAGGCCTGCAGATCACATCATCAGGTCTGATATATATATACATATATATATGAATATATGCCATATGATAGGAATTATATGATTCAGCTGGGAGAAGTAAAAGCTGATCACACTTGTATTGGGCTGGGCCTGCTCTCTTGGGGCCTTGCCACTGCCTGCAGACCCCTAATTCTGAGGCTGCTTCACAAGGAACTGGCCTCTCCCTGGGGTGATTTTCAGATTCCTTGTGCCTTGGTTCCTTTACTCTGCATCCTTTACAGGACAGGACAGTCCTCCTTAGGTCAGCCTTTCTCAGGACAGCCCTTCTCAAGACAGATCTTCTCAGTGGGATGTCAGCAACCTTTGCTCCTCACACAGTGAGTGCCATTACAGGGAGTTAAAGTGCTGATTAAAAGCCCTGGCGTAGTATTACCCATCCTTTGGCATCACCCATCCCACCTCACATTAGTAGTTAGGATGATGTGAATATTCCTGGCCATGGAGTGACACATGGGATACATCTGGACTCAAAGACAACAACAACTGTCTTGTAAATCTGACTGTGAGCAACAGGCTATTGTGGAGAAAAGAACTGTGAAATAAGGGAATCAGTGTTGAGGAACTGATTTTCTGCTAGGAAAAAGAATCACCCGCCAACAAATGTGTGTGAGAGTCAGGAAGGGTGGATTAAAATTCACTCTTTAGAAAGGAATTTGGAAAATAGAGCTCCCAAGACAACCTTATAAAACATTCTTTTCTATTGAAGATGTTATATATTCCCTCATCTCTACTAGTAAAGACACTTCAAGGAAAAAAAATAAGCCAAAACAGAGAAACGTTGAAGAGATGAAATGCTACAGCAGTCCACCTTTTCCAATAAACATATTTCTAATGTCAATTTCTCCTAAACAGGTTTTGCCTGTATATTTGATATTAATTATGTGGAACAAAACAAGAAACAAACCCCAGGTTGTTTTGTCATGTTGTCTTCATCCAGGGATTGCAGAAATCGAGATTCTGAAACAGAACAAGAAAAATAATTACTGTCAGGACAATACTGACACGCACCTTGTTATACAAAAGCCCTGTATTCAGTGCAATCCTACAGGATTGTCTCAGCCAGCACATGTTTAGTTTTAGAGAATTTGGGGTTAATTTATAAATGTTCACAAAAACTCCTTACCTCCAAAATCAGCAACTACAGCATGACCATCCTCATACAGGAGAATATTGTGACTGGGGAAAAAAAAACTATAGGTAATTGTTTGATAGTGTCTTAAAAATGGTGAAAATGTTACAGTTTTTGGGTCATAGATACACTCTCGAGGAGTTCAAATTACCTGCATAGGTAGTCAAATGTCTATAGCTACATCTTTTATTTATTGTTAGAAAGTGCACGTTAACTCTGAGAGGCAAACCCAAAGCTTCAGCTTTTAATCAATACCAGAGCAAAACAGCTTCTGTAATTAGTTACAGACCAAGTCTAATAGTTTTATTAAATAAGTGCACTTAATCTCAGGGATGAAGATGATATTTGAATATAAGCACAGTGATGGCCTTCAAATAAAACTGCATGGACTGATTCTTTTCTCTTCTAAGGCTTAGGTAGGTGTAAATTCATGGTGGTAATCCCAAATTTATGACGATGTATAGAAGGGAAGGAGCAGATCCAAAAAGTCCATATAGAATGGACCATGCACACAAAATATCTTCTGCCTATTGCAAAACATCATTTAGCAGGGAAAGTGTATATAGAATCTATTGAAAATTGATTTACTGATTCAAAGACGTTACAGCAACTTATTTAATTTTCAGCAAAGAACACACATGAGGAAGTAGAAAAAAGGCCACTTCATAAAACCATAGAATAATAGAATCATTAAGGTTGGAGAAGACCTCCAAGATCACAGAGCCAAACTTTCGACCAAATAATCCAACATTTGACCAAGGCTTTTAGAAATCAGCAACACAAACACACGTTTTCAAACAAAGTGGGAACATGAGGAAAGACTCACAAGATGCCTTAGCTAGGTCACAAGCTTCCAGTACCTCTTGGGATGAAGGTTTCCCTACCCCAGTCACTACACCTTCAGGGCCTAGGGCATTGGTCACAGTACCAAGCCTGACAGTTCAAGAAGCGTTTGGATGATACTCTCAGGCACATGGTGAGACTCTTGGGGATGGTTCTGTGCAGGGCCAGGAGCTGGACTTGATGATCCTTGTGGGTCCCTTCCAACTCAGCATATTCTGTGATTCTGCTTTGGAAGGGCTGAGCAAATCACAACGTGAAAGTGCAGGAATGTGGACACAATGCTGCTGACAGGATATTTATCAAATGCTGACTGATTCAAGTAAATTCAGAAGCGTGAAAAGTGTATGTAAAAACAAATGAAAAATTTGGCCAGGGCTTACATGGGGAGAAAAAAATGAAAGTGATATTGATGGTCTCAACAAAAAGCACAACTTGCTTATATTAGAGCTGCAGACAGACACAGGAACAGTCAAGTGAGGAACACAAATTTCACCAGATAACAGTTTTAGGACAGAAAAAATTTAAGCTCTCCCAAGCAGGACTTTCACAAATCACTGTCTTTAAGATTTCTAGTTTCACCTAAAACCAACACGTGGGATGATAAATTTAATCATAAAAATGTAATCGTGACTCTTTTGATTTATATTCAATCTAATTTTAGCTCCCATATGTACTCTCCATCAAAATATTGAAGTGATTTGAGTATGACATGGGGAATTGTTTTTGAGATCCCCACCGGATGCCAAATGAAAATATGAATCAAACACAAAGCTGAACTAGAGAGACTCTTGAAGGCTGCACCCTGGGCTGAGTGTAGGTACACAAGTTATAGAAAGCTACAGACTTTGCTGTGGTCTTCAATCAAATTTGGCCTCTGTCAGTAGGGACAAAAAATATCCCCAAGTCTCAATGTGAATAAACTGCATTGAGCCCTAGCTTCAACTTCAGTCTTCTCCAGGATTGTGTAGACCTTGAATAAATACGACTTGACAAGTCAAGGCATAATCAAGACCTGGACTGACAGTTTTTATTGAGAAGCTGAGAAATCAATTTACAGGCCCTTTCTCCTCATGGCATGAAACAGCCTTTCATAGACTCACAGAATCATTAAGGTTGGAAAAGGTGTCCAGGACCATCGAGTCCAACCTGTGACCCACCACCACCTCGTCAACTAGACTAGAGCACTGAGTGCCACATCCAGTCATTCCTTGAACACTTCCAGGGATGGGGACTCCACCACCTCCTTGGGCAGCCCATTCCAGTACTTGACAGTTATTTCCATGAAGAAATTCTCCCTGATGTCCAACCTGAACCTCCCCTGGCCTAGAGTACGACAAGCAATGCTGAAAGGCTCATTCTGGTGTTGAGCACATGGATGGACATATCTGAGGGCAGGACACAGGCTCTGGAGGGTTTTGTCAGTCTGTTACTTCCAGTGAATGCTATAGTTACTGATTTTTCTTTTCTATAGTAAAAAATACAGCACACAGAAACAGGGCTTGGAAGGTACAGCTCAAAAATGCTGTTATTGCCTCAATGACACTTGCAAATTTGAAAATCTTGGATGAGAAAGGAACTCTTAAGACTCTGTTTTGAGAAATACAGAAAATAAACTGAGCTGAGCTGAGCAGGCAGAAGGTTAATAATGAGTTCAGCAGAATCAGAAATTGTCTTCTGTTAAGATCACACAGAGATTGCAATGGTGAGAGCAAGCATCATTCTCTTCATGAAACCATGGAAGGAAGAAAATGAGAGAAGAATGAGTAATGTGCAATCATCCTGCCTTTGTGAAAGGATGTGGTTCTTGGGTCTGCCAGCCATGGAGGCTTCTCCCTCCCATGGCAAGTGACAGGCACAGCATGTCCTTTTCCCAGAGATCAGGGCCATGAAAAGATCCTTCTGCCTTTAACATGCTGTGGGTTTAATGAAAAGCAACAGCTATTTTAAGATTTCACAAGGGATGTTTGAACAAAGAGGAGTCGCAGACTCTATCCCCATTACCACCAGGCTGCCATCCTCTCTTTCATCTCTCTCACCAAGCAGCTCTCAGAACTGTTCATGGATAGTTAGAGCCATCAAATGCAGGTCAGTTGCTCAAAGGCTTGCTCCAGCCATGTTCAGCTGTTATGGCTTAAATTAAATTGATACTAAAATGGTCTCTTTTTTATTAAAGTGCTATAATCATTGTGGCTGTCATCCCTCACCATGGTGTAAGTAGTAATAAGCTGATACGTGTCACCATTGTGGATAGCTGTCAGAAGTGAAAAGCAAAATAAAACTCCCAATTATTCTCCAAATGGAAGGATAACCCCTTTTCCAGGGTACAGTACATGAAAGATTCATTTCTTTCTCTATTCTGTCAAGCCATATTGCCGATTTATTTAATGCATTATGTGTGGTGCATTAGATTTCAGAACTCACAAAGGGGGTTACAAGCTCTGTGAAAATTTAAGGTAAAAAATATGAGACTCCTGTGAAGCCAGTGGCAAAACTTAACACAATTTCACTCTTGGTCTTTCTCTTAAATTGTTGCAAAGATTTTCATCTGGTAATTGTGCCTGTGGGCTGGCTGGGACTCATGCTGCAAACACAACTCCTGCTTTTGCACTGAAGTTGAGCTGCTCTCATCAGCACACATCAATGACAGCAGTGTCCCTACAGCAAATTATCTTCTGACCCTCACAAATATGATCTGTAAAAATTCTGTGGGGCAATTACATGCTTTCCAGCTTTCTAGGAAGATACTGTTTTGGGTTTTCTTTTGTGGAAAATGTTATTTAAAATCCTCCTTCTAAGAGCCACCACAGCCTGGAGCTGAGCTGTGAGGCCCGAACCATGGAGCTGAGCTGAGTCTTGGTTGCCCTAGTCTGAGCCTTGGCTGCCCCAGAGCAGTCCCACAGGCTGCAGTGGTCAGGCACAGGGCTCTCGGCTTGCATCACAGCCGAGGCAAGAGCTGCAGCCTTGAAAACAAGGCTCTCCCTCGGAGACCATGGGTTGTGGCCCGAAAGGAACCTGTGCAGTGACAAACCAGCCAAGCAAATCAAGAAACACATGAACTTGTAACTACAGGGAAATACTTAGAGTAAAAGAGACAAAACAAAGGAAGAAGAGGAAGTGACAAGGGAAAGTGACAAAGTACTCTTTGACAGCAGGTGCTGGGCTAAAATACATGGAGAATTCAGAAACGGAAATTCAGAAAAACCTAAACAAACAGATGCAAGAAAATGCTCTTTTTCAGCGACTGCTGCCTTCAAGGACAATGACAGTTTGGCAATTGCAACTTGTAGGGGTTTGTGTAACACTTCTGAGATTACTTCAGCTCAGAGCTAATGAGACCTGACGTGGTTACAGGAGTTTGTGGAGGTCCCTGTGTCTTTGAGCCTTCATGTTCTCTGAATATTTAGGTTAAAGACAGAAACTGACCTGTTCAAATCCCGATGTATGATGGGCTGTGTGAGATTGTGGAGGTACTCCATGCCTTTGGCCACATCTACAGCAATGATTAATTTAGACTGCAGATCAAGAGTTCTGTATTTTGGGGGAAAAAAAAATTACTCAAAGTTAATAAACAGTCAAAAATTGTCTGTAAATTATTCTTATGTGTAAATCATGCAACCTTCAAAATTGTTTTACATACAAAATAATGTTATATAATCTATGTAATGTAAATCTATATATTGTAAAATAATGACAATAAGAATTTTGTGATTACCAGTTTCCCTTGTACACCAAATTAACTGAACCAAAGATCAGCATTTTCTAGTGTGTTCCTTTTTCTGTTTCTTATACTGAAATGCATATTTACATCAGCATAGATTCCCTGCTCTTCCAAATTCTGTGCAGAAAGTCTGAGTGGAGGACAAGGGGAATACCTCTTCTGTTCATGGAGCAGGGAAAAGAGCGATCCCCCGGAGATGTACTGGGTGACGATGGCAAACTGGCTGGGGTCATCCAGGCACGCTCCCACAAACTGGATGACACACGGATGGTTCAGTCGGCAGAGAATGGAAACCTCCCGGCAGAACATGTCCACGTCAGACTTGGAGCAGTAGGTGTTGGCTCGATAGCTTAGGATTGACACGAGAGAAAACAGAAAGGCAAAAATATTATAAAATACCATAAAATATGGGCTTTCTTAATACTTCAAACTAGGCCATTGTCCAAACAGGATGGAAAAGCCTGACAAACGTACCGTTTGATTGCAACGATTTTATTTCTGCATCGTCCCTTGTAGACTTTTCCAAAAGACCCTAAAATGATTTAAAATAAATAAGCACAGAGATGTTTGTTATGAACATCACACATTTCAAGAGGATGCACTTTCCATTCTGGTACCTGAGCCAATAATCTCGTGGAACTCTATCTCGGAGAGCTGAAGGTGGAAGTGTGATGGCAAACCAGCGCGGAGGAGGAGAACGTCAGCCTTCTCTGCAAAAGAAACACTCACCCTGTTTGCAAAACATGGGTCAGGGGAGGACAGAACATAAAAGCACTGAACTTCAGAACCCTTGCACTGAGAAAGTTGACTTTCCCCTGTTTATTGAGTGCTAATCCTGTTCCCTTTCTTCCATTACCAAAGCAAACCCCAGTGACAGACAAATCCTTGCAATGCCACAGTTGCCTTGGCATTCCTGGTTTTAGCACCACATCAGCCATGAGCACTTTCTCTCATCCCCAAACTCTGCCTGTGCCATGGCATGGTTGCACAAAATTCCTTACATGGAGAATCAGTTTCTTTTTTTTCTGTGCATCCAGTGCTGATTGCTGCTGCTGGAGATGCTATTCCAGAGCCAGATCCTAGTGACATGTGAAATCTAAATTTTGCAACTAAATTTAGTTGTCAAATCTCTCTATCTTGTTGACTTTTTTGGTTTATTGCTCTAAAGTTTATCATAATATTTCTAAATGGAACAATTGGATGGTGCTGTGTACAGAATGTAGGGATTTGAATATATCCAGTGAACATTTAAAGAGGAAAATTGAAAGCACCACAAAATAAAAAAGGAGGAAATATTTCAAAATACAAGTATTTCTCTTAATATTTTATCTATGTTTGTTTCAGAGCAACACAAGATATTTTTGAACAGAATTTTTCTTGTAAAGATAATCCAGGCATTTTATAGTGGGATTCAATATGGTATTTATTTTCATTCATGGATAAGTGGGTATTTCATTAATGCTAATTCACAAAACAGTCTTTTCTCAAAGAAATAAAAATAAATACATTCTTTAAAGTAAATGAAAATAACATAAATACAAGAATTGTCATTATGCTGAGTAGCAAAGCTAAGTATGCTGTTTCATAAAATTATCCCAGGGAAACAGAATGATGAACAATGAAAATTTCAGGAATAATGAATCTTGTGCAAGATATTCAGGCTGACAAACATGGTGGGTAAAAAGACCACAAAAGTTCAAGTTTTCCCTTGCCATTGCAAATACCTTTTGTCATGCTTTTAATCTTCCCCAGAGGGGATGGCACTGACACGTAGGAACCATCTGAAATAAAGAGCAGAGTGAAATTTATGGAGTTCAATGACAGCATAAGTGTCTGTGCTGATAAATTAATGAGGCAATGATGGCTGAAAGAATGACTAACAAAGGATGAGAATTCAAATAAATACACAAACGCATCTGATATGAGCTGGTTTGGGCTGGGATACAGTTAATTTTCTCCACAGTGAGGGGTACAGCAGATCAGGGTGTTGTATTGCTTTGTTGTTGTCCTTTTAATAATCAGCATTACAAAATCTCCCTGGGTGTGCTTATTGCTTGCCAAAATAATTTCCAATGCACACATAACCTTAGTCTAATAAAGAGTGACGTACACTTGAGCTATACTACACCTAAACCTGGAACAGGCCAAACGATGCAGGGAGCAGGTTGATGCTGCTGCTGGTTGTAGGTTTCTCCTGTTTACATACCTGGAGCACTACATGACCCAGACAAACCCCAGGGTACAGCATCCTCATCTTCTCCGAGGCAGTGCTCCAACACACAGCCAAAGGTTTTGTTTAATTCCTCTTCCTGGCTTCTGTCATTTAGTTACCAATGCAAATGAGTCTTTTTGTAGTAAAAAGGGTAATTAATTATTTCCAAGGGGGAAACAGATATCAAAAGATATTAAAAAATATGAGGGGGGCTGAGTACAGAAGGAAAAAATATCAACCACCAAAGAAACATCAGAACTAAATAGCACAAAGAGAACAGCTACGCAAGGCATTCAGGATGAGGAAAGGTGTGAGCAGTGGTTGACAGGGACTGATCTTCAGCTCACAGCTTTGGGCTCCTCTTTCCAGGAGTAACATGAGCTGACAACTCCAATTTAAGATAACGGAAGACTTCTGACATAAATTAAGGGTACCTGGAAAATGGCAAGTCCCATAACACTGATTTTATTTGTGCCAGGCAGAACTGACCCAAAGCTCCCTGACATGGGTGGATCATTTCCAGAGACTTCAGCATTCTCTGGATCAGGCCTTTGGTTAGAGAATAAAGTGATTGCTCAGCCCATACCTCCTCCAGGCTGGGAGTATTCATTGCAGGGGGATTCATCCTGAGGTCTCTTGTAATGCTTCAGGAGGGTCACAATGGCATCATGACCTAGGAAAGAAGGAGGAAATATAAGGACTTGCAGGTAACTCAGTAGTCTTTTTTGGTTTTGTTGTTTCTGTTTTGTTTTGGTTTGGTTTTTTTTGTTTTTAATTGATTGATTTATACAAAATCAAGGGATTTTTTTTAAAAAATGTACAACATGCCTATAAAATATGCAAACAAAGACATGGTGGTGCTAATCTGAAACCTACTGTGATTCTTAACTGCAGAAATATGGGAAATTCCTGCCAGTAAAAACAAGCATGTTATCTTCATGAGTCCACCTACTCCTAAAATGTGAGATATGGCAAAGGAAAAACCTGCTGCAGAAATCCTGCAATGGAAGTTGACAACAGTCTTCAGCAGACCTGACAGGGAAAACAGTGCCGAAAAATTTGTTTTGGAATCCTAACCCAGACAAATTTTGTCACTTATTGCTGCAGACAACTGTTTTAGCACCACAGAAACACACTTCTCCTGAAGTTTGTGCTGGATTAAGCTGACATTTAACAGAGATCTGAGAAGAATCGAAGGGCTGAGGTTTATAGTGCTTTGTGCCAGGACCTGGAGAGCAGGTGGTGAGAACTCTGTCTGCAGGCACTGAAGAGTTATTCTGCAGGGTTATCTCTTTCCCATGCTGCCCTCTCCTTGCTGCACGGCTCCTAGGGATTTTGTAGCAGAAATTAGAAAGTTGAAATACCTTTCTCATAAGCCCACATCAAACAGGTCTGCTCATCCTTTTCTCCACTGGACCTGCTGGGATCACACGCTACCAGATTCATATCAGCTCCGTTATCCAGCAGGAACTGCACAAGGCGAATGTGGCCATGGTAGCAAGCGCAGTGCAATCCTGGAACACCAGAGAAGTGTGGGGAGCACAAGTCTCGCAACATGGCAATATCACTGCAGCAGTAACTGTAAAGTACAGATTGATTTCCTCGATAAAGGAATATATTGTCAAAAAATACCCGAGGCAAGAGGTGGAAATTAAACATTAAGGCTACAAGAACCAATCTATTGCCTCTGCACGACGTGTCAGCATTTCCTCTGCCACCTGCAAACCACATTTAATGACTCTGCACGTGGGAAAAGCAAGTAGAAACAAAGGCAGCTTTTTGTAGTAGGGACAGGGGTGTGTGTAGCTCTTCAGACACTATATCCCAGAAACCTAGCTCCTTGCAGAATAATTCCTAACACTACTTAGAAGCCTCGCTATAGGATGAACAGTTCAGGCCAGGTTTTGTTACTCATATACATGCTAACAAGCCTGACACATCCTCACTGCAGTCTTATCACTTTTATGCCTGCCTGTAAAAATATTTCAAAAACTTGTGCTTTGTCTGAAAGGTACTTGGATGCTGGTCATCCAATTACCTTGGAATTACCCTGGAAATCCTGATGGTGTATGGCTTCCTGATATTTTAGTGCTGGTATATGCCCTCATACGCAATCAGGATGGTGATGTTACCTGTGTGCCCATCTCTTCCCTGGTGATTGATGCTTACAACATTCTGGTCAAGAAGAAACTTGACAAGTTCTATGTTCTTTCCATAGGTGCAAGCGCTGCAGAAGTAAAGGGAGTGGTGAATGCTATAGTCTATAAAAGAAGTGCCTTGGGTAGCAAAAAATTTACAAAGAATAACAGAGAGATAAAAATGCAGTAATAAAGGATCTTTAGAAATCTGCAAATGCAAGATTAATCCACCAAAGCATGTTCCTTTTTATTGTTTCAGAAACATTCTAATTATTGCTGAATAAATTAATTTTGCACAGCTGTGCAAACAGTCTGTGTTGCAAAGTGTCTCTTAAATAGCCCTTTACAAACTTCCAGCATCCTGACCAAACTGTGCTCTGCCACCTGGTTTCTCATTCAGAGTATTTGCCTCCAGCAGGCATACAGGTGGAACAGGGGCTGGGCTCAGCTCCCAGACTGGACAAGGAGAGGAACCATTGTCCATCCAGGTGTTGGTGAACCTGGTGCCTTTCCTACCTTCCTCGCTCTCACTTGCTCTCTCCTCACTCTGGTTCTGTCTCTCACTTCATGCCCTCTCCTGTATCTCACGATAGAAACTCACCCTCCTCGTTGAGCTCTCTGCTTGCTCTGTCCCTCACCTAGCAGCTGCTGAGACACTGGCAATTTTGGATGCTGTGTTGCAGGTGTGTGTTAGTGGAGCTCTATTGATAATGGCATTTGAACACCTCACCTGTGAAAAGCTGTTTCACTGAATATATTTTCTTTAGTGAGACTTTCTGTTCCTGAGAGCTGAATTATTTCTTTGACAACTTCAAACTTCCCATTGTAACAGGCACTGAAGAGGAAGCCAGTACAGAGTTGTTAGCAATGCCAGCCTTCCCACGAACCCCAAACCCACTCAACAGCTGCTCTGGGGCACTCACAGGTGTAGGGGTGTGTCTCCGTAGATATTCACCACGTGAGGCTGCACTTCGAAGCTGCTCTGCAGTAAGAACTTCACAATTTCATGGTGCCCAAATCGAGAGCAGAAGTGCAGAGGAACATGATCTTCATTGTCCTGAGCATTCACTGCCAGTTGACCCAGAAAGAGACCACAGAAAGGATTTTATACTTAACACAGAATATTTAGTAAAGCTTTGTGTGTTGTGCTTATACATTTTGAAACCTGTTGCTAAAATATTTATGGACCTATTTGTTTAAAATTGAAATTTCTGTGCCATCTGCAGTGCAGTGTCAAGGCGATCTTCTGGACTTGAGACATAATTGCTTTCTTCCAGCAGCAACTGAATGCTTTGAGGAAGTTTTCCATGAATGAATCACAAGTTATAAATGACCCTTACAAAGAGCAATTGTGAAGCAAAAGGAAGATAACAACATCAACATGACTGGGAACCTCCAGGCAGCACAGAACCACTGGCATAGCAAATATTAGCAAGCTGTTCTCAGTGTGGTTGCATGGAGCGGCCCCAGAGGATCCTTGATCTGCGGGTGGGAATTGTGTGAGACTTCCAGCTATTTTTGGCTACATCCATGCCAGGGAGCCTTCTGCCTGTTTATGGGGTGGGCAATTGCATTCCAGCACCAGAAATTGGTATCGAGGTACCTTACATGGCTCTTCCTTCATCTATCCTGTAGGGAGTGAAGAAGAGACTGGACAAGGCTCTAGGCAGAGTTCTCCATTGTTATAGACACCTACAAATACTGTTTTCATTATCTGAAAAAGGTCTTTACTCAGCTTGAAAGACAACATGTATTTCTGTGATTCTCAGTGTATTTCTTCCTGTGTTTAAAGACAGAACAACCATAACTAGTTGATTTTGTAACTGATAGAAATAACAAACCCAGTCTACTTTGTGTGACATTTAGTTCAGCCTTTGCACCAAAGGCATCAGGTCTTTTAGGCAGTTTACAAGAAATGAAGAGACTACTGTCCTAACCTGCACTCCCAGGCTTTTACACTGACAAACTTACAACTCTGACAAACATCCCTCAGGAACATCTTTCCTACAGCTAAGCCTCCTCGGTACAGAGATGAAACCAACCACATTCTGAGAGTTTGTCTTCTCTTTGATTTTCTGTGAGCATTAAGAGCAATGAAAATTAAAATAAATCCCCATTTTAAAACCTTTCTGAAATAATGATGAATGCTCACAGAAATGTACAGTCCTTTGAAATGCTGGATTCTGTTTCAGGCCAAAAAAAAAGAAAAAGTAATGCCTGCAACTGTAATTAATCTTGTGGCCCACAAACATCATTAACTGCTTCTGCTAACCTTCCTAGCAGTCTTGTATATAAGAAGTAAAGAAAAGCAAACTCTTTTTCTTCTCTATTCTAAAATAATTCTTCACTTTATAGATTCATGTGACATGCTGGCCTTTATTTTTTATTATGATGTGGTACCAGGCATTCTGGTACCATTTTGCCAGATACATTCTGAAGTGCAATAAATAAGAAGGGAATAAATATCAAAATTTTATAATGATAAATGTCAGCATTTTACAGTATGTCCCCACAGAATGTCCTGAAGGACATCAAGGGCTTCAGTCTACAACACAACAAGGTGCAAGGTGGAGCAAGGATATATATCTCCTTTATATATCCAGTTGGAACTGATGTCAAATGCCTGCAAACCATTTCCTTTGGCTCTAGAGGGATCTGTAACTACACAGTGGGATGACTGGTTTTGTTTCAATTGATAGTTTTTTGATTTCTAAATGAAGCACACCAGGTACACTGGAATAGTTTAAAAGAAGAAGTTTACATTCAAAACAAAAGATAATTGGTCAAAAACACCTTTGAAGAGTATTATGGAGAAAAAGTACATCATATTGATTCAGGAATTACTAAAGAAGAGTATAGGAGAGTTCTTAAAATTGAGATTTTTTTATTAAATTGAGGATGGAGAGTATAACTGTCATGGCAGTCAGGGAATGAAAACTGAGGTTGCCTTACAAGTAAATAGTAAAACTGAGCAAATGCCAAGTTCTTGCCTGTGAAAAAAAAAGGAATTCTGTAGAAATTATTCTTAGCACTGAGACATGACATTGGTAGAAAGTAACAGGTGAAACCATGACCATAAGTGAAAGGATGAAAAAAGGACAGTGCAAGAAATGTGCTTGAAAGAGCTTATGGGATTTCTGAAAATACAGAGTTTCTTAGTCCTTCCCCAGAGTGTTTATGCTAAAACAAATGATGGGATTGGCATGTGGAGAACTGGCAGCACTTGTAACATTGGTTTATATGTGGGCCATGTGTAAAACATGGACATTTGCCATGACACACTTTTCTTTTATATTTTTTTCTCCTAATTTGTGGTTGTTCTGAAGAAGAACTTTGGCCATTGTTAGGCTGCAAATGTTCTTTATTTCAGCAGATTCTGACCTTTTCAGCCTGATTTGGTGGTCACTGCTTGTCTTCAGTCACAGTGGTTTTGGAGCTGACTAACGAGTCAGGTTATGTTAAAAGAAATAGTTCAAGTTTGTGACCCCAATTACTGGTCTGCACTGAACACTGTCAAATTTATTCAGGTTCTTTCCCCAGTTCCTTTCATTCCTGAGCATTGAAGACTTGTTCCTCTGCTGCTGCATTTATAGCAAGTTTCAAAGTGTGCTGCTTTGAGAGCAAAAGACTTCCCGCTTCCAGTCTCCCTTTTCTTTTTCCTGTGCTGAAGATTCTGATTTTAAAGAAAAGGACCTGAAATAGTGCCCCAGATTCTTTCCTTTTGGAATAAACTCTCTAACGGAGAGCAAACCTCCCACTGCCTTGTTATGGTGGGTGAATGTCTCTTCTTTCCCTTCTTTTTTATAATTATATCAGCTCAGTGCACACACATTGAGGCAGCAACACCCTGAGCTTGTACTGACAACAGCTTGTACAGACCTGACTGTGCTGCTTCCCTCCATGTTTTTTACTGCGTGAGGAGGACGTGTGACCGCAGGCAGGATGCACAGAGAACATCGTAAATTGATGTACTATAGAGCAGTACTTTTCCGAGTAATGTACTGTTCCTTTCAAAGAAAATTTATGTCTCTTACTCTGAGGATAAGAAATTAATTTCCAAATATTTTTAATATTGCTCAGTATTTCATAGAATCATAGAATGGCCTGGGTTGGAAAGGACCATAAAGACCATCCAGTTCCAACCCCATGCCATGGGCAAGGACACATTCCACTCAACCAGGCTGCTCAGAGCTTCATCCGCCCTGGCCTTGAACACTTCCAGGGATGGGGCAGCCACAGCTTCTCTGGGCAACCTGTGCCAGGGCCTCACCATCCTCACCATCATCACATACCAGAGGATATTTTTTTCCTAATATCCAATCTAAACCTACTCTCTGTCAGGTTGAAGCCATTCTTTCTTGTTCTATCACTCCAGGCCCTTGTAAAATAGTCTCTCTCCATCCTTCTTGCAGGCTCCCTTCAGGTACAGATTAGAATCTCCGCAGTAATAATCATAATATGCATAAAATGCAACCTCTAAGTTTTAACATTTATATGGCTTTGTAGAATATGTCACCACTGTGTGTGACACAGGTGTCACAGCAATGGAAGAGTAAGACTGGAGTGTGGCACATTTTGTGCCTTCAATGCTACTGAAACAGCAAAAGCAGAGGGCACCAGCTGCACACTGACATCAGTCACAAGTGAAAATATTTCAGATTGCAACACACGCAAAATATACAGCAATGAGATGTAAAGTCACAGACTGACATTGCTGTGAGGCCACCTGGACAAAGAACAGGCAGACTCCTGACCCTCACAGAACACCCAAGGTGGGCTGAAAGACTTTTGTATCTGTCCAGCCCATCACATCTCCACACTCTCTCTGACAGCAAATACCCCACAGTGAAGAGTATGAAATTTGTGCAGCATAATAAAGCATGTGCTAAAAAGATCTCATTTTCTGTGGAATTTCAACTTCCATATGAATTATTTTAAATTACTTGCTTCATAATTTTGACTTAAAACCCTCCATCTGTATCTCATTCACTAGTTCCCTGTGCACTGAAGTCACTTTGACTGCAGATCCCCACTCCATGGCCACATGTTCCCTGCTTGATGATTGCCTCAGGAGTGAGCCATCTCTGTATATTAATCTTAATTTTTTTTTTCTGCTCCTCTTTTTCACCTCTAACTTATTATTGGAAACAGAGTACATATGAGATGACAAACAAGCAAAATTAAATGAGAAAAACTCTCCAACCGCTGTTTTTTTTTTTTCAGTTGCCCAAAGATGACACACACACACACACATACACAGAGCAAGTGTTAGGAAATGAAGACTCTGTCTATAAAACACAGAGAGCTGATTTTTAAATATCTTTTCTTACCATCAGCTTTACTTCCCTCTTCCATCAAGAGCTTTGTGATGTTGAGAAAGCCTTTGGCAGCAGCCAGATGGAGAGGTCTGTCCCCAACTTCACCACTTGCATTCACATCAGCTCCGAACTTCAGTAAGAGGTGGGTTACCTAAATATTTGATAAAGGTTACTTAAAATATCACATGAAAATAAAACTTTGAGAAAATTAGATACAATATTGCGTTGGGTAATACTGCATGTGGGCAACTCTATAAAGTTAAAACAAGGAGAGGAGATTCAATAGAGGATTAATTTTTAAGTTACACATTTATAAAAATATTAAAATTCTCAAAAGCAAGTGCTCATTCATTCTCTAAAATGTCCTCTATGGTGAATGGACACCAAACACATTTGTTTGAATGACTCGTCAGCATAATAAAGGAAATGCCCTCAAAGTCCCCAAAAGCCAGAGCTGTGGCTCCTGCCTGATTGGTCTCTTATCCCAGAGCCCCTCGAGCTTTCAGGATCATCTCACAGGACTGTGACTGTTCTGCAGTGGCTTGTGGCACACAAGGAATCTAATCTCAGCCCACACAGGAGGAGTTTCTTCTGGATCATGAGGTACACAGATATGAAAGCAGCACCTTGGGAACACGCCCATGGCTCACTCACACCCCTGTCTCACCCAGCACAGAGCAGAGTGTTCCAAACATCAGTGCATCTGCACCCTCTGCTTTCAAAAGCTTTTCCTAGACAACTCCTCAGTGCACTCAAAGTAACACCTCACTGGAATGGAAAAGACGCTCTGCCTAGAGGTCATCCATTGAAACTTCAGAACACCCCAGAACACAAGGTTTTTAGCCAAAGCAAGGCACAGGGAATGACTTGCATAAGCCAAACAGACCCATTACCACAGTTCACATGAAAAAGCTGTTCAGGGTTGTGGATTAGCCATGTGTCAATTGTACTGCCCAAATATACAGAAGAAAGAGAGCTGAGGGTGTCAATGCCAGCTTTGGTCAGAACTCTAGACTGTGTTTCAGTAAGTCTGTCATCTGTGTGAATGGAGCAAGCTCAGCTACACTGATCATGTGCACAGCACCTCAGGGAAAATCATGCTCTCTAAATGACTATTTTTTTCCACTAATTGAACAGTTTGTGAGTTCCAAGGAAAACTGATAGAATTGCCATTTAATTATTTCAGGGAAGTGATATTCACTTCCTTGGAGAGGTTCAGAAAGCACAGTCAAGATTCCTTAGGCAATCTCTGATACATGGGGCGAATGAACAGCAGATGAAAAGTGCCACCAGGCACAAGCCTGCCCATCAAAGCTTGCTAGAGAATGCTTTGTTTCGAGGTCTCAGGGGCAAAACATCAGTTTTTGCTGGGGTCCAGTACAGAAGATGGACGCGCAGAAATTTCTTGTTGATATTCAGACTTGCAGGGCAACCAGAAATGTACACTTATGCAGAGTGTAACTTCAGTGTATGAGGTCTTTGCATGGAATGACCCTCTGGAATGTAAAGCAGAAACATCTAGCACTAAACCTATGGATGCCTCGGTGATCCCCTGCTCAAGTGTCCAAATCCCGCCTTAGTTACCTGCTCGTGGCCATAATAAGCAGCAATGTGCAGGGGGGTGAAGAACACAGCATCCTGCACATTCACATAGGCCCCGTGCTGCAGGAGAATATCCACAGCCTGCAAGGAGACCAATAGAAAATTCCAATTAGAACGAATATATACATACATATATATATATATACATATATATATATATATATACACACACACACACATGTGGTCAGCTGGTAAAACAGGACTTTGAAACCTCATGTCACCAGTTTAAAAAAAGTCAAAAAGCTCCAAACAAGCATATATAAAGGTGCAGGGTTGCATACTGCATGTAAAAGTGATTAACTTACAGTACTTCAACTGAACACTGAATGTCACTGATGCTTTACAAATAAACTTGAAAATCGGTGTGCCAGTAAAAATACTGATTTATGAAGTAAGAGACACAGAAATGACTGTCTGGATTTTCAATGTTTAATTTTCTTTTAACCATTATGAACAAAGAGCTGTAAACACATCAGAGTTTTTAGATGTGAAAATGTCCCACAAAATGAAACATCCTTTTAAATTTAAGTGTGTGAAAGTAAATCCTCAAACATAATTCCCTAAGCATGTAAAGATTACTTTGTAGTTTAGAAGAAAATAGCTCTTTGGCTTCAATAAATAACCCTAAGTGTTTTCTTTCAAATTTCTCCCTTTCTGGTCCTTCAAGAGGCCCATGTTTTCCTGGACATCTATGAACTCTCAAGTATTGCCTTGCTGCACAGCTGCCAAAATAGAAGCCCGAGTGAAACCACTTTGGGCTCTTCACTGAAGCCTGAATGAAACCACTTTGGGTTCTTCACTAGAGCCTGAGGACTGCTCATTTTAATGAAGCATGAGGGAGTCTTTGGGCACACGAAGGGCTTGTGCCAGGGATTATTTCAAAAGTTCTACATATAGTTTTGAAGAATGCTAATTTTTGAGTCTAATGATTATGAAAAATACTGGACCATGAGTCACCCACAGTACAGCGAGGAATTGGGATCCACCTCTGCCCTGATAGGAAGGACTGACAAGGATGGGGAAGTGGCTAACTCCTGTGTCACACTGTGTGTAGCTGTACCTGTCCACAGAGACCCCCCTGAAGATGCCCAGAAATGCCAGCTGTGGTAATGCACAGGTCTGTCACCTGCTCTCTAGATTGAGACCCCCAAACCATGTCACACATGCAGCAACAGGGCTAGTAATTTCAATCCACATCACTCCCAAGCGCTCAGAGAACACAAACTGTTTCCAAGCAACATCAGTGTACAGGGATTGTTCCTTTGCACAATTTAAATCAAAATAATTTTTTCCACTTGACTGCCTGAATACATTTGCTGCATAAGGTCTGTCCCCCAACATATTTAAATATGTCCATTTCCCATTAGTTTTAATCATCTCTCCATGGCATCAGCTGTAACCCTCCCTGGAGACAGCACTGCAGGGCCAGGTCTGATTATTCCCAAGGACGGAGGTTCTGCATCCTCCTAGGAATGCTTTCCGTGTTGCACCACTCTCATTGTGATCCCCTTGCCCCTTTTATATACAGTCAGAATTTCCCTTGCTAAATCTCATGTGCATTGACATCCTCTTGCTGTGGATCTTAAAGAGGAGTGTAACTGTGTAATGAAAATCTTACGAAAGATCCACTGAGATCTTTGGAGAAGCTGCTGGCCCTTCTCTCAACTGAAGGACAGCTCAGCAACAGGCACTCACTGGATGGGTGTGAATGTGTTCAGGTAGTAAATAAAGAACACCCTCAGTTATTTGGTTAACACAAGTGGTCAGTTAACACAACTAACTTCCCCTACTGGGCTTCCCATGGGCAGACAATTTTCAGTATCCTGGTAGCTTAGCTTGGTGGGCCAGAGGTGGGAACATAGACCCAGTTAGCCTGGAATTTAATGGTTTAGTGGCTTTCAAGTGATTAATTTCAGACATTTTTCAGAAAATTAACATCATAAAACTGAAGTTGTAGCTGTTGGCTCTGAAAAGAGATGTTTGGACCTGTAGCTTTTACATGAATATGGCTGAAACTTCTTTGGATGAGTTTGATTTTAATTTAGCCATGAACTGTGAGGCTCTAACACACACAGGGATGTGATCACAACTCCAGTTCTCCTTATTCGCTTTGGAAGCTGGAATTCAAAATTTAGATTCCTCTACGAGCTTCAAGGTGGATCTTTAAGATGAAAAAACTGCGTTGAGTGATGTGAATCCACCTCTGATGATGAACATAAAACCAGATGAATTTTGACACATTTTCCAGGCTGTAGCAATGGCAGCCGTGCTTGCTGCTTTGTGATCTCCTGAGAAATGGAATTTTGTGTGCTGCATTAAGCAAACTCCACTCAAGTGTAAATGATGAGAGGGGTACAGAGGCAGGCTTGATAGTCTCTCAGACAAGATATCTTTCTAGGAAAGAAAAAAAGGAGTCTTAGAAAGCACTGAAAGCTGTCATAGGCATCACAGGTGGGGGGGGGGGATGATGGGGGATGTGCAAGGATAGAAATACTTCAGAAACTAAGGGGAAAATTTCTGATGCAAAAAAAGCTTTGAATTCTTGCAGAAGGACCAAAAAAAAAAAGGATTTTTCTCCTCAGGAGACAGACTGTGAGTGAAGGTGCAGCTCATAAACCAGGGGACATTCCCAAGCTGCATAGAAAAAAGCTGGATGGGCTAGTCATGAAGGCAGCTGGCAGTGTCCTGGTTGGATTCACTGTGGTACAGGCTGAAGAACCAGGGGAACAAGCGCTCCCCTTTCCCTCGCACAATTAATCTTCAATTCAAAATGATACTTTGACTTTTACTTCATAATTTTTCTTAAAGTTCTCTTATGAAAAGTTTATTCAGATGCTTTTTGAACATTCAAGTCAATGATGTTCACTTCAAAGACAGTTAATTAAGCCACTCTGAAGGTTAGAAGGAGTCAACATATTAAAACATGAGACAGACATAAGGACTTTGTGTTTTGGACAAGGGCAAGGGATAAGAACTCCTCTAAGAAAACAAGAACAGTGATGACTGACTATTTAGAAGACAATTTCAGCAATTAAGGCCTTTGCACAGTGCTAGCCTCTGTACAGCCATACACTGAAATATCTACAGAAACCCTGAGGAGGGCTTCACTCCCTTTTCCCCAACAGGTCCTTGGCACACACACACTCACAGCCCAGGTCCTCAGGTGTGCAGATACAGAAATGGAGTGGCACTTGTTCATCCAGCCTGTGACCCTTCGTTCAGCCCCCACATCTGCAGGTCTTGCAGTCTCAGAATGACAACTGTGCTTTACAACGTGCAATAGGCAGTGGCCTTGGCTTTCCAAGGTGCTAACATTGGACAACACATAAATGTGGATGAGGCACATGCATTATTTATTTAGCAGTGACCTCACTGGTCTTGAAACATTTAATATTTTCAAAATAACAGACTTAATGAGAGATTTATGGAACTTATTTGCCAATGTTTCTAATATGGTCACCCATTTCTTTTCTAATTTTTCATTAATTTTTGATTCTTCCCATTGAGAACTGTAATTTTCATTAACATGTAAAATCAGCAGACAACATATTTTTGGTGAAGTAAAATACAGCCCTAAGTAAAAGAATATGAAATATTTAATACACCACACTGGCTCAAATGAGATACAACATCCCATTGACACCAATGCCTCGTCCCAGAGAACTGATCACTTCAGTGGTTTCAAGTCTGGTGATGAAGCAGAAGCTATAGACTGACTCTTCAAGGAAATGGGGAAAAAAGAAGTTTTTTACTCAGTTTTCTCTATCTTTGTCCTAAATATAAGTCAGTTGTCTCCTGTAGTAAAAATCTATGTTGCATGGATTGAGGTATATACCTCTGCTATTTATTTAATGGTATAAATAATGATTTACCTTATTTAAATTAAGACAACCAAAAATTGATTTCCTTTTTCTTAAATTTATTCTAGTTATTGGGGGGGTTGAAATAATTATTCCATATTTCCATGAATATTAATGAAATTGTGAACAAAACAAGCTACTTAATCTAGCAGAGGAGCTTCTAAGCTGAGTGGAAATTTCACAGCTATATAAAGAAGGAAAGCAAGAGCTTGCACTTGGACCATAAATCCTCAGTCCTCAGAGCAGCAGATGAACCAAATGAGTTATACAGAGTCCCACTTCATTTATGGAGATGCTTCTGATACAGATCTGATCATTCCCAAGGAAGAAATAAGGGACATTTCAAAACCACTCATACTTTATTTCTTATGAAATTAATGAGCTTATCCTTGTGAGGTTCTGAGCACCCTTATTTCTCCGTAACCTCAGCAGAAACTCAGGACATGGGATCAATAGCAGACCTGCCTTTGGCATTTGCAGGAAAAAGCCCAGACATTTTAAAAATTACTTGAAACCCTGGATCAGAGAAGAGCACTTTGTACTGCCCACAGAGGAGACAGTAAATACCCGTGAACAAGACCATCCCAGAGTTAACAGCTCCACCATCATTCCACACAGAACTATTAGAATCAAAGAATCGTTAAGGTTGGAAAAGACCTCCAAGATCATCAAGTCCAGCCTCTGATGTGGTGGCTATGGAGGTTCCTTACCTGTGTTTTAGTAAGGGGACACAGAAGGAAGGATGTGCGTTAGGCCAATAAGAGCTGTGTGTGCACTGGAAGGGAATGGTGGGATGTCCATGGGCTCGGGGGTGTGATGCTACAGCACAACCCCACTGTTCCACTCTCTCCCCAGCCTCACTGGTGGGCCGACATGCCATCAGCCTCCTCCCTGTGCCTGGGGAGCTGACCTTCCCAACATGAGTGGTAACCCTGGCCTGCCAGCACATTCCCTCATCACCAGCTGGAACTGATGCTACAGATTGATTTGTTCGATCCATGATGGAGCTGCTGACTGGAGCACCAAAAGTTATTGGCTTTTTAATGGAGTTCCTCACCATGACCACTCATAAATTGTCCTGGCCTTCCTTCAGCTTGACCTTCCTCAGACACACAGACTCCTGGGTAACCAGGACCATCACTGATGGTGACTCTGCTCACCCCTGTGAGTTGGGAAGCACAAAAAGACCTACTGGATTTAAATAATTTTGGAACTGCTTTGAAGGCTGCAAGGTTAAGCCAAATTTACCAGTATCCTCAGTTCCAGTACTTAAAAATAAATTCTCAGTATTTATTTTTAAAAATGAATAAATTATACTGAGGGAGCTGTTGCTAGAGTGACAGAAATGAGATGGTGTGTGAAATGCCTGAACTGAGGTGGTAAATGATAAGAGAACTGATACATGACTGACAGCATGTCTAGAAAGGGAAGGGCCTGATTACAGGCACCTGGGGAACCTCATTCTCTCTTCCTTTCTCTGCTCCTCATAGTGAGAAGTCTCCAACCCATAGAAGACTTATCACTATGGATGTCTAAGATTCACGCCATACTCACCCTGGGAACAGCTTTCTCTGCACTAATCCAAAGTATAAAATAGATCTAAAACAAGAACCTCACCCCTTTCTGAAGTGACAATCACAGAGCTGTGAAGCAGAGCCTGTGACACCTGGAAGAGGGAGTAAAACTCTTTTACTCTGATTCCTTCACACTCAGAAAGACAGTATTTGGAAGACTCTCTCCATATCCAGGTTCAGAAACCCTGACACGTATGAGTGAGTGTTTCATCACGTATCTCTTGGTTAACACTTCTGATATTTAGAAAACAGCAATATCTATTCCCAAGACTTTAAAGACATTTATCAAAAGGCAAGAGATGTATAAACAGATCTGTGTTCTTTGTACGTGTTTGTTCAATGCAAAAATATATACACAGATGTGGTTTTCCCAAAATGCAGAAAAAGTTAAATAAAACCCATCTGTACTTAAACAGCTCTGAGTTTTGTTTTGAAAGGCATCAGTGTAAAACAGAATGACCTGCTAATATTAGCACTCACCTGTATAAGTCCTGTACAGCAAAGAGAGACGTACCTTGTGGTGGCCGGCGATGGTGGCAACATGCAGGGCTGTGAGCGCTCCATACCCGACCTGCTGGATGTCAGCCCCGCCGTGCAGCAGTGCTGTGAGCAGCTCCACGTTGTCCTAAACGCCACAGATTTAACCCACATCATTTCTGGGACACAGCTCTCACAGCTGAATTGAGCAGGACCAACCTCGGCTTCCCTGGCTGTGACACTGCTGGCCGTGATGGCCAGGGGCCAGGGGCTCGGGGAGCATGGAGAGGGGGAGAAGGTTTGTCCCACCACCAGACATCTCTCCTGCTATACTAAAACCTGTGTCTTAAAAATGCCTTGATCCTGATTTTACGGTGGCACTGGACAACTCCTCTATCCTGAGTTGCATTGCATGATTGAATCAGTAATTCCAAAGCAGTTTCCCATCCCATGGATGACATTGCAAAAGCACATGCTAATTCCTGTGCACGGGCTCTTTATAGGGCATTTTCCTATGCACCATAAATGTGAAATTTATATTTTCACCAGAAGTAACAACTACTGAGCTCAGACAGTTCAGACAAATCAACTGCTCAGTTCTGATTTCCTGTCATCAATTTCACTCAAAATAATTAACCTTATAAGCTGCCAAGTGCAGAGCTGTAAATCCATTTCTTGTCAGCCTGGATGGGCGCAGCCCTTTCAGCATCAGAGTTCTGATATGCGATTTGTTGCCTTTAGAGAGAAAAGTGGAAAACAAAGCCAGTTACAGGAAAGAAAGTGCAGATGAGGTAAGAAGCTCCTGTGTGAGTTTGAAAGCAGAGAATTGAGTAGTGTGACTTTTGACCTGAGGCAAGTCATAAAATATATCCTGCGAATCCTTGAAATGAGGTTGATGGAAACATTTCCCTGTTGTCCAGGACAGCTGTGGGTCTGGCTATGTAGTGGCTGCTTGTTCACACTTTAACAAGGATTTGGTAAGGGTAGTTGAACTTCTAGAGAAACAGCTCCTCCTCTAATGTCTAGACCATGCTTCAAAAAGCTCCATGGACCAGGAGGTGCTTCCAGAATCTCTAGTTCCTCAGACACTGAGCTCCTTTGCCCTCTCAGAATCGGAGCACTGCTGTCCCTACACACCATCCTTACAGGGACGGTCATTTTGGGTCAACATGGCAAGTAGCTTTGCTCTGACCTTTTGGATGCACAGTGATCATTTCAATAAATGCATCTGCCTTCTGAATCCTTGAAACAGTAACCAAAGACAATGTTGGATCTAGTAGCTCCTCGCCCTCCTCCAAGTGCTCATACAACTAATTAATAGTGTGTGTTTTCCTAAACTTCCTCTCAGCAACCCCACCAACTGATGTGATCCTTGGACACGATCTTGTACTCTGAAATGATGAATAAAGATCCACTCAGTTTTCAGCGGTGCAAAATCAGGTTTATCCTCATGGTAAAATCTAACTAAGACTGAGCAAATCACTTATACATGTTGTTAGTCAGTACTTTGCAGCGCTGAAACCTCAGGGTTAAATTCTCTTTGCCTCTCTCAGACAATTTCTGCTAAAAATGGTATAACAGGAGTAAAGTATGTGCATGAACTAATGACTCGCTGTGGATGACAGAGCAGCTGTGTGGATCCAAGTGGAAAATCCCACCATTAGTGTGTTTTTATGAACATCCCAGAAGAAATCTTGCCCTCTTTTCTTATGTACTCTGATCTTCTATCTGCCAAAGCCCTATAAGCTGATATTTGTCACTAAAGCATTTGAGTTATTCTTTTTTTAATCTTTGTGAAATAAAATACAGGTATTTTCATTACACTAGAAAAACTGGTGGTGTAAGTACGGCATAGTGTTGCTACAACAAGGTCACTGTCCTGGAGTTTGTGCCATGCACAGAACCCAGAAAGGTGGAGCCATGCTCTGTGATGGGTGTGGATTAACAAATGCATTTAGAAGCAGTTTTGACTGAGGTGAACACCTGTAGTAAAACATGCTGCATCATCAACCAGAACTTTCCTTAGACTGAAGAATCAGCTGTAACAGGGCTCAGTGTAACTCAATTCAACCCCCTGGCAATGCAGCTCAGAGTGATGCTGAGAGATTCTCCTCCAGCTGAGAAATTCTCATAAAATACAGTCCTCCTGACAGCTACCAGCCATAAAAAAATCAGTAATCATCCAAATAAACTATTTAACCATCCTGTTTCAGATACCTACCCCCACATCCACAGCACAGGTGGAGCAGCGAGAGCCCGTTCTCAGTGCGGTAATTTAAATTGACTTTGCAGAAGGCTTCATCAGAGCTGAAAAAGGGATTTTACAGATGATTACTGCTCTCATCCTTCACCACAGCTTCTTGCATTTAAGAAACATTTAAAAGATAAATCTCAAAATAATTTTTTTGAAACACAAGCCTGAATTTATGCCCAGTTCACAGTTGTTTCAGTTTGTTTTCTTAATGATATTCAATTTTAATCATTAGAGTTCCTATAAACTGGCAACATTTTCATGTTTTTGTGGGAAAATATGGCAAGGAAAGTTTTATATATTCAAAGCTGCAATTAAAAGGCCTGTATTGAAAATAAGAACTAGCCTGAATGACTGTGTTGAGGGCCCAGGTCTCCTCCTAAATCCTTCCTTTTGACTTCATTGCTTCATTGTGTTTTAAGGAAAAGAAATTCTGATAGTTTATTATTAGGGTGGCCTTAGTGAACCGTTGCACAAACAGCTGTGAGACACAGGCACAGAGTAGGGACACCTTTTACCCAACAAGTGCCAGTGCCATGCTACTGATGTGTTGACTCTCCACTATTTGAACTGTTGTTTTATTTGTGCGGCACTGGACAATTCCCTCTGACCTGTACATGCGTCCCCTGAGTACAAAAGGGAAGCTGACAACTTGTTCTTCAGCCAGGGTTTGTCACTTCTGTAAGGTTTGCCTTCAGAGCAGGGACTTTACCAGCTACTTGTTTCATTTCTATCAGGGAAATGACCTTCCTTGACTCATCGCCCAACTACCATCCAGTTTCTCAGTCCTGAATTTCTTAAATATAAGGATTAATGAGAAGTTTTCCAAAATCAACCACTGCTGCTGTAGAAGAGTTTTTCCTATAGACAAGAGGCCATATTTGGATTTTAGATATTCAGAAGACCGGAGTGCACTCATTCCCCATGGGTGAGGGCAGCTTTTGGAAATGAAATCACTGACTGATTCCTCAAACCTGACTTAAAAAGAAAAGCCTTTCCACTACAATGTCATCAGGATCATTAATTCTCACTCCTTTGGTGAGAGGAGCAGGGCTCTGTAGCTAAGGAGAAGAGTTTGGCTGACATTGAGACTTACCTGGGTCTGACTGAGCTGAGCTACCAGAGCTCTCCTAACCTTGAAAGGAGTTTTTAATTTATTCTTATGCCTAATTCAGTATTTAGCATTTCCACCATATACTCCCTTGTCTTGCTTATCTAAAATAAAGAGTACTCTGATTCCAGTTTGTTAAAATGATCACTTTTACTACTAATAAACAGGGGTAAAACGAGGTAACTATTTAACTAGAGCATAGCCAAAGTGGTCAGCACACTGCAGAGAAAGCCCAGTGGTTCAAACTGTGATAGCTGTGGCAGCTGAAACTAAGCACAAGGAATAATTTATATTGCTAGTTTGGTTTTTTGAGCTTATGATTTATTTCTGATTAGAATCTCCTGTTTTCTCAAGTGGTTTTGAGGTCTGAAATGATTTGTCTGATCATTTTCTCAACTTATTCCCAGTCTGTGAGCTGGATGTTTGTTGCACTGGAGCTTTGCAGATAATGAACACACCAGTGTGTTACTTGGTTGGGTGAACCTGGTTGTGAGCACGTCTATCCTGAGAAAACCATTCCAATTCTGAATTTGAATTCTGGTTTTGTATTTGTTTACAGAGTGAAACTTCAGCAATATTCCTGGCTGCAGAAACACATTAGCAAAACTGAAAAGTGCACAGCAAAGTCAGACATCCCACTAAAGCTAACTAATTTCAAAAGCATATAGGTGTTTATTGTAAAACACTGGCATTAACAGTCAGTAGCCACTAATTTTGGTACTCTGCTGTGGGGCTCTGCCCAGCATTGTGATGATGTATTCCCAAAAATAGAAATAAGGAGCATGCAATCCATACATGAGAAACTCCGTCCATAAAAAACACCTGAAACTGAAAATACTGTTTGATAGCAAATACTTATTTGAAAGAAATTAATAAACAGGTTCACAGAATATTTTACCTAAAAACATGCTTCAACTCTGCCAACTCCTTTTCTTTGATTTGCAGGTCATCCTCCAACCTCTCTGTGACTGTGACATAGGATTCACTGACTTTCTTCTTCCATTCATCTACAACAAAAACTCCGGATTGACATAACACTTCAAAACAAACAAAACCCAGAAACTCATATCATAACGTTCCAGTAACCAAACCACTTGATTTTTAAGCATCCAGTTGCACAGTTTCATATATATTTCGATTAAATTTAAAATATTACAGCTATTAAACTGTTCCTGCTGAGCCAATGCAGACACATACACACGGATTTCAGAGACAGCTCATATGTATGAATCCTTACAAGAAATATTTTAATATTAAATAATATTTAAGAGAAAACTTGAAGCTCAGGTTGCATTTGTTAGCTTTTACTTCCTGAATAGACACACAGCAGAAAATTATTGGAAATGTAAAGGTTTTCTTAATGAAGCATGAGTTAAATCAACATAATAGTCTAAGTTAATATGATCTTATATAATTCCTCAAAGAAATTTAGTTTAGTAGCTTTTTTCCTTCTTTCATAGTCTGTATCTGAGTTAAGTCAAGAACAATACCTGAGCCTTGAACTCAAGAGTAAAGCAGCAATGAGTTATCTCCTGAAATACTATTTGCTCCTTGCCGAGGGATGGGTGGCACATTGTCTGTAAAAAAGTGACATTAGTTACCCGTGCAAGTCTGGGTTGGTCTAGATTTATAATTTCCCATTTGTCCAATATATCTTCTTTGTTTCAGCAAAGTTCTTGCAGTAATATGATTCCTTGTTCAGGAGCAGTGACAGTCCTGCTGAAAAATACTTGTGATAGTCTCTGGCTAAAAATAAACCCTGTGCCAAGAGGAATGTCATGCAACAATGGCACAGAGCGATACAGCCCATGCTGTCCACTGGGCTAAAATAACAGAAACACCTACTCAGCTTGCTTAAAAATCTGTTGTCTATTCCCACACAAACACCTGCCTTCATTTGTTGAATGGATGAAATTAACAGTTAAAACTGGTGGGAAGTGGTAATTTGGTAGCTTGTAACTCATTTTGTGGAGAAAAGGGAATTTAAGCAGCTAATCCCAGGTGTGCTGTGAGGATATCCAAGGAGTGCTGGGGGTCCCCAGCTCAGAGAGGCCAGGGATGATCCCAGCTCACAATGTATCCTGACACAAGGGGTGGCATTGGAGTATCTGGGTATGGTCTTTAGGAATGCAATATATAAGAAAAGTGAAATGTAAATATACACACCTATATTTATATATTTTAATATATATTTATATATATACATTTAAAGTGTTTTGATTGACTTTGGCAGCTGTTCTGTGTGTGAGTTTTCAGTTTTCTCTGAACGATTTCAGGCATGCAGGTACGTTAATAGAACACACATCTATAAAACCTCCTGCGCGCTGCATCCCACTGTAACAACCCCAACAGCTCCTGGCACTACCAGCTCATCCCTTTACTCACACAAATTTACACATGAATCCAAAGATCTATTTCAGAGGAGTCTGAACTGCTGTGACAACGTGCTCTGTGACATTTGACCAAATATTTGCAGAAAGGCACCAGCCTGGCAACTGATCCCCACATACAGTTGCCAAACAACTGGGAGAGCTGGGGATATGTTCCCAGGCTCTCAGGGTGTCCCCTTTCCCACGGTGTCCCCTCTGCCATGGGATCCCCTCTTCCCTGGGACCCCTCTCCTGAAGGACTTTCCTCCCATCCAGACCAAGCCAGCTGTGACAGGAACAGGACAGACCTCAGAGCCCCAGAAATGCCCTGTTCATTCTGCACAGAAAACGCAGTTTAACACAACAATTTTATAAAGTGCGAAATTTCCATGAAGAGACAGATGAAATGATTTTTTTTTTACAAGAAATAAATACCTTGCATAGCACTTGTATTCTTATACCATTTCATTTATGAAAATATACCAAAAAACAGTCATCAGTTTCCATATCATATTTTTACTCACTCTTTGCAGACCTTTGTGTGGGTGAAGATTCATTCGTGGGGACACTTGGGGAAGGACCCTGGGAAGGGCTGATCCCGTCAATTGGCCCTGCCAACACAGCAGCTTTGCTCACACTGGCAGCAGGTGAATTCCTGGAGCATTCAGATCCTCGGCTGTGTGAAGCAGCTGCAGAATAATTGAAACTGGGGGGGTGGGGGGTATAAAAAAGAATAGTAATTGCAGAGCCTGTTTGCAAACAGAGAAGATTGAGAAACTGCTGTTTGTGAGGGCAGTTTGAATAAACATCTCCACAGGAAGCACTAAAACATCATGAGCAATGTTTGTAAGCAAGTAAATTCTTCAGATGTGATGTTTACAGAACACTGAGCTGTACAAATTTCTTTGATTAATTTTTATAAGTTTTACTGCAGTTTCATGTTTGGAATGTGTAGCTATCATGGCCAATCTTACAGCAGAAATGTGTACATAATTCTTTTCCTGTTTCTGGTTTTAAATGTCCTTCCCAGGGAGGCTTTACAGAACAAGTCTTTTGAAATGATCTTTATTTCAAATCAGTTAAAACATATCCACAATTAGAACATTTCCATACCTATCCTTTACTTGGAGAGGCTCTACATTGCTCCTATAAATTTCAATGCCATACTGGTGACATTCAGATACATCACAGGAAATGAAAAGGGCACTAAAAGAAAATACATATTTATAATTCATATTTCCATTATGAAGGAACACTGTAGCCCTTGTAAGGGAGCAGGTGTTTGCAGTGGCTCCTCCATGGCAGCAGATGAACAGAGTGTACAGCATAACAGCTCTGCTATTTTTGCTCTCACAACACCACAGAGGCCTTTGCACGGGGACTCATGTTCCCCATGTGCAGAGAGCAGAAAATGAAGCTCTTGCATTCGAGATATAGGAACGAGAAGAGGCTGGAAGCACTGAACTCCAGCACAAACACCCTGACAAGGCATGAACATTGTCTGCAGATCCAGCTGATCCTTGGAGCTTACTTCCTTTCGTCAGCTCCCCAAATCCTTCTGGCACAGATTCCTCTCAGCTGTTCATTTTTATTTCAGCTGCCTTCCCTTATGCCCAGTTTCTCAGATTTCAGTTTCCTGCCCCGAAGGTCACTGAAATAACCCTTCAGATTTCAGACAGTAGGGCCAAACCTCTGCTTACCACGGCGCGTGCTCAAAGCATTCAGGGAAATTACTGCAACATTGTTCATTATGAGCCCTATTATTGCACTACACAGAAAATCTAATTAAATAAAGCAAGCTGACATGAATAAAATCATTAACAACTCATCTTGTTTTGTTTGAGACTGTGGAAGGCTGAGTTGAATTTCGGGATAGATGGAGCCAGGCAATGATCTAGAGGATATAACAACACTGTATCCATCTGGGAAACTCAATGAGGTTTAATCAAAATCAAGCTCCAGGTTTCAGTAGATGAATCCTGTCCTCAGAAGGTCCTGCCTACCTAGCACTGTCAGCGCTGCATCCTTCATTACTCAGACTGGAGGAAAATCATGGGCCAGGATGCCGTGATGGTCTTGTTTCCAGAACCCAGTAGTGGAAAACAGCAACCAAAAATTACTGTGATCTTGCTGTCAAGGTTTACTGGGTGGCCTTGCACAAGTCTCTCAATTTCCTTGGGACATGTTTATCCCAGTTGGTCGCATGAGAAAATTGTTGTCATCTACATTAACAGCAGACTGTGGAACACAAACATTACCTGGAGTTGTAAATACAATATGGATAAAATACATATATGGATTTAGTACATCAGACACAGATTATTATTGTCAGGAAGGGTCTGGTCTGCAAGCTTTTTGATTTTAATAAGAGTTTGATCACAGTATAACACAGTCCTTGCTGTAAGTACTGCAATTTGTTATATGTAAAAACGTACGCACTTCATAGAGAGCTATGCAGGATCACAGAATCATTTGGGCTGGAAAAGCCCTCTGAGACCATCGAGTCCAACCATTCCCCCAGCACTACCAAGGCCATCACTAACCCATGTCCCCAAGTGTCACATCCAAATGGCTTTTAAATCCCTCCAGGAATGGGGACATACAGGAAAGAGTTCCATTAAGCAGGGGATTCATTCAGGCTCTTGGATTTTGGTGTGAGGCTGATACAGTAAACTCAACAGAACCAGCTGCTCTCCGTAGCATTTCCTCCAAATAGTTCCATATATTTTCTGATCTCCAACTCCACAATGATCATTTTATTGAGAATAAGAAAGACCACCAAGGATGACAGATGCATTAGAAATGTAATGGGCAAATATACGCTACCTGTGGCTCAGTAGAAATTACTGGAAGTTGATATATGTAAAAGTGTTTATTGTCAAGTGTGGAGTCCAAGAATGTGTGTGAACATGCACAGACAGAGCCCTGTGTGAGACAAAAACACGTGGAAAAATAATTAATATAGCTCTGTATAAATAAAATATAATTTGTAATGATTTTCATATTTTACTTTACACTTAATTGCAGTTTAAAAATGAAAAATGGTACAAATCCAGATATTTCAATACCTGTGGAGTAAATCCATTAAGCCTGCTGACATTATCCAGGTCTAATATTGATCAAAATGCACCTTCTAAATTTCAGGCAAAAATATTCAGTGTAAGAGGAAAGCATGAGGTGGCATAAAGACTTAGAGCAGTGCAACATTTCTTACCTGGTAAATTTTAAAACTTTTGCCTTGAGACCTGAATGTTTCATTTCCCAGTAGGTGATTCCCGATACCCTGCTCTGAGCTGTTCTTGGGGCTGGACATCACTTGCTTCACAGCTTTGCACAAAAAGCTCAGCTCACCAGGAGAGGAGACCTGAAACAATCCGAGCGGTGGCTCTCCCCTGTGCCCTCAGTGGGCTGGTAGAGCCTGGGACGCCCACTGGCCCCAGGGCCAGCTGTGCTAGTCGACAGCTACCACCAGGATAAGATTCCTGTGCTTTTTTTTATCTTGGAATGCACACTGCTCCCTAAACCACAGCAGCTGCTGCTGGCCCAGCCTAACTCAACCTTTTCCAAAAGCTGTTCAGTCACTGTGCTTTTCCTCATTCGCTTTTCCCAGTGCTTATGTGCCAGAAGCAAATCCATTTCCTATTTATATCCAGATTGCCTTCGCTAATGAAATCAATGCACGGTGCTTAGGGAATTCAGAACAAATGCAGCTGTAACAGTTAAAGTGGATAATAGCGTTAAAAGGATGCATTTTGCTGTTACTAAAAACCCAGAGAGCTCTCCTGGCAGCACAGCACAACCCTCAGGGAAGCCTGTGCAGAGCAAAGTTTGTTCTCCAACTCAAGGTGCAATGTCTGTGTCAAACATTTGTTTCTCCTAAAACGTTTTGTGTAACAACAGATGAATAGATCATGCAAACAGATGACGTGCAAACCACAATTCCATGCTCTATGACTATTTTTACTTTGTGACTTTATGCATTTATCTTAGACCCGAGTGCTCCCAAGCCTACTGCTGTTTCCATTGTTTCCATATTTCATAATGACTTTTAAAACCTCTGTTTGCTCAAAAGTTCTCCTTATTTCTTTGAAGTCAACCCCAGCAGTTCCCAACCTCTACATCTAGCTCCTTTGCCCATCTAGCTTCTTGCCCAGAAGAAATCCTCAGGAAAAATACTGTGTCTCTTGGGAGGTTTCTTTATCAACGTGGAAGAAACCTGGTGCAGGTTAAAGCAGGGTGGGTAATGCTCAGGAGATGTTAACACTGCTGCCTTGTAGATGGCATAAAAAAGGTGCCATTTGGGAATTCAGTCAGCAGGGACATAAACATTGACATCATGAAACATTAAATAAAATATGAAAACCCACAGATAAATGCAAGAGAAAAAGATGCATCGTGTTTGCAGTCAGATCACACTTATACCACACAGTATATTTTTAAAAGTAGTAGATTTATCTGTTTGGAGCTGGATCTTGGGCACCTAAACTAGAAACAAAAGGACTTTATTATTATCTTTATTAGCAGAGAGCAAAGAAGGGGAAGAGGGAACAGCCACTGTGTGTTTCTCTGAGGACACAATGCTCACAAATGTGAACCTGTCCCATGTCTGCTCCACCGCCCTGCAGGAGGGTCAACCCTCACTCCAAGGCCTCTCACAGTTCAGTCTAGAGAAATATAAAACACAGGTTTTCATGTGGCACACATCAGTCAGTCTGTGGTAACAAAAAGCTGGCAGCTGTCCAACCCCACTGCCAGCGTCCAAACAACTACCAGTAAAAAAAATAAATCAGTATGTCTTGATGACAGGTGCTGACCCAGTAATATGAGTCAGTAGAGAGAGAATGATCTCTCATGCCAATCTTTTTCCTCTGATGAAAAACAGGAAAAGATAAAAAAAATTACAAAATAAAAGAGAAAAAAATATTAATACTTAAGACGAGATGTCTTGAATTAAAAGCATTTTTAATAATTTTTACCTCTACCTAATTGAAATTGTATTGCAAAAAGGCAGCACGAAAAGAGAGAAACATAAGTTATTGTTGTATTATTCCATTTTGCTGGAGCTAATATTCTACCCTTTAAAAGCTTTTAAAGCAGCTTTCAGTCAAATTTCTAATTAATTTGTTCTGTATCATATTCTTACTGACAAAAACTACAAGACACAGTAACATGTACTCCACGAAAGTCACCAATTAGTGCTTTCAGATCTGAAATATTTCACTACTTTCATCAAAAGAACAGTTTATCTGCGTTTGCTGCATTATTAATGTTATGCTACAACAACACTGTTAATGTAATTTCTTTATTATTACTTCAATGAGATCAGAGAAAAGATCTGTGTACTTTTTCCTCAGGATTCTTATAAGCTGTGAAGTAATCAATCACCCACAAATGAAAACAGATTTGTTCAAGTACAGTTCATTCTACAATCAGACTTCTCTTTTTGTCTTTGTAGACAGACTTCATCATAAATTTGCTTCCTAAACTTCAGCATGCCTTCTACATCTTTGTAGGCGAGCATTTCTTCAATAGACAAGAGCTGAAAGCCACTCAGTTTGAAAGGTGACATGTGCTGCACAGAATTCAACATCTTCAGCGACATCCTAACAGATTCACTTAGAGTAGAACAAACAGGGAAAATCCTCGCAGTCCACAGCCCCAAACGCGTGTTCCCACTGGAGAAGAGCTGGTCCGAAGCCTCTACGCTCCAGAGGTCCAGGCATTTTGCTAAGCTGGCTCCAAAAAACTGGAGCGAGAGTATATCTGACAGCAATTTCACAGTCTTCTTCAAGTCGTCTCCTACACCAAACACCATGGTGACATACTCAACTTGATCATTAATTTTCACAGTTACTGAACTCAGGAAGCAGTGTGAGGGTATGTCTACACTGAAACTTATGTAGGACCCACTAACAATGCTGCTCTTCCCTACCGAGACCTCAGGCCCAATTCTGGAGTATTCAATGACAGACCCAGGCCCTATCACACATCTGGGCTCAAGGATGCTCTGGATGACGCTTGACTGATCTGAGGTCTTGGCTGTGTCAGGAAAGATGCTAAAAGCCACAGGCAGCAAGTCAAGCTCAGATCTCAGTTTGCTCTCAGCAGTAAAATGAAACAAATACTCCTGAGTAGTTCCAATGTGGTAGAACTGGGAGTTGTTGAGGACTATGACATTGAGGGTAGTTCCTCGCAGGAGGGAGTATAACTGCTGCCGCACTTCCACCAACCCCAAGTCCTCCTTGGTGACATTACTCATGTTTTTGGTATAATCTGGAGTGGCTCCGGGTCCCAGGGCCTGGAGGAAGTCACCATATGCATCTATTTCATAGCAAAGCGTGCCCATCTGCTTATAGAACATCAGTAGCTGCTTTGCAGTGAGGTGATCCATGTAGAATATGCTGTCTGTGTACACACACTCCGAGGCCATTCCTGAGTCACCGTGGTTCCCAGAGGAGCAATGCCCCCTCACGCACACTGCACCACTCTGCCGCATCATCCTCATGTCAGGCTTGTGCAGGAAACGATGGCAAGATGCATATTCCAGTCCTCCTTTTCCCGAAAAACTGGACGGATCTAAGACAAACACCCCGTGAGTGGTCCCGACTGCCAAATCTGAGGGGTGAGCCAATGCGGTAAACCCAGGTTTATCCAACGCGATGGTTTCTGTCACTTCAGTGCTGTACAGCTCTATGTCATCCGAACATGTGACGAGGATTCCTGGTTTCATGTGACGGGGGAAGTCGATGTACATGGCCAGCTTCAGCTCCAGCATCTGGTAAACGGGATCGCCGAATGGCAGGGCCGTGAAGATCTTCCCCAGGGCACTTGCACTTGGCAAACGCTGGCTGTAACCACCTGGAAGAGAAAGAGAATTTTAGTTACACAGAGACACTGTATGCAAGTAAGTAAAAAACTAAACCTATACAGCTATTTCACAGGTACACATAGGCATTAAAAACCCCTCTGCTTGGTCACATACCAAGTATTCCTTAAAGAATGACAGATGTGAAGAAATCAATCATTCTTCTTCAAACATTTCCCAAAGCAGATTTGACCTTATGTCCAAAACCCAGCCTGCCTTAAATAGCTCATATTAAAATTGTGGTTGATTTTGTTATCTTTAGTTTGTTTCAGAGCTGCCTGTTGCTGAAGTGTTGAAAGCAAATGATACTCATTTTTTGGTTGGAAAAGAGGAGGACCCCAACACTTCTGATGGGAATTTTAGTCCAGATGAGTCAAACAAGCAGAGGTTTGGTCAGGAAACTTATCACCTGGTTTCTTTCTCCTCTAAGAACTGATGTTCTTCCACTTCTGGAAGTGTCCTGACTAACTGGATAAGAAGGCAAGTACTCAGCCTGCCCAAAGGAATAAGGAGCCTGAGGTCCCCCCCACCCTGAAAGGGCCATATTCCTTAAACGGGTATTTCAAGGCAGGAACTTAAATCACACTCTGAAGTACACCTCCTTCTCACTGTTTGATTGAACGACTTGAGTGCTGAGAAAAAATGCTGAAGTGACAGTAACATCTCCTAAGTACCAACCTAATTTCAAATGATCACACGCATTGGGGTGACTTTTCTGAGGGAACTATATTTTGGAACTCTGACTCCTCTGTCATCATATCGTTTTCAGGAAGGGAAAAAAAGGGTACAGTTTTAGAGTGAGAAATGTAAAACTGAATTTACCAGAATGGATTAGCAGCACAGTGAAGGAAGCCCACTGATCACCATACAGATCTTCCAAGTACTGAAGAACATGAAGAGTTGATCCACCATTTCCTAAAGAAAAAGTATTTTAGTATCTGTAAGAAGAGCTTCAATAACACCTGCTCTGACAGGTGAGGTGTACTGGTGTCCAGCTGAAAAAACCTCCCACACCAGCACCGATGGGACAGTCTTTCTACCCTACTGTGGTTGTTAAGATCACGCACAGAAGCTGATGGACAGTTCCTCCAGAAGCCTGTGCTCTCCCAGGGCAGAGCATCCTGAGCAGACAGCTCTTGGGAAAACTCTGTTTTTCTCTCCCAGTCACCTCTGCACAGGCCAAACATTTGAAACATTTAATCAACTGAACAGGACATAACCCAGCCATAAAAAACAGCTCCTGTAGGAAACAGGTCACACAAAAGCTCATTAGTGGCTTCAAGGCAGTGTTCAGAAGTACTTCTGACATTTACAGTAAGGAAGTAAGGAAGGTTTGCGATATGAGGAAATGGTTTGGGATATTTTTTATGCTCTTACAAGTTAAAGCTGCCAGATTTCTGAGAATTAATCTCTGCCTATTACTCTACGCTGCAAATAATACTGATATTAGTTACTTTGTACATCAAAGGGAACAGGAACGAAGAATTACAGGATGGCATTACGGGCAGTCAGGCTAGTTTCTTCTAGAGTTTTGCTGCCCACTGGGTAATATATTAAAATATAATCAAACCGTTTAAGCAATCAGATTAAGTATGAATTTCTAAAACACACGAGCCAGTGCTATTCTGTATTCATCGGACACACTTTGAGGAGCTGTACAGTATCACCAACACGCCCATTCACAAGCACCACGATGGAGCCCCAGGTTGGCTCCTGCCACGGCCCCTCCTGCCCGTTACGGCCGCACCGAACCCTGCCCGGACCCCCCGAGCCCTGCCCGAGCCCCCCCGAGCTCTTCCCGGCCCCGATCCCTTGCCCTGCCCGCCCCCCCCGCGAGGCGGAGCCGCGGGGAGATGAGGAGCGGCGCGGCCGGCGCTCGGAGCCCTCGCCCCCGCGGCCCCGGGCCAGCCGCACGCACCGATCCTGGGCCCCGGCGGGTCGGGGCACACGTGGTACCGGACGCCCCTCGGCAGCTCCCCCCGGCGCAGCTTCTCCGCCAGCTGTTCCCGGAACGCGCCCGCCTGCGCCGCGTCCGCCGCCGTCAGCACCACCACGTCCCAGAGCTCGCCGGGCCGGGCGGCCGCGCCTGCGGGAGCGGCCCCGCTCAGACAGCGCCGGGGCACGGCCGCGCCCCGGCCCCGAGCGCTCGGCAGCCCCGCGGGCCGGACCCGCCGCCCCCCGCCCGCCCATCCCACCTCGCAGCGCCGCGAACCGCGCCAGCCGCCGGCCCGTGTCCTCCCGCCGCGCCGCGCTGCGCCCGCCCATCGCCGGCACTGCCGGGCCGGGAACCAGCGCTGCCGCCGCCGCAACGCGACCCGGATGCGCCGGCGGGGCGGGGGCGGTGCGGAGCCCTCGGGCCCGCCCGGCCGGGCGGGGAGAGGCGGCTCTGCCGCGCTCCGGGCGGGGGTTGTGGCGGTGCGGCCCCGGGAGCGCTCCGAGCGCTCTCGAGGAGCAGGAGGAGGTGGATGCCTGGGTTGTTAATCTAGTTAGGAGCAGAATCCCAATCGCGCACGAACGCGCCCGCTTAACTCTGCCCTGCCCGTTTAACTGCCCTGCCCGCAGCCGCTGGTTGGTGCCTCCTCGGCCCCACCTGGAGCACCCGGGGCGCGCTGGTGAGCGCGGAGCAGGGCTACGATTTGGTAAACGGACCTCACCCGCACTCATCGCAGGCATCACCGTGTGTTTTATCTTTTAGCAGCTTGTAGGAGTCACGCAGCTGATGGTTTTTCCGGCTGCGGTTCCTTGCCCTGGATATTGTGGTTTTTTATCTGCGGATTCCATCTGAATTCAGAATTTGCTGGGATTACAGATACCAAATACAAAGAGATGGGAATGAAAGGAGGGTTTGCCTTTATAAGATCTCATTATACACAAATCTTACCATAAAAAGTAGCTGTAAAAGCACTATAGAAGCTAGTGGAGGAAAGAAAAAGAGTTTATGAAGTTAGAAAAAAAGTTACAACAAATCCGTCGTTTTTCATGATTGTAAACTGCTGACAGAGAAGATTAAGAAAAAAAAGTTGAAAGCTTCACTGTGCTTTCTCGGTATGAGACTTTGCTGTGATGCAGGTGATAATAGCCCTAATCAGAGCAATGCACACCACAAAGATCTGTTTTATCCTTACTTGCACTCTTGACTCACTCCAATAAGGACCATGATCTGTTCTGTTGAAACTACACCTCTGCTCTTTTGCGCTGTTTTCACTGCTGACAGCATCTGAGATATGTTAAATAAGCTTTGAAGAGTTTAAGTAGGGATTTCTTAAATTTTCTAAAATTTCAGACTAGATATTTCAGTAATGTTAAACGTTTGCACATGGTGGTTCACTTAGTTACAGCTGCAACAAAAGATTTAACTCCCTTCATTACTATTCTGCGCATTGCCTACTTCAGTTATCCTGTGCAATAGTCACAGAGGCAGTGGTTACAGCAGAATTCCTTTACCTGAACGCGAAGATGTTATGTCAGAGATGAGGATAAAGGAATTAACAGTCAAAGCACAGCTCTAATCTGTGATAGGAAAAACTCCCTGTGCCATACTGTTAAACCGGAACATGACACCAAGGGGGAGCACCACTCGGCTGAAACCAGGGAGTGCACCAGGCAGAACAATCCTTTCTAAGAAAAAAGAACTCTGTAAACAGAGGAACGAACCCTTCTGAGAATTCTGGGAAGGTCTGATAAAAGCAGAGACTACATGTAGGAGATTGTCACAGAGGCACAGACTGATTGAGGTTGGAGGGGACTGCTGGAGGTCACCTGGACCAGTCCCCTGCTCAGGTAGGGCCACCCAGAGCCATGTCCAGGTGGGTTTTGAGTATCTCTGAGGGCAAAGACTCCACCATCTCCCTGTGGTACTCTGTCACCTCACAGTGAAAAAGTGTCTCCTGGTGTTGAAGGGAACCCTCCTGTGTGCCAGTGTGTGCTTGTGGCCTCTGGTCCTGGCCCTGGGCACCACTGGAAGAGCTTGGCTCCGTCTCCTTGGCTCTCTCCTGCCGGTACCTGTACACGTCGGTGAGATCCCCTGAGCCTGCTCTGCTCCAGGACAGCAGTCCTGGCTCTCCCAGCCTCTCTTCAGAGCAGAGGTGCTCCAGTCCCTTCATCTTCGGGGCCCCTTGCTGGGTTGTGCAGATGTCCCTCTCTCTCTTTACTGGGGAGCTGGATCCAGCACCCCCAGGGGCCTCCCCTCCACCCACTGTCCGTGCTGCTCCCAACACAGCCCTCACAGCACTGGCACCTCACTGTTGTGATCACACAGGACACAATCCAAGCTAGATTTATCCCTAAGCAGGTATCCCTTCACTCCCTGCTTTACTAGAGTAATGCAGTAATAAAACAAGCACAGGCATTTGTTTCTGAGCACAGTTATTCCATCAAATCCCATCAAATTGTGTGTCTCTCCCAGGAAGAGGTTTCCCACACCTGGGATATGAGCAGTGGTGACCTGTGCTGCCAGTGGAGAGCCTGAATTCTGGTGCCTCAGATGGAGCATGCTCAGGCTCTGAATATTTATGGAAGTGCTGAGATTTGATGTCACTTTTGTAATCTGAACTGAGCTCTCACAGAGGAGCAATGAGAAACCACTTGTTCTCAGCAGTGATGGATCTGTAACACCAGACCTGCTGCTCAGCTTAGCCTGGCTAAAACAGCAACAAAAACCAATTACTGTAGCGTAGTCTCTGGTTTAGCTCAGATTTTCCATAATCCCACACAGAACAGTAAATATCTGGTATTTCAGGATGAATCAAATGTGCTGATAAGTACTGCAAATCTGTACCCTTACTGGGCCTTTTTCTTAGAACTGGATTTTAAATGCTTAATAAAAGTGGGAGGACATGCCTACATGGTTTAGTTTGCAAAATATGAATAGGTGTTGTTCTGTGCTGCACTGTGCAGGAAGAATTTCTTCATGGAAGGAGTTGTCAAGCATTGGACAGGGCTGCCCAGGGAGGTGGGTGGAGTCCCCATTCCTAGAGGTGTTCAAAGAATAACTGGACGTACTTTGGTCTAGTTGACAAGTGGTGGTGGGTCAAAGGTAGGACTCAACGGTCCTGGGGAACTTTTTCAACCTAAATGATTCTGGGATTCTGTGCCCAGGATTGGCAGTGCCCGGCCCTGCCCCATTCCCACGGATGTGTTCTCCCCTCCCCTCTGTCCCCACGCCTGGCACAGCTGTTGTTCCTGGCTGCCAACCCTCATTAGCGCCGTCTCTACTTAATTAGTTTTCTGGTTCTCACACATGCTTTGGGTGTATTTTGCATAAATTATCTGTGTATCTGTGTCACTGCATGCTGGTGGCAAGGACACAGGAATCCTCCTCCAGGCCCCAGGTCAGCTCAGGGAAAGATAACTTATATGTGTTGTTATTAGTATAGTACCAGATATTGGTATATATATTGTTATACAGGTGGTATTATAAAAAAAGGGAATACAGCTCAGAATATTTGCCTGTAAACAGCCTCCCCTGTAAATATTTGCCTGTAAACATCAGCTGTGCCTGGAGCTCCTGCGCTGGTCTTAGTTATCCATCGAAGGTAATATCTGCAATTTATTGGAGATAAAGCAATTGAAATGCTCAGCACAAGATAAATGATCTTTTTAGCTAGAGTATAGAGTCCATAATTACAGTGGGAACAGATTAGGAAAAATAGCATTCCATCATTTCTCCTGTTCGACATTTACAGAAGTTCTGAGTATTTATTTAATATTTAAACAGCCCATCTCAGGAATGTTTTCATTGTTTGATGTGGTCGAGCACTTCCCTGACACCCTTCATCATTCACCCAGACTATTTTTGTAGGCATACATACAATATTTAAAAATTCTGTCTTTTTATCTGCCATGTGTTTATACCCATGCAGTTTGTTAAACTGCTAATGAGTCCCATGGGGCAGTATGTTTGAATTAAACAGACATTGATACCTGCTAGAAATATATAAAATAAGCCCAGGAAAAAAAGTGTATATATAGATATTTATTTATTTATATAAAACAGTCTGAAGATAAGCTGAGCTGTTTTATCATAGGTTGGGTGTCAGGCTCCCTTCCCCCTTCTTTGGGGTGGGTGAGCTGGCCAGGGGGTCAGTCTGGTGGGGTTTAGGGAGTGAAACTGGCTGAGGGGTCAGTTCTAGGGGGCTCGGAGAGTGGAGCTGGCTGGGGGCTGTGGTGGGTTGGTCTGATGGGCTTCGGGGAGTGGAGCACCAGCTCTTAGGGGATTTTGTGGCTTTTGGAGGGGCAGGGTGCAGCTGGGTGGGCAGCTCCACTACCTCTGTACCCCTAAGTCCGCAGCCTGACCTGCTGCCTGTGGGAACTGGACTGGACTGGAATCCCCCTGAGCAGCTATATCTGTGAGTACGAAGTCACTTACAGCTTCCTGAAGGACAGGCTCAGCTAATTTTCAGTGAAAAACAGTCATAACCATAAGTTGGCTTTTTCACTCCTACAGTTTGATCGTGTCAGCCACTAAAGCCTTTCCCTGTGCATCCTGCATCTGGCCCCTTGGCGTGTTGGGGCTGGTCCTTAGCTTGGACTTCTCACTGATGACAGACACAGGGTGGTGACAAACATGGGGTCCTACCAGCACAACAGGCAAGAGATGGCAATTCTGGTGAGTGCCATGGTTCTGTCGGAACAGCTGGAGACTGTGCTCCCCTCAGAGGGGAGGTTTGGGCAGCAAGGGATGGTCCTCCAGGGCAGCACTCTCATGGATATATGGGAGGATTTGGGTTGTCCTTCCCATTGCCAGTGAAGGGCCAGGACAGCACAGCGTGCTGAGGGCTGAGCTCTCCAGAACCCTTCGTGCTCGGAGGTAATCAATCTCTGTACTTTGCCTGTTAATAGCTACTTGCTCATGATGGTTTTCTTCGTCATATTTTTCCTTGAATTGTCCAGACCAGAGTTTGTCTTCATCTTCTCGGTAAATCAAGTTACCTGGTAATGATATTTTAAGGCTAAATCATGTCTAATGTGTCCCAGTTGTCCAATGCTGCAGAGATAATTCCCTTTTTAAAGAGCGTTCGGCCAAATGTTTGTCCAGACCTTTCTCTCATCAGTCCATATTCTCTCTCTGCATGTTGCTCTTCTGCAGCATAAGAGGATTTGTTCCTAAAGCTTGCTTTGGAATTCCCTTGCTTCTAGTCCCAGTCTCCATGTGGAATTGAACGGGGTGGTGCTTTCCCACTGTGCACCTCACGGTGAGACCCCCTTGGCATTCTTCCTGCTGGGCATTGCCATTACTTTACCATGTACTGGTCTCTTGGTGCCCCTTCTGCTGTCATGCTGGTCTGGACACTGAACATTCCTAGATTCTGCCAAAGCAAATCTTTCACAGATACTTTGACCTGAATTCTCTTTGTAACCACCTGGCTGTGGTTGCCAGCAATGAATATTCCAGTGAAGGACTCCTTTAACTTCCCTTTGTACTTTTCCATCTTTGTGCCTCAACCTCTACTGTTTCCTTCCTCAATTTCTATGACAGAGAGATTATTTCTCCCCCAGTGCTGTCCTTTCAGATATGTTGAGCTTGCAGAGGCAGCTGTAGGCAACTCTGCTTTCTGTAAGCACTTTTTACTACATCAAACCTTGTGCTTTTATTAGTGCTGGTCAGTTCTAGACCCTGTTGCCACGTCTGTCATGTGCTCCATGTAGTCTCTAGTTGTAGTAAACAGAGGTTTTTTCCAGTGTGAAAAAGCTGCATTCTTTCAATTGGAAAGGCTGGGTGGGTGCTCCAGGTCTGGGCACCCTTCTGGCACTGCAGGGCTGCTGGAGCACTGTGCCCAAGTCTGGGATCCACAGCACAGGAAGGACGTGGAGCTGCTGCAGCAAGCCCAGAGGAGGCCAAGGCGGTGCTCCAAGGGTTCAAACACTTCTGCTCTGGAGGCAACCTGGGAGAGCTGGGAGAGCTGGGGGTCTTAAGCCTGGAGAAGAGAAAGCTCTGGGGAGACCTTAGAGCCCCCTTACAGTGCCTAAAGAGAAGGAGAGTGAATTTTTAGATTTGCAGATAGTGATAGAACAAGGGGGAATGGTTCTAAACTGAAAGGGGAGTAGTTTAGATGGAATATTAGGAAAAAATTCTTCCCTATGAGGGCAGTGAGGCCCTGGCTCTGGTTGCCCAGAGAAGCTGTGGCTGCCCCATCCCTGGAAGTGTCCAAGGCCAGGTTGGATGGGGCTTGGAGCAACCTGGGATAGTGGAAGGTGTCCCTGCCCGTGGCAGGGGTGGAATGAGATAAGCTTTGAGATCTCTTCCAACTCAGCCTAGTCTGGGATTCTATGAACTGTAAGAAAGTAAAGTCAATCCCCTCTCCAGGTTTTTTGGGAAGAACACTTAACTATTGGTGGATTAAATTGTACTGTCCAGGAGATGGCACCATACATTCAGTCTTTCTTAAAAAGCCCAATCAAACCCCAACCAAAGTAGAATCTTCAGAAAGTATTAAGGAAACGCTTGCAGAAGACCAGTGTATGATCCTTAAAAGGTTGTGTACCTTGTTTCTATTTTTTTTATAATCACCAAATATTTGATAACTGTTAGTCCTAATGTTAGTCAGTCCTTCAAAAAATGGATGGTGAGAAGCAGAATTGAGTTCAGTAGAAAGACTCCAGTGGAGTGTGCAGTGAGTGGGAGAAAATCTCTGTTTCTGACCGTAGGGTATTTTTTGGGCCTGAAACACAAAAGAGCAAGACAGGGATGTGGGGCTGATTCGTTCCCACAGGAACTTGAAGGCTTGTGACCCAGGATTTACTCTAAAAATGATGATACAGATAGGATTGGATCCAAGTTCCTTGGAAGCAAATGCATCTGAGAAACGTTTGGTTTTTGTTGTTGTTGTTTGCTTGTTTGTATGGTTTTCTTCCCTTGTTATTTTTTTTTAGATGTTTGGGATTTTTTTGGTGGCTATTTAAAGCCACCTGAGGATCCCCCCTTGGGTCACTGTGCCGAGTGCAGGGGGTTCAGGCTGTGGCTCAGCCCCAGGGCTCACCTTGGCCCTGACCTGGAGGGACCCCGACACTGACTCCTGGCACCCACTAAGGCCTGACCTTGTAGCTTTGTACTTGTATGGAAACGAGATTTGTAACAAAACTGGTGTGCTTTGCATTCTCCAGGTATACTCCCTGAACAGTGATGATGATGCAGGAAGACAGGAATGATTATTTTGTACTGCTCTTGGCAGCAGCTTCAATATTCTTATTTTCTGTTCATTGCCAGCACTTTCCCTTTTCAATACTGCACTTCTTTTCTTTAATACGCCACTTTTGTTTCTGTTGCACTTATTTGTTATAAATATATTATTGTCTACTGGTTGCACAAATGTCTTTGGGGAATTCTTTCTTTCAAAGACAGAGAAGGAAAAACGGAAAGAAGAGAGTTTTTCTGCTGCTTTTGGGGCTCTTTGGTGCTCCCAGTTAACCAGGGAGCCAACTGCTGCCCCTTCATGCTGTTTACACAGAGAGTGGCTTGGAGACACCTCGGGGCAGCCTGAATACCAGGTGATGCTTGTGCTCTTTGCCAGCGCTGTTTTCCCGAGAATCTCTCATGGATAAGGTGAGGTGTATTTCACGTCTGCTTAGAGGGGATGTCGGTCTGGTGCTGCCATGGCTCCCACTGTTGGTCCATAGCCGTGGGGCTCCTTCAGCTGGCAGGGCCCACGTGCAGCATCCTGAACGGGACAGATAAGCCCAGGGCTCGCTGAGCCCTTCTCGAGCAATTTCCCTAATGCATTAGGCATAAGCGATCTTTCTTTCAGAGTCAGGCATGCATGTCTCATCCTAATTATGTTTTTTTCCCCTCTAACCCATTTTTGTTCAAGTTGTTGCCACAAGCAGTGGTGATAATGTTCTCCTTCCATTGTTACTGTAGAGAGGGGACCTGCTATAATTATTGCCTAAACTGAGTTTTTCTTAATTGAAAATATTAAAATATCTATGGTTGCATGATAATGGGTTCATACAGTGACCAAATGTAACGTTTTCAGGACAGGCTGAGAGGCTCCTTCTGTCCTCTGGTCATCCTGATGTCGAGGGTGTGCAGGACAGGCTCCAGGGGTGCAGGCAGGAGGGAGACACGAGGCACAGAGCTGCCCATTTCAAACTTTTTGCTGAATCTTTTATTTATTTGAAAAAAAAAATTAATCTTACTTTTGTATGACCAACAGAGGAGATGAGTAAGGTCCATGTTGGTGGGCAGATAGGTGGAAATACTTTCACGGCATCTACTTTTCCCTTTAAAATTAGGAAAAAGTAAAAAGAATTATGAATAATTCTCTCTTTTCCCAGTCCTGTCCTTAATAAAAGTCTAATAAAGCTGTGTTGAAATGGGTGAATAAGTGTTAGATATCTAATTAAACCTCCTTGTGTAATCCAGGACACTGCAAGTTTGAATGAACGATGAGGTTTCCCTTCTGGATATATGACCTTACCAAAAGCTGTCAATATTTTTTACCAAGAAAGACTAAAGAATGTGTGTTTTTCAAAGAATGGGAAGTTGTAGGCTAAAAATCTGCCTAATATTGGCTCTGAAAGAAAAAAAATCAAAGTCTACAAAAAGCTATTGTTGGTTTATGGACACCTGGGAGCTGACGAGGCCGGGAGCTGCCAGGGTACAGAGCAGCTTCAGTGCTGTGTTGCTGTTCTGAGCCCCTTGTTTACAAGTTCATTGCCAAGATTTTGTCCTGTAATGTTTTCTGGTTAATAAAAAGATGAAGAACGTGATCAATTACATTTTAGATGCAAACAATGGATGCTTGATTTTTCTTCTTTATCACATCCTTAAGGGAAGAAGAAAGAGGCATGAGGAGCCCTTGGCAGCCAGGGAAGGAAATGAGCCTTCAGGAAGGCTTTTTAATGCGGCTCTAAAGAGATTCCAGACACTGCAAAAGAGCAAAGCACCTTTTAAAGTGCAGGGGAAAATAAATATTTTTAAAGGACTTCATCATATTTAACATAAAAAGTGTTGATTTATGAGAGTCTAATTATTACAATCATTAAAAGACCATGATTATCATTAAAAGGCTATTATCAGAAATGAAATGCTAAAAACAAATGGTATATATTAAATAAGATCATACATATTTCATAGAATATATTATACTGCAAAATAAGTTGTCATGTAGCCATGGCAATGACTTTTAAGTTACCCTTTTTGATGCCTTAATGCACTGCTCTGCATGTTTTAGTGTCAAGCCTCTGAACATGCCCAGCACTCAAAAGCTCCAGCTGAGAGTGAATATAAAGTGGCAATTACATAGCTAACTGGTCACTTGTGTGGATAAATGGGGTTTGCAGGCACAGGCCATGTCCCTGGGAGCTGGAGGTGTTGGACAGGAGCTGGCAGGTGACACTCTGACCCTGTGCCTGCACTGGTGTGTGCTGGGGAAGGCAGTGCTGAACTCACACTCAGAGTTAACTTCTGACACAGCTGCAGAAATAAAAAAGTTAATTTTCTTGACCTCTGCTGGTCAGAATTCAACGATTTGATGCCTTACAATCTTTGCTTCCAGTGTTGGGTTGTCTGTAGCATTCCCAGCACAAGGCGTTGAAACATCAGTATATGCCCAGATCTCACAGATCACAGGAAAATGGTTTTTTTTAGGTCAGATTGTTAACAGTTCTAAATGCCCCTGAGACTTCTAAGTGCCCATATCCCTTCTAAACGTCCCTACCTAAGAAACTTTTCAGAGTGTAATTAAAACACCAAGACCAATATTGACTCCCCAATTGAATTCAAGGCCAGGGGAGGTAGCAATGGGTTTGTGGCAGGCCATGGGGCTTCTCTTGATGATCTTTGTTCTGAACTGGAAGTCCCTCTGCAACAACTTTTTGTTTTAAAAAAGAAAGGGGATTCTGGAATATATTTGTGCATTTAAAGTTCATAGTATGTTATAGATAACCTCTTCCTCTCTCATAGTATGTCTGTCTACTTTTATTTTGAGTATTTTCTTTGATTCTGTGTCAAAGAGCTGATAGGTACAGCATGGCTGATAAGATCCAGCTGAGATTAAAATGACTTTGGGTTTGTGGTAGAGAAGAGAACAGTTTTTACATATTGGATCTCATAAAAGCAGAAGGGATGGATGCGTGGTGGGTGCTGAACTCTCATTTACCCTCTCATTATATTGCCTGAAATGAGGGCTGGTCTTGGTCTAGATGCTGCAGAGGCCATTGAGGGCTTTTATTGCAGCCTTGCAAAGCTGGGCTGTTTCTCTGAGGAGTCAGAGATGGAATTACCCACATGAAGTCCATGCTGATGTGTGGAATTCCTTGTGAACAGCCTCTCCTTGTTACACCAGGTGTTTGCTGCTGTCTGGGCTTTCCTTATTTCCCCCTGGCCGGGACTGGCATTGGGGTTCTGTGGCTGTAGCCAGTGGGGAGACCTGTGGGTGTGAGGAGAGGGGGTTCCCCAGAGGAGGGTTCCAGGGCAAGGAGCTGTCACCCAGACCCACCTTGAAACATGGCTGGGTATCTGGCCTGGAAGAGAACTCAGAAGGCTTGGAGTGACAGGACAAGGGGAAATGGCTTCCCACTGCCAGAGGGCAGGGTTAGATGGCATATTGGGAAGAAGTTCTTCCCTGTGAGGGTGGGAAGGCCCTGGCACAGGGCCCTTACCAGAGAAGCTGTGGTTGCCCCATCCCTGGAAGTGTCCAAGGCCAGGTTGAATGGGGCTTGGAGCAACCTGGGATAGTGGAAGGTGTCTGTGCCCATGATAGGGAGTGGAACAGAATGAGCTTTAAGGCCCCTTTCAACCCAAACCAGTCTTGGATTCTGGGGTTCTATGTTTGTTTGGCTTCTAAATAGGCTCTGTAGGAGAATAACCCAGCTTGTGCCCTCATTCTTCAGGGGGATGTTAATTAACATGTTTGAGGCCAGAATTCATGTCTTCCCCCTTGGCTGTTGGCTTTGTGACATGGTAGGTGAGACAGCCTTAAGCCTCTGCAGTGATCGTGTGGTCTGCCTGCACCCAAACAGCCCACCCTGCACAGGCAAGCCTGCAATCATGTCATCAGACTGCCTTAAACAACCTCCAAAGTGACACCTCAGTCACTCAGAAATTACACAGATATGGCAGAGGGTGACATTCTTGTCATCCTGACACAATGGTGACATTAGCATCTAATTATCTTGTAGTCAATTTAACATCAGTCACATCCTGTAGATCACATATTGTACCACCTTGACTAATTGAATCTCCCAGGGACATTAAATAAGTTTGGATCCCCAAGAATTCAGGTGATCGAGGAAGCATTCCATGGATTCAATAGGCATGGTGGTGCTAAGCCATGTTTGGAATGGTGGTTTGCTGCTGTGAGCTCAGGCTAAACAGGGATGTGATGTTGAAAAAGAATGGAAAGGAAAATGAGAAGTTTGGACTGGAAAACCAGGCAGGAATAGCATTACACCAGGGCTTGGTTCCTGTGGGATGTGGCAGCAGCCCTGCCTGTGCAAGGCACAGGACCAGGCTCAGGGAGCACAACACAACCCCAGCTTTGCTGGGAGGAGCCTGGTGATTAGCCCAGTGCAATTACAGCTGACCTGACTTAAATCTGATCAGCTTCTTCCTGTTGCCAGGGTCACCCTGATTTCTCATTAGGCCCAGCTGCAGCCAGGGCTGTCAGGGATTGTTGTGTGGACTGGTGGAATGTAGCCTGGCAGACCAGGGGACAGGGTGATCATTGCTGTCATTACTGGAGACTGATGGTTTCATCCAGACATCCGAGACAACACTGAGGACGGTTAAGTAACTGATAAAAACAGTGAGTTATATATTCCACAGACACTCCAAACATTCCAACGTGAGTGAGAGAAACAATCCCTGTTAAATGATTCGGCCAGTTACGCAGCCCGAAGTCTCCAAATTCTGCTCCCCTTGGAGATGCTCTCCCAAGGGGTGAATGTTACTGCATCCCACTGAGCTCCTCTGGAACGGCACACACGCTGCTCGAACACAACACGGCTTGTCTTGCTAATGAGCACTTCTGAACAACAACTGCGATGGGTTCTGGGAGTCCAGCCACCGGGATGCTTTCCTCTGTTTAATTAGATAACAGTCAACATATTTTAGAAATAATGTCTCTCCTTTAAGAATCATTTGTTGTAGGCGTTGAGTTTTATGTTTCTCAATTATCCCTTTTTCAGAAAGCATTTCTGATTTTGATTAATCCTTAGTTGTTATTAATGCCTTCCTGGCTGTTTTATCGAGACATGAGAACTATAAATTCATATCTCTGGATGTAATCACACCTTTATTACAGCCCATCATAGAACACACAAGAAAAAATGAATGCAGCTTTACATGTCAGTATTATTCAAATGAATTCTGATTTATTTTTTTTTTGTGGATGACCTGGTTTGGGGACAGTTTTATGCATGTTTATTTAATCACACCTACACATTACCTTCTTGCGTATCACTTGAGGTCACTTAAGGTAATTGCAAAGTTTAGTTTTAATGACATGGCTAGTAATGAATTGCATTGGCCACCCAGAGCACTTGTCCTTATGTTCCAAGTCACTGCTTAGGTATTCATGAGGGAAATCTTGTTGTTATTCACAGAGACAGAGAAACAAACTTTAAATTTAATTGTGCGACTGAGCACCAGAGTCATAATCTTTACATGATAGTTAATGCTTTCACTACTTATCAATTCACTTATTATGTTACTCTTTGAAAAACGAAGTGTTGAACAAATAAATAGATCTTTCTCTTCTATATGTGAAAAGACAGAGTGTGATTGAGTAAGCATACTGAAAATTTGATTTTATATGAATAGTTTTACTAATTCCTGATGGCATCTCTATCTCATTAAATTCCCCTTTCAAATTTAGGAAAAAGTTTTCATATATTTTGTGTGGGCCACGTCTCAGCTGAGCCCATGATACCTCGTTAGGCTGCCGTAGCTCCTGCAGCACATCCTTGGTCAGAGCATCCTTAGGAGCAGGCCTGATCTGAACAGCTGTGAGTTAATGTGTTGCTCTGATCCAGTAGGGTTCCTGCACATGGGATTGACATGACATACATGAGCAATCCCATGTGTGTCAGCCGTGCTTTGCACACCGAAAATTAGTTGTGCCCCTCAGTCCCCTCCTGACTGCTTCCCTTAAATGCACTTTGTTAAATGCCTGTTTAAATCTTTGGAAGAGTAAAGTCTATAAGAGAATCAAGGAGCAGCACATAAGTCACAAACTCAGATTGAAATTTTGGTGTTACTTTGATGAATTTCCTGAAGTTTTTCCATGCATTTCTTTTATGTAGGACCAAGCCATAGTGACCATTCCTAACTAGTACTATTAAAGAGCTGCTGATGTCTGATATGTTTAATTGCCAACCTACACCAGATAACAAAACCAGCCTGAGGCTGACCCATCTGTGTGGACCCCCTGTAGTGACTGTTGTGGGGCACATGGTGAGCAGCCTGGTACTTCGGATTGTGGTGTTCATATGCTGCAGGCAGGAGAAGGAGGTGCCTTCAATGCAGTCTTACTTCTTGCTGAGTGCCTGAAAATTTCTTTTGGATTCCTGGAAAAAAATTAGATGTGGCCATATTTTTTATCAACCATTTGGCTATGTGTGACTGGTAGAGGCAAATACAAACAAAAATAGACCCTCCTACTGAGCTGCCTGCACAATGCTGGGGGACATGGGGCACGCTGAGCCTCTCTATGTTGTGCTGGCATGAAAAAAGCTATATCAAAATTTTCACCTTTAATTAAATCAGGGGGTTAATCTGTCCCCCGAAATGGCATTGGAGGTATATCCACCAGCAGCACAGAGCACACTGGCTTCCATCCTGTTCAGTAACTCTTGGTGTGTTTCTGTACTTCAGCTCTGAAACCAAAAGTCTTCAGCAGTCTCAGGCTTTAGCTTATATTTATATGATTGTAGTGTTGGCAATAAAGCTTTCATGTGGAGCAAGAAGGAGATGAACAGTAAAATAGGTTAAGTGGCCCAGTAATTGAACCTGATAACAAATGGGGGGAAGCCCTCTTTGTAATAATTTCTTTGCTTTGCATAATGTGTGAGTCTACAGCAAACAGGGTTTTCCGTGGGCTGTTGATGTGTGTGTACTCGATGTGCCACGTTAATAATGCACACAGAAATTGAGGAATCGGCAGGTTGTCCTCTCAGCACACAGATTGCTATTACCCAGAGTGCAGTGAATGAGGAGTTCAATAATTCATCCAGGGCTGTGTGCTCAGCAGAACGAAGAGAGGGAGGGTAATCCTGCCTTAGAGCGTGGGATCACCCCAAGTAAAGCCCTTTGGGAAGTGCAAACCTTCATAAACAAGCAGTGTCTGAGCTGCTGCTCTGTGTGTTTCAGACAGGCAGCTCCTCTGTTACTGCTTTCTGGGCTCATCGGATCGTTACAGCTGTATTGCTCTGCAGTCCCAACATCCTCCCGGCCTGCCAGGATTTTGTCCTTTTGTTCCCTTTTGCTGTGCTCCTGCAGCCCTTGGCAGGCACTGGGTGCTCTGCTCCCTGGCCCCAAGGTGCTGTGCAGGTGATGATTCTGACCACCTCTGTTTATGAGCTCCTCGTGCCCCTTGGTCCAGGGTGACACAGTGCATTTAGAGAGGTGATGCACTGGTTTGAGGATGGCTCAGAGTTGTTCCTCCAAGAGCAGCAGTGGAGCTCAGGATGGATCCCTATGGGGATGTGGCTTCCTCAGGATGCCCATTGCCCACTACCCTCTGCTGTTTGTTGGCTACCTGCTGCCTGCTGCCTGGGGGCCCGGTGCCACCTTACCTTGACTTCCTGCCCTGCTGCCACTGTCAGGACCCTGCTCCAACACACACTGCAGCCACATAACCATTTCCCTCTGATTTCTGTTCCTGTGGATTATTGAGCAGTGTTGTGGCTTCTCAGTGTCTCTGTGTTGCTGTTTCCTTCCTCCTCATTACTCTCTGCAGGTGCTGAGATGCACAAACACCTCAGTGAAATCCCTCTCTCAGAGCAGGACCCAAAGTGTTTCTGTCATTTTTAATACAGCACCCAATTTACAACCCTCAGCATGCTGCCAGAGCAGCAAAAAGATAACAAATTACCAACCTCGTTTATTTTGTTGCATAGTTTGTTTTGTAATTACGGGAAGAGGGCAGTGGTGGATGGCAGGGCTCCTCTTGGGCTCTGGTGGGTGTGTGTCTGTCTCAGGAGCGGAGAAAGATTCAAATGTGGTGCTGAGTGCTTGGTCACCCTTGGAGGATGGCTGGCACAGCTGCTTGGATAGCTCTGGTTTACAGACTCATAGAATCAGAGACTGGCTTGGATTGGAAGGGACATTAAAGGTCATTTTGCTCCACCCCCCTGCCACAGGCAGGGACACCTTCTACTAGAGCAAGTTGCTCCAAGGCCCGTCCAACCTGGCCTTGACCACTGGTTGGAAGAAGGACTGGACATACTGCTTTGTTCTGTGCTGCTTCAGGTGAATTCCCCCCCCCGCCAAGTGCAGAACTCAGCCTCAAGGATTTAAATTGGTTTTTAAATCGTCAGTGCAGCTGGGACCTTTCCAGTAGCATGAATGGGGCAGAATTTCCTCCCGACATGGTTCCCAGTGCTGCTGAGGCAATGTGATGTGACACACCAGCACTACAAATTGTGAATCTGCTTCTCATCTACAGAATTTAAATGTAGATGTCTTCATTGTGTATAGGATCTATGAATGCAGTGGGAATACGCATGGCTGGGAGGGCTTCCAAAATAGTAAAATGTAAATTCCTGAGCTTTTCTGAAGTGTGCAAAATACTGATCTGTAGATCTATTGGTTTCCTACCAAAAGCCAACTAGCCTTGGGGTACTGATCCCCCACTGGGGTGGGACACTGAGGGAAAATATCCAAAGTAGCAGTTAAGATAGATTTTTTTTAATGCAAAAACTACCCTAGGCAGCACTAATGTGGCTTTTCTCTGCCCCAGACAGCCCTTTTCCAGGCTCTGTTTCAATCCTCCTCAGGTTTGCTCAGAAAGCAAATCCAAGAGAAGCTGGCTGCCCACAGCACTGTGCAGCTCTGTGGCGCTTGGCTCCATCACCCCGACAGCTCTTGGGTGCTCCCAAATCTTAAGACGGTTGAAAGCTGCCACTTTACTGTCATACAATTTGTAAGAGAATTAAGTTTAAGGCAATGGGAATTTTACTTCTGAATAAGGGTGTTGCCACACAGACACAACAATGTCTCAGTAATCTCCTGTAGATTCACAACTCATGTTCATTTAGATCAGTTTTTGCTGAGCGCCACATTGAGGATGACCGTGTTGGTGCAGGGAGGGGTGGGGTTGCTCATGTTTTGTCCACAGTGTTGAGTTTTTTTGTGTTTTGCCCACAGGGCATTTGCTGCCAGGAAGTTTTCAGCTCTGAATGTGGCAGTTGGAAATATCTCTGCATGTCTGATCATGGTGCTGGTGCTCCCCTCCCTTCCTGGCATTGCCCTCTCAGACCAGGTGGGGAATGGAGGAGGGAGTTTCTGATGTGGGACTGCCAGCTTGCCAGCAGGTGCCTGTTAAATAAACTCTTGCAAGGGGAACTGGTTGGACCCCCCAACACCCTTGTCTACTCACTGACTTGCTGGGTTCATAACACCACACAGACAGACACACCCCCCACCCCTGCCAGGACACAGTTGCCAACCCCAGGGCTGCAGGCTCTGTATCCATGGTGGGGGACAGGTAACTGAGCAGGTGGAACATGGGCTCAGAGTCACACGGAGCTGCCCAGGGAGGTCCTCCCTCTCTGATCAAGGCAGACCATGAGAGAGCCGGAGGGATCTGATGCCACTCGCCAGGAGAGAGGCAGGAACCAGGGAGAAGGGGACCCAGCCTGCCAGTCAAATGGGAAATGCAGGAGGAAAAAAGTCACATGTCTCATTAGTAACTGTCACATTTTTTAAATGAGTGTTAATATTGGATTCTTCAGCAAAATGCCTCCCTGTCCTTAATGAAGTTCCAGCCTGGCCATGGTTTTAGTCTGGTTTGTGAGTGATGCTAAAGACTTTGAGGTTCAACAGTTGCCACATCCTGTGTATTGCCAGTGATAACTGGAGATAATGAAAATACCACCAATCCCTGTATTAATCAGCAAATTAATTTGCTCTCCTGTGCTAATATTGATTTTTTCCTCCAGTTTTGCAAATCCTGGCTAATGAATTTCCTGGCAGGAGTGCTTGCCAAAAAAAGAAAAATTTGGTCAAATGTAGAATTTTGATGGCATATGAAATGAGGGTGTAGCTCCCAGAGTATATTTGTTAGAACCCAGTCCTGAAGTTCGTCTTGCCAAGAAAAACATGAAATATTATCTAACTTGCTTGCAAGCAGGCAGCGGATGAAATTACTTCCAGGATGTATTCAGGGAATGGTTTAGAGCTCCATAAAAGAATGGTGGTTTCCGAGGCGAAGGATGTTGAGGACTTAGAACAGCTACTCGCTATATTTTATTTTCCCGGCTTGCAGTGCATGCTGTGACTGCTGAAATGTCCCAGCTGAACACTGCTCAGGAGCTCTGGCTGCAATATTTGGTTCTTAAAGGCAAGCTAAAGAAAATTGTGTTTAACTCAGCAGCGTCAGGGTCTGTCTCCTCTGTGGCTGAGCCACGGGAAGGCAGCATGGTCAGTGCATGTCCAGCGGGGATGTGTCAGCTGGTCATGTACCCTCTACTCCCCTCCGTCCCTAGGAGGTCCTGGGAATAGTTATCGCAGCTCTTGTCTCCACAGCTGGGAGCAGCAGGAACAGGGGATTTTGTCCCTGTCTACAGCACTTTCCAGCAGTACCTCTGGAGTGGCGCAGGGCAGTCCAGCAATGTTATCCCTGTCTGTTCCAGGATGAAGGAACAGAGACACAGCCAGGGGCTGAAAGAGCCTCTGTTGCATTTGGTATCATTTGAGTTATTTTAATTTTAAGCTAATTTTTTGTGTTGTCAGACTCAATATCATCAGTGCCACCCCCATGCCTCTGCAGCACGGCCACTGCTGCTGCCACCACTGTGGCCAGTGTCACTGCTGATAACTTCAGCCTGACATTAGAGAGATTAATTTACTATGAAAATGACCCTCAGGAGAGTAGTGCAGATGCAGGATGAATCATATTTGAAAAATTGGATGTCTCATTGTTTCAGAAGTTCTAATTAACTTTTTCTAGCCATCAAAAGTACTGGATATGGACACAGCATGTCTACCCCATCATTCCAATGGGATGGCTCATGGAGCCAAAACCGCTTTTACTATTCTGTGGGAGGTGAAATAGCTGCTGTGTTGTGCTGGAGCTGAATCAGGTTGTTTCCATCTTGGGCATTTTCACTGTGGAGGCAAAGGAATATGTCTTGGGTAAGTGTAAAGCTAAGTTTTTTTCATCTTTTCCTGGAAAACTTAAGAATCGAATATTTCAAATAATTGAACAGAGACCCTGTTTGTGACCTGTGAGTCTGGAGAACAGGAGAAATTAAACCAAACTTACATTTTAAATCTATCTGGCTCAGTTTTCTGATCATTAATCTGCCTTTCTTTTTTTCTGAGGTTATTCTCATTTTCCTTACTATTTCTCCTGTTTTCCGCTTTATCCAATATTCTATACAATACGATAATACAAAACTCTCCAGACATGGAGGCTGCAATAAGACCCGTCAGAGACTTCAACTAGGGAATTTCTGCCATTTAAGTGATTTTGTCTTACTATTTTGCCCAGTTTGATATGCCCAAGCAGCTTCCAACTGGAGGAAATTGTGTGTCTCAGCTGTGCAGTCAATCTGGGATGTCGCTGAGACGTGTTTGAGGTGAGTGAATACACCTGCTCACACCTGGGAGGAGGACAAAGAGGAGGAGGATATGACACAACAGCAGCATGAATTCAGTCTGTACTCCGCTGGTGGTAGATCAAAAGAAAAGGAAAAGGTGTTTCTCTCTTTGTTGTCTGAACTCCTGTTGGTGAGTGGGGCCACGCAGTGCCTCTGGAACACCTTTCCTGGCCTATTTTCAGCCTGAGATTTGGGTACTCAGAGCGCTTTGCAGCAGAGCTCCAGGGTTTGCCCTGCCTGTCTCTGCAGGAAGCCACGTCCCTACACCCTCACTCATCATTTCCCCCACCATCACCTGGACATCAGGGATGGATTCTGAGCGAACCTCCAGAGTAGCAGTAGAAATGGGATAAACCCCCATTTCCCAGTGCTTTCCATCTCCATTCTCCCAGGAAAGGGCGGGGTGAGCTCAGCTCATGGTTTGATCAACAGCCTAAAGGTGTGTTTGCATGAGACTGCTGGGGATTTTCTAGGCTTGGATTGCTGGGATGGGTTGGCAAGAGACTGGTTTTGGGAATCATTCTCCTCTGAATTGCTGTGTTTGTTGAGCAAACACAGTAACTGAAGACAGTACTTTCTGGGCTTAGATTCGAAGGTCCTGGAAGCAGTTCCTTCCATTAGGAGGGAAATTCCTAGTCTGTGAAATCCCTAGTCTGAGAAGCAGCGCTGGGATGGGGCTGTGCCAGCCACTGTGACCAGTGTATCTGCTCCTGGTTAACTCCAGGATGTGCAAATAGAGGGAGCTCTGATCGTGCTCCTCTCAGGACAGCTCTCCCCACCTTGCTGCTTTCTTGCTGCACAGCTGCAGCTCGGGCTTCGGGCTCCTGCTCTTCCCCACAGCTCTCCTAAGCAGCGAGGCAGTGCTGTGCCAGTGCTGTCGGCCATGCCCACAGCCTCCCCTCTCTCTGCTGGGCTGGAGCAGCGCTGGGATTTCTGTTTCATTTCATATGTAAAAGCTCTGTTTTGAGCATATAGGGTTGAAAGCTTCCTGGTGGCTCTTGCTTGGGAACTTGGCACCCATGAAGTTGGAGGACAGACAACTCATGCATTAGATTTCATAGAGCAGCTTTCTTGCTTGAAAAGGAAAAAAAACCAAAAAACCAAAACCTACATCTACAAAAAAGTGTTTAGTAGCATGTGTCAGATCCATCTGCACACGTAAAACATGGAAGGGAGAGGAAAACTGTTATTAAAATGTAAATGCCAGAATTCTGTATTGGATGGGAGATTCGAATGACCTCGTTTTAGCCATAACTAAACATAAGATTCCCAGTTTACCAGTCTGTGAGTATGATAAGTTCATCCCATTTGGCAGAGGGGAGCTCTGGCTGGATTTCTGGGTCACTGCACTCAGTGTCTGGGCTGCTCACCCCCACTGCTCTGGACTGGACTGCGGGCCAAGTGGTCTCAGCCATCTTCCAGGTCCATTGGCTGGTATTTACTAAAGCCACTCAGCTTTGAATGTGGATTTTCTCTGGCCATCTTCTGTGGAATTTTATCTGGGCTTTTGTACCAGTGTTTTAAGGAGAGGCAGACGGTTCTTGTTACTGAGAGACATGATGTAAAAGGTGACAGCCTCCTGAAGGGCAGCCAGGTGCCCACTGGGATTTTCTCAAGGCTTACTTTTTCTGGAAATATGTTTAATTCTTATTAATATCAGTGTTTTCATCAACTTTCTTTTAAGCTGGGCATCTATCTAGTTTGAAAATCTGAGGGGTTATGGGCAAGGGTTATACCCCGACCCCCTCAGAAGCCAGGCTTTTACATGCAGCTGTGATGGATGACAGCGATGAGTTCCCAGGTGGATTGTTCATCCCTCAGTGGAGGCTTGGCCCTGACCAGCTGCCTGAGCTGGCTCTGCACACCATGTTTGGAGCTGGGAGAGAAGCAGCACTGCCGTGTGGGGAAGGAGAGCTGCTGGGAGTCTGGAGCTTGGTGGGGGCTGCAGAAGTTCCTCCTGGGGTGGGAAACATTGTTCGTGTTGCTGTCTGCTGAACAGAGAATCTCTTGCAGAAGGTCTCTGATCTTGGTGCATGTTTGAGTCTCTTACTGTCAGAATAGCTGTTGCCCTGAGGCGTGTTGGACCCGGTGCTGCACAGCCGTGGGAGCGCAGGTATGGGGAGCAAAGGTATTAGTGGGCAAAGTAATCAGTGAGCAAACAAATGAACACCCCAGGCCATTCCTCACGAGCCAGCTCTGTGGGCAGAGCTCTCCTGCAGCTCCCTTAGAGAGAGAAACAGCTCCATGACAACTTGTCTTTCAGTGTCAAGGAGATTCTCTAATTCACTGACGTCTGGAGACAGCTGCCTCCAAGGGAAGGTGGTCCATGGTGATGTGCCGGGGCACCAGCCAGCACACAGAGCGGGATGGTAGTGCTGAGGCTGGGGAAGAACCTTGCCCAGTACATGTAGCGCTGAACATACCTTGTTTGAAATGCCTCCAAGGTCTGCCCAGATGGTGAGCTGCAGCCAGCTCTCTGAGGTACCAATTAGCACTTGAGCAGTGCTGATGGTGCCTTGTGCTTCCTTACTGGGTTTGGTATTGGGATTTTGCTGTTTTCCTTCAAAAAAATCATTGGCTGCTGCTGGCCAGCAGGCAAGCGCCAACTGCAGCACCTGCCTGGCTGCTGCTGCCCGAGGGAGGAGCAGCCCAGGGCTGCCAGGCCATCTGCAGTGCAGCAGCACTGGGGTGGAGAGGGAAGGCTTCCCTGGAGAAAAGGAGCACGGCACTGGGATACAGCTCCCTACCCACCATGGTTTAAGGTTCCATGCCCTGACATCTCTCTCTGGTTCTGACCTGGGAGAGCCATGTGCTGGTGCAGCTCCACAGACCTGCCCAGAGATGACAGGCAGTGCCAGGCAAGGAAGGTGTTTGGTGTCTGCAAGTGCTCAAGTGAACGTGTTCAGGTGGGGAGAAGAGCGTTTCAGTTTATGGTCACCTTTGATCAAAGGGCTGTCAGGAAGGTGGACTCAAGGGTTCAACACGATCCAATGGTTGTGCTCTGAGGGACTGGAACACGTCCAGAGAAGGGCAATGGGGCCCGGGAAGGGTATGGTTTCATAAGTCTGCTGAGGAGCAGCTGAGGGAGCTGGGAAGGGCTCAGCCTGGAGAAAAGCAGGCGCAGGGGGACTTCTCTCTGTACAACTCCCTGACAGGACGGTGGAGCCAGGGGGGGATCAGGCTCTGCTCCCAGGGAACAAGGGATGGGATGAGAGGAAACGGCCTCAGGCTGTGCCAGTGGAGGTTTAGGTTGGATATTGGGGAAAATTTCTTCCCTGAAAGATTTGTCCAGCCCTGGCACGGACTACTCAGGGAGATGGTGGAGTCCTCACCCCTGCAAGGATCTAAAGACTGTGGATGTAGCACTTGGGGACATGAGTTAGTGGTGACCTTGGCAGTGCTGGACTTGAGGGCTTTTCCAACCTAAATCATTCTATGATTCCAAGATGGTGTGAGGGGATGGGAATGTGCTGCAAAGTTGTTTTGGATTGACAATTCATGACAGCATGTTTATAGGTACAGTTGGGAGAAAAATGAACCACAAAGAGAACTCGGTTGTATTTGTCATTAGTTCTGAGTTACTTCAACAGATGTTTGCTGGGAGCTGCTTTAACCTGCTTAATTTGTCTCTGAGTAAAGGGAAACAGATAGCCTCAATTAAGAGACTGATTAGCTAGTTCTTTAATGACTTTCAGTAGTTTTAATCATTATTGCTGATACAGGATGCTGAATCTTGGGACCAGCGATTTAGATATTACATAAAAGCTGGAACACATTGCAGCTGTGTGCATATTGGGAATTTGCTCCTTGTCTGTCTCCCTCCTAGCTGTGTGGGAAGTTGTCAGGTCTTTGTTGCAATCCCTCAGTCACTGACTACAGCCCCTGCCCCAACCAGGGCTGCCCAGCAGTGTCAGTGGCACTGCCAGCAGTGTGGGACTCCACGCTGTAGGTCACTGTGCAGTGTGATCTCCAGTCATTGACTTTCACACTGTGAACGAAGTCTCTTTATTTGACCTTTTAATGCTGTGTTGCGAAGTGCAGGGGCAGCACATGTTATCCTGCTGGATGAGGTGGGCTTTGGCCCATCACAGTGGTTACAGAGGTTTCTTCCTTTTAATTTTCTCTCTCTCTCTTTTTTTTTTTTTTTTTTTTTTTTTTGGCAAGGGATGGTGCCATGGTGTGTCCATCATTAACATGTTCAACTCTAATCCATTAATGGCATCCCTGGCTGTGCTCCCAGCAGACATATCATCTCAAAGGTGCATATTCCAGCCTCCCACAAACATTCCCTGCTTCTCTGCATGCACAGTGCAGGTGCTAGGATGAACTTCTCTCCTGGCAGCTTATCTTTGGCGGCACAGCTGCTTGGCTTTTCCCTCTGTGCCATCTTGCTCCCCCGCCCCACACACCAGCTGAAGGCTGTTCTCTGCCACCGTTCTGAGCTCAGGCTGAGGGGCTGTTTTACCTGTGTTACCTGGCTACAGGCTTGGAGCCACAGAGAGATCTGACTGGGAAGGGTTGGTCCAGCCAAACACTCAATGTAACTGCTGTGGTGCTCAAAAATTAGTGGAGTCAAACACTGGGTTGGTGCTGCATTTCGCCCAGGCACAAACTGCTGAGGGATGATTTCAATTTAATCAGGTGCAAGAGCTCATGCTGTCCTTGCTCCTTCCTGCCTGTACTCATGGGCACAGCTTTTCCTTGCACCTGCAGAGCGTGTTTTGGAACACCCCGATCCCGCGGTCCCTGGAACAGGAGTGTTGCGAGCACAGTGATCCTCTCCATCCCCTGTGAAAGGCCAGGCGGGCAAATTCTACCCTAAAAGGTGACAATAAGTAACATTTACAACTCCTGTCTCCGTTCTCAAGTAAGAGCTGTATGTATTTTTTTCCAGGTATACAAGAAATCAATTATTCCTTGACTTACTGAAATTCATTCCTCCTCCCTGCGTATCTACCCTCCTTGTGCATCCTTTTGCCAGTGTGACTGCCACACCAGCACTGGTGGCAGTGACTGGGCAGGTCCGTGGGGCTCTTTCACTGGGGCCTGGATGCCAAAGAACGTGTTGTTTCTCAGCTCCACTGTGTCTGAGCCTGTCCTTTGCTTTATGTTAAGGTTTATGTTAAACACTTGTTCATGTTTCATATTTAGTGGAAATGCTGCTTGCACAAAGATGGCAGCCAAATTTTTTTGAAAGAAATAATTATTTTGATGGCCACCATTTCAAAACAAACGAACAAACCCAAAACATACTGAGAAATGACATGCTGAAAAAGTTGCAAGCTGACCACAAAAAGCAGCCAGTCATTTCTGAAAATCTTGGCCAGCAATATTTTTGCCCATTTTGACCCTTGTTTGGCCCTGTTGAGCTTACACATCTCAGTGCTGTGTCCTGAAGCCAGTGTGTGCTTTGGTCACTGAGAATTGTCAATAAATGAATGCAGAGAACTCAGCCAAGGGGAAAAATCAGTCCTTACAGCACCATGGAAAGGTGTTATTTATTTATTTGTTTCTGCTGTCACTCAGAGGACATTTCCACAATCACTTTGAAAATAATGAACAATTTGTGGCTGAAAATTGCATTTTCGGCATGTGAGGCCAGTTTTTCTGCCAAAAAGGAAAAACAAAGCAGAGGAAAGAAAATTTGGGAGAAAGAGCCATGGGAAGGCAGTAAATCTGCAAAACAGAAGAGTGAAGTGCACTGACCAAATAATCTTGTTGAAGACTGATGGTGAGCAGTAGTTTAGCCCTGATGAGACAAGGCACTCAGTCTGTAGCTGACTTTGCTGGTGTTTAATAGTTCTCATCTGGCTGCAAGATGAGACCTTAATGATCTTAGCGTGTAGCTAAAAATTCACTTTGGTGATCTGTTCCCAAGCCTCCTTCTGCCTGGGAAACTCTAGAGGAAAGTTGTGCTGAGGTGAGGGGAGGGTCTTTGGAGGCCCTGCTCTGGGATGGTCCAAGCTGTGGTGTTCAGCTCTGCAGCCCTCGGTACTGCAAACATGGAGTGACAATGATCCCACCTAATAACCTGACAGTGCTATTAAACTGTACCACTGCCTTCAGAACAGCATGGGAGCAGGCTAGATTTAATCCAGGAAATGTTTATAGGATATCCAAACCTCATTTCAGTTGCATTTTAATGCGTGAAGCTCTTCCCTCTATGTTGGTAAGCATAACTCCTTGAGTTTTGCAGATCTGCAACATGGACATAATAATCTCTGAAAATGTGTTTTGAGTAAATTATTATTTTCAAGGATGAGAGAAGAAACCAAACCTTCAGTTCTGGTTAGGATTTTGGTTTCACCAGTTAAAGCTCCTCTTCTTCTAGAACATTAGAAACAATCTGTTCAACTATAGAAGGGCCTGTCAGGAGACATCTGTGAAGACATGAGGTAACGAGTAGCACACAGGGGCTGTCCCTCAGGCTGATCTCGTTAAAAGGCACCACTGTGTACAGTACAGGTTTTTGATGGAGAAGTTTTATTTCTAATTGTTCCATCAACACCTATGATTGTTACAGCGGAAGAGAGACCCAGAGGATTGATTTCTTCTGAAGGTTTTGAGCCTCTTTATTTTGAGCAGTTAGCACTGTGAGTTTTCTGTCTCTCTGTGTCTTTGATCAGGCCGTTGCTGTGCCTCACTCACTCTGAGTTCCTCCCTGAGTTCAGCATCCATGACAAGGGCTAAGAGGTCGGACAAGGGCTCTGCTGGTCTGGAGCCACATGTAGTGTTCCTTCAGTTTTTAAAGATAATGTTACAGGGAAGGTGGAAGTTATTTTTTTCAGTAGGGAAATGGGATGATAAGGCAATGAAAGCTGTGAATGAGACCTGATATGAATCATGGTGTACCGTGTACATGGAATAACCTCATCTAAACATGCCATAGTTGGTTTTTCTGAGGGGAGGCTGAAGGTTAGGAATATACTTCAAACCAGTCAGCTCTTCAGGGGTACAGACCTGAGTCCTGGCTAGCCCTCCAGACCACCCTTCATCTGGTGATGCTGGTACAGACTGAGGTGAAGCCCCACCCCTGGAGTGGCATCCGGACCTGGATAAGAACTGCATGTCAGGCATGGGTGGTTGGAGGAGTCAGCGCAAGGCTGAATAGGAGAGGTAACGTCAGAAAGCAGAAGGAGATGCCAGCATAACTGGTCATCAGCTTTACAATTGTTCTAAAACCCCATTTTTTTTTTTTATCTGGGCAAAATTACAAGGATTATTTGTAACAACTGAACGGCAGCCTGATCATTCCATTTGGATTTGCTCTGGAAGGAGCCTTCATGAGGACACATTAGTGATGGGAAGCCCTTAAACCACGTGTGTTTGTGTGTGTGTGTGTACAGACTCATGCCAAGAGTTGGGCCTGTGCTCATGCTGCCTGCAAGGCACCAGGTACCTGTGTGGGTTCTGGGGGTCCCCAGCCCTCATGTCCCCCTGTGTGGCCCAGCCAGCCCCGAGTGTGTGGGGATGGGTTGTCAGGGGTCTCTGCACAGTGTCACCCCTGTGAAGGAACCGGGTCTGGAACAGGATGCTGGGGAGTGCTGCATCTCCTCGCTATTTTTGCTTGTTTATCTGGTCAGTGGCAGCCTGTTGTGTGGGCAGCTTGTGCTTGTCTCAAGGTATTTGGAGTGGATAATCTGATCAGTGCCAGCCCGTTCTTGGCTTCTCTGTCCACCTGCTGACTCCCTTGTGTCACCTTTCTGGTGCTCTGTCCATCTGTTAAGAATTTACTTACAAAATGCATTAAAATAAAGCACTGTGATTTTATGTGCACAGGAATTCTGTTTCCAGTGTCTCAAACCCCAATAAATGCCCGTGTCTGTAGTAACAGTGTTGTAAAGTCCTGTACTTCAGCACTAGAGATTTACAGGAATGCCATGATGCATGGGGAATAGCCTTTTAACATTCAGATTTGGTGGTTTTCAGGGTTCATTTTAGACCTTGTTGTTGGGAAATACAGATTTTTAGACCAGGTGCATGTGCTGAGCACTGTTATCAAAGAAATACATTCAGGTACAAAGCACAGCAGCTTCCATCGAATTGTTGCCTGACTGAAGAGTATCACAGCTAAGACCTGGGACTACAGTAACCCTACAGATTCAGGCATTTGTTAGTTTCTGGACTATTGATTTTCCATGGGGGAGAATGAGGTAACCCTGCAAGGAGAGGGTTGGCTGACCCAGGGATTAAGATCTTTAAATGTTATGTCCCAGATAGTGAGCAATGTGATACAAAAAGATTCTAATGCATTCAGCACAGCCCAACACAGCAAGGCCTGAACAACCCCCTGAGGACTCCAAGACAGCCAACCTAAAATATAGGTCAGCGTTTTCAAATTCAGTTTAACTTCTTTTTGCCTAATTAATCTATATCTACCAATATGTTAATGAGAGGGAGAGGCAGAAAACTGACTGGTGCTGAAAGGTCCCCGAGGCTGAAAGAAAACACTTCTAGTTTGTGGCTAATTATTTTTTCCTTAAAATTTATTACTCTGGAAGATAAGCAAACGTGATGTTTATTTGACCTGTGCACCTTGTACCAGACTCTCTTTCCAAACACTGTGCTTTAAAACAGCAATTAAAATGTTAGAAAAAGTGAAGAAAAAGCTGCTGGAAATGCAGCAGCACAGTGAGGAGGGAAGGGGTGAACATGACCTGAAATCACAGCCGTCTGAATCGAGGTGTTCATTGCCCATGGCCATAACCCTCCGACACCTGGGCTGAGCTTCCAGCCTTGCTGATTCTCCTCATGGGTCTCATGACATCTGCTGTTTCCATCCTGAGAAGCCAAGCCTGGAAGTGTGTAGCTAAAGGAGGTGTCTGTGCCCTGTTTTCCACAGCAGTCAGCCACGGCCATGGGACCCCAGGGAGGTCTGCAGGCACAGGGGGCTGGTACCAGGTGCTGTGGTTGCCCCTGTCTCATTCAGAGATCTCTATCCCTTCCCAAGGTGAGCTGTAATCCTCGGGGAACTATCAGGATATCTGATTTATGCAAGAGTCTGTAATAAACTGGCAACAGTTATTTCTGTAGCTAATGGGAATGTAAATTTTCAGATAACATATGTTAATAATGATAAGCAAAACCTCTGATAAGAACAACCCCTAGCAGAGAGAAAAACTGCTCTGCTCTGCCTGCTGTAGTGCCACTGCCCCACGCTGTTAGAGCTTCCCTGAAGGATAAATTTGTGGGATAGAAGTAGGCTATTGAGACCGAAAGTGTCTGTCTTAACACAGACCTTGTTCTTCCCAAGTTGGTTGTGCCTGTGTGTGGTGACTCTGTTTAGCCTGGGATGAGGCAAAGAAGAGGCCTTTCTGATTTACCTTTCTGATAATCATTCTGTTACATCTCTGGGAAACAAGTCTAAAAATGTGGTGCCCAGGCCATGCTCCCAGCGATGATGGTGGGATCTGTGGCACATGGCTGCTCCCACCAGTGATGGACTGGGGTCCAAGGGCTCCTCATGGGGCTTTGATCATCTTTTGATGGTTCTGAAATGCACAGATTTCCTCCCTCTGTCCTAATGGCTTCATAAGGACAATGGCTTCAATTCATGACCGCACTCTTCTGAGTGAGGTTAAGAGGTGGCTGACTGTGCTGCTGAGCAAATGGCTGTGCTTCGTGGTGTTTCTGCTAGGCTTGAAAGCAAGTATCAGTGCTGACCTAAGAAGAGGTTTATATTTCATGTAATAGAGGCTATACATCCTGATGTGTGTGTGTCTGTAATACACTGGTGGAATTTATCCTAGGAATATCTAGACCTCTTAAACACAAACCAAATTTAACTTTAGAGCACTGCTAATTCAGGGGGAAAAACCAGTGTGCATCATCTGTCGTCAATCTGATAGTCTGTGATATGTGTAACCAATTGTTCTTATTTACATTAATTTGCATTGTGAAAAGCAATTTTACAGTTTCAGTCAGACTTAATAAGCAATTTACAGCTTGCTGCCTAATGGCACAGTTACTTAAGCCTGCCCTGGGGTGCTTTCAAGACCTGAGAGGGGACTAAACCTTTTAAATGTTCAATTGAACAGCTTAAAAAGTCAGGAAGTCCTCAGCTATTAGACCCAGTTCCTGCCTGCCTTGTCATATTTGACATTGTTGCTGCAGATGCCCTTTGATTCAGATATATTTTGCCCTAGACAGCCAAAACACTGATCTGACTTTTCAGAACATCGTGGCATCAGTGGCTCCCAGCCTGCAGAGGCACCATGCCTGAGGAAGGTGAAGGTAAGAGGGTCCCACAAGCCTCACGCCGTGGCATTTGTGGGTCAGTGGATCTGCTACCTGCATTTAATAACTGACTTTCCACTAGGGCATCTCACCTCAATGACCCATTTCTGCCTTTACAGATGCATGAACCACCTCGGGTAGGTGTGATAAAGTAGAATTCTACAAGATGACTAAATGAAAACCCTTAATTTGCAGCAATTTTTCTTCATGTTGGATGTTTAGGGGCAAACTGTAAAACAACATTACCCACATTTGGGTGAGCAGCAGAGGCTCTAGTGATTTCAACATTCTCTAGCAGTGCCTTAGAAAGGGTCTTGGCCCCCTTCCAGGAGATCATCATTCTTCTAAAAGTTGGTTTGATCATGTCAGAGGTGCTTTGGGAAAGCAGGAAACAGTCCTGTGGGGAAGGGTGCTGGCTCTGGATGTTACAGATGAGGGAGGAAGTAGCAAAAACCTTCTCAAAAGTTGGAGCTCCACTTACATCCTTACTCTGGTAACAAGTGAAGGTCACAGGATGTTTGAAGTTATGTATTGCAAGAAGAATACAAAGCACATGAGACAGAAGCAGGCTGCTGGTGGTGGTCATTGATCATGACCATGGTTGTTTCTCTGGTCTTTGTGCCCAGTTGGGGAATCACAAAATCATCAATGTTGGAAAAGACCTTCAAGATCATCTAGTCCAAACGACAACCCAGAACCACCATAATCACCCCTAAACCATATCCCCTAGTGCCACTTGGCAGCTCAAATGGGACCGAGTTTTGTAAGAATTACACAAAAGGTTGTTCTTTGGTCATCCTTGTGCAATGGACAGTGGAGAGCTGGGATACCCACACACCCACATGACAATATTGACATGTTTGAAATCACGGTGACTGAATGACTGGGGTATTGCTGTAGTATGACAGTGATCCTCTGCCACATTCAGCAGTGTTTGTTCCCAACACACTTCCAGATGTTGAGATGTTGGTTTCTTACCCATGCTGATGTCACATAAACATGTGCCCCACTGAAGTAATGCAGTGCCCCCATCCTGCTTCTTTAGGAGCTTGCTTTATTCCTGCAAGAGGGGTTTGCTTCAAAAGATGTTGTAATTCCCTTCACAGGAATGACTAGAAAGATTCCAGAGCACTGCTACAGCTGTGTGCTTGTGGGCAGATCTGGTGTTTGCAGTATTGTGCTGAGTGTGGAGAGATAGTCAAGGGAAGTTCCCGATCAAATCACCCTGTGTTCTCATGCACCAAGTCCCTTATCTACAATGAGCTCAAAGGGTTTGAGGCTGAGAATATCCCTGCCAGTTTAGCGAGGAATAGCTAAAGTAGAGTTATGCTTTTATAATGTTTTTCAACTATATCTGGCTAGTCTGAGGCCATCTGAGCTTTGTGATGCATGGAGGTGGTGTAGGTGGCCGAGGCAATCTGGCACTGTCTATATTTGTACTTTAGAATAGCAGAGATCCAACCGATTTTCAGCTTTAAACCTTTTTTTTTAAGATAGCCTTTGCTGTTCTCTCACTGCTACATAATTAAAAAGCACATATTTACAGCACTAGCATGAGTCTTTACTGCCTTTTGGAGGTTCACTTGTAACACTGTTGATATTTTTAGCTTTTTATGGAAATAGTGACAATTGCAGCCACATATGATGTGACCTGTGTTCCGTGGCTGAGGGCAGTGTCAGACCCGGGGCAGGAAGATGGCTGGAGCTCCTCTTCCTCTGCCTAGACCCTGGACAGCCTTGGTCAAGGTCTGACATTCCCCATCGGTGCCTTGCTGCAGCCCAGGGCTCTCCCAGGTGACTTTGCTGCTGTCGTCTGACACCAGCTCCTTCAGCAATCCTGCTGCAGGGTTTGCCATAAAACCCACTATGAATAATAATGTTTTCTTTAACCTGCTCTGGATTCTTCTCCTGCACTGACCAAGAAGTCCCTACCTAGAGGTAAAGGCTGTCACCTGACACAGCCACCCACAACTAAGGTTTGGTTTGCTGCCCCCCCCGGGGTGTTCACTCGTGGTCCCAAGAGTGTTGGGAGCAGTTGCTGCTGTGGCCACATGTTTTAGAAGCAGGATCAGGTGGAGCTGCCCCACAGTGTGTGTTCTGCTTCTCGGACACCCAGACCTCTGCATGGCTCTGTAAGTCAGCCGAGTTTCGTGTTTTGAAGTCTGTAGTCTCCAAAATGCAGAGGCAGTGTTTAAGGAAAAAAAAATCACAATAGTGTAGGGTTTGGGTATAGTTGTGCTCTTTTACCTTTAAATCAATGACTGACAGGGACAATTTCTAGTTTGCAGCACAGTGCAGACACAAAGCTGTTCTGTGCTGTTTGTTAATGTTTAATAACAGCAGCCTTCACACATAGGATGGTACGTTATGGAGTCGTACTGCTGTTGCTGTGAAGATGACACTGCATCTCACCCTTCTGGTAATGGACACTGGGCTTTTCATCTTTCATTGATTTTTGAAGATGGGTTTCATCAGCTGAGCTGCAAACCCTCTGGTTCATGCTGAACACTGAGTACATTCATTAAAGCGTAGAGGAGAGCTCAGGAAAGACATTAGTCCATTAATCACTCGCTCGTATAATGACCTTCATGCCTGTCTCTGGCTGGGGCCAGCCGTGGCAGCCTGTGTGGTGACACCAAAGCGTGTTTGTTCCCAGCCTGGGTGAGAAGCAGACATGTACTCTCCGAAAGTGGGCACAGGAGGAACAGTGCCCATGAGGAATGGGATGGGTGAGCATCCCAGAATGTAGAGTAGGACCAGAAGCAAAGAGCTGTAAAAGTGGGGCCAGTCTCAGCAGAGCCCAGCAGGTGAGTGCTGGGAGAGGGCAGCCCCCGCCACCATCTGTGTCCATCCCTGCCCTCACTGGCCCTGCCCTTGCTGCAGGAGCTGTGGATGCTGTGGGGTAATGCAGTACTGAGAGCTGGACACCAACTGGAGAAGGGGATGTTGTTCTTTAAAACAGTGGTACACAGAGAGGAGTCTGGCATTTTGATGTACTGAAATTAATCGTATACAGATTGCTCAGAACGGATCTTCACAGACTGTTCTGTGTCCAGAGTCCTTTCCAGTGGCTAAGAATGATCATTAAGGCAAATTGGAAATCAAATGAGCAGGCATGTTGTATTTCAGTGATTATGCCAGTGTTTTAAAGCTGCGGTTACAATATAAAACAAGGCAGAACATATTCCTTTAAAAGGAGTAATGTGCAAAAGTTTGAAGTCTTTTCTGCAGCTATTGAGATAACCAAGTGCAAGGACTGTCTGCAGGGACTAACAACCCTTAAAGGATGTTTCACCTGAGGTAACTTTGTGGTTCCCTCATCCTCCACTGCTGCAGTAGGGGGTGGCTTCTGATACTGTGGGACCTTGTGAAGAAGAGACTGTGGCCCATCATAACTGCTGAAACCAGCATCCATGTAACCTCAGAGACTCAGCATTTGATGTTAAACAGCAATTTGATCCCCTGCTGGACTTTGTCTCTTGGAGTGAGATCAAACCTTAGTGTTTGACACAATCTTCTGCCTTCTCTCCCTTTTTTTGGTGAGTTTCCTTCTCCTTTTCCCTGCCACGATGCTGTGGCGAAGTGAAAGTTGTGATACCAATGCATGTCCCCAAGTGAACACAGGATCAGTCACCTTGTGTCAAGGGCTGCTCTTGTCAGTGGAGGTCCCACTGTGAGCCAGGCATGGCAGGGAGAAATGAGGGAAACTTCACAAAATGCTGACCTGGCACTGTGCCCAAAAGGCACTGCCACAGTCGTGTCCCAAGTGACCCACGGAAGGCACAGCAGTACCCTGGGCATGCTCAGGGCTCCAGGCAGGGGCACCAATGAGCAGGAGGGCATGGACAATACCTATGTACTATAATAAGCATGGCCTCGAGCACTGGAACACTGTCAGATGGGGCTGGTTGTGGCTGGATCATTTGTTTCCCTCTTGAGTAGGAATGCATCAAGGTGCTGCTGTGCTACAGCCTGTGGGCTGTATAGTGATATAAAAACACTGATGAACTTACCTTGAAAGGGTTCTGATACACTGAGATCCTGGTCACACTGGCTGCCTTGGATTTACTTTACCATCCATGGTGCTGCATCCTTCCCAGATAATTCCAGTGTCTAATTCGCCAATTATTTGTTTTCCTCTTTGTTTGTTCCCTGCTAGACTTTGAAACAAAGAGACTCCTCCATCAGCTTCCTTGGCAAGGCTCCTTGCCTGTCCTTGGAACACCCACACCAAGCAGCTTGTCTGTGGGCTTTCAGTGAAGTGCTAGGGAAGCTGTTTTGTGACAAAAGTATGATTAATGATTGCTTTTCCATGTTTCTTATAAATGAGGTGCTCTGTCACTAAATAAATACACAAATAAATGGTCTGGGTGTAAAAGAACATGTTTTTCACCAAAAATGACATCCTTAGTTGTAAATTTTAGCAGATACCATGAAACCAAAGATATTATAATCTATTACAAAAAACCTTTGAAGTTCTATTTTAATTAACTTGCAAAGCCATCAGGACTCTTGGAGAGAAAATAATATGTGAAGTGTATCTCAGGAATCGCTTGAATATGATCAGGAGGATGTGATTGGCAAGACTGGAGGATGAAATAGAAAAAAAGAGCAAGCACTGCTGCCACAAAGCAGAACTGGGATTTAGCAAAGGGACATTGGCATGGAAAGCAACTGAGAAAAAATTGCTGCCACTCCCTTAAAAACACTTCGCATTCCAATGAATATTGTGAATTATGTGAAATTTTTAACGGGAGACCTCTCAGATGAATTTTGCTGCAGCAGGAGTTGGAGTCTCCTGCACGTCACACAGGGAGCCAGAGCCTCTGCAGTCATCAGGGGTGTGGGGTCAGGGACTCCCCAGGAGCAGAAGGGGCTACCCCTGTTTGCTCTGTGTTATTGAGAACACCTTAGTGGGAAATTCCATTATTTCTGACCTTTCTGCCTAGATCGTAGCACAACTGTTGCTGTCTGAGACAACATAAAGTTCCTCAGAGCGTTCTGTAGTGAGCAGACCCTTCTAGCATCAGCACCAGTTAGCTGGCGTGAAGATGAACACTTTGGGGCAATTCTGAGCAAGAATTCCTTCAACATCATTTTCTTTTCCAGAATTTTGATGCCAAATGTGAATTTCTATTTATTATACTGAGCAGGAAAATCCATTTCTCAGGGTTTTGTTTCTGTCTTCCAAGAACCCAGAGAAGAGTATATTTTTGTGAGCCTATAATTTATTGGTGTAATGACCAAGAATTAAAGACTTAGGATGACTGGCAACATCAAGCCTTTTTGATCTTTAAAAAATCACCCTCTTAAGATTACTTGGTACGTGCTTTGCTGTATCCAACAGACGTAATTTGTGTCTCAGTTAACCTGCTGTTTAGGTCAAAGGGAACAACAGGAAAATTAAAAGAGTTTGATCAGAGAGAAATAATTGTTTCTTATAACATGGATGAAAGGAAGCAAGAGCTGCAGCTCTGGCATCAAAGTGGAGGCTTTAAGAGACTTTGGAAACTGTGACCCTCACACAATCATACCTGCTGGGTCATTGGGGAAAACCCTACATTGTTCCTGCCACCAGGAAATGCCAGGAGAGAACCTGCCACTACGAAACACTGGGAGAGACCATGACTCTGGGAAATGTCAGGGGAGACGTGTTCCTGCTGCCAGGTAATGCTGTCAGTGAGCACCTCCAGCCCCTGCTGCTGCTGTGCTGAGGAGGAGGTGCAGGGCAGCCCACCAGCACCGCGTGCCTTTGCCCCGCTGCCCTGCCTGGGCTTGCTCAGGCTCCATGTTTCCAACTGCATATTCCAATTACTGTCCCCGTCTGACTCGGATATTCGGAATGATGCCTTCAATACGTTTTACTTTTAATGTTTCCCCCTCCTGTTAGAAAATATGCTGTTTAGAGATGATCCTATCCTCTGAATGACTGTGTCAACTGCTTAGGCAGGAAGTGAAATGCCTGGAAAAATGTGCTTCTGCAGCCTTGCAGGGGAATGATGGCAAGTCCTTCCCTGCCGGATGAGGCTGCTCTCAAAACCACACAGGTTTTAGCCCTGGATTTATCTCAACAACACAAGGTCATTCCGAAAGCTTCTCGAGCTGTTAGTACTTACAAGGAACATTTCTAGTGCAACTTCAGAGCACCCAAAGTAAACACATTGAGCTTGGCAGGTGGCTTGGAGAAATCTGCTCAGTTCAATTATTAGGTCAGGCTGAATAAATTTCTACCTTCTGCAAAGAAAATTGTGAGTGAATTGATTTTAACTTCCCTGGCAGGAAAGCTTTAGTTACATCAAACAAAAACGAGCAGTTGAAAGATGTAATTTTGGTTATAAAAGGGGTGCATTCAAAGACAAAATAATTCTTAGTATTCACTGCACCATAATATTTAAGTATTTATGGTATTAAATATTAGTAAAACTTATTTCTAGAGTCAGCTGATGATTCTGAAACTTAGTCCCCACTCAGTCTGTCAGATCCTTGAGTTCCCAAGGAAGAACTGTGCAGGAAACCACGCTCTCCAGTGGAGCTGTCACCGTGTTCCGGAGCTGTAAGTGGCAGTAAATGGAGCTTCGGTGACAGGGAGGTCGCTGCAGGGCATTTGGAAATGAAAGGACTACTTTGTGTCTGTTTAGAGACTTCTCTTTATTTATTGGTGTGTGTTACCCAGAGGCCGGGTAATGAGCCTCAGAAAAAAGTGTTGTTTAAGGAAAATAGCAGTGGCTTGGGGAGGGGAATAACTGCATCAGAAGTTCTGAGAAGCCACAGCCGTTTCTCAGGCAGTGAAATGTATCTGCTGCTAAGAGCAAAGCAATTTTTTCTAATTCCAAAATCCCAGTTTGCAAGATGCTAAATCGTCCTCGGGCTTAACACAACAGTCTCTTGGCAACTGCAGATGCTTATCTTGAAAGATTCACTTTAACAACAGATTGAATTCTCAGAAAAGAGGCCAAACATAAAGATGTTAGAAATCAAAGCGAAAATCCAAAAGGATTTTGAGGCTTGATTTGGTTAAGCATCCAAATGTTTGGATATTTATTTGAAACTTATTCAAGCAGCTTAAATCTAAAACTGGGTAATAGGCTCTATCCCCCTGCTTGGTGACGGGAGTCTTGGCACATACAGTTCCAAATTGCATTGACCTTTTGGGCTGCCAAATTCTATTGCATTTTCATTTCTAATTTACCGTCCAACCCAGCCCCAAGGTCTCCAGCTTTACTGCTTTTCTGGGTTCCCATTTCCTATCCAATATGTGCTTTTCCCCCTTGCTTAATAGGTTCCATTTTTTCCCAGTTAAGTCTCATCTTATTACTCAAAAGTTTAGGGAGTGATACAGGAGATCAGACTGATGATCCATCCCTTTGTTATTCTTTATTCCATAATTTACCAGGCTCAGATGCTTCAGAAAGCACAGAAATACACAGAAATGAATCATCATGGAAACCTTTTTCCATAGGAAAAATCCTTGGTGTGTTTGTGTGCTATTGCAGAGGGGTTTATATCCTGTTCCATCAAACCCAGCTAAAATAAGTGTTTCTCTTTGGCACCGATCTACATATCCATGTTTTTTTGAATCCTGTTAAATGTTTGCTCTCAGCAATACCCATTAGCAGTAAGTTCCACAGGTTTATTCTGGAAATTTTTTGGGTCACTGTGCCCACATTGGTACTTCCTCTGATGATACTGATATGATTTATCTGCTTTACTGGTTTCCTAATTTCCCAAAGTGGTGTCACTTGTGATTGCCATTCATGTGGTGTCAGTTCCTTTCGAGTGCCAGGAGGACGCTGTCCAGTATGAATTACAGCGCACATCCTCCCTTGGATTTTAAATTGTATTTGTATAAGTACATTTGAAAATGTATTTTAAAGTCTATTGTAAAGGACATGGACCTGAGTGGCTCCTTCCTAGGGGGGCACGACCTGGGATGGGGTCCCCTGCACCACTGAGCCATTCACCCAGCACCGTGCTGGTGGGTGCCGTGGGCGACTGGTCCTGGTGGCTGTGCAAGGACTGGGCTGGGGGCAGCAGCACTGGGGGTTCACGCCAGAGTCAGACCCCACAGCCAGAGTTACCTGGCACATTCCCTGTTCCTTCTATTTGTTTCCTTGTTTCAGCCTTCAAGCCTTGTCAGCCTTGCTGGGCTGCTGGGGCCTTTGCAAATCTTCCTGGCAGCACTTCCCAGCTCCCACTCACTTCCTTTCTCTGTCTTGGGTGCTTTTGATCCGTGCTTGGGATTTACCAGTTTAATTAATCTAATCTCTGCAGTATCATCCGTGCTAACTGAAATAATTCCCGACAATGTTTTGTTGATCCCTGTGACTGCCGAATGCCAACGAAGCGATGTGGCAGCATATGGCAGGATTTCTTATCTGTGATGGCTCAGTTTAGCATTTTAGAGGTTTTTTTGAAGTCCTTTTCCTTTTAATCAGAGTTGTGTACTTGCTTAGAGATTAGGCTGGTTTTGTGTGTTTCCTCTTTGATAAAACTATGGGATTTAATGTTCTGTGAAATCCTGTTGTTTACAGGAGCAAACTTCACACACGAAATCACTGGTCATTGCTGCAATGAAATGCAGAATGCTGGGGTGCACAGGCTTGTTTTGCACTATTAAAAGTTGATGTTTATTTTTAAATGTTTGCAGAAAAGACAATGCTCTTTAAGTAAGTACCTGGCTGGATTAATCCAGGACTGCTCCCACCAATGGCACTGCCGTGGTTTCAGCCCCTCGGTGGTTACACCAGCAATGATGCTGTGTCAGTGGTTACTCACTGCCGGTGAGGTGGCAGCTGCAGTGATGATCCTGCCTTTCATGGATGGGCTGAAGCATTTGGATCCCAGTGACTGGTTTCTATAGGAGATTTTTATGGTACAGATTCAGCAGTTTGCAGTTTGATGAATTGGTTTAGAGTAATTAGCATAACACTGGGCTGAATCCATGAGTTTGTTTAAGCTGTTCTACTTCAGGTCTATCAAGCTTCAAATCATCTGCAATGCAAACATTGAATCTGTTTGGGTTATTTCACCTGTTCTTCCAGATCTACTGAAACTCATTGGCTGTACCATCCCAGTCCTGTTTGTCCCTTTGACTCCTGCCCCAAGGGCTGGCCCCATCCCACACGGAGCCCAAGACAGAGCCCTCGGCCTCTGAGTCGATGATTGTCCTGGCCCTGCTGACAGTGATTCTCCCCTGAGCCCAGCAGCCCATAGTGTGGTACCTGGTGCTGCAATGGAGATCTGCGTGGGGGCTGTCGTGATTTGTTGTGCTGCACCTGCAGACCCATGGCTTTGCTTCCCGTTGTCCTCGTTCTGGGGTAGTTGTGTTGGCTGCAAAAGACCCAGTCAAAAATTTACTGATTTATTTTTCATTGCAAAGCAGACACTCAGTCTGGACCGAATGAGTTTTATCCTGCATCTCCTCTCTGGGATGCACAGAGAGCCCCACAACACTATTTGAGACACTGTGTGGCAGAAACTGCCTCAAGAGAATTTTCTTTCATGTTTTATCCCCAAATGCTTATATGTCTGTTCAGGGCTCTTCCTTCAGTTATTAAAAGAAGCTTGTGCCCATTTGGTGTCCTGTGAGTGTGACTTGATGCACAGACCTACTGGCAAATTCACTGGGGTAAAGCAGATTGCTGCCCTGGAGAAGATCCTGACTGCCTGGGGGTGGCATTTTGGTTTGTTGTCCATAGAAATATAATTGCTGAGAAGTAAATTAACTATTGGATGCTGGCCACCCCTTTGGCAGCTTGTTCGTTTGAAATCCCAGTCAGATTGCACGAGGAGGGGGTTAGGTTGCAACTCCTGGTCCTGGTTTCCTGTTAAATTTAATTTTTTTCTGGACATCACCAGAAATTATGTTGCTTGTGCTCACTAATTCCTTAATTTTTACAGGAAAGATAACTCAGAATAGCTGAGCCACCTCTTTTATCTTGGATGTGGTCCACAGACAGTCACGTTCTCCCCTCCTCCATAAGCAGCTGGGGCCAACCTCAGCTGTTTTGGTTATGGTGGTTTTTAAGTGATGGACCAAATAACAAGACAGTGCTTTGCTTTGGATCATTAACCTGTGGCCACTTTTTTCTGGTGTGTGCCATGAGCTTATACTGGTACCTTTGTCTGTATATCAGCTGGAGTAGTTTAGGAGTCCAATAGTAGTTGAACTCGATGATGCTTGGGGGCCCCTTCCAACTCGGGATATTCTGTGTATCTGTGATTCTAGTTGTGAATCAAACAAATTCAAAGTCCTTCTAAAATTAACATCTTGTTTTCTTGTCACTAGTAGAACTGGCCAGAAAATAGTGGAAAAGTGCTAGTTGAGGCTGCAGCTGTGTCCTGCTGGCCTGGGTTCTGAGTGCTGGGTCCTGGATGAGCAGGAGAGGGAGGAACGAGGTTTGTGCTGGTGCTGGAGGAGTGGTCAGCATGACAGGGGCGTGTCCAGGGCTGGGAGCACATCACTGATCCTGGGCACAACAACAGAAGACCTGATATGAGACTTGATTAATGAGTAATTAATTAGAATGCATTCTCATTAGTGTCCATCAACTTGCAGGTATGGAGAATAGGACCAGTACATAAGATTGACTTTTTTCTTAAAGAGATGACAAATGCAGTAGGAGAGGAGAGCGTTGATGTACCGACCGTCTGTGTGGTGTTTGTGGCATTGGGAGACTCCAAGGGGTCAGTCTGCTGAGCTCGGGAATGGGACGGGCAAGGATGGTTTGATCTGTGGGTACGAGCACAGGTAGCAGAATTTTGCCAGCAGAGAGCTGTTCAACTAAGTGGACAGGGATATAAGGAGATCTAAAACTGAAATCTGTGATAAGTGCACATTTTGGATATGGTGAGGGTCATTTGGGAGCTGGAGCATCCCGCTGGAGCTGCTGGTTGGCTCCTCATCTCCAAAGTGTCTCAATGGAGCTCGATATGGGGTTTCTGAAAGGATGCTCTACTTGGAAAGGAACTAATCTTGAAAAGTTTTATGTCCAAGCCACAAAGGATGCTCACAGCAGCCCATCCTGGCTATGGACCCATGATTATCCTCTCCAGTTAGTTTTTCTGGAAGCAGGATGAGGCCCTGACCCTGTAGAGGGTTGCAGAGCGTCACCAGCCATTGATGCTGCCATGGCACTGCAGCTCATGGCGAGTGGCACCAGCGTCTGCAGCTCTGCAGCTCATCAACATGTCAGCTAAAGTGGATTGGATTTTGAGAAGTCTTATGGACCCCAATAAAGATCAGTAATCATTAAAATTAACCACATGCTGATTTAATCAACATATAGCTTTGTTAATTACCAGCTCTTTCTTCGTGTCCATCTGTTTTAAAGATTTTAGTGAACCTGCAGCAGATGTTCTTGTAAATATAATAAGCTGGTTGCCATGTAAATATAAAATTTTCAGGAGTGTTTTTATTTCACACACCCAATTTATTTGTGCTGTTGTCAGGATCATGTCTTCAGTGGCTTAGACACAAATCTGATGACTTCATTACAATCCACTTTGGAACCAGTGTCTACTGCTGGGCTACCCCCAATCCTGGCCTTGCTTTGAGCTGGGATTCCTGTTCCGTGGCTGCCAGTGAACTGACAGAGCTGCCCTGTGAACTGACACCCAAGAATGAAATAGGACCCATCTATTCATGCCCCCTCAGGGCATAAACAATAATTCCTGCACTTGTGAACACGATCAGTGGGGTAGGGGAGAGCAAGTCCTGTGCTGAGCGTCATGGGTACAGTCAGAGTTCCAGGGTGAGTCACCATTCCCTGGGCAGCAGCAGCTCTGCAATGTGGACAAGGGTCTCCCAGCACCATGCTGGTGAGAGTGAGGGAGGGTGCCAGCCCAGCCTGAGGCACAGATTTGTCCACGGTTTGGTGTTACCATCCCAATAGAGCATGTTCATCTTGGTGCTCATCTCCGTCTGTCTGTGTCTGTCTGTCTGTCTGTCTGTCTGTCTCTCTCAATCTTGCATGGACTTACCTTTGTAAGGCATTATCCAGAGGCCGATCCCACATGCTGGCTGGAGGTGACCTGAAGAATACAGTGTATGTTTTGGTGCTGGCCCAGGGGAGCAGAGGGAAAGGTGGATCTTAACTGCCGGTGTCCTGCAGAGAGCTGGAGTCATTGCTCCTTTACGTCTGCACTTGAAAACAGCTCCACCCTCCGATTTCTGCTTTCATTTTTTAGCTTCTAAGGATTCTGGTTTCATTGAGCTCCGCATTGACAGTGACTCCAGGAGCCTGAGAAGTGGGTGAGCAAGGGGAGTCAGATCATTGAACAGGTCCCTTGGGTGCTTCTTGCTCTCTGCAATCCTTGCCCTCAGATTGGCCAGACAGACCACTGCTGGCAGGGAATTCCACTTGTGGGAGAGGCTTTACAGCCCTTCAGGGAAGGAAGCGCAAAACCCAGATACCTGTGAGTGACCAGAACATCCTCAGAGCAAAGGCTGTAGCCCCAAACCAGGCACAAGGGAAGGGAGAGGAGCAGCATGATGGAGTGGACACAAACTCGGCATCTCAGCAGGGGCAGATCCATGTCAGCAACAAAAAAGGGATTTGAAGATGAGAGAAAAAAGTAAAAATAGTCAGCAATGTGAATGGAAGTTCATCTAACGCAAGATCATTAATTTTTTTATATAAAGCCATATTTCTACAATTTCTCATAATCTTTGTATAATATTTGCTAATATTTCTACTAAATACATGTCCTTTACTGAACATAGAAGATGGTAGAGAAGATTCTATTTTCCACCACAATTGAGTCTTACTATGTCAAATCTTTAGATTTCAGATGACAGTGGGAATTAATAGCAAGAATAAAGTCTTATAATTGAAACTGAAATGAAACTAAATCTTACAGCTGGGAAAGTGGCTCGGACTTCAGTCTGAGTGCCTAAGGAATCACTGTGCGTTCTTTAATTCCTTGACTCTTCTCCATAAATGTTTTGACGTGCTCAGAAATTTATCTTTGTGATTAAGGCTGCTGATCATCACAGACTGATGAGTCCAAAGTCAAAATTTTTACATAGCATTTACACAGGAATAAATTTCCAACTGGAAATTTACAGTGAGGACTTACTGCTCCCATTAGTCACATGAGGCAATGCTTTGCTTCATGCTGTGGTGCAGCCCATGACTGGGCCTGGGATACTCAGTGCCTGCTGAGGCTGGGAGCATCCCAAATCCTGTGGGTGCTCAGAGAGCAATCCCAGTTCCTACTGGGCTCAGTGCCTTTCATTTTTACTATTCAGTAAGCTACTTGATAAGAATAAGACACTCCTATAACATACATTCACTCCTATAACATATATTCTCCTGCCTAGAAGCCTTGGTATCTGTTCTTTTCAAAAGAAATACTTATATTTTAGACCATATTTATATGTAATTAATAGATTCAAGACCTTCCCTTCTGTATCTGTTTCTCTTCAACCCTGTGCTTATAGATGTTGTATTTCCCTTGTGTGCATAATAGAAGGTGGCCTTAAACATGTAGGAAATGAGAGGCCATGAAACTGAGGAGGATGAGGAAGAGGAGGAGGAGGAGCGCCTTGAATTTTAGGCCTTACTCCACAATGATTTTGTGGATTTAGAAAAGAGGTTCTCACTGGTGTGAGTTTTTGTTTGTGGTGCGGGGGTCCCAGCTGGGCAGGTGCTGAGCCAGTGCTGGTGAACCATCCCTCCATCCATCCCTCCCTCCATCCATCCCTCTCTCCCTCCCTCACTCCCTTCCTCCTCCCGTCCTGGCTCAGCTACCAGCCCAAGGGCAATGGAACTTTGCCAGGCTAGGGTTTGGTTTTTGAGGGCTTGGCCCTGGCCCCAGTTCAGTGCTCCCTATAAACATTCCACAGTGATTTGTTGGGATCATGCTAAGCCTCTTGCCTTTGGAGAGGAATTAAAGTAATTGTGGAACATAATGAAAAAAAAGATCCGTTAGTATTCCTTCTTTATAATTCATATATCTATAATATGCGTTAATTTCCTCTAAGCTTCTTATGTGCCTGTGAAACCAAAGAGGTGAGATCCTTCTCACACTGTTTATTACTGAGGTGTGAATCATTCCCAGGAATGGTCCGTGGAGCCCCTGGTGTCCCTCTTGGACCAGCTGTGCTGATGGCGGGGCTGGGCAGGATTGTTTCTCTGTCGTTGCTGAGTGTAGGAGAAGACTCAATATTTATATTTATTTGTGCTGCAAATTAGCATTAATTTCCCAAAGAACAAAATTTACTGGCTTTGTTCCTTCATTTGAATAATTACTCCCAATGACTATCTCAATAAGCTGCCATTTACAAAGTCATTTTCATAAAAATTAATGACCAGATCCTTTGCACTTACAAACTTCCACACACAGGGTGTGCAAGGCAGCAGCCAGCACGGCCCCCGGGGCTTCGCAGCTTTCACATCACCCTCTCCCTATTTACAGTGTCAGGAACTGACCAGTCCTGCTCAGGGTGCTACTGCAGTTATTGCTCTGCAATATCATGGGGCAGAACCAGCAAGCCCATGTCCCTCACCATGAGACCTGCTTCTGGAAAGGGCCAAAATATGGGATTTTGGGAAAGCAGCTCCCAGTGAGTGCCTGGATGCTGCTGCCTGGGCAGGCACACGCAGGACCAGCAGTGTGTCTTCTTCCCTGGCTGGGAACAGGGACAGAGAGTCCATCGAGGATCCAGGCAAGGAAATGAACCCAAACCAAACACCCCTCAGCAATGGAAAGAAAAACTTCATTTGGTGATCTTTACTTTTTCTGCCACATCTGCTACAATCAATGTTTGGTTCTATTTGCTCCTGGAAATGTTTGGTTATTTTTGCTACTTGAAGTGTTTGTTATTTTTGCTATTGGTTATTTTTGCTTTTTAAAGTATTTGGTTATTTTGCTTTTGGAATGTTTGGTTATTTTGCTTTTTGAAGTGTTCGATCTACAGGAAGCAGCACCAGACTCTCCTCGCTTAGTTCAGCGAACAGACCAGAGCAGGACGTTTCCTCACTTTCTCCCTAATTGCCACCAAATAGCTTTTCAATTGCCCGGAGAAAGCCCATTCCTTTGTTTTGCCTGAGGAAAATATCTTTATCCCTTGTTGCTCCAAGGAAAGAACTTCCATAACAAGAGGCTATTAGAGATCCTTCCAGACTTCCAGGCCATCCCAGAGGTCACAGAAGAAAAGGAAAAAAAGTAAAAAAATTAAAAAGCAGTAGCTGGTGTAGCACTGTCACATCACTGGGGGGCTGTTGCTGTAGTGAATGGGGAGCACAACTGACCTCCCTTTGGAAAGTCTGTGAGGCTGGTTGAGGCTCTTACGGTCCCAGCCATTCATTCACTCCATTCCTTCTGCAGTTGGCCAAACTACTGGGATTTATAGTACAGGAATGGTGATAGATGTTGGGTTTGACCTATAAAACCCTGGAGCAATGACGATTAAGCCCTCAGCAGCACGTGAGCACGTTAATGCAATACTTGTGGAGCCATTCCAATGCTTTGTTTTATTTATTTTATTATTTTATTTTATCATTTTAGTTTTTAGATTAAGGATGGCTCCAATCTGGAGCAGAGAAGCACGGGTTGTTTGCACCAGGAGCTACCGCGTGCTGGTTTAGGGTAACACCTGTCCAGGTTTCTGCTTTCTCCAAGCTTCCATGGGTTTGAACACTCCTCCACTATGTCTCTTCCCTCTCTGCTGTTCACCCCTTTTCTAACCAGAGCTTTCGCTGTCCATCTGTCTGTCTGTGATAGAGGTGCTGGGGCTGAGCACCTGCTCAGCTGGGGCCGAGCTGGGGCAGGGGCACTGCCTGGCCAGGGGCTGTCCTGCAGGTGGGACAAGGAAACAGCCATAGGTTTCAAATGCAAATATAAACGTGGTTCTCAAAAGAACTTGCTATTTCCATCTGCTGGCACAGGAAATAAATCTGGTCAGAACAACAAGAAACATGTTCCTGCATTTGATCTGGAAAACAGCATTTACCAGGCTCAGAGATGAGCCAGGGTCAATAGTCTCTGGTTGAATTAAAATAACCAGTGGGCACAGCCAAACCTAGTGCTTGCTGTCTGGAACATGCAGAGAATTCCCAATATGAAACACAGGGAATTACTATAAACCAGACTGCAGTAACCGTAGAAAGAAGATGCTGAATCTACACAGAAATGTCTGTTCAGATGCAAGTGAGGTAAGAAACTATAAACCTGATGTAAAATTAAAATGAAGGAGCTTCCAATTCTGCTCATTAGGAATTGGATCATCATCAACTCCATCCTACCACCCTCAGAAAAATGCTCTAAAAGAAGCTCGTTTGGACCCTAAGGGGACACCAGCGTTCCTGAGTCAGGGGAATTTTCCCTGGCTGAGGGAAGACTCCCCATGGCTGGATTTAGGCCAGGGCTGTCAAAAAGTCTGGCTTTGGCAAACAGCAATGGAGCTCTTGCACTGCAATAGCTGAGTAAGGTTGAAGCTGTATTACACCCTGACATTTTAAGGGAGTAAAATAAATAAAAACTTACTCACTGTTTCAGCACTGCCTGATCAGAGACTGCACAGCTCCTCAAGCTCAGGAATACCAGTCACCGAGTACAGGGGAAGCTGTTATGGGTGAGTCAACTGGGAAATAAATGTAAAAGTCAAGGTAAGTAGAAAAATATTGGATCTGTTTGAAAACGAGCCCACTGTGAGGGTCTGTTTCTGCAAGAGGAGGTTAATTATAACTGACATCATGGGGCCTTACAGCCACAAAAGCTCTGGCTTTCAGGGAGTTTCCATCCTTGTGGCACTGGACCGTGTCAGCACTCATGTCCCCACGTCCATGAGCACCGGGTGAGAACTCTCCTCATCCCCCTGCAGCCAGGCCCGTGGAGTGAGATGCACTATCGTGGTTCTCTCCTCTCCTCTTGTCATCCTTTACTGCAATATTTCCTCCTCAGTGATGCTCAAAGAGCAGATCACTTACCTGAGTGTGTTTTAGTTCATTACAGAAATAAAGGAGTGCATGAAAAATGATTACATGCTATGGAATCCCAGCAGAATTTCTGATAAAGTCAGTGTTTCTATTAGATTTTTCTTTTTTTTTCTCACATCTTTAGATGGTGACAGATGCACATAACAAAGAAAATAGAGGAACATGTACTGCATCTCTCCGTGTCTGTATTTTGATAAGATTGTGAATGTCATTAAGCTCAAACACCCCAAATCTTGAGCTGCAGTAGAGGCTGAGATCAGCTGCTTTTGAAATCATAAATCTGAAAAGTACAGCTGGGGAAGCAGCATTTGAAATTGGAAAATATTGTGCCTGTAGGACTAATTATGCTTTTGCAAATTTTATCAAAGCATTGCTGCTTATTCACAGTTAGCAACACAAGAACATGGTAATGGATGGTGATGGCTCTGACTTGTGCACACAAACACCCATTTTCTGGAGAAAGGGACAATTAAGGGCTTCTCATGGATTTTGGTTGTTCCAGTCTCTCTGCCAGGACAATGCAGAATTTGAGACACCGTAAGCATGAAGGATGCTGGAATCCTGTTCCCCAAATTCACTGGACCCCTGTCTAGTTCCTCCGGGGTGCGCTGAGGGTTGGCTAACTGTGCAGAGTTTATTGGGAACTCTGGAAATGGGATACTGCTTCTACAACTTTATCCAAGGGAGGAGAATCAGAAGTGCACATCTCATAATTTCCCCTTCCTTCAGCCCTTGTAGGGAAAAAACCCCAACCAAACATGTAAGGTTTTCCTTGGGCATGTGCAGAAGTGCTGGTGCCTCTCCCATCAGGTTCCCACTAGAGGGTAAGATACTGGAATTATTCAAACTGCTGTGTCAAGGCAGAACAACACAAAGAGAAAAATGTCACAGTTCAGCCCAGCAGTCCCTTCAAAGGAAACCTACATTTGGAGCTATTTTTCTTGCCTAATAAAGGTAAAGATGTAATAAAAGCTTTTTACTGTCTCCTTGTCCGTGTCTCTGATCTCAACCAGTGTGATCAGCCTGCAGCGAGGGGTCCAGATCCTGTTTCAATAGGAATAATCTGGGATTTATTGATGCTCTTGTAATTTACTTCGGTTTTTTGTTGGTGAGATTTCTCTTCAAAGCCTTCTTGATCCTTTTTACCTCGTCTTTTTTACATTCAGGGAGTTTTTCCCTGTGTCTGTGGATAAACCACCCTGGGATAGATCATGCCTAGGTTGTTCCTAGCCAACAGGATTATTTTCAAATGCAGGGGAAGCTCCTCCCTGCCCAAGGCGTGGGTGTTGCCGTGGGGAGGCTGCAGGGAGCCCAGCATGGGGAGCTTGGCTGCAGGGGCTCTGTGACCCCTGCAGTGTTGGGGAGGTCACCCCTCAGCTGTGACAGGCTCTTCCTCTTGGTGCTTCCAAACCACTATTCCACCCCAGATGGGATTTGGGTCGGAAACGCTGGGTCAGCTGCAGCTGCAGGATCCCCCCCTCCCCCTTCCCCAGACTGGTCCCCGTGCCAAGGCTGCTTTGGCAAATGGTGTCCAGAAAACTGAGAGGAAGAAAACAGGTTTTTATTTGTACATTCACGAGCGTATTGCGTTGTGATTTGACACTACTCAGATGGAGGTCACAAGCTGTGCCCAGCTGAAGTGAGAAAACTGTGTTGGCAAGTGCTTTAAAAAGCTCCAAACTATTAAATTAGGGACACAAGATCCTCGAGAGAGGACGGTAATATCTTTATTATTTTCTCACTTAACCATTTTGTTGCCTCTTGCACAGATATGGCTACAAATGAACTCTCACAGCTTTCAAGGTTTTGGAAGTTTTTTTAATTAGAAGCATCTTTCATCATGAATGTTATGATATCAGATTACTTCAGCCAGTGTTATGTGTAAGTATGAAAAGAAACCTCACAGTAAGAGGGAGTCAGGGGTGCCTGGACAGCTGGGCAGCAGTGTGGGTACTCCTGTCCCCCCAGGAGAAGGCTTGGGCTCTGCACTGCTCACACATGCCCACACCCAGCCCAGAGCATGGGGCAGCTCTTGCAGGAGACCCAGGAGGCGTCAGGAGGCTGAGCTGATCTTCCAGTTAATTTACCAATTAATTTAATGATCTTCCAATTAATTTACCACCACGGCGCTGCTCGGTCACAGGTGCCATCTCATAAGAGAAGGCTGTGCCAGAACAGGTGAGACAGATCCTGTCAGGACAGGTGCCATTTACCATTGGACTGCAGTTTTAGGGGAGAGATGAAGTGATGTACTTTTTTTGGGAGCTTTCAAAGCACCTGAACATTGAGAAAAGCCCCTGAGCAGGTGTTTGGGGGGGGTTGCCTGCTGTCCTCTGGGGCACAGCATCAGCTGCAGCAGCATCAGTTTTGCCTGTGTCTCCAGTGCCTGGAGCTGTCTTCTGAGGATATGAACCAGAACAAGAGGATTCATGAGTCATAAACTGGAGCAATTATGCACTAGAACCACCCACTGCGGGTGGTGTGTTTGCCTGCTCCCTACCCTCTCTTGGAGGGGAGCAGAAATGAACTCAGGTCTGAAGCAGCGACAGGATGAGCCAAATGCAGTTACAGCCACTCTCTCACAAGGAAATGTTATGATTGGACTGATCTTGGAGGTCTTTTCCAACCTTAACAATTCTGTGCTTCAAGGAGTCTATTACAATTGTAATTTAGGATGTAAAAGGGGTGTTCTGATGAGGGGTGTTCTGCAAGAGGATGGCACAGAAGGAAAGAGCTGTTTGCTGTGCGCTGAAAGTTTGCTGAGGGGACAACAGGGAAGAATGTGACCTAGGGATGCTGAGAATGTGCCATATTTTGCTGGAAGTTACATTGTATGAAAATACCCCTGCTCTGAGCTTCAGAGTCAGGAAATGATGCACAATAGAATCTCTGTCCTGTGCATGGGAATAATTACAGGAATGGAGAAGGCAGCAGACAAACATCCATGAGTGGTCTCTGGAGAAAGAAGAGGGGACGAATGAGAAAATTAAAGATTTTGCAGAGTGAAGGGAATGTTCTGTGATGTTCCTTCTGCTCCTTCCCCTGGCTCTGGAGCGGTCGATAAGAGTACATCCCTGGGCTCCAGCACTAGTTCTTTCTCCTTTGGAAGCAGCTGAAGAACTGCAGCTACTGCAGGCAGGTGCAATCTTAGTAATGTCAACAAAGAGCATCATTAAAATCAGTTCACCTGGGAGCAATGCATTTCATTTTGTATGTGTGTAACTCTGAGATTCAGACAGATGTTACTCCCAACAAGTGCTGTGCAATCCTGGTTTTATTGGAGAGGGGGAGAGGAAGGAGAGGACGTCAGATCGCAGTCTGTAAAGCTGATTACATCATACAAGTCTGCCAATCCATCCCAGGGACAGACAGAGTCCTGGTACCTTTTTATCTGCACAATTAATTTCAAAAATTGGACGCTCCTATGGGGAGCAGAGGGGGTGTTTGTGAGCATTGATGCAGCTCCTTCAAACTGCCCTGGCACTGCAATTGTTCTATTACATGTGCCACTGCAGTGAGTTGCAGAGTTGGAGACATCTCCAGGTTCAAAGCAGATCTCCTGAGCGGAGGATGTGACAAAGTTTAAGTAGAAAACTGATCCCCTCAGCAGGAGCTCAGAGATGCATCTTGATACCTGCAAGGCCGTGTAGGACACAGGATTTGGTCTTGTGCTTTAAATCGATATCCTGATGCTGAATCTGGGCCAGCTGCACTTAAAGTCCTTCTCTTTAATGCCATCTCATGTTTAATTATTGAGCTCAACACACAATGGTGTGAGTCACTTTGAAGTGCAGCCGCTGGCTGTGGACTCTGCAAACAGGGCTGTGTTGGAGAATCAGGCTAAGGAAAATCCCGGTGGAAAATGGATAGAACATCTGTTCTTTCCATAGACAATAACAACACTGCTGTGTACACAGTGATCCATACGCTGCTGGAGATGGCTGGAGCAACTCGAGGGGATGAGAATGTCCCTCACCCCTGCAGAAGTCCTGGATACGGAGCTGGATATAGGAACCTCAGCATTTATCCTCACAGATCTCTCTTGCAGCCTGTGGACAGTGCACTGCAAATGTATCCTAGGCAGTGAGGGAGTGATAAATCAGGAGCAAGCCCAGGAAATGGAGCCTGGAAAGAGCTTGTGCTGCAGTGAGGAGATGTGCCAGATATCTCCCCTTCCTGGTGTGGGGGAATTAGAATGTATTTCTCTGTTTATGGACACAGGGGTTTATGATTATAACTGTATAAAACCAATCTCTTTCGCACTTTGGGGGCTCAGCCTGAGAACATTATTCATAAAACATCCAGTTCATAAAATCTCAACTCAATTCCTATGCAACAACGGCTTTCAGTGACAGGCCCTGCAAGAGGCCGGGCTCCATCCAAAGGCTTCTGCACATAATGGAAAAACTCCTATTTATTTCCATAGGCTTTGGATCAGGTCCTTAGAAAGCAATTTGGGCAGTGAGGTGAAAAATTTGGGATGACCAGCGTATCAATAACACAAGCATTGAGCTTCACTCTTTTCACTTCAGTTCACAGACAAAATTCCAGTCTGAGAGCTGAGCAGTTGACCACCTGTGCGCTGCCAAGGCAGATGCAGGTACCAAAAGGTGTGTTTGTAAATGGGTCTTTTCAGTGCATCTCTCTAGTGTGTTATTTTTGTATATTTATTCTTAATTTTGTTGCAGATTCCAGTTTTTAGTTGCTGTGCTGAGGTGATGCTCTGACTGTATCAACATCTGTTAGACACAAATTTTAATGTGATTTAGATGGGCAGTTTCTGCTCTGCTGACCTAGTCTTGTGTTTGCTAGGAGAAGGAAAACAGCCACATTTCCTTGGAGCAACACTGATTTGTCCCAGGAACTTCATGAAAGGGCCTTGTGACAGAAGGATCCTAGTTTCTTTCTTCCTTCCAATATTTATTTCTGGAGCTCAGCATTCATGGAGAAAGCACTGGCCACTGTAGAGCAGCAGTGCCCCTTCTGATGGACACTGGGGATGAATGCTACATTCCTGGCAGGGCAAACCCATCACAGCTGGCAGAGGCATTGGCTGAAGCCAAGCGCATTCCTTGAGCCCATCCATACCAACACCAGCCTCTCTTTGGTGGTAGAACTTGAGGAGAAGATACATGTCTTACTGAGGGCATCAATAGCTTCATGCTTCACATATTGTTGGCATGGTTTTCCTATGAAATGCTGGTTGGGTAAAATGGCATGTTGGGCAAAATCACCAAAACTTGCATTGAACATTGTCCTGAGAGAGCGAAGAATTGTAGAATCATAGAATCCTAACATGATTTGGGTTTGAAGAGACATTAAAGATTATTTCTAATATTTTTATAGTTGGTCAGAAATTTTGTCATGCAGAAAAGTCTTGCTCTTGTCATGGCCTTGGAACTCAGTAAACGGAACAGCATGATGCTCCCAGTGAGATGTGATTGCTGTTCAGGGAGTGCTTGATGTGGCCATGGGACAAATGAGAAGAATCTGAATATCAGTTACAGAAAGGGATGACACTGGATTCCCGTGGTAATTTCCTATAGTAATAAGCACCTAGGAGGATATTAAAAATGTCATTTGTGCTTTAAAAGTAATAATAATTGAAATGGATTCTGGCATTTTTTATAACAAGAGAGCGAACAATTATTACTGGGGACATTTTAAAGGAAAACAAACACATTCAATAATTAGTTAATTGAATTGCCAATATGCTGATGCTGCTGAAATTAATCTGAAAAATATGAGCTTAGCAGTGTGGTTTTGCACAATTATAGTTGGAGATAACATTAAGAGGAAGACTGGGATGTGTTTGGCTGGAAAGCAGACTGTGAGCCCAGCCTGTGGAGTTGGGTCCTTGGGACCCTGGTGCCCGGGGCCCCTTCCCCAAAGAGAACTTGGGAAAGGGGCTGAGGTGGTTTCTCCTGCTGGCTGGGGGCTGTGAGAGCTCCTGCCATGGGCACAATGAGCAGAGCTGGTGCTGCCATCACGATCAGAGAGCTGAGCTCCACCACTGGGCCCTGAGCTTGCCTGACATCTGCCTCTGTGGGCAATATCCTTTTTACTCAGAGTAGTAAAGTTACTACTCCAGAAGCAAGCTAAGCTATGGATTTATTATAATTCCTGTTTTTACAATTATAGAGGTAAAAATTTAATGTATATTTTGAAGAATTATCTCCTTGTATGGGAATAGGACAAATGAGAGCCAGGAGGCCACATTTAGCCAGGAGCCTCTGATCTGAGCCTGCAGACTCCTGTTTTGGGGTCAGGTTTTTACTGGGACCAATAACTCAGAGATAAGTCCTTTCTTTCCCCACAGACAGGCAGGAAAGCCAGTCCATGACCATACAGGACATGTGGGGCAAGCCCAGCACCAACCAAGCTGTGCTGTTGGGTGGGTTCTTCTCACACAAAAAAAATTTGATGAAAACTTGTTCTGCCCCACTTGCCTGGCTCTGAATATGTCTGTAAGAGCACAGAGACCTGAGATCATATCCATCCCAAAGCACCAGGTAATGCCTCTTGTGTGTGGTCCTAGCTTGAAAAGAAATACACATGTTTTGAAATGGATGCTTCTTGCCACAGCTTTGATGACTCCTGTGTCAGCATTGCTTCTTCAGCTCTTCCCTTTCATGAAACAGAACATTCTCCTGAGTGTTAGCAGTGAAACTGGACCTTTGGGTGTATGAAATCCTGCCCACATGTCCAACAGCGCTGTGTGAGAGGCACTGGGACATGCCTGGGGAAGCACAAGGACTCAAGAATCATCAGTGTCTGTGGGAGCAACATCTCCGTGAGGAGCCCTGGGAGGGAAGGTCCCCAAACACTGAATATGGATTGACTGTGGGAACTACAGGACTCCAGGAGATGAAGCTCTTGGAAGGGCAGCAAGTCAGAGTGTGCTGGTGCTCTGGTCCCACAGGTTTGCCCTTCTCTCTGTGGTTATTCCATTAACTTCTCTGCCTGCAGTTCACAAACCACTGTAAGGCAAATCTTCTGATCTTGTGATGTGGTCAGAGAAAAAATTCAGTTTCTGGAACCGATGACATTTCACCTGGGCAGCCCAGGTGAACGCAGTCACAAGGAACATGACTTTTTTATGTTGCTACTCTTATCCTGCTTGCTCTTTCCCCTGGGTTAAGTAAAGCGTCGACACACTCAGAGCCAGGCAGCAGAGAGTTTTCCCAGGCACCATTGTGCTCCTAATCGTGTTTTTTTTTATTTTTATTCATCATCAGCAAGTCTATCTCAAGAGAGTTTTACCTTTTACTCTTTTTCCCCGTGTTTTCCCTCACACCCATTCCCAAGAATAACTCACTAACGTGGCCAGATTTGTGCTGAATGGCTCATTCCCACTGCCATCTCCAGGCAGGCCTCACCACATACTGCTGCTCTCCCCTTTATACAAATAATGAGACATATCAAACCCATTTGCTGTTGTAAGTCCAAAGACATAACCATCAGTTCTGCCTGGCATTCAGAGCAGACAAAATGTCTTTATTGAGACTTATCCAGCCATGCCACTTATCAATTTTATGAGTTTTTAAAATAACATCTAATGTTAACTTGACAATGAATCTGTCTTAAGACACAAATCCCACTCATGTTTTATTTCCTCCATGAAAGGAAATGATGTATGAAATCTACAGCAAAGCATGGATCAAACCTTTTAGTATCCCCTAGAGTACAAAGAAATGGGAGCATGAGGAACCAAAGGCCAGGGCAATGCCAGGAACGTGTTCCTCTGGGCTACAGCAACCAACAGGTATTTTATCTTGATCCAGCTGCACAATAAATGAGAACCAACACCCCATTGTGGAGAGCTTTTCTGTTTGGTTTCACCACGTTTATAGAGAATGGGGATTGCTCACCTTAAAAGGCAGCTTTAGGTCAGGTGGTTATGCTTTAACATTTATGTGATTTTTGGAGCTTTATTGCACTCTTAGAACCTGATTCATGGGTGACCTTCATGCATGAACCCAACTTAAGGCATATAAATAGTCCCATTGGTCTGAATTTTAACATTGATTACAGTGGGGTGAGGTGGAAGTCAGTGTGACTAAAAGCAATATGCAGTGTGCCCCCATCGCTCTCAGAACACAATAGTGGAATTCCAATCACCTCTTGCTGGAAAACTTGTTGTGACATGATACGGATATTAACCACTCATGAATAGAGTGAAGTTCAGTGGATTTATTTTCTCCCTACTTACAAATCCACAAAAAAAATGTATTCTTTCATTTCTAGAGTAGAGAATGTCAGTGGTTCAGCTTAATTCTCTCCTTGAAAACCAGATTTCTGGAGTGGGTTCAACACCCACTCCTGATGATTTTTCTCCCTGTAGCTGCACACGTTGTCATTCACATCAACGACGCGTTTAACCTCTCACTTCAGAAGAGATTCTTGTGTAACATGGAGTCTGATTAGTTGTGACACAAACTATGTTATCTATATAATGAAGTGCCCTCATGGGTTAGCCGTGTTGGGAAGATGTTGTGACCCTTAATGAGGAGAACAGATGAGCCTGGCCCAAGGGGGAGGTGAAGTCTCTCGCGTCTGCCTGGTTTGATCCACTGGAAGATAAAAACAATGTAGAGGAATTTACCTTTTCCAAAGTGCTCAGAAAACACTAATTATTCCCACAGCCCCTCAGCAAGGTGTGCATTGTGAGGTGTCATACTGTTCCTGTCCAGGTTGACTGAGATGTGGTGGACTGATCCTAACCCAAAACCTTAAACCTCATCTCATTCCGCCCCCCTGCCATGGGCAGGGACACCTTTTACAGGTCCTGTCCAACCTGGACTTGAGCTTGGTCACTCCTCTGAAGTCTGAATAGTGAGTCTTTCTGTGACCAGAGGGGTCAGCACTGCTGGGGCAGTGCTGGGACACTGCTATGAACTTCTGGGACACTGCTGGGGCACCGCTGAGATAGTGCTGGGACATTGCTGGGGCAGTGCTGGGAACTGCTGGGACAGTGCTGAGACAGTGCTGGGGCACTGCTGGGACACTGCTGTGCATGAAACTGGGGAGGAGATCATGGTTTTCAACACTGCTTCAGCCTTGAGTCATATTTGTGAGGCTTTCATGCACGAGTGTTTGGAGGACACAAGTACAAAAATAGGGTAAACACAGCTGAAGCAAATTCATTAAACATAAATGCAAATATTTGTAGAGATTTTGGTTCGCAGCCTTTACAGATTTCCAGAATTACAGTAATGGAACATGGGCACGTGTTCAGCTGGCAATGATAAGATGAAGAAAACCAGCTAGTGCACCAAAGGGACAGAGGAGGGTGGCAGGAGGTGATTCCAGAGGTCACTATGGACAAATTGTCCTGCTCCTCCTGGGGGAAAAGACCTCCAACAATGTGTCACCCCTCCTCAACCCTCAGCTTCTTGTTCACTGCAAATGGGAGACCATCCCTGGGAGCAGCCCAGGAGCAACTTGCCACTTTAGAAGTTCATCTGTTGGAGCTTGAAAAGGAAGCTGTGTGGTGGAAGGAGAACTGAAGCAGGCTCTGACAGGCAGGGAGAGAGATGGTGAGGCTCCAGTGGAGCAGGAGCCCTGGACCCCCTTCTCTCTGGGACAGAGAGACCTGGTGGATGGGGAGAGGCAGGAAAGTGAGAGGGGAATGGTACAGGGAAAAGAGGAATGAGGAAAGAGAAAATTTACTGAAAAAACACAGGTAAGTATACATTTATTTGCCTAACCTTTAGGCAATGGATCAGCTGGGAATCAGCTGCTCCATCATTTCAGCCAGCAGTTGGTCAGATGATTTTATTTCTGCTCTGATGGGAGGACTGAAACATCTGAAGCAGAAGAATGCTGGCCAACATTAACCCAAAGGTTTTGCTGTTTTTTCCCCTCAGCTCCTAATTGCTGGGTTTGAAAACATTTGCAGGAATATTCAGATTATCTCAAAATCTTGAGTAAGAGATGGGGAGGGGGAAGTATCATACCATGACTCACCAAAATACCACCAAGGCAAAGAATGATTTTACATTTTTTTCCACAAGCCTGTGCCAAATTTGGGTGAACAAGCATAAATGCTGCAGAGGCGGAAGAAAATTTAAACCCAGGCCCTGCACACCTCCCATTGTTTGTCTCCCTACCACCATACACGGTTGTAGGACCAGTCTTGGCGATACAAGAGATCAATCTCAACACCATTACAAGGTGGCCTTTGCATCAGAGCAAGCAACGCCTGTCTGTAAGGAGGACTCTTAAGTGTCATAATTCTGCCATGTCACTCATTTTTTTTAAATATATATTCATTCTTGGAGCACCTTCCAGTGCCTAAAGGGGTTCCAAGAGAGCTGGAAAGGGACTTTGAAGAAGGGCATGGAGTGACAGGACAGGGGGAATGGCTTCCCACTGCCAGAGGGCAGGGTTAGATGGGATACTGGGGAGAAATTCTTCCTTGTGAGGGTGGTGAGGCCCTGACACAGGTTGTCCAGAGAAGCTGTGGCTGCCCCATCCCTGGAAGTGTTCAAGGCAGGGTTGGATGGGCCTTGGAGCAACCTGCTCTAGTGGAAGGTGTCCATGAGTGGCAGGGGGTGGGACTGGATAAGCTTGAGATGTATTTTGGTCCCTTCAGCTGCAGCCTGGATCTTTTCTGTTGCTCTTTGTTCAATGTGTAGCTTTTGCCAGACCATGTGGAAATAAAGCCGTTTCTAACACTGTACTCCTGGCTGGGGAGAGAGGCTCGACTCCCTTGGCCTGCACAACCAGGCAGTGTGATGGGAATTAACAGAACTCACTTGGGCGTGTTAGGGAGGGATGTTCTCAGAGCCTGTGATCAGATGTTTCCCAAGTAAATCACACAAGACCAGAATTATGTATTCTATGACTCTATGTTTCTAAGAGAGATGCAAATTGAGACATAAGACTTTTCTCTGTAATATACAATAAAAATTCAATGGCTGGCAGTTGATACAAAGCTTATAAATATGTTTTCAAATAAGTACAACAGCCATGAAATCAGGAATCAGTAAGTCATAATGCATTTCAGCACAACACTGATGAACCCATTTTTCTGGCACATGTGAAATAACGAGCTCATTTTAATTCTTTATAGATAACAGATAACAGCTTGAGAGGCATGTGCTGTGCCATTCACTTTTATGGCTCCGCCTCCTCCACACTTGATGCTCCCATGACATTGGGGTCGGGAGCAGAGGGTGGGTTATGCATTCTTGCTTGCTTTCCTCCTCCTGGCTGTTTTACAATGTGGCTATCATTTAAAACCCAACAAAACAAAGCAGCAATTTAGTGCATCAGAGCAGCAGCTGACTGATGTGGCCACAGATTATGTTGTTAGTAACTTTTCTGAAATTTATTTCATTTGTCTCTGCTTAATATCTCTGCTGTTGCTCTCTAATCATCACTCCCACAAGGCATTGTGTTTCTATTGAGGCAGCAGCTAAATGAGCTGAGAATTAGATCTATATTACATCAGCAGTGGGCATTGCAGTTATTACCAACACATTAAAAGTGAAATTCAAATGAAACAAACAGGAACATGTTCTTTCCTATTCCAGAAATTGATCCTGATTCCACAGCCAAGCAGCGTTCAGGAGGAAGAGATGTGCTTTGTTACAAACAAGCTGTTATATGAGATCATTCACTGCAATAGCATTACTGCCACTCTGTAATCTCATTTTTCTTTGTCCTTAGAAAATTGACTAGGCTGGGAAAGGATGGATGCTTCAGTGGGGCAGCACTTAAAGGCTCTAAACTGCAGAAGTCTTGGTTGTTCAGTGATCATACTTTTGCACATAAGGCAGGCCAGCAAACCCAGAGCTGCTCCAGAGCTGATGTAGGCAGCCCCTGTTCTCTTCTCAGACACTGGGCCACGTGTGCCCTGGTCATTTGAGAGGAAATCTGGGAGCAGGCCATCTGCTCCTGCCTCCCAAAGGTACTTATTGAGGGAGTTGCCAGAGCAGCTGCAGCCTCTGCTCAGCCCCGCTACTCCTCAGCAATCCTGAAAGAAATGTTTGGATTTTGAGGAATTATGTTTCTTCTGATGGGCGATATTAAAGCTACCCTGGGTTAAGTGTCCTATAATTTGATTTGATGGTTAATTCTGCTCATTGCTTGAAATCTAAATAAACCTTGGAGAAGAGGTAAATTGAATAACCAGTCAAAATGTGCTTTATTTGAGCGGTCAGGTATGCAAGGGGTTGTACAGTCTTCCTGCAGCTCTGATGGTAAGAGTCCTGCTCATGAGGTTTGGGACTTCACATGACTGTACCCTTTCAGAAAGACATGGTGATCCTGTGGACTCAGCTGCAAATGACCAAATTAGAATTAATGCGGAGGGCCAAATCCTCACTGCACAGAGGTGAGGGAAATCAGCTTCACTGGGGACAGCTGAACGTGTAAGATTTCAGACCTAGTATATTCCGAAGTCCAGCTGGCTGTACTGGCTTTAATCAGTATAAATCACTCAAATCAGCCCACTTCCAACTAGGAATCCGGGGGGTAGTGTTAGCTCTGGATCTCACCTTGCACAGGAAGAGGAGACGGAGAAAATCCTGGTGTACACCAGAACTGCAGAGAGTCAGAGGAGCAGGATCTGGGCAGGGCTCTTGTCAACTGTGTAATATCACTCTGCTCTGCTGAGATATGCAACGTACTCAAGCAAAAATGTCTGGAGAAAAAATACTTTTATACAAACTGTTTCCATATTGTAAGAAAAATTATACTCAAAAGAAATTTAACATTTAAAGTCTTCTCTTACACTTGCTCTTTATTTGTGCAAGTGTTCACCTTGCTTGCTTCACCCTCTGCTGAAATAGCTGTACCCTGCCTGGGGAAAGGGATGGTATATCCAGGTGCACAAGTGCTCCACTCTCTTACCTTGGTTTTATACCTGAGAAATAATTAAAAAAAAAAAAAGTGAACATGGTCACTACTCCCCTTACCAGGGAGGTCCCACTTGACTGGAGTTTGGAAATGTGATGCCCATCCACAAGAAGGGGCAGAAGGAGGATCCAGGGAACTGCACTTGGTTCACAACAACACCAGGCAGCGCTCCAGGTTTGGGGCAGAGAGGATGGAAGGCTCCTGGAGGAGAAGGACCTGGGAGTGCTGGTCTACAGCAGCTCAACATGAGCTAGTGCTGGGTTGGTAGTGGGACTCAAGGATCTTAGAAGTCTTTTCCAACCTAATTTTTCTGTGATTCTATGGTTCTACTTCCCCTTGATACATAAAGAAGCTAATGGACCAGATCCATTCATTGTTTTATGCTGTGGCTGACTTTGGTTTCAGAGATTTAACAATTCTCCTGGTAAGCAAAATGACCCCTGAAATCAAAAGGAAGGGAAGTATTCACCTTTCTCTTGGTAGAGTAATAAATGCAAAGATCCAGAGAGGATGAGACACAAGTTTCTGTCTCATAAAAGTGGTGGCACCTAACTTAAAACCACTTTACATCAAGAATGAATATCTATTGAATTCACTCCTGGAAACTGTCATCTGCGTCATTATCAGCCTTCAACATTCATAATAAATACTAAGGATTTTGAAATAGCTGGGGAAAATATGGAAAATATTTAATAATATTTAAAATTATTAGATAGAAGCTTCAGAGCATAAATTATCATGTCATGACAGTAGCTTTATTGTGCATTTTTGATTTGTTAACTGTCAGCTGAGGGGATTTATCCCCTTCCATACTATCTCTGATGTTGGACACTTCAGGAAACAAGTGCTGGAGCAGATGCATTAGTTTTGCCTATCCAGCATGGAAATTCGGATGGCCCTGTACAGACAAACTCATGAAAAATAAAGTGACTAAGTTACACATGAAATAGAGAATCTCCACTTACTTCTACAGTCTGACATAAATGCCTTCAAAATTCATTTTAGGGTGAGTTAAGAATGGGAAAATGCACTGTATAGATTCACATTATTTACATGTAATTCTCTAGCTTCATATATAGCATCCTTGAGGAAAATACCTCCCAGAGAGCAATATGAGGAGAAATCACCATAAAAATGCCTCGAAAGGGACAGTTTACTTTCTAACTCCTTTCCCCCGTGTCCCTATACATTTGCATCTGTCCATCTGGTCTCTCACCAGTGGAAGCTCTAGCCTCTCCTTTGCTTCCACAGTGTGAGGTGGGGCCCAAATTTCCTGATTTTGGCAGGATCCTCTGCAGAGGGTACCATCTGAGGGTCAGTGCTGGTGTAGATTACAATATAACACTGTGATCGTTCTGTGTTGTGACCAGCACTGCATTGAGTAAAAATTCCAGAAGAAATAATTTCATTTGAAACCCCTTAACAGGCTGGATTAAAGTAGCGATAAAGAAATAGCTGTGACACAAGAAACTTTACAAGATGGCACCCACACCTGCAGACACTGAGAGAGGGACACGTGCCTTGTCATGACTCAGCCATATCAAAATGTCCTGCAGGCTGAATGCTCTACAGGTAAACCCAAGTCCATGTCCAGCAGGAGACCCTGTTCAGCAGCAACCTGCCTGGACAGGCAGTGAGTGCCCTGCACAGGAGTGATGCCTCGTGCCTGAGCTGCTGTTAGCACCACGCAGCATGGCTCTGACATGGCTCTGACATGGCTCTGACATGGCTCTGACATGGCTCTGACATGGCTCCAACTCCATCGGGACTGGGCAGTCCCCCACTCACCTCGCGGGACCCATCCTTCCTACCTGCTCTTACCATGACTAGAGAAGCCATCTCTGCTTTGAGGTGACACAATTTTGGGGATGCCGAGTCCAGACCATGGGGCAGTATTCTGTGCCTGGTCATCCTGGTGTGAGCACAGATGGAGGTGTCCCTGCCAGCAGAGTGACTCTGGATTAACATACATTACAACACTGTGGTGCACTTGGATTTCAACGCCAGCACAGAGCACGGTTTGCTGGGCTGGGGCAGGAACAAGGGCTGCTGGCAGAAGAGCAGTCAGCAGATGTGGGATCCCCCTTTCCCTGTGCTGTGACTGAACTATCTGGGCTGACACTGGGTGGGGAGTTTCCACGCCTGGGCTCGCTGCTCGCTGCACTGTGGGGTCACATTGGCACTGCAGAGCTGCCATGAAAAACGTAAACCCAGTACTTACACAAAGCATTAGAGCAGTGCCAGTAGTGAAGAGGTGAGAGGTGACCATTGTGAAAAAGTGCCAGGCTTTTTTCCAGCTCTGGTGGCTGACAGTGAGAGGTGGTTGTCCAAGGTACTGGGAATGTTTCAGGCTTTACTGGCTGTCCTTTCCCTTTGGACAACTGTTTTTTCTAGTAGGACAAATCCAAGATGTTCTATCTCGCCCCTGAATCTCCACTTTTGAACTACAACAAAACCATACTTTTGTTTATATTTACTGACTTGGCAGCCAGGAAATCCTGAGAGTAGGAGCATGTCTTGATAAGCTTAAATAGCATCCTCTATAGAGACTGCACATTTAATTCAGTTTTGGTGTGAATTCAGTAATGGTGTACAATAAATCTGACCTGAATGTGACAGAAAGTAAGAGAATTCTGTATTAATGCTTTATAATAGGTTTATAGTTAAGTAAATTTTGTGAAAGCATAGGGGTCTCATTGTTACCCAGCCAGCTTTCCCCATAGCAATATTTTCCCATGATTAAGTTGGAGATCAGATAACCACCTTGTGCAGTATATACCCAATAGCAATTTAAAAAATTCAATATCAGCTGTATTATTCTAAAGACTCATTCCATTTTCAATGCAAAATAAGTACAAAATAAAGAGATAAACTACATATAAAATGTAAAACATGGGAAAATTTATCACTTGCAAACATAAAAGCCAAAAGGATAAAAAAAGAGAACAAAAGCAAATGGAGGCCATAAAAGAATACAGAAAAAAAAGATAAATCTGCAACATTACCTTTTCTATATGCATTTGGCTGGGGTTTATTAAGGTGCTTTCACTCTAGTACAGAACATAATCACCTCTGTAATGCACTTTACTGCTACAGGCTAAATTAATTTATTCCACGCTGGAAATGTTCAGCCCCGCTGGATCCGAAAGGACAGGAAGTGCCAGTCAGGCAGCACAGCCGTTGAGTTGGAGGGTCCCTCCTGCTGTGGAGGGCCAAGCAAGGAAGTGTGTGGGAGAGGAGATGGCAGGATGGAGTGGGGTCAGGGCTGGGGATCACGCTGGGGCAGCTGGGGGCAACACAAAGCGTCTCATCCTGCAGACCAGTGGGTTTCACTGGGGCCATGTTGGAGCTGGTGTTTATTGTGCTACTGGGCAGGAGTCGGGAGGAAAATCCCACTGGCAGTCACTTCAGTCGGGAAAGTGGTTGTGGGCACTCAGTAAATCTTCACCCATCCTGTGGCAGAGGGGAATGTGCAGGTACTGGGACATCCTTCCAGCCCAAGGGCCCCATATCCAGCCTGCAGTGTGGAGACGTGAAAACATCTGTGAGGAGGAAGAGAACTGAGCTGCGGCTCCCTGCACACGGTCCAAGCAAACAGTCATGTCCCTGCCTCCCCTCTTCCCTGTGGGAGCACCCATCCCATGGGGCTGCAGTTGGGCTGCTCCCCTCCTCAGGATGGGGCTGTGGGGGTCCCAGCCCAGCCCTGCCCTTGGATCATGGTCCCCACCCTTGGAGCTCTGGCTCTTCCACCCCTCCAGCTGTTGACAGGCAGCTGGTGTTAATATCCTCGTCCTTTTGACTCTGGAGAGCCAGCACAGACCCTTCTGTCCTTAATCCATCGTAGCAAACACCTAATGGCTTCTTCCTATCACTGTAGTTAAGGTTGTGCCAACGACTCCATTATGAACATGTTCTCAGTTATAATTACCGTATTTTCTCTGTAAAAAGTTGCCCTGAGCTGACATTTTGCAGACGTGGTTCCACCCAGGCATGGACAGTTTGTTTCTGTCCTTTTGCTAAATTGCTATTCATGTCACAAGCTCCAGCCCATTGTACAGTTCATAAACACAACAACAGATTTTCCAACGGGCACTCTGGGTTCACACAGCCTTTTTCTCAGGAAATAAAAAAGCTATTTGTGGGAAAATAACCCCACCAAAACCCAGAAAACATTTCAGAGAGGAACTGGACTCATGCATTATCCAGTGACCCTCGTTTCAAAGAACATCATCATTTCTGTCCCAAAGTCATCCATTTCCTACTCACTTTTTCTCTTGAGAATTTGCTATGTCTGAAATAAAGAGTCATGAAACTGAGGCAATGGAATGAAGCATTTATCCTAAAAATAAATGGCAGGATGTAAAGTTTCTCATGTGAATAACAGTCTGAAAGGGGAGACTTGGAGAAATTATTACTTCCAGTGTCATGCAAAGGTTTGTATTATCATGGTTACACCTGAAGAGGTCCCTTAGCACTCATGAGTATGGGCACATTAGAAGTGGGAAAGGTCAGTGGAACCACAGAGCAAACCCCAGGAAAGCAACATTGGGACATTTTTCAGGGTCTTTGTTCCTTCTCTCTGATTCCTGCAGTAAAGCTCCATGTGAGCTCTCAGGTTTATGGGATCTAAATTTGAAGGATTGCTGAGGTTCTGCCATGGCTGCATTAATCCAGAGGTGACTAACTCATTTTGTTGTTGGCAAGCACCAGTGGGATAGGAAGGAGCTGAATTTGGTGAGAACTGTCAAGGCAGAGTCAGCCGTCACTCTCGGGACTGGCCAACACCAACCTCAAAGGGAACCTTCCTCCTTTCCATGCTGCTTGGAGAGCAGTGGGTCTTGTGGGGGGCTACCCTGAATTTTCCAATTGTTCTTTCCTTTGCCATCAGTTTAAGGCAGTTCTGAACTGGTGCTGATTGATGTGGCAGATTTCCATGAATCAGAAAGATGACACTGGAGGCAAGGCAGGAGAACAGATCTAAGAGGAGTTTGTTTTTCCATTGATCCCATTTCCTTCTCAGCACATCACAGGGTTTATTTCCCACCAGGGATATCACCCCACCAGCCTGGATCTGTGCCAAGAAGCCCCCCTGTCCCCTGTTCACCTGGGGTCTGGCAGGTGCCTCTGCCACATAACTTCAGCTGTGCTTGAGCCAGTGTGGCAGCGCGGGGCTGGCACAGGGAAAGGGGAGAAGCACCTTCAGGAGCTGCCGCTGTCCTCCATGGGCAGGACACCTGCAGAGGGGACATGGGCAGGACTGGCAGGTCATTTGGGACCAGACCTGACTTAAGGTGCTGGTCAGCCCCATGTGCTGCTTCCTGCAGCCCCGACTCACTGGACAGCCCAAGGCCAGTGCGGCACCACCTCCACTCCTCCCTCTCCCTGCTGTGGATGCCGGGGATGTGGAGCCCCACTGGCACCCCCACAGCTGGGTCCAGCTGCCAACCAACTGTCCCAGGCTGCCCATGGAGCTGGGGGGCCAGGGCTGCCCCCTCTGCAGCGAGCCAGGGGCTTCTGCCTCCTAACAAATTCCAAAACACACCAAACACCAATACACCTAATTGGGAATAGGTAATAAACTTAATGTGTGTGAAAATATGCATGAAAAGCTCTGCCCTCAACAGTACCAGGCTTTTTAAAATTTCCATAATGCTAAGCAGTGTCTTGCTCACATACCCACGGATCGCAGTGGTTTTGTTGTCATGGATACCAGTACATACCTTGTTTTCTTTCAGAGATCTATCAAAAATGTGCATTTGGATGTTTGCTAGATTTGCCTGAATGTCCTAAGCACATTTTTACACTAGTAAATAATATTAAGCAACTGTGTAATTTATGCTGGAAGACTGAACACACTCCAGCTCAGTATTTTAACACCCTTTTTTCACCCTTGAGATTTCCAATCCAAACACCCTGCCTGATGCTATTCTCGTCGAGACAGAGCATGACTTGCAAGAAACTGTGTTCTTTCTGTAGGGTTTTACTATGAAGGACCCCTCCATGTGCTAACTACTCCCAACCCACCCACAGGCAGGGAAAGGAGTCACCAGCCTGATTTTCAAGCATGAACTGATTCTCTCCAAGATAATGTTTCAAAGTATACTCCTGGTCTAAAAAAAAAAATTATCAGCAGATTTCTGTGTTGCATCTGCTTAATCTTTCTAGTGGAGCAATGAGAATACTGCAGGCTACAGGCACTGTGGGGAAGTTTTGGAAGCAGGTTCCCCATCTCTCCCCTCTGGAAAACCTGGTATTACAGCCAAAGGTAGTGTGCACATGAAACGAAAGTTTTAAGTCCCAGCAATTGCAGAAAATCCAAACTTGTCCTTTTTGCCTCAATACCTATTCATTAGTCCACAGTAACTTTTGTGGCACCTTTGGGTTTGACAACAGGAAGCAGAAGATCTCATTAACAATGAGTCCCAAAAGTGTTCATTGTGTGATGCAGTGACAGGGCTTCATTAATGCCATAAATAATATGCCAGAGCTGAAGACTTCATATCCTGGGTCTGGAGCTGGTAAAATAAACAAGAAGAGACCTTAGTCTCTGTCTGCTGAGGCAGCAACTAAGTGTACACTCCCTTGTTTCCTGCCTAGTGCCTTTACACCAACAAGTACAACTCAAGTAGCTCAGGCTGGGTAATGGGCTTGTGCCTATGGTTTACAGTATTAAATTCAATTAAGTTTCATTTATCAGTAGCAAAGAAGATGTTGAAATAATGACAAGGGAATGATAATATTCTTAGTAAGGAACTAAAATTTGTCATGATTAAAGAACAAAATTGCAATAGAGTCAATTCCCTTATCTGCAGTTTGTGAAGTTGGAAATATATCAAATAAATATTTGAGATATACTGGCACAGACCCCTGCCTCTGAGAGAAAACATTTACCTTCGTACAGTGACTCATTACATGCTTCAGATTTACTTTTAAATTGCACCCGAGGCTGAGATCCTGAGTGTGCTTCTCATCCTGTGGCAAATATCTGGCGTAAAGCCATGGCCCAAAACATGAAACCAGAGAGTCTTAAACAACAGGGGATGACCAAAGTGACTTGGTAACTAGGGGTTGGTTCCTGGAGAAGACCAGATTAAACGAGGGGCAATTCACAAATCTCTTTGAATGGTGAGATTTTGTAGTTTTATTTTCTCTTCCAAGGTGGTAGAAATACCAATTTTGCAAACTATCAGGAGACTTGAAATAATGAAGTTTCCATAAGCAAGAAATCTGTCCAGAAAACTTGAGTGCCAGCTCAAGGCTGCCCCCTGCCCACAACTGTCCATGCCCGTAGCTGCCCTCTGCCCAAAGCACTGAACCCCTGGCTGACTGCATGGTGACTGAGGGAATGTATGACAGGAAAGACGCAGGTTCCCTTGCTGCTAAAGCCTGCCTGCTGTAGGCAAACAGTGCTTACATTAAGAGACACCAGTGGGTCTCTCTAAATATATGGTATTGGCTTTTGGATGAATTGATTGGCTTGGCTTTGCACTGTGACTTGCAGACTGAGCAAGAGCCGCCCCTGACAGTGCTTGGCGGATGTAAAGTACACAAAATGCAGAAATACCTCGGTCTGGGCTGCCACATGGAGCAAAGGTAGAACAAAGAAGCCAATAATCAATCTTTCCCTACTCACACTCCCAGCACTCCTTGGAGCCTCATCCTGATGGGCCTCTGCTGCATGAGAGAGCACCAGATCAGCTCAGCCAGAGCAGGAACCAATAGGACACACAAAGTTCTTTGTAGAGAACATCGGGTGTCAACTCTGCTCACTGGCAAGGTGCTGATCAGGTGTGGTGTGGGCAATCATAGCAGCTCATCCTTCCGAGCCACCACCAACTCTTCTTCAGTGTCTCATGGCTGAGCAGACACTCCTGCCTGCTGTCCACAGTGGAGTGTGCAGGTGTGAGCTCAGGGCATGTCTGCCTGTTCACTGCCCACACCAGGATGTATGGGTGGGAATGTGGGGCACATCTGTCCACCCATAGCAGGGTGTGCAGGTGTGAGCTCAGGGCACCTCTGTGGGCACCTCTCCGGCTGAACCAATGCCTGGGATACACCTCCATAAGGCGTCAAGTTTGGACTCTACTGCCTTAACAAGGCCCTTGATGAGCAAATTTCAAAGAGGATCAAAACCTGAGCAAAACTCTGATACTCAAAGGAGGCCGGTGTCTCCTCTTTCCTTTGTACCAAAAAAAAAAAAAAGAAAAAGAGAAAAGGGAAATGTAATTCTGTTTCATTTGTGTGTGCATGAGCAAATTAGTTTCAGAAGCAATTTTACAGTAATTATGACCATCTCCAATGGATTAGATATTCAGAAATATTCACTCTAATGTCATGATGAGAACTCTCACATCCTGATTTTTTTATTTGATGTTCTAGCAATTTAAGGGTTCCAATAATTCATGTGCATGACTAGACTAGAACAAAAACACATTTACAACTTCTGAGTTTTGTGACACTGAAAATTTTATGGTGAAGTGATTTTGACCTTTGGAGGATATAAAAATTTCAATGGTAACATGATCTTTATCTCTCAGCACGGCATGTTGATATAGTCTGTAGTTTCAACTCCTATTCCCTAATAAAGAGGTGTGTTTGATCTTTTATTCCTCATAATACTGTAAGTGTATCATAATTATAAATTTATTTGGTAATCACTGTGATGGTGCTAATACAAGAATCCATTTAGCATTTCTATGTCTGTGGTACTTCCTTCCACTGGGGATACACTGCGAATCCATGGAAGTAAAGTACACAGCTTTCTAAGCTTCTTTATATGAAATTTACGGTAAATAAACTTCAGGGAGGTTTGGTGATCTTTGAGGAATTCTGCATGAAAGATATCTAGTGCCCTTTTTAACAGTTTCTTTGTCCAGTTTGAAGGGCTTTTGTGGCAAATAATCAGTGCCAGCCAGTCGGAACTGCAGCTTCCTGGGATAAAACTTCATGCCTTTGTGTGGAGAGCAGCCAAGTCAACAATTATAAATGATCCATTTCGTGTTCTGTGTGATATCATCCATCACTAGACACTGCTAAGTGGGTCTGGTAGCGTTAAACCCATGTTTAATAAAGCCAACATTTCAATACCATTTATGATAGGGTCAGCTGTTGCCCAATGCAATTAATCACTTGTTTACTAAGGGAATGAAGGTATTGCAGAGCAAGAGAAAACAACAGAAGAGAAAGAACAAGCACACAAAATAAAACATAAACTTATACAAATCATAGAATCATAGAATAAAGACCATTTACCTCTGGTTGCTTCTCCTCAAATATTTCCTGAAGGTTTTCAGGACTGTCTTGCAGGATAACACACATAGATTGCAAAGATGAGGCCTAGGGGTGTAAAGAGGATATTTTCCCAAGAAAAAGAAGTGCTGTAACTTCACATCATAAAAAATGGGAATGCACCTGTCAGGTCTCCTTCCCAAAACTGGAGAAGGAAAACGGTCAGGAAGACGGAGACAGATGGGTGAGGTGTCCTCCTGAAGACCATTCCAAAGCCTTTCTGTATCAATGGATGGGCACCATGACCGTGTGCATGTGCATGTTTGTGTGCACGTGTGTGTCCAAGTGTGCATTAGCGGGACTCAGTAGCTTCTGTAGGATTTCCCTCAGCCCTATGGTATTCCTGTGCCAGGAACACATCTATTGCCTGTTCTGAGCTGAATTGCCAATGATTAATAACTCAATTTCTGGCTATTTGTGGTGTGACAAGAAACAAAAGGCTTTTTTGCAAATTCGCCAACAAGAATGTGGGGGGGAAGCAGCCCCTCTGCTGAACCCCCGACTGGCAGGGGGATGAAGGCTCCTGTGCAAAAACTGCAGCACCTGTTTGGCTGACACTGAGCAGAGCAAAGCCCTCTCCTCGCTGTGCCTCACTCCAATGCTGGCAGAGCAATAAGAGCCTCCCTGGCTGCCGAAGGCAGCTCAGGAGTCAGACTCAAGACTGTATCAAAGGCTGCTGAGACATCTGGACTGAGGTGACTCGGAACAGAGAGAGTTTTTTAATTCACAGGCTGTTAAATCTGAAGTATGCAGCCAGTCTGTGTGAGAAGTTCTGCCTTGCAGGGGCTTTGCTTGGTGGGTCTTCAAGCAGCCTCCACAGCCAGGCTCATCCACGAATGGATAAACACTCCGGCATATCCCAGGAATACTTTAATTTATATGCATCTGATAACCCAGCAAAGGGAAAATGGGAATGAGTTGGCAGGTGGCCTTTCAAATGAAAGGGCACATGGTAAACTGTTTGCTGCTGTCGCACCCTGGAATACTAAAGGCGTCACACTGTATGCATATTCCTTTATATTTTCCTGCTGTTCTGTCCTTTTTTGTTGTTCATATTCCAAAATTAAATATAATTTCAAAAGACATAGATGAGTAAGATGCGTTTGGGCTGGTTTATTGCATTTGCAGATGTAAGTTCTGCTTTTGTCCTAATGGTCCATAGCAGAACACCAGGAGGATTGCAGCCTTAGACTTCACGGCTTTGTAAAACACACAAATGAGACTAAGTCTTTATTCTCTAAGCAGGGTAGGAAAACAAAATTAGTGCTATGTCTTGACGCAGTTATCTCCAGGTACTGTCTCTTCCTAATCACCAGAAAGCTGATTCCTTTAAATTTAAACATACCTGCTGATCTTACGAGCAGCCGTGCCCAGACATGAAAAAGCATTAGGCATCAACATTCATGTTTTAACAATTAATTATTTAGTTATCAACTCAAAGCAAATCCAGCACACAGGGACTTCAGTTGTCTGCACTCCTCAGGCTTGCAGCCATGTGTGCAGGTGGTGTCTTCTGGGGGAAAAAGCCCTGAGGTTCTCATGGGTTTGTCCTGCACCAGCTCCCAGCAGGTTGGTTCTTATGGGGAAATTAGGTGCTGAACCTTGTTAATAGCCTCTGCCCAGACCCTCTGTGGACTTTAGCACACAGAATAAGGCCAAAATACATCAAAATTTTCATTTTCTTTGGCATCTAGTTGCTCTGTACATGCATCCAATGGCTCCCACCACTGAACTCAGCAAATTGCTCCAATTTGTCTCTTTGAATTTGTGGTACTTATGACAAATTGTAACTGTTCAGTTTGAAATGTTCTCAGTCTCCACCTTGTACTAAACATTTTCTGCATTTCATCAGAAACAGACAAATCTTTGTAAAGAAGTGCACACGCATATACTGAACATGCAATTAGGCTAAATTAGTGACCAGCTGGCTGTGGATCATCACCATGCTGGAAGTGAACTGGGGCAACAGCTGAAATCGGTGGGATTGTTTCATATTTCAGTAACATAGAATAGATGTGAATTGAACTCTGTATTTTTTGATGTCTGGAATATTTGTGAACTCTGGGTGATTACTGCTCGTGACCCCAAAGTCAGTGGGCAGCTGCTCAGAGCTGGAAATGATGGAGCTGAGCTGCAGCAAGGAGTAGATAAGAAATGGCAAAAATGACACCATGAATGGTGGGCATGAACAGTTGATATTCATTTGCTAATCAGGTCTCTGGGAGCAGGGGGAGCTCGTTGTGGGGGAGAAGTTGGATCATGAGTGTGGGGTCAGTGAGGGAGAAACCAAATATTGGTCCTGACCACTCTGAAGCTGTGATTGCAGCAGCGGCTCTGTGGTCAGTGAAAGAAAACATGATGAGCTCAGTGTCCACTTGCTGCAGCAGCTGTACAGGGAGGAGGATGGCTCTGTTTGGACTTGGTGCAGTTACAGGCTGCTGGTAACTCAGGCAAAGGCCTCATTGGTTAAAGTGGTTTGCTTCTTGCTTCCACCAGAGTACAGAAAGTTTAGTTAGAGCAGGCACCCTGTGGGAAGCTGTTGACTCTTGCTTTGTTGTCTTGGCTCACTATGATCATAGAATCATAGAATGGTTCGGGTTGGAAGGGACCTTTAAGGGTCATCTACTCCAAAATCCCTGCAACAAGCAGGGAACCCTCCCACTAGACCCGGTTGCTCAGAGGCTGTTGGACCAATGCCTTCTCCAGAGCAACCTTGTACACTGCTTTTTCTGAATGGTAATTTTTCTGACCTGACATGTTGGTGTTTGAGAGTCATCTTTATTTTGGCATGACTGGGATATATTTCCTTCTTTAATTCTTGGAAGTTTTTGCTTATTAAATAACAGAAATGAGCTTCTGGAAGAATCTGAAGGGGAGTCTCTTACTTTCTTACTTTCATCCTCGTTCTTGAGCCAGTTCCACCACAGTGCACCCACCTGGGGTTTGAGAGGCAGGTGCTGGCCAAGGTGACCTTTCCAAGAGGACATGTACCAGGCTGTGCTGCCAGTGGGAAGAAATATTTGTATATGTGTTGTCTGCTGAGTAAATACATTTCAAGAGTGGATTTACAGCATGTAGCATTGTTGTACTCAGACTTTGGAAGAGTAAGCCAAAATAGCTGTTAATTTGTGGTCACCTTGAAGGCACACAGGCTCAGGAACCTTGACGATGCATTTAGAAAAAGTAGCAATAACCACGAGCGCAGGGTAACGACCATGGGTTTTACTGGCAGATCATTTAAACATTCTGAGCAAAAAGATGGCAGGAGAACATTGTTAGTGAGCTCATTAGTCATCTGAAACTGCCAAGCAAAGCCATTAATGGGGAGAATCAGATTTGATAAGAACGGGATTTGCAAAGGCAATTTTTGAGGACATGGAAAATGTGAGCATTTAGCTGGGGTTGGTTTCCCTAGCTGGCTGTAAAACCTGGACAGAGGATCCCTTGACCTCAGCTGTGCTTCTGTGACTGGTGCTTCCCAGACACCTGTGTGGTTGTCACCAGATGAGCTCTGCAAGGTGTTGGCATTTCCTTGGATATCTCTTTTGCAGGTCAGCGGTGAATGAGGCACTCAACAGAAATAAATAAATAAATGCTGATTTGTGCCTCTCTTTCCTTCCACTATTTATTTTCCATCCTGCTTTTATTAACCTTATTCTCTAAATTTCCCTGGGCCCATACTGGCTGGGTGTGATAAAATTTTTGCAGCTACTTCTGTCACCTCATTCTTCACTTTTACAGGCTGTCGTACTGCAGAAGGCTCCCTCCTCCTCTGCAATTCGGCTTTTAGTGGGTGTTGCATGGGCTGTGCTGGGTCCTTCATGTGAAGACCAAGGGACATTCCAGAAACTCTTTGTAAGGAACCTGGAACTGCAGCTCCTACCAAGAACACAAAGCCAAGAAGAGGAGCAAGGTGCAAATGATTAGGTGTGGGTATAGGGGGCGTCTTGTTCCAATAAATACAGCCTTGCAGTGAGGTATCACGTGTCTGGGGACTTACAGGGCACTCATAGCCAGTGGCTGAGTCTGTGACACAGCCCAGCCTTTGTGGGGAAGCAGCTCCAGAGCAGGGGCATGTGTAGAGCCCTCCCTTTATGACAAACACATTATGATATGATGCACACAATAAACATCAAGAAGTCTTAGTTACCCTGGGAAGGAAAAAAAAGATGGGCAAAACAAATAAAATTTTATGGTTCATTTTCCTTTTCCCAATGTTGTAGTTCCTTTTACATTCCATAAACAAAGCACTGTGGCCTTTTGTTCTACCAGAAAAATGCACCCTGGCAGGTAAGGAGGAGTTCAGCTTGGAAGTAATATGTTTAGCCCTGAAAGCAAGAGGCTTAAATAATCTCCAGCATTTAATATTTGCTGTATTTGCACAGTGCCAGTGCTACTAATGTTAGGTGTGATCAAGTGTGAAAGTAATGAGTAAAATGATGTTATAAGCAATATGGTGATAAAAGATTGCATATCTAATGCTGGACTGAGGGCCCCAGACACAGGGGAAAATGGTCACCTTTATTTATTTATTTGTGGTTGCTTTTATTTGTCTTTTTATGGTAAAACTAGCTGTTTCTCTTTCACGGCACAGGAATTACCATCCCCCTTCTGCCCAGCCTAGACCTTGCTTTTTCTTTTAAAACTGAACTACTTTGTGCTTAATTTCTTCACCAACAAAGCTGCTGGCTCTGGCCTCTGCTGTGGCACTGTGCAGCCTTGGTGTAGGGATGCTGCACATCTGGCAGTGCCTGGCTCTGCACATCTTGCTGCTGCAATCCGTAGTCCCTGTGCCGCCGCACACCCTGCACCCAGTGGCAAAACAGAAACGTCTGCAGTTCACACAGTCAGTACTGTGTGTTTGAGGATGTCAAGGGGCTGTACAACACCAGTTCCAGGTGGATCACATGCTCTTGGGTCTCATCCAGGCAAATTGCAGAAGTTAAGCCACAAACCTTTAAAAATGTTGGTTTGAAACACAATTTTCCACTGATCCCAAAGCAAAGGGCGGGTGCAGACACTGCCGTGAGCCACTGTCTGTGTTTCTGCACACATGCACAAGCACCTGCTATCGCTATCAACTGGTTCAAAAGGCTTTTGGCATCTGCTCTTCAGATGGGGAAGCACGGCAATGCTGGAGAGCAACTGAGTGATGAACTGCAGAGCACACCCATATCAGCCTGTGGCTGGATTTCAGGTTTGGGAGGTCACAGACAGCAACTGCCTTAGGAAAAACAGCTCTGGCTGTTTTCACATCGGGGGAGTGAAAGGTGGTGCGTGCTCTGCCTTGGTTGCTGGGGGGATTTAATACCAGGGTGTAATGAGCCCATATAACTACAACGTGCCTCTCCCAGGACACAGCTGCATATGCTGTTTGCAATCACATCTGTGACTGTGCTTTGCAAAGCGCCTCTGAGGGGCTTCTGTGGGTGCTTCCTCCTCTGCAGTCCCAGGGCGATTGTCAGGCAAAAGGGGTCCCATCCCCAGCATCCACCAGATGATCACACTTTCCCCCCTGGGACTTTAAAACATGCTGCAACATTAGTTTCACATCCCACACCCTAATTCAAGTATAATAAAATAAGATGCTAAAATTAAAAGTCTAAAATGTTAAAAATAAATGTGTTAATTCCAGTTGGAATATTGAAGTTCTGACTTTACATATTTCCCCTCTGTCCTGGGAATTGGAGAGGGGAGAGAAACTTGAGGGTCCTGGTTTGTGGCAGCCCTTTGCATCCCTCCTGTCCCTGCTCCAGCCTGCGCTCTGCCTGATGCCTCTTCTCAGGGCTCAGCGATCACAGTGGCTGCGTGATGAGACTGGGAGCTTTGCTCCTGGAATTATCAGTGCTCAGCCAGAGCTGGGAGTCGTGCTGAGCTCCGTGACCTCACGGTATTATCGTAAAATAATCTTTATGCAGGATACATCCACCTCAGCAGTTCCCACAGGATGTCATACTCCAAATATCTGGAGGTTTGCTGTTGCTTATAACTATTTTCACTTTAACTCTTGCAAATTTGGTGTAGTTTTTGCTTCTGGATTGAAGTCAGATTTGGGTGGAAACTCAGCTGCATTGAGTTTTTTTTCAGATTTTTTTCAGTGCTTCCAGAGGAGCCCAAGGGGAGGGTCTCCCTGACAGCTGAACCCCTCCCTCATTACAATATTGGGTATGATCCTGCCCTCCTGAAGCTTCCTGGTGGTCCCCAGCCTCTGGGAGCTTGGAGACTCCCACCAGCAGCGACTGCCCACAGGGCTGGAAAGCACCCCAGTATGAGCAGCCTCAGACACCTCAGGAAGCATGTCCATGATGAGGGTGAGCAGATCCCCTGCAGTGAGCCCCCCATCCCTGTCCTCTCCACCTTCCCGCTGGTGTGGTGCTGCTGGAGCCACTGGTCAGGATCACCACAGCCAGAGGTGGGGGTGAGCACTGGGCAAAATCTGATGGATAGAGAAGTGCTCAAGTGAGTTGTGTTTGGTTCGTTTTTCTTTCAAAAGTGTAGAGAAAGAAGGTCGAGTGACAACCACCACAGTGTGACACTGCAGACCGGAATGTGGCTCTAGAAGCCTCTGACCTCTGCAGAAGTGGGATCAGATCAGATCGAGGGTTAGCAGCCCCACAGTTGCACCAGGGCAGTGACTTCCCTGCAGGGTATGGTCTGCAACCAAACCCACTTTGGCATGTGCTGGGCTTTGCTGTGCCAGTCCTGTCCCAGCGCTGGACCCCTGGGGAGCCACAGGGAGCCCCTGCCTGGGGAAGCCCTGGAGCAGGCTCACCCCTCCCTGCAGCTGTGCCGATGGCACCAGGGCACATGTTGGGCAGCTCCAGGGTGAGCAGTGTCTGGGATAATCTAGGGCTGGGATAATCCACTGCTGGGATAACCTACTGCTTAACTCAGCTTAACCCACTGCTGGGATAACCCAGAGCTGAGTTAACCCACTGTTGGGATAACTCACACTGATAGAAAGTAGATTTAGATTATGCATTAGGAAAGAGTTCTTCCCTGTGAGGGTGGTGAGACAGTGGAACAGGTTGCCCAGAGAAGCTGTAGCTGCCCCATCCCTGGAAGTGTCCTAGGCCAGGCTGGATAGGGCTTGGAGCAACCTGGTCTAGTGGAAGGGGTGGAACTGGATGAGCTTTAAGGTCCCTCCCAACCCTCTCAGCCCAGGCCATTCTATGACTCTATCATACACACACATGCACACACACCCCCACACACGCAGACCCAGGCAGTGTGAGGAGCCCAGTGGACCTTCTCCCACCCCCTCTCTGTGACCGCCCCACACCATTTAAAAGCTGAGAAGTTGTGAGCATATCAGGCATTGAGTTTTCACAGCCCCAAGTTGGCAGAGCTGCTTCTGTAACTGATAAAGTGGGAAACTTCACAGCACCGAGTGGTCCTCAGATTCACACCTCCACATGTGTCACAGTCTGGTGTTAATGTACTTTGAGCAATAACATAAAACATGGGAGAGCACTGGCTGGGCAACACAACATGCCAGTTTTCCCCATGCTGGCCATGCTGTTTGCTTGCCTTGGGATTCTCACCTTACTGACAGGGATGAGGCTATTTGTAATGACAGAGAGTGAAAGCTGGCCGTACTCTGCTTCAGCACCAGCACCTGTTACCAGCCCCTTAGTCCAGTGTATGTAAGGCTCACGCTCCTTCCTTCCTTCCTTCCTTCCTTCCTTCCTTCCTTCCTTCCTTCCTTCCTTCCTTCCTTCCTTTCTTCCTTTCTTCCCTCCTTCCTTCCCTCCCTCCCTCCCTTTTTCCCTCCTTCCCTCCCTCCCTCCCTCCCTCCTTCCTTCCTTCCTGAAGCTGAAGGAGGGTAGATTTTCATTAGATAGTAGGAAGAAATTGTTCCCTGTGAGAGTGCTGAGGCCCTGGCACAGGTGGCCCAGAGCAGCTGCGGCTGCCCCATCCCTGAAGTGTTCAAGATGAGGTTGGACAGGGCTTGGAGCAACCTGGGATAGTGGAAGGTGTCCCTGCTCGTGGCAGGGGTTTGAATGAGTTGGGCTTTAAGGTCCCCTCCAACCCAAACCAGTCTGGGATTCTGCAATTCTATGAAAGGATGTCCAAACCCAAGCAGATGGGAACTGGTTTCACCCCCAGGAGGCTGGGTACATAGGGGGAGCAGGACACCCTTGGTGCAATGGTCTCCAGACTTCCAATGGCTGTGGCTGGAGCATCCTCTGGTACAGCAACATGTTTGGGAAAGAGCCAGTATATGCTGGTGTTCAGGGCAGCTGCCAAACCTGCTATGCTGGGAGTGTGGGGGCAGGGTGCTCACAGCAGCCACCTTGGGAACCCAGTCACACTGGGGTGTCCTGGGAAAATAAATATTTATGAGGAAAAGCCACAAATTGCCAAGTTATTCTGCAAATTATCAGAGAACTGGAACATTGTGTAAGGAAAAGGTATTTTCTGAAAAGACCTTTCAAGCACAATGCCTCATTCTCTGCAATGTTCATCTTCAAAAACCAAGAATGGGGAAGGATTAATGGTCCAGGACCCTACGAATTCGCACTTCCCAGAACAAAGAACAAAGATGTAAAGCCTGTCTTCAAATGTCCCTGTTTTCTACAAAGGAATATAATTTTGCTTCTGTCATCATTTCAAGAAATACTTTCTCCACAATGATTTCTCTTCCAAAGTCGAAGAGTTGAAATCTTACAAAAAAAAAAAAAAAAAAAAAGAGGAAGAAAAAACCCTTGCATTTTCTGAAAGAAAAAAAAAAAAAGACACAGCAACACAGGCTCTTATTTTGCTGGCAGAGGCAGAAATCACTTGAAACAAGAAGAAAGAAGGAGAAGCTGAGCATGTTTCAATTAAAAAAACATTATTAGCTCACAGAGGAAGAGATAAAAAAGGCTTTGCTCTTCAGGAGAGTGATGGGACTGCCAGTGGTGTGCTCTCAGAGGGGCTGGAGGGGCAATGATGCCCACTGCCTGCCAGGACACAGGCACTGGGGATACTCCAGGCTCTGTCCTAGCCCTTCCTCGACATCCCTCCCTGCTCATCCAGGCTAGGGAAGGGAAGTAGCACGTGGAGCCTGGGCTGCCCTGATACTCTTCCTTTCCTTGGTCACTACTGAGCCCTTGTGGCACCAAACTGCCACCGGCTGTGGCCCAACATGCTGCTCGACTGGAAATGAAATTGTCAGTTGATCTGTATTTGGAGTTTGATTCCAAACACCTTTTGCTTGCCAGAGGCCAGAAGTCTGGAAATGGGCTGTGGTGTTCCTCAGGCAGCTGTGGACAGGACACTGAGGGGTGGCCTTGGTGGCTCCACTGCCACCATGCTGGTTGAGCCCTGTGGTGGGGAGGGGCAGAGGAGTAAAACACTCCTTAAGTGTGCAGAGGTGGATGAACCTTGAACCCATGTGGCTTCGATGTGTGGACAAAACCAGGTCTCGCTGCCAGGCAGAGCCCCTCTCAATCACTTGGTGCTTGTTCAGGAGCACAATTATTGGGACTGAAAGGAAATTCAGATGAATCACAAAAAAGTTTGTAAGAAATAAATCCAAATCATGTTTACTGCTCACACTAGGAGCAAACATGACACAAGGAAGATGGTCTGGCAGCATCATGCAGTTGACGGTCACGAGAGATCTCATTTTTGTGAATATCTCCTAATTTCCAGTCACTTGTTGTGGGCACATAAATAAATAATAACATCTCATCTGGAAACAGACACTTAGCAAGCAGCATTTCTCAGGCTGTAACATTGCTATGCAGAAATCACACTCTGAGGGCAACAGCCTGACAAGTTAAATGCCTGGCGATGCCCGTGGCTGTCCTGGCTGCCCATGAACTCCACAGCTTTTGGACTTTATTTATTATGGATGAAAAAATGAGCCTGACTGTTCCCGAACAGCGAGGTACTACTGAACATAATGAGCACCAGTGCGTCTAACCGGGGTGACCTGCTTGACTACTGAGCTGTCGCTGTTTAGGCGTTTTCCATACAAGAGCCACCATGTTAATCCATCATTTTGGACAGTGGCACTTTCAGGGATGACACTGTCATGGTGTCATACAACATTAATTAGCTGTCACTGTCACATTACTCTTGGAGTTGTCATCTCATGGACGTGGCACATCCAGGAGGATGTGAGAAGGAAGCAGTCACAGCTCCCTTGTTCTCAAGGAGGTCTGGGTTGGTGCTGATGTGCAGGAGCACCTAAAGAGGCACAAGAGGAACGCCTCGTTTCTGCTCATTTACCAGTGACATGTTTTAACCATGGCTCTGCGTATTTTCTCTGTTGTGTCTCAATACAGCTATTAGGCTTTTCCTTGTTTTAGGATTGTGAAAGGGTCACTGTGAACTTATGCCTCAAACTATAAGATAAATATATGATTACATATCCTACACCTCCCTCTCTCCCTGCCTCCTATAACTGCCCTGACAGGTTCATTTTAATGCTCTTTCTGAAAAATTAGTGATGGGTCTCACTCAAGGTTCAGAAATGGCAATGCTCTTCAGGGCAATAAAGGTGGAACTGTCCCCTGTCTAGACGATAAACAGGACTTTTTGTCTGCTGTCCCGGTACCTGGGCATAAATTAATCATCAGCCTGCAATGCTGGAAATGTTCCCATTTGCGTGAGAGCGGAGGGATTCAACTTCTGCTTCATGAATTCTTTATCGCTAAATCTTATATATCATGTAAAGGCTGCAGCTTACTAACGAGACTGGTGCAGGATTTCATGGTCAGTTCTCACACCTCTGAGAGCCTATGAGCAACAGCCAGGTGAGGAAATTTAGACACTTTTTGCAATTTCAGTTTGGATCACTTGTTCCTCCTGAAGCTTCTCTGGAATTTCATCCAGCTGTGACCTGTTCAGACTTTTTGCTGCAGTTTCTTCTGTGGAACCAGATGGTTCTGAGTGTGGGAATGGCTGGGAAGGTGACTGGGCAGGTCCCAGGTTGAGCTGGAATATTGGATGGAGCTCAGGTAGAACCAAGACCTCCATTCTGGGCTGAAGGGGGCTCCTAGGCCCCGGATGGGGGAGGCATGGAGGTGAATTGGGGCCATTATGGTCTATTTGTTGTACTCTTGGGGTCTTGAGATTTTGGGGTACAGAATGGGGTGACACATCACAGCATCCCAGACTAGCTGAGGTTGGCAGAACCTCTGGCTGGTCCCTGAGCTGCTTGGAGAGTTGACTGTTCACGCAGAAGAGCACATTATAAACCATTGCCTCACTGAAATATGGCAAGTGGAGTGCTGTGTGCACTTACAGCATCAGGTCTGTACGACATTAGAAAGTCAGAAACACTTACATATGCTGACAAGCAAAATATTTAAGTGGTAAAAGCCATGAGAAGTGGCAAAACTGCCCTCTATTTGGCTCCCTTCTTGAGGTGGATATGCAGGTACCTGCTGTGTACATCACTGGATTCGATGAAATTAATAAATTGCCTTTTCAGGCAAGTACCTCTCCAAGACACGGTCTGCTGAGTGCCCAGGTGTGAGGTTGTTGGGAGGTGTGGAACAGAATTCAGCTTCATGAAGTCTTGGGGTGTTTGTTGACGCAGAGAGAGAACTCTGCCTTCTGGCTTGCTGCCAACCCACTGATCCTGCAGATCCACCTCTCGCCCTCTGGTGCGCATCAACATTTGCTCTGTGTACGGTGTTTTAATGCACCTGAGGGGAACAGTTTTGAACTAAAGGAGGAGAGATTTAGATTAGGGATTAGGAAGAAATTCTTCCCTGTGAGGGTGGTGAGGCCCTGGCACAGGTTGCCCAGAGAAGCTGTGGCTGCCCCATCCCTGGACTGTCCAAGGTCAGGTTGGATGGGGCTTGGAGCAACCTGGGCTAGTGGAAGTTGTCCCTGCCCATGGCAAGGGGGTGGGATGAGTTGAGCCTTAAGGGGCCTCCCAACCCAAACCAGTCTGTGACTTTATGATCAGGCATTTTGCCATCTTCTCAAAACCTCATCTCTGTGTTGCAGCTCCCCAAGTTTGGATTCAGCTCCAGCTCTGTAGTAGGAGGACAGCTTCAAGGATGCAGGAAATAATCTCCCTCCTTTTCTCTCTTGCTTATTGTTGTTTTTTTTTAACCACCAACTCCATCTCCTCTCTGTACAGATAATTTTTATACAATAAGCCTCATGGAGCAGCTTCAAGTGTTCAATGTAATGACGAGAGCACTGAGGCAGCTAGGTAGATAACTTATTTGATTTCAAAATGCTGCACATTTATACATGGAAAACTTTAAAGAAAATTAAACTCATTAAAAAACCCCACATAAATTGTTTTTGCAACAAAGCAATTAAGAAATCTCGCCTCTCCAGCACGGTGAACAACATTCTAAATAAAATAAAGCCCAAATTACCTTTTACTGGAAACAAAGTAAAAGCTATCTCTTGTGACTTAATAAGAAATGGGGGGTTTAGAATTAATACAAAGATTTAGCAGCTTCCTTCTGTATGTGTTGCTAAGCATTTTGCTGAAATTGCCTCAGAAAAAAGTGCAGAAGGATCACATCCATGCGAGGGTTTGGGGTTTTTTTTCCCAACTAAATTATGAAGCTTTACAGAATGCAGAAAAAGAAGTCAAGGATTTTATTTTATTCCCCAACACATGTGTGTACAGAGGTTTGCCAGGGTTCTGTTTGGGTTTATTTTCATTGCCTTAGCTCCACACTACTCCTCAAAGCTCCCCCCCACCCCATTTCTATGGGAACAAAGAAATAATGCTGAATTAATGGACTGCAAAATATGGGGCCTGTCCTATAAATCCTGGGGAGCAGGTTTTACTTATCCCAATGGTCCCTCTGAAAGCTGAAACATCTCCCATAGGTAAAGGCTTTCAGGACAGGTCCCAGCATGAGAGAGTGAAACTGTGGCTGTGCCTGATGTCTCTGAGCTGTGCATGCATGGGAGAGGGAAGAGATACCGGGAGTGGCAGGGTGGGATGCTGGTAGCCAGGGACTGTCCCCTGCCCACGTGCCTCCCTGGGGTGCAGGGCCACCTCCTTCTGCTCCCTCCTGGAGGGTACGCCGGGAGCAGAGGGGGCTCTGCTATGATGCACCTCGGGATGGGTCACAGAATCACAGAATCATTCGGGTTGGAAAAGTCCTCTAAGGTCATCAAGTCCAACCACTAACTCAGCACTGCCAAGCCCACTACTAACCCATGTCCCTAGGGCTGTTCCCATCCCCTCTCTTGTCCTGGGGCTGGGTGCTGTGGAAGGCCGGGGTGTCACTGCCCAGCGTGGTTGAACCCCAGTGTCTGGGGGACAGTGTCATCACGGGACCGCTGGATGCTCCACGTAGCACTGGAGTTCTGCAGACCTGATTCATGCAGAAAAGCCCTTAGTTTGGCTCTGTGTGACAAGGAAAACAGCTCCACAGGACAGGGCATCCGGATGTGGAGCATGAAGCTGTGCAGCCCAGGCTGTGCAAGCCTTTGGAAGATGGCCAGTCCTGTAGGTCCCTCCCGAGCCTACTTAATTGCATGAAATAAGATGAAAAGACAGGCTAATGAGAAACCCCATCTGCCAGCCAGCTAAAATTAAGGCTGCCTTCTTTAGTGAAATGTGCTCAGATATCTGTATTCCTTTAATATCTCTTCAGATGGCCAAGCAGGTTTCAGACACGGAGCGGTGCTGCTCTCAGCTCTGATTTTTTCCTTAGTTTTCCTAGTTTGCCCCTGAACAGCAGGGGAAGTTGGAAAAAATTGGCTGAAGGATTCTGTTTCAGCATGAACTTATTTAAGAGAGCATCAGCTCATAAAGCTGCCGTCCAACCTGCTCATTATTACATTATATTACGTGATTCAATGATTCATGGTATCAAATTGGTTACGGATGGATATAGCAGGTGGTCTCAGGGCACTTTTGAACTTGCTAGAAAAAACTGGGACAGAAATTCAAAAGAAGAGAATTTTCAGAACAACCCTGAGGGTATTTGTGTAGGGAAAGGAGATACATAGGGAAAGGTCTTTAATTTCACCCGTTCTGCCTGATGCTCCCATGCAACATCTGTGCCTCGAAGTAGCTGATTTGTTTATTTTTCCTCACTAATCGCTCTCCCAATGTTCAAAGGAAGATTTTTCTTGCTGCGAAGGATTGACTAACAAGTGCCCACACCCTGAAGGATCGGTGGGAGAGGGTCAAGCTGCGGAGGGGGCACAGCACAGTGGGTCTGCAGGCAAATCGTGTCCCTCTGCAATGTTAACACCAACAAGAGCAGCAGCAAAAGGCTGAGTAGAGGGGTAGGACCTCGGTGCATCATCTGCAAGAAAGATTCAACTCTTTCTGCTAAAGCCTGACACATGCCCAGCCTAGCCACCTACAGTTGGATATGGGTGTAGGTTGGAGTCATTACTGTGCACACATATTCCCTCTTCTTACTGAACCCCAAACCAGCTGATGAATGAAGGAGCACCTTCACTTCCCTTTAACTACCCAGTGTTGTAAATCAGGAACCACTCAGCAAGTTGGCAAAAGTTCCAGCAATGTGAAGTCATGGACAAGAATGGAGAATCCGTCAAAACCTAAAACAAATAATTACCAAACGACTCGTAGTACTGAAGACCACACAAGGACAAGTTCTTAAAGCAAATTGCGCACATCTTTGGAAAACACATATTGATTTCTACCACGCCAATTGAGAAATAAATGTCTAATCGCTGTTTCATGGATTAAGACCGAGGGAAAATGTATTTTTTCTCTCTCCACAACCTATTGTTCAAGCAAAGTAGTATCAGTTAATCAATCTTGTGATAATAGCTTTCAGAGTAACTGTGTGATTGAAATTCATCTTTCTTTATTTTCCATACAGCAATGCAAAAAGAGCCTGGTAGGCAAGAACACAATTACAGCAATCTATATTGAAACGGCAATTATTTTTGGGCCAAGGTTTTGGAGGTTTTGGTTTTTCTCTTTCAGAATACAGACTTTCTGACACCTGAAAAGGTGTCTTTGAAAGTGATTTAGCCCAATTATCCACTGCAGACCTGATGTCAAAGGTTCTGCCAGCTCTGGTGACTGAAGTGATGAATGGGTGTGTACTGGTGAGTAGGGAATGACGTATCTGCCTGCCCAAGCAGTAGAAATTGACCTTACGCATTTGATTCTACTTTGTCTTGAAGTGGGATCAGGAGCCGGGAGGGACCTGAAATCAGGGGCAAACTGCTGAGTTGCCAGACTTTTCCTGGGCTAATGCATTTGTGTCCTTCCCTTTGCCCCAGGATGGACCATGCAAATGAAGCCTCCTCTGCTCACCAAAGGAAGCCACCCCTTGGAGGGGCTGGGCACACGGGAGAAAGAAGACTTGGCCCTGCAGATAGAGAGAAATGCTGGGGGAAAAAAAATCCACTTACAAATGAAAGCTGAGGTTAAAGCAAAGAACACTGGTAGAGCTGAGAGAGCCTGCACGATATGATAAGAGCATGTTTTTAAGGAGTTCTCATTTTGGTGAAAATTAGTTTTGGATCCTCATCAGTGTATTCAGGAGGAAAATATGACTGTAATGTCTATAGAAGAGAGATAAAAAGCAGATCTGCTGAAGGAGAAGTAATGAATTTACACTTCCAACATCCATTCTGAGGTGCAGAAGATACATTACTCTACATTATGCCTATATTAGACTTAAATAAATTTCATTATGAAAACAAGATTAGAGGAGAACAGTGCAATTTGAAAACAGCCAGTAATTATACGATTGCTTAAAATAAAGAGCTTTCAGGGTCATAATACATGTACTTTTGGATAACCATATATAAAATACATATTAAAATGATGTAAAGGAACAGCATTAAATATACCACAGTGTAGGGCTCGGGGCTGCCTTTAACCCCTCCTGTCCCTCTGTTCTGGGCACAGTCCAGCTTGCCTCATGGGAAACAACAAGGATGAATCCCATTTTTTGGAGGACCAAAGTGATACACAGGGAAACATTTAGCACAGTGACAGATGTTGTGCTTGCAAACTGCCACCATGAGAGGATCGTGGTGCTGTGGCTCCATGCTCCGTGCTCTGACAGTGCTCACACTGTGCTGAGAGCTTGTACCCTGCCCATCAATAACTGTTATTACACCGAGGCCCCTCCACCCACAGCAACGAAGCTTCTGCAGTCAAAATAACGAGCAGCCGCGACTGTTTCCGCACAGATAATCTCATCATGTGGATCCACCAGCCATCTTCTTCTCCGAAATGTGTTGCCTTGCAGAATTAATTCACGTTCTTATTATGCAAAGTCCCTTGGTACCAATGTTGCACAGCGCTGTCTGCTTTCCAGCTGAGATCCTTGCTTACTAAAAAATAACCGGAATCATATGGTAGAACGTCTTCTGTAGGACGTGCACTTGTTAGTAATGCATGGGGAACTTTTTAGCTCATTTTTAGTCATCATTTTATGCAACCTGTGTGTATAAGCAGGATGGAAAATGCAACCTGTTGATTCTTAAAATATTGCTTCTGGAGCGTTACAAATCTTGCCTCATTAGTGAAATGGACTGGCAGCCATTGCTTAAACACTGGGAAAGGAGGAGGGCGGGAGCTGGGCTGGACCAGGGAGGGACCCAAAAGTGACAGGATAGGGGCTGCCCTGCCCCTGCTGGACAGGAGTCCCAGCATGGAGGGTCCCAGCTGCGGGGAGGGGGATGAGAGGGTCCACAGCACTGGATCCATCAGACTCCCCTGTCCCGGGGACCTGCCAGACTCCTGCAGAAAACCTTTTTGCCAAGAATCTGTGAGGAGTTGTCACAGATGAGCCTGATCAGCCTCTGTAATTAACGTGCTTTTACAAGATCCGAGTACAACTCCAAACATTTAAGTTTACATGTGTGCATCTTCAAAGTGCCTGAACTTCGGCATGCTGAAGCTGGACCTTCTTTAATTAAATGCAAATTCTTATTTCCTCTGTTTTTATTCAGGGAAATCCTAGTTAGGTTCAGCAAAATTTACTACTTCAGATGCTCAGAAAATAATTTAGAAAAAAGAAATAAAAATTAATTGTGCTTTAATTAAAAGTAAGGAACCTTCTGTCTGAGCAGATCCAAAGGGGCTACAGGTTTGCATTAGGTTCTGAACTGCCTCAGGACCATGAGGAGACTGATCCTGCATGAGGTGGGCATGCTTCAAAGGGATGTGTTCCAAGCATCCTCCTTTGTATCACTTGAAAGTTTATAAATGCAGTTTATCACTCAGTATTTTTCTATACGAGAAGTTTCGAAACAAGTTTTTACTTTGCTAATATTTTTACTTTTCCTCCTTGGCTCCTCTTGCTCCCCTTGCCTGAAGATGAGTACAGGTGTGACAACATGATGCTGGAGAAAAACGCCAGTGCAATATTACCTGAGCTCATCTGGCCCAGGAGTTCTGATCAAGGCCTTTAAAAATAATTTTATTGGGAAGGTCTCTAATAAAATTTGCAGGCTGAGATCGAGGCATCTCATGGGAGCAAAGCTGTGCCCTGGCAGGACGGGAGCGCGGTGGTGCCGCCGGAAGGATGCGCGACGTGACACTGGGTGGGTTCTGCCGTGACCTACTTACAGCTCCTCGGGCGCGATGCTTGGTGCTCGAGCTGTGACATGCCAAGGAGTCAGATGACATGACAGCAGTAGATCTTCAGCTCTCACTGAATAATTTAGCTCTGAAAAAACGAAATCAAACTTCCTCCCCTGGAAGTGTATAGTGGAAAGAGAGAGCACTGCAAGGGGAAAAACTGAGGTTTGAGAAAACCCAAGACACTCTTTGAGGAACTTGAAGTACGTAGAAAGTTATTTTTGTAGTCTATTTAAATTTCCAGAATCTTTCAGTCAATCACTGATACACTGATGTTTTCAGAACAAGAAAACTTCAAATATGACTTTTTAACAATTTTGACTACACCAGACTGAGGTATTTTTTTCTCCCTGCCAGCTCCAAAGAGAGGTCCAAGAGACAACAGGTACCACTCTGAGTGCAGCATCATCAGAAAAATAATTTTGGTATTTAAGGAGTCAAACTCAAAGTCAGCTCATTCCTTCCTTTCTATACCAGATGGAATGTGGACATCTTTATATACAGATGAAGGTACAAAGGGAAAAGACTGTGTCTGAAGAGAGCACATCAGAGAGACCAATGGAATGTTCTGAGTATTGAACATGCGTGGCTTGGTGCAAGTGGCTTACTAGAAATATAAACTGCTTTCAATCTGACATGGACTGGCCACTGATGGCATGGGGAAAGCCTGGGGGCCTGACACTCCTCCAGACACTAGTCTGAGAGAGCCCTGCCTTGGGATGGAAAACTCCCACAGGCTGGGAAACCACATTATGATTCAAAGTGTCTCATAGCCCTCCAGACTCAGTGCTGCTGCAGCCACCCAGCACAGCCCCTCTTTCCAACCCAGTCCAAGGAGCATCCTGCTCCCCAACAGCAGGGCTGAGCAAGGCTCTACCACAAGGGGAAGAACATCCAGCAGCACTGGGCTTGGACATGGACAGCAACCCAACTCTAATAGCTCTGGGGCTTCCTAACACTTGAGTGAGGTCTTAGATTAGACTTGGGCTAATAGAGGGTTTTTCCAGTCTGTGTCCTCTGTGAGCCAGGACAAATGTGGGTGACCAGCAGGGAAATCTAATAGAAAATTCCATTTATTCTTTGGGATACTTTATACAAAATGCTTGTACAGAGCATATTTCCCCAAAAGGCACTTATGAAACAGATTCATACCACGATGAACAAACACAGAAGATGATAAAAATCACCCGAATGTGCGAAATTTATGAAAGTCCCAAAGAAATGAAGGGAAGATCTGACTGCAATAATGCTTCAGTCAGCTCTGGTAAGTGCAGTGCCTGTGGCAAAGAGGCACTTGCCAATATTTATGTTACTGCTCTCTCTCATTCTCCTAGGTAAGCCTACCCATCACTCCAGACTGACACCAGCAGTAAAGCCCCCAAATCTGTGTGAAACTGAGAATCACTGTAGCCAGCTCTATTTATTACCACTGGCTGTTAACAAATCACCTGCTCGATGCTTTGATTCACTGTCTTTGTAGGCACAGAATGTGGATTGACTGGTTTGCTATTCCCCTGGCCCCACTTTTTTAAAAATAAATACTCCTGCTCCTTTTCCAATCTGCTGGGACACGCGAGAGCTCTTGAAGATAATCAGGAACGTAAGTGATTGCTTCCCCGAGTTCCCAAGGTTTGCCTGGGTAAATGTCACAAGCCTTCCTGCCTTTGATTAACATCTCATTTAATTTAAATATTTATTGATCTTCTATCTCCCTGTTTTGACACGGGTTCTTGCTGCCTTGCTGCAGAGACATGAACGACCAGCAGCAGAGCAGGTGGCCAAGGTCACATGGAGCCACATACATATCAACAAATCCTCCTGGCATCTCCAAAATTCATTCTTTTGCAAGACAGGCAGGTGCTACGATTTTTTGATGAGAGATAAGGAGGTCATCAATAGCATGACAGTTCAGCTCAATTACATTTTTAGTTCCCTGAATGTTACAAATAATCTTTTATATTTTCAACAACTCTTCAATTAAACATAAAAGATCTTCTGGGCTTTCCAAGCATTCAAATGTGGCTCTAATTTCATTCCAGCTACCCCATCCATGAAGTGAGGCAGAAATCATGTCCAATAGTGTTTCTAGAGGAAGTTTCCAGACCATTTTCCCCCTCACATTCCACACTAACTTAGGAAGTTACTGTGTGCAGTGAATAGCTTGTTTTTACTTAATTTTAATGAAGAAATGGATTTAGTAGACTTTGGTATTTAGACAAGGATTATTTAACAAGCAAAAGAATTTTGATTTCTATGCAGGCTTTTGGACCTTGCCTTTTGGAGAGCTAAGTGGGAAGTATCCGGCAGGAAGAGGACCTAGGGGAGGGATTGCCACTGAGGTTTTACCTCTACGACTTTATCTTCTTTTGGTTCAAGAAAAGCCTTCAGACAAACTACAGATTCCAGGACTGTCCAGAATGTGCACGGACACTACATGTGTGCTCAGCTTGAGCTGTGTGAGCAGCTGGGTGGTGTTTACCAGCTCAGGTGTCTCTGAATTCCTTCTGCTGTAGCTTGAAAGTGCACTTGGCCCTTGGTTCTTAAGGCAGAAATGGAGGAATCTCACAGCCGAATCCTGAGGTTAATTGCACACGTTTGGACAATGAATCTTCCTATGCAGTGTTCATTGAAATCTAAAGACATTTTTAACTAATAAGGATTTTTAACAAGGCTTTTTATGCCTATAATTTCAGATCTATGAAAATACCTGCTTGTATATGAAGCAAGACCAGAATTAAGAAGAGATCTTGACCTGGACTTCAATTGCCAAGGTACTGTGAGATGAAAATCATGGAATCACAGAATTTTTTGGTTGGAAGGGACCTTAAAGACTAAAAGCTATTCTAAGACTGAATGTACAATTAGGACATAGCACCATGTCCTTTTGCTCCATACTCATTAATTATCAAGGATCACTAATGTGAGCTCTGCTTGAATGAGGTCAGTGTTGTGGTCCTTGGGTCTGCAGATAATTTTTCTTAACCTTGACATTATCTATGAGACTGGAAATGGCCGCAACTCCAGGTCAAAGCAGTGTAAAATGCATTTCTCTTTCCTGTCTCTGAGAATCAAAAATATAAGAACATTTGATTTTTCCTTCTAAGAGCGTGAGAACGGGCACTGCCCCTCTCTGCTCCATCCCCTGTGTGATCACACACCTGACACCTCAAGGGGTCCACCCGCAGAGCATGTCCAGGGGTCATAGGTGACCCTGCTTGCCTCTGCACTGGGGCCAGCCCTGGTGGAGAATGTCCCCAGCAGCTACAAAGTGTTGACACTTAGACCATTTTTATTTTGATGTAGCAAAATTACCTCTTTCCTCCATTCTGATGCTCTAATGCAGAGCAGGACCAGGTTGCCTAGTGGTGCTGCACAAGCGCTGCCCTCGCCGAAGGCCAGAGCCCCCCAGAGGCAGCCCCCAGGCCCAGGTCTGGCAGGACCCCCCTGAGTGGAGGTTGGGCTGGGGACCCCCAGACACCCTGTCCCACCCGAGCTCTGCTGTGACTGTGCCTGCACAGCCTCCAGCTCTGGGGCCATGGATGGTGGACGTGTGGTTGGCCAAGGAGATGTTATGGCTCCCTGCAAGGAAGGACTTCTCCAGCCCAGAAGAAGCTGATTATGTCAAAGGAGGAAAGAATAAGGCGTAAGTGTGGGACACAACTGACCCATGTCAGTTTGGGGGGACAGACCCAATTTTCTGCCTTGGTACAGCACCATGGGCACTAGGCCTTCCTTGCAGCTCCCATTTCCTGAGGTGCAAGAAATCTGAAAGAAATTATCACAAATGGAACTTAATTTGTACTTAGATGGGCACCATATGTCTTATTGATTTGATAGTGGAGCTGTTTTCAATAAATTGCATTTATTCAGACAAAAATAAATGTCAATAGCTGTAAGTGGGAGTGCTGGCAGGGAGAAACAAAACTGGAAAGGGCACAGGCCAGAACCTGAGTGAATCTGACCCAAAAATGGAGGGGCAGCGCAGTGCCCTTGTCAGGCTCCTTTGAACACTGTGACAGCAACAGGCAGTGATTGTTTTTGGCATTTTCCGGCATAAAGATCTATTGGTGGTATGACATGTAAGTAAACTAGAGATGTTCTCTTTTTTTTTTGGCAGAGATTGTTGAAGTACGGAGGAGCTTTTTCTAATTTTCCTTTGAAAGGACAAACCAAAATGATAACAGACCATGGCTTTTCAAATAGGGAGTGTATTCACGGCTTATTTCACCAGTACAGAACCAGGATCATGTACAGTGATTTTAGTTTCCATGACACTTAAAGGATCATAGTTTTGAAAATAGGCCACAGATAACAACAGGAATATGGAAAAGAAAACCACGACCACCAAAAAAAATTATCATTATCCACCCTCTAGCAAAGGGCAGTGAGCAAGTGGGTATCTTAATCACCCTGCATTGAGGTTTGCACCAATTAGCACTAACCATTTCTCATCTCCTCTGTCCAATTGGTTCTCCAGTGCATGGATCCTCATTACTCTAATCTGGAGTCTCTTGCCTTAATCTCTCATGTCCAAAGATGTGTTATTTTCAATGGAGTTAATCTGGATTTATGATCCTGTATCTGAAAACTAAATAGATGGTTGATTTTATTTACTATGGAAGGTACAGCAGAATCTCTTGAGATGAAAAAAGATAAATAGCCAACAACTCTAACATGAGAGCTGTACTTGCACCAGAAATCCAACTGAAAGAGCACTTTCCATGCAGTCAAATTGCATGGAGATCCAATGCAGTTTTATATCTGCAAACTACGAACATCAACCTCCCAGATAGAGATTAACTATAAAATTTCATTTGAAAAATGAAAAAATGAGCCAAATGATTCAGAAAATGATTTCCAAAAGACCATTGTGTTCAAGAGATGCGACCCTAGACAATATATAAAGCAAAAAGAGGTGAAAGTCATTGATTATACGACTCACTGTGAATTATCCACACATACCCTGTGCTAAAAAAAATGACAGCTTTTATCCAATTTAAGACTTAAAGAGGATGATAGCAGCTTTTCCTTGTCACAGTCCACGGAGTTTCAGCCAGGACACTTCGGCACATGGTTTGGATGTGTAATGTTTTACACGTGATCTGACACCGAGTGCTGGAGGTTTGATAGAGCCCTGCAGGTTCTCCAGACACAGAATCATAAGGGTGATTTTCAGTGCTAGCCCTTATTAGATTCATTTGCTGGCCTTGTGCTGATTTTCTTTTGCGTGGATTTCTCATACACATTTGCTGTTGAATAGGTAGGTACTCCAAATGACATCTGAAGGGGACTGCAGGAGCACAGAACTCCACTGGTAAATTTTCTAAGCTTTGCTTGAAGCAACCAAATTGGGCAATGTAAATTTACTTAGGTACTGGACTTGACAGTAAAATTTTAAATGTGGCCAACACTAGTTTGGGATATCACTTGTTTTTCTTCATCATCTTGTTGCTGCTTCAAAAGTGACAGTAACTGGGCACCTGTCTGTGCTGTTCCATTCACTGTCTCTCCCAGCATGCAAAACATTAAACCAAACTCAGTAAAAAAAAAAAAATCCCTCAAACCTCTAAACATTGACTGGGAGCAATATTGCTCTGTTGGCTGGGAGACCACAGCAGAGACTTCTTTCCATTAAAACCCTTGCAACAACTCCCTTTGACCGAACCCGAGGGCAGAGGAAGCTCCGCAGCTCATCCTGTTTGGTTGCCCAAGCGTTAAACCCTTGGAACCAGAGGAGCTGCTGCTCCAGCACACAGGTTTCCCCACGATGCTAGTGTGTTTCCAACCAGAGCAGAATTCAGCCTCCCCAGATCACAGCGCTCCACAGGGTCGGCATCCTGCCAGGTGCAGAAAAACTGTCCCTGCCCCAACTCTGCCCCAGAGTGGCAAACATAGGGATCTACCATGGTAAAAAACACAGACTTCTTTTTCTTTTAAATTCTTGTAACACTATTACTGCATTTTAATAAAATCCCACTGAATATTGTTGTATTAGACCCCACAGTTCCCAGGCACGTATTTCTGAGTTCAGCTGAGTCAAAGTATAAAATAACAATCCAAGCCAAGCATGCCCCCAGCCCCAAAGCCCGGAATGTCAAGCTTCAGAGAAGGCAATTTAAAATGATGGCAGTTCTCCACCTAGACAGACTCATTTTCTAATTCAGACCAACAAAAGACTCTTTCTTGGTTTGTTTAGAAGCTGTAATTGCAGAAGTCACCGGCAAATCAAGCATAAAAGTGCAGAGGTGTGAGGAGAAGTCTTTCTATTGGAGAAACCCCGTGATAAGTGATCTACTTGCAGCTCAGCCTGGTTTTTTTTTATTAGAATATTTACCATTAGCTCTATCCCTAGTGGCCAATTACTTTCCTTTTTATGTCTTTTTATTGTGAGACTCAGAGAACACTCTGCAAACAAACCCCTTCTGATATTCCTCAGCAATTATTCTTGTGTTTGCCGTGTCTGCAGAGCCCCATAGAGCTCTGTAGGACCCCACTGCTCCCTAAGGCATTCCAGCCCCTGCTCCAGCCCCAGTCCCAACCTCAACCTCAGCCCCAGCCTCTCTAGCCCCAGCACCTCCCTCTGGCCCCACTGTTACCCCAATGTGTACTGGAGGTAGTGGGGGAGCTCCTCAGGCATCGTGGAATCAGCTCTGCTCAGCATCGACCTTATCCTGAATCATTTCCACTAGATCAGCCCAACCTCAACTTGGTCCACCTGGAGCATGTTCAGCCCCCCCCTTCCCCCCAGCAGGTCTTTGGGTGCTTCCCTACCTCCAGCTGAGAGAAGTTCCTGGATTTGGCTATAAAAGTGTTTTTCACCAGTTTCCTTTCCCCTGATATTGTCACCCATGGCTGGGATAGCTGGAAGTTCAAGGTATGTGGCACATCCTCTTCTCTAGATCAGTTGCCATTAACTTAGTGGTGGGTGTTACTGGAGAAGTAAGGGCTAAACAAAACTTTCGGATATTAGTTACAATGCACTGTGGAGAAAGGAAACTCTGTAAGACTTTAAAAAACTTGTCTGATACATATTTGATTAAAAAAAAAAATCCTTTTACTTGGTGCTAGCCTGACCTTTCTGCTTGGCTAAATGCTGTTTGAATCTCTGTTGCTATTTCTGTGAGCATCTGGGTGCGCAGTGTTCTGAAACAGGGCTGGTGCCCTCATCTGAGACAGTCCACAGTGTCCTTGAGCAGGTGTTGGGCTGCAGAGAGCTGAGCCATGGGATGTTAGAGGGAAGGAAACAAAAGCCAAGGGTGGTATCAGCAGAGATATTCACCTTGGAGGCACTGTGTATGTGCACCAGGTAACCGGATACTGTGTGTCAGTAGTTGTTGTATTACAAACCCTCACAGCAGCTTCGTTGTTGCTGTTTATTTTGCTGATTGCACATTACTGTCTCTGTTCGACCACCAGGGTGTCTGGGTGCTCGCTTATCCTGTTGGGATGAGCTGTGGGTGGGAGGGAAGTGGGCCAGGTCCTCAGTGTGGGTTCCTGACCATGACGGACGTGTTCAATAAAGCGGCTCAGCTGCTGCAATGACCTCTTTACCCGGTCCCAGCTTGTAATGATGTTCAGGCACATCACATCTACATTTAGGAAATTGTTTTGTGGGAACATGTTGCTGTTTCCCTCCTGCCTGGGCTCCTCTCCCCACCAGGGCGTGTAGCCGGAGGAGGCATCACTCAGGATGGTGCTCACTGTTATCAGAGGGACGTCTCATTTCCAGCAGTGCAGCCCGTGCAATCCCCAAAGGCTGAACAAAAAATGAGCCACTCAGGCCTGTGAGATGGGTGTGTTGGAGAACATTTATCTAAAATTTGTGTTCTTGTACAAAGCTAAACTGCAAAACACAGGAGAGCAGCAGGAGAACACCTTGCTCTCAGGGATGGGGCTTAAATATTCATGTTCAAGAGCTGCTTTGGCAGATCCACTCTGACCTCATTCTGGTCTATATTCATGCATGTTATTTTTGGGTTCCAAATTTTGACCTTGGTGGTGGCAAGTCGCGCAGAAATACTTTTGTAAAGACAAATGCATATACATGAAGACAAATATAATGTACTACAGCTGTTTGTCAGGCTGATCTGGCTTTGATACAGTGTCTATTAACTGCTATCCTTATCTTTTTATTTGTATTATCTTAGCAAAAAGTATTTGTATATTGACAAGGACTCCCACATGGATAAAAAAGACAGCGTCCAGCCTAAATCCCCACCCTCAATCCCATAAAAATCTCCAAACCCACAAAAAATCCCACCCTTGCATATCACCATAGTTACCTGACAAAAACCCCACCATGTACTCAGGGACTCAGTTACTGGTGAGGAGGTGACGATATACTGAGGTACATTGTGGATTTAATGTGCACTTATGAACTATTCATGTTCAAAACAAAATATATGAAGAACGATATAAAATATATACCCCAAAGCATTTTCTGTTATGAAGTATCCAGCATTGCAGTGCAGCTGTAATGTCTGTGCTCCCAGACTGCAGGTCTATTATTTACAATTGCAAATGGAATCTAAAAAAACATTCCAGAAGGAAATGTGCCTTTTCAGTGTATTGTTTTAAAATGATAAATTACTAATATGCATTTCAAGTCTGTGAGTGTATTTATTGTTGTCTTCAAAAGCTCTTGAAGAGGGACCAGGAAAAGCAACTCTGGTGTCTGCACCCCTAGAGTGACTTTGCTGAAGTACAAATAGTATCAAAAATAGTGGGACCAGCAGGACCAGGGAAGTGATTGTGCCCCTGTGCTGGGAATTGCTGAGGCACTTCGAATCCTGAGGTCAGTTTTGGGCAGAAAGACACTGAGGGGCTGGAGCGTGTCCAGAGCTGGGGCAGGGACTGGAGCACAAGTCTGATGAGGAGCAGCTGAGGGAGCTGAGAGGACATGGCCTCAAGCTGTGCCGGTGAGGTTCAGGTTGGACATCAGGAGGAATTTCTTCCTGGAAAGGGCGGTCAGGCATTGGAAGGGGCTGTCCAGGGAGGTGGTGGAGTCCCCATCCCTGGAGGTGTCCAAGGAACGACTGGACATGGCACTCAGTGCTCTGGGCTGGGTGACAAGGTGGGGTTTTGGCACAGGTTGGACACAATCATCTTAGAGGGCTTTTTCAACCTCTCTCTCTAGGAGTGCAGACCTGGGGTGGTCTCTGCTGGCATCAGCACTGCTCATGGCTTTAGTGGTCACATGAGCACCCAGCATCCTCATGGTCCTGCTTTCACCCTCCTGGGGCAGGCACAGGGTGCTGGTGCTGCTGTGACCCAGAGCTGTGGTGGTGCTGGTGGCCCAGCAGCCATCCCAGGGTTGTCTCCTCAGTGCCACCGCATGCCTGTCACTTGGCGTGCCAGCTCCCAGCATTTCCTAAGGTCCTTGCCCTGTCCCCTTCCTCCAGACCCCGCGCTGGAACATTTGCTGTGTGAGGTACAGGCAGCTCTGACACTGTACCGCACCTCATGCAGGTGTTTCTCAGGAATTGGTTTGAAGTTTACCTTTGAAGTGCAGCCATGTAATAATGCTGTGCTCTGATTTCATATCACAGCCTTGCTGCAAACTTGGGGCCTTATCTCAGCTTAGCAAAAACGTAAACAGCAGCAAGTCAACATATCTCTAACAAAACTGAATTCTCCTGAGCTGAACCTGAAATCCCAGTGCTAGAGCAGATTGTTTCTGAAGTGTCTGACACGTGAGGGAAGGCCTGAACCTGAAATCCCAGTGCTGAAGCAGATTGTTTTCCAAAGTGTCTAACATGTGAGGAAAGGCTTTTAAAGATGAGCGGAACCAGAATTTCACTTCAAGGTAAATCATTTTGGGAGAGTGTAACTTGCATCCCTTTGTGGAGATGTTTTCTGGGACCACAGGCCAACAGAGAGGATGTTCAGGTAGAAGGGAAGACCACGAAGCAAATTGTCCTTGAAGGATACTGTGTGAGTACCTGGAATCACAGCAGTTCCCGGATCCCTGGCTGAGAAATTCTGTGTATGGTAACTGTAAAGGAAAAGGATTCTGCTTGTCCTTACAGACATAAGTACAGAATTGGTCCTGCTGGAGAACTTGTACAGACAAAAAAGAAACTATTCACGATTGAAGTGTTTTCAGAACGATCCCTCCTGAGCCAGGGAGGCAGCAGGAGCTGCAGTGTCTCATCCTTGCGATGCTCCTGAGGACTTGTACCACGAACTCGTCTGCTAAAGATCAGATTTTATTTCCCGGCAAAAGACGTCCCATCTGCCACATCAAATTTTCCTAGCGGCACTATCATGACTGCGAGCATTGCTCTACATGCCCAGAATCCTGTTGTGAACTTCTCTTGCTTGATCTCTGGGCACGAGAGGATTCGCTGCCTCTTTGGTCTCTGTCGCAGCCGTGCTGGGGCTCCCTGGGCACCGGGATGGTGCGTGGCCCCGATCGGGGCTGGGGACTGTGGGACTGTGCTGCCTTTGTTCCTGCCATGGCTGTGAAGCCATGAAAGTGCTTGTGGTTCCTGAATGCACATCTAAACCTGGGGGGAAGGGGAAATGCCCATCCCTTACATAGTTTTGATTCCAGGCACTCGGTGTCTGACTTGAATCTCACAGTTTTCCTTCTTGGGTCTTGCCCTAAAGCCCCTGATGTGAGCTGGAGCAGGATGAGGGTGTGTTTTGACTTTTTGCTTATTTTTATTAATTGCTGTGTTCCTGCCCTGGAAAAATAAAGCTTTTCTGAAGGGTTCCTTACCCAGTTGTGGGATTGGGCAGCATAGCTTGACCTCTTACAGTGGAAAATCCAAGAACTGCGTGGCCAGGGATGGGAGGTGACCCTGACCTGAATCCCCTCCTTCAAGCCTCTCTGGGCACCCCATGGCCTGCTGAGTGCTGCCTTGCAGGTCATGGATGTCTGTAGGTTGAAAACAAACATACAGAAGGGCAGGGAGGAAATTCCTCAGCTGTGCTGGAGTCCCTCCTGATGCTCCCCACACTGTGGGACCAGCCCAACATCCCCAGGTACTCCCCCAGCTTGGGGTAGAAATCAGCAAATAGTTGGTGGGTCCATTTCTTTGCTGAACTGGGGGAATTGAGGACTGCTGCTGGGATGGCCCTTTGCTGCTGTTCACAGCCTTTCGTCTCCGGGGAGAGGCTCACAGGGATGAGGGAGAACCTCACCTTCCAGGCACTATTTTATGTGCCAGTGGGCTCAGGCAGGACCTGGGTGAGGAGCACTGTGGCTGGGGCTGGGTGGTGGGGCTGCTGCGTGTCAGGAAGGGACAGGAGGGAGTAGGGAGCTGAGGGAAATGGTGTGGGGTCAGCGCTCCCACAGGAGCATCTCGGGGGTCCCAAGGAACCCCACTGGCCCCGGCCCCCAGGGTGCTGCTCCCCACAACACCCGGCCCTTGTGTGACCACAGCTCACCAACGCACCTCTGCGTTTACATTGAATCACCAGCGCCTGAGAACCTCTTATACCTTTGCTGTGCAAAAGGTAATTAGCAATGGGAGGCCAGTTTTAGTTATTGGAATTAAAACTAAAAGCCACCTGAAATGTCTAAATATTGACTCTGCTTTCTTCCAGTGACATCGGGAAGCCTTTTCTCCCATCTCTGAGCTGAGGACTGTGCTTTCAGACGTGGATACAGCATAGCTCTGGTAATTAAAAATGGTATTCCTGCTAGAGCTCTTGTAACTGAGAAGTACTTAAAAGGAGCTAAAAATCAGACTGAAGCTGTTCCATTATTTTCCTTCTCATGTTAATACTGAAAATCTGGCAAACCATTAAAGGTAACAGGATGTTGCAGCAAAAGCAGTATCTATTGCTAGTGGAATCTATTGAAAAATAAAGTGTATATTAAATAGTTTCAGCTTTATCTTAGAAAAAAATGTTCTTTTTCTTTTTTGGCAGTGTGAAAAAAATGTTCCTGGCTCAACTGCACCCTTTCATCTTTTCCTGTTTTACTTAACCAGCACTGCAATAGCTGCTGGTAGCAGAACTGCCCTGTACAGCGAAAGAGGAATATGCAAATCCCCCACTGATCAATACTTTTACTGGAACAAAAATCTTTAAAGCTTACAATCAATTTAAAACATAATCCAATCCTTTTAATTTGATAAAGAGCCCTTTTCCCCATCCTTCATGCAGGTACCTGTTCTTGTGTTCCAGTAAGGATTAATCAGCTCTAGGCAACTCCACGCTGGGTAACGCTTCCCAGAAAGGCCCCACCTGCTGTGGGTGAGGTTCTTTCCACACACTACCCCACAGTCTGCAGATTTTAAATGAAAGCACTAATGACACTGAAGTAGGTGCATGGCTTCAAGGCTCTGCCTGTCTGTTCTCCTGTTTGGATGCTCCGAGACAGGTCTCTGAGGACTTTCCCATCCCTGGCGCAGAGGTGTCACCTGGGCGGTGTTTGCCTGGCTCAGGTAGGAGAACATCTTCCTCAAGGCACAGCTACTCCTCTCCACAAGGTCTCTCACTGTGCCTCAGAGAAACATGAGAGTGAATTGACATGAAATGTCTTACAAATTGATGTTGACTTTTTGTTTTCCCTTTGTTTCTTTGCGAGGAGATACAGTTTGTTCACTTGTTTATTTTGGTATTTTCCTGTAAACTGGAGTTGAGTTCTTGCAGGTCGTGGCTCTTCTGGTGACCCTTTGTGCCTGTGCAAGACTGCTTTCCCAAAGAAAGTACAAGAGGGCAATTAAATCTCAGCCCGAGTCAGGGTGTCTTAACATCTCACCTCCTGCTCTTGCTGACTGATGGTCACAGTGAGTAGGAAGGGAAATTTTCTGTAATTTTCTACTTCCCATCATTCTGAGACTCAAAAGCTGATGAGGCCAAATGGCTTCTCTTACAAAACACTAGATTAAGAGTCAAGAAAGTCAGAAATATTTACTTCAGATCAGTGGAGATGTGAAAGAAATGTAAGAATGATCTTGGCAAAGCTGGGCTTGTGAACTGAATCCAGCAGAAACACATTTCTGCAAAACAGGCAACAAAAAACAAGTTGAAAACTCTCCTGCCCTGTTATAGCACAGCATGTGCCCGGAGTAGCCTGGGAATAGTCTGAGGATAAGGGAGGGGGGAGCATTTTAATGCAAATCCCAGAAAATCCAAGGTCAAATTCAGGCTGTATTTCAATTTCCATCTCGCTTTCAGTTTGAATAAACCTAAATACTAGAATTTCAGAATGCTCTTTGCTCCTGCAGACTCTGTCAGTGTGTCCCACAGGAGCAGGAGAGTTGCTGGAGGCTTCCCTGGGAATCACACCCTCCCTCGTGCCTGCTGTGTCCACCATGGACACGAGGCCAGGGAATAGTGGTGGTGTTGGACACCATGAGGAGGTGGGAGAGGGGAAGTTTGAGCGCTGAATGCCCAGTGTGCCCTGCCAGCAGTGCCCTGGTTAGAGCAGGCATTGGGGTTGGAGGAGAGCCCCGAGGGGAGCCGGAACAGTCCTTCCCCAGGGAGCCTGGTCCCATCCCCCCAGTTTTGCAGTTTGATGTCACTCCTGCTCTGTAGCCCGAGGTCTGCCAAAATCCACATCCATGTCTACCACAATGTTTGGCCTAGGTTTTTTCCATGGAGAAGCCTTGGAAGCCAAGTGAGATGCTGTTCCCACATGTGCTGAAGGCAGCAGGTGGCAGGGGCTGCTGGACCCTAAGGCTCTGTGGGGCACACAAGTGGCTTGTCCATATAGCCCTCGGTGTCTCTGAGTCTGCTGTAAGAAATTGCTTCTCTGAGACCTGGATGGGGTCTTGGTCTGGAGAGCTGCTCTGATCACTTCTCTCTTCCAGAGCCCCCACAGGCCCCTCCTCCTCCTCAGCTCCCTCCTGCTGAGGGAGAGAATTACACAGCCCTGTGCAAATGCTCCTGAAAGCATCACACATAGGAAATTCATCTCATTAATCAACTACATAAACATTGGTGTACACAACGCCCTGGCTGCAGATCGCCTTCTGTGCCTTTGGAGGTGCAGAAAAATGTGTAATAAGTATCAAATCTGTTTCCAAACAAGTACTGGGAGAATGAAACTTCAGTGTGCTCTCAACAGGTTTATAGAAAAGTTGGTGTGTTATGAATGTTAAAAGCTACAAGAGCATTGATTTGCATCTCTGTACATTCCATGATCTGCATCCGCATAGGCAATACACGGACTGGGATCTTCTCTGGAGCACGTGCAAATAACGGATGCTTGATCCCTAACGGATGCTAGCTTCCCTGAAGAGTTGTGCATGACAGTGGTTTGCTGTTCCCTCTTGAAACTCAATTAGATGTGCTGGGAATGAGGTTAACGGGGTGTATTTGTGTGTCTGCATCTGGGCATTCCCGACCGATTGAATCCCAGCATTTCCTGAATGTTTTGTAAGTGAGAAAAACCTTCACTGTGTAATGCATAAAATGACAGATTCGAGTGTCCTCACCTGTCCTGTAATTCTTTCCTCTCTCTAATAATGGCAACATATTTAAGAGCCCTGAAAAGACTTAACTAAAATTGCATTTTTTGTTGATAGGCACTTAAAAAGCTTCTTTTTTTTCTTTTTTAACATGAAGCTATATGGAAGAATTATACTTGAGTTGCAATCAATAGTGCTGGAGAAAATCTATATTAGCTTTTGAGTCCACAGTTCATTATCTGGGCTCAGGAAAGAGATTGTATCCTCAGTGTAAAGAACCTACGCAGAGAAGATGCAGGATCCCACCTCCCTGATTCATAAATTGCTTCAAGAATGTGGCGATAGGTTTCCTCACGTGCACAGGCCGAGCACGCTAATTCCCAGGACACTTCCAGTGCTCAGGTTTTTGCCAGATCAGTGTTTGCTGCCCCGTACTTCGGCCACAGCTGCAGAGATGACATCCTGTGTACAGCAAGGTAAGTGCTGTCGGGAAAATGTAATGTCACAGTGGAAAAGCAGAGACAAATATATAGGTATATAAGAATCATAGAATCCCAGGCTGGTTTGGGTTGGGAGGGACCTTAAAGCTCATCTCACTCCACCCCCTGCCATGGGCAGGGACAACTTCCACTGGATCAGGTTGCTCTGAGCCCCTTCGAACCTGGCCTTGAACACTTCCAGGGATGGAGCAACCACGGCTTCTCTGGGCAACCTGTGCCAGGTCCTGACCACCCTCACAGGGAAGCATTTCTTCCTAATATCTTATCTAAATCTGCTTAAGGCCGTGAAGGTTTCATTCAACTCCTATTTATTAATTCAAAGAGCTTGGTTCCTTCCCCCGTGCAGCAAACAGACTGCTCTGGTTATTTACAGCTCTGGCTGTGCAGTGTGACCCTCGTGGGTGAACCTTGTCCCTGCTTTGCTCCACAGAAGCCCCCACTGCCTGGGCTGGGAGCCCTTCTAGCACAAACACGTCTGTCGGAGAACTGAAATACATCTTTAGTCGTGCTGGGGCGTGTGACTAGCAAATCTGCTTGCTGTTAATATTTTCACAGCAAGAGCTGACCTATAGATCATAAGAAGAAGAAACAAAAGAGATGCAAATATAGCCTCACTTATTTACAAATGTGATTAATTATCTGCAAGCAAATTTTGTTGTCACAGATCTGATTTCTGCTTCTCCCCAGACATGCTGAGCCTTTTTGTGTTCGCACTGGCAAACACAGAAACCCTCCAGTCAGATGACATGTGTCACTTAAACCTACCCCAGATCTGGATTTGATATGTGTCAACACATTTAAAGTTGTTAAATGTAAAAGGAGTTTCTCTGCGGCGCCTCCGTTGCCAAGGGAATGCAGAGGGTGTCATTGACTTTTAAAGCCCAACCCAAACACCGCCGGGTTATCCATCTGATGGCACAAACACACCGGAATATTTATTTGACGTGTGTTCACAGGCTGATATTGATATTTTAGCAAATGTTCTGTGACTGGGAGGGGAGGTTAGAAAGCTGTGGAGGCAAAGTCCCTGCACTGGCCCTTGGAGCAGTACCTGTGCCCCTTGGGTGCCTCCTGCCACCTTTGTCCTCAGCACCCCTGGGTGACTTGTGACCCTCACCCACAGCCAGGTTCCAGCATTCCTGAGCATTTTGGGCTGAGGTGAGTGGGTCCCTTCACGCTCCATCCCCTGTGAGTGCCTGTTGCAAGGACATCTGTGCCTTGGGCTGGGTCCCACACGAGCTGGGAAGCTGGGAAGAGCCATTGAGCTCTACCTTCCCCCAGAGGGGCCAGGGCTGCTCCTGCCTCCAGGTGGGATAAGAACCACCATCAGCAGGGCACAGGGGTGTCCCTGATTGAGAGGGAGAAGGGACATACAGAGAGGAGGGAGTGAATTTTGTGGGTGGTGCCCTTTCTCTTCACAAAGCCAATGAAATCTGCAGTTTTGACATTATCTTTTAGTTTATAACGCTACATTTAGGGCAGATTAGAGCAAAGTGCTTGCAATCTGCCACTAATTTTGGAAGAGAGAGGGACAACTCCAAGGAGGGTAAGCCAGAAAGCCTCGCTCTGAGCAGAGCTTACAGGACTTCCAGGCAGAGAGACTGGCAGATCCTGCCTCGAGACACTCACTGGGATCGAGGACTGGAAGGTTGATCCTCTCCTTCCCTACTCTGTCCTACCATTTTCCGGTAAACGCTGAGCTCTGAACAGCTCTGCAGGCTGTTGCTGTAACTCGGCCACAGTTATGTTTTAGGTTCAGGGGAAGAGGAACAGAGTATCCTGCATGTACCAAACCCCTAACCAAAAGCCGTCTGTGGGAAGGAAATGATGAGGTTAGATTAAATTATCAGTGAAAGTAAACCTTTCCCAAGTCAGAACCTCCTCTGCTGCTGACAACATTCCACAGAACCAGAGAGTCCACATCAGCAGGAATAACGCACAAAAATGTGCCTTCATTGCCACTTCAGAGGGCAATAAGGAACTTTTCAGTCAAAACACCACTTCAACTGCCTGTTTGCCATCCAGGCTGGGAGAGCTGGGGGTGTTCAGCCTGGAGAAGAGAAGGCTCCAGGGAGACTTAGAGCCCCTTCCAGTGCCTAAAGGGGCTCCAAGAGAGCTGGAGAGGGACTTTGGACAAGGGCCTGGAGGGACAGGACAAGGGGGAATGGCTTCCCACTGCCAAAGGGCAGGGTTAGATGGCATATTGGGAAAAAATTTTCCCTGTGAAGCTGGTGAGGCCCTGGCACAGGTTGCCCACAGAAGCTGTGGCTGCCCTACCCCAGAAGTGTCCAAGGCGAGGTTTGGCAGGGCTTGGAGCAACTCAGGATAGTGGAAGTTGTCCCTGCCCAGGCAGGGGGTGGAGTGAGATGAGCTTTAAGGTCCCTTCCAACCCAAACCAATCTGGGATTCTGATTCTGTATATGATATAGAATAAAGGGTAGTTGGGCTGCACCAAACCATAAAAGCCTTTAATAGAAGCAGTAGGACTGGAGTGGATCGGCTCTGTTTCTTGTTCCCACCATCTCACTGCACCCACATGGACCTACTGTGTTGGACATTGGACTTCAACTGGGGAGGTTAAACACTCATAAAATCTATCTATCTATCTATCGCTTAGCTGTCAGTAAATGATCATAACTGTTTTCAGGTGTTCCTCATAAGATAAAAAATAGGTTAAAATGAAATCCAGCTGAGATAGTTGCTCTTCCCAGTGGAGCTGTTTGCACCAGCTTTAGCCTCTCCTGAGCAGCCGCAGGGTTGTAGGAGTTTCGTGTTTTAGGTATTGAGGAGGATCTTCCATTTGAAGTTCCAGTATTAATATTAATGCATGGGGATATGATAATTTTTCTTCAAGTTTGTTTTTCCTTATTTCTTCAAATATATTTGATTTGCTGTATTTTGAAGAATTAAATCTTTAAGCATGAAAGCCTGTCAGGGTCATTCCTCCTCCTCCTAATTTTCACTGGGAAAAGGCAGAACTGGAGACCCAGTGGGATGGCAGGGATGGACCAGCAAAGACTTTTTCTTTGGGTGCAGAAGGATATACTGACTCATGATTTACACGTCGGGGATTTCTGACCTCCTGGCCTATATTTTACTATTGCTTGTGCTTGGGTTTGCTTTTATTTCAATCTATACTTCCAAAAGAGAACCATGAAAACTAAATGAAGAAGAGGAAGACATCAGGGCCATGTTGTGACTGAGATTTTACACACATAAAAGCCCTTAAGCACTGCTGTGTAAAACTCATTGGTTTCACTTCACAGGGGCTGTGACAAGATTTGCTCCGGCTTTTGATCCCCGTCAGCCTGTCCCCTCCCAGTGTTCTTGGAGATTCAGGACTGAACTCAGTCACTTTCTCAAGGCCAAATTTAATCAGGTTCAGTCAGTTCAGACATGTCTGTCATCAGCTGTCCCTCAGACTGCCCTTCTCACAGGTTTTCTTCACAAAATCACGTTTCTTTCAGTGATAACAACAACTAATTTCTAGAGATTTTATGGGCCTTAATTTAAAGAATTTTGAATTTATAGCAAAAGATAAAGGACGTTTGCATGACACCATTGCTAATGATTCAGTCTGCTGTAAGGGCAGTTTAGTCACAAGAGTATGTTTGTGCACAACAAGCAAGTGCTGCTCTCTGGATCAGCTGATTCCTGGAAAATCAAGCCAAAATAACCATGGAAATTTCTGGATTTCCTGATTATGAGTATGTGATATAACCTCTAATGTTATATTTATATATAGGGTATCAGTTGGTAGGTTGTGCACTACTGGGCATGTAGATCCTGTATGGTTTTCTCCCTGTTCCCTCCTTCTCTGCCAGAGGAATGGTTGTGCTGCTGGGCTGAAGCGTCTAGAGCGGCAGGACAAGGGGGAATGGCTTCCCACTGCCAGAGAGCAGGGTTAGATGGCATATTGGGAAGAAATTTTTCCCTGTGAGGGTGGTGAGGCCCTGGCACAGGTTGCCCACAGAAGCTGTGGCTGCCCCACCCCTGGAAGTATCCAAGGCCAAGTTGGGTGGGGCTTGGAGCAATCTGGGATAGTGGAAGTTGTCCCTGCCCATGGCAGGGGGTGGAAGAGATGATCTTTAAAGTCCCTTCCATTCCAAGCCAGTCTGTGATTGTACACAACTGCCATGGCAGGTGACAAGTCAGTGCCATGACCTCTCTGTTCTCTCTTCCATTTGCCAGCCTAATCCAGCTCTGGTCTGTTTTGCTCTGACTGGTGAAGCATAACTGAAACCACATAAGCATCGTGGTGGGACGTGGGGTGTAGGATTGCCCAGGATCTTGCTCTGTGTTACGCTGCCATCTCCTCCTGAGAGTCTGGCAGAGATGGACTGATGAGAATCACACCTGGAAAGTTGCCAACTCATTACCTGGCCTCTAGTCTGACTGTGAGAAAAGGTGATGCTGAAGAAAAACTGCTAGAAAATAATAAAAAAGTTTTTAAGTTGAAGATGTCAAAGGAGAAAGAAGAGATTCACAGGCAGCACCTGGGTGTTTTCCAGCTGGGATAACCTCGTGGCACTCAGCAGGCAGCCAGAGTGCAGCTTTTAATGAAAAATTCATATTGTTTTCCAGAGAAAATTGTTTTTCTTTCTTCTGAGTTTTTGTTTGCTTTCTGAGATATTATCTACAGATATACTTAATCACCTTTCCAGTAAAAGGCACTGTCAAGGCACTGTCAAGGCACCGAGTTGTAGTGCTGCTCCAGCCTCTCTCCTCCTGGGAAAAGCAGAGATGCGGAGGGGTAAACACAGCGCATATGCTCAGCCATGGCTGAGACACAACACAGCTGAGCACGGAGAATTAAGGCTTTAAGACACATAAGAAGAGGAAGAGCCTCAGAACACAGACAACAATTCTGTGCTTTTGGAAATAGCAAGAAAGCTTCAGCAATTACACTGCAAAAAACATGGCTTCTATTTTATTGAAATGGGAGACTGTTTGGGAAAACAAGGAGAGAGTGGCAACAGAGGGCAAGACAGGAGGGCAGTTGGCACCATGTGCTGATCAGCCACAAGAAACCAGGAGGAAAGGGCTGGAAATGCTGTCCTTGTGCCCAACAGAGACATCAGTGAGGGTACAGACAGCAAGATGGAAAGCAAGCAATGCTGATGGGCCCTTAGGGAATGGAAAAGAGTATGAGAGCTAAAGACACTGAAGATGCCAGTTGGTAAAATTAAGAACAAAGGAAGAAATTATCTGCATGTCTCAGTAACAATCAAAATCCTGTCATCCCTACTTAGGGCCAGTGGCACTCAGAAGCACTCACAGTGACATGATCGGGTGGCTTCTACGTAGTGGAATTAAATTAACTTAGTTGAATACTCCAAACCATTAATAATAATTTTTAACAAACCCTGGAACAATGGGTCAATTCCTAAGGAGGAGAAATTAGATTACTGTCTGTGCTTAGAAAGTTCTCGTACCAATGAGCAGTTGTCATGCCCAGAAATAATAATGGAAAAATCATGTGAGAAATCTTCAGTAACGAATTCTTCAGTTCCATAGTGCAATTAATGCCAAGCAAAGAGGTTTTATGGTGCATAAGCCTTATAGACATTTGCCATGGGAGATGATAACTTTGCTGACTGAAGGTAACTCCCACAAAACAGGTTTCCTAAAATAATTTGATTCACTGCCTCAGGAACTTTGAAAAATTGCCTTATGCCCAGTAATGCCTCAGAAATTAAATGGATTAAAACCAGTTAAATGATCAAAAAATGTAATCAAACCTAGGAGGCCATCACTCTTGGGCGTGTTCCGAGCAAGTTGCCATAGGGATCTCTCCATAACACAATCCTGCCTTGCAGAGGACATATATCAGTGAGTGCTAATAGTTGGGGTGGCCACAGCTCAGCCACAGGGATTAGCCATTGAGGGAATCATGTGGAGCTCAACCCATGGTATAAGTGTGGGAATGATGAGGAATGTTCCAGTAGTAAGGAAGCAATGTCCAGAAACACAGCAGGATTGAGAATTTGCAAGAAGGGCATAAGGAAGACCCAGAAAACTACAAACTTGTGAGTCTGACCCCAGCACCTGGGAATACGATAGAGAAAGTGCTACTCCAGAAAAGCACTGGATACTGCTGGATGATGTTTAAGGGGCTATGCAGTTATCAGGCACAGGGAAGTCCTCCAGGGGTGTCTGAGAGGCAGCAGGGCAGCGCTGGTGCTAAAAGCCAAGAGCAACAAACTCATAGCAGGAAGAAGAATATTCTGATTACTCAAAGCAATTAGTGGCTAGAAGAGTTAACCCTGGGACCTGGGAACAGCATACCATGAAGCTCCTCCAAACAAAATCCAGGGTATTGTCTGGAAGCAATGCTGAAGCTGGAATGAGTAGTCATGTGTTGTGAAGAAATTAGTAGAGGAAGTGCAGATCACATTTGGATTATCCTAATAGTCCCTTCTGGGTATGAATCTAATGAAAGAATATGTGGGGTTTATTCCTTTATTAAAAATAACAGATTCATCCAATTTGATTAATATTCACCATCTTTTGCACTTGACACAAGGCAGCTCTGTGCCAAAGGACACGAGCAGAGCCTTGCTGTCTTCAGCCCCAGGCAGAGGGCCTCATCCTGCTCATTCTGTGGCTACGGCTGAGTGAAGAGCTGCATCTCTTCTCCCTCACATCTGAGGTTCCAGAAGGAAAGAAAAATTCCCCATGTGAGGAGGGTGAAGATGGTGGAGGTGGAGGCAGCCTCTGTGGTGCCAGATGAGACGCTATGCTGCTCTCCAGCTGCATCAAGCCCATTGGGGGGGTGATGGGATGGGGTCCATCTTGTACCCCATGTGCTGTACATTCCTACTCCACTTAGCACCCTGAGCCCTGGCCAAAACCAGCACCAAGGCACTGCCACAATGGTTATTATTTACACTAAACTGGGAGTTGGTGGGGGCTTGGAGCAACCTGGTGTAGCGGAAGGTGTCCCTGTCCGTGGCAGGGGCATTGGAATAATATGAGCTTTAAGGTCTCTTCCAAGCCAAACCAGTCTTGGATTCTGTGATGACTCTCTGATCTGGCTTTGCAGAGGAGTTTCCATTGCTGTCACTAAATTATCCTTTTATATTTTGGCTGTCATATTGGGTTTATTTTCACAAGTTTTTTCCAGTTGCGATAAAAAATTATCTTTCCTCTGATGATTAAAATGCTTACCCCCAACCCTATGGATTAATGATTATTACCGAAGGAAATTATAAACATCAGCTTAAAGGTTAGATTTCATTTCATGGTTACATAACCAATGGTTAGATGATGTCGTCTAGGAGAAGATGCTGAAATGAACAATGTGCTTTATGCAAGGTTGGAGAGATAAAACCAAAAGCAGTGAACACTGGCCACGTATTGCAGAGGTGTTGGTAAATGCAGGCTCGCAGGGCAGGTGATGGCACGGCAGCCTGGGGACATGCCAGCCACCAAGGCCAGAGCCAATGCTGGAGGTGCCCCGTGGGGAGGGGTCTGGGTACCATGACATGGCTGAGGGCAGAGGGACCCTGGTGTGTGCCCACCATGCTTCTGCAATCTTGGGTCAGTCTTCACCACCCCATGAACCCCACCTCGAGAACTTCAGCTCCAGAGCTGCCCAGCATCTGCCTGCATAGTGGAAGTCCCTGCTGAGGAGCTGAGCAGTGATAGATTACCCTGACCTCGTCACACTCCCATGTCACCGCATGATGAATGGCCTCTGTCTGCTAATTAGGCAACAGGGACAATGCAGGGCATTCGTTTCCTTGTGAGCACCAAATTAGGAGCGCTGTCAAATACAGGGAGCTCTGACAATTTAGAGTTATTTACCCAACAATAACATTAATGGAGGCATCACTGATACATTCCATGAATCTTGCAAGAAGTCGTCTACATCTGGTCTGCTGAGTGCAGTTTGTTATTGGTCACTCAGTATCCTCTGTCAGCAGGACTGAGGGGCAGGAACAGTGCCCTTTTTTCCTGCTCCCAGCATCTCCCCTCTTCCACAAGGTCCAGACCTGATGTCCCTCTATGCCATCTTTGGCCACATTCATTAGTGATGTTGTGCCCATTTCTCACTCCCTCCCAGCTCTCTTCTGGGACCAACAGTTTTGCTGTCTGACTTTATTTTTTCAGTTTCTTCTCCTTTTTTTTTTCTTCTTTAATTTTTTTTCAAAATAAAATATCTTATTCAAACAGGAAAGGGAAACCGGAAGAGAATCTTCTTTTTTCTTTTCTTTTTTTCTGTGCTCACTCATGCTTTTCATCTGTAATTATTTTCTCACCCTGGAATAAATTCACACTGGATTAATGTGAAACAGCCTCCTCAGCCATGAAGAAAGTAATAATGGCTGAAGATCAGAAGAGCAAAAGGTTCAGCCTGGGACACACTGTCACTGAGAAGGCCCAGTTCTCTCTGACCACAGTAACAGCAATTTACAGACTCCTGGTCTCAACAAACCTTGTCTAACAGGCCACAGAGGAGATTCCTGCCAAAGCAAACGAATTCTCTCTGAAAAAAACAAGCAGAAGAGAAACTTTTAATAAAAACTACCAGTGAACATTTTTGTGTTGAAGGCTAGATGGGGATTGCTCAGGCTGCATCTGCCCCGGCCGATTTGATGTCCCCAGGGCAGGCAGCCCAATCCTGGTGGTGCTGCTCTGCCGGTGCTGGTGAAGTGGGCTGACCACAGCCATGGAAAAACTGAAAGATGGAAGTTACTCATTAATATTCTCCTGCTGAAGGCAGCTCCTTGGCCAACAAGTCCTGCTATTCAGTGGTTGACCCAGCTACTCCAGGGTGAAAGAGCCTCGAGAAGGAGTTTTGTGGGTCACATGTGGCCTTTTGGAAATGACCTTCAGAGGTTTTTCATTGCCACTCACGCACACTCAAATAAAGTGTATTTTGTTTGTTTAAAGTTTCAGTCATTTGAATTTTGAAAATATTATTCCAAAAATTTTTCCAAGCCAGATTTCTTTTGACAATTATATCAAGAGGATTCTGCTGGTGCCAAGTTTTGGGTTTTTGTAGCTAATTCTCAATTGTGCTTCGCAGGCATTGGTTTGCTGACAACCATCTGTTTCAACCCAACGTTCTTGCTTAAAGTCAGCCCAAGAGAAATTAAAATATCAAAAGGAAATATTTCAGAGGGAGTGGGAAGGAAGCAAAAAACCAAGGATACTGGAGCTGTAAACAGCTTTTGAATTTCAGTTTAACTTAAGTCAGTTTTTGCAGCTGATTTGCTGGGGGACGGACAGCTTAGCCTGGAGCATCTCCTGCTCCACCAGCCTTGTGGCTGGAGCAGCTCCCAGCGGGCACAGACGTTTAGCAAGAGTTGTGCAAACCCTGCCTGGATTTCCCACAAGTCTTCCCCAGGGCTTGGGGAGGCTCATTTTGTCTCAAATGGCTTTTTCAGGTGTCCAGGTGTCACATCCTGCCCCAGAACCCTGGTGCAAAGTGCTGCTGCAGAGAGTGTAGGTGAGACCCACAGGCAGAGGAGCCTCGTGGTGGGAGGAGACCCCAACACAGCTGTGCAAGCTCTGGCCTCTTCCTGTCTGTGATCAACTTACCCCGTGACTAAATTAACCATTTAAAATTAAAGTGGTGCTAAAAAGCAGATGGAAAATATTAATTAAATGTTACAGTTGGCTTACTGTAGCCTTTTGCTATGGAGTTCTGAGCTGAATACATAAATTAGATAAAGGAAAAGGCATTTTTACAGACTTCACCACACCTCTAGTCCGAGGTGCTGGAGAACTTGCTCATGGTGGCAATGGGATGGATGGGTCTGTCTGCTATGGGCACAGCACTATGCAGGTGAGAGGCACAATGACTGCCATTGCTCCTGCCCCATCCCAAGTGAGCTGGGCACCACTCTGCCCCAGCCCAGGTGAGCTGGGCACGCAGCCAGCTGCCACCACTCCTGTCACAGCCCAGGTGAGCTCCACACTCTCCTGCCATGCCTTTTGGCCCCATCATCAGGGGTGAGCAGGAACCAGGGCACAAGGACATGCCCCAGCCTCTTCACTGCAGCTTTGGTAGTGCTTTGGCTTTGAAACTGATAAATCACCTGGCTCAGACCTTTCGCTAAGGAAAAAAGTTAGAAGTAAGAGAAATGAAATTCATTCACCAAGCATGATTTTACCACAGCTGCTGTGTCTCTCTTTGAAAAAGTCAGAATTCCTGTCATTTGTGTCGAAGCATAATATCCCCCATTAAAACAAGGTGCGGTATGCCCCATCTTTGTGGAACAACAAATCAGAATTAAAGGTTTATTTATATGTATCTATATATGTAACCACTGATTGTCACTGCTGCTGGAACATATTTGTGTGAGCAGACGTGACTCCTGCACCATGAGGAGAAGGAAGTAGTTTGGGTGCTGGGTTGGAGCAGGGGGGCTGTGGGTCCTGGTGGGAGCTGCCCAATGCCTGGGGTGGGATGTGTGGTGGGGCACCATGCCCATTGCTGGGCAGACCCCTGCCCACCTGCCCGGCTGCCCACATCCTCCCCAGGGCTTTCATCAGGAAACATGGCACTTCTGTCACCTTTCAAGATAAACCTTTTCAGCTTTATTAACACACACTGTGAAAAATCTGTGAGAATATGGATTCAGATGAAAAAAGGAATGATGGAAATATCAGCTAAACTTTCACTTGCCAGAAATACGTTATTGTAGGTACTAAGACTTGCTAGTATCCACTCAAGCCAAGTAATAGTCTGACTCAGATAGCTCTGAAAATTTATTATATTTCCTTTCCCTGTGGCCTCCCAGTGGTCCATTACTGCCAAGTGCTGTGTAACAGCGACAGGGCCTTTTCCATGGGGGCTTTGATTCACCATGTTCTACAGGGCTCAGAAATGCCTTCGTTAACACACCAGCATTAATGCCCTGATCTGGTTTTATCTGAGTTTATTTTAGCAACAGCAGTCTCGAGGCAGGGTCCCCCCAGATCCCCCTGCCCAGGAGACCCCCCAGCCTCCACCAGCACTGCCAGACACGGCTCAATGTGGGGAACCAACGTGAGGGGAACGGGCCCCACAAACAGCCCATCCAATGTCTCCCTCCACTGCAAGGGATGCTCAAGGCTCTCAGTGCACAAACACTGTGTGTGCGAACAAACCATTACACAAACACAGACCAATCTGATCTTAAAGTAAAATTCCCAAAGTACCATCCCCCTTGCACTCAACATTGTAATTTAATATTCTTTATATCCCTAATGTAATTTTACTGCCATGGATTGGATTTTTCTTTTTTTTTTTTTTTTCAGTGGAGACAATCTATCAATACATAACAATAATAAAACCAAACAGCAAACACTTCATCATCAATAAAGTGCAACAAAGACTCTTGTGCTCTGTGTAAGAAGAATAAAATGATGGTTTGGAATTTAGAGTCACAAAAATGAGACTGTGAGAGAAAAGCTGTTTGGAGGCACATCATAGGAGGATGAAGGAGATAGACCCCTGCAAATGGAGGGTGACCTCCTGGCATATAAAGCTGGAGCCTTTGTCAGCAGCCCCATGACAAAGCTGAACCTCATTGTCAACACTTTGCAGCTGCACTTAAAAAAACAAAAGCAAGGCAAGATGAACAAGGATGCCTCTAATCAGTGTGAAACTGTGAATTTTAATTGAATTATAGCAAACTTCAACTCAAACAGAGAAGACCCAATCCTGCAATGCTTTAATTTTCTTTCTAATATTTTTCTAATATTCCCAAACACTGAGTTGCTTACACTGTTTAATCAATTTCATGATGAATTTGTGGAACTTTGATAGTGTTTTGTTGTTTTTAAACAAATAAGCAGATTTCAATTCCAAAAGATCACTGTAAGGGCAGGGGCTGGTCCATGCAGCCCCACTCTGCCTGGGAGGGCTGTTTGTGATCATGACGGGGACATTTGATGTGCTGATGAGATGTTAAACCCTCACCCCCCCCCCCCTGCTTTATCCTGTATTCTGTGCTGCCAGCACAGCCACAGGGCAGCCTGGGCGAACCAGAGCACACCAAAATGTCTTCAGTGGTCCCAACCCCACAATCCTGTCCTCAGGAATGCCCAGCTGGGGTCTGGGCATGTCCTACTTGAGTCTAAGCATGTACTAATGGGGTCTGCATGAGTTACTGGGGTCTGATTACATGCTACTGGAAGCTGAAGAGGTGTTACTGGAGGCCAGCAGGTGCTACTGGGGTCCTAGTACACATTACTGGGAACTAAGCAGGTATTACTGGGGACCTGTAGGCATTGCTGGGGGTCTGCAGGCATTGCTGGGGGTCTGCAGGCATTGCTGGGGGCCAGCAGGCAATACGGGGGTCTGGGCAAGCATTGCTATAAGTTGGTATTGCATCTCCATCCTTAGTAGATGGATGAGTTTCTGTTCCTTTTCAGTCAGTTCACAAGTGGCCTCTGAGCCCACAAAGTCATTCTAAACCAAACCACTCCATGCTCCAGCAGTTGTTTCTCCTTTTTCAGATCTTGGATGGATGTTGTGGTGAGTCCTTTTCCAGCACCCTCTGCAGCAGGATCACAGCCACAGCCACAGTGTAAAATGCACACACCTCCCCAGTTGCTCTCCCACAGAGCAGTTTGGGAATGCTCTGTCGCCCCATTCCCAGCACCCTCAGCTGTTGCTTCCCTCGGTGGGTCCCTCCCTGTTCATGATTCCCCCCTTCCAGTCCAATGCACCAGGTGCTCCCCATTCCTCATCCCCCGGGATCCTGAAATGAGAGTGAACGTCTTCTCTGCTCACTTTGCCTCAGTGATGCTCCCATGGGCACAGGGGGAACAAGGGGAAGAGCTGCAGGTCCACGTTTCCCTCCCCCAGCTGCTCATCCATGTGTCACCTCAGTGAGGCTGGACCTGCTGAGAGTCATTTCCTGACTTTCTTTCCAAACCATATGTATGAGCAATGCCCTCACATAGCACCCAGAGAAGGCAGCAGAGCAGGTGAGCTCTGACCAGTCTAATTGTGACAATTCACAGTCAAGCTGATGGCTGAGTATTTTGAGAAGATTTTTCCAGTGCATCTGGGTATGGCATAAATACCAGGGAATGCATCCTTCCTTTCCAACAGCCTCCACCAGAGTAAGATGCTAAATTTAGGGACTAAATTATTAATGATGTGATTTTCTCTTGATCTTAATCTTTGACTCTCCTATGCCAGGCAGCAGAACATGTGCTGGAAAACATTTTTCAAGGCTGCTTCTACTGCACACAGAAACTTGACTGCAGAGGCAGCCCAAGGTGGGAGATTCCTGCTTGGTTAAAGGAGCTGTGGGGGCTCAGCCTGGAGAAAAGGAGGCTCAGGGGTGACCTTCTTGTTCTCTGCAACTCCCTGACAGGAGTGTGGAGCCAGGTGGGGGTCGGGCTCTGCTCCCAGGGAACAAGGGACAGGACAAGAGGAAATGGCCTCAAGCTGCACCAGGGGAGGTTTAGCTTGGGTAGGGCTCCAGCTGTAGTTGAGGATCTGTGCCGGCTGTTGCTTAGTGTCCATCATGTGGTGTCCCCTCAGGCAGCCTCCCCCTGGCACACCCCACAGCTGGAGCACTGGGACTGCATTTGAAACTGCAGGTTGATTTATGGACAGCATTTCCCCATTCTCAACATTAGGAGTCACAGGCTGGCAACCAGCAGGGACAAGAATGTTCCAAAACGCACTCGAGCATGTCTTGTTAGGAATGAGCTTGTGCTGGGAGAGCCCATAACACATCTGCTCAGGCATCGTCATGGGCTCTGCTTTCTGACAGGTGGAAGTTTATCTCTGAGAAGCTGGCTACCTGCAGAGGGGGAAGGTTCATTTTATGCAACACAGTGAGAAATCGGAGCATGCATCCAGAACTGATGCTTTTACAGAGCCGACACCTCTCATCTCGAGGCAGCTCATCGCCTGTTCTGCTGCAGCCCAAAGATCTGGCATTTCCTGTGACATCCTGCCTGTAACACAACCAGTTTTGTTGAGTTCTGTTTGTTTGTTTGCTTATTTTCATGCTAAAAGCCTTGAAAGAACTCTGAGGAATGTCTGTGCATTCCTGGTATGCCACTATCTAATTATTTGGGATGTGGCACAATTTCTCGGGTAATATGGAAATCATGTCATGTTTGGTAAATTGAGGGTTTAGTTGTGTGAGTCAACAGATTTAATTTCTTGGGTAATAAAGTGCTCTGCAATGATTTCTGACTCATCCCTTTCTTGCTTCAGAAGATGCATGAGGACCGCAGGGAACCCAGGTTAGTGCGGATCCTGCACTGGGCGTGGAGGGACACCCATTGTATCCATCTGTGGGCCCCAAAGCAGCTGGTGTCACTCATCCTTGGGGACAAGAGGTATTCACAGATGTTGGTCACCTGCCTGAGGTGGGTCTTCACGAAGTCAGAGCAGCTGAAACCTGGGGTCAGATTTATTCACCCCTCACCTGGGGTCTGTTTAATTCTGTCAGTGACTCCAGGTCTTTGTGCCTTGTTTAACTTCTCCTGGTCTTTCAGGCCTTCTAGTGGCCCTCTTTCAGTTTGCTGCAGCAAGCAAACACTCCCTGTGGCCCAGGAAACGCATCCATCTGTGGGTCAGTGTACAGTGCCCCTTGGAGGTCGGTACAGGACTGTCCTGCCCAGGCTACACATGCGATGGTGCCATGTGGAGCTTTCCAAGCAGAAGTGAGAAAGCCATGACAGACAAGTAACATTTTTAACACATTGCTCCAATATCCTGAGCTTTTCTTTCTCTTCCTGTTTTTAGTTTGGGTTGTTTCTGCTCCATTTTCTACCTGCTTGAAAAAAAAAAGTGTTTTTCATTCAAGGCAGCTGTGCCACCTTCCTGCCAGGTCAAGGCTGGCTTGGATGCAGACACTAGAGATGGAGGCTCACTCCTGACTTCCTGAGGATGACAAAAATTCTTCACAAAGTTCCATTTGAAATCCAAGCTGTCAGCTCATTTTCACAGGTTTTGCTTTTCCCTGCCTTTCTTTCTGCTTCTCTCTCTGCTCTGCAAATGTGTGCACACACTGTGCAGGTACTAATGTGGTTTCATCATTGGCTTCAAACTGCACTGTGCTGCTTTTTTCAGCCTACCTGTGTTCTCCATTCAAGACATGAGATGGTTTTTGATACAAGAGGAAGAAGAAACACCTGCATGAACATGCAAAGAGAATTTGAACAGAAAACTGATTCTGAGGCACATCCATCTCCCACCTGCCCCTGACAAAGAGCCAACACCTTGAAGGGTCTGACCTGGAATCAGGAACTTTCCATCTCAAGGTTCTTTAAATTGATAAGACTGTAAAAGCATTAGGAGCACATTCATCATCTCATATTTTCTCTCCTACCTTCACAGACACTCCAGACTCCCAGTGACCTGGAGTTATTGATGGTTGCTGTGACCACCAGCTGAGTATGTATGCGTAACATATAGTATCTGCACTGGGACTGGAACTCATTCCAATTATCCATCATTGCTCTATTTACAGCACTGACACTTTTTAATATTGCCACTTCTTATTAATCTTTGCTAAATTTACAGTAGTGACAGATTTTAATATTGTAACTTCTTTTCCTGCAACAGGCATTTACAGGTCTCTGTCTGACTGAGATGAAACTCTTTAGGAGTGGTGAAAAAAGCTCAGCTCAGTCCACCAACAGAGAGATCTCCATGCAAGGAGCTTCCCAGGGCAGATAATGAAGAAATATGGGCCTCTTTGGGTATGCAGCTGCACCAGCATAGATTACTCACCCTTAGATCAAGAGTCATTTGAAGTAAGGAGCCGCCTTTAAATGAAGCAAACTATCAATGTAAATTAAAACAGGAAAAACAGCATGCCATGTTGGTCCCAGACCTCCTATTGACTCCACTAAGAATAAGATCAGACTCATTATGTACCCAATTAACCAGCCCCAGCACCAGGAGCCAGTGCAAGGTAGAGGGTGGTGGCAGGAGAGCAGGCACTGGGTGACTACTCCCACTGTGGCTCACCAAGGTCTCCCATGGCCTCTGGCGAAAGGCTTTCCCCAAACTTACTTTCACCTGTCATCTGAGAGCAAGATTAACCTTCATCCGAATTTTAAATGTGCAGAGGATTAATTTAACCATAATTCGGTCTAACACAATGTATGGAGAGGTTGATGGGCAATGACGTCCAGAGCACAAGAGGTGAGAAAGAGGAAGGGTGATGGTTGCATAGATCAACCATCTGCTCAAATTCCTTTTTGAATCCTGAATGCTGAAACATCCTCCTCTCAGACATGCACCTCACATACTCCTCTGCCCATGTCCTTCTGCTTTCCTGATCAAATTTAACCAAGAAGCTACGATTATGGAATTATTCTGTAGAGCTCATTTCCAGCACAGCACCCAAAATTGGGAGGGCTAAGGTGACTTCTTTGTCCCTTGTGGATTTGCCATTTTGGTTTTAAATCAGCAGCACAGAAACACAGTTGTAGGATTAATTTTAAGACAAGAATTGCACTAAGGTCTCTTGCAAACCAGCACCAAAATGGGGAGCGGGTTCTTGCCAGCAGAACGATCCCAAACAAGGGCTTTGATGCCATGGGTTATTACCAGCACCAGAGAGGGACAAGTCTCTTACCATCATCCTCATTTTTTCATTCCTAATGGGCTCTGAAAACTTGAGAAGTTATAATAGTTACATAACGATAGAGATAGTTTATAGATAAATAGGTCTGAAACTCCTAAGGGGAAAAAGAGAGAACATGCTCTGTGCTGGCCTGATCTCGAAATTCCTGAAGTCGTCCTGAATTCTTCTCTCTTTGATAAGCTTTGAATAAAAAAGGAACACTCCAGAACAAACCTCAATATTTGGGAATTATATTTATTCATAAAAGTCCAAGCGATAAATATCTTGTCAATTAATCTCAGATGTATGAGGGCACACAAGGAAGTGACTGATGGTTGAGTATCAAACACACTGGTGTTATCAGCCTCTGTCTCATGCAGTGATAAATGAAGGGATGCGAATGGGTGAGATATCATCGCATTTTTATTTATTGTTTGGTCCCGTGTCCTGTCCTGGTAATGGAGTTTTAAACAGATTGCAGCTTGTTCATTGGCATGGCCGATGAGGAGCAGGCCCAGTGCCCATCCAGGCTGGAGGGAGGAGGGAGCCTGGATGGCAGTGGAGGAGTGTGTGGGGAGGAGGGACTAACAACAGGGGGTGAACAAAGATACAGCTCAGCCCCCTCCACTCACCTGCCAACCTACTGTTTTCTGGCTCCAGATTTGCATTTTGCCGTGGCATGAAACAAACCCTCTTCTACTTTCACCAGACATTTTTGGTTTATTCCTGCCAGCACATTTCTGAGAGCCTGGATGGTCAGAAACTCAGGAAGTACCACAGAGGTTCAAATAAAAGGATTTAAGAAAATGGTGGTCAATGCTGGGAATCTTCTTTAAGGGTAAAACTGCTAAAGGTTAACAAGAGGGAAGAAATTTGCCAGGACTTGATCCTGTGTCATGGTCCTGGGGGAGAGCTCCAGCTCCAGTGTCAATCTTAGCAGGGAATTCTATTGGAAATTTCATTCTCTGGTGAAAAAAAGTTGTCGCAACAACTACATCAGCACTGACAAACCGGTAAACTCCCAACAGGAGGGTGGAGCCAGGTGAGGGTTGGGCTCTGCTCCCAGGGAATGAGAACAGGACCAGAGGAAACAGCCTCAAGTTGTGCCCAGCGAGGTTTAGGTTGGAGATAGAGAAAATTTCTACATCTGTGTAACCACAGGCACCACAAGGGGCACGAAGCTGGGCACCAGCTGCCGTCTCCCATCCCCACCTCCCCTCTCCACTCTTCTCATGGGCATGTCCATGTCTCCATGTTTGCATCATGTCCCCACAAAATGAACACAGCAGCCAGGTCCTGGAAGGGAAAATGTGCTTGGAAAGCCGAGGATTAGATTATTTACAATGTCCTGTATTTTAATGTCAAAAAGACATCCCCAGCATGGCAGTGGGGAATTTCTGAGGGATTTGGGACACTCACAGAGATGTAATGCTGATCGAGATGAATGACCCAGACTGATGAAATGTTTTTTAAAAGCCCTTCTCAAGAACCATAGTTGGGAAACCGGAAATAAATTGGGTGCTCTGGCAGAAGTGATTTCTATGCAAAATACAGTAAACAAATAGAGGAGGTTACCTGAAAAAAAAAAGTGAATTAAATAATTTTTTTTGTTCAGAATGCCAAAGAGGTATTCTCAAATATCCAGTCTAAGACATAAATGCTAAAAATATCCAGAAATATCAAATGAAGTAAACTGGAAGGTTGAAAAAAAAATTTATGAATTCTGTTGTGCTAATGGAAGTACCACCAGGTAAATGCATTCAGCTCAGGCACTTGAGAGCTTCAAGGACAAGTTCAGGTTGAGTTTATGGAGGTTTTGTTTTGAATTTAATATAGCTAATTATTTTAATAATTAAAAATGTTCTGCTAAAGCAGGTTGTAATTAGCTAATTATTTGCTCTGTTTATGTTTCCTGCTTACTTATGCATTTTTATTATTCACCTAAACTTGAAGAGAAACTCTTCAGAAGTGTTGGTGTCTCCATCTCGAGGTGTCTGGTGGGGAGGGCTTGGCACACCCACACCTTCTCTTTTGGGGACTGAGTCCTATCCTGCCACTGGAGACACTACACAGCCCCAGCCACGGCCACAGCTCTTGCTCCCAGCACGGCAGGTCTGCACATGGTTCCTAACCCCAGTGAGTCTTCAGCTGGAGCCACAGGAGGGCCCAGTCCTGCTTGCAGTCAGCCATTACCACCACAGCTCTATGAAGTTATGTGGCTCCTCCTTTGTCTGGGATAAAAATAAACACACTGAACACTGGCACAGCTTGCCCAGAGAAGCTGTGACTGTCCCATCCGTGGAAGTGTCCAAGGCCAGGCTGGACAAGGCCTGGAGCAATCTGGGATAGTGGAAGGTGTCCCTGCCCATGGCAGGGCGTGGAACAAGATGGGCTTTAAGGTCCTTTCCATCCCAAACCATTTTGTGATTCTATGATTTTCTTCCAGTGGGCACTTTCCCTGATCAGGGCAGGAGACATTTCCTTATGGAATGTGCTGTTCCCTTCCAGCCCTGCAGAAAAGTCTCCCTGGTGTTATCTGTCCTACACAGCTTTTAATGTTTTTTTTTTCTCCCTCTGTGCCAGAAAACTGGACATTGCCTTGATAAAGGAGATAACAGAGAAAAAGCAACTCTCTGGTTTTCCTCCTTATCTCCATCCCTGCTGATGCTGCTCCCACAGCAAATTGCAGCAGTTCCTGGGAGCAGGGATGCTGGGAGGAGGGACACTCCCAGCCCCACTGCCAGTGGGACCCACAGGCTGGGACATGGCACGGCCGCTGTGACCTGCTCCTCAGGCAAGGAGAGAGGAGGTGCTCCAGCTCATCCCACTCTGTCCTTTTGTCCTGGTGTAAGAGCTGCAGAAAGGTTGGGGCACAGGGAAATCACAGCTCCATGCTAAACCCTCAAGGAAGGAAGGGTTGGATGAAGCTGTGGGTCCCTTCTCAAGACACTGCAGACCTCCCAGAGTCCCTCTCCCAGTCAGAGACCAGAGAAGGAAGACTGGAAAAAAAGAGTATGTGAATGAATTCTGGAGAAAACAATATGAAATAATTAGGAGAAATGTCTCCATATACAGGAAGCCTTAGGACATTTATTGCTAATATATAACAAAGACAGTCAAACATAGATAAATGACAGCTTTGAAGAGCCTTTATTGCACAATTCTTTGCGCCTCATTAAATATGAAGAATAAAAGAGGAGTAGAGGACTCCAAAGGCAAATCTGCAGACACCGCTAATGAATGACGAGGAATCTGAAGGCAAAGGACAGGTTTGGACACATCTGAGTCACCGCTGTCATAACAAGCATTTGTGCCTCATGGGAGGTGAGCATAAATGTGAAAGAGGAAGAAGTACAGGCAGGAGGGGAGTTTCCTGGTCATTGCTTGGGGGAAGGGAGCCCAGTTGGTACTTAAATTCGTTATGGGGCAAAATCAGACATAGGCACCTTCCAGCACCGGAGGAGAAAAAACCACCTTATTGTTATAATTCTCCTAAGTCGTGACTGCCTTGTGCTCCTCAGTCAGTGTTCAGCCCAATGCTGGGTCTCATCTGCACTGTATTGAGAGAGGCTGTAAAGAGAAGTCAGGAGCAGGCAGATAAAAGGGAAGGACTGCCTTTCACTGCCACTGCGTCCCCTCAGAGCCGGTTCTGTCTTCCTCACGGTGCCTGTGTCAGGTTGATCAGCACGTTCACTGCAAGGCTGGGAGCAGCTCACTGCATGTGCCATGTCTCAGCTGTACATCAGGGACCCCACAAGTGACAGAGCCGCCTGTGACACTGCACTGTGGCACTGGCACAGGTTGTGGCCATCGCAGCGCCTCCCGCTCTGATTCCCCTCTGGAGGGCAGCCAGGTAATCGGGATGTTTTCCACCTTCAGTTGGACAGCAGGGGAATGCTCCATTTTCCTTGCAGTTGCCAGGACTGCTCCTGCCAGGGGATGCTCAGCACAAACCCTCTGCACCAGGGCTCTCTAGAGGTGGTGCCATGGTGGGGAACCCCAGGGGCCAGGGGGCTGGTGCAGGGGCAGGATCGGAGATGCCAGGTCAGCCCAGGCACGGTGATGGAACCAGCAGTACAGGAGATTCCTGGGGCATGGTGCAGGAGGGCTGGCTCATAGCACCTCCCTGGCATATGTGAGTGGGGAGACCTTTCACTGCCTCTCTGATTTCATGGAATTACAGAATGGTTTGAGTTCTAAAGGATCTTAAATCTCACCTTGTTCCACTTCCCTGCCATGGGCAGGGACACATTCCAGAAGATCAGGTTGCTCCAAGCCCTGTCCAACCTGGTCTTGAACTCTTCCAGGGGTGGGGCGTCCCTTTGCACCCCTTCCCAAGGGAACAGTCCCCATTATCGCCACCGTAGGATATTTTACCTTCCCCAGTGCAGCCTCTCCAGCTGCACCTCAAGGACTTTATTTTTAATGCAGGATTTTTATTTTTTTCTACATGTGGAGTTCATCTGTTTATTTGCTTGAGGAGATTAGAAAAGTCCCAAAGGAGTGTGTGTTCCTACTCATACCCATTTCCTACCTCGAATTACATTACCAACACTTTCTGTAGCCTTCCTGGGGTTTAAAATTAAACCAGAACATGAATATTGATACCAATACTCTTCTCCTTAGTGCACAGACAGGACATACTGTCACTGAGGGGATGAGGAGGAGGAGGAAGGCAGCCCAGCTGAGCCAGTCATGGCAGGCTGTGTCTTCCCTGCTGTGTCCATGCATGGGCTGTGCCATGGCCCAACAAGAGTTGTCAGTTGTCTATGCTGTGTCAGTCCCCTTTGCATCCAGACCCACTTTTCCTCAGCCCCAGCATGTGCTTGTGCCCATCCCGGAGAGGTTCACCAGTGAAGGTTGGATCGTCTGAAAAGGAGAGAGTGCCTGGCAGGTGAAGGGATGGCAGGACTCCTGGTTCTCTCCCTGGTTGATGCTGCTGTCCCTGACACTGTGGTTTCCATCCATACTCTGACATCCCTGACGAATGAGTGGAGTGGCTGGTATGCCCAGCACTCCCCAAAAAGTCCAAGCAGAGAGCCTGGCTAAGCTACCCAAGACTTCAGTGATAAATTAAGAAGGGGAAGAGAGGGACTAATGACAGAGATACAAGAAATTGTAATTGCTGCTCCACACACGACTGGAACAATGCAGCTATCTAGAAGCAAAGCATGTGCTCAGCCCTGTCCTCTGGCAGCTCATGTTGAGGACACACTATACAGGAAAACATGCCACGAGCTTGTGGCTGCATTTCAGTGCAGCAACGTTGATGTTTTTCAGGAGAAAAGAAATCCCCTTTGGAGTGCTGCTCCTTTGGAGGACCTGTGGCAGTGTATTATCTCTGCATCTGCCTGCACGGAGTCCGGGCTGCAGTGTCACCCTGAGCTCATCTGGATCCACCTGTCACTGACAGTAATGACAGGGCTATGTAGTGAGGCTGTTTGAAATGAACTGAGGCTGCTCTGGAAAATCCCAAAGTCGGTGGTGAGAACCTGCTGGAGTGGGTGTCTGTCTCTTTGCAGTGAGGGGAGATCAGCCAGTGCTGAAGTGTCTGGCAGGGCCCAGCTGCTCACACCACGAGGTAGGGGTCAGCCCACTGCTGTGGTGCAGGAGCAGGGAAGTGCCCTTGGTCCAGGGTCTGAACAGGGATGGGGCTTTGGGGTGGTGCGCACCCATGGCAGCCAGAGCCAGGCAGCCACGGGCAGTGCCATCACTGGCAGGGATACAGCCACTGTCAGAGAAACGCTCCCACACTGCCCTGTGTCCCCCCACTCCCTGGGCAGTATTGGCACACTGAGACGGGAATGATGCTCCAGCCCAGCGGGAACCTTCCTGAAGGATCAGTGGGTGGGAAAGGAGGGAAAACCTGGACACAGTCAGAAGCTGTCGCCATTCACAGAAGACACGATTTCCTGCGATGCCTCTGGGAGTTTCCACAGCCTTTCCACAGCCCTGCCCCAGTGGCTCACCAGCCACTGTCCAGCTGCTGGTGTGGGAGGGGGTGCTGGTGTGAGCAGGGGATGCTGGTATGGGCAGGAGTGCTGCTGTGGACAGGGGTGCTGGTGGGGACAGGAGTGCTGGTGTGGGGGTGGATGCTGGCATGGGGGTGGATGCTGGTGTGGATGTGGATGCTGTTGTCAGTGGGGTTGCTGGTGTGGGTGTGGGTTGGCCTCAGTGGCTGTGCCAGTCTCCTGTGCCTCACCCATCCCATCCCGCCAAAGGGGTTTTGCCCCAAGAGTGCTACCAGGGCTGGTTTGTCTTTGTAAATGAGAGCCCAATCATAGGCTTTTTCAGTTCCCTCGAGGTTTCAGCGTTTGTTCTTGTTCCTAATTACTCAGGGACTCCTGTTCACACGCAGCTCCCTGGCCCTGCAGCTCCAGCCTGGCAAAGGTGTGGGGTGCTGAAGCCTTGCCTGATTAAAGCCACATTCTCACCACTGGTTCCGCACATCCCAGTACACGTTGTGTTTTTCTCCTGTTCCCGCTGCAGTTCATCACTTCCTTCCCCACCAGTTCTATCCTTTACCTTAACCCTCGCGATCCCTCCGGCACCACTTGGGCTGCACACATGGCAAACATCTCCCTTGGGACACCACTGTGGAGCCTCCCGGTCTCCCGCTGGAGGCCAGCATGGTGGGATGCCAACCTGTGGAATCCCCAGCTTTTCCTTCTGCCTTCCCTTCCTCGGTATCCTGCCCCATGGGCCCAGCACATTGCTGAATCCTGCTGCGGGGCCCTCAAGGTAAGGAATTATCTCCTGCAATTATTTTCTCTCCTCTGACAGAGTTGCTGTAACAATGAGTTGCCTATGAATCGCTTTTGCAGATAAATAGACCCGGCCTGTTCCTGAGGCGAGGAAATCATTGTACACACCTAAATAGGTGCTTCCCCCTTTACCTCCAGTGCTCACTGCCTTCCCTCAGCTATCTGATGGACTTTCCATTGCTCATTTCACACTCCTCCTCCTCCTCCTCCTCCTCCTCCGCATCCTGTTATCCAAGTTTGTTTTGCTCATTCTTCAGATAAGTCCTCTCTACAAGGGGGGGAAGAAAGGAACTCCTGATTTTCCACAAGCTAATGTGGGCTCTGAAGCCATTAAGATAATTCTGCTCACTGAGGCTCTGCCTTTGTTCTCAAAACAGCTGAATAAGGATTAGATTCCCCAAACACAGAGCTCTTCCAGGAGGACAGGAAGCACCATCCACACGGTTGATGGCTTGGGGATGGGGAACAGATATGGAAAACATGTAAATTCATCAGGCAATTGGGGGTATCCCAACTAATTATCTCCCTGGGGTAAGACACATGTTAGACCTTCCAGTACCGAGTGCAGAGCTGTGGCCTCCTCAGAGTTAAAGCTTCTGCCATAAACCCTGGGATGAATCTTTGCATGAGCCTTACTCCAGCTAAGCTCTCCATGCTCCGAGTGGGGCTGTGCTGAAGCCGAACACCTGAGTTAACCTGACCACACCACCTGCCAGCTTCCACAGATCCTGGGGGCATCTGGAGAGAGGATGGATTCTTCTAGAAGCTGTGGCAGAAGTGTTTGAATTTTTTAGAAGGATGGAATCATTTGTCCCAGGAGTTTTCTCCTGATCCCTGGTGATCAGTCACTGCCCCCACATAACAACCTGCTGCTCCATTTCCACTGCCCTGGGCAGCCTTTTCTAGGGTCTGACAACCCGTTCAGGGAAGGTATTGTTCCTAATATCCAATCTAAACCATCTCTGGCACAATTTGAGGCCATTTCTTCTTGTCCATCATGTGGTGTACCCCCATCTTTGTGCTGCTTCAATTAAGTAGGGATACAGATACAGATAAAATTCACTGGGAGCTGGAGATGTGATTCAGGCTGGAAAAGCCTGAGCACTCATTAAAGAAAAAGTAACACCAACAATATGTTTCTCCTCCAAAGGATGCCAGTCAGTTAATACTGTTGAGGACTAAATGCTCATCACACACATCACAAATACATCAAATTGCTGCTCCGTCTCTACTCGGGTTTGCCTCTGCAGTGTAAGTGCATACAGTGTTCAGAGGAGCATCGGTGCAGCATTCCCACTCCTCCCGCTAAAGGAACAGCTGATGGGAGGCTACAAAATGACACTGGAATTCAATTGCTGGCACATTAGGTTTTTTGACATTAAGACTTGCACTATATATTCCAATTCTGTATTCTGTCAGTAAGTAACAAATGCTGAATTATCTCCTGCCTTAGACATACACCACTGGAATCTATTTCAACTGCTAAATGATGTATTAATAAAGCCTGATTTTCCAGCCGCGTTTCTGAACTCCAGCCACCGGCACCAGGACAAGCACTGCCAATCAAAGGAGAGTGTCCTCACTCCTTGGCAAGGAAAGGTTAATTGGATGTACGGCATGAAAGGATCGGGAGCGTGAGGCATCTATGGCAGGTTTGTTCTGGCTTGAAAGTCGGATATCCCACCCCCTTTCCCACATAACACTGCTCAGATGCTGCCGGCAGCTCTGGTGCCTGTTTTCATGGACACTGCCGGGTGTGTGCGTTCTTCACATCACTTGTGATCTTTGAAAAAGTTCACAGACAAACTATTTAATAAATTCAGCACTCCTGCGACCTACTGATTTCTACAGTGAGCAGGGATCTGAAGAAATTCTCGTCTTTAATTATTTCCCTACAAGACCACTACAAGAACAGCTGTGCTGAGGGCTAGTGAGCTCTGAGTCAGAGGGGTCAGATGTACCAGGAGGGGTGACAGTCCCCTCCCAGCTGTACCGGGGGGGGGGAGGAGGGGGGCCACGGTGGCGGTCCCTTACCAGCTCTACCGGGGACTGATAGTCCCTTTCCAGCCACGGCACCTAACTTGTGCCTTGGTGGGGCTCAAAGTACACCCCTCCACCACAGAGCACCTCATGCTGTGAAGCCATGGCAGCTTCCCAGGATTGCTTCCTCTTCCTCCAGGACTCCAAGAGCAGGGAGCCCCCACGGTAGGGTCAGTGCTCTGTGGTGCGGCAGTGCCTGTATCGTGACCGTGAGAGGCTCCTTGTGCCCCTGCTGCCCAGCACATCCCACCACTCAGCACTGCATCCCACCACCCAGCACCACATCCCACCACCCCGCTGCATTCCACCACCCAGCTGCATTCCACCACCCAGCACCATATCCCACCACCCAGCATCACTTCCGCCTGCCCAGCACTGCATCCCACCTCCCAGTACCACTTCTTACTGCCTGGCACCACATCCCACCATCCAGCATTGCTTCCCACTTCCCAGTGAGATGGGCCATAGGGTACCCACCTTGCCAAGCCATCCAGGGACAGCTCAGGTGGCTCTCCAAGGAACCTGCTAAAAAGCATAAGTGGCCTGATAAGCACAACCTCATATTTACATTAAAGAATGTGCAGTGCTGCATGAGCTGGAGCTTCATCTCAGTGCACCAGGGATTTTATTATGGAAAAAGCCCATTGTGCTTTTCAAAGTCCTTTAATGTACCCTAAGTGCCTTCTCTCCTTCAGAGACCTCTTCCAAACTCCTTTTGTTTAGTCTTTTGTTGCTAATTAACCCTCCTGAGCTGTTTGCTCCCTGCTCTGCTCCAGAGGCCTGACCTTTCATTGAAGACATCTGATATTTTAAAACTCTGATTAAAATATTTCCATTATGTGCTTTTTCAATGAACAAAAGGCTTTTGGCATGAACAAAAATGTATTATCTGAAATATTGGGGTTTGTCAATATGTATCAATTTGCCACAACATTTTATTAACTGCATGAGCAAAAAATATTTTTGATTAAAAAAAATTAGTTACTCCACAGCATTAAATATTTCAGTTTTCCCTGCTTATTCATTCATTTGAAATCCATCAGAAATAACAGAAATTTTAAAAATACAACTGAATTAATTAATACAACTGTAGGACACAAACATTGGAGTTGGACTTGATGATCCTTGTGGGTCCCTTCCACTTCAACATATTCTATGACTGGTTCTCAGCATCGTTACAATTTGGTCACACCCTTCAAAGGAATCACTGTGGCAGATCTGTGGTGGGTGCCATCTGCCACAACTCCCTTTCCTGTTGGGACTTTTGCCCTTAACTCTGAGAGTTTGGCTGGTGAACGAGGACCCAGAACCTTCTCACTTCTGGTTTCAAATGGGCATTTACTGGACTGCTCTGCAGCTATAATGAACTCATTTTCAGTAAAAGTAAGGCCTTGAAAGATGATTGCTTGATGCCAAAACATTTCCAATTTGATGGCATCATAGTGTGATATCATTAATCACACTGAGCAAAGGTCTGATGATGGAACAAACCCAAAGCAACTCCATAAACAAAGGAAAAGGAGAAACAGCCACTGGTCTCCACAGTGGATGACCCAGTGCAGGTGTGCAGGGCTGTTGGGCACTGACAGCTCACCATCAGGGCACCTTGGCATCAGTGCTTTCCCAAGACATGCACAGAGCCCATCAAAGATCATATTGTGGCAGCTGAGAGCACACATGAGTCCCCCACCCATTTTTAATATGAGATGTAGCTGGTCCCACATTTTCTATCATTGCTGCCCACAACACACGTCTGCAGAGAGAACGTAAAGCAAAGGCATCAGGTTGAGTTTAGGTCAACGAGATGAAACAAACCTGCCTGGGAAGCTTCCAGCTGAGTTTCTTGGGTTTCCAGAGATCGTGACTACCACACAACTGCACGGGTTGAGCACATAATCACCAGTCATTCATTGGAGGTACTTTGACCATATTTCAAAGGGTTTTCAAGTCACCTGTTACTTTTCCCCTAATATTTTGGGGATTCCATAGTGATGGATATATTTCAGGGATGCATGTGGAGCTGAGATGTCAGCACAGCATGGTATTGGTGAGGCACCCACCTTATGTTGTTTACCAAAAGCTTCCTCCTGCATCACCATTTTTCTCCATCTGGAAGTTTCCCTGCCCCTAGCCCCGCCAGGTTCGTATCCATCTGCACTACCCTGGGAATTCTGCAGCATTTAGAAGTGTGTCTGTATTTGGAATTCTGGCTGCTCCTTGGGACAGCAGAAGAGCCTGCATGTGTTGGGGTTTCGGGGCCAAAGGCCCCTCAGTGAGAAAAGGGCTTGTTCAAAGAAGAACAAAGATTTCTGTCAGCTTTGGCAACCAAGAAATGTCTTTGGCAGCAGAGGTGACGCTCTGCTCTGCACCTGTGCCACCCATTCTGTGTCCCTCGGCTATCATCTGTGTTATTTTTCATTTTAATTACAGAAACACTTGTGTCTGCTGCTGTATGTAACTACACTTTTGCTTTCTTCCTCATGCTTTAAAATTTTTTGGTTTGGTTTGGTTTGGGTTTTTTTTTTTGTTTTGTTTTTGGTTTTTTGTTTTTGGGGGGTTTTTTTTGTTTGTTTTTGTTTTGTTTTGTTTGTTTTTTTTTTTTTTTTTTTTTTTTTTGTTTTTATTTTGGTTTTGGTTTTTTTTTTGTTTTGTTTTATACATTACTGAAAATGCCTTCAGGCATGAAGTTCTTCCTTTTTTTTTGCAACAGTTTCCCAGCCAGCCATAATTATTTCAAAACAATCTATCAAAAACCACTCAGCTCCACCTGGAGAGGTGCCCAGAGTCCCTGCAGAGGCCATCCCCATGCCAGGCAGGGCAGAAACCTTTAGGTCTGTTAACCCCTCAAGACAGAGGTCTCACTGAACAGCCTCAAGTTGCACCAAGAAAGGTTTAGATTGGATATTAGGAAATATCTTTTCATGGAAAGGGTTGTAAAGAATTGGAACAGGCTGCCCAGGGCCGTGGTGGAGTCACCATCCCTCAAAGGGTTCAAAAAACCTATGGATGTGGCACTAGAGGATATGGTTTATTGGTGAACATTGTGGTGGTGCTGGTTTGGTAGGACTCAATGACCTCAGAGGGCTTTTCTTAACACAATCTTAACAACCATGTGATTCCATGATTCTATGAAATATTTGAGCAGCCCTGCCCTGCCCTCCCTGATTACAGTGAATCCAGTGCAAATGGGTACCATCACCAGAGCAAATCCATGGGCCATGGGGAGCTCTGACTCTGAGCAGTGACCATGGCACATGGGGTGTTTAGGGAGAAGTTGTCAGAATAAGTGAGTATCTGCCTCCTTTCCCCATCACAGAGAGCAGCACCGTGGTGGAGAGGCACAGGGCACAGGTCCTGGGGCTGGAGTGTGCTCCCCATCATGACACGTGCTGTGCCACACACTCCACCAGCGCTGCAGCAGCGGCTGCTTCCCTGTGAGCTCCCAGAGACAGCAAGAGACATTAAATCCTCCAGCCATGCTGGGAATGAAAAGGAGATAAGAAGAGTCAAGTAGAGTGGAGATGTTTTCCCCTAACACAGACTGTTTGGAAGCTGAAAAATTGACTTTCATTTCATCCATTTTAATTCTGAAGGGCAGGCAAGCCACGGCCTGGCTCTCCACTGCCAGTGCTTTGTCATCCCGACACTGCAATTTTGGAATAGATGATGGGAAAGTCCTGTGGATGCCAGACCCTGGGGGAGATTTTGAGGGCACAAAGCTTGCAGGGTTGGGAGCAGAGGTCCAGGGCATCCCCTCCCCGCTCCCCCCCCGATGGCAGGGCAGCAATAGCAAAGGATATTCTGGTGCGAGTGGTTAATTTAATGCTGAGAAACCCACCAGACTGGGGAACTGGCTCTTTTTGTAAACAAAGGCAAGTTCCCTCCACTTTCCATTCCCAGCCAAATGGCTGAGCACAGGAAAAGAAGACCTGAGTAAGAAAAACCCAGCATAAGTTTTCCTTTAATGGTTTTCCAGCTTTCCTACAAGAAGATACAATTCTTGTTTAGTTCAAAACCTGCCATACCATAGAACCCCATACAAGGAGGTTGCAGAGCAGCACCCACAGCATCCCAGCCTGGCCTGATATGTCCCTCTGACCATGGATATGCTGGGAGCTTCAAAGGCTCTGTGTGGGGAGTAAGGAGGGAATTCTGCTGCTCTCCTTGCACAAGACATTAAGGTGCTGCTGATGTGCTGAGCTCCCTTCCCCTCTCCCTCAGATGAGGGCAATCCTTCTCACAAGAGCATGTCAGTATGATAGTGTTATCCCACTCTATGATTTCCCCAGTTTAACTTTACTTATATAATATCATATCTCTATGTATCTCTTTTTCAGCATATGGCAGCACAAGCAAAAGGTAAGTCGGTGAAATTCTTTCTGGTTTTCCCTATGATTAAAGTCCTGCTATTCCAGGGAACATAAAGCCCAGTCACAGAGTGTCAGCTACTCCTTAACCATCATTTTGTGATCATAATGCTGTCATTAGAAGCGTGTTTCAAGTGTGTTTAACAGCCCAGGGACTGTCACCTGTAACAAATTCCTGGCTGGGACTTGTCTAAATCTAACAACCTGCCTTCCTAGATCATATTGGATCAGTGAGTGCACACTACTCCTTGGAATTAGGTTTGTATAAAGAAAGATTAGCCTTGTATAACATAATGTTACATTTTGTTGTTCTGAGCTATACTAAATGTAAATCATGTCTCAGACACAATAATAATTCAAACGGGAAATGCAAAAGGAAAGACATCAATATGAAAAAGGAAGATAGGCTGTATAGGAACACAGTGCATTTGGAACAGGTTTTGAAAGTCAAATACACACCTTTATTTTGCAATGCTCTGGTACTGTTCAGTTACTCAACGAATTTCTGTGAAATAATGTCATATCTGCACCTTTATGAATGGCACAGCTGGAGGAGAATGTGAGTGAGGCAGCAGTGACTCGGAGCTGGCAGAGGAACAACCTCAAAAGCAGCATTACCTCTGCCTCTTCCAGTTGGACAGAAACATGGAAATCTGGAATATTATATAAGTTCCCTTTGATGAAAGGACTGAAGGAAGCACTTCCTAACATCTCAGAAACAAATAAAGCAACTCTGTGTTTAAATAGTTCTTTATAAAAACTGAATTAAAGTGGAATTAAGATAGAACATAGGGACAGAATGCTTTGCCTCATTGTCTGCAATGGAGAGGCAAGGTCTTCAGGCACAGGGTGCTTTCTTCAAGAGGAAATCTTACCTGTGCTGTGAGGATACGGACAGTCTACCTGCCTGGGGGTGGATAAGGAGAGCACCCATGGGCTCTACTCCGAGCAAAGAAAGGGGCTTCTCCCAAGAGCAAAGCTGAGTGGAGCAGCCTGGCTTGGGCCAGCTGTGGGGAATCAGCCTGTTTCCTCCAGGGGGCTGTAAAAGGGGTGTGGGCAGGAGGTGCTGGGCAGGGTGGGTTGTGGGTGCTCTGTGTGGTCACAAAGTCAGCACAGGGGGATGTGGGATTTGGGTAGCTGCATGGCCTCAGTTCAACTTGAATTAAGCTATTCTCCATTCTCCTTCAAAATGTGCTTTAGCTACTGTGAGGATATTTTCAGTTCACCCAGGAAGGTTCTCACTGTGTTTCTTCTTGCTGCTGCTGCTTGTCCTGAGCAGATCTGTTGTGTGTTGAGGCTGGTGCCATGACCTATATGGCACTAGAAGAGCTCTCTGCTAAAGCTGCAGCAGAGCTTCAACTTCCAGAGAGCTCTGTAATGGAGGAGCTGGAGATGTTCCCAGCAGGACATGGGAAGCAGAAAGAGCAGCTCCCTGCAGGGAGCATGGAATTATCATGGAGCAGCACTCCGGTCACTTGCTTGGTCTGCAGTGGCACAGAAATGGTTTATCACCGAGGTTAGCCTGTCCTTCTGGGCCATGTTGTGACCTTTAGTGGAAGTGTCATCCCTCTTTTCCTTAGAGTGCCTTGGGCAGCCCCTCCCTCATTGGCAGCAAGGGGTTCTGCAGTGGTCTCCCCACTGCTGGAATCCATCTGCTCCCATGCAGCCCTCAGCCCTTGTCTTTCACGAGCTTTGTTTGTGGTGTGTACAGCTTCTGTGCTCCCAGAACACTGTAATAAAACCAGGAGCACAAAGGCCTGGAGCAGGTCAGTGGAGGAGTCTTTATCAAGAACAAAGATTGACTCCAGCCCCTGCTCTGAGGAAGGGCCAAGCACTGCATTTTCCCTTGTAACACAAATTACTCCCTGACGATGCACAGTTTGGGTCAGTGAGGGCACAAGCCAGCTCTGCCGTGCCTCCGGCACATCAGCAGTTCCCTCTCCAAGCAGCAGCTTGTACAGACGTGTAAATAGAAAATGTTGGTTTGCTTCTTGAGGGATCTATTGTTTGGTGGAACAACAGTAACAGTTCCCCAATGCCCTTCCCCAGTAAAGAGTGCGTATTCCTGCAGAGATCAGCTCTGCTTACTGGAACACAAAACCTCCCAGTAATTACCAGGAAAAGCTGACTCACTCCGTACAGCTTCTCCGTAAGAGCTGGGATGGAGCTCGGCAGGTCTCAGGCTGAGAAAGCAGCTCTGATGCCGCCTCATTACTGATGGGGCTTTCTAGATCCCTGAAATCATCCTGGCATTCTCCTTTAATATTTCATGGCATGCTCTGAGTGCTCCCATGTAATGCTGGGAGGAGACAGTGCTTGGGGCTGGGTTTTACAGGAATAATGGGGAAGGTCAGCAAAATGGGAAGATAGAAATGTTTGTATGCACTCAGGAATCTGAGATGTGGAACTGATTTATGAGATTAATATGGTGCTGGAGGAGTTGTGTGGGGTGTAGGGTGTTAAAACCAAGGCCGTTTAGGCTTGGAAAGGAGTTAGTCCTGCAGCAAAGCTGACAGCATTCTTCTAGTGATAATTTCAATTTCCAGCATTGCAGCTTGTATGACTTGGGTGTGTAGTCAGGGTTTGAACCAGCTGGGGCACGTGTTGAACTTTCTCTTAATCTCTGAGCCAGAGCTGGTGGGATGGGGGTGGAGGTGTCCACTGGTGAAGCTGCTTCTGCAGTGCTTGTCCAAGAGATGAAAATACTAAAACAGCTTAATGCCACCTCTAGCTAGGAAATGATGGGAAAGAAGGGAACTGAAGTCAGATTCTGAAGTTGGTAACTTTTGACTTTGTTTGGGAAAGTTTAAACCTCAAATTTATTACTCCTTTATTGGATATACTGTGCTCTCTGAAATGAAGCTAAAACTTCAAGGGCCTTGTTTATTTGGGATATGGCTGGAGTAGGTCATACAAACCCTTCCTACCAACACCCATGTTGTCCGTGTGTTCCCTGGGATGGCCTGACCTCTCAGCAAGCAGAATGCCTGCTGTGCTGGGGCACAAACACCTGGGTAGGTACTGAGAGCATCACTGTGTGTGTGGTCACTGTGGCTGCAGCTCTCTGGCTGCCGTCCCACAGTGTCTTGTTGAATTTCAGTGAAGCTGCTGTGCCTACAGGCTCTGACTGTGTCCATTTTGCTCATTGTATTCTTGAGGGCTAAAACCCATCTCCGTTGACTTGTGGTTTCATGGTGCTTCCAGAGCCCTCTTTTGGAGATTGCTTTCAAAGGAGGCTGGGATGGCTCTTCCCTACATAAATTCATGCATGGTCATGCACAAGCAAGGAAACACCTGCTTTCTGTATTTCCCACAGGGTGCTCATCCCATTCTGGGACATGGCACCTGAGTCTCATCCTGTCTCCATTGCCATGAGATGTGGTCAGGAGACTCTGGAGGTGAAATCTTTCTGTACTGGGGTAGAGCACCTTCAACCCTCCATGAACTCTGGCCAACCCTGCCTCTATATCAGACCTAAAACCAAGTCCATTCTTTAGGATTCAAAAGAAGCTGATTGTTTTCCTGCAGCTTGAAACAAAGGCATGGAGTGGTATTCCCATGTTTGCAGACCAAATCTTTCTAAGCAGATGGCAGAGCAATAGGGGAGGTTTTGGTCAGCTGCTGCTCCCCCGTAAACCGGAGGGACAGACAGAAGGTGGGCGTCCGGAGAGCAAAGCCTGCACAGGACTCTGGGGTGGTAATAAATTAGAGGCAAGAGTTGGAACAAGGCCATGAATGAGAATTTAATTGCACACTTCTTGTGTTTCCTGACACTGAACCATACTGGCTAGGAGTGATTCTGGAGGAAATGAGAAGCTGATACCTGATGAAATGCTGGGGTGAGAAACTGCATACAATGAGTCCTGGATTGAACAAACTGCGTCATTAATGGGGGTACAATGTCTGAATCCACCTTCTGCAACTTGGATGTGTCGAGTATTGGCTCAGCAATAATTTATCACTTGAGGAGCACTGCACAGACCAAGCGTGGTCAGACTGTGACCATCTCCTCCTCCTGCTGATTAATGGAAGATGAGGTAGGCAGGGGGTGATCAAGAATAGCTAGCCCAGGTGTCCCAGAGGATATTAGGAGGTTTGTTGTGTTTGACCTCCATGAAGTTAACAACAGACAGAGGAGACAACCTGTTCAGTCTGCTGAGCGCTGCAGACCCATAACCCACACTCCTCAATAACCAGCCCACTCCAGGATCCGTGTGGAGGTGAGATGTGAGTTCACTCCAAAACATCAGGGGTTCTCAGACCTCAGTGTATTTTGGCAATGTTTGTCAAAGATCTGCATTTTCTGGCTTTAGAGGAGTCAGAAAACAGAGGGACTTATGGAAATAACTTGTCAGTGCTAAGAAGAGTTGGATACTTGATTAAAAGAACCCTCTTCATTGGTAGACAGAGTAAAGAAAACATAAAACATTGGATATATCTTACTGGTTGGCTCAGGAGTCCACTGGTACTTGGGAGAAAGCCAGCAGCAACAAACGTCTGCCATTTGTGTCGATGCTCTCATAAGGTCTCACAGAAACATCGTGTTATCCTTTTCAGCAAACTTGGCTAAGCATTTCAGACCATCTTAAATTCTGTTTTATTTTGAACGATTAAAGCAAGTCAGAACTTCTGTTCAGGATGCATGGGAATTTTTAGGGGACTGTGAAATAAGATATGTGTAAGGAGGCTTTTTGTAATACACCAGAGAAAAATATTCATATTAAAAAATGAGATGAATAAATGTGAATTCAAATCCAAGGTTGTGGAGTTGTTTTTTTGTTGGGGTTTTTTTGTTGTTTTTTTTTTTAACATCAACTTTTGAAGGTGATCCAAGCAGACAAGCATTATCTTCTGCTGCAGTATATCTCCACTGTGCCTACCCTTGACTGGCTAATGCAAAAAGCAAACCAGTTGCAGGAATCAAATAACAACTGTTGTCCAGGGAAAACAGCCATGTAAAATTCCAGCTGCTGCTGGAACATCAACAAAAACGTGCTGTGAGTAGTGGTGATGTGGCAGCCCATGAGGCAACGGTGATTGGAGGTCACCATCACATGAGGAGGGTTTGGTGCTCTCCTGACCTGTTGGAAGGTGCCCCTCTGGGGCTGGATCCCCCCTGCTGGCTCTTCGGTTTGCTTGTTTCCTCTGGTTTCTGGGCAAATTTTCAATGATTGTGTTCTGAGGCTGGGAAGGGGGAAATACTTTTATCAGAACAAAGAATATGGCTTTGGGAAAAGGCCATGGTGACAGTGGTTGGTGACTAGTGCTGAGCATAGAGATGGGGGCCTCAATGAGGAAAACAACAAGGATTTAGGGACAAGGAAATGATACTTAACAAAAAGGGGTGAAACCTTGGGTTGAGAAGGGGAAATCTTGGCTCCCAATAGAGCAATTGCCCTGTGCCAGTGTTTTCAGCTGGGAATGGTTTCTCATGTCTGTGCTGAGGACCTAGTCTGAAACAGGTACAGAGAACTTCCTCCTGGAGGGGAGGGCTTGCAGACCATACCAGCCTACACTGCCCTGGGTTGACTTCTCAGCACATTGAGCAAGTTGTTTTACTTGGTCTGATGGAAGGTGTCTCTGCCTATGGGAGGAGGGTGGAACAAGATGGTCTGTAAGGTCCCTTCCAACCCAAACCTATGATACCAACTTCCTTCTCTCTAACAAGGACCAGGACACATTGTCTGAATTTCAGAGTTAGTCACTGTAAGATCAGAAGAGACCAAATCATCTCCAACATGTGATATATCCAGGATCATTAAGTGCCATGCAGCCTCTTCATGTACCACCACCAGTGCTCATCCTCACCTCTTGCTTCATGTGGATTTCAAGAGGCTGAGGGGACTCAGAGGTTCCTCCAAGACTTTGTTCCAATCATTTCCCCACTGCTGAATAGGGAACAACAGCTAGTTTTCCCAGGCCTTTCTCTCCAGCAATTTCTTTTGCCATGTTTTTCACAGGTAGACTAAGAGGCACTGTGTTACCCAGTACTTTTTCTTGAAAGCTTTTGAATGCTGTAATTTGGTCGCTTCTCTAATTGGAGGCCCAGAGCCCACCCAGTTCTTCAGATCCGTGGCTGTGCTGCATTTTCTCCACCTCTCAGGTTACTTCTGCAGTTGTCTTTGCTTTGTCTCCACTCCTGGTGAAGAGGCTCTTTGCCTTGAGGCTTGTTGAGGCAACCTACGGAAGCAGAGCCATCATAGTGCCATGGCCAAACATAGAGACCTGGGGTCATGGTGGGTAGCTGTGTCCCCTTGGTGCCAGGCTGCTCCCAGGGATTTCTGCCAGCACCTCTTTCCACTCAGGCTGTTAATGGAAACTTCAAATAGCATCAAACCAGGGTCACTGGGGAACCTTGGAAATAACCTTCCCCTCCCTCAATCATATTCACTGTCAAAACCTATTTTTGGGGAGGATCTCATCTATAAAGGTCTTCACCAAAGCACTTTCATAATAAAATGAAGTATATGCCAGTTTTGTGGGTTTTTTCCATCCAGACACAGAATATCAAATGTAATCAGGGCTGTTTAACCTCAAAAGTGGTGATGATCAGCATTAAGTGTATTTTTACCTTTTTAGCACTTTGAATTTAATTATGTAGCAGCATTGCACACGCTGTCCAAGTTTGATGCCAACTGATTCGAGTCATTTGGCTGGACCACATGAAATGCTGGTTTGATTCTGGAGCTATTGCAACAACTGACATCTGCCTGGTATTTTAAAACATATAAAAAAATACTTTTTTTTTGGCTTTTCTCACCAGGTTTGAAATTCTAGCTATTAGGACCAGCTCAGCGTCTCTTCCTCTGAACTTGATTTTCAGGCAGGGTGATGGGACCCCCAGTGCCTCCCTGTGTGTGGGGAGAATGGGTCCCTGCAAGGGGTGCCAGGCTCTGGCCTTGGCCATTGTCAGATTGAGAATGAGGGGACACCTTCTCCTTCATCCCTAAGGCAGCAGAGCTGTCTCCAACCTGATGCAAACAGATTTCTGGATGTTACAGGTGAAAACATCAGTGGATTCGCTTAGAAGAGCTATTTGTGTGAATTTTAATCCTTAATTGAGTTTAGTTGTAAAACCTTCGTATGACCTTTTTATGAATTAGGTGCAGACAAGTAGGAAATGTTTTGCATTATCACTTAAAAGTCCCCTTCCTGCTGTACCTTACTCTCGCAAATAATTAGAGAGGAAAGTGGTAATTATATGAATCAGTTGATAGCAGTATTTGGCTCAGACAATGTTAGAAAGAAACTATAATTTAAGCTTAACGTGTACTATAAAGTTGACGAAGAAAATGGAAATTTATGTAAATTCCAACAGTCAATTTATAAAGTTACTGGCTACGTGGGATGCACATGTTTGTGACTGTTCTTTAGGTTCAGCTAGTTAGGGCAGCTTTCCAAACTAAAAAAGTGCTTTCCTTTGGATGCCATCCTCTGAAAATTTAAAAGCTTTTCAACGTGAAGAGGGTAAAACCAGTTGCTTGTGATTTGATTGAAACTTCCCACTTCTTCCACTACTTACCCCAGGAAGAGGGGACATGCTCCCTGGGGTGCTTTGTGAACATGTAGTGGCCAGGACAGGAGTTTCACAGGTTCCTGCTTCATCTTGTCTTTCCTAATAGTCATTTTGCTCTGAGAGGCTGGAGGTGTTGAGCAGTTACTGATATGCTACAAAATGTATTATTATTGTTATTATTTGAGTCATTTGCATAATTAAACACTAGGAACCTTAACAGAAGCCAGAGCAGTTCCTAACAGTCAGGGTACCCAATATGCTCTGCTCCCAAAACACACATTTCCTCTCTTGCAGGCTCTCAGTTGATGTCCCCTATAATTTTGGCTGTCAGACTGACACTGATGAAGAACAAAGCCCCCTCTGAGGGCACAGATACTGGGGAGGCTGGTGGAAGGCTCAGACCTGCAGGGAAGAGCTGGTGGGGCTGGGCTAGGGTGGGTGCTGGTTATGCTGTGCTGGTCCCAGGGATGAGGAACTGGACAGGAACCTGGGCTGGGTACGATTTATTGGATTTACCTCTGTGTGCGAAGCTGAAAGCTCCTCTGATCGTTTATTCACTGTTATCACTTATTCTCAAATGCGAGAGTGAAGCTTTTGGAAAATAAGGTGAAAACCAGCAAGTTGCCTCCTGAAACACGTTCCGTTCCTTTGTGTTTTCAGCTGCACCTGCTGACTTCAGCAGAAAACATCGGCTTTTACTTGAATTTGTTCTTTTCAGGAGCAGCAGAAGCCTATGGAGGAGTGGGTGGGCTCTATTTTGTGTACAGCAACCTTACTCTAATTCACACTCTAATTCACTCGCAGAAAACTCCCACACATTTGAGGACTGGATGATCAGGCTGCAAATTCCCAGTGTGGAAGCGGTTTTTGCCTGTTTACATCACTGTCTTGAGACCAAGGCAGAATTTAGCTCTGAGAAGCCTAAATATTGGGTTGAACAGAAGGAGAAAAACATCACCTGCATTTTGAACCCAGCTTAAATTTTAATGTTGGTAACAAGAAAAAGAACTCTTAAAGCTGTGTTTGAGAATTGCTGACCATCACTAACCATCGCTTACTTTGTATTTGCATTTGTAATCAGTTTATAGAATATGATTGTGAATTCAGAAAAATCCTGGTCCAAATTAGGATTTTGGTCTGGAGAACCAGACTTTGGCCCTTTAAGGGGTGATAGGAAAACTAAGTTCATGTGTTTTTAAAATAACTCCATGAAACTCATTCTTTAATCTGCCAATTTCCATTTCCATAAAAGTCTTTTCTCCACAGCTATTAAACATCTTTAAAATATAATTTAAAAAATGTAATAATCTTTGTCATCTGTTCTACAGCTTGCCTTCAGCCAGTGCACTACTTGTGAATACAGAATTTCAAATTAAATTTACTAATCACATGGAAAAAGGACACTAGAAAATATTGCATTCAGTTTATACTCCCACAGCAAGCTAAGAACAACTAATTCTATCAAGTAACAAAATAAATTATACATTGCCTCTCCTGGTTGAGCTGAAATATTGCACAAAATTATTGAAAAGCTTTTCATGTAAAACCGGAGAAAAATACCAATTATCGCCCCGTTCCTGGTGGCAGGTGGAGGGGGCTGGAGGTGAATGTTCTGCTCTTGTGGTAGTGGGACGCACGTGAGCTGTTCCTCGGCAGATGGGCCTGTCCTTAGGCAGTCCAGAGGCGCAGGAGGAGATCTTCCACCTCTCGGTGGATGCTGTAGGTGCAGGTCCGCCCTGTCTGTCCCCTTGGCACAGCCACACACAGGCAGGAGCCCAGGGAGCCGTGTCCTCCTGGGGCAGTGGGATGGCCTGGGCCACGCAGGGCTCCCAAGCTGGTACCACGAGCGCTGCTGAGGTGCACAAGGCTGTTACTGGACCCCAAACCCCTCCCATTTCCAACACTCAGTGGTCATTCACAGGTCACAGGTCCATTAAGGCTCTTCCTGCAGAAAGGCCGCTACACGTGCTTTTTTCATACCCATGTCTTTATGTGTGTATAAAACATCTGTACTTCTTGCATGCTGCAAACTGACAAATTGTATGTTTGCCCCAAGCAGGTGTGAGTTCAAGACAAAACCATTTTACAGAATCACAGAATATGCCCAGTTGGAAGGGACCCACAAGGATCATTGAGTCCAACTCCTGGCCCTGCACAGGACCATCCCCAAGAGTCACACCAGGTGCCTGAGAGTATCATCCAAACACTTCTTGAGCTCTGGCAGCCTTGCTGCTTGGAATGCACTGTGACCAAAGGGACTGTCTACCTCCCTCGGAGACTTAAAGAATTCCAGTGACTCTGAAATCGAGGTGTCAAACCAGAGAAGTTCAAGTCTTCTATAAGATCAGTTCTTCTGATTTTTTTTCCTGCTGCATAAAGTTGCAATTATGTAAAATGTAAAGAAGTGCCCAAACCTGCCAGGACATGCTCCTCCCTACAGCTCCTGTTGGTGTGTTGTGGGACATCTGAGGCCAACTGGAGCACAGCATCCACATCCCTGCCAACACATCCCCTGGACAGAGGGCAAATGGTGCTCCTGGGGACTGCAGTCTTTCATTACAGCTCCTGTTACTGTCAAAGAGTTCTCCCAGGGACATCCCAGAATCTCCCTTTAGCCTCATAAAAATCCCCAAATATTGCAGAAGTTAGTCCAAGGGATTATGGCCACTAGAGCAATGATAGGAGGGGTCTGGTAGTGTCTGATGTAGAAAAGGGGTGAAATGCTGATTTTGATGTATGAATGAGGAACAGGAACTTCAGGAATTCATTTCGGTCTCAAAAGAGAAATTCAGAAAGGTGGGTTCAGGACGATAAGTAACACCTTCCTCCTTGCTCTCTTCTCTCTGGATGAGGGGTGGAGTTGACTTTTCAAGGTAATGCTCACACTCTATGCGGCCCTGGAAATCTGCAGTGCATAGCTTGGACTCTCCACCCTGAACACAACCTTTGCAAAGTGGAGTTTTAGGTGGTTTTCACCTATAAAACTGGGGTAGTGTTTTGAGTTTCTACCAAATCTATGCAGGAATACAGTGGAGAAATTTATTTTTGCTACAATGTGGTTTAACAAAAATCCGAATCATTTGGCACATATTGTCAGTATAATAGGAAAGAAATGGAGCTCTCCCTGCAAAAGCCATTTCTAGGAATAAGTCAGAAAGCACAACCCGGCAGCTGTTCCAACAGCTCCATTTGGACATGGCTGTCTTTCTGTCCGTGCCCCGAGTAAATTGCTCGGAAACCAGCCAGAAATAAATGGGGAGGAATTGGTGCGCTGACAACAGTGTGCTTTGATTTGTCTTTTCATCCAACCACCACCTGTCTGGCCCCGGGAACTGACCTTTATTTAATTGGGACAAGGCTGGAAGGATCACTAGAAAGCAGCAGGTCCCTGTGTTTGTTCCCCCACCTATTTGTGAGGAGAGGATGGTTGGTCCAGGGGGTAGAGCTGCGGTCCACTGAAGCAGTTGCTTGCTCCTGTCTGGGCTCTCAGAGAAGCTTCAGAAGAGGGTGAAATAAAGCTCTCTCACTCCCAGGAAGCTGCACGGTGCTGCTCACCAAGGTGGAATGAGGAATGCAATCCTCAGGTGCTCTGCTCCACAGGAGGAGGTTTGTTAGAGGCAATTTCCTCACTCAGAGCCCTTTCTTTTCTTGCTCAGAGCCCTGTCTCTCAAGCTGCCTCTGCAGCACGCCAAGAGAGGTTTTGTTAAGGGAAGGAGGGAGGGTCCTGCAACACACGGGTGTTAAACACCAGCAAGTGGCTCTTTGGACAAATGCTCCGGGGCTGGGTGTTGGCACTGCTCTGACTGTGGGTTGGGGATACACTGGGGTGGAGGTTTCACCTCCCTCAAGCACAATGGGGGACACCTTTTCAAAATCAGCCTCTTTTGTGCCTCCCTGCTGTGACTGCTGCACTCACAGAAGGGATTTCTAATTTTATTTTTTTTTTCAGAAAAGGTGCTTGAAAAAATGTTTTTTAATGAAATGCTTTGGGGTGTGTAATCAGAATTTTTTTAATGATTCATGTCATAAGTGCAAAGAATTTTGGCTAAAGTTGAAGGTAAGGGTTTTTTTAATCAGAAATATGCTCATTATTCACTTCCCACTCTCAGCCAAGACAAAAAAAACAGCAGCTTTCTGATGAAAAGAAGAGGATCCATCAGGTCCCACTCACTTTTCATGAACTAAGAACTGATGTCAGTGACTGTCAGATTCAAGTGATTTTCCCCATAAATCTCCTTTTTACTGGCAAAAAGGAATCATTGTTCCCTAACACTGCACAAGGTTTTTGTTCGGGTTTGCTGTGTATAAAATTTAATGAGAACAGGCACAGAACACATCAAGAGCTGAGCATGTGTCAGTTACAAACCGTGTGTTTGAAAACCTTTTCCTATAATTATCTCCATTTCCAGTCCCCTACTCAGGGAGGATAAGGGAAGGGGGCTGTGTGCTCTTGGCAACAATGCCTTCCCAAAACAGCAGGAGAAGTGCCTGATTGATGGAATTGGATGTGGCTGGAGGAAAGGGAGAGAGGAGAAGGAGCTCAGATGAGTCCAAAGTGGGGTGTCCCTGAGGCCCTACTTCTGTGGCTGTTCTTCAGTTTAAAGAGGTTGGGTGGTTTTATTGACTGACTGGGCTGGTTGTGATAATCTTGTCTGTTGGTCACCCCATCTGCTCTATCTCAATTTATGCTCTGGCCCTGTCCCGGGCAGGTGGTTTTGGTCCATCCCTGTCCTGGGGAGGTGATTACGGTCCATCCCTGTCCTGGGAAGATGGTTATGATCCATCTTTCCATCAGCATGTAGAGTATGCAACACCATGCGTGGGCTGGGATACTGAGGACTGGTGCAGGAGGAATGATGGTCCTGGTGAGGCCTGGGAAAACAGTGACATCCCCTGGCACGCTCACAGACAAAGCTGATCCTGTGTTAATGCACACACACAGCAGAGTAACAGTGGCCTCATCCACCCATGCCCTTGTCACCCTGTGCCCTTAAAAACACAACCTGTCTCAGTTTTCCCCAAACAGTCTGTGATAAACTCCAGTTGCAGGGAGGAAACAGTGATACTCATGGACAGCCTGCACTGTCCTGAGGCTCACTGCTCTGGGTCACAGCAGGTATTTTTGGGAACCCTGTTTGACCTGCATAGATTGAGGTCTCTATGTTGGCTGCAACTCACCAGCCTGTGCAGACTTCGAATCGGTGCTGCCCTGAGAGGAGGAACACAAACTTAGGTTTTGCCTTCATTTTGTGACAAAAATAACTGCCTTGGCTCTCTTACTTCTAAGCAGAAATGTATTTTTTTTCTTTAGGGACATTTCTCTTCTAAAAACAATAGTAGCCAGGCTTTTGGGTCACTGGAGGGAGGGATGCAGCCAGGCTGGAAGCTGTTCCCACCATCCACTACTCTGTGTGAGTGGGTAAAGCTGGAACTGAGAAGTCCTAGGTGCCAGAGTCAAGCAGCACTGTCATGGGAAGAATGGAAGCTTCATCCAAATTTGTCAGAGATGCCCTCCTGTTGAGCCATGAGGTGCAGAAAGGACCCCCTGGCTTCCCAAACCCCTCCTCAGAAAGGAGTCTGGGTGTGGCTGGATCCAATTCTAGTCCCAGATTTGGTCTGGGACTGGAATGTCTAAAGATTAGACTTTAGATTAGAATGGATTATACAAATGTAACTGAGCCCCTCTACAACTTTGTCCCGCAGAATTAAGGATGGCAAACCAAATATATGCAAAATTAATTACTTTCTTCAATTGATGATTATAATGATTAGAATAAAGCATCTTAATCAGAATTATCTGCTACACAATATAGGAAGTTATAAATTCAATTATAGTGCGCTACTTATTAAATCAATAATTTCAAATCCATCTTACTAATTATCAAGTAGAGATTGAAGTTACACCAATGTCTGGGGGTAAATATCTTTGGCTCAGCCCTGAGAAGTGACCTTGAGGGGTGTCACCACTCCAGGGGTGAATCTCCATGCACAGTTCTAGGAGGGGTATGTTAGAACACCCTGTCATCCATCCCTTTCCCTGGAAGTGCTTGGACGGGGCTTGGAGCAACCTGTGGAAGGTGTCCCTGCCATGGCACGGGGTGGAATGACATGGGCTTTAAGGTCCCTTCCAACCCATACTACTCTGGGATTCTAAATATTCTTTCAATGGTTTTAGGTGAGTGTTGCCCTCACACAGGTATTTTACAACTATTAAATTCAGCTTCTGTGATGCTGTGATTCATCATCTTAACTCTTATGAGTATTCTCTTAAAAATGTCAAGATTTGTCATTTTAAAAGGCAGAAATCAATCAGCAAGTGAAAACAAGCACAAGGATGTATTGTAATTTTTTAATGACTTTTTGAGGCAATTGGAGGTTCATCTAACTCCTTGCTTCTACAAAACCCTTGTCCTAGAAAGTTATTGGGGGAAATGAGAATTCCCATCTACTTGAAAGCTTTTCCTCAAACTCCAGAGGCTTGGACAGTGCTAGAGACAGAGGTGGTGTTGTCTTTTGTACAGGGTAGAAATTCAGCCTTCTTCGTATAATGACCGTCCAGAAATACATAGTGATTTTTGAATGGAAATGATGGGGAGGAACCATGAGAGTGAAATAAAGTGTTTTCTTTCTCATCTCCAGTCTGTAAAAAAGAACAGTAAATATTTCATCTTGTTTGTGATTGTCTGCCACACTCTAGCAGTTTAGCAGGTACCTTAATAAATGTATGAAATGTGACCTCAGTTCAACTGAACACCAAACATGGGGTTGACATGAACCACATGGACCCCGAGAGGTGCAGTGGCCATTTGCTTTCTCAGCTCTTACTTTGCACAGCCCGCCCAGTGTTGGTGCTGGAGTGACTTCAGAAATGTTTACCAGGACTGTGCTTTAAGCTCAGCATTCAATTAATAAAAAGAGAAAGAGGTCGTGCCCATAATTTGTGTTTGGTATTGGAGAACTTGCGGGTTGTCAATAGCATTTTATTTTTTTCTTTGCAGTCTATTAAAGGTGTTTAATTTCATTTTAACCTTAAACAGTTAGGGCTGGTAGTAGCCATCAACACTAAATTAATAGAGCTGTTTGCAGGCATTAATTGCCATGTCTGAATGGTAACAGTGCCTCGACAAGGTAAATGCTTGATTTGACCATCTCCCAGGGAGCATATCCAAAGCATTGGGTTATGGAGCTGCAAGACATCTTCTGCAGTTAGGACTGAGTGATCCTTATTAATTGCCCTGTGCCCTGAGAGGCACAGCCTGTGTCCTTCTTGGGTCGTGATTAACTGCCCTTCATTTATTGAGCATGTACATCAAAGCAGAGGTAATTTCCCATAATGGGGTGGGGTGTGAGTACAATGAAGCCCAGACAGTAAATAACTACAACTGCTTGGAGATGCTTTTGTACAGTAGCATCTTATTGATGTTTCTTCCTGATCACTCTTCATCAAGTGCAAGAAAAATAAACCTGAGTAGGAAATGCCTTGGAAACCACTTTGGAGAGATGATCTGAATGGTTCTGTCTTTTGTACCTTTGACAGCGGTGACCGTGCAAGGAGAGTTGCCTCCGAAGGGAAGGCATGGTAGTAAATGATGCAAATTGGCAGGATTACAGAATGTAATGAATTCAAAGAAGATTTAAAAATATAATTGGAAAAGGTGTCAAAGGAAAAAAATGGTTAGTTTGTTTTATCTGTTACTGGGACTTGAGCTCACATCCTATTAAGAAATTTGCCCGTGCCAAGGAAAGAGATGAAATGTCTCACTGACTCCTGTGAGCACTGCTAGCATGCAGTAACTGTGTGCAGGGGTGAGTGCAGAGCTGCCGTCATGGGTTCTTTTATTGTTCTTTAATTCCTAAGGGAAGAGAAAATCTGTTTCTTAGAAAATTCTTCTCTGCGTTTTGATTTCTCCTCTGTTTCCTTATGCTAATCAGGCTCATGTGATGGGAACCATGATTATAGAACGGGAATTAACCATTTCAAGCTGCCGTGTCTTCTGCCTGCAGCAGCAACTGCTGATGAGCATCACTGTGTGCTGGGGCCATCTGGCCCAGAGCAGGGAACCCAGCATCTCTCCTTGGGGCAGGCTGGGATGGGACTTGGGGCATGGCAGTGTGACCATCAGCATCTCGTTCCGGCCAGGGAATAACACGTTGTCTCTGCCCGTTGGTAGAGATGTCCCATTTGCTATGGATTACAGGAGCTGAGGCTGCCAAGAGCTTCAGGAATCATCATAGTAACTGATGCTGCGCTGCAGAAATTAGCCAAAGTGTCTGTTTTCCATAGCAGACAGACCCCTTGCCAGCTGGCAAAGCTTCTCTTCAACTTACATCCTGGGAAGTGAGGATAAAACCAATTTCTGAGATCATCTCTGCTGAAGAAAGAGACCCCACATTGATGCGTTTGAAAGGAGAAGAGAAAAATCATTTTCTTCTAACATGGTAAAGGGTGACTAAAAGGAAAAGCTGAAGGCACTTGAATAGTAAAATGAAAATGAAGGTTAAAAATGTGTCTTGGAGGTTTGTGTACTGAATCACTCAGGTACAGGCACTGTGTGTTGCTTCTTGTAGCACAGAGCATTTTCACTGATTAACATGCTCTGGTGATTTCTTTAACCACATTGTTCTTTAGCTCGGGTCAGTTCTGCGATCTTGGCAGAAAAGAGGTGATAAATATGCAGGTTTTTCCAGCTAAGACTAGTACAGTGGTGCTGGGCTGGTGTAGGAAAACTCCAAAGTAATTCAAATAGGGTTTCATTGGTGGCCAGAGACAGCAGCAGTTCCTCAGGACACAAACTCGGGTGCCTCATTCCCAGTTGGTTTGGATGCTCCTACACATGCCATAGGTGCTGATGGCACTGTAATCCCTGTGGCAGGGCTGTCCCTGCTCTGGCATGGGCATGGCATTCCCCAGGGATCATCCCCTCTGTTTCTAGAAGTGCTGCCACCACGGCACTCCTGCACTCTGGGCTTTGAATATTTTATTGAAGTCCATTCCCATTGGGAAATCTGGCTAGACTGAGACTTATTTCATTAGGAAAACAGTTTCATTAGGAAAATACAAATGGAAATGAGGTAAATCTTTAGAATGTGGATCTAAGGGAGAGTGGAAGCACGTTGTGGTGGTTTGCTGGGCGCAGCTGTGACTTGTGGGGTTTATTCTGGGTTCTCATGGTACATAATTCCTCTTCCTTTCCAGGAAAAGTCTCGGGAGAAAGAAAGAGGAGAGGAATTAGGAGTTTTGGAAACGTGTCTGCAATATTTCTGCTATTTGGAGCAAAGCTGATTGTGCATCCTGTAAAAAGGAGGATTTTGTTGATGTTCGTTTGCTTTGGGGAACATCAGACATTTTGAGGAACAAAATAGAATCCCAGAATCACTGATGTTGGAAAAGCCCTCCCAGACCATCGAGTCCAGCCCGTGCCTGATCCCCACCTTGTCACCCAGGCCAGAGCACCGAGTGCCATGTCCAGTTGCTCCTTGGACACCTCCAGGGATGGGGACTCCACCACCTCCCCAGGCAGCACCTTCCAATGTCTGACCACCCTTTCCAGGAAGAAATTCCTCCTGATGTCCAACCTGAACCTCCCCTGGTGGGAGGTTTATCAATAGTATTGATAAACAGACAAATTTAAATAGTAACAATATTTATTCCTTCTGTTCTGATTTCTAAAGCACCTGTAGCTGCAGGGGTGTAACTTGCCTTTGCGTGGGACCATTTCTGCAGAGCACAGGAACCTCTCAGCCCATGACCTTCTCTGTACCTACTGTCTTGGAACAGGAAAAGCACCAGCAAATCTTGTTGCTCTTTTTTGGGCTGACCTGAGAAAAATGATGTGACCTGGTTCAGCCAACTACCAGAACCTCTCCGGGGCTGGCAGGCCATGCCACAGAACGTGGGACAGCACGCTTGGAATTAGCTTTGGATTGATAATCTAGATGATCTTCAAGGTCTTTTGATGATGCAGATGATCCTTAAGGTCCCTTACAACCCTATGATTTTATATTTTACTATTAAATCCCTGAGATCAGAATAGTAATAGTCTTGATATGCCATTAAATAATGATAAATAAAGCAATTGAAAACAAAACCCAAACAAAAGATGGAGATTAATGTTTGATCATCGGGGCGAAATGTGCCAAGTACAATTTCAAAATTAATTTCCAAATAGCATTTTTAGAATCTCTGTTGCTCCCAGCCTTCCCTCTCCTCTCTCACCCAGCAGCAGGGCTGGGAGTGCCAAACTGGGCTTTAATGGGCTGTTTATGCAGGGGACAATGAGCAGCAGATGCCCATTGATAATGGTAATGTGGATGCAGACATGGGGTTGAAAATGTTTCTAAAGTTGCTGAAGAAGCAGAAAAAAAATGTATGTTTCTTATTTGAATGAGTTTTACCTTTTTATCGAGAGACAGCTGAGGAGTCTCTCCGAAATGCCAGGAGCCTGAGCAGCACCACAAACAGATACCTGAATCAAATGGAAATTAAGCTTTCTGCTACATTTCTGCAATAATCCATCCAAAGAGGAGCAGAAGCTAAAAACCATAATAACAATGGGAGAAATTATACAGCCCCGTGGTTTTTCCAGTACTGCTGTTAGCAGAACACTGGATTGATGTTGTACCTATTTTTATTTTTGCTGCTGGAACAGCCTTTGTCACAGAGAGAAGGCACACAAATTTCAATAGCTCCTACATTTTGTGAAATATATGGAGTGCTGGACTCATCTGACCTTTTCAGAATTTTTCATTTCAATTGCCTGGTCACCCCAGTCCTTTGCAACAGGTTGGGCTCCCCTTTAATGGGAAGAGGAGGAGTGCAATGGTCAACCATTCAAAATACTGAATATTAAAAAGGTCAACAGAGTATGGCATGGCAATGTGAAAATGAGACAATACAACCCCAGATACCTCCTTGCAGTGACAAAAATTGTAGCAAGGAGAGAAAATGTCACAACACAAATCCATTTCCAGAAGGGATGGGAGTGTGGTGTGCAACGAGTCTGTCCTTGCTGCAAAAATTCAGGCGGTTCCCTGCAGCCTGTCCAAACCCCAGGGAATGCAGCTGTGTCCCTGTCCTCACCCCAGGGAATGGGGCTATGTCTCTGCAGCCTGTCCAAACCCCAGGGAATGGGGCTGTATGGCTGACAGGCAAAGGTATTTAGAGTCAGAGTTACAGAATCATGGAATGGCATCAGCAACAGGTGAACACTGGGCTCCAGCCTTTATCCCTCCCACCAGTTTGGATGCTGAAGTGCTGAGACCTAAAGTGCTCTTGGTCATGGCTTTAAACTAGTACAGCTCCAGAGAAATGATTAGAGAAAGCCCAAACCAGATATGAAACAGCCCATGTCTGCCCTCACTCACGTGTAAAATATCTGAGATGGGACATACATGTCCTGCCTGATGGGGCTGTGGAACAGTGTGGGGAGAGAGGCACTTCTTGCTGTTACAGCCCACATTGTAGCCCACAGTTCAGGTGCTTTTATATTAAATACACTCCCCGTGGGCCATGGGTTTCTCAACAGGGTATTGACAAGTACCATAAAATCCCCAAAGCAATAAAATAATGACTGACAGAGGAACTTGGCTCATCGCCTCCTGCCATCTCTCTCCCGAGGGATGCAAGAGGCACCCTGTGTGCCCTCCTCATGGGGCTGAGCTGGGAAAATCTCCTCACCTAAATCTCTTTGGGCTATTTGGGGTTTATGGGACGTAACCAACACTTCAGGCTCCATTTGCAAACTAATGTTCAGGAAATGCACCTCCCACTCTCTGCCAGGCTGAGTGAGGAGTCCCCCCTCGAGGCAGAGCCAGCCTGGGAGGGTAATGGCCCAAGAGGTCTGAAACAAGTCTTGAGAATACAAACCAGAAAGGTTTACACCCAAAATTGTGTATGTATAGGAGCTGAGTGTCCCTCTGCCCATAGTGTGTCACACAACTAGCTCCTCCCCTCTGTCTCTGACAGCAGAGCGTGAGGCACGTGCTGAATTATGAGGATCTTCATTTATTCCTTAAAGATCTTTTACTGTCCCAGGTGCCCCTTGATCCATTTCAATCCTGTTTTCCAGACTCGGGACTGGTGTTAACCAACCACTGTTATTTCAAAAACACAATTCCATGACTGACTCATCCTTAATTTCCTGTCAAAATTATTTTAATACTCATTTTCTCCACAATAAATGTTACATGTGGGGTTTTTTTCTCTCCCACATAATTCTGGTTGCTTATTTATTTTTTAACTATTCACCTCCCCTGGGAGCATGGATCAGTTCAAGGAGCTTTAAGCAAGTGGAGGAGAATAAGAAAAACCATAGGTGTCCCTGGGGAGGGAAGATGTCTGGGAGGAGGAAACCAGGTGGCTGCAGAATAGGGGGGCTGCCTGGGGCCCTACCTGGGAGCTGCCAGAGCATGGCTGGGACTCCTGGTCTCACACAGCCCCTGGCACAAGGGGGACTGGCTGTCCCTGGGGAACCATCTCCCTGACCTTCTACCAGATAATTGTAGAATCATAGAATGGTTGGGGTTAGAAGGGACCGTAGAGCTCATCTCATTGTACCCCCTGCCATGAGCAGGGACACCTTTCACTAGACCAGGTTGCTCCAAGCCCCATCCAACCTGGCCCTGGACACTTCCAGGGATGGGGCAGCCACAGGGCAATCTGTTCCAGTGCCTCACCACCCCTGTAGGGAAGACTTTCTTCCCAATATGCCATCTAACCCTGCCCTCTGTCGGTGGAAAGCCCTTCCCCCTTGTCCTGTCACTAGTTCCTGATGAAGAGTCCCTCTCTTCATCTCCCCCTGGCTTCCTTGTAGGCCCCCTTCAGATACTAGAAGAAATCTGAATTATGGGAGATTGGTTCAAGCTTCTCACAACTCACTTGGTTTTGAAGTAAAATTCACAGTGGGTATAGCAGGAGTGGGAAGTGCCATCACCTCTGCAGGATGTGGCTGTAGGATCTCAGGTGTAGGAACCCAATTTGAAAGGGGCTCCTGGGCTGTGGTGCCAACTTTTACCTTAATTATCAGCAAAAACTCCATGAAATGTTGCAGTCCAGCTCTGTCTTACCAAAACAAGGGTTGTTGTCAGCAGTGACACCGAAGCACAGGACACGTGAGCTGGCAATGACCTGGCAGGACCCCAGCACTGGTGGGGCCCTACTGATCCTCTGCTCTACCCCCCTCTGTCCTGACTCCCCTTCTACGGGAATTCTACTGGGCAGGCACTTCCTCCTTGTATTTTGGGTGTTCCAAATAGGGGAAGGGAGGGGAGGGAAAAGGAGGGAAAGAGAGGGGAGGGAAGGGGAGACCTTCCACTTCTCTGCTGTGTGTTAATTATTACAGCTTGCAACTCAGGAATTTTGTTCTCAGTCATATCCTGGTTTTATTCTCGGTGCATCTGAATGGCAAATTATTCATTTGCTCTAATCACAGTGGGGTTAGGATCTTCGGTATGCCAGTGACAATATTAATTGCCTAGTGAGTGTTCTTCTGAAGAACGGAAGTTAGAAAGAATGATTCCACACCCCAAGTCATTAGGAGAAAAGCTCAATTCATTATCTGGGTGTTATTATTACTAATGACATAGTAATAGACTCCATACTAACAATAAATATCTTTTTATCAGCTCAGTGTTTTACTTAATAGCCCTTTTAACTCACAGCTGAAGGTTTGTGCCACCCTCAGCTGACACACACTGTGCTGCCTCTCACTGGGAGCTGCCTCCTGCATAGCTCTGGTGTGAATCCTTTCTTTTGCAGGTGCTCATAGGGCCATGCACAGGTGTGAGGATACGCTGGTGATCTTTGGCCATTTCCGTGTGTTTTGGGAAGTGGTGTGTGCTGAGGCCCAGGGAGGACAGGGAGACAAGGCAGCCCAGAACAGGCTGGGGGGCTGCCCTCCCCACATCCTGTCTGCTGTTCACCTGGGGAATGAAGACACACTCAGACATACCTGTACCTGTAGGGAGAAACCCCATCCAGCCTTCTTCCATGTCTCCAGGAGCAAGACCTTGTGAATACATTCAAGGCCAGGTTGGACGGGGCTTGGAGCAACCTGGTCTAGTGGAAGGTGTCCCTGCCCATGGCACGGGAGTTGGAACCAGATGAGCTCTAAGGTCCTTCCCAACCCAAACCAGTCTGTGATTCTGTGAATACATTTCTGTATAAACACAAAAATCAGATCTCAAGACTGTCTATGAGAAATCTCTTCTGAAATGACTCTGCGCTACCCCAAGAGACCTGAAAACACCAGGGCATGAAGCAGAATTGTTGGGGTATTTTTTGCACCAGGCATGGTTTTCCTCCATAAAAAAAGGTCTGTGCCTCCCTCCAGGTAACCTCACAAAGCAAAGATGGGGCTTTTTTCTCCAGCAGGAAAGCTAAAACTAGACTTTATGTAGTGGGCAGTGGTGGATGGATTTGGGTAGGCTTTGAGCCATTCAAGGCCAGTACATGCCCTCCCCATCTTCCCAACAAAATCCTCAGAGCCCAGGACAGGCTGCTCTGGAGACTTGCACTTCTCCGTTCCAGTTGATGCTATTTTCCAGGGATCTGGACACCAGATCCTGGTGAAGTCTCCGAACTGCCCCTCAGCTCTGCACTCCTGCATTGAAAGGAGAGGGAGGTCTATTCGTTTCTTTACCTTTCAGCATTTGAAAGTGTTTCATGGGGTGAGAACCTCTGGTGCTGCTCTGTCACTGGGGATCCCACCAATGCCCGGGGGAGAGGGCGCTATCCGGCTGCTGAGGCATTGATAGAGAAAAGACAGCAGGATTCCAAATCCCTGTTCCCATCCTAGAGGGAATCTGCTCTTGGAAAAACACTATTAAGAGACATTCCAGCACTGTATCCTTTTACTTCCTGTCACAGGTGTACCAAGACAATTCTGGTGGCGCAGTGGAATACAAAATGATTTACTAATGGCAGGAAAATCTGCACCCTTGGATATATCCTAAAGCAAGTTTGGAGTTATTGGCAGGGTCATTACCAGCCGCTCTATTAGCAAGGCCAGGAAAATAGATATTTTATCTTTAATTGAATTTCATATAAGTTGCAACCTAGCCTTTAACAGAGAGGCTTCACTTGAATTTATCACCGATCCGAGCATTGGCTTTAGGCTCTTGGATTTCGTCTCCAGTGCTGCTGAAAACATTTTTCCCCGATTGCATTCTGGCTTTGAATGCAGAAACCTTAACTAGAAAATCAGCAGTTTTGCTTTGGTGTTTTCTAATTTAGCTAAACCCGTGTCCATCACGGACCAGAAGTCTGACATTTTTTGCTTGAAGTAGTTTAAGTGGTCCAGCAGCTCAGTGGGTTGAATTGGCTGTTCAATGCCTGATGCAGGAACCCCCTCCTGCCCTCTGGGCCCTGGAGCTGGGATGGATCCTTACCCCACATCAGCACCAGCTCCTGCTCTGCTCAGCCCTGGGCTCCTCTGGTGCCCAGCATTCTCGCCAGCTAAAGGAGGAGAAAGACTTGGTTCAAGCTGGAATCACATGGGAATTACAGGAGCTGACCGTGCATTTTTTAGTAACAAAATTATGCCATAGAAAAGCAAGTTAATATTTTAAACATAGTGGAACTGTTTGTAATTTGTTTGTAAAACAAATATCTACTTGGTATGACATTACATTGTTGAATTACTTATTTACAACTCCAAATACCTGTGTTATTTGTGCTGCCTGCTATTGCAAACACGAATTAATGTTCATTTATTTTTCCACTTAGGTTGTGGAGAATGTATTATGACTTCATCAATTGGCTTTGTTTTTCGAAGAAACTTATTTCAATCCAATTCCTTATGTCATGTTACAGATAAATGAAAGCCAAGGCCCCCCATATTGCAGGTGAAATCTGTAATACCGTGGCTCCGGAGTGATGCTTTAAACAATCAAGCTAAATATGTCAAGGGACTTTTTAATACGCTGCACTGATGAAGCAAGAGTATTGAATTTATTCAACCATGAAGAAGGCTTTGATTATCGTACACCTCGGCTGCGCCGGTATGTGTTGACCATGAGAAAAAAAAACAGGAGAAAATGAAATGTGATTAGTTCCTGATGGGATGAAATTCCTTTAATACGCGTAACAGGGAGGGAATTCATATTAACAGCTTCCATCAAGAATTTATTTTTTTCATATCTACTCCACAACACAATGAATCAGTGTCTCCAAAGGCTGATAATATTCTTATCAATACCTGAATGGGAACAGGTGGGATGGCGCAATTATTGCTGGTTTATTGTCTGCATTGTGCACCATTCCCAAGCCCTGGAAATGCCCCCCCAGTTTCACTCTTGAAAACAGAAACGACAGTTGCTTTCGGTCATTTTTTTGTCAGTAGATTTGATTGTGCAGAATTTGGAAAACTGATCAAGTTACAAGATTTTAAAAATTTGTTTTTGAGCTGAAGCTTAACAAAAGCCTATTTTTAAGAACTTACTAAAAAAAAGATGTAATTCATTGAGTGAGACACAATTATAATATGCAAAAGGCACTGTCAGCAGATGGAAAAATGACAAGGAAGTTTAAAGCTAATTATTAATCATCTGGCTTTGGTGGCACTACAGAATTCATCTCTCTGTGTCCCAGGCGGGTGCTGGATTTGCAGAGCTGCAAATGGTGGTTTATCTGTATTATTTTTAGGAAAGGCTCTAGTGCCCACATGCACAGTGCTAATGTTTACAACTGAATTATTACAACTCCATGTTTTACTCCTCCACTGCCTCTGCAGTGATTTCCCACCTGCTTGTTGTCAGTGAGGGAGCACAGGAATTTTAACAGAATTCACAAAGAAGTGAGAAATCGAGTTTCAAATGTTCAGCATTGTTAATTTGTGTGCATCATTTGTGGAGAGAAAAGTGGTGTGATCACAGGCGGAACTTGGAGCGAGAAGGGAAAATACAATTGCATTGGTGGAGACCATCCTGATGTCTGGGCTGCCCCCACTGCCCCTGCTCTGCCCGGGCCCCAGTACTGGCACAGGGGCACCATGGCCTCCTGTAAGCAAGGAATCCCAGAGTGCTTTCGGATGGAAGGGACCTTAGAGCTCATCTCATTGCACCCCCTGCCATGAGCAGAGACACCTTCCACTAGACTAGGTTGCTCCAAGCCCCTCCGAACCTGACCTTGGACACTTCCAGGGATGGGGCAGCCACAGCTTCTCTGGGCAACCTGTGCCAGGGTCTCAACACCCTCAACACCCTCACAGAGAAGACTTTCTTCCTAATATCCCATCTAACCTGCCCTCTGTCAGTGGGAAGGCATTCTCCCTGGTCTTGTCACTACATACTCTTGTAAGTAGTCTCTCTATGAAAATGTGGAAGTTCAGCTGGACAGATGCTGGGTTTTATGCAAATCCTGGAATACCAACTGGCTGCTCCCTCTGATCCCCAGTTTGACTGATGAGAGAGCTTGAGAGCTGGAGTATTTCAGCGGCACTCATGCTGAAGATGATAAATGCTGTCTTCATCTGGCAACTTCAAGGTTCACTTTTTTATATTTGAAGGGGGACATGCAGATGGTTAAAAACACAACATTAATAATCCTTCCCAGCAAGCAAGATTGATACACACAGCATAAATCCTCATGCAGCTGATGTGGCTTCTGGTAGACACGGAGTGGTGCTTTTGCCATCAATATTTGGGCTGAAGATTGAAGTCCAAGTGAAGGTTTTTTTTCCTTCTCCTTTTCAGAGCAATGTGCTCCAGAGCTGTTATCCCACCTGCACTCTGTTGATGGCTGCAGGCACCGGGCAGCCCTGTCTGAGAAGCAGAGCAGGCTGTGAGAGCTGTGTCACAGGTTTCAACACTGCAGGAATGAACTGCGGTACAAACTGTCTTCGCAGCACTTGAGTCCACATGGAATTCAGAGGGTCTGGGGTTTCATCAGCAACAGTCCCACCGACCCAGGCCTCTGCACACAAGTGATGTGGTCCAGTGGAGGGCAGGAGAGGAGGATTTTTCAGGACTGACTTTGTCAGACTGACTTTGTCAGTACTTGATTTTCCAACAGTAACAAAAACTTTCTTCCTTGTGTTCGTGAGGATGTTGTTTAGGGTTTAATGAGGCTGCTGACCAAGCAGAGGGGTCCTGACCAGCAGGGTCAGCTGGCACTCCCTGTCTCTCTCCTGCCTCTAGGTCTCACTGTATGTGGTGTTATCCAATCTGCAGGTCATGGCTACCTCAGCTTTGGTGCTGAGGGCAGGGGAGAGAGGTGTGGGAGCAGAAATCTCCAGCCCCAGAGCTGTGTTGTCCTGCACCATCCCACTCTGATCTCCCCCAGACTGGGAGATACATCCAGGGAAGCCTGTACAAACAATCCTGACATGATGATCATCCCCCCCCTCTGCTGGGGAATGAGATATTTGGCCTTTACTATGCAAGAGACCTTTTTATCTCCCAATTTCTATGAGAAGTTGGGAGTATAGAGCTGGAAAAACACGGCCCCATCCACATTAAGCTCAAATGGAAACCAAGTCATTGCTGAGCATGTGAAATAAATTTGGGGTATTGCAAGGAAAGTGGGAAAAGACAAGACATACTGAGCATCAGACAGAAAAATGAACAAAGGCTGGAAATGCAGCCTTGATGGAAACCTCTGAGGTCTCTGTGCTCTCTGAGGTGAGTGCTGGCTGAAAGAGGGCTGGAGCTGCAAGCAAATAAATGTTCTTTTGTTATTTGGTTTCTCCTGTGTTCATGGAAACAAAAATTGCATTAAGAAATACCTGACTTCACTATCAATTTTTATTCCCAGTGGAACCCCAGACAGGGCTCTTGGCTTTGGCCTCACTGTTTAGTGCTCTGTAAAACATTCCACAGCCTGTTGGCTCCTTTTCCTCCTCACTCAGACACTGGATATCAGGTAAAAAACAGGACTCTTTAATTTCCATTGCTGTTCATGAGGTTCTTCCTCTTTTCTGAAGGGTTTTTAAGCGAGGAAGAGTGTCATCCTCAGTGACATTATGAAGATAAAAGCAGATGCAAAGGAAACACAAATCATAAACATGGGAATATCCGTAGTGGTTCCCACCAAGCTCCTCTGGCTTGGGACCTGCAGAGATGTGGAGAGCAGAGATGGCTGTGCTGCCTCAGCATGAACTGCCCATGCATGAGGAGTCTGTAGCACCAAGGCCTTGTGTCTCCTTTGTCAAATACACCTAATTCCTTTTCTCCAAATGGTGTCATTGCTCCTGGAGCTCCAAAAGCCTGTTGGCCTCCTTCTTGCTCTGTGGCTGTGAGTTGTACTGTTGTCTCTGACAACATTGCCCTCCCTCCTGTTAATTTCCAAATGAAACAGAAATACATTTTTAAACCTGTTTTGATTTAATTCAGTTTTTTTCCAACTACATTTAAGACTTAGTCTTTATCTTCAGCTTTGTTACAACATGAGAAGAGGCAGAGATGGTTCTGGGGACATTGTTCTGGGTGTTTATCTCTTTGAGGATGATTCAGGCTTTGAAGGACACCTTTGCAGAGGGTCCCTATGTGGAGCTGGGTGGCTGTGGTGCTCGAGAAAGGGACCTCTGCTCAGGGAGCACACAGTGTTATTTGCTTTGCCATGCAGAGCCCTGGTTGTGGGGAGCTCTCTGCTTGGGAAGAGGTCAAGTAGATCACATGACTGGGGAAAACAGTGGTGAAAAGAGACTCAGCAGGAAACAGCATCCAAGCAAAGGCTCAAGGACCGTTGTGCTACTGTTCCCTACGGAGCAAGTTTTACATATGCGGTAGAACTCTTGAATCTCTTGATTCACAAGAGAGAAACTTCCGTAATGTTTTCTCCCAGTGCAATGGTAATTAAAGTGGGGTGAAGACAGGATGGCTGTTTTGGAAAACCTCCCAATGCCAGGAAGGGTTGGTGCCTCTGGTGTCCTCCGGGTGGGCAGTGGCTGTTCCCTGCAGTCCTTTGGAATCGTATCAACAGTGATGTGCTGAGCAGACTCTGGATCTCATGTCAGCTCTAAGGAACCCCGTTAATATTTCAGTAGTATTCAGACAAAAGCAGAAATGAAAAAATGAGAGATTCACAGTGTCATGGAAGAATATTTGCTGATTGAGAGGCAGGCAGCTTTTTTAAAAGCTATGGGGGACATCATTTGCAACTCGTTCCTGAGAAGAGAGAAGTCCCATGACAGATTTCAAATCTTTGGCACAGCTTTGTAACTTTATCAAAGAGAAGCATCAAAGTGAGAACTTTGTTCTGAAAAAAATAAAAGCAGAAAAATAATCTATAGAAAACACAACAAAATATAAGATCAGGATAATCATGTTGTACCATCAAAAAGGTGCCATTTTTGTGCTTTTTGTGATGTTTTCTTTGTGACAGTTGGGTCTCAATGGCACAGTGAAAATAACTTGCTTGCCTTGTGATTGACAGGAAATTTAAATGCTTGCAAGCAAATGCCAGCAGGAAAACAATCTCAGCCCACATATTGCACACCTTAATGCAATATTGGATTTAACCGGCCTCCTTGTGAGCTAATGGGTAATTGGACCCATATGGCACCCAAAAAAAGTGCAAATTTGGGTTTTCAGTATGAGGAGAAGTCACCTGGGAAACTGTCTACATTTAGTTACTTATCAATATTCACTGCAATTGCCAAGATAAGATAAAAGCATAAGATGGAAACTTGAGAGCTTGGATGGAAATAGAGATCGAGAAATGCAGCAAGAGAGAATCTAAAGGCAACAGTTTCTCCTCATATTGACCTGACCATACTGATATAAATAAATGTCAACTGTTTTCTATAGTAACAGCACTGAATAGTCCAGGGATGAACAGTATTGACGCTGTTGCCCTTTTCAGTCTTTTTTTTCCTCTCTACATGTTTGATTCAAAAACTTGTAAGTATTTTTCTCCCCCCTTTTTTTCTTTATTTTTTATTTTGTAATCACCATTCTATCAGTTCTCTCTGGGTGGATTGTCAGTGAAGGAGCAAGTCCATCTTGGATGCTGCAGGGAGTTCAGCTGGAAATGTCTGATACCATAAAGCCAGCAAAAATGACAGATGGGCAGCTCTTCCTGGCTCAAGGGTCATAGCTCCAAGGAAACATCTGAGAACTAGAAATGTCTGCTTGGAAACCAGCATGTGACCCAAGTGCTGTGTAGAGAGCACTGCTGGACCAGCAAGGACCAAGCCAATGATCTTCAATCCCTAACACAGGTCTTGCTCCAAAGCAAGGGGCAATGCTGCTGTAGGATCATATGAAGACAGGATCAGCCATTATCCTTTGTTTCCTTCACATGAGAAGGAAAGAGAAAAGGAATGAAGCTGGAGCCATGGTAATTGTTGGCTGGTTGTCACCACTGAGCTTGGCATTGACTACTGTGGCATGCCTGGAGTAACAGCAGACCGGATACATTCCAACAGAGAGTGTGCACTTATCCTGATTTCCTGAAATATCACAGAATCATTGAGGTTGGAAAAGGCCCCTCAGACCACCAAGTGCAACTGTTTCCCCAGCACTGCCAAGTCCACCACTAACTCATGTCCCCAAGCACTACACATTTTCTGTGGTGGGGAATTGCTCTTGGGGAGCAAATCCCCTCCCTACCAGGCAGAATCCTCTCCCTCTGATCCTCAGGGAAGGTTAATCCTCAGGAAGGTGTCTCATGCTGTCCACTCCTCACTGCTAACACTGGAATGTTTTCTTCAGCTGCATCCTCTGTTTTCAAAGTCACATAACCTTGACAAAAAGGTAAAGAAGAAATGTATTTATTTTATTTTGCTTTGAGACAGGTCTGTCCAGGCACAGCGGCCCCAGTTGTAACTGATATTACTGCAATTTCCCTCAACTTCTCCAGCAAATATGAAGCAGTGCTGCACCTCAAGCACCTGAGAAGGAACCTGCTCCGAAAACCTTATCATTCCAATTTTATACACGTTCTTTTTGTGGGTGTATGTTTGGTATTTCACTCTTATCTCATCTCCCAGCCTGCTGCAATAAACCAGTATTTCTTAAGGAGAAACACTCTCAGTCTCAGACCTAATAAAAAGTTTGTCTCACCCAAGGAGGCTGTTGGCCCTTTGTTGATCAAAGTTGTTATTGTTTTGCAGGTAAAGCAAACAGAGAGCGGGTTTGCCCATGCTCTAGTCACAGTCTGTCACTAATGAGGGGCTTGTGCCAGCACACACAAGCAGCACATCAAAGCATACACAAGAAAACAATGGTTTTCCTCTCCTTTAGAGGTCTGTCTACCCCAGAGCAGGACCCCATGGATGCACATCATTAACTCAGCGGTGGGGCACGATCTGGCCTCAAAGGCGCATTTGGTCACTTCTGCAGCTGGAAAGGAGCGTCTGGCCCCACTTGTCTACAGCATGACATTGGCACTGACTGCCCAGGGCAGTGCTGGAGTCACCATCTCCGGGAAGGGTTCAAAACACGTGTGGATGTGGCAGATGGGGACATAGTTTAATGATGAACATGTTGGTGGTGCTGGGTCGATGGCTGGACTTAATGATCTCAGAGGGCTTGTCGAACCTTCGTGATTCTGTGATTCCATAATTATACTCAGACAGAAGCGCCAAATGAAGGCCCCACAGCCCTGGCACCACACGGAGGTTATTTCTCAATGTCTCTTGGAGCAAACATTTGGTGAGCTGTAAGTACTTCAGCCAGTTGTGATGTTGAACTACCCAGCCCTGTGTGATGGTTTTCTGCCAAACCCTTCATTGCAACTCTCACCTGAACCTTAAACATTGACACTGCAGGAGGGCTGGGTCAGGACACACACAGATTATTTCTACACACACACACACACCTGTATGGGATTGCAAAACTGAGTGGAACTGAGGCATTCCACACAGAAAAAATACTACATGGAACGCCTTCCCTAAATAATGTTGGGCTTCTTTAAAGTGACAGCAGTACAAACGTTTAATGCACACACACATATGTTGTCGGGAGGGTTTTGCTGTTCACACTCAGCTATGATGTACATACCAGGAGCTGTTATGTTAAAAAACCTGTATCTCAGTTCCCCTTATGTCAAGACACAGTTTTAGATAGAGTTCTAAAAAATAATGTCATTTCTCTACTCATTTATTTTAGCAAATAATTTTAGGGATGACTGAATTCTTTGCAGAACATGCTGTTACTATATAATGGGACTAATTAAGAGATTTCAGATCTAAAAAGTGTTCAAACACGTTACAAGACCAACTTTGAGCATGCACATGATTTCATGGAGAATTTTCTTCTCCTTTGCAGGTACTCAAGGCAACTCTTCTGCAGAACTGCCTTCCCCCAACACTGGGAAAAAGCAAATCCTGGAGTGTTCCAAAGAGGAGGGTTGAAGTTTCTGCACCGATGGCAAGGATAGGAGTTTAATAAGAACAGTAATTCTCCCTCATTCCTTTTGCCCGTGATGAGAAACCCAGTCCCTTGGATAGGTGTCACTTATTTTGCTCTATGTAGCCAGGAGTCCTCTGCAGTGCTGACAGATTCCAGGCTCTATTTGTGCCCCAGCTACAGCTAATTCTGAGGATTCGGGTACTTCAAAGCTCTCTGTTGATTATTTTCTCCATGTTAGTTACATTTGAAAGTCAAATGATTTTTCAATGCAAGATTCTATTGTCATTTAAATCAGGTTAGTTTTACAACATCAAATAAAGTTCAATAAAATTTTGGTTTTAAACCACTGAAATCAAGTATTTCAGTCAAGCGACACATTTTGTTTCAACAGTTTAAAAGAAATGTTTTTGATCTTCTGTTTCCAAAGAGCTTGTCCAAATGAAGCCATTAGTGCTTACACTTACAAAAATTAAGACTTCTGAAGATTACGATCATGACAACATTTCAATTTCAGTAATGCAAAATATTTTTACTAATTCAAAATAACTTTAAAATGTGTTAGAAATTTTGATTTCTTTCAATCCCAACTTGAAGATGGAAAATTAATGCATTGAAAAAAACCCCCACAGATCCCTCACAGACACATTGGAATTATCATTTGTTAAGCCCAAAGCAAATTTAGCTTGAAAGTTAGGGATAATTCAAAATATTGGCATTAATTAGATTAAAACCTAGCGATCTAAAGAAGCTATGCCCAAATAATTTCATTTACAATATTACTAAAATCATTAGCCTGACGATAAATGGGAACCCAATGGGCATCAAGTGGGAGCAGGGAAAGGATATTCTTTGGATTTGAATAAATGCTTGTAGGAAGGGTCCTTCCTGTTTTAGGGCATTGCCTGTGCCCAGGTGTGAACTCTGGGTCTTTATCAAAGAGACATTGCAGAAGGTCAGACCGTGGCAGAGGGACAGAGCTGCTCTGCTCCCATATGGGGTCTTGGGCAGGGACCCTGCTCCATGAGAATGGAGGTGTGTAAAGCCAGGGACTGGGAATAGCAGCCCCTCATATCTACTTGCAGCTGGAATTAAAAAGGATGGTGAAGCAGTCTGGGATGAGTGAAGTCCTTTTTCAATCCATATTCACTGATTCAAAAGCCAAACTCTCCTTTTCCTTAGATTTCTGCACTGTACTCTGCAAAATTAATTTAAACATGTATTTTCAAGAAAGTTCATAGCGGAAAGGGACATTCCTCCAACTAAAGTGCTCACACTGCCAGTGTCTGCAATCAGCCAACTGTCCTTTAGGTCTTTAAAGGTAAAGACCATGAACCAGTCCATGACCAGTCTAGTCCTTTGTGCTGGGAGGGCTCCCCCTGCCCAACAGCTTTTCCTGGTCTGCTCCACGAGGGATCTCTCCCTAAGACCAGTATTGTATGAGAAGTTTTGTGTGCCCTCAGGGAAGCACAACTGGCAGCACAGTACAGAGTCATCCCAGGGCCAGGAGATATTCCCAGTGACTGAAATAGTTCCAGCAATACAGTAAGCACAACCTTGCTTTATTTGATCTTCAAAGTCTTGTAGATGCTTGATTAATAAAAAAGTATTTAAAAATATTATGCTTCATATCTTTAACCCGAAGTTCCCAGTATATGCTTTTCTCAGTGACTGCCCTGTGGGCTTTGTGGTTCAGATGCTCTCTAAGGGTTATTGACAAAGATGGGCTGTAAAAATTCTATCAAGGGTTTGTCTATGAAGGGACTGACTCCCTGAAACAAAACAGCAGACGGTGTTTATTAATCTGAAAGGCTTTACAACATTTTTGTTTGAAAAGACAGCAAACAGTTTCTCCAGGATTGTTTTTTCTACTGAAATGCTGATAATGATTTTTTTTTTCCTTTTTTTCAGAATCCTATTTTCCCCACAAGGGGAATGTAGTCTTTTAAATGTGTGTTGCGCTCCTGTTAAATACATTTCAGGAAGAGTGTGTGCACATGAAAGGGCTCCTCTGCACTGATATGTGTCACTTGTTATATCCAAGGACAGGCAAGAGTCTCCAAAGTGCTACAGCTGGCAACTTCAATCCCTGATTCTCCATATTCCAGTGAACATCCTGGCATGCCCAGGACCAAGGGGGACACACCTGTGTAACTTGTTGTTCTATCTGCAGAAGGAAGATGTTCTCATGCACAAAACGGGTTTGGAGGGTGACGGTGTCACGGTGCTGCCTGGAACAACCACGGGAGGCCGCAGCTCCCCATCACCCACCAAGGAGCTGCACCTGCACCAGGCTCAGCAGAACTGCTCCTTGGGGTCAGGATGATCCTGGAAATAGACCCCCAGCTTTCCATCAAGGCATTTGTGTCACTCTGGAGCATCCTAATGTAATTAATGGCTTGAACTGTGAGTTCTCGGAACCTCATTGATTCGGGAAAATGGTCCTTAGGGTCTGCAGAACACAAATCACACCTGGCAGCAGTTTATGAGCCCTCTGGAACCTTACAGTGCTCTTTATGCTGCGCAAGGACTGGGAGTGATGTGAGTACGTCTGGGCCGAGGGGTGGGGAAGAGCAGAGATTTGGATAGCAGAGGTAGTGCCTGACCTTCCTCCCACACTCTCTGTGCTTAGACAGTTCATGTCTCCCGCAGAGATGGAGATGCTGGAGGACCAGGCCTGCCTCTGACAGCAGCTCACTGCTTTTCCTGCCCAGCTGGTTTGAAAATAATAACAGTCCTCTCAAACACACTCCAGATGAGCAGTGTCCAAAATGATGGCTGGCTGGGCTCTCAGAAAGCCTGAAAGATGCGTGGTCTGTTCCCACTCATCCTCATGGATAGGGCACTGCAGAGGCCTTGAGATCCTGATGTTCCCATAAATGCTTGTAAAGGCTGTGGAACAGGTCCAATTTGTTAGGAAAGCGGCAGAGACCCGCACAAGCAGCAGTGGGAGCATCACCATTTCCCACACGTTTTATTGCATTGTTATTTCCTGGCTCCCAGTGCCCCGCCTGCATTTTCCCCCTGCTGTTCTGGGCACCTCTGCCCACCTGGACCAGTCAGGAGCACTGACATTATGGCACATTATCACAACTATTCCAGCATTAGATTTCCAGTTCAACCTTTGCTCACTCTTGGCTTCTGCTCCTTGAGTTGGTTTTCTTCACCAACCATGAATCTTACTAATTGAGCAAGAACGAAGAGCCCTTTAGCCAACACCTTATTGACAAAAGATAAATTTCACAATATTCTGTCTTTTAACATTATCCAGAAGATCGTTTCTGGCCATAGAATCATAGAATCATAGAATCATAGAATCGATTGGGTTGGAAAAGACCTCCGAGATCATCGAGTCCAACCCTTGGTCCAAATCCAGTCCATTTACTAGATCATGGCACTCAGTGCCACGTCCAATCTGCGTTTAAAAAGCTCCAGGGATGGTGAATCCACCACCTCTCTGGGCAGCCCATTCCAATGCCTGATTACTCTCTCTGTAAAGAATTTTCTCCTGATATCCAACTTAAATTTCCCCGGCGGAGCTTAAACCCATGCCCCCTTGTCCTATTGCTGAGTGCCTGAGAGAAGAGACCAACCCCCACCTGGCTAGAACTTCCCTTCAGGTAGTTATAGACGGTGATGAGGTCACCTCTGAGCCTCCTCTTCTCCAGGCTAAACAACCCCAGCTCCCTCAGCCGCTCCCCATAGGACTTATGCTCCAGTCCCTTCACCAGCCTTGTTGCTCTTCTCTGGACCCGCTCCAGCACCTCAATATCCTTTCTGAACTGAGGGGCCCAGAACTGAACACAATACTCAAGGTGTGGCCTCACCAACGCAGAGTACAGGGGAAGGATCACTTCCCTGCGCCTGCTGGCCACGCTATTTTTGATACAGGACAAGATCCCATTGGCCTTCTTGGCCACCTGGGCACACTGTTGGCTCATGTTGAGCTTCCTGTCAATTAGTACCCCCAGGTCCCTTTCTGCCTGGCTGCTTTCCAGCCACGCTGTGCCCAGCCTGTAGCGCTGCAGGGGGTTGTTGTGGCCAAAGTGCAGGACCCGGCACTTGGCTTTATTGAACTTCATCCCATTGGAATCAGCCCATCTCTCAAGTCTATCCAGATCCCTCTGCCGAGCCCTCCTGCCTTCCAGCAGGTCGACACTCCCTCCCAGTTTGGTGTCATCAGCAAATTTGCTGATGATGGACTCAATCCCCTCATCTAAATCATCAATAAAGATATTAAACAGGACTGGACCCAACACAGACCCCTGGGGAACACCACTGGTGACCGGCTGCCAGCTGGATGCAGCTCCATTCACCAGCACCCTCTGGGCCCGACCCTCCAGCCAGCTCCTAATCCAGGAGAGGGTACACTTGTCCAAGCCATGGGCTACCAGCTTTTCCAGGAGTATATTATGGGAGACGGTGTCAAAGGCCTTGCTGAAGTCTAGATAGACCACATCCACAGCCTTCCCCTCATCCACCAGGTGGGTCACCTGATCGTAAAAAGAGATCAGGTTGGTCATCCCAGGTGATCTCTCACTGGTGGGATGGAGCACAAGGCAGGTGCTATCTCAAAGGCTCAGGTGAGGGCACAACTGGTCCTCCCTGCCCTGATGGATCCATAAACCACTCATTTCCTTCAAACACCTGTGACTGATGTTAAGAGATAATTCTTCCCTTACCCTTTAAATCCTTATACCTACAGAAAGTGACAGCTGCTGATGAAATGACCATCTGAGCCAACCAGTGAGGGTTACGGGCTGCCAGCTGGGATAACGGGAGGGCTCGGAAGGTTTAATTTCAATTTCAAATTATTTTATATGGGAAAACTGTGAGCAATAGGGTTATAACAGCAGCTGACAAATGTGACCACATCACTTCATGCTTCCTTCTCATTAACTAACTCCTCGTCTTTCTTCCTTTCAATGTCACACACATTGCTGGAGTCATGTTTCAGTTTAGATTTTTCAAATCCCTGGAGAAGAGGTGCTCCCAATGTTTCTCTTCTGCAGTCACAAACCCCAAAGGCCACCAGCTGACACCGCTCTCTGCAAATTGTAGCTTACTGACTTGATTTAAGGTCTGAGAAAACAGGTAAGTAGAATCACCCAACACAATGGCAAATACATCCGGATGTGGTGTGGCTGGAATTGCCAGAGGATAGAAGTGCACCAGGCTGGGCATCACCACCAGAAATCCTGTATTTACTTTTTGAAGTTCAGTGAAGTGGAATTTTATTATGTTCCATTCAGGTGTCTGAGGATGCTGCTGGAAATCAGCAAGGGCCACTGCAGCACTTGGTGTTGGTCCTGGCAAAGCAGCTTGGCCCTGCTGGGACTGCAGGTGAGGGAGAGGCTGTGCTCACTCCTCCCGGGGCTCAGGGGGGGCTCAGCAGGACACTTGACCAGCATGGCACAGAGTCCCCTTCCACTGGCCACAGCTCCGTGTCTGCAACCACATCTGACTCCAAGAAAGTTAGAGAAAGGGAGAGAGGGAGTGAGGCAGGCAGGGAGGAAGGCAGGAAGGCATGGACAGGGGCACCTTCCACTAGACCAAGTTGCTCCAAGCCCCATCCAACCTGGCCTTAAACAATTCCAGGGATGGGGTAGCCACAGTTTCTCTGCGGGGTTCTCTATCCAGTTTCTTCAATTTTCAAAGGGGAGGATTTTGATTATACAGTAATCTGAGCTAAGGAGCTTTGGAAATGAGCAGCACTTGAGCCTTCACTGTATTTCCTTTTCCTAGAGTGCCCATTCCTTTTTTTTCCACTCATCGTTCCTTAGCTAACACGATGTTAATTGTGATTGGAAAATGATTGAGCCTGTGAATTGTGAGACTGTTCTCTCTTCACAACGTAGCAAGTACTGCTCTGATTAGAGTTCTCTCTCCTTTCATTGCTGAACAACTTTAAGCTTAAAAAGAATTTAGAAGTGAATAATATTTGTGCTGAGAGACTCTTTCCTGCATACAAGTGGATACATGTCCAAAAGACAAACCTGCTTACACAAACCTGCTCTTACAGCCAGAGCTCTGCTCTTTGTGTCCAGAGCAGAGCAATGAAGCTGGTGAAGGGTCTGACTTTTATTTCTTGAAAAGCAATCACAGAGGAATCGCAGAGTCATGGAATTATTGAGGTTGGAAAAGCTCTCTTGGACCATCGAGTCCAACCTGTGCCTGATCCCTACCTTGTCACCCAGCCCAGAGCACTGAGTGCCACATCCAGTCATTCCTTGGACACCTTCAGGGATGGGGACTCCACCGGGCAACCCATTCCAATGCCTGACCACCCTTTCCATGAAGAAATTCTTCCTGATGTCCAACCTGAATTCCCTCTGGCACAGCTTGAGGCCGTTTCCCCTTTTCCTGTCCCTTGTTCCCTGGGAACAGAGCCTGACCCCCACTTGGCTCCACTCTCCTGTCAGGGAGTTGCAGAGAGTGAGAAGGTCCCCCCTGAGCCTCTTTTCCTCCAGGCTGAGCCCCCCCAGCTCCCTCAGCAGCTCCTGGTGCTCCAGACCCTTCCCCAGCTCTGTTCCCTTCCCTGGACATGCTCCAGCACCTCTGCATGTTGCAGAGAAGGGTATTAGCTATTTTAAAACTAATTAATGTTAGATGAGCACAATAATTTTCTCTCCAGAGGTTGAAAACCAGTAAAGCTGCACTTCACTGCAGAGTACTACGTCAATATACATCAGGTGACCAGGCAGTGCATTGCAGGGATATGAATTTGATTTTTTAAAAACATTTTTTTATTGGTGATAACAATGTCAGGAAGGGAGACTCTTCAGGGGAGGACTTTCCTCTGAAGAACTCTTGCGTTACCACCTCGGTTTCCAGCGCATCATGTAGGCCAGAGACTGCTTTTAAGAATAAGATGCGTAATTGTGCCTTGTCCTTAATTTGTTGAAGAATCTTTGTAATCCTGCAGAGTTCATAATTGGAGACCTACGGCTCAGGTGTGCTATGGCTGTGCATTCCAAGAAGGGTGGAGCAGGAGGCTGGATGGGGTCATTCTGTTCGAAGCCAACTCAGTGCTTCCACTTGGTGCTTAAAATGGAAATAATTAAAAATTACTGTTTCTCATGGTAAAACTGAGAGTCCTTGTGAAAATTTGTGACTATTTGCTTAGTGGACCTTCTGGAAAATGAGTCTACACAGCTCTTCAGAGTATCTCCCTACTGAAGGTCAGATTTGCAAGGCTAATTCAAAAATAGATCACGATCTGGGCTTGGATGATTTTCCAAAAGCAAAAGAGCAGGGACACTTCACAGAGAGTGAAGTAGATGCACCACGTGAACAAACAACCTGTGTATCCACCTCCAGGAATGTGACTCAGCATCCTGAAGTCTCTTCTTGTCCGGCCCCCAGAGTCTGACAGCTGTGACCAGGTGGTTCCCATCAGAAAAAAAGAGCATGCCAAGGACTGGAGCACAACTTCCTAGGCAAATTAGCAGCAAATCCGAGTCTGGGGCAACATACAGAGAAATTAAAAATACATTTCCAAACAATAAGAAAAATATTAATATTAATACAACAACAAACCGCTTTCATTTAAATTCACTTATAGATAAGGTAGTAAGTGAAGAAGCTCATTAAAATCAAACAATAGCCAATTATTTGGATAATTCCAATTAAAATCTGTTTTAATATAAAATCTTAGCTCTGGTCCAAAACAAACTCTCTAGCTTTCTCTGGAAAGCCAACACATAAATACAGAACCAACTGCTTCTGTACCATCACTTGATTAATTGCAAATTAAGGAAAACCCATCAAATACAACATTGCTATTAATTCCTCCATTTGGTGTTCCCTGCTGAAATCTGTCTCCAGAGCCTGGAGACGCCCAGGTGGTGCTTAAAGGAGTGATTGCTGCTCATCCAAATTCACTTGGCTGATTGGGAACACTAGGCAAGAAAGAGGCAGCAGTGGGAAACTGTGGCAGTGGGGGGCATACCATGGGCTGGAGAACCCAGGGATGGGGCAGGACAAACCCACATGGGCAGGGCATACCTGTGTGGGTCAGGACAAACATACATGTCACTGGTGTGTGCTGCACCCAGGACCACCGTGGTGCTCCCAACAATGAGCTGGACTCAAACTAATTTGGTCCTGTTTTGCTTAGCAGCCCCAGGCACATGGTTGCCCATAAGGTGTTAGGAATTCATAAATTTTGTCACTTCACCCCAACACTGTGCCCTTAACAAACACCCAAAAGGCTCAAAATGGGGCCTTAACTCATGGGGGACCCTTAAAAACTCTTCCCTGATGGGGTCGAAGCCCAGGTTGGGCAATGTCTGTCTGAGCAGATCTGTAGCTGCTGCAGTGGGGATTGTCAGGGATTGTCCTAAAACACTCTGCTTAGAAAAATTAATAACTTGCTTCTTAAGTCCTCTTTCTAGAGCCTGCACAACTGCAATTGAAATGATAATTTTAAGAATTTAAATACAGCAGAGAAACAGCAACGACGTTATCAAATTATAAGAGCACGTGTTTTGCTTCAACTTTATAGTGAAAATTATTTTCATACTAAAAAAAAATCAAAGAGCTAGTACTCTTTTCCTGGGTTTTTAAAGAAGTAATGAGCAGTAAACTCCAGCAATTATTCTTATACATTATTAAATGTCACTGTTAAACAACTGCACACTATGAAAAGGGAGAGGCATCTATTCATGGAGGAAACTTAGGCTGATTTCATAGTCCTTCCATGTGATGCCTGGATAATTTTATGCACAGCATCACAAATAAAAGTAGAGTTTTCTTGATACCTATTTGACTATCAGTTTAATTGAAAAGCTTTAATACCATCTTGTGTGTTAATTCAAGCAGCAAAACCCCCTTTTGTGCTCCTAAAAGATATGAAATCAGATCTACTATCACATTTCAAACATGATATAAACTGACATGAAAGGATTTGTGTTGCTTTTACCCATTCACTACCTCAGAGTTCTCTGCCATCTTTATGCCCAGCAACAATTACTCCAGCAAGGGCAGCTTTAGTGTAATGTCACACTTTAAACCCAAAACCAAGGTCAAATATCCAAGGTGAAACTGCCCAGATCCTTTGGAGTGAGAGGAGAAAAGGCACCTTTGCTGTTTTCTGTCAAGTGCTTTATTATTTCTGATAAGACCTAAAGGATAATCACAGTGGCAACATGTTCTATTTATTATATTTATATCTGAGTTAGGGTATTGTTATTCCTACTTACAATTTGACATGTTAAACACTGCACTAGCAGGAAACCAAAAATGCACTAAATTGTAATCCAGTACAAAATCTTAGAAATTAACAGAAACCCTATTTTTTTCTAATAAAAAGATAGTGTTTATTTTACTCCTAATTCCTACTTTTCAGCTATTTCAAATCCATCTGTGCACAAGGAGGCCAACTGCCCTCACCCTGCAAGTTCAAAGCCAGACAGCTGTGGGAGTTACTGGGGGAACCTCAGGAAATCCAGTTGGTTCACAGGTACCTGACAGGGATTTTGCAGTAACTAAGGAGAAAAATGGTTCCAGAGGCGAGCAAGCTCCATCACAGCACTAACATAAAAAGCCCCCCTAAAATGAAGTAAGTTTTATAAAATTAATAGTCCACAGTCTGTGGGTGCATCAGGTCCATTGGCCAGTAAAAGGATTCAGATGGAGGGGTTGGAACTCCCAGTGCTGGCACAATTTTGGGCAGTGCGAACTCCTCCAAGCAGAGGAGGGAGTTTTCCAAGTAACACAGGAACAGTTTGTATCAGGCTTCATTTATCAATTAAGGAGAAATTTCTAACACCACCAGAACTGGGTGATAGCTTAGATTCGGGCTATCACAGCCTGCTTGTGATAACAGATGTTGTTAAGTTGAAGTCCAGGCTTCATAATGTAAACAAATCATTAAAATTGTGAAAACAGTTATAATCCATTTTATGAAAACATCCTGAAGTCCTGCAAAGGTCATTCACTCTATAGTATGATCAGAAAAGGAAGTGATACCTCGTAAAAAATACCAGCCAAAGAATCTTCAACTGAACTACAGGAAAATTGTAGAGATTTGTATGGAAAGCAAATGGGATATAGAAAAATGAACAGTAATGAATATGTATGAGAGGTAGAAACTCAGAATAATATTAAGGAAAATGAAGAACAGAAGAAAATTCAGTATCTAGCAGGAATCAGACCAGTAAAAACTACTTTTCTAATGAATAAAAATAATTCCAGTGATGGGATTGGACAGGGCTTTGAGCAACCTAGTCTGGCAGAAGGTGGCCCTGTCCATGGCAGGGGGCGGAACAAGATAGGCTTTAGGGTCCTTCCCAACACAAACCATTCTAATGATCCTATGATTCTACAGTTCTATGATATTTTAAAAGATTTGACCTTGAGACTCTCTGGACCCCCCGTATTCCCTCAGCACTGGCATAGCTCGAGTCATGTCGGCACACCAAGGGCACACGACCCAGCACCGGCAGCAGGGGGCTGCCAGACAGTGCTGGGAAAAGCAATTGGACGGCTGATAAGGGACTCAATTAATAAATTGAGGAAGGATAATGTAAATAATGCCAGTCAGGGAGGGTGTATTAGAAATAGATCCTGTCAAGCTGAATTGACATCTTCTTTTAATGAGATGATGCGCTTGGTTGATAAAGGTAATAGTGTTGTGGCAATGGGTGTCTGTACAGCATCTGAATAGTGCCATATCACATTTTAATTAAGAAAGCAGAACAATATAAAGCACAGATAATAAACAGGCCAAGCATTAACAACGAGCCCGTGGTTGGCTCTCGCCGTGGCTGTGGGAGCCCCAAACACTCTCACTCTAGACGCTCCTGCTGGGTCAGTACAGCAGGTCACATTAGCTGCTGTATATGGTCCTTTCAAGCCTTCTGCTCCCTGTGTCACAGCATTTGCACAGTGGTTTTAAACTCCAGACACTGGGGAAAATGCTGTACTGTGCTCTCGCCATCTCAGATGCCATTATTGTACAGAGCTTTTCCTTTCTTTCTGCTTCTGGTTGTTTAAACCACATTTGTGATGTTTATGCCCTGTTGATTTTAACAGCAAAGGATCCACTCTTTTATTCCTCAGATATTTGCTCTGCAGATCATTCCATGTCACAGTCATACAAACTGGACCTCTGGACCATTGGATGGTGGTGTGGAAGTGGAAACGGGATCCTGGGAGGAGACGGGTACATCAGGACAGAGAATGTCAGCACTGCACTCTGGGACTGTTTTTCTGATCTGCCCCCAGCAGATCAGAACATGTCTCCGTGTTTTCTTTGATCTTAGTGTTTACCACCTATCCTAACACCTGTACTGTTTTTCTCTGAACTCTTGCAGACCGGAGTCTTCAGCATCTCAGTGTTCAGCATCTCAATGCTCTCTGACATCTGTGATTTCCTCTTCGGTCAGGATCCAGGAGCTCCCATCTCCTCTCCCATCCTGCAGATGAGGGAGGACAGCTGGGGCAGGTCTGTTAGTATTGATTTGGATCCCAGTGCTGTAGGTTTGGGATGGGTAGCTTCCCACAACGCAACGATTGGGATAATTGCTGGGCACCAGAACATCCCCGGCAAACCCAGAGATTCCAGCTTGGCTGCAGTGGTGTTTGTAGCCCTCAGCTTACTTTGGAAGTATGAGATGGAAATCAGCGCTGAGCAGAGCTCGGGTTCTGCTGCATGCTGAGAAAGGCAGGGAAAGGCATGTCATATTCTTTTTCTCAGAAGAAAAATCTAGTGCAGAATATAAGGAGAAAACCAGAGAGGAACGTGTGGGAAACGTGTTGTGGCTAATTTTTCCCTCCTTGTTTTGTTTTGTTTAGTTTTGTTGTAGGCAGTGACCCTCATCTCACAGCACTGCTCTGCCCATGGAAGGCATTGAACGCAGACAGTGCTCACATGGTGATTTTGATAGTCTACAATACCCTTAATAACATATTCATTTAGTGTTTGATTGATGTAAAGTTATTTCATCTTCTGGCTGGCTGTTTTCAGATGATGAGTATGAATCAGTATCTATTATTATGGCAGTCCATTAAACAGACCCCAGCCTTCTGTCTCTCCTGTTCTGAAGGATTTTTTAACACACACACATGGGTGTAAATACACGTAGAGCCCTGCACACAAGCACTGCTGTCAATGTGGTGCTGGAGCAGCCCTGCAGACTTCCAGAGAAACACATGAGCAACAAAATTCAGGGCACAACAACCTCTTTTTTCTCCATCTAATGCAATGTATCAAACAGACAGGGATATGCGAGGGAGGGGATTGCCTCCCTCTGCTCTGTGCTGGGGCACCCTCACCTTGAGTGCTGGGGCAGTTTAGGCACCACAATGTGAAAAAAGGTACAAAGCTATTAGAGAATGTCCAAAGGAGTCCACAAGAATGGTGAAGGGTCTTGAGGGGAAGACTTGGGTCTTCAAGGCTGAGGGCATTTGGCTTGTTCAGCTGGAGCAGAGGAGTCTGAGGGGAGACTTATTGAGGTCTGCAGCTTTGTCATGAGGGGTAACTCCAATCTCTGCTCTCTGTGACCAGTGACAGGATCCGAGGGAATGGCTGGAGCTGCGTCAGGGGAAGTTTAGGTTTGATACTAGAAAAAGGTTCTTCCCCCAGAGGGTGGTCAGGCATTGAACAGGCTCCCCAGGGCAGTGGTCCCGGCCCAAAGGATGCCAGAGCTCAAGGAGCGTTTGGACAACACTATCAGGGACAGGATGGGATTGTTGGGATGTCCGTGCAGGGCCAGGGGTTGGACTGAATGATCCTTGGGGGCCCCTTTCAAATCAGGATATTCTGTGATTCTGTGATTCTACGTATAAAATAAAAGCGCTGTCACTTAACATCGTGCTGTAAAAAGTGGGTATGAAACTGGGACATTCATGGCTGTAAAACACAGGCCACACCTGCCCTTTGCACCAAAATGCAATTTACAATCTTTTGCTGCAATGAAAATAATCAGCCTGGGATTTCTAAGAGACGAGCAGTAATTCCACCTCAGTGTTCGAGTGCCCAGCTCGAAGCTCCTTTACTGTGGCTGATCTGCAGAGATGTGTCTGGAAACCTGGCAGCATTCCAAGCTCGGCATCTAAAAGCTGGAACACCCCAAACTACAGCTGATCTTGGTAAACACTGGTCCTTAAGGACCCTGGCAAAAATTAGGAATAGTGTGAAGGTCTAATTTTCTGAATGACAGAGTAAATCATAACTGGAGGCAGTTGCTTAATTAAGGCTGTGCAACTAAATGACTTCTCAATGTTCTGGCAGTTCCAAGAAATCCAGAAGTCATTTCAGGTCAAACAAAATGGTTCATTTAACCCTTTGATACTCTTTTATAGATATTGTTGCAGTTTTAAGAAATCCTTAAGCATTTACCCTTAAAACAAGATGATGTATTAAAAGACATTTCTTCATCAAAATAATGAAAATACAAGCTGAAATTATTTATTAATAATAAATATTTAAATATAGATAGATATTTAAAGTAAACTAAGTAAATATTTCAATAAATAAAATTATCAATAATTTTTACCATTTTTAGAATTATTAAAATTGTGAACACCCCATCCCTGGAAGTGTCCGAGGCCAGGTTGGACAGGGCTTGGAGCAACCTGGGATAGTGGAAGGTGTCCCTGCCCATGGCAGGGGGTGGAATGAGATGAGCTTTAAGATCCTTTCCAACACAAACCATTCCATGAAACTGGGAAAACACAAATATTTCATTGGTGACTCTGAAAATTAACTTTTGAAGTTTCAGTCTGACTTTATCATTTCCTACTCTCAAAATTCAGAAAAGCCAGAGCAAGTTCATGATCATTCATGACCACCAAGTTGTTTTTCTCTATCAGAACCCCAAATATTCCCAATTCAATGACAGCTATGGGGATGAGGGTGAACCAGAGTCAGGAAAAACCAGTTTCTACCACACACTTGCAAAAAGGGAGGTCATGAGGCTCTTACTGGGCAAACAGATAAGGAGAAATAAGTAATGACTTAATTCTTGTTAAGAAGTAATTATTGACGACTTTTTAAGAAGAAATGGCTTTCTAGGAAGAAAAGTGTGCAAGGGTTTCTACTTGAAATATTGAAAGTAATTAAAGAAATAACTGGCAACAAAGTTTGGAATACCTTAAAGCATTGGTGATGTGGTTGGCTCTTGCACACATCCACCTGCCACCCCTCCATCCTCCATCTCTGCCAGCCTGACAGCAAATAACTGCAACCAAAAGTGGTGTTTGATCTGCTCAGTAACGGCTTTATCATGAAAAAATGTTGATATAAAACATGTTCTTTGAGTTTGAAACTGATTGGCAACTCCCTGCACCTGATGCAGAGAGCGTGGGAAGGCAGAATGAGGTCTCAGTGCTGCCCTTGCCTGGCAGATGGGACAAGGACACTCCAGTCTGTGCTTTGACCCTCCTGGGGTGCCCTGTCTCTCAGAGTCTAGACTTGCCTTTCAAGCCTTGGCTCCTCGTGGAAGTGCATTTCCGCTGGTGTCAACGCTCTCTTTGGGCTATAAAGAATAAAATGGAAACCAGGCAGATTGTTGCATCAAAAAGCACAGATGGGGAACCTATATTTAGACAACAAACAAATAAAAAGGGTAGGGAGAGGTGCTCACATGTGAAAGGAGAGATTTTTGTGATGTCTGGCTTAGCAGTGCTCTTCATTCCCGGGCAAATGCAGTGGATGGCGAATGTCAATTGCCTACTCCGGATAAAACCTGATCTGGAGATAAATGGAAAATCCTACACATTCCAGCGACAGCAATAACACTTCTGGAGAGAGGCCAAAACTGAGCAGACTCATGTGTGACCCCAATAAACATCTTGTGATGAAAATGTTGCTTCAGAGCCGCCCCATTTCCAGGCTCAGTTGAACATTCTGCTGCCGCTCGGCTTCCCGATAAGCTGGAGGAGGCAGGAGGAATTCCCAAATAACCCCCTGTTCATGTCTCCCTGATACGGCAGGGTGGTGTTTAGTAATCTATCAATCTCCTACTACAGAGCATTATTCCATTCCCACCTCGCCTGTTATTCCAAGTGGACCTCTGTCCTCTGCCTCTCATTCAGTGGCTCCAGAGGAGCGGCTGCTCTATATTTAGAACCAGCCGCCTCTCAGCACCATCTTCACACATGAAAGCACAGTATGATTGGAAGAAAAGTGTTTTCATTTTAAACAGTTTCAAAATCCCAGTTCCCAGAACGAGCTCCCATTTTCCACTCCAACAGCAGCTCCTGCGGATGCTGGAGTTCACACCCCCAAGGGGCGTGTTGAAGGCTCCTCCACACAGAACTGCTGCTAAACTGAAAGTAAGGGAGAGAGAAAGAAAACCAGAATTAGAGAACCAAGCAGTGCTCTGCCTGGGGAGAATTCCCAATTCCGCACCCCCTTTCTGTTAATTGCCCAGGATTATTGCATATTTTTCCCATCAGTGATGTGGTTGGATTGACCTCACCTCCAAGAAACTGCTCCCTCAGAAAAGCAGACACCTTGTCATTGACTTAAAATAACTCTGAATGCTGTACGAAAATGGCATGTGTTGCTATAAATAGAGCTCACACCTTTCTAACAGTCAAAGGCTCCATTTCTAAGAGCTTTACTTCTTTTTTTTCCTCCAAAAATCAGTGATCCCAAGGTCAATTTTAATTTCCTGTGCACATCAAATGAACTCATCCCCTATCAACCAGCTCACTTGTGGCTGCAGGGTGGACCAACATAATTCTATTTTCACCCTAATTCAGCAAACTTATTTTTCATGAGCTTAAGTCTCATTGACATCACTGGACACTGAGCATTACCTTAAATTATTAATGCACTTAAGTCATAGATCAAAATGAAATCCTGCTCAGGAATATTGAGAGCCACCTGCATGAACCCTTCAGTTATGGAAGAATTGGTGCAAATTGTGGATGTCATGGAAACAGAATTTTTTGCTCAGGTTGTTTTACAGGGGTGGGGACTTTTGTTCCATTTGGAAAGAGAAGTACAGAGAAAAGCAAAAGGGATCTGAAGGATCAGGGCACAAGGTTAATTTGTGAGCTAGTCAACCCCTTTGGCAGAACAAAGAACTTTGAACAAAAATTAAATGTACAGCCAGGAAACGGCCAAAAAGCTGAATTTGTGGTACGTGACAGGAATGTGATTTCTCAGTAAAAGGATAAATAAAATTTTAGAATATTTCAGCATTTCTGAAATGTGTCATTATCAACTACATGCATTCCAGGTTTTCTGGAATCACGTGTTGAATGCATACACTCCAAGAGCTCACACACAAACAGTTCCTTACTCTCTTCTTCTTTATGTACTCACATGATAGCACTGAAATATAATTTCAAATTCACATATCTTTACTACATCAAACTTGAAACTGCACCTAAAGGATGACTGTGACAGATTAATGGCACCAGCACTTGTGGTGAGGATATGAAAAGAGATATTCTTGCCTATATCCCATGTGCATATTTATATGGAGAGTGCCATAAATATCCCTTAGAGATGCTGGTTTGTCTGCAGGGCTGCTTTTCCCAGGCCACACAAAAAGGATTTACGTCACATCCCAGTCGCTTCCTCTCCCCTATTCCGTGCAACCAACGCTGACGAGCCCCAGAGCCTGTGTGGCTGCTCCCCGCTCCCAAAGGCCTCTGAGAGTTTTCATTGTTTCTACCTTTTACACGAAAAAAGAAATGCGCTGCTCAGCACAAGGCAGGTGAGACCCTCAGTTTTGGGTCAGGACCTCTTCTGGTCTTATGTTCACTTCTCAAGCAGCAGCGTTTTGTCACAAACTCATTTTCCAAAGCGCTCCCTATATATTAGTCTCTAAATTGAACCTGCTGAATCTGGTTTACCAGAGTAATTTGATAAAATTAAGGGGCTGTAAAAAAAAGAAGCAGGAAGAAAAACAACTTCAAGGGGTGTGTGAGTTAACCTGAGCCATCTCCCACTTTAACTTAAAGCCTCATTTAGCTCCTAGACATGTCACATCAATTTGACCTCAATTAAACCCACTTATTCCTCTTACATGTCCCCCTCTGCATTTGGCTCTTTGTTTTACAATGCAAGCTGAGATAGTAAAAGAATAATTCCAATTATTCCCTGTATGTGCTGACGGATTAAGGATGACATATGGCCTGGTGGAGGGTGTTTGGAGGAAAAGGGCCAGATATCTGGAAAAGCTCTTGCTGTTGTTAAGCACCACTGCTGGTGCCAAGTTCAGAGCCTGGGCTGCTGCGCTGATTTTAAATGAGGGGAGTGACACCACAAACTCCAGAGCTGAGAGACAGAGTTGGGATATTCAGCATGGGGGGACACATCTGCCAAGCCTCTTGTCTTCAGCTGGTGGCAGTTTCAGACCTGCATTAGGCAGGATGTACCCAGTGCTCTTGTTCTAACTGGTACTGAACACTCAGAGCTCTCCAGGGCTGTGATGCTTTAATGTATCCCACGTCAATCTACTCTCACAAACTGACAGAACAGTTTCAGTCTCTTTGCCTATGAAAAGAATAAATTCAGTGTCTGTCAGCAGCATCAGACACACAGAACACACTCCATGATATTTAATTTTTAAATAGGTTTTCCATGTAAAAACATTTTACTTCTAATACTGTACTTTCACCCTGATTTCCTCATTAGGTCTGCTGAAAAACAGCAGCTCTGACACTGCCCTAGTATAGAAGATATTGCAATGACATGAGTGAATGTTAAAGGCTTTTGAATGCCACCCCAAAGAAGCTTCTTTCAATATAAAGTAACACAGACCCACCAAGAGAGTCACCATGATTTATGCCGCCTGCAATTCTGGCCCACACTATTTAATGGCTTTTATTAAATATTTAATTATCCTTTTGAATACTTTCCTTGATCTCTGCCCTTTTCTCCTGGGACAGGTTCCCAGGCAGACAGCATTGACACCACTTCTATGAGAATATTAAATGTTTATAGTGATTTTTATATGGGATGATCTCAAAGCGCTTAACACAGTGAGAGGGTTAGTCACCTCACCTTTGGAATGGAGTACATCCTCCATGCTGCTTGGAAAACATTCTGAACTGCAAGTTTTTCAGGAGACAACTAAGAATAAGGGGGAAATGTATCCCCAGAGCCAGAGGTTAATCATTCAAGTGTGAATCTGGCCGGGACAGTAAGGTCAACCTCTCTACTCACTGTAGGGAAGATGTCACTCCATCCTTAAGTACAGTCTGCAACTTATCCCAGCTGCTGTTGTAGCCCTCTGCTAAAGAAGGTCCAATCATCATAGAGTCATAGAATATTCTGAGTTGAAAGGGACCCACATGGACCATCAAGTCCAACTCCTGGACCCAGGTCCAGGTCATTTTCATCATTATGGGTTGGACTCAGTCTGAGGCTAAACAATGCGATGTCCTAAATGTGAGTTTTTCCTCCTCCTTTTTCAGCTGTAATTTACTGCTTTGAGTTTCATTCAGTGAGAAGCTTTATTTTTCTTTTATACAAGCCAACATTTTCAAACAGCACCCAATTAAAAGAAGAAATATTCTTCTACAGGAAGAATACAGGTGCTGTTGACTTCAGTATCTGTAACAAGTTTCTCTCACCAATGGTCCTTCTGGCTGTGGAGAGGACACAGCCCGATGCCCCTTGGCAAATAACCTGAGGTGTTTCTGATGATGGCCCGGGCCTGAAGCTGTGGGTCAGGAGGGCAGTTTTGCATATGCTGTACTTCAATATACATGAACTGAGAGGTCTCGTGTTAGAATAGTCATTTACTCTTATCACAGAATCATGGAGTGGCTGGGTTGGGTTGGAAAGGACCCTAACGATCTAGTTCCAACCCCACTGCCATAGGCAGTTCTGGCTTGCCCTGGTTTTCCATAGAGTGTTCCAGCAACCCCAGGAGTCTCTTTAGGAGCTGAAATGCAATTTGGCTCCTGGAACGTCATATTTTATTTAAACAACAAAGTACATCTTAGTTTTTGATATGCACAATCCATATTGATAGGCTGGAATGCTGAGAAGAAATTGCTTTCTGTTTTTCAGCAAGGAGACCTGTGGGTCGGGAGTTTGTGTGGTTGGGCCTATGTGGGAACTTCAGACTGAGCACAAAACCCTCCCACAGCTATTGGGTAGGAACACTTATTCCTGGTGCCATCGCCAGGCCACCAGAGGTACAGGGCCAGCCCCTCACACTGGCATGGTCAGGGCACTGAAACCACCATGGTCACTTGTCCTTGTCCTTTGATACCTCTAGAGTATGTTACCACTAAATGTCATAGAATCATAGAGTCATTAAGGTTGGAAAAGACCTCCAAGATCTTCAAGTCCAATCTTTGACCAAATATCCCCATGCCCAGTAAACTGTATCACGAAGTGCAACATCTACTTGTTTTTTGAACACTTCAGGGACGGTGACTCCACTACTACCCAATGCTTGACCATTCTTTCAGTGAAAGATTCACAAGCTCTTGCTTTGAAAATGCTGTTGTTTTAATTAATATATGTAATTTGCAGCAGAAGGGTGAAATCCCAGCTGAGCTGGAGTTTAACAGCACGTGTCTGTCTGGATGGAGCCCCACCATCAGTTACCATGGCATTGCACACTGACAACAAGAAATCAATCCTGACAAATGACTCGCTTCCCTAAACCTGCAGCAGTTTAACATTAAAAACGTGGGGAGACAACACGTGACGTCAGACACAGAGCCTGACCAGGGGGAATCCGACCAGCCACTGCTTTCTGCTCAGGAGCAAACCCATGCTGAACAGGGCAAGTGGGTTTTACTCCAGAGAGAAAATGCTGAAGGAATAAAAATCAGAGCTGCAGTGAAGATCAATTGAAATACACTTATTTCCTTCCACACAACTGTGAACTTTGACTCTGTGTACAGACACAAACACGTATTTATGGCACTGAATAAACTCAAATTATTCTTTAACTGCAAGAAACTATTAGATGTGAAATTACAGAAAAGTTCTTAAATGGGGCTGGCCAATGTTTACAGAAGGGGTGGAATGTTCCAAAGCCTATGATGTAACAATACAGAACATATTGATATTTGGGAATCATACCAAAAAACTTTTATGTGGAGGCAGGCGGCTGCAGTATTGGACGGAAGAATGTCAGATAAACTTCACTCCAGCTTCCTTGAAAGGGGCTGATAGGCCTTTAATCACTAACTACATTGAGCAGGCCGATGACCCAGGGCTCTGTCCACCCCTCAGGTCCCTCCACCCCCTCAGTTAAACTTGTTAGAATTTACAGAGGAAATTCAATTCAATTTTCCCAAACCATTTGTGATTCTGTGATCATAGAATCATTTAGGTCGGAAAGGACCTCTGAGCTCTTCGAGTTCAATCATTAACCCAGCACTGCCAAAATGACCTATTCAAGTCTATATTATTCCAAGAGAAGTTTCACTAAGTTATTTTTAAAACTGAGACTCTCCCTCCCGTGCATGTACATGTTCCACAGCTCTTGGGCTCAGCCAGGCAGGGAAAATGCAGTTCAGTCAAGGACATGTTCCTGTGTTTCAACATCTCTCATTTTCCCAATTCCCAGCCTTTCCTCATGTTCTTTCTAATCTTTTTCCAACTCTCATGCCTTTCACTTTCAGGAAAGACTCACTTAGCTCAGGAACACTCTTGTCAAATGAGGGAGGGGGAAGATGAAACAGCCAGTCATAAAGGTGGAATTGTACACGTCCAATTTGTAATGACTATACTTAAGATGCACTCGAAGACAATGGCAGCACCTTCATTGCTGTGTTATTGCTTCTTACAGCAACTTGCCCCATTATTGAAAAATAAATCCCAGAATCCCCCTGTATAATGATTGTGGTTTTTCTTTCATGAATATCACAAAAAATACCCTAAAAAACTATGAAAAAATTTGACCAAAACTGCAAATAGTAAAGAAATTCTAGTAACTAGAAATAGCAAAGGCTAGTAACTTGTTCTTCTTGGAAATATGAAAAGATCTTGAAAGCTTTTAATCAACACTGGAGTGTTTGTCACAGGACAGGGATTTAGCAAGGGAGCAGTGCCTTAAGCATTGAGTATTTTCCTTTGATCTGTTCCAATTCACCCCATCTCTTATTTCAGTTTCTTGTTCATTTTTAATTTAAATGTGTGCTTGACAGAAATGTTAAAATGTTATAGAAATAAATTGTTGCTGATTAATTTTTAAATTTATGTTTGCTTTAGAAGAGCTGTTGATAGGCTCAGAAATGTTCTAACACCCATGAAATCCATCAGTGATTGCAGGGACAAGTTGGGACCTTCCACATTGTCAGGCATTAGCCTGTAGCTGATAAAAGGAAGAAATCCTTCCCTATGAGGATGGTGAGGCCCTGGCACAGGTTGCCCAGAGAAGCTGTGGCTGCCCCATCCCTAGAAGTGTCCAAGGCCAGGTTGGACAGGGCTTGGAGCAACCTAGTCTAGTGGAAGGTGTCCCTGCCCATGGCAGGGAATGCAACAAGATGAGCTTTGAGGTTCCTTCCAACCCAAACCATTCCATGATTCTGTGATCCCATAAATGAACCTCAGGAGGAAGGTCTGTCCTTCCCAGGATGTCTGTGCTTCCAAATACAATATTCCTCATTGAATTTGTTCACTCACTTTCTGGACAAAACCTGTCACAACAGAATCCTACAGTGACTTTAAATCTACCCCAAATACCAGGGGGACTCATAGTAAAAGTGCTGGGAGAATAATTTAGATGTTGGGCACGTGCAGTATCCAAAAGACGCAAGAACTTCACAGGTCTTGGTGCCAGTAGGAATTGTAAAGCTCAGGTTACCCCTTGAGATTCCCAGCTTGGCAGTAAGGCATGGGGACTGACCAAGGGCTGAGTATGTCTTCCCTGGGGAGATCCCAGGGGCTCCTGCCCCCATCCCTATGAGATATGTTGCTGACAGCACTGGGACAGCACTGGGGCACACTCTGATGATTAACCATCCACAGTCTCTTCTCTCTTTTGCCCTCTGACATCACCTCACTCACTGACCACTAATCTTCCATGATAGTTTGCAGATTCCAAAGGCAATTTGATATTAAAAAAGCCAAAAAGAGCAAGAAGCAAACAGCACAACAGCACAGCACAGGAATGATGATATTTACACTGTGGTGGATGAAATGAATTTCGTTGCAAGTAGCTGAACATGTGGACTATAATTGGGGAACTTTGAAGCAGAGATCTCAGCTCTATCTCACCCTGACAGTGAGTGTAGCTGAAATCCCAGACAAATGAAAAATAGCATTGCTTCCCACACCTCAAGGTCACCAGCAAAGGATAATTTGAACACATTTACATATATTCTTTAGTTCTCAATGAAGAATGTATCAATACAGAGGTGGGCCCTAGGTGGGACAGTATTTCACGTGAGTGTGTGTTCAGACATGAAGTCATAAGCAGTATATGCACCCTTGTTCACATGGCAAAGACTCCACCCTTGCCAGGGGGATGGGCTTTTTCTCTACCCCCCCCCCACAGGCAGGACGTCCCTGTCAGCATCTACATACTTAACCAAGGACTTAACCAAGGCCATATGAGAAACAAAGCAAGCTTGTCAGCTCTTGGCAAATGTCCTAAAATCTAGTTCTGAACACGTACACAGGGAATAGTCTGTCTGCAGTTCACGTGATTCTGGTAGGCAGGGTTCTCATGAGCCATGATTTCGGGTAGACTCTGTGGTGGGACCAGCTCCACAAGTGCTCCCTCCCAGACCCTGCCCTTTGGACAGTGATCCTATCAAAATCCCCTCAAATCTACAGGCTCAGATATGAGATTCTTGTTGTTTGCTTGGGATCATGAATGTGATACCTCCCTGAGGTACAGAAGGACACAGGCATTTTGAAAGGTGGCTTGATAAAGAATTTTGAAAGCATTTGTATTCCTAAATTCATAAAGTATCACGGGAAACCACTGCCACAGTCTTTATCCAAACACTTTTTTAGCCCGAAACATAATGAAAAGAAAGGAAATGAGAAAATGTGAGGAGTGTGATTTGCCTATTGCTGTGCAGCTCATATCTACAAATTGCTTAGCACAATCCTGTTAGTTACTCCAGAAATGTGAGTGTGCATGAGTTTTGCCTGGTTATTATTATTTCTAGCAGAAGTCAGCCGTGCCACATGCAGAGCCTGTGAGTCCCAGGTGATCATCATTAGTAGATCAAATCCCAGCACTATGAGGAGCATATTAACACCACAATTTTCAGGTACATCTTTAATAACACTTTCTGACAGACACAGCATTCACAGAGCCATAAAGTGCTGCTGCTTACGCCCAGATAAACTGCTTCCCAAAGTGTTTTATGGAATATTCATCACTCTGTGGAAATAATGCAGCTCTCAGAATATTATTATCCACCTTTTTCATTTGATCTTCTCCAGGTAGTGTGGTTTGTTCTCACCAGTTGGATCTCCGAGCACCACTATTGACCAGAGAGCAGCCGACCAGTCTGTGCAGCACTCAGTGTGTCAACAGGGCGGTGCAGCTGAGTTTCAGTGCCTGCAGCTCAGTCAAAGGATATCAGTTAAATGGCACCATTCAGTATCTGAATAGAGCTGCACAGACAGCACCCCAAAAATGGAGCAAAAGAACACAGCAAGGTGGACAGAGGTGATGAAACAGGCTGTATGAGACATATCCAGCTGGAAGCTGCTGAAGTCAGATTTCTCCCCATGTTATCACAGAATCCCAGGCTGGTTTGGGTTGGAAGGGACCTCAAAACTCATTTCATTGCCACGGGCAGGGACACCTTCCACTAGCCCAGGTTGCTCCAAGCCCCATCGAAGCTGTCATTGAACACTTCTAGGGATGGGCCATCCCTTGCTGGAGAAGGGAGAGGTTTCCACCCCTTCATGGCTGCCAGCTGCTCTCTCATTTCAAAATCTCTCCCTGGGCAGGGTTTGTGGGGATGCAGATTTCCTCTCCAGCTAACAAGGCTCACACAGTGCCACAAGACATCCTCACACTGTCACACTTTTCTTGGTGCCACAGCTTGGTGTCCTGTCAGCTCTCACACCCACCACATTCCCTGTGCTCTGCCTGGCCATTAAGCTGCATGAGGGACCTTTGCCACTCACCGCCAGCCATTGCACTTCTGATTTGCTTTCCCTTGAACTTAATTGCCTTTAAAAGTTCCATTTCCTGGCCACTCTTTCGGCTCCTGCAGATTTATGCTGTGGGTGGATTTAGTGGCAGCAGCAGAGCCCTCCACGCTCCCATGCACATGGCAGGCCATGGGCAGGGGCCAGGAGGCTTCCCGTGTCCTTGAGGGGATGGAGCCGTCACACATCGTGGTTTGGCTTCCTCGGCCCTCCGGTGCAGGGCTGGCAATTGCACTGGTAGTGCCAAGTGCTGCTGGAGGATGTGCGTTTAACCTGAACAAAGGAGATGGATAAGCCATCAGATGAATGAATATTCATTTGCAATCAAGATCCAGAGCAGAACCCCCCTCTTCAGAGACAATGAGTGACTGTCCACAGGCACTGTGGTATCCAGCCTCTGTCACTTGGTAATTAATATCATTCAGCTGTCATCAATTACTTGGTGCTAAATTTATGTCAATAATTTCCATTCCATATCTTCCATCCAAATCCAGCAACCTGCCACCGTGCATTTCTATTCTCACCCCCATTGATGTGAGTGCTGGCAGGGAGGGATGACTGACAGCTGTCCATCAAAGGCATTGCCTGCAATTTGTCTGTTGCAGTGAATGGCCCATCCTAGAGTTCTCTAGAGATTTCCATAATGTATGAAAGGATTTTAATCTTCCTAGGTTACTTTTATGTGTCTGTGGGAATAGCACTCTGAAGACATGATAAGTCAGAACTGAAATAATTCCTGCCTTGAATAAAATCAGTGAAAATTTTGATTATTTCTCTCTGAAGTCCTGGCAGGACACTGCTGAAAGCAGCAGTGCTTACAATGTGGTGAAACAACTCCAGCCCCTCGTTGGAGGGGGAGTTGAGTTTTCTTGCAGCACTGGCTGTTAGCTGAAGGGAAATAGTCCACAATTCTCTGATTCTTGTTAAACAGCAACTGAAAAGTGACATCTTTGTGAGAATCAGAGTTTTTCTTGAGCTGATGGACATATGAAGGGCTTTCCCATCAAGCAGGATCAGGTGGGTGTTAGCAGAGGTGCACAACAGCATGGCACTATGGAAAACATCACGAGTAGGTTTGTCAGGGTGTGTAATGTTTTAGATATTATGAACAATCAGAGAGAGATTTATACATGGTACCTGCATATCTGGAGTGACAACTGGAGGATGGATGCTCCAACCAGCTGGGTTTTTACCTTACCATTCCCACTGATGTTTTCAGTGTTTCAGGACATGCCACTGAGTGGACTTTGCTTGACTTGTTGAACAAAAATCAGATTTGAAGGGAAACCTCATATGAAAGGAAAGCTGGCACAGCAGTAGTGTATTTGATCTCCATAAATATTTGGAAACCCAAGAAATATTAATATAGAGGCACTTTGAATTGTCGCCTTTGTTTTCTCTGGGTGTTGAGGCAAAAAATTTAAATAGCAAATGTTTGAGTTCACCACAGAACAATAAATCTACATGTTAGAGGAAACTTCTCTTTCTTCCCAAAAGCTGCAGGTAGAGCATTTTGTGTGTTTTACACATCACTAGATGATGCCTTGTTCACAAGGATGTGGCATTAGGCAATACATATTGGCATTTATTTATCCCTATTTCCCTTGGTGCCAAGTTACCTAAGAGCCTTCACATAAAGCCTTGATCATGACTTAGGTAAGAAAACAAAGGGGCAGGTCTGGAGGAGTTTTGCTGGGAGTCTTGGGGAACCGCTGGCCCCAGAGCAGGGAGGGGACTCCTCGTTGCATTCCTCCCCTGCCTGGGCAGCTGAGAGATCAAACACCAAACCAAGAGGTCAAACATCAAATGGTGGGGCAGTGGAAGGAGGTTGGCCAAGGCCAAGATGAAATTGGATTGAGGTAAAAGAGGAAGATGAAAAGGTGTGTGCAGAGTATGTGGCAGAGCATGGCATTCCTGAGTGCTCTAGGGTTCCAGGGAGGTGGGAGGCCATGGCACAGGGCATAGCAACCACCTTGGCACTATGTAAAGCACTGGCAATGCTAAAGTGACCTTTGTGCCCCGACTGGGCGTCCTTCCCTGGTGATCGGTGAGCCCATAACTCAGTTCTGGGCCGTTTCGGCTGCTCATTCCCGGACTGTAACACAGATGATTTGAATGCTCATCCAGTCGGTGCCGTTATATAAATTATTATCCAATATTATGCCAGACAAAAATACAGCAGCATATAAGGAAAAGTGGATGCTTTGTACGAGAGGGTCATGATAGATAAAAATGATAATGGGCACTGTAGTGCCATAATCAAAGTCTAATTGTCTCATTAATTAAGAGCAATATTCGGTTATGTATTGGGTCCTGGAGCGATTATGACTCAAATGCCTACTAGAACTCATGGATTTATCCTCTGGCTTGCAGTTTGCAGTCAGACAAAGCATTTGGTGGAGGTCAAACAGTTCAATTGCTGCTTCAAAATGTAGCTGAACTTTAGGCATGAAAAATCCTCGGCTCGGTCCACGGCCCTTGGATGCCATTGTCATTGCATTCAGCAGGCACATCCCAACACCCAACTGCCAAAAACCTGGGCATGAGCAAGTGAGGCACCTTGGAGAGTTCCAGACCACTCACTGTTCATTTATCCACCCCACACAGCGCAAACACACAAATGTCTCCCTCCCCCTCCCAGTTTTGACACCAATCAGGCTAATTTTCACAAGTTTCCTGCCAAATATGAACCACTGGTAACAGTGGCTGTTCTGGGGTAATTAGATCAAGATTCAAGCAATTTGCTGTCAGGCCCCAACTCAGACCATCCTTCACATGTCTCTCTGCTAGATCTGTCTTTAAATTATATTATAATGAGCTTGGCAGCACTATTAATAATCCAGCAAACCATGGAAGAGTGTGGTTTGATTTCATTTCATTGCTACAACATCTGCAATCGAAGGCAAAGTAGGTGACTGCCACAAGTTTCTGCCCTTTTTAATCATAAAAATCAAATATTAGGATACATGAGCTTCTAAGAATAAAAAATATTTGAGCTCCTTTACAGTAATAAAATGGATTTAACACAAGAAGTGTAACAATTTATTGCAAGGTGGTATGATTCATTTAAATATCATTAGGGTCCTACCTCTGGGGGTTATTTTATTTAAATGTTGTAGTTTCTGGTTTTAATAAATAAACATTTGTCTCCCTTCAGGTAGGTGAGCTGGGTCCAGTGCCTCTCACAACAGGCAGGAAAAAGGGTTTGATTTTCACCTCCTATGTTTCTGGGAGGTTTTCCCCACTGCAGGGCAACAGGAGGGAGGAGGGGCAAAGAGAACAAAACCTCTGCTCTGTGATTTTGGGACTATCTCTACACTTCTTGTCATTAGTGCCTGAAAGGAGTGCAGAGTTTGCATTTGTTGTGTATGGCTGTGCAGATGGATACACAGGGAAAGGGCTGGGCAGGATGGGGAGGATGAAGCTGGGACCACTGTTAATGAGAGAGGACGTGTGCCAGGCTGTGGAAAGCTATCAGGGACCTTCCTCGGTGCTCTTTAATGAGACTTCTTTAAAATTTTGATTAATGAGTTGGGCAGAGAAAGAGGGAAATTTGCTGTCAATGCAGGAGGGGGCTAGACCACTGCACAGGATTAACAGGATGACCATAAGCACTGGATAACGTAACTGGGATGAAGCCCCACAGTAGGTAAGGCAGGAATGCACACCAGGCCCTGAGCAAACAGGAGAAGGGGAGCAGACCAGCCCTGCCAGGATCTTGGTGCCCTCGAGGACCAGCATCACTCATACCTTGTGCTGGCCCAGGCTGCAGGAGCATGGGGATGCAGAGCTTTAATGGGAATAAGGGGCTGTAGTGGGAAGAGAACAGGATGAAGGAACATTGTTTGCTTCATTAGTGGCGACTGGCTGACTAATGATGTGGGTACAGTCCTGGTGATCAACTGCAGATCCTGAAGAGATTCCCATTAGTGTCGTGGCTCTTGTTTCACATGTTATATTCTATAGGTGGAAAGGAAACTTAAATGACATTGATTCTTCTTTTCTTATTTTACTTTCATTTAAAAATTAAAAAGGTGAGAAGTTTCATTGAATTTCAACTTTCTGGAGCTGCTGAGCAGACAGCACCATTTCACAAGCTGTTTCTGTCAGCCTGTATCCACACTGCTGCTGGAGACTGAATGCTGCTTTCCAGTCCTTTTGGAGCACATCCATTTTCATTGCTTTTCTTCTATTAAAAATGTCAAAAAGAGAAATAGAACATAAGCATAAATGTTCTTGGTTTTACCTCTGTACAGAACAAATGTAAATTAAAAAAATCAGGTATTTGGAGGCCATGGAAGACAGCAATCCCAGCTCTCTGTTGGTGCTGGAGGTTAGTGGGGAGCAGTGGCTTTGGATTGGGTAATGTGAACTGGGAGAGCCTGAGAGGAGGAGCTTCCATTAGGTCAGTGAGGCTGGTCTGAATTTTGAATCAGCAGCTGAAGAGAGAGGCTGATGGTGACTGATTAATCCTGTGTTTCCAGTGATCTCCAGTGAGGGTCACTTCCAAGGCTGAGTGTCAGCCTTCCAAACATGTCCTTTGATATTTCATGTTTTGCAATCCAAAACATCATCCTCAGTAGCTGGAACGACATAAACACCAGCGTAAGAGATCTTGTTGTTTCCCTTTTCTCACATACAGGGATAAATATATATTCAGTGAAGGTGAGAGACAGTAAATTAAAATTCTAAACCAAAATGTTTCTTTGCAAGTTGGGCTGCTCATTGTGATGAGAAAACACTGAGAGCTTCCAGCAGCAGAGAGAGGATACTGGCCCAGGCACACATGGGAGCAGTTTGGGAGCCAGGGTTCTTTGGGAAACAGAAAAGCTTCTCACACCTAAGACCCAGTTCTGGGCCAAAGCAGGTGATACCCATCAGGGGCCCTCCCCTCAAGGGGTGAGGGGCTTGGGCCAGGCCACAGGTCCAGCCAGCATCGCTCTGAGAGTACACGGCACTGGGGGGGGATTCAGCAGAGCTGTGTCCTAACACACGCACAGGGCAGCTTTCAGCTCCCTCCCTGCTCTGCTTTTATCTTACCTTTCATCATACAGTCAGTAAAAAGATAACTTGGTCTTTCACAGCTTGACCTGAATCTGCAAGACTGGCAGAAGTAAACATCTTCAGCTTCCCACCCCGAACAATTTGATATGCAGCTCTGAGAGAGGCTAAAAAAAGAATCCTTTCATCTTCCTTTCCTGAAGTCATTTTTTTATCATATTCTAAATTCATAGATAAAACCTCAGGCAATTTTATTGGATTAAGAATGACCACAAACATCACAGAGTGTCTCCCCATGACATTATTATGCTCGTAATTGATATATTCGCTCTATTTTCCTCCTGAGGTTGAGATCACTGTCGTTACCCTGATGTAGACTATCTCCTTAGATCTCCCTACACATATATGGGCTCAGGTATGTGTTTATCTCCAGTGGCAAAATCCAGCAGAACAGTAAATTATGCAGCTTACTCAGGAACAAACCTGCCCACAGTGGTGTGTTCTCTGATTGCTTTCCTGGAAAAGCAAAACGTGGCCCAAACCCAAGTCACCAAGAGGGTGTGAGACACCCAGTTCCATGAAGTGTTGGCCGAGCAGTGCCCCCACCACGTCCCACAGCTGGTACCGGCTGCAGTGCACGTGCTGGAATCCTGCTGGGTGGCTTCAGTGCTAATCCAAATATTCCTATTAACTCATACTGTTAACTGCAGCCCAGCTGCAGGAGATGTCTGTCTGCTCAATTTTGAAAAATCAACTGCTACACTTAATTAAAAGAGAAACTAACCTATAACACTGCTTCTTGATATGTTTTTACTTACTTTGAGAAACCCCTGGTGCACTTTTCTGACAGTACCAGACTCGTTGTCTACCCAAAATGGTCCTGAGCAGCCAGTGATAACCTGCCCAACTAAAAGTCTCATGTCCAGCTCTCTCAGAATAAATAAATTACCTATCTGAGGGAAAAGTAACGCTCTGGATAAAAGTGAAAGTATGATAAAAAGGAGGAAAGTGATAAAAAGAGTATGATAAAAAAAGTATGATAAAGTCAGGATAAAAAGTTCTTAATTCAACTCTGCCAGGCAGGAGGCGGACCTAATCTTCACTTTAAATAGACTCTGGCTCAAGTTTTTATTCTACTATTTAAGAACAAGAATAATTACTGTAGGAACCTATAGTAAGTCTAATACTACTCACTATTTGCACAAGGACTAACCCTGCAACTGGCTCTGGACAGGTTGGATCAATGGGCTGAGGCCAGTGGTGTGAGGGTCAACAGGGCCAAGTGCCAGGTCCTGCTTTTGGGTGACCAAAACCTGTGGAACACTCCAAGCTTGGGGAAGAGCAGCTGGAAAGCTGGAAAAGGCCCTGGGGTGCTGGTTGACAGGGGCTGAACATGAGCCAGGTGTGCCCGGGTGGGCAAGTGACCGATGGCACCTGGCCTGTACCAGCAGTAGTGTGGCAGTAGGACCACTGTGCTGGGCACTGCTGAGGCACCTCCAGTCCTGGGAGCAGGTTTGGGCCCCTCACAGCAAGGACACTGAGGAGCTGAAGTGTGTCCAGAGAAGGGAACGGAGCTGGGGAAGGGTCTGGAGCATAAGTCTGGATCCAGAGTTCCTTGGAGTGGACAGAAACATTGACTACAAGGGGGTTTTGGGTCCTCTCATTCTCCCTGCTGAGGGAAGGATTTGGGTATTAATCACAGTGCCCTCCCTTGCTTGTCAGCTGTGGAAACAAGGCCTGAGAGGAGGGAAGAGCTCCTTTCTGACCTTTGCTGGTAATTAATCATGGAGTGTGAGAATTTGTTTGCCCACAGCCTTGAACAGGGATTGAAAATGATCACCCAGAGACAGGCTCAGGGGTTGGGGTTTTGTTATTTTTTTGCTCAGTAGCAATTTTCCTGCCTGGCTCTCTCAGCTGAAATTACATTTGACTTGATCTTCTTGGATCTTCACAGCGCTGAAAACCAAAGAAAATTAAAGGACAGTGATTTTTGCATAATTTCACTCATACTAAGAATTTCCAATTATGAAGGCATAAATTGATCCTCTTTGCTTTAATATCTTGGGCTTTTTCCCTCTGCACACAGATAACAGCTGAGTTTTAATTCATTTTAATTCTATTACCATCCCTAACTTCATGCACTGTGATAAGTATCTCTCCTGTACACAAATGCCTCTGAGAACTACCCATCAAGTACTTATTTAACCTCATTGTTGAGGGGAATAATGGCATTTCCTGTATGTGTTTATGTTGCCTCATTTATAGAGCAGATTAACTTTTTTACACAAACACACTGGTATTTCTTTTTCCATTGACATTGTTCCCAGTGAGGCTCCACTTTTTGGGTTGCATTCCCTAAAGGTTCACACATCTCTGTTAGTGCTCCACTCAGCACATGTAACCAGATTTTTATTCTCAGCATTATTATTAAATATCATTACAACGTGACACAAGTTTTACTGAGGTGGGTGGGATCAAATTCTTACAGGAAATGCAGCATATATAAATTATGATGTGGATGAAAATTCTGCCTTTTCTAAAGAAAAGAAATACCAAGTTACTACACAGAAACATGTGTGCTGCATTATATTTGCTGCATAGTGCTAGAGAGAATAAAAGATCTTTTTATTGTTGTTACCCAACTCCTTATGACAGCCTTTGAAGGAAAAATTATGTAAGCTATTCCAAAGTACTCTAACAAATCCTCCGCTGTGATGGATATTTTATACTATGGAAATAAAACTGCTGCAGTCAATTGTAATTACAGGCGATTGATAAAAACAAGACCAAATTTCTCAGGGTAGAGGACACTGTGACATGCACTTAGAATTCATCAGGAGGATAGTACCCAAAGGTGGACAACTGTGACTGACACTATTCCTCATGTCTAAAGGTAAAGAATGGTCCTGAGCAGTGCCAGAGGTTGTGGGGTCCTGCTGGGGCTCCTGGCACTGACTAGCTGTGGTCACTGACGGGGCTCACCACACTCATCCACTTGAGGCGCTGCCACATCCAGTTGGGACCAGAGAGAATCAGGAGTCTGAGCAGCACTGGAGCATCAGATGATGTCCAGTCACCCGCGGGGATGAGCATTGTCCAGCCCCGCCAGGAAGGTGTGAGCCTGGGGAGAAGGAAAGTCCTTCTGAATCTTTCCAACCAGGTGACAATTGTCAAGATGCTCCTCCATCTGCCTTACAACAGTCACTCCTCCTCGTTGCTTTTCAGGTGAGGCTACTCCCATCTTGGAAGTCCCAGCCTGTTTCCTGAGGGCAGGAAGGATGACACCATCCCAGAGCCCTGCACTGTGCGGCATTTGGGAAGGGAGCACCCTTTAGAAGAAGACTCTGATTTCATTTTTAACGCATTCCACTCACACCCAGTTCGTTTGGTGTTCACCCAATCTGTGTGATTAATATCTTGCAATAACAGCACTGGCCTTTCCTACCTGATGAGAGCAAATTAGTTAATTATAGGCCTAATTAAAATATTAATATCTTCCTTATTGGTAGTGGATGCAGTTGTGTTCTATCTGCCCCATTATTGCCCCTGAGCCATGTGCAGCCCCCACATACTCCAGCCCCTTGGAGGTCATGGTTGAAGGGCTCAGACAGAGATACCCTGTAAATGGACAGTGGTTTATACCTTTGGGAAAGGGCATTTTCCCCACAGAGCTGGAATTTGCAGTTTGGGTGGTAAGATGAAAAAATCACCTCTGGGATTTGGGCTATAATGGGAGAAGTCTTAACAAATAACAGGAGATTCTCTTTGTACCCAAAATAACACCTATAAACACTTAAATTCAGCTGAAGAAAAGCAGCATGAGAGCAACTGCGGAGAACAGGTATGTACCCACCCACTGGGGACAGAACCCAACTGGCATCTTCTGAACATGGAAATGGGAGAACTTGTGGAAACGGGAGAGACTGGGCAATCTGAGAGTGTTCATTTTTGGAGACTAAATTCTTAACTTTTGCCTCGGCACATGGTGGGATTGTTGGGGTGTCCTGTGCAGGGCCAGGAGCTGGACTCCATGAACCTTGTGGGTCCTTCCAACTCAGGATATTCCATGATTCTGTGATTCTATGGGGGTGTAACTTTTCCTCAGCTTTTTCTCTGTGTTGTCACCAAGGGAAGTGACTGGCAGGTAGGAAAGGATAAACTTCACCGTTCCTGTAATGTGTGTTCTCACCTCTTTTGTTTTCCTGCTTCTCAAACTAAGTGGTTTTTTCCTCTTTCCATTTAAAATGTAAAAGTTTGAGAAGTTATTTTTCTGCAAATAATTAATCATGTTCATGCATTCCTAGGTCTTCACCTCTTGTCACAGAAAAAACAAAATGGAAAATATAACCATATGGAGGAGGCAGTAATAACAGGATAAAATACTGCTGACCTCTTCGCGCCTTCACTTGAAATTAGCATTTATTTTTTTCCTTGTTTGATGCTCTGTCATTACAGGGTATATGTGTGTTTTAGGTTTTTTATTAATAAACATGGTAATTGAACAAGCGGGTTAATGGCAGTTTTAATGAGAAAGAATATTAATTGGACAGGCTGGAGGATCTTGGGGTGGTTGCAGTTATTTCCTTCAAATCTTATTCACCCCATCTTCGAAAATCCCCAGCATATGTGCCAAGGGTTGGGGGTTTGTTTCCATGTTGACAGTTAATGCCCACAGCTTGTACTATTTTGTTAGGTTTCACAGAGCCTTTTGCACAACCATGGTTTCGGCCGCCCCAGCCTGGGATTTGCACATTGCCAAATCTTCAAAGGTTTGTATAAACAGGCGCCTTGCTCTGGGTAAGACAGACAATGTGACCATCTGCCTTTCTTCTGCAGCCAAAGGAAAATGACAGAAAGTATGGGGCTTGTCATTTAAAACCGAGTAATTGCCCAGCTCTTGTGAGCATTACTTTAAGCTCTCGTGCTGCAACACAGGCAGTGGGTCTGTGGCATGGGCACACCTAGCCCTGGGTGCCCCAACTGTCCTGGGAGAAGGGCACAAACAAAGGGTTGTCCCTTCCCTTCCTCTCTCCTTCCCTCCCCTCCCCTCCAAATCAGGGCACAGTGTGGGATGGCAACCCTTTGGAGCACGTGCTTGGCTAAAGGCTGAAGGTCGGGCTCTATCTGTTCCCATCCTTCATCCTCCTGCTCCATAGACCCTTCTCTGCCCATTGGCCATTGTGCTCAGCATGTACTGAGGGCTCTGGCTGCTGCTCTGAGCAGGTCGGTGAGGCTGGTCTCCAGAAGGGACAACCCCCACCTTGCTTTCTGCCAACTCACCCCAGAAATCTCTACATTCAAATGGTAAATTAAAACAAACAAACAACACTCCCTCCCCTCAGCAGATTTATGAGGCTGTTTGTTCTCAAGATGCTGAGCAGACAGCAGCAAGTCAGATTTACATGGAGATACTCCGGCAGAAAACAGGTTTTCTCCAGTGGAACAGGAAATCACCAGCTCTTTAAACCTGTTCGCAAAATGAGCAGATTTATAGTGATTGTGTGATAACAACCCACAGTTTATACTGTACAGCAGTTTTACAATATTGTCTTAATGCTGCCATCAGAGCGTCACAGCCCATGATGGCGGTTTCAGGCTCTCCATAAATCTCCCAGGGCTAATAAAGCTGAGACTGGAAATGTACCACACATGCAGAAATTCCAAGGGCTCCTCTGAGCTTGAGAAGAACTGGGTTATTATCCAAGTATTTCTGTGCATGTGAAATACAAAGGACTTGTGTGCAAACTTCCTGTCATCACACAGGGGACATGGAATAGCCATTCTCCTCCTTCTCCTCCTCCTCCTCCTCCTCTCCCTCATCATTATCTGGTCAAAACATTTTAGTGTGCAACTGCAGGAGGTGCACCCAAACACTAACTGCACCATTGCCAAGACATCAGGACTCTTCAAACAATAACAATATTAATAATAATAATAGTAATAACAACAACTACTTTCTACAGGTCCTCTCTCATTCAGACTCGCATCAGTGCTAGGTGTGAGTCTAATCCCACGTGCATCAAGTACACGCAGCTCCTGTGTATTTAGGGAGAGTTCCACGGTCTCAGAGGCAAAATTCCACAGAATTATTGTTATGTCCAATTGCTTTCCCGTGCTCCCCTGAATGTGTCACAGCTCTGGCTGTGGCCCTGTGGGTAGCCCCAGCCAGGGGAGTAAGCAGCAGACGTCTCCGCTGCTGAGCCATCTCCCATGACAGCAGCATGAGGCTTTGACACCGTGTGTCACCAGACCCTCCCCTCAGACACTGATTTATACCTTTAAAACAGCCTCCAACAGTTTGCCAACTTCTTCTGTCTCACAAAGCAAACATCGCTCACAGTTTATATCTCACAGGTGGCCACTTGGTGATTTATTTGTGTGTCAGCTCCTTTGGTTGTGTTACTCATGGAGAAAAGGTCCTTATCCTTGACTCTGTGCCCTGCAGACACCAGGCACTGCCCTTTGTTGCTTGCTGCAGCAAGTCCCACCAGCCTTGGGATAGACAGAAAGTTTCTACAATACTGGCACAGGTTGCCCAGAGAAGCTGCGGCTGCCCCATCTCTCCAAGTGTTCCAGGCCAGGTTGGACAGGGCACAGAGCAACCTGGCCTAATGAGAGGTGTCCCTGCCCATGGCTGGGGGTGAATTGATATGGACTTTGACGTCCCTTCCAATCCAAACCATTCCAAGATTCTATGAAAGATTCTTCCCATGCAAAGGAGCTCTCAACTGCAGCAGAAGGAGATTTTCCTTCTATCAAGTTGTCTACCAGGGCTTGTCTTACAAGGGAATCTTTCTTTTACATCACTGAAGTTCTTTGCTGACTTTTTGCTGGGAAATAAAGCAAGAGAAAATGATTTAGTTAAACAGTAAATAATAAAGTCTTCTGAATTCATCCAAAGTGAAGCAGATCTGTTTCACTTCAACCTAACTCAGATTTTCTCATTTGGTTACAGAGCTGAAAAAAACCTACTGTTTGCTCCAAACTCTTTTAAATCTATTTCTGTTTCCCACCTCTGTTGAAGGAGGCCTCCGTAGCACCCTACACATCTCCCAGGCAACCCAGCCATCCTAAAGGAAATATGGAGACAGAAACTTGCTTCTCTAGGACACATTTACACTAGTTCACAAGTAAGTGACTCCTTTTCTTCTTCCAGGTAGCGCTCCTACACTCAGCATCTGGCATGTTTGCCCAGGCAGAGCTTCCCCAGGCAACCCAGACACGGACAATCCGCTGGTGACCTCCTGACCGTGCAAACAGACCCACGGCTCCAGCGGGAGCCTCAGGAGATGCTCGAGCATGTCACCAGCAGAAGCACCAGAAATCTTCACAGCAACAGAAAGTCTTCTGGAGACATAGAACTGACACGAGAAGAAAAGGCAACTGTCAAAAAGAAGTTGGTTTTCTTTTGAGCAGGTTCAAATTGGACTTTGTCAGAAATTCGCATTTTAATCTAAGAGAGGATCCCCTTCAAAGCTTGGCTTTCTCTTGAGCTCTGGTATCAAAGCAAACTCACAATTTCAGCTGATCAGAAGGCAAGGAAGAAGCTTGAAGGGAAATGCCCGGAAAATTAGATTAATCAGAGTTGATAAGAATCAAGTGAGACAATTCTGCAGTGTGAATCCAACTGAAAATTGTACAATAACTGATAAAGTATTCCAATGACAATATCTGATTAAAATAAACAAGTTACTATTTTCACAATAATTTGTTTGGTGGTGTCACACCATGCTCTGAATGAGGAAAGACAAAAGCAGCTTTGTGATCTAATTACTTTAAAAAATCCTATTAACACAACAATTTGATCCAACTGTTTCAGAGGTGTCCCTGTTTAGAGCACTCATTCCTATGACAAGAGAACCTTTTCCTAAATGTTTCAATTATTTTGGGACAGCACATCTTTTGAAGGTGATGTCCTGCTATGGTGTGCACAAATATCAGGAATAAATTAGGAGAAAAATAAAGTTCAGAAAATCCTCTAAAAATGGCTCCAAACCTGGAAGAAAAATGCACAAAATTCCTTCAAGTCTCAGTTACAAAATACGATATCATGAGGTCCCAAAAAGTCTAGTTTTAGCAAAATTTCAGGTGGAAATGTGGTTTTGGGCACTGCCTGGTAGTAAATAATTTTTTATTTCTGAAGTACATGCTAATTAAAGATGGCTAAGATTTTCTATTCTTACCATTTTTCACTTAACACTTACATGGATAGATATTACATTGGAAATCTACAACATGATGTTTTAACACTTTATTTTGAGGATCTCTGAAGTAAAAGTTCAATTTTCAGCTAAAGATTAATCATGTCAACGCTTTTTTTCCCAGAAAGACAGGAGAAAAGGCCAAAGCAAAAAAATGCAATTTCCAGCCCTTTAAATACAAATCCTAAAGCTCGTCCGCTCCGCAAAGAGGGGCTATAAAACACCAAAGAATCACAGAATCATTAAGTTGGAAAAGACCTTTAAGGTCACTGAGTCCAGCAGTTCCTCCAGCACTGCCAAAGCCACTGAGTCCTCAAGTGCCACATCCACATGGCTTTTAAATCCCCTCAGGAATGGGACTCCACCCCTGCCCTGGGCAGCTGTGCCAGGGCAGGACCTGGAAGTGCTGCTGAGGAGCGAGAGCCACAAACCCCAACATCACAATTTTATTCCTGAGCAGTCACTTTCCTAATTGCAAAGATGATCATAATGTACATTGTTCCTGTGAAACGTCTTTCTTCTCCTCATGACCTTTTCCACAAATCAGCTCTCATTAGTTGCCCTGAGCTATGATGTGATATGATCATTATTTGCTGTGTTTGGGTTCCTGCGGCTTATTTATTGTCTGCTCTGTTTTACCAACTAACAGCAAAGGACAGTGGAGCTGCTCACTGCTGAGCTGGTGTAGCACAGGTTGTGAGAGGGAAGAGATGCAGAGAAGTCAAGCACCTTGCCACCCTCGGTTTTGCATTCAGATTGGGAGACTATATCCATATAAATTAAAAATAAAAATGTTTTATTTGTTCTTCAAAGCAGAGAAACCTTTTGCGAAGAAAAACCATAAAATGAACTGTGAAAATGCCTGTAAAATGACTGGGGAAATCCCAGGACCTATTAGGGAGAATGCATCAAGGAGATAAATTAATCTTTGTGAGCATGTCAGGATGTGCTACTTTTATTGTGTGGGTTTAGGAGTGATTTTGGAGCTGTATTTGGAAATAGAAAGTTAGAAACTGTCAGTGACTGAACCTTCGACCATGGGAACCTGAAGTGAAAGGGCAGAGCCTGCTGCCAGGTCTGTGGGGTCGCAGCTGGGCATCGTCTCAGCTTGGAGGGAGAACCAGGCTGCTCTCCTGATGTGGTTCTCAGCTTTAATTGCAGTTTGACCAGACCCCATCTGTGACTGCTGTTGGGCTCCTCTCACATCTCCTGTGTTCTGAACTGCTTCACTTGGAGAGTGGTGAGTCTTTCCCACCTCATGCATGGGCCTGTGGCTTTCATGGCATCTCTCTGCTTCTGTTTTCTGAATAATTCATAAAGAATTCCCCAAAATGTCACATTCAAATGCAGGAAAGGATGTTGTTACTCAGAAGAGGCTCTTAGAGGCAAATGTCTGTTTGCCCAGGATGAATCTGAAATAATGCAGAAACAGTTTCTCAGGCTCTTATGGAAGTTCACATTCCCTGAGCACACAGCTGTGGGCTGTGAGCATAGATGGAAAACTGAAGGGAGAAGGGACAGTTGTCTGGTGCAAGGTGCTCTGGCCATGGGAGCTGCTCTGGCCACGGGATGAGGAGCAGGAGTCCAGTGGGCTTCACATGGGCCTGGAATTCACATGGAATCACCAGAACTTCCCCTGTGGGGCCAGAGGCGGTGGCTCTGGGACATGAGCAAAACATGGGCTGAGTGACAGGGGCCAGGGGCCAGTCGCGTCCCTGAACCTCCTGTGTGAGCACTGCACACCCTGAACAAGCACCCAGGCAGCTGCAGCATCTGCATTCCTCCCTCTCCGCCTTCTCTTGATGAGCATATCTAAAATCCTGCTGATTTCACTGGGGTTTTGGGAGATGAACCCGAGTGAATCCCTGTTGCAGCTTAAGGACCAGCTCGATGTATTCACTTTTGCCAGATTAGGTTGATTTACAATGTGCTTTAATGAAGTGGGTTGCTATGGTGAGGCTGTTTTCAAGGGTGTCTGTTAAAAAAAAAGCAGCAGACAAGTAAATTGTCCAAATCAGATCAATGAGAAAACAGTTTCCAGCACTGGACCATTTTTTTGCCAGTTTTGGTTCAGCTGAATGGGGAACAGCCCAAGTTGGGGGAGCAGAGAAAGCCCTTCATGGTCCCAGTGTTTGTGCACTGGAGGTTCAGTGATGGAGCAAGGTCAAATGGCAACAGAATGTGAAATTAGGAAATATTAAGCCATGAGGACCCTCCTTTGTTACTTTTCATCCACTGTCACCCCCAAGTCCTTCTCATCAGGTCTTCTCTCAATCTGTTCATCCCCAAGCCTGTGCTGGTACTGAGGGCCTTGTTAAACCTCATGGGGCCATTTTTCAAACTTCCCAGGTCCTCTGGATGGCCCCGTCCTTCAGGTGTGTCACTGCATCACTTGGGTTCAGCCAATTCCTTATCCACCGAACAGCACCCCCATCAAATCCATCTTTCTCCAGTTTAGACAGAAGGATGTTCCGGACGACTGTGCTAAAGGCCCTACAGAAGTTCAGACAGATCACATCTGTAGCCTTCCCTTGTCCACTGATGGAGTCATTCCACCTCAGAAGGCCACTGGGTCCAGGGCACCTTAATTAACTTTTCTACTGTGTCCCTTGATTAGATTACTTTCCTGCCTCTAGGCTACTTCTACTCCACAACCTCCTTAAAATGCAGTTGGAAATCTTATGCTAATTCTCCTAGCACAATGAAAATTAGTTTTAACAGTTTCTTTCAAGCTTTATAACACCTCCCTCACTCTACCTGATGTAAGCAGAGGCAAAACAAGACCGATTTGTAGTCGGGTCTTGCAGTGACGAGACACCCTCCCTCACCCCTTTGTGGGCAGGAATGTGTGCTCCCAGAAAGGTGGGCTCAGCACCTGCAGTCAGAGGAGCCAGGATGGGATGGGTAACAGGATCAATCCCACCCCACTGTCCCCCCCTCCTCTGAATGCTGTAGCTGTTGTGTTACCTGCACTCCAGAGCAGATCTGCTGCTTCAGGTACATTTATGTGTCAAGGTGCAGAAAGGGGGAACAAGGAAGTGATTGATCACTGTGGTTACACAGAGCATCAGACTCCCGGAGCCAGCACACAGCCCTCAGCCTGCATTCGACCAACTCCTCATAGGAGTGGAGGTTTCTTTGTCCCACATCCAAATCATCCCTTCCTGCTCTTTCTCACAGAGTTGTTGCTCAGTTTTCTCAAGCCAGGAAAGACTGTTCCTGTCTATAGGTTTTGGTCAAAATATAAATGCTCTCAACTACTGTTTGTTCTGGAGGAGGAAGAGGAGGAGGAGGAGGAAGAGGAGGTGGAGGAAGGCTCTTGCCCTCTGTACCAGTCAGTAGCACCTGGTTCCCCTCTGAGGAATCCAGCCTGAAGGAGCTGAGGAAGAGGCACCTCCAAGTTGATTGGTGAAGTTCAACTTCACAGCGCAAAGAAAGCAAAGCAGGGAGCAGTGAGGTGGCTCCCTGCCATGGCCCAAATCAACTTAATTAAAAAAAAAAAATCTTTGATTCAGTGTTCAAACTTCCAATAGAACTTTGTCACGTGATCAAACTAATTATAAAGGTCAAGGCATTTGCAACCTAAAAGAGTAAATATAAAGGTCCTTTTATTGCCGTCACCGCTGTGAAGGCCGAGGTCACAGGCTGCTGCCAGAAGGATGCTGAGATGTCAGTGACAGTGACACAGCGTTGACACAGTGGGGCTGGCATGGCTTCCCAGAGCATTGGGGAGGGAGGGAGGGAGGAAGGGAGGGAGAGAAGAAGGGAAAGAGGAAGCAAGGAAGGGAGTCTCCCAGTGCCCTGAATGGTCTCCCTGATGGCTTTGGCTGTGTCTCAGACTGCCTCTCCACTCCCCATGAATAACCAGGCTAACCCACGCAGGGAGCAGCATCCACCATCATGCCAGGGTATTTCTGTTAACAACACTCACTCCTTCTACTGTCCTTGAGCATTCAGCAACAGTCATATCCTTAACCAATTAATCTGGCAAGGTCAAGCCCAAACTCCAAAGCACTCCTCAGGATTTTATTGGCTGTACACAGAGAGCAAAGCCCAGCACAAAGTTCAAGAACTTCCTGTGCCCGTGAGCATTCACATGCTGCAGCCCAGCCAGCCCCTCTCCTGGAGGCACTTGTTCTCTCCCAGCAACGTCTGGAATTCCATCAGGTGCAATTGAAAATCCCACTGAGGCATTTGCTACCTAGACAATATAATTTCTCGCCTTTTGGTCACAAATTCTGTCTAATTCTCTCCGGATCAGGATGACAGACAGCACACTGGGGCAGGGGCTGTTTCTAGGTATGCCCTTAATGCTTTTTCCTGTGCCTCAAAGAGACGCAGTTTTGGCATATTCCCTCTCATGCTTTCTTGCATAGAGGAACCATTAAAATGGGAAGATCTGCCCTGAGCTGTCCCTGGGGCTCCAGGTGCAGTTGGGACACTTCTCCAGGTTCTCAGCCCTTCACACACTGGCTTTTCTTCAGCAGGTGGCAGTTTCACAAGGCATTCCCAGCTCCTGGAGCAGGATCCCCCTCAGGTGCCTTCCTGATACCCCCGCAATGCTCTCACACTTCCCTGTGGAGATCCCACTCACTAACTGCTCCAATTGTCACCAATTCCCTCCTGACAGAGCATCCTACTGCTGTACAGGTACCCCATCCCTGGGTACCCCATCCCTAGGTACCTCATCCCTGAGTATCCCATCCCTGGGCACCTCATCCCAGCCCTGCACATCCCTCGTTGTCCATCTGTACTCAGCACTGGTGAGCTCACGCATCCAGTCCTGGAAGTGTAACATGGAGCATTCCATAGTCTATAAAGTGAGCACAACAAAGGAACAACAGTTTAAAATTATAAACCCCAAAAGTGAATATTTATTCATAATGATAAAACAAGAGCTACCGAATGAAGCAAGATCAGGAGCACAGCCGAGAGCAGGAGCTGCTTCAGAAAAACAGTATTGGATAGGAAATTAATGGAGTGAAAATCTGGAAACTACAGATTTGGGACAACAAATCTCAGGTTCAGTAAGAGATCTGGGTTTTCATTAAGCACTGTTATTCCTCCACTTAAGGATACTAATTTACATTGTTCTTGGAAAGCAGGATGTCAGCAGCACAAACCAAATCATAGACCTCTCTTATGCAGCGAGGGGATAATGGCTCCAAAGACAAAAGGAATATTTTACTTATCATAAAACACTCTCGGGAGTCAGGCAGTCACCTGGTGTTTAATGCAGACATCGCAGACCCAAAGGAATTTTGCTTGAGTGTGACAGGGAGTAGGAAAGGTTTCTGTCTCATGAAAATTCATTGGAAATTACATTAGTGCTGCTGGGAAGGCAATAGCATCCAGCAGGAGTAGATGCACTGCCTCATCCATATGGATCCCATTTGCTAAAGTCTCAGTCCGTACCCTGCTAATGGTCCTGTCCAAATGACCATGGTCCATGGAGGAATCAGCGACCAGGAACAGCCCCACGTGGGCCGGAGCACTGCTGAGCACCCTGGTGACTGAGGGATGGACTGATCCTGATGGAGGAGCCTGCAGCAGCTCCCATTGCCACCAGCACTTACATTGCCTGCCTGACGAGGAGGATATATGGTCTCTTGTGAACATCTTGTTGTTTGGCAGTAGGGAGGATGGATAGGGTTGTTTGCTCCTAGGAAAATCCCATAAGAGCTTTACGGGTGCTTCTTCTCAGATGTGCCCAGTGGGACAGCTGGGGACCCAGCAGCTGAAGGGACAGAGGATTCTCATGCTGCCTGGTCTTCCCTAACAGCATTAGCTCCAAATAAACAGCAGCTTGATCTATTCACAGTGGAGTCTGGGTGCCTTTCACAACACCATCCTGACAAACACCCACACCAGTGTGTCCCAGGGACTTGCAGTTGATAGTGTGGGATGACAGTAGGAAGTCTCAGAGAGCAGATAATCAATATTAATAAATCAGTATGGAAAAATAGCATACACGTGCTCAACTCATTTCATAGACCAATGAGTTTAATTTTTAAAATGCCCAGAGTGTTTGATTTGCTGTATTTTCAGGACAACAGGCAGGAGACCCCTCAAGAGCTCCAGAGCCTGGAGAACGGAGCCTTTCCTTGCTTCCCTCCTGTGGTTCATGGCTGCTGCTCACTGTGCTCTGCCTGACCCGTGTTTACAGTGACCCACAGGCTTCCCGTCCTCCTGAGCCGCAGGCACTCCTGGTGTTCTGCAGCCCTGCCCACGGAGCTGCCATCCATCACTTGGCACTGCAAAGAGGGAAGAAAAATCTTCCCGGCGTTCAGGGCTCTGTGAAAGTACAGTGGGGGTCAATGTCCTTTCAAAGCACTCCCCACCTCCTTTCATCCCAGCCCTTGCCAAGCCCCGCTCACAAGCGGAGGTGAAGAGCTTCCCTTTCTTTGCAGGAAGGAGCCTCAGACAAAGCCCGCAGACACACATTAAACTGCAATTCATCCCCATCAGGATGGAGGTTATTCTGCACAGAGATAAGGGATTCAGGAACACTCCTTCTTTTTTGTTGTTGGTTTTTTTTTTTTTCCCCCTGCATTTCTTCACCAAAAACCTGTTTATACCTGACTTTCAGATACAGAAAACAATAATCTATTATTAACCTATTCATCTGAACTGGTATTTACAGATTCTGCCTAATCACTGGCTTTTTGCCTACCTTAAAAGAAATCCAAACACTATCTGTGTACTTAAAACACAAGCCAGGCAGCACTGCCATCACACACCAGCACTGGTGACGACTGGTGACCACTGGGGATTGGCAGCAGTTCCTTCCCTCACCGCAGGGCTGGGAAAGCAGCAGGACTGGCCTGCGTGGCCTTGGTCCTGGGCTTAGTGTCACTGCTGGTGTCTCCCACTCTGTGTCACCCAGAAAGGGGTCACTTGCCCTTTCTAATCTCCCCACTGGAACACAGTGACAGTGAGCAATAGGGGAACAAAATCAGCCTTTTAGAGGTAATTGTTTTTAACTCTCGAGAGTAAGACCATGTGTAAGAAGTGAGGATGTCTGCCAAAGCTGTCTGTGCATCTCCCCACCTCACACTGTCCCCAAGTAGGTTTATTTTTTCCTATCTTCTTAAATAAAAAAAATTGGCAGATTCTATTATATGAAATTGGTAAATATATATATATATTTATATAAAGGAACACAAAATATCAAGGGGTTGCACTGCAGATGTCAAGTAAAACCAATCACTAAGTTAAATGCCCCCTCAAAAGTGTAGTGACTGATGGTGATAAGCACCAGCATCATCTAATTTCTCGATAAACGAGGCCAATCTCCAGGAGTGGAGGTTCTCAGAGCAGTGGGTTTGCCCAGCTGTGCAGCAGCTGGAGACAGCCCCAGCTGGGTGCCCAGGTGCACCGTCCCCACCCAAACTTTCCTCTTGACATACGAATACCAGTGATAGTCAATACATCCTGACCAACATGGATTGGCAAGAGGTTGGAGGGATTTCTCAGCACTGATGCCTGGACTGTGTTTATTCTGTTGATAAAGATGATTCCTCATCCCCCAGGACTTTCCTTTGACATCTCTCATGTCTACAAGAAGCTTCTTCCCTCAGTACCGCAATAACAAGCAGTGTTAGAATTGACTTCAGGGGAGTCAGCTCACCCCACACCCGCTCACAGAACAAAGGGTTGAAAAGAGATGACCTCCATTTATTCTCCAAACTTTCCCCATTACTCTCCACTGCTCGAGTCCTCTTTTTCCAGAGAACACCCTGAATTTAGAAGTCATGGTGTGTGTACAGGCAATGAACCCACCAACCCTTTCAATGGCAAAAATCAACAAATACTATCATGCTTTATCAAACTAAAGATTAGAAATTGAAATGTTTCTTGTAAAGTATGATCCTCTCCTTGATCGGTGCATTTAGAAAAATCAATAAAATAACGTGCAACAACCACGGAAGGCTTCTTTTAATGACTTGCGTCTTCATAAATACCATATTCATTACAGACCTCCATCAAAATATATTATCTCCACTTGCCCACACTGACATTCCTTGATTGGAAAGCTTCACCTTGCTAAGGCATGAAAAATGGATAAGAATGGAATGGAATACAAAAGGGCCACTTATTATTTGTCAGCTGGCAGGGTTTGCCCTTTTAAAGCAGATATCAAAATTTTAAATGTGATCTTATAATAGCAGCAGATTTCTCCCAGAGCTTCCTGTGACAGGTGCCGGGGAACTGCGGAATACTCAGACGCTGCTGTATCAATTCAGAAATGCTGTGTCCGTCTCTAGGCTGAGCAGCAGCTGCGCTGCTGGCTCAAGGAAGACATCAAGAACATGGTTGCAGGAGCTAATGGCAAGAGGGGTAATTAATGCCTTTCTCAGCCCTTTAAAGGTGCAGGCAACAAATCCCTTGGAATTACAAACTCTGCACATTTGCTTCTGCCCTTGGAGAGAATGATGACAACACAGCAGCTTTGATCTGAGAGGTGGGTTGGGAGGGCCGAGGTTGTCAAAGGTCACTGAGGACCCCATCCTGAGATCCTGTTAAATCTCATCCTTGGGAATCCTGTGAACTTGACAGAAGAGCTCATAGGAGTTAAAATGCCTCATGGCCAGATCCTGTGCACATGCCTCAGCTCCCTGTGCCCCAGGCCCAGATCCTGTGTCCACTGCCAGCACACCCGCATGGCACAAGGAGCACACCTGTCCAGGCACAGGGATTGCTCTGGGAGTCAGTGCCCCAGTGAGGAGTTTGACAGTGCTGTCCCTCTGTGCCTCAATGAGGAGGGTGATGGTGCTGTGCCCCCATGTCCCAGTGAGGAGGGTGATGGTGCTGTTCCCAGTAAGGGCTCCCTCCCCACCATGCCATGGCTTTGATCCAGCACCTTTGCACAGGCTGATGATAAATCTCCAGGTCTGTGTTTTCACACTGTGCACAAGGTGTTTCTGTTGGTTCCTGCACAGCTCCAGGTACCTGGGAATAATCCATGAGTCCGTGGCTTCTGCTGATACTGGTTTATTTGTCTGTAGGTAGCACTCTATCCACGACCTGAAATAACAAACTCTCCCTGTTTACTTACCTGGAAACCATCTGACTCCATCTTTCTCTCCTTGATCCGTGAGCGCAAACATTAGGAGACCTAATTTCTCCAAGATATTTACCAAAAGATTTAATAATGATTGGATTGGGTTTACTGAAGAAAGAGACAGCATTTTTTATCTCAAAGGGTACCGAGACCCTTCTCCCCAGCTGCCTAAACCAATTGATCCGATATTAAATTCCATAAAATGAGCAAACTGCCAATATCACTGTGTACAAAACCCCAACTGCCCTCACAAAATATTAGCAGCTAATTAAAATTAAACATTATTGCTACCCACATAGCATTGCTGCCTTTGTAAGGAAGGTCTTTTGGGTAGATTCCTCTCCTCCCTGCTCAGGGGATGGCTCATTTTTCTTGAGGAGGAAAACACCCAGTTTACTATTTGATATCAAGTAACCCTGCGGCAGCTGAGCCCTGACAAAGCCTTGGCTGCTGCTGCCTTGACCTTGACTTTCGCACTGTGCCCCCTCCAGGGATGGGGTCTCTCCCCATGAGACAAGCTTAGCTGAAATTCCTTGAGAAGCCACAAAATGCTGTTTCCTCTGATACCTCATCCCAGGGAGAATTTAAGTGAACAAATAAGCATAATATCTATATTTCAATGAGACTGTAAAGCTGGGAATTTGCAAGGAGTGGTGTGCAAATTCAGCAGAAAATGCCAAATTTAACCTTCAGCCTGGTTCTTTCTTTGAGCCGATGACCCCTTCCATGGGCAGATCCCTGCTGATCCCTTCTGTGGGCACATCACCACTGATCCCTTCCATGGGCAGATTCCTGCTGATCCCTTCCAAGGGCAGGTCTCTGCTCCCGGAGCAGACACAGCTGCAGGAGCGGGATAGGCAGCAGATTCTGTGCTGCAGATCTACATATGTGCCTTCAACCTTCTCTAAAGCAGTTCTGAGACATCTGAAGAAGGCTCCAAAAAGGAAAATGCAAATAAACAGACCTTTCTTTCCAAGGCTGTGAAGTGAATTAGTGTAAGTCCCACCCTCTCTGCTCCAATTTGCATCCTGCGATCCGACAGCACTTGACTCTGAAATCATTCCAGTAAAGCGGAAAATTAATATTCTAATATGCCTGTTTCTCCAGCAGCTACAAATAAGTAAAGTGGAAGTAGTAAAGAAAATGTTTTAGTATTAACTCTGCATATGAATATTTATTGTCACTTGCCCTCAGATACCTGCCTGTCGTGTCCCTGCTCACTAACGTGTGCTGTGGGACCCTGTGGGAGCATCAGCAGCAATTCTTTATATATTGTTTATCAAGAGGGGAACTATTAATTTCTGATAGGCTCTTGATTAGCTTTTATCAGGAGGTTTTGCTCAGGTATCCAGCACACCTGGCCAAATGCACAGTGGTACTCACATAGGTACTCACACACCTTGGCTGCCCCAGAGCACGTGGCTGCAGGGCTGGGACCCCCCAAAGCTCCACTTGGACAGAGCAGGGGGTTTACAGGGACAGAGGTGAGTCAGTTTAGAGATTAGGGAGAAATTCTGTATTGGGAGGGTGGTGAAATAACTCATGCAGCTCATCAGCTAAAGCTGACTCCACATAAATGCCTCAGCACAGCTCACCTGGGTCCATATTTCAGTGTTTAGAAAGAACTTTGGGACTAAAGAACATGAAGAATCAGACAGGTTTGCCATCCAAGGTGTGAGATGAGTGGCAGCAAGTAGCTGGAGTCCCAGGTGGCCCCGCAGCCGCCTTCGGAGCCACTCTCTGTTATTCACAATATTAAAGTCGCTGAGGTGTAAAATTGTAGGTGCAATGTGGAGCACGATGGATTCTTTCTGTGCTCAGAAAATCCCAAATCCACTGGGTGTGCCAAGGCGTCCATGGGTTTGTCTTCTTTCTGCTGAAGCGGACACGAGGCCAGCAGCACCTCACCTGCCCTGAACCAGCATAGGGTGTAGCTCACCTGTATCTGTATTTTTGTTTGTTTACAGAGAGAATTTGTAAGTAAAGAACTGAGGATTCAAAGACTGTGTCTTGAGGGTCACCCTCAGGGTGCTGCCTCTGGGCCCACCCCAGCACCAACCTGAAGGCAGATATTTTCATTACAGGACAAAAGGAGATATTCCAAAGTTACAGAAAGAAAAGGAATTTTACCAGATTAGAAAATGCTGAAATCTCTCAAATGTTTGGTTCCAGGACCAGACTGGGCCAATAGGCAAGAGAGGAACTTTTCCTACTCTTTTCCTTCCCTGGAGGAGGTGTGGGATGGTGGGAGCAGGGCAGCAGTGTCTCTCCTGGCTCCTGTCCCCACATCGGTGCCAGCAGGGTGGGGCCCCCAAAAAACCCCTCCAGTGCTGCTGGAGCTGAGCGGGCACGGAGAGGCTGGAGTCAGGAGATCTTGGTCCTGCAAGACTCCAGGGAACAACTGCACTGCCCAAGCTGCTCAGCCTTGCCTGGCACCAGGGAATCCATCACAGTCCCCGAGAGAGCTGTGACCCACTTCAGGCAGCAGCAAAGCTCCCTCAGGGTGAGCTGGCACCAGGCACTGCCTGTTCTGAAGTAAACTGGCTCGTTTATGAACTCAGGACATAAAATTTGCGCTCTAAGGTACGTTATAATTAAAATACAATCTAAAAAATTCTAATGTTACTATGCCATCAAATAATTATGGCTTATTCCCATTTTTTCCCATATTTTAGTGTCTGCACTCTGTGATGACTGAATATACAAGAGGAGTGAATCACTCATTTCCAAGTATAAAACTTGCATATTGCAAGGCTGAATTATTCATATTATTCCTGGTTGGCCCTATTGCTATTTACATTCTTGATACTGAAACATATCCTTCAAAGATGAATTTTTAGCAATTAAAATTTAAAGATGGAGTTTGACAATGCTCATTATTAAATTGTCACAACCAGGACAGTAAAAATTAAGAATGTGACTGGTGTCAGCTGGCAAGGATGCTGTGAGGGTTTCCAAGTGGGTCACAGTTTTCCCAAGTAGATTTAATACAAAGTTTAGTGCTTTTTTGGCCTTTTTATTTTATTTTTCAGTGTATATTACTGAGCTGGAGGTCAAGCTGCTCACTGTGCACCACATCCTGTCCCTGCTGCGCCTGCACCCCCTGCCCTCCAGGCCAACTCTGGAGCTTCTGCGAGCATGGCCAGTGCTCCTTCTGGCACTTCTTCCCTACTCATTTACCCCTGGTTTTACTGTCCATTCATATATGTGCTGTGCAGGCATTTTCTCTTTGTTTACAAACACAGGGCATTGCAGCAGAGTAATCATGTCCTCCTTGCTCACCTAATTTCTTACTTTGCCTGAAATAATCATAGAATCATGGGATGGTTTGGGTTGGAACGCACTTTAATGATCAGCCAGTTCCAAGCTCTTGCCATGGGCAGGGACACCTTCCACTATCCCAGGTTGCTCCAAGCCCTATCCAACCTGGCCTTGGACACTTCCAGGGATAGGGCAACCACAGCTTCTCCGGGCAACCTGTGCCAGGGCCTCACAACCCTCACAGCCAAGAATTTCTTCCCAATACCCCATCTAACCCTGCTCTCTGTCCATGGCAAGCCATTCTCCTTGTCCTGTCACTCCAGGCCCTTGTAAAGAGTCTCTCTCCATCTTTCCTGTAGGCTCCCTTCAGGTACTGGAAGGAGGCAACTGCCTGTAGGTAGGTAAGTATACAATACAGTCGTATATATATATATATATGGAGTTAATTACTCTTCTCTTTAAAAGGTTAAGGTTATGTCATGGTTAACCCTATCAACCTTTTCAGTTGCTGTGAGGTGCACATATTTCTACAAGGACAGGTTCAGACCAGGAGGGTATATGGGATTTTGGCAGCTCCCTGGATGACAGAGCTCACAGCCCTGGATGCTGCGAGTGGGATGCTGCAAACACGTCCCTGGGGTTTCCTACTCTCCTCCTTTTCTCACCCAAACAGACTCCTCTGCCTGTTCCACCTGCTTATTAGCAGCAGGTATTTGCTGCTAATGCTTTTTTACATCTCTATCATAATGTTAAGAGATACTGAAATCTCTCTATTTAAATTGCTCTGGTGAAGCATAATACATTAATCATAAATAATTTATATGAATCTGTCCTTTTTTTTGGCACATCTCAGCAGTGTCATAGTAACATCCTTTCCATAGAACATTACTCTGTCTTCTCTCACAAAAACAAAAGGAAGGGGAAAAAAAGGAAGAGAAAATCAGGTGAGTGTTTCTTCCCTTTCTCCCACTTGATGGGAACAATCCCCAGGAGATTTCCCCAAGCCAGTGTTTTAATTTTAGGTGAAGTCGGGAGAGCTGCTGTAGCGCTGGCAGCTGTCACAGCACTGCCATGGGAGGGGAGAGCCTGGCTTCTGCTGCTCAGCTCTCGGGAATAATGACAGCAAATGCTCCCCTGCTCCTGAGCACCACACGGCTCCCACAGAGCGCTCACTCCATTTCACGGAAACAGCCAGGTGTCATTTCAATTCATTTGCTGCCGTTATATCTTTTCTGCTTGTTTGTTTACAATGCACCACTTCCCTCTCTCTGCTCTGGCTGCTTGTGCCACACACCACCCCTTGGGAATGGTTTGGTCAAGCCAAGGAAGAGAACTATCATCTCTAAGATGATTTCCCACTATGTCAACCCCCATTGGCTCGGCATGACACGTTAAACCCCTCACAGAAAGGTCATGGACAGCGTTTTATGTTCTGTCAGGGCACGGCAGAGATGTCCATCCCTGGGAACAGCATCATTCCCTGGGAGTAGCATCCGTCCCAGGGAGCAGCATCCGTCCCTGGGAGCAGCATCCGTCCCTGGGAGCAGCATCCATCCCTGAGAGCAGTGAGGCTGCACACACCAGGCTGGAGCAGGACTGGCTCCATCTGCCAGGGCAGAGCTCCTTCCACCCCAGTACCCAGAGACAGACACTCCCTGGCCTGGGAAAATGTCACTTGTAACCCCCACACTCCCCAAAACACCATGAAAAATTCCCTTTGCCTCAAACGCCATCAGGGGGTTTATTTTGGTGTGGGACATTTTCATGGAGTGAGGACATTTCCAAAAGCCAAGCCCTTCCTTCCCAGAAAATAATCCAGGTTTTGGCACGCTGTGACTGCAGAGCAGCCACTGCCTTTATCCACAAAGCCTTTGGGGACAACGAGCTCCTGTGGAGGAGTCGGGGATAGAAATTTCCAGCAGAGCTGTGGGAAAAGATGGTTTTTTTGTGCTTGTGACTTTCAGAGGCTCTTTGACAGACCCTAAGTTGGAGAACTGAACTTTGTTTCTTTTTTATACTACCCACAGGAAAAGAAAAAAAAAAAAGTAAAACAAAAAAAATCCAGTCTTCAAATCTTCAGAACTATTTCTTTACCAGCAACAGTGGGAGTCATGTATTGAGGTGAAGAATAGGGGATGATCTTACAGTACATTTTAAATAGCTTCAGAGACATAGGCAACCCTAATTAACATTCTTGTGGTAGTGAAATTACAGCAAGAAAAGCAATTTAATCTGTAAAACTCTATTTGTCAGGATGATGATGATAAACAGAGGGAGAAAACATTAAGGGGAAAACAGAAGAAGGAATGGAGAAGAAAGAAGGCTGGAGGAGATGCATCTCCAAGAGTTATTAGGAGGCTAATAAAAATATTTTTGGAGAATGATGAAGACCAAATAAAACCAGCTGAGCAATGCCTGAAGCCAGGCAACTGGGGAATTCCTCATTCTCCAAGCCCTTCTCTCCCCTAATCTTCACATAAACTGAAACAGAGATGGGAACAATAAAGCTGTGATGCAAGGAAAGGAAACCAACTCTAATCCTCCTCCTCGCCTCAGTAATGAACAACTCTGTGCATCAGTTTATTGAGTCACAGAGTTCACAGCAAAGATTTCCTTTATTGGTTTCGAGCAGCTTCAAGGACACGGTTGGCACTCAAAAACCAGGGAACTGTATCTAAGTAATGATCATTTCTTCCAGCCTCCCTCAGGGTGGGCTCCAGCCAGAGCCCTGAGGAGGGTGCACTGGACAGCAGCAAACTGAGGGAGGCTCAGGCCATTGGAGATCAATTTTTCAACCCCAAGAGGCAGGAATTATGCTATTTAAACAAATTTTCTTTTTTTTTTTCCTTTTCCCCTGAACACAACTTCAATTCCTTTTGCTCTCAGGCTTCTCTGTTCTGAACTTTTTCTCACCTGACGGCTCAACTGCAAAAGGAGAAGTAGGGATTTTTACACAGATTTTGGGACATTTCTTTTCATCTCAGTTGTAAAGATATACTGAAATAAGGTACTGCCTTGGCAGCTTTGCAACACCTGATGTGGAAAGGCAAAGAGCTATTGCAGAGCTTTATTTCAGGGGGGTCAAAATGCAGTTAATGGGGTGCAGAGGGCACGTGGCACCTGAAACAGGGGGGCTTGTCTTACAGTTTGTTGATTTTATGGGTACACAGACTGGACACAAATTTCTAAAAGTTTCAATTCCTATTGCACCATCACTGTCAGTGAATTGGAGGGATTTGCAGGTCTTGGAGTTCCGGTGCAAAGGAGAAAAGCTGTAATTGCACCCACAGGGCCCCAACTGCTGCACTCTCCCCAGTGCCCAGTGAGTTCCTCTGCAGAGCCCCACACACGGGCTCAGGGCCTCTTTGGGGTGGGGACCAGGCTCACACCCCCCAAATTCTTCACCATCCTTTGATTTCACCATCTTTGGGCAGTTTGTAGCAAAACCATTTCCCGTCTGTGCTCCAGGCAGAGCACAGCCACACAGAGGTGGATGGCTTTGCTTGGCTTCTCTTTTTATTTCCCATGGATCTCATTCTGCTCTCTGGAGAAGCTCCACAGTGTCAGCTCAGCTGCATGCTCCCTGGCTGTCAGGAGTGCTGTGCCTGGGGTCAGGAGGCCTTCCCCATCCATGGGAATGTCTCTCTGGAGCAATGGCTCTGTGTTTACAGAGGGTCTTATTTCCTTACCTGGTCTCAATTTGTGTTTTATGCATCATGGGATTCTGCTGCACTAATGCTGCTCCCAAGGGATCTGTGTGCAGGGCTCAGCAGCATCCCGGCAGCCCCAAGAGTGTTTCCAGCAGAAGTTTTCACCACTTGCTGATATTGATCTTCTACCCACCCTTATTTATTTCTGATTCACCTGGAAGGGGTGAAGACAGCTGTAGAGGGACTTTGGATGAGGGCTTGGAGTGACAGAACAAGGGGGAATGGCTTCCCATGGACAGAGGGCAGGGTTAGATGGGAAACTGGGAAGGAATTCTTCCCTGTGAGGGTGGTGAGGCCCTGGCACAGGTTGCCCAGAGAAGCTGTGGCTGCCCCATCCCTGGGAGTGTTCCAAGGTCAGGTTGGACAGGGCTTGGAGCAACCTGGTCTAGAGGAAGGTGTCCCTGCCCATGGCATGGGGTGGAATGAGATGAGCTTTAAGGTCCCTCCCAACCCAAACCATTCTGGGATTCTTTCTGATGGAAACACACAGATGTAAATGTGTGTTTATTTTTAAGCTCAATGCTCCCCAGAGGGGTTTGTGATTAGCAGGAGCACCTAGCCAGAGGCATCACTCATGCCCCGGAATGCAGACAAATGATGGCTCTCACAGATGCCAACGCGGTGTTTATTCCAGAGGTGTCTCTGTGCTCCATGCATCATCTCCAGCTAGAAAACTATATGACTCTTCAATAAATATTTTGCCTCTAATGTCTTAGTGTGAGGAGATTTATGTGCTGATTAGTTCTTTCATCTTGTTTGTTTAAGGAGCTCTTGTTTACAGGATGGAGCTGCAGGCATGGCAAACTGTGCAGGGCTTGTATCTCCAGCAGCCACCACGTGTCCCTGCTCTGGTCCCACAGCATCCTCCCAGTGCCACGGGACACCTCCTCAGGTCCAGGGTGGGAATGGAGAGGGGGCCCTTCCCTGTAATTATCACAGAAATGTTTTAACATGTTACTCCTTGTTATATCCTGGGTTTGTCAATAGTGGAGCAGCTATTGCATTTTCTATTTTAGATATAATTAAATAGCAAATGCTACACCTTGTTAGGGAACATGAAGCAGAGGCTGGACTTATGACACAGTGTGAAAGACGAAATAATTTATTATCAATATTTTTAAATGCACTGTCATATTTCGACAATTTTTTCAATCCCAAATATTAAAAATAGTTTCAAGTTCCAGCAAAAAGACAATGGAGACAATACAATACTCGAACTATAGGGACCCCAATGAAGAAAAATCAGTTTGTTTTCCCTCTTTTCTCCTCTGCCCATTCCCTCGTGGAAGAAATTCCCTTTGTTGTTCCCCCCTTTACGTCTTCGCTGCCTGGTGGGACCCGTGTTCCCTGTCACTCCCAAAAGGGAACACCACAGTCAGGTGGATGTTTGGGAGAGGCTGTTCTGACAAGCCCCCGAAGTGCTGTTCAGCCAGCAGGATGCTGGGGGGTCTGGGGTCCCATTCAAGCAAAGGCCCAGCTCCTCCTGCACACTGTGGCACTTCCCACACATCCCAGGGGAGACGGGGCTCCCAGCTTCCCGAGGCTCAGGAACACCCAGGGTCCACATCCCTCATCTTCAGACATTTCCTCATGTGACATCCCTGGGGCCCAGGATACCTCTGGGCTGGGCACACTGAGGATGCTGCACAAAGGGTCATCCCCATGGATGGGGCAGTGGGAGGTGGGGGGTGGTCAGTGCTTGTCCTTGGCTTGATTTTCCTCCCCACACTGCTTATTCCAAAGTGACTTTTGTTTCTAGGAGCAGTTTCAGAGTGGGAACAGGGGGTCATGGTGCCCTTTTTTGTGGGAGCAGAGAGTTGTGGCACATTTTTTATGGGACAAAGCCAACAGAGTAAATCCCGTGCGTTTACCACCCGCGAGCAGCAGCTCAGCCCTGGCTTACACCGAGCTCTCCTCTGAAGTGCAGGGGCTGCCACAGCCACTCTGATAAGGAAAATAACCCTTCCCTGCTGTGCAGGCTGTGTGCCTGATAAGGAACAGACGATGTGGCCTCAGATCCAGTGGCAAAGCTGCCCCTGCTTCACTGTCTCTACATGTTCACAGCAGAATGGGACTGTGAGGCTCACGCTTTGAAAAACACCAACAAATTTAAGTGCCCATTGCTAAAGGAACATTTTGTCTCAAAAAGCCCCTCATTAGTTTGATAGTGCATCATGGGATATGGTTTAGAGCTCTGTGGGTTAATTACTGAGAATCTCAGTGATCATTGATTTTTCTTTCTCATTTACATCTATAGAATAATGTTTATCAGTGTAAAGTTAAAAGAAAAATGAAAAATTTGAGGTATTTTTTGTTTGGCTAACAAGGCACCACGGGTGTGATGAGAGCTCTAAATACACAAGTAATCGCAGGTTAATGATCTCATTCTCACCGTTGGGTTTATCATACAGACAAATGGCAAGGCAAATCCTGGAATATTTATTCACTTGTGGACTAGTGGAGGACAGACAGACTTGGCTTTCCAGAATGCTGTGTACAAAATAAAACCTACCATTGAGGTGCCTTTGGCTTGGGTTTTTGTGTTTCATATTTTACTGTAGAATCGGTATCTTAAAAGATTCTTATTTATTGTTTTGTTAGTTGGAAATTAATTTACATCTATTACTGCAAAGAAGTCCCCTTTGGTGAGGCACTTGCTAGGAAAAGGTTATTTGTAATGACCAAATTTGTCACTGTTTGGGATCTCATAAAGGTCACAATGGAAGGTTTTCTCTTGCTTTAAATAAAATTCTGTATTTTAAAAAGAAATGTGCTTAACTTTCATTTCATAGAAATATCAAACCTGTTTGCACTATAATTTACTTTTTGAGCTCTTGACATTTACCCAGCTGCCTGTCTTTGGAGAACAATCTCTTGATTTGGCTGGAAAGTGCTCCCAAGAAAACTGTCAATGAGGAATTGGGGGCCAATGCCACGCAAGCACCCGGGAAGCGCTCGCCTGCCCTAAGCTGGGGCTCCTTTCTGCCACAGGGACACCTGCCTGGGGCACACACAGGGTCCTGATGGTGGGCACTGCCCTCCCAGGAATTGAATGTGCCAGAGAGCTGAATGGAATAAGTGCTCATTCCACAACGAGCGCTCATCTGCTTCCACTGAGCAGATGGAAAAGGTGTGTAAGCGGGTGAAAAGCCTGGAAAACCTCCAGGCTGCATTTCACACAGGGAACAGCAGCTTCTATTCATCTACTTCTAGATGATCTACTATAGGGCTTCTGTAGAAGAAATAGCTTCTTCTGTAGATCATCAGATCTTTAGCTCATCATCTACTTCTTCCTATATCCCTACACCTATATCCCCCTTGTGCCTGAGGAACATCAACATTCTTGGGAGAGACATCAGCCACCATCATTTCCCACTAGCCTGGGAAGTCATTGGCCCATGGGAGCTTTTTAAATTTGTATTTTCTTTTCCTGGCAAACACACAACAATGCATTTTATACCTTGTACCACGGGGAGCTCAATTTGCTACAAGTCATCAGCTTTTGAGACCTGCTATTTGCTCCTTTCATTATCCAGCTGTTAAGGTCCAGTACAAATTACAGCCTTTTGGGATAACAGGGGAGTTTACAGCAGATTAAGCATTTTAGTTAGCTGCCATCTCTATTTAATGGGACACTCACACCCTCTGATGGGCCCTTGCTGCTGGAACTCTTGGTAGCAGAGCCAGGTGTCTCAGGCAGGGGACAGCACCAGCATCCCACAGAGGGGACTCCAACTGCTCCACAGCTGGATTTCTCTGTTGCAAGGATTCCTCTTCCTCTGTTGATGGAATTATTTTTCAAGTAACCTGAGCCTTTCAAATTGCCTGTCAGGGTATGGCTGGTGCACACGTGAGGGCTTAAATTGCATTATTGATAATTAATATTGATATTGATGTGCCCAGGGAGCCACTCACAGTGCAGTTGGTGCTGTGTAGGAGTAACAGCATTTACAAGTCCAGCACCAGGATAAGGAAGCAGCTGAGTTATCGTGAGACTTATTTAAACTGCACAAGCAACTGAAAGAATGGGATCAGTCTAATTAATTCCAGAAATACACCTGTATAACATTTCCATCAGCTAACGAGGGAGAAGACAGAAGTGTTATGTCACCACCCTGCACCTTCAGTGCCAAAATAACAATTATTTTCCCAGGGTACATATTGGACCAGCAGCTGCTGATTAACTCTTCCCAGGTAACTCCTGTCCAGATTGACTCCTGTTCCTACCATGTTCTCCAAAGACATGCTGAACTGCTGCTGCCTGGACAGGCCTTTGCCCTTCCTCCTCTTCCTACTCCTCCTCCTCCCAACAGCAAAGCTGATGACCCAGAGCTCCCATTCAATGTTCTGGCTCCTGCACTTGGTCATGGCATCACCTCATCATCACTCCTGCGTTCTCTCTGTGGCCTTGTCTGCAAGGGCTGCCCCAGGAATGTCTGGAAAGGGCAGTACAACATGGTCACAGGTTGTCACTGCCCTGTCCCGGCCATGGCCAGCAGAATGTGGACATGGGCTGTGACATGTCCTGTCCTGACCATGGCCAGCAGCCAGTCAGGCCACCCTGCCCCACGCTCTGCTTTTGGCCCTGGCTCAGCGAGCAGGTGGGGGCTGCCCCAGGGCCAGGGGCCAACCCAGGGGAAGCCCTGCAGGCTCAGATGAAGCCCTGCAGGCTCAGATGAAGCCCGACACTCCCGATGAAGGCCCTTACCCCCGTGTGAAGCCGTGCACCCCCAGCTGCTGTGCATCAACAGAATGGGGGGCAGCCCTTGCCCAGAGCTTTGTTCTATTCCTTCAGCTCTTTACCCCCAATGAGAATCAGCTGTGGGTCATTAACAATGATTCAAAGTGCAATAAATTGGGGCGTCTGTGGCCAGACCGAATGGTGATGGTGGATGTGAAGGGTGTGTGGTCTGTTCCGAGCTTCTGAAGGGTGAGTGCTGTGTGGTTTTATTTGCTTTTCTATTGTTAGGGTTGTCTGGGGGTTTAGATGGATTCTAACTAATGAATAATGTTCAAATTGCCTTTTCCTCGCCTAAAAAGAAGCTTTTGTTGCTGTGGATGCAAAATATCAGTAAAACGGAAACTATCATCTGTGGCTGTGTTTTAGAATATAGTTGTATTATACGAATGTGTGGGGGAGGTGTGTGCTGGCTGAGACGTGTTTTGTCTTGCTGGGAAGTTTATAAAACACTTGGTGTGCTCCCCTCCTGCTCTAACCAGGTAAGAGATGTGTTGGTTGGAATTTAGGTGATGCATAGCTAGGGAATCGCATACGTGTTTGCTATAATCTCAATTTAGTCATTACTGGGAACGTGTCCCAAAGGATAAATAATGATCGCCGAGCAGATGTACTGGGCATTGAGTGCAGAAGGGATCGTCCAGCCTCTTATTAGCAGTTGCTGATGGATCCCAGGGCAAAACAGGGTGGGACTGTGGAGTTAGAATTAAAACTGCGGCCAAGGGGCGATTTTGTGCTTATACCTCCATTGCTGCAAATTATGTTTTATGTTCTTTGATAAAAAAAGAAAATATTTTTTAAATTTATTAATACAAGTAAAATGCGGGCAACTCTCCTGAAGAATTTTTGTGTGAGAGTGAGGTGGTGCTGGGGTGCTCTCACACACCGGGGCAGCTGTAACCCCCCACCAGGAGCAGGGAACCGTCCTATTGTCCCGTGGGGGAAGCCAGGGAACAATCTCTTGGCTATTAACGAGTTGTTGGTGCCTGGGGCGGTGTGCTGGCAGTAGTATTTGCAGCCTCTGACTGCCATCCCGTTGGGATGGATGGGGTGTTGTGCTCCTTGTCCTTCCACCGAGGGAACAAAGGGAGCGCGGCTCCGGCTCTGCCCCGCGCTTCCCATCCAACCCCGGCTTTGTAACCTCTGCTGCAAGGAAGCTTTTCTCAAATGCTCCTTACTTGACTCTTGAAATGTGTCGGAGCTCAGTGCATGGGCACTAGGGAGGTGCAGGAAGGGCTCCTGGGGCTCAGATGAGTGGGACAGGACAGGGCTACGCTGGTGTCCTGCTTTGCCAAGCATTTGGAAGGGCACTGCAGGGGGATGCAGCAACCCTCAGACAGAAAAAATAAAATCTAAAGTTTAGAGTAAACTATTCAAAAATTATAAGGAAAAAAGTCCGAACCCTGTTCTTCAGCAAGTGGCTCCGCAAATGAGCGATGTATTTCCACTTGGGAGATAGGATCTGCATCTCAGGAGGCTCCCAGCGGCCTGTTGAACGCTCTAATTAGCTCATTCTTCTCCCTAAAGTGCTTGGGCTGGGAGCGATGCACTGACAATTCGCAGGCTGTTGGCTGGTTCTGGGCGGTACCTGACTCCTGCAGATGGTTGGTTCGGGGAAAAGGTTCCCTTGGCTTGGGGGGTGGGGGGGTGTCACTGGATTCCCTCCCGGCTCGGGTGTCCTGGCTCTCGGGAGGGGCCGCACCAGCCGTTCCCTGCGCTCCAGGCAGGGCTGACCTCCCAGCTGCTGAATCCATAGAGAGAGGAAAGGGAATTGTTGGCTCAACTTGTTACTTTTAGGTGAGTTTCTCTATAAACTTTCACTTGCCGGAAAGAACCTACCGCGATGTTTGTTCCGATGTGCGAGAGATGTTGCAAAACCTTAAGGAACGCTTTGAGAGGAAGGGAACTTCTTTGGCCCCCGGACTTCGGGTGTATGTTTTCCTTTCGTGTTCGTGTTTTTTCCTGCCGTGCCCGGGAGAGGCTCTGAGGAGTTGGATCTAATACAGCACCTAAAGACTTCTTTTACAGGCGTTACCTCTTCAGCATTGGCTAAAAAAAATATACAAGTGTGTATATATAATGTACATCTCATGTGTTCGTGTGGATTAAAATCATGGCCTTGAAGCTTTTCAGGCACTTGGGAATTTCAATATAAATATTTATCAGGAACTTCTCCACTTAAAACATAAGATGATTCCTGCTGCATCCTACCTTACAGGCACTGTTATTTTATTTTATATGAGCTGTTGAGTATTGTTTTGCATATATAGCTCTGGAAAATCGTTTCAAAAGATGGAGAGAGGCTATTTACAAGAGCATGGGGTGATAGGACAAGGCAAAATTGCTTCAAACTGCCAGGGTTAGATCAGTTATTGGGAAGAAATTCTCTGCTGCGATGGTGGTGAGGCCCTGGCACAGGTTGCCCAGAGCAGCTGTAGCAGCCCCATCCCAGAAACTGTCCAAGGCCAGGTTGGATGGGGCTTGGAGCAACCTGGGATAGCAGGTGTCCCCCCTCATGGGAGGGGTGGAATGAGATGAGCTTTAAGGTCCCTTCCAACCCAAACCAGTCTAGGATTCTATACAAGGAAAACCCTTTTGGAGAAGGTGGGATTGCTCATTTGATGGCAAACAGGTCCTGTGTTCGCCTTAATGCTCAGCAGAAGCAAAAGTAGTCTGGCTGTGAGCAGAGAAGACAGCGAGGCTTTTTCCCTTGGATTTGCTGCTGTACACCCTGTGCTAAGGAATGGGGAGGGAGAACAGAGCCCAAACCCCAGTGAGTCACCAGATTCAGTGCCATTCTTCCCTGGAGTCCCCTCAATCCCTATAACAGCATTTTTAATAAGATGCAATGGGCTGCTACAGGGCCATCAAATGCAGAGTGGATTTTTTTGCTTTCCAAATTGATGTGAAAATCTAGTTGGTTTATAACTACCAAAATACAACTACAGAAGTACTGACAAGTTTGTAATGACATTCTTAATCTAACAATTGCAGAAAAGAGCCAAAAAAGAACTTGTCATTGTTTTGAACAACATAAATTTAATATATTAGGAAATAAAGTTTGAGCTTAACGAGGAAAAGCAATTTAGATGTAAACAACTGGTCTGAGTCAAAAACCTGGGGATTTCAACAGGCCATTATCCAGCACAGAGTGCTTTTAAACCCGTCTGAGCTGTGAGAAGGCTTTACAGCAGCTCCTGAACTGCCCAAACCCATTTGCTTTAGGCTGTGTGCGCCTCAGCATGGGGAGGTGGAGCTCAGCCTCTGCAAAGGACCCCATGTCCTCTGCTCTCTGGGCTGTCACCTGGTTAGCTTCAGAGATCACTGTCATTAGCATAACTAATATGCAATATATAGAGGTATAAAAGTTCCTGACAAAACAAGTGTAATGGGCTGCTATAGCTATGGTTCCCCCTTATCTTTAAGGAGATTGTATTGGCTGGTAATTCATGAGCAGCTCCACTTCCATCTCTCCTCACAGTGAGGCTACCTGTACTGCAGGACTGGCTGGAGAGGGATGTGGAGGGAAACCTGGCTTTTCCCATGGAACCCAAAGAACCCCAGTAGCAAGATGAAAAGGTCAATATCCTGTGCTTGATTCCTTTGGATGGCATGGAGCTTGTGCAGAGCCAATGGGAGATAATGACTGTTCCTGATGTCCAGTGTCTCTGCTGTTGCATTCCAAAGGTACCATGGGAGCAGCAGTTCCCTCCACTTTGGAACAGCCCAGGAGTCTGCCTTGGGTTGCTGGTTGATGGGAGCATGGCAGGCTTAAACTAAGCAATTCTAGGCCCCTGTGGTGGAAACCACTGCTGTGAGCCTCCTAAATTCCTGGTCCACAAGTGCTGGAGGAGACCTGCTCTACAGCCAGCAATCTGACCAAGGCTGTTCAGGAGCTCTTTGCTATCCACTCTCTCAGTCCAGCAGTTTTTTTTTTTCTTCTCTGTATCTCATTATTTTAGAACAGGAAGTTTAGAGCAAATTATATGCTAACTATAGCTCTGCTTCACATCTACGTCTTCAGCCTGTTACACTCAGGAATAAAAGTGTCAGTTATGTTGAGAAATGAGAATGTGTCACAGGAAAAGAGCTCTCGTACATGTTTTAAATAAAATGTATATCTTCTAAGTCATCATTTAGGCTAAGAAACTGATTCCTTAAAGTTTTACCATAAGGAAAAATAGGTGAAGGTTTAAGGTTGAAGCCATTAACAAAAACCTGGATGCCAGGTTTTCATCCAGTGCAATTCCCTGCTGCAGAAAGGAAGACATGAAAACATTATGTTAGGAGTTAAATGGCTCAAGCTGAGCCCATGATCAGCCATGGATTCTTCTGGTTCCATATGGTCATAATTATTGAGGTCAGGGGAGTCTGATGGTTCCTGGATGATGAGATTTTTATTCTTTGGTACAAAGATTGTTTTCTTCCTGTCTAGTCAATTGGTTTTTAAATTAGAAGGGAATCCAGGGAAGAGTTTCTTAAAATTGAGAGAATTTATCTTCAGAAGAACTTAACTTTTTTTAAAGTGTTTGGACACTGCTGTGAAGCACAGAGAGGAGAAAGTCTTGTGGAAGGTGTTCCTGCCTGTGGTGTGGGGGGTGGAATAAGATGAGTTTTATGGTCCCTCCTAACTCAAACCATTGTATGAATTGACTGAAGTTCAGAGTTGCTCATCTTTGGGATGTCAGTGACCACTTGTGCCTATGGCTGGCAGCTGTCCTGGCAGGGAGCACGTGTTGGCCCAAGGCAGGTACTGGGACAGCTGTGCTTGTGCCTGGATGGTGACCAGCTCCTCATCCTGCACTTGAGTCTGTTCCATGGGGAAGAGTCTACATTAAATGTAGACATTAAATGTCACATTTGGGTAATGGATGTGCTGGTGGGGTGGAAGTTCATAGCATGGCTTGGGCTGGAAGGGACCCTAAAGATCATCCAGCTCCACCCTCTGCTGTGGGCAAGGACACCTTCCACTAGACCAGGTTGCTCCAAGCCCTGTCTAACCTGGCCTTGGGCAACCTGTGCCAGAACCTCCCCACCTGGCATTCCCTCAGTCCATAACAGAGGTGGTACCCTTTGGAACAAAGCTGGAAGGTGAGAGACAGGAGTGAGGTTGGGGAAAGCAGCACCAGCTCACCTGTGTATTGATCCTGTAGGACTGGCTGAATCTCTGCCATGACCTGGAGAAGGAGGTGCAGCTTTGAGTGGGTCTCAACACATAGGACTCTGGGAACTCAGTTTGCCTTCTCAGGCAGGACACAGTTGAAATTCCTTTGTTTGTGCTGCTGTTCTACACCCAAACCCCAGAAACTGATAGCAGAACATGTTGTGCCTTTGCAAAGATTGTCTGTGCTAAAGGATAACATCCAGGGAAAGGAGCAGCACTACCTAGGAGCCCTGACTGGGAGAGCTTCCTCCAGTTCAGGCACTTTGACCCTGAAAACAAGGCATGGTTCAACTTTGCACCTGCTAAGTGCTGTGATGTCAAACCTGTCTGCACATTTTTAGCTGGATTATGGACTTCTGAGTACAAGGACTGTATTTCCAGTGTGCTCTGATCCCTGTCTGAGGCACTACACTAAGCAGTAATGGAAAACTGGGAAGGTGAAGCTGGGCCAAGTATCTCAGCTTCTGTGGGCTAAAACTTGTGACTTCAGATGAAAGCTTGCCAGTTGTTTTAAGCTGTAATGGAGTTTATTTTATTCTCGTTATAAAATGTGTGTGTGTATAATTCCTGCTCTTGCAAACTGAGCACTTGACCATGAGTGGGTCAGATCCTCTAAATTTCTGCTCATGTTAATGAGACAATATTATTGGATTGCATAAGCTTTACATAATAAGCACTAAAAATGAGCCTGGAGTCATCTAGTTTTGCCCTAAGGCATGATCAAATATAATGAAGCTGTTGTGGAGTGATGTCTCTTTTAAAAGTCTCCAGACACTACAAATTCCTTCAGTTCTCCTGATCCCTGCAATTTATGCTTTTTAAGGGGACTTTGCAAAGGCGGGTATATGATTAGACATTTTTATGTACTTCCAGGGCTGTTTTTGTAAATATTTCTTTGGTATAAAACACTTAACTTGGACCCATTATCAGTATTTTCTATAAATCCATATATGCTATTCATCTCTGCTGGGGTAATTCCCACCAGTGCTGCAGGAAGTGGAGGCTTTCAATTCCCATTTTTATGTTTATGGATTGGTATATGGCTTTCCAGCCATATGTTTTTATGAAGTAGAATAAATATGTACAGATGAAAGCTCTAAATGCTTGAAAGGCTGAAATATCTGACTTTGCTCTCTAAGAGTAGTTTCTCTCTGTAAATGCATTTTGAGGCCATGTCATCCTCGTTGTTGACTCTCTTCATGGCAGAGGAAGGGAAGGGTTAACACCCCTGGTTGCTGCTGCATAATGTGTCTGGGAGCTCACTTAGGATATGTGTGGGCTTTCTTTCTAAGGTAAAGTGCTGCAAAAGGCTTTTATGACTCAATCCCTGGTTCAGCAACCTCATCGTGCACTTTATATTAGTTTACAGGCTCCAGGTAGTAAGTGCTGGAGGCAAAACAAACAGGAGCTGCATTAGGGCAGGTGGGAGGGAGCAGAGCCCAAACCACTCTCTGAACTCGAAAGCCCCTGAGCGCTGCCCTGAACCCAGCACAGCCCCACACCCCAACCCTGGGAGCTCATCTGCTGCTGAGGGATGAAATGAAGGATATCTCTGAGCAATTCCCCTCTTCTAGGTGAATTTAAAATGCGGAAGGGTCTGGAGGGGCTGTACAAAGAGCAACTGAGGGCACTTCCCTCCTTCAGCTGGAGGGGAGACTGAGGGCATAGCTCATCGGGGCAGCAGCTCCAATCTCTGCTCTGTGTGAGCAGTGACAGAACCCGGGGGAACAGCTGGAGCTGTGCCAGAGGAGGGTTAGGTTGGATATTAGGAAAAGGTTCTTCCTTCAGAGGGTGGTTGGGCACTGAACAGGCTCCCTAGGGCAGTGGTCACAGCACCAAGGCTGACAGAGCTCAAGGAGCGTTTGGACAGTGTTCCCAGGACAGGGTGGGATTGTTGGAGTGTCCTGGGAAGGGCTAAGAGTTGGACTCATGATCCTTGTGGGTCCCTCCAACTAAGGATGTTCTATGAAAAGATGTTTTCTATCAGTTTCATTGCATCTGGTGATAATAGAGAAACTTATTCAAATCAGTTCCAGGGAATAATTGCAGCAATAATAATTTCTTATGTTGTAAGATGGGGTTTTGGCACATGCAGATATTTAGTTTTAGCTCTCTTGGTCTTTAGCCAGACAGAAAACGGTCTTGCACAAATCTCATGCACATACCAGTCAAAGGGGTGCTGAATAAACAACCCCCACCCCTCCAAAGAGGGACTGGTTGTCTGGGGCTGCTCTGGCCCCAGGAGGCTGTGGTTGTTGGGGTACTCTGTGACCCCCATCCTTCATCTCCAGCAGTGCCACTGAGCAGGATGCTAAGCCTAGGGGATTCAGAGTCCATCAAACTTACTAATACTCTGCATCCTGCCACAAAACAAGGAGTAAGAGGTGAGTTTACGGTGCTAAATTGTGCATCTGCCTTTTCAGCCCTGATGTGCCCTGTGAGTTTTGCCATGGTCTGTTTAACTTCCTAAAAACCCATTTTTGGTTAGTTTAGGCTGCAGTAATCTTCAGCCATTGGGCAGAGAACTAATGTGGTATCAGCTCCTTTTCCTGAGAGGTGCTAAAGTACTTTTTAGCCTTTTAACTAACTAAACTCTTTCTGTCCTGAGTTGTGCCTGGTACAGATCCCAGCTTGCATGCCTGTTCCTCAGCTCCCAAGCTTGAAATTCATCAAATGTTATTCCAAGCAGAAACTTTATATGCAAATAAGTGTGTGTATATGCTTCTACATAGTCTTTTCAGGCTGTGATGGGCTCCAGGGGCAGACAAGGGCTGTGACTGCAGCCGCTGGGGAGGGAGAGGGCAATGCTGGGAGAGAGTGAGAACAATACTGGCCATTCCCCACAGAGCTTGTGCAGCCTGGGAAGAGGGATGTGGGTGGATAATGCTGCTCTTCCTTCCACATGAGTGCATCACTCCTCATGTTTCTCATGTCCAGGACTGCAGAAAATTTGGGAATGTGGCCCAAAAAGAGCCGTGCTGTCTGGTGGCACCCTGGAGCTGGTAGGCTTCCCTTGGCTTGGAGCAGTCTCCGTCTGCATCACCAAACACTGACCCTGCAGTAAAGGTTAAAACACAACCCAACACTCAGCAAACAACAAAACATACAGACTAAAACCTTGGGAAAACCGATCCACTTGGAGCTGTTTGCCGAATTCCTCTGGCTCTGTTCACAGATGGCTTTATTTAGCTCTGTGAGTTAGTGCAAAGTGATAAAAGAGAAACACTTGCTGGATAAATCATAGCACCAGAGCTGGGACTGTGTGAACTCTCCAATTAAACTTGACAACTCCTTAAAAAATTGAATCCCACAGATGCAATATGACAATTCCCAAAGTGCAGCATGAACGTGGTGTGTCACTTTCAGCTGTTTTGCCATAGGACTGCTGAGTTGGCATTGTGCTTGAACAGGAGAAGGTGGAGAGAACTCAGGGAACATGTTGACACCATATGTGAAAGCCTGGTTGTGTCACTGGAGTGTAAATAAAAATAATTTGGGACTTGAATGTTTACCAGTGGGTTATATTCTCCTTTCATTTTCCTCCTCAATAAAGAGGCTGGACTCAAAGCCTTACAGAAGCTGACAGACTTCTCTTATCAGAAGCTGTAAAGAAAAACACAGGAAAAGCCAGGAGATGAGTTGTTACCTGTCACTGGACAACTGCCACTGGTTTTTCAAGTACTCTTTAATTTCTCTCAAGTGCTTAAATTAAAATTTGCTGTAGTGGTGGGTTTGCATCTCCCCAGGTACTGGGGATGCTCAGTACTGTGATTAATCAGGCAGGTGTTGCTGCTTGTGTTTGGAGCCCACTTAGGAGTGAGAAATGAATTGTGCCAGAAGGGTTTGGTCTATTTTTATTGATGGAGCAGATGAGATGGATCATGAAAACAACCTTCTAATTTATAGGAGTCAATCCCCTCTCTGGCTCAGCAAAAGCTGTGCCTGATGAACTTGGACCCCTGAAGCACAGTGCCCCCAGGGCTGCTCCCAGCAGTGACCAGGGATGGGAGTGGTGCTAATTTTAGTTCACTTCTACTACACTGGGAAAAAGATGGGGAAAGGAACAAAACACCTCTGTGATTACAACATTTATATGATAAAAGCACTTCTGTTCTTGTCAGTGTTTTAGTGCAATTTCTGTGGGAAAGCTTTTTACTCTGCATAATACTTGAATACATGTAAAAAGAACTTTACTGGTCTTGCCCCCTCCTCCATCCTGTGTCTGAAGGTTTTGCTCAGTGGAGGGGAGATGAAACCAAGTGTTTTTAAAAAATTAATTGGGGAGAAGGGGAAGAGTTTCCTGTCATCCAAACATTATTGATGGGAAGGTATTTGCCTCCTTCGTTAGAGCTGTTCCAGATGTCTGAAAAAGGCCACCATGTGAAGGACTCAACTCTTTTCTGAGCTGAAAAGTGATGCCAAAGGTGGGGAAAAGGACTATAGTTTGGGTTTTAATTTATTTTTCAATGGTCAAGTTGCTTCATCTGAAATTTGAGTATGACAAAATCCTTCAAATCATTAAATAGACAACCCCTCATTTTTCTTGTTACATCTTCTCTTCTGCACTCATGCACTGACTTGGACTTAAATCTAACTCTTTTCCACCTGTCTGGAGAATGGTGTGAGGTCAAGCACAGAGGAGCACAGCAAGCAGCTCAAATCTGTGCTCAGGTTAACATTCAATTTGCAGCTAGAAGTTGTATGAAATACCTGCAGTTCCACATCTTTTTTTATATGTTTATTTTAAATCTAATTTGTGTTAAATGATAAGGCTGTGCTTGCTCCTGAAGGTCAAGCATAGCAGCTGAGACCTAAAATAATAAAGGTTTTGTACAGTACTGCAAAAACAGAAATAGCAGCTGGATGCATTTCACAGTGTGCCCCTCGTGTTTTCAGAAACAGCCGCTGCTCTGTATGGTAAATCTGTGTAACTTGGAGAGTATTAGCTTATTCATCCATCTCCTTGTTATCATTTAATTGATGTAGCAATGTTTTACATATCTTAGATTTAATGACTTAGTAGTAATCAGGATAATTTGCATATTTGGCATAGAGAAATGAAACTGGAGAACTTTTTTTTTGAAGCCAGGATATATTAAAAGTTGTGTACTTGAAGTGTTTGTGGGCCCCCTTTCTACTGCAAGCAGAGCCTGCCTTCTGGTCCTCCAGCTGCAGGTTGGGTTGTGATTTAAATGAGCCAGATATTGTCTGCATTTGGCAGGATCACACTTGGTAGAATCCTGGACCTGTTTGGGTTGGAAGAGACCTTTAAAGTTCATCTTGTTTCACCCCCTGCCATGGGCAGGGATACCTTCCACTATCCCAGGTTGCTCCATGCCCTGTCCAACCTGGCCTTGGACATTTCCAGGGATGGAGCAGCCACAGCTTCTCGGGGCAATCTGTGCAAGGGCCCCACCACCCTCACAGGGAAGAATTTCTCCCCAGTATCCAATCTAACCCTGCCCTCTGTCCATGGAAAGCCATTCCCCCTTGTCCTGTCACTTCTGGCCCTTATAAATAGTTTCTCTTCATCTTTCTTGTCAGCTCCCTTCAGGTACTGGAAGGCCCCAATTAGGTCACCCCAAGCCTCCTCTTCTCCAGGCTGAACAATCCCAACTCTCTCAGCCTTTCCATGGGGCTGGCTCAGAGACTCCCCTAAAGCAGGGCTTTGTCTGGTGTAACTCTTGTGGTGTGCTGAACTTCTCTGGGGGATGAAATCCTGGCTGCTGTTGCACTTTCTCTGGTTTCCTGAGTCTAAACTTCTGTCAGAGCAGACCTGTAATTTGGGATAGGTTCAGGAATGGGATATCTATCCTCTGGCAAGATAAAATGTTTGTTGTAACCAACACCATGTGTAAAATGGGGCCATGAAGCAATAAATTGCATTAATGTGAGGTTGTTATGACACTTAAAAATGCCCTGCAATTACTCATGCTTATTAATGAACTGCAAGAAGTGTACTTTTGCAATTAGTTAGTTATCAGTACTTGCCAACCCTTTCAAACAACACCCAGGGAGTTGTTTCCATTGGAGTAGGGTCAGATGAGCTGCAGCCACATGGCATCAGGAGGCAGCATGTGCTGGGTGGGACAGGGCTCTGGTGCAGGTGACATGGACCCCACGTCCCCCGAAGGGCTGGAGAGAGTTCCCTCCAGTGTTGGCAGGAGCTGGTGGTGTTTTGTGGGGTGTCTTTGTGTGCATGCAAGAGCAGTGTTGTGTAAGAATGAGCTCAGGTACTGTGTCCAGCGTGGGGTCACTCATTGTTACCCATTTGAGTATTTGGAAGGCATTTGGAGGGACTGTTGCCTTTCCTCTTCACTGATGGCAAAAGGGCAGGAGTTTATGAAAAATAGGCCTTTTCTGTGGGTTAGTATACTGTTCAGTTGGAGATCATAATGAAAAATGGGATAATAAAAACAAATGCTGCAGGACTCTTATCTTCTCTCTTGAATCAGAGCGTTTTAACTTCTTGTGTAACTGTGCTTTCATAAAATCCAAGAAAGGTTCGAGTGGGAAAGGCCTTTAAAGCACATCTTTAAGCCCAAGGTGTCCCATGGGCTGGGACACCTTCCACTAGACCAGGCTGCTCCAAGCCCTGTCCAACCTGGTCTTGAGCACCACCCCCAGAAGCCCATTGTAGAAAGGGCTGCAGGCCCAGGGCTGCACCAGAACAGGTGAGTGACTCAGCCCCAGGTGGGACAGGGCTTCAATGTGGTCTGTGTGTTTAGTAATGATGGATGATTAAAAAGTAGAAATAAAAAATGGAGGAGACCAGAGATGCCAGGTGGGTGTTAGACCTTGTTGGGGGAGCTCCCAAGGAGAAAAACCAATTGCATGAGCAGCTATCTCAAACACTTGCTGAAGTTGCTGGAAGGCTCTGAGGCTTTGAGGTCTGGGTGGGGGATTGTCTGCAGGGGGATGATGGGACAGACGTGGTGTTTGATAGATGCTGAGCTTGACCTCTTGCAGTGGCTGGTTTTCCTCACTCTGTGTGTGTGTGTGTGTGTCTTGTGCTCCTCAAGGAGGGCACTCAACCCTCACATGACAGTGACATTGTACCTAATTTCCAGTGTTTAAGTCTGAATGTGAGACTCCACACTGACCTTGCTTTGAGCTGTCCCTATGTGAGGATGGTGCTGACACACTCTGTGTCACTGGGACACTTTCATGTCTGCACTTGGTGATTAATTGCTCTAACCTACACTTTTAAAATGCAAAGGCAATTAAATAAATCTTTTTATGTTTGTTCCTTTTCATATGAACCAATAGATGTGTCTCTAAAGCCTTATTTATCTTGCATTAAATCAGCTGTAATTGTAAAAATATTCCACAGCATCTGTGATCCAAGCAGTGTTGCTGGTTTGATGCTTTCCAGTCACTGTTGGGGTGCAAGGCTCTGTCAGGCACAACTCTAATTTTCAGGATCTTTCTGGCTGTGCAGCTTTGTTGGCTGTGGACATAACCATTAGACAAAAAAAAAAAACTAGAACGGGAGAGAGGAAAGCCTGAAATGTGCTTCCTATTTTGCATTTTGAAGACTTCATTAAATTAAATCAACAATCCAAATTTAAGTTTTGAGCCTTGTTTCCAGGTTCTTCTGTTTTTGTTATCCACCTGCCTTGAGCATCATGAGGACAGTGTTGTCCCCAAAACAGGTGTAAGAGGATCCAATCACAGAACCATTAAGGTTGGAAAAGCCCTCTCAGACCATGGAGTCCAACTGTTCCCGTAGCACTGCTAAGGCCACTACTAACCCATGTCCCCAAGTGTCCCATCCATAAGATTTTTGAACACTTCCAGGAGTACTGGTTGCACTATGGCTGGTCATGGCTACTTAATGAACTTGGATGTAGGAGATACAGGTTTCTTTTCTTTGGAACAATACCTTAATGCAAAGTACATTTAAATGGATTTAGTCTGACCCAACATGACAAACCTTGGGGAAATAGGCAGCAACAAGCCCTGCTTGACTCCCTTTCCCTGTTTCTATGGAGGGGCTGGGTTTAGAGATAAGCACAGCAGTATTGACTCTTATTGCTGAGGACTCCCTGGTGGTGTTCATCAGGAACCAGCGGGGGTTTCCAAACCAGCTGATTAACTCCTGGCCTCCTTCCAAAGCTGAGTGCTGCTCTGACCTGTCTCCAGCTTTCCAGGGTCTGCCTTTCTCCACCCCTCAATCACAGATATTTTTGTCTTTCAGTCCTTTGTGACCTTCCTTGTCCTTTGCAGTTGTTTGTCTACTTTGTGACCCTGAGTGAATGTCTTCAGACTCCCAAGGCATGCTTAGTGTGTTTCAAACTTCATTTAACAAATCTGGGCTGGAGGCTGGACCTCTGCAAGTAAATGATTTGCATTATGCACCTGGTCATGGTCCACAATTCTTTTATGAAGAGTTACATTAAAAAAGTACGGGTTGCTTTAACCCTCGCTGAGCCATATTGCGGGAAAGAGTAGACCTACATTTTGCTTCATCTTTGTTTTCCAAGATGTTCAGAGTTCCAAAGTAAGTAATTTTAGGCACCAGAAGCAAAACAGCCTCAGTTACTGCAGCTCACTAGGAGGTAATGTGCTTCCCTTTGCAGGCACCCTGCTCAGGGGTGGTGCTGCTTAGATACCCTGCTGTTGTGAAGAGGCACCAAATAGCACTAACATGCTTATTTTAAGGGAAAAATATTCTAGGGTAGAAAATACACAGCACTACCTAAGTCTTGGCAATGATTGACTTCCTCATGTGACACCTACAAATTGAAGCATTAAAGATTTTATGAAGATGGGACACAAATAAGAGCCTTGAGAAGAAAACTGATGGGTTTATTTTATAGAATGCTTTCAAATTGAAATTTGTTTACATCTGCCTCCTCCCAGCAAGTATTTTGAGGCAGGAGGTTTGGGCTTCTGCTGGCTTTCAGAGCAGAAGCTGGTGGTTAGGAGTAGATATACGCATTTTAATATATATAGTCAATAACTTGAAATATTATAGGAATGATATATTGCTTTTGCATCTCTACTAATGATGTTCTCCCAATGAAGGCAGGTTGGGAGCTTAGTGAAGGAATTATATTAAAACCTCTAGAATTTATGTGGGTTGATTCATCAAATGCTTTGTATCTTCACTAGCAAAACCACTTTTTTTCATGAAAAAGAATCCCCATCCACCTCAACCAAGAGGTCCAAGTGGCTTTGTATGAAGCAATTAATGAGCAAGTATTTATTGGTTAATGATTTACTCAATTCCAGATGAATAAGTGATAGTAGTGGAGTTTAAACACCCCTTTGAACTGATGAAAGTTACTCAAACCCTTCCTACAAGTGACTGTGCATCTGGTAGGTGAGGACTGGCCTGGTTGTGGGAAAATACTGGGTATTTTTTTCCTTTTAATTTAAATAGAGCCATCTGGAAGTAAAAGTCAGGAGAGAGCAGAGTGGCCGTGGCTCCTGCACTCACAGGGGACACCAGTTGCTTGATAAGGTGCCATTTTGGGCTCACGGTCTGAGCTTGTGCGATGGGGGCTAAAACTCATAAACCCAGATAGGGAAAATCACATGAGCAGGACTCATGCTGCCTTCCTCCCTCCTTGAGGGGGGACCCTCATGGTGATGGGACAAAGCCAGTTGGGGAAATCAGTCTGGGATATCCTGGATGCTGCCGCAGAGCTGCCCAAGCTTTCCTGCAGCTGATAACACACAGAAACTTGCCTGGGTTGCCCTGCTGTGATGAGGAGTCACTGCATGAAAGATAACTGCTCACAGAGTGCTTTTAAATAGCTCTTCCATGTTGCTGTAATGCTTTGATAAATAATTCTTTTTTTTTTTATTATGAAATTGTGTGATGACTTTGTATTTCTGGCCTTTAAATCCTACCAGAGTGGGCTGTGAATTCTGAAGCTTATTGAAATGGTGTTGACAAGCAAGACCCAGACAAGTGTTACAGTCTGAGTGGGTGCATTTACTCCATGATGAGATGTTGTCTTACAGCTTTAGGAGTAACGTTGGAGCAAGAGGACTGAGCTGTAGCAGTAGGAATGTCCTGAGCAATTTTCCCCTGCCACGTTTGCATGAAGGTGTGATAAGACTATATATTATTTGGACATGACTCTTTAATAGACAGAATTTAGATCATGAATTCAGCAAGAAACTCAGAAAGGGCTGGTTTCTTTGAAGTCCCTTGAGAGCTTGAACTGTGCTTTGCATTCTCACCTGCAACTGTGTAATTGAGGCAGCTCAGTTTGTGCTCCCAACTTACAGCAAAAATCCTTTGAGTCTGAAATGGGAATGACAGAAGTATCAGTGTCTTAAAAAAAGCTCCTTATGTCTGGCCTTTTCTGTCCTGGATCACAAGCAGGCTTGTGGCAGCAGGAGAGAGTACAGGGATAATGTGTTCCCTGTGGTTCTCCCCTCTGTTGTGAACACACCTGGGCTAAACAGTACCTGTCTGGATTTCCTCAGTTTATTGGGGATTCTCAAAAATCCTGCTGGATTTCAGCCCTGGAGTCCTCCCCCTACATGGAAATAAGCATTCCCAGGGCAGGATGTTGCTCTCCAATGTTTATTGAAGTGCTGGATTTGCCTACTGTGAGTGAAAGGATTTGTATCTGTAGTCTTCATTTCATCTTCCCAGCTAATAAAATTCCAGTTGGTTTTCCCATGGAGTAACCCATACCTGTGCTAATCATGTGCCTTCACACGTTGAAAAAAAATTGCATGTCTGACTTTAAGGAAAAACAAAAGTAGTGGGAAGTGTTATAGTTTTCCCCAAATTTGTTCTTTAATCTGTAGATTCTCCTCTGTACTGATGGCTGTGTTACATCATCTTGTTCTAACAATTTATGGAAGTGTGCCAGGATTGAAAATGTTGCCTTACAGTGGCAGGATAATTTTACTGTATTTCCCTGATTGCATGTCATTCTGTATCTCCTGGCGTACCTTTGTTTGATCTCTTGAATGATAATTGCTATCACTTCTTCGTGTGTTCATCATTCATATGTGTTTCTTCAAATCTGTTTCAGGATGCTGAAGGAAAAGTTTTTTCCCTCCAAAGCTGATGTGAACTAAAAAGCCTAATTTAGCTGTCTAAGGCTAAATTACATTTTGTGAACCAGTTAAAATCTTTTTTCTCTTTAAACCAATTTTGAGAAATAATACTTCTCTATTGCAAGGTATTTTTTTAATGTAAACTTGCGAGTTTGCTGCTTTTAGATGTATTTCCCTGAAAATTCTGGAGGATGCTCCGGTGATTCTGCTGATGTTAAACACTCCTGTTAAAAGCTCACTTGGTGTTACAGAAGTGAAAATGAAGTTAATCTCATAAACAGGGTAATAGGAAATGGAGGTATCTTGCATTTTACTGAAATACTATACAACCCCCCCAAACAGTAGAAGAAATAACTGCTTGTGTTTGAAGAATTGGTTCTTTTCAACCGCTTTGATTCCAAGCCATGAGGTTAAACCTGGAGGACTTGGGTTATCCCTTTAGCAAGAGGTGCCACAGTGTGCTGAGGGTGTCCCCCCTCCCCTGCTAAAAGCCTTGCGCATGTTCCTGGAGGATGAGGGTGCAGGTGTCCCATCCTGGGCTCTGCCTTTTGCCAGCCTCACTCTGCAAACTGAAACACAAATGTATAATTTTCCTTGAAGTTCTGAAGCTGAACTGAGCAGGTACAAACTGTTTCTGTGCTCTGCGTAAACAAACCCACAATTGGCACTGAAGTGCCTCTTTCTCCGCATTCGTGGTGGGGAAGCTGCAGGTGATGAAGCAGGTCCAGACCCGATGCAGTGCTCATGGTCTGAGTGTAGCACAGTTTGTGCTCAGCTCTGTGGGTACAGCCTGGTTTATCAGAGGACAAGGTGGTGGTAAATCTGGTAGAGCTGTCACAGCACTAAATCTGTTCTGCATTTGGTAAAATACATCCAACTCCACCCACCTTTCCAGGGCTCCGTGCAGTGCTGTGTCCATCACTGGCTGGTTTTGTGTGTTCTGAGGGCACCTGCTGCCCCATGGCCCTGTGCTGCCTCAAGCTGTTCTTTAGGCACTTGGCGGCAGCCAGGGCTGTGTTCCCTGGGCGGGTACTGCCTTTGGTTCTGTCCATTCAACAGGTCTGATGTAAAACACACTGGCTTTAAGGTGGGGTCTTCTGGGCACTTGTATTGTTTTTAGCCACAGCTCAATCCAGTGCATAGAAGAGGAGACTTAACTGCAATGAGGTCTCCCCTCAGTCTTGTCTCTTCCAGGCTGAACAGACCTGTCTTTCTACAAGCCCTGTCAAAAAATGGCCCTGGGGGTGTTTCCCAACCCTGCTGTGGAGGAATCCCTGGTATAGGGAATCACAAAGGGAGTGTGTGATTCCTTTTAAAGATCTGTATTAGTCATTGAGCAAACCTGTGTAGGATCAGGAGAAAACAAAAGCAGGTTTGTACCTGCCAAGATAAATGTAGGTCGTTACAAATGCGTTGCCTTGTTTTTCCCCACATGGATGAAGAACAACAGGAATGCTGAGCAATAAATCAGGGAGTAAATCCTTCATTTACTCCTCTCAAAATAGGTTTTATTAAAAATGGATTTTAATATTTGCTTTTGATAAGCAAAAGTAATAGTAGCAGTATGTGATGTCTGCTGCTCAAAATCCAGACTTGGGGGGGAGGAGACTGCAGGGTAAAGTCATTTGTAGGCTTATATTTTCAGTCCAAGATTTCCCTTGCTGCCGTTAAAAAATCAAGCCAAATTACAACCTCCACCAGCTGAAAGAATACTCTGAAGAGTGCAAGTTTCTCTGCTCTGTATCACTTATTGGGCTTTATTTTAACCCCTCAGAGCACACCTGTGAAAAGCTCACTCTTTTCTCCTGCAAGTCATTGAGTCATTCTTAGTCTCCTTTTTCTGAAGATTTTGTATAAAACCATGCTTATCAACTTTAACCTCTCTTCTCCCTAAGATTTTTGTAGGGCAGCATTTAGACCTCAAATATGAATAGATGAATGATGTGAATTAGAGAGTACACTTGTACTCAGGCATTGTAGGAAAGCAGACTGTCCTCAGCTGAATAATATTCAAACTTACATATATTTAAATTTTTTTTTTTATCTAGCATGTTAATTTTCTGTGGCCAAAGACAAGTTTTATGTTATGATGGATCTTTTGCTTGAGCTATTCCTTGCCCATTTTTGGTCAGTAACTGCTCTTGGGGTCTGACAGTACTGACCTGTTTGGGGTTTTTTAAATATACACTGTAAGGTGGGTTGTCATATCTGTGCCAGGGCTCCCTGGTAGCCTTTGTGATTATTTGTTAGGAAGTATTAAACATTAAGATTTATGTGAAGCCACCCCCAAAGGCTCCCAGCGAGACAGAGCTGCTGCAGCAGCCTCAGTGTGACCAAACCTGCTGAGCTCAGCAGCAGCTCTGCAGGTGCTTCAGGCACAAGGAAGGGACACAGCAATTTCTTTTCAAAGAGATTTGGTTTATTTCCCCCCTAATTAAAGTAATTAAATGGTATTTAATTGCAAGGCTTCATCTGAGTCTTTGTTACATCTCATTACCTGATTTATTTGGATTATCACATTTATTTCCACCTTGCGTAGCGGGAACAGACCTGGCTCCTGAATTTCAGTGTGTGGTGTCTGGTTGTGCACACCAAGAAGCTGCTGAGCAAAAGCAGTAGCATGATAATAAATGCAAATATAGGTGGTATTTTCCAGTGCTCACTATATAACCCTGCCCCATGTGTAGAACCCATGTACTTCTTACCTCTTCCATTTGTGTCTGAGCTATATTCAATAATTTATAAATGTCTGTAGTTATAAATGTCACTTTAAGTTTTACATTCAAATGTTTTTTGAGCACACAGATGTTTTCAGCTCCAGCTGTGTGCTAAGGAATAGTGTGTATTTCCTCTCCTTAGAGTCTTGGTCTCCATGTGCTCACAAGTTTTCACACTACTGCAAATGTTCCTTTTGTAGAAAATCAAGACCTTGCTACTATCTGATTCTGAGAGGTTCATAGGTAAGTGCGAGGTTTAGATTGGGTATTAGGCAATTTTTTTTTTTTTTGCTGAAAATTTTGGTCAGACATTGGAAGGGGCTGCCCAGGACACCGATGGAGTCTCTATCCCTGCAAATGTTCAAAAAACATGTGGATGTGGCACTTGGGGATATGGTTTCATGGTGAACATGATTAATGGTTTAACATGGTTAATGATTTGACAGAATGATCTTAGATAGTTTTTTCCAACCTTAATGATTGTGTGATTCTAAATATATGAGCAGGCCAGCCCAGAAGTCTCCAAGTGCTCATTTTTCTAAGGCTGAGTTGTTTTTCAAAGCTTCCTTGCCCCCATCAGTGTTTGCCAGTGTCTCCTCTGAGCTTCCCATTTCCCTCATAGTTCCCCTCCTGTGCTGTGAGCAATGCTGAGAACTAGCTCATCCTTTGAGATGTATCACCATCTCCCTGTATGCGTGACTTTTCAGGGTGGAAATTAGGGATAAAGGAGAAAGAACTATGGACATAAATGCAGGCATGGGGTTTTTCTTGTCTCCTGGAGCAGGGATTTTTCAGGACTCACATTGTGTTTTGAGATGAGGCTGAAGTGCCTGCTGAAGGTTCAGAAGGAATTGAGGACTCACAGCAAGCCTGCCAGGATTAAGAATAGCTTAAATGATGGAGTCAGGGTTAGAGACAGAGAAAATTTTCCATGTGCTCTGTCCAAATTCTTTGCAGGAAGCCTCAAAATAGACAATTTTAGGTTTTCATCTCCCTGGTTGATTGGCTGTTACTCCTGGAAAAAATTCTGGCACAGCATTACTGTGGCTTATTTGCTCCCCAGGACCCAGAGGCTCAAGTTTTTGGATGGTTATTTTGCATATATCCTGCACCTTTGCTACACCTTTCTGTTGTGCTTTGAGCACCTTTATCCAAGATGAATTTAAAGGATTATTGGTGGAGCTCTGATGACCTTTGCTGGTGTTTGGTTGAGAAAAGGAGTTCAGTATTTGACTTCCCCCACCTCTTCCCCAATGAATTAGAGAATCATGGAGTTATTTGGGTTGGAAGGGTCCTTAAAGCTCATCCAGTCCCAGCCCCACACCTTCTGCTTAGACCAGGTTGCTCCAAGCCCTATCTAACCTGGCCTTGAATACTTCCAGGGATGGGGCACCCACAACTTCTCTGGGCAACTTACACATGGAAATACATAAATCAAATTTTACAAAACTATTTGAGATGGATAATGAGTAAAGGCTGCTCGCAAAAGGACATGTTTTAGTCCCTTAAGTCTCTTAGTGGTCAGTTTACCCAGCAAGAAGTAGTGGAAAGATCAGTGTCCCAGGAGAAGTGTAATGACAGTCGAGGCTTTAAATGATCAAAGGCTCCCTTGAGAAGCCTGTTGTTAACTCTTGATATTGCATCACAACTCTTTGTCAGTCCTGAAGGAAAAACAAAACATGGATGATTTTTGGAGATACAAGCCAAATCATTCAAATATGGAAGATAGAAACACAGCTGTTTGTTAGGAGGGTGTTTTGTTGTTGGTTTTTTTTTCCCTAAACTGTGTCTTTTAACTATCTAGATCCAGTGTTGTGGCTGCAGGCAAAGTGGAATCTGCACATATTGCTGTGCCTCTGGCAGGCAAATGTTTCTGGGGTATGTAACACTTGAAGCAGGTAGCACAGAATGAGGCTGCAAGTCAATCTGGCTACAACTAATCAATTATTCACAACAGGCTTCTAGCAAAATAATTTAAAGGAAAAGTCACCTGCCAGTCATTAATAGGCATGCAGACAAATTAAAGAAGTGATGCTTACAGCAAAAATAAGAGGCTTACAGTGTGATCTCTAATAAAAAAAATCAAACCTTGCTTGCTAAATAGAACTCTAGTCCATGCACCCGCTTGCTAAAAAATACTCCAATTGAATATATTTTTAATAAGGCGACAGATTTGATGAATCAGAGCTACAGTTTGTAAAGAGTTTTAGTTTCAGCTGACCCAGACTCTGCTTACCTGGAGTTTAGTCCAGGAAAGCAGTTTGCTGCATGTTGTCTTATTTTGCCATTTGCAGAATGGGCTTGGGAAAAATGCTGCTCCTGTTGAGGCCTGGAAGATTTTCATAAGAAAATCTTTAACAAATATACTTGTGCCTGAAGGCTTAGCCCTTCATAGACTCAGTGGTTTGAGTTGGAAGGCACCTTAAAGCTCACCTTGTTCCACCCCCTGCCATGGGCAGGTCCCTTCCAACCCAAGCCATTCTGCAGTTCTCTGATCTGGGTGTCACAATACAGACATGATGTAGTGTCACCAAGTATGTTTCTATGATCCTTTATTAACAACCTTTCTTTTCCCAGTACACAAAACAGTTTAAACCATCATTAGTTACAATTTACAGACACTATTGCCAGTACAAATCTGGCTGTTATGTGTAGTCAGTCCCTTGCCAAGAGATCATCTCTTTCCCGCGGTGCCTCCAGTACAGATAAGGAGATGTTTGTTGCCTCGTTGCCTTCTGAAAGATGGTATTGCTGACAAAGAAGTGTGTTGTGAAATGCTCCACCTGACATAGATTTGTTGATCAATAAAAGCCAACAAACCAGACTTGAATTTTATGGAAATAATTTCCAACAGCTGCTATTAACTGTGCTACCAGATCAGGTCCCAGCTTGACTGTTCTGACTCCATCCAAGCTGTTTCTGTGGAAAACAGTCTGTGACGCTGTTGTGATCTTATCTTACTTATCTATATGTTATTAATGGTTCTTTTTACTCTCTTTTCTACATTGTTTTCTCTGGTGTGACTCCAGAATTTATTGCTTCGCATGGATTCTTCAAAGATTCCTTCTATATTCCACAAAGAGACGTGATCACTGCAGTGTTCCTTGGAAGGGCTCTCCTTTTATAATTTAAAATATCAAAATACAACAAGGTGGTTTGCTCAAGGCAGCCAAGATTAGTGTTGGAATGTAACCACTGAGGGATCTCTACCCCATAGTATTTATTTCTGGAGTTAGAAATGCAGTACATTGTACTGGGAATCCAGGGGTTTGCCTTTTCCTTCTGGGACTGTTTGGGGCTGTGCCAGGGCTCCCTAGTAGGAAGAGATACTCAAGTGCCTCCTGTCCATCCTGTGCTCTACCCCAGGACTGGCGCTGCTGCTTTTTTACCAGACCAGCCTGGAAAAGGACACAGGAGGCAGGACCTAATCCATCCTAATCAGAGACACTTGGCTATGGTTACATTCCCACCGTTGTGAGGACGCTTTGGGAATTTTGGCCTGGCTCCCACGTGTCCCAGGAGGGATATGCCATGTACCTGGTGCTGAGCAGAGGATATGGCCACCTGCAAAGGCATATTCATCTTCACAAAAGTGATTCTTTCAAAACAAAAAATAAAGATATAATTACAGGTCCATAATTCAACTACAATTACAAAAAAGTTATATAATTCCAGCTCCTTTTGCTTTATTTCTTGGATGTCCTGCAGTGAAAATACCATCAAAGTGCTGAACTGAATATAGTATTTGGCTTAATTCCCCTGGTTTCAGTTTTCTCTCACTGGGATACTTCCTAAGTGAGGTGGTTCATTGCTTTACTGAAAAGTCACTCCAGATCTTTCATCGCTTTTCTAGAAATGACCAAAATCACTGGATCAGATTCTTTGTCTTTTTTGAAGACTGCTTTTCTATCAAAAGAAAGGAAATAACTTGTCACTTAGCTTAATAAATGATGGATTTTTAGAATAGGTTTTACCACTTATTCATGTTTGAAATACATATTGATGCCAAAGATCAAAATCTTTCTGGAATTTGAGGGGGAGGGAAATCCATTTTGAACTTAACCTGTCAGACATTCCTACCTTGTGAGATCTCAGACTTATGAATTTTAATTTGATTTTAACCTAAATGGCATCTGGGAGAGGCAGGAACAACCTCTGCTGACTCCCAGAGGCATTTGGGCATTGATCCTTCTGGATTTTGAGTTGTGGAATTTTTCCTAGGTATACTGTATCACAATCTTGATGCCCAAAGGGATATTCAAAAGGATGATTGTTATGCTTCAGACAGGAAACACATTTCACCTGTTCTGGAACAGTAAAATGTTTTCTTGATGTCAATCCCAAACTAATCAAAGTGAGAAGACAATTTGAGCAAGATTTAAAAAAAAAATAGTTTCTTTTTTTTTTCCTGTTTGTGCATGAGGTGTCTAAAGACAAATACAACTGATGGAATGTAAAGCCAAGAAGAGGATAATGTTGGCTGTGTGGAAGAAAACCCCATTCACAGGTTTATAATACAACTCATAAATGAGATTGCAGCCAAAGAAATACCATTCAGTTAAATAAATAATCAGTATTTATGCTGAAAGCTGCTAACCTGCAGCAAATTAAATTGGTCAGCAGGAATCACAATGCATTGAACAAGGTGAAGTTCCAACCATAACTGGGGCCATGTCCCCAGAGTGTGACACAGGGACAAGGTGGTCTTGCCTGCACAGGGCATGATCAGCTGTTTAGAACAACTGCTCAAGAAGTTTTTTTACAGAATTATTACAATTTTTCTCTGTGTACCACTAAAATTTGGAACAGTCTTCATCAAAATACCAATTTTTGTTAAGACATTTTCCATAAAAGGGCAAGGCACCTCTATTTTATGTTGGAGCTGCCTTTTGCTCATGTAAATCATTCCTATTGATTTACCTTTGTTCTCCTTGGAAGAGAGTTTTTATTTCTTGGATGTGTGACCATGGATGCCGGTCATCATGGCTGGTTTTATATTTCATAAATATATTGCAGGGTTTATACTGTGCTAAGGGTCAGCTACATATCCACAAATGGCAGATTTAAATGCCTTAAATATGGTTGAGATTTATCCAGCTGAAATATTAAACAGTTAAATTTCAGCTTTTAACTGGAATAATGGGAAAAATCAGGGGCCTGGGTTTTTGCTGGCCATAAAAGTCAGTTTGACCTCTCTTCTTGTTTCCTGTTGCTTTGCTTTGGTATTTATATTTGCCTTTTTTAAAGTAGTTCAACACCCTATATTAAGGGTTGACAACTTAATTATATGTGATTGATCTGCTTATTTTGAATGAGTCGTTACCAGAATGTAAAAGGCAAATGTTATTCTTGCTTTGTATTTACCAGTTGTGAGTAGAGGCACGGAAGGGAGGTGCTCCAGCTCTAGAGCATCCAACAGGTTCCTGCAGGGAAAAACCAAGATGGGGTTGTCCTGCAGCAATGCCAAAAATGTCACTGGTGAGAATCAGAATCATTGAGGTTAGAAAAGCCCTCCCAGATCACTGAGTCCAATTTGTGACCAATCCCCACCTTGTCACCCAGCCCAGAGCACTGAGTGCCACGTCCAGCTGTTCCTTGGACACCTCCAGGGATGGGGACTCCACCCCCTCCATAAGCAGCCCATTCCAATACCTGACCACCCTTTCCAGGAAGAAATTTCTCCTGATGTCCAACCTGACCCTCCCCTGGCACAGCTTGAGGCCATTTCTGCTTGTCCTATCTCTTTTTCCCTGGGAGCAGAGCCCGACTCCCACCTGGCTCCACCCTCCTGTCAGGGAGTTGCAGAGAGTGAAAAGGTCCCCTCCCCCTGAGCCTCCTTTTCTCCAAGCTGAGCCCCCCAACTCCCTCAGTTGCTCCTGGTGCTCCAGACCCTTCCCCAGCATTGTTTTGTTTTCTGGACATGCTCCAGCCCCTCAATGTCCTTCTTGCAGTTCCAGAACTGGAACTAGGACTTGAGGTGCCTCACCAGTGCCCGGTACAGAAACGGTGTTCCTGGAAACCTCCTCATCCCAGAGAGTCTGAGCATTCCAGTTCTTAGGAGTGGAAGTCAGTTGGCCTCCTAGACATTGCTATGGAAATTGGACAGTAGGGATTTGTTGCTTTCCCTGGAAACACTGGCAGATGCAAACCGGAGGGAAGGACCACCTGGAGTGTTGGTCACATTGGTCCTCTGGCAGGATCCGGAAGCATCTTGCTGCTTTCTGAAACATAAGCTTAACCCAACCTGGAATCCTCCACCCCCAGAGGAACTACACAGCAAGGGCCAACAGCCCCAAACAGCTAAAGCCACAAAAGTGGTCAATGACTGTCTTCCAGTTTCAGTTGTCTGAGTGTCACTCAAATGTGTTTAACTCCTACCTTTCTATAAATTCATGCTGCCTGCCCTGATTGGCACAGAAGCTCCTAAATTTAGTGGATGAGATTTGTCAGCAGAGGGGCCCCCTGTGGAGATTTTCCTCACCCAACTGGAATGTGGTCACTAAGGACAAGGACAATGCTTTGGCTGGAAGAGAAATGTCCCTTCAGAGGAGAGTTGCAATGTACTTCTGTGCCCAGCTGTGCCACATCCCCAGAGCTTCTCTTCATGTTCTTTTTCAAAATGTTGAACAGTCTGGAGAGGAATTGAACTTTTGGTTTCTTTAAGCTTTGCTCGCATCTACTTTAAAATTCTGCGTGAAATGTGTGTAGTGGTTGTGTGGCAGAGTCACAGGGATGAGCTTTGGTTTTGAGGTTGATTTAAACGCTCAGTCCACTCCAAAGGAATGTCACTCCTTATCCATCTGATGCCACATGTAAGATAATGTTTGTGACATGGGCTTTATCCTCTCCTGGAAGCAGAGCAGCTAATGCTGAAGTTTTAGGCATCATTCCTTCTAATAAATGAAGTAGTCCATAAAAAATTAAGTAACTAAACTGTCAAGACTTTCATGTTGTCAGAGGCTTTCAAAAGGCTTGGAACAAATTTTGGAGGTCTGTTTGATCTTCCTTCTACTGTCACAAACACAAGAATGAAACATGTGCCTTTCTCAATAATTCAGGGCAGGAAGATTGTTTCTCACCGAAGATGTTCACTGAGGTGCAGAGCTGCTGCAGTGGGAAGGGTCACGCAGCTCCCAAGACCAAAGGGTTTGTGTTTCCAGAAAAAAAAACCAGGATGCTGAAAGTTGTCACTGTAGGTGTTAGGGCTTAAATCTGATTTAAAATTTCTTGTGAAATAGTTTTTGCACTAAGGAGTGTTTTCAATAATGTCTCTCTTCTAACAAAAGCAACTCAAGCACTTGGTAAGAAGAAATAACTCCTTGACCGAAACTGCTCAGTTATTAAGTGATGCCTTGGATTTCTTTTACAAGAACATTTGCTTTTCATAAACACCAGTGTGTATAAAATCAGGACTTCTCTGCTTCAGCCTGTTTGGACTCTCTTCTCCCAGGTAATGAGTGACAGGATAAGAGAAAATAGACTCAAGCTGTGCTAAGAGAGATTTAGGTTGGGTGTTAGGGATTTTTTTCCTAGAAAGGGCTGTCCCACCCTGGCACAGCTGCCCAGGGAAGTGGTGGAGTCCCCATCCCTGGATGTGTTTAGAAAACCATGTGGATGTGGCACTTGAGGACATGGTTTAGTGGTGAACATGGTTGTGCTGGGTTGAAGGTTGGACTTGTTAATCTCATTTGTCTTTTCGAACCTTAATGATTCCGTGTTTCTATAACTGAAATCAGTAACAGAATACTGATTTCCAGCCCTGGAGAACCGTGTGCAGGCAGGATGCTGCTGCTGGAGTTTACACTCTGTGTGTTCTTTGTACTCACTGAAGCCAGCTTCATTTAGGAGGCGTGTGCTTCACTTGTCTGATTCCTCTGTGTTCCTTTACACAACCCCAGCTCCCAGTGTCCTTACTTGCAGTGGGATTAGTGCCAGCGAGGGAGGAGCTTTCCTCTTGGCATCCTCTGTCCCTCAACAAGCAGAAGTGAGACGCTTCCTTAGATTCAGAGGTTAATTTGTTCTAGGACTAAGTGAGCAGGAATTTCTGTTGGATTGGTTTTCAGTCCTTGCCTGACCGATGGCCACTGACTAGTTGGAGGATGCTGGAATATTAACCTGGATTCCTTTCCCTGCTCAGCTCTCAGCTGTATGCCAAACCAGAGCTATTTTTACCTGTGCTGTTTAAACTCTCTGTGAAGATGAAACAACCCTTCCAATGTGTTTACTCACTGGGAGGTTTAAAGCACTGACTGGGCAAAGTCTCAGCAGTTCAATGTAAGAAAATACACTGACTGTGCAGCTACAAGGACATTCCTCTCTCTAGTTTGTTTGTTTCCCCAAATTAATTCTATTTTAAGTTTCAGAAGTAATTGGAATTGAGTTTGAGGGGGTAAAAATAATGTTTTCTTGAAGCAGCATATACTGAAATTACTGAAAACGTGTATTTTGGACTTGGGGCTGTTTTAGAGTCTGTTCTCTTCTCCTGAGATGTGCCTCCATAGACCCAGCTCTAGTGACAAAGGCTTTGGAAGGAGTACTGGATTAGAGCTTCCTTGATGTCTTCCTGATTTCCACACACTGTGAATGTTTCCTATTCAATATTACTTACCTGACTAAGACAGTAGAACTTAAAGGAGTGTTGTCTTCTTGAAATACATGTAAAAATAAAAGCCAAGGTAAATGCATGCCAGGGAGGAGGGGAGAAGAATGTAATCAGATAATAAAATTTCCCTAATAGCTGAAAGAAAACCATAAATATATGCTGAAAACTGGTGTTAGTGAAACTTTTCTATATTAGTGACTATGTAGGTCTGAAATAATTTTCTCAAGCTGGTTTTCTATGAAAATGCAGCTTTTTTTTTTTTTCTTTTTGGATTTTGATTTCATTAAACACTAAAGACACAGTCATACAGGAATCCACATATCATCCATAAGCTAACAGGCTTTATTTCCTTTCCTAGGTGTCCCAGTGTATTTTAAACTGGGAAGCGCTGCTTTATTCCTTTCCTGGTTTGTCTGCTCGCCCTTGAGGATAATGGGCAGTGGGGGATATAAATGTGACCCTACTGTTGAGCAAAGGAAGAAACAGGTTGCCCAGAGAAGCTGTGGCTACCCCATCCCTGGAAGTGTCCAAGGCCAGGTTTGGGGCTTGGAGCAACCGGGGGTAGTGGAAGGTGTCCCTGCCCATGGTAGGGGATGTGGAACAAGATGGGCATTGAGGTCCCTCCCAACCCAAACCATTTTCAGATTCCAGGAAATGTTCAACTGATGTCTTTCAACACCTGGCTCCAAGGAGGGACCCCCATTCTCAGGGTACATGGGGTGCTCCTCGTGACCCCTAGTTGGAGAGGTTATTGATGGAAAACAGCTCTGGGCACAAGCAAACTTGTGCAGCTGCAAGGTTGTGTTCCTGGAAAGGCCTGGTGCTCTGTGCCTGTCCATCATGGAAGGAGCCAATGAACCAAGACTTTTCATCCTGACTCTCTGACAGTCTGGTACAAGGCTGGAGAGCGCCCTGGGGTACACTGGTGTTTCTTGCACAGACAGTGAGATGGGAAATGAGGAGGGAGCTGGTCTCTCCTGGCCCATGTGGCGTGGGATGGTGCTGCTCTGGCTGATTATATGGGAATACCAAATCTGCTGCCAGTGGACCATTCTAGACTGGCCACAGCTGGACTGGGAAGGCTGCTAAATGGGATGTATTTGCCTTCAGCAAAGAGGGAAGAAGAGATCAGTTCCTGTCTCCAGGGAGGCTACTATCCTCTGCTTTGCTTCTCCTACCGTCTGAGAGGAGACCATGGTTGCTGTGCCTGGCCTTGAGGTAAGGAGCCTGATTTACCTTCTTATTGACTCAGTATCTCAGAAACGTTTTGCCACACACAGCAGGAACCTCGTTGAGTTTGGTGCTGCTGGTGCTTTCAGGAAACACTTTTCCATCTGTGTCCTACTCATAGGAAAACCTCTCAGGGCTGTGTGGCTGCTGAAAAGCCATTGCTGTGTCATTGAGCCTCTCCGGGCTCTGCTGAAGCCACAGCTCTGGGGAGCTCCAGTCCAGCCCAGGCTGTGGTGCAGTGGTTTCACACTGACCCCTGGTGCAGAGCAGTGCTGTGTTCCATGCACTGCTCTCCTGGGATGGTCAGGAGCTGCTCCACCCTTTGCTGGTCTACTGAAAATACACCCCGAGGAGAGGTTGTATAGCTCCTTGATAGTCACGTAGAATGGAGATCCTGGATAATATGTCATGCAAAATAAACAATCCCTTTGCATGAGTGGAAAGGTGATGGTGTGGTTATATGAGGCCTTTTCTATAGAAAAATGAAATTTATATTTTAAGACAATCACATTTTTTTTTAATCTTTTAAAAACTGAGAGAAAACTTGACTCATAACAGAGCTTTTAAAAAGGTCCAAATATGCAGACAATGGTGTACTTTCATAGGATGAATGAATGAGGGGTTTGTTTTGTTTTTTTTGAAATTGCAAGAAGGATTCTGTGTTTTCATTGAAATATGGGTGTGGTGGGAAATCCCAGCCACAAGTTCTTTGACTGCAATCACATCCAAGCCTGGTGCATTTGTGAGAGCTTGTAACACACAACAGTTTGTGTATTATTGTGTTTCTTTGAGGAAGGGAAATCTTTTGTGTCCCTGTTTTGCGTTGCTGTGTGTTGAGGCTGGAGATTGCAATCTCTGGGTTTTATTGACAGGAACAGTGAACTTCTTTGTGCATTTCCATTGTTGAAAGTAGTTATTTCCTGGGTTTTGTAAGTTAAATCTTTTTGGTAGCATTATTTAGCAGCATGGCATATTTATTCTAGTATCTAACACTCCTATTTGGATGTTCTTCACTATCCTCCAAAGTTTTGTACTTCATTTCCTTCCTGTCCCTTGTCCTCCAGCTGGTGCACCCAAGTATTTTACCTCTAGATGTTCTGATTATTCATTACTATGAAAATTTTCATTCATAAGAGGAGTAATTTTTTTTCTAGCTGCTGAGTCAGTTATTTCATTAATATGACTGCACTCTTTCAATGTGCAAATTTTCTGCAGTCCTGGGTTTGGTTTTGTTGCACTGACTTCATTTGATCCGGCACTTTATTAAGTGGAAATGAGCACTCTGATGGAAGATAGAGTAATTTGAGGCTGTTTCTCTGCCTGTCCTTGCTGAGCTGCAGAGCGTCAGTAAAGCCTTCAGCCATGTAGAAGCCAGGTCTGGGCCAATCATCTCCTCTGGCTTCTGTGGTTTTCCTTGCCACGTGCCTTAATTTCTCCACCAGCACGAGTTTGTTTTTTCTTTGTGATATGGTGCTGTCTATTGCAATTTCACTAATAAACATCCGTAATTTCCTACCAGCACATCAGGATTCCTGTACTTGTGGAACCTCTGGGAAGTATGTGAATGACACATCATTAGTCTTGCACAAGACATGTTGTTTCAAACAGCTATGACTAATTACCAACAAACGATGAGAATTTGAACATCAATTTCCAGTCTTTGCTCTAGGCAAACCCACTTTTCATCACTCTTCTGTGGTTTGTTTCCTGGAGGGGGTCAGACGCTGCTGGCAATTGTTGTAGTTGCTCATTCTTCTGTCTTTTTGCAATCAGTTTTGGGGTTTCAATTAAGGATTGAAATCATGTCCCAGATTATTTAAAATAATATTTTTTGCATTCTTTAAAATGGTTCTTTCCTTGCTGATGTCAGACACAAACATTTCAACTTTATGCACGTACACACAAGCAGAATGTCTCTGCCTGCAGACCCAAAAATTACATTTCTATTTAGAGTTTACCATTATCATAATTGCATGTGTTTTATTCTTAAGTTCTACTAGATTCTCGACTTACTTCACCTGCATATTAGAGTTTACTCTTTGTGCTGTAAGATCCTATTATGGTGCTTCCCAAAAGCTCTCACTGTGAAAGCCAATAACTTTTCCTTAGAGCCAAACAGATGAAGTGAATGCTGAGTTTGAACATCCTTCCTAATTTAAATTCACAAATCTCTGAAAGAAAAGCAGGTTGTTGCTGTTTTGGTACATGAAGGCAGCCATTCTTTGGATGTCCATGTGGGAAACAGGAAGCACCAAGAGGTGATGCAGCAGTGTTGTGCTGGTTGGTACAGTTCGGAATGCTGGGCCATGGGGTGGGGTTGTGTACTTGAAAGTAGATTCAAAAAATTGGAAACATATAAACAAAATGGTGACAAAGAGTGGTTCAAGGTCTGAAAAACATGCCTTTGCAATAACAAGATTAGAGGTGAAGAGTTGATTATTGCCCATCAGGACCTACCTGGCAATATTTCTGCAGGCATCGTGATTCCTTATGGAAAGGCCTACCAGGATACTGCCAGCAGCAAAGACATCTCAGAAAATTCTAGGAATGTTTGACATTTCCCATGTAACTGACCTACCCAGGGATATCTTAGATTCTCAGACATAACAGTTTTTAAATCTATTTTAAATCCAGATTTATTTTCTGTGTTGGCAAGTCCCGTGTCCTGTGACTCAGCATTACAGGATGGAATTCTTGGGGCTAATAAAACGACAAGCTCGTGTTGCAAGATTTCTCCCCAGTGGGGCACTAATAGAGCATCTCTGGTTACTTAATTTCATAATGTTGGTAGGAGCGTATTATCATTTAGACCTTTGTCTGTGTGACAAACATGATTGAAATCACTCAGCCAGTTGCAAAGCTCGTCACAGTGGGTTGGGCACACAAATACAAATGGAGCTGGGGACATCAGCCTCCTTTGCTTAAAGGAAAAAGAAAAGATAAAAATATGCGGAAACCTAATAAATAGGTTTATGCTTGATGTAAAACATTCTGTGTTGTTGTGATCAGGTACCTTATTGATATTCAATTTGAAAAATTAATAATTAAAAAAATTTAAATAATTCGACAGACATTCACTTCTGGGGCAATAATATCTGACTGACTCAATTAAAGTTCCTCTGGTTTGGAATTTAGATTTACTATTTAAAAATGTGCAAATGAGTTGTTTCACTGGTGGGTGTTACAGAGCTGATCTTTGAGGGGGTTTTGGAATACCTAAAAATTATTTTAAATTGATGTTGAAAAGTTTCTCTTCAAAATGTAGCCTATGAAGCAGATCACTTTATCTCTGCCACCTTTAGTCGTGGTCTCTGTTGCATTGGAAGGAAATTTGTTAAGATTGTGTCTTTTGAATCTCCCTGCGTGCAGCGGAATGTATGCATAGGCCTGCATGTGCAGATAATTCATGTCTGAGAAATCAGGAGTGTGTACAGGGCAAGGTGTACTTTTTTGATGAATTAAGCTTATTTTGTAAGTCTATCATCTCCCAGCAGATTGTGGTTTGTTTCTTGCTGTTATTCAATTTCTCTGACAGATGCAGTCTCTTTTTCAGATGCCACTCTGAGGATGGAGTGTGAATATTCAAACCCTGAGCTGTAATGCTGGCCTGAGATTGGGGAGATTACCTGTGTTTCCTGGTGGTTAGTTTGGGGCTGTTTGTTCTGCTCTTACACCTCCTCTCACACAAAACTCTTCTGTATTCAGAAGGATAATTGGTCTCTGTGACCATGAAATTCCATTTCTATTCTTGACCATGAGCATGGCCAAAGTTGACTTTATTTTCATTTATTCATGTGTTTTCACTAATAATGTCCTAGGTCAGCAATAATTTCTTCACAGAAAGGGTGTTCAGGCATTGGAAGGGGCTGCCCAGGGAGGTGGTGGAGTCCCCACCCCTGGAGATGTCCAAGGAATGACTGGACATGACACTCAGTGCTCTGGGCTGGGTGACAAGGTGGGGGTTGGTCACAAATTGGACTCAGTGGTCTGGGAGGGCTTTTCCAACCTCAGTGATTATGGGATTCTGTGGTTCTAACTCAGTTGTTGTTACTGACTTGAAGTGGAGCAGGTGCCTTTTCCCTTGCCAGCCCTGTGAGAAGCAGAGATTGATTTTTAGGAACAGTGATCAACCTTTCTGATGGTTGCTTTCTATCCACCCCTTGCAGCTTCCAAACCCCTGTTGTTAGTCAAAAGAAATGAGTGATATGCAAATACTGTTTTCCATAGACTCCAGCGGTGCCGTGATTCCAGCATCAATTATGGAAGCGCTATAAGGCACGGCTTTGTACCGTTGCTCAGAGATTTACAAAGGCACTATCTGGAGATTCCTCAGGTTTTTAATCTTAACACCCTAGGAGAAAACATGCAGTCCACACAGTCTCCCAATCTGATATTTTATTAATGAGATTAAATGAGTAAGTAAATTATACATGTAAATCAAACAAAACAGAGTGGGATAACATGAAGTCAGCACATTAATCAATTTATCAGGTTGGTTTATTTGGCGTGCTGTGATCAGCAATCTTCACATCCTCCATCCACTGTGCTGCATACCAAAAATGAAGAGTAAAAAACCTACTCCCCCCTTTAAAAACTTATTTCATGTTGTATCATCTTTTAAATCTCTCCACAGATGGGGACTCTACCTGGGCAGTCATGCCAGGACTGGACAACCCTTTCTGTGAAGACATTTTCTTTAATATCCAGCCTAAACCTCCCCTGACTCAGAGGACCCTTTCCAGGGTGCCTGGTACCACTAGATGGATCTGGAGTTGGACCAAGTTGCTCAGGGCTTGTGGTTGTCTCAGTGATGCAGTAAGACATACCCAGAGAGCCCAGGCCGTCAGGGACAATGAGCGCTGCCAAAAGCCAGGGATGGTCCAGAAGACATCAACAAGGGTGATTGGTGGGTCGAGTATAGGTGGGAAGAGTTTGTTTTGATTGGCCTAAAGAAAAAAGCTCTTAGATGAGCAGTTTCTATAGGCTGAGGGAGCTGGGGCTGTTCAGCCTCGAAGACTCTGAGAGGGGACCTCATCCATGTCTGTCAGTGCCTGCAGGGAGGGGTCAGGGGATGGACCAGACTCTGCTCAGGGGTGCCCAGCACTGGGACGAGGAATGGGCAGGAACTGATGTCCAGGAAGTTCCATGTGAACACGAGGAAGAACTTCTTTGCTGTGCAGTGACTGAGCATTGAACAGGCTGCCCAGAGAGGGTGCGGATATCCCTCACTGGGGATATTCCAGAACCATCTGGATGCAATCCTGCGCTCTGGGGATGATTCTGCCTGAGCAGGGAGGTGGGATCAGATAAGCCACTGTGGTCCCTCCCAGCCTCACCCATTCTGGGATTCCATGACTTGAATGTGACAAGGTCTCCAATTTCCTGACAACTCATGTACTCTTTAGAGAGCTTTAAAAAGAAAAAAATGGAGATCCCGTAATATTATGCTGGAGATGACTTTGTCCCAAAGGAACATGTGTGAGTCACCTTGGGACAAAAAAACTTTTTTTCTTTTTTTCCCCCTCCTTCATTTGTTTTGTTGGTCATAAAATAGCGGGTGGGGTCCCTCATGGCAATAGTAAGGGTAACATTTATTTATGTGATAGCAGGGGAGGCTTTTTTCCCCAGTTATCAGGTCCATGTTAAGACAGAGCAGGAGCTTGTCCTGGCTTTTTTGATCCCTGACCCTTTGCATGGGCAGTCTGGGCCTTTCCATCCTCCAGGCACAGGAGCACATGGGGCTTTTCTCCCAAGACCAGAATGTTTGTGTGAGATGTTGGAGGTTGTTCAGACAAATTGCTCCCTGATGAATAAATGAAATCCTGGAGTAGAGGAATGATCTGGGCTGCTGAGCACAGAGTCACACATTGTCCACACTTGACAAGTTTTGACACAACGCATCCTGTCTTGTTTGAATTGTAAACTCTGACTGCAGTGAGGGACCCCATCCAAGCCACTGTAAAGCAGGAATGTCTGCCAGGAAAAAATTTAAAATCCATCACTTTTGGTAGTGACTTTTCTGCACATCTCCAGGCCGAAAAATACCAAAGGAACAACTGTGGTTTGTTTTGTAAGTTTGAGATACCCTGCATTTTTAATCCTTAGGCTCTGTAATGGCCTTATATGTGCTGCAAGGATCCTTGGAGAGGTGTTTGTGCACTTCCTTAATGTTCAAAAAGCACTTTGTTTATAAGCACTACACCACACCATCAAAGGATATGTTTTGACTTGTCTTGAGTGTGTAAAGTTGTAAATTGTTGCACTGTGAATTCCAGATTTCCTTCCTCTGCTCCTCTCCCAGACCCAACAAGGAGGATGTTTCCTCGTTACAGAACAGCAGTGACAAGATTATGCCATTTCTAGGACAGCAGGATGCTTGTGTGTTGTCACCTATTGCTTTTTTTCCCTGGGACTTGTTTAAAGCCAACTCTTGACCAGGGCAGCAGTTGTCCCTCTGTACTGGGCCCTGGTGAGGCAATTGGGCATGGCACTCAGCGCTCTGGGCTGGGTGACAAGGTGGGGATTGAGCACAGGTTGGACTCTACAATCCAGGAGGGCTTTTCCAACCTAAATGACTCTGTGATTCTTTGTACAGCAAATTCTGCCCTTTTGTGAATCAAAGAGTTCTGAACAATTGAACACCCCAACACTTTCCGTGAATGTGGGGATTCTGTGTAGAGTTCTTCAGTCTGAAGCTTCTGGTGGATATTTTCAAACTGCACTCACTTGCATCCTAAAATAGGGTGCAGTGGGCTGGGCTGACAGCATTGTCTGTGGATTTGGCACCAATATTAGCGAGCTGCTGCCACTTGGCAATTATTTTCATTGTGCACCATATGGTGAAGAAAATGTTTTCATTCACCCACATACAACTCAAGTTTTGCTGAGAACCTCATGCTGTGTGCAGCTCTCTCCCTCTGAGGACTAGTTAAGCCAACCATGACCCCAAAGACACGCAAGCACTTCTGTTGGGCAGAAGGGTCAGATTTTAGAAGGAATATCTTGTATAAGCACAGCATTTCCATGCTGTTCCTGGGTTAAAAAGGCTCGTTTATGAAGGGCTGGGACAGCATTGCTCTCCCTCATGCCTCTGTAGATGCTTAAGAAGGAATTGTTCTACTACTTTTTCACTTCCTCATGGAAAGGGTTGTCAAACGTTAGGACAGGCTGCCTAGGGAAGTGGTGGAGTCCCCATCCCTGGAGATGTTCAAGGAACAATTGGACACAGCACTCAGTGCTTTGGGCTGGGTGACAATGTGGGGATTGGTCACAGGTTGGACTTGATGGTCTTGGAGGTCTTTTCCAACCTCAATAATTCTGTGATTTTTTTTGGTTTTTTTCCTGCACTGTTGAGTTTTCCTGCTCAAATGCAACTGACTGCCCAGGGCAGTGGTGGAGTCCCTATCCCTGGAGGGATTTAAAAGCTGTGTGGATGTGGCTCTTGGGGACATGGGTCAGTGGTGACCTTGGCAGTGCTGGGAATGGGTGGACTCAATGGTCTGAGAGGGCTTTTTCAACCGGAATGGTTCTGTGAACGAGGGGCGTAAGATGGAAAAGGGCTCCTGCCTCGTGGCTTTCCTTGTGCACCTCTGCTCCTGCAGCACGTCTGTGTTCCCACTGCGGTGGGGATGTTAAGTCTTCTCATACAGGAGAGAATCCAGTGCAGTGATGTCCCGAGTGCCTCGTGTCTGGGAATGGTATAATTGGAGCCTGTGTTTTATAAATAGGCACCTCTGGATTCGCTCCTCCTTTGAGGATTCCTTGTTATCTGTGTTTTCTGCTCTCCGATACGGGCTGAGCGTGTTCTGCAGCCTTGTTCTGTCAATTCAAAACTTCAAATCCGATGACGACTCAAACCTATGGAAATCGGGACTTCATTCATCCCTGTGCTAAGAGAATTCCTGGCTTACAGGTGGTAGGTGCCAGCTTAGATGGTATTGCACCAGGATTCTCCCAGGTTTTGAAGTATAAGAAATGATTTCATATTTTACTGCACAATTGTCTACATAGTCATGCCATAGACTATGCAGGAAGTGGAAAATGTGTTTTATAGAGATTCTGGTGTTTGCTTTTAATCTTATTAACAAAAAACCGTACCTTCATGTCAGGAATTCTGGAGTCATCTGGGACAGAGACACACTCAGTTAAAAGGAAATTTCTGTTCATTCTGATGCTTGATAAAATCACTATTTTCATGTTTTGTGTGTGAGAGATTTAAATAATAAAAAGCAGGTATTGGAAAGGAGACTGACAAAAATGTCTGTTTTAAAATGTCAGAGTGCTGGGTCTGCGTTTTCTGAGGTTTATCCCTCAACTTATCTGCACCTCAACCCCTTTTCCGAGTGAAATTTTCAGGGAATGCCTTTTGCAAAGTCTTTTCATGCTGCAACTGATGATCCAGTGGGATTTTGACCTGGATGAGCTCATTTACATAATTCCTGCAGAACCATCAGAAATTGCTCTTTGAAAACTAAAGCTGGTAAATTATTTGGGTGCACTGGGTTATTTGTTCAAATTTTAGGCAACTTGAGACACTGTTTAAGAACACTAAGCAGTGTCTGGATGCTCTGGAAGGGTTTGTGCTGCAGCACAGGAATAAGGTGTTGCCATTATTCTTGTGATTTTTCTGATATAAAAGAGAAGAGCAAAATGCAGATACATTAGAGATTATTACCTGAGAATTCCTAACCTAAGAGGAATTATTACTTTTTTTTTTCTTAAAGGTATTAAAATCTAAAATCTAGTTTTATCTCTGGGAGCACTTTATTAATTACATCTATAATTCTACTGTTTTTTGGCCAGGGTAAAAATGTTTAAAAATAACTAATTTTGTGATTTTGGATGTAAAACATGGGTCTTAAAATTCTATGTGTTGTGATGGGGTTTCTTTTTGTTCTTTTGTTGTTGTGTCCTATCCTTGTCCTGTTGTCTTATGTGTCACGTGTGTTGTTTCCTCCAGTCTTATTCTCAGGGACAGTCTTGTGCCAAACCTCAGACTGCCCTTCAGATCCCATGGGTGATGCCAACCAAAGTGATTTGGCAACTAGATGGGAATGCTGGAACACTTTCAGAAATATGTATCTCAAAAGCAAACTATTGCATCTGTGGAAATTGCCCATTTCATTCTCAGAGCTGTGTGAAAAAATTTTAATTGGAACCATTACCGAAACACCAGGGCAGGATGTTGTCTGTCCCCACAGTGGGATTGAGTTCAAGGATGAGACATAGAATACCAGAAATATTTGGGTTGGAAGGGACCTTAAAGCTCATCTCCTTCCACCCCTGCCGTGGGCAGGGACACCTTTCACTGTCCCAGGTTGCTCCAAGCCCTGTCCAACCTGGCCTTGGATGCTTCAAGGGATAGGGCAGCCACAACTTCTCTGGGCAACCTGTGCCAGGGCCTCCCCACCCTCCCAGGGAACAATTCCTTCCCAGTATTCCATCTGACCCTGCCCTCTGGCAGTGGGAAGCCATTCCCCCTTGTCCTGTCCTTCCTGGCCTTTGTCCAAAGTCCCTCTCCAGCTCTTCTGGAGCCCCTTTAGGCACTGGAAGGGGCTCTAAGGTCTCCCTGGAGCCTTCTCTTCTCCAGGTGAACACCCCCAGCTCTCCCAGCCTGTCTCCAGAGCAGAGGGGCTCCAACCCTCGGAGCATCTCTGTGGCCTCCTCTGGACTCGCTCCAGCATACCTTGAGAATGTGGCTGTCCCGGATGTTGGGAATGCAAAATAGGACATGCACGCTGGCTGAAGATGTTAAAACATGTGGAAATGGAGCCCATTCCTTGACCGATGCTTATGTAGGGGCAAGGTGGCTGTCCAGAGTACACAGAAAAATCATGGAATCATCTAGGTTGGAAAAGACCTTGAATCCATAAAAAAACCCTGAAAGAAGCTACTGGAAATCAACGTGACAAGGAATTAAAAGGAACATGGGAAAAACTGAAGGGTTCAATGAAAATCAGCAATTGACACGAACCATTGTGTTACAGAGAGGGGTCCCCTTGAACAGATTATTCCACTGGTATCCTGTGCTTGGATACAGACAGGAAGGGCACTGTGCCCCAGTGTTTGCCTATAGGTGACTACCAACCCATGGATACCCTGCTTCCGTTGCCTCTGACCTCTTTCCATGTGGAATTCTGGCTCTGTGATGCAGACCAAAAGCATCAATTCCTTTGGAGATTATTTCAGTCGTTCAACTTCCATCTTTTGTCACTAGAGGGAAGGAACGGGTGCAGGAGAGTTAAACGCACAGAAGGAAACGAAGCAAAAAGCCAAGTGTGAAGTCTGGGAATCAGTCTTGAGTATTTGTGCAAACTGTTGAAGGAATACTTGCAAACAACAACTAAATTTAGCTTTTTGAAATGGTTCTAAACAAAAATATGCAGCTGAATAACAAGGATTTCAAGAAGACTTCTGTCAAGAAATTCTTGTCAAGACAAGAAGATTTGTCTTCTCTCCATGGGAAGTGTGCAGTCACTAGTGTGTGCCCAGGTGGCCAAGAAGGGCAATGACATCATGGCCTGTAGCAGGACCAGGGCAGTGACTGTCCCCCTGTACTGGGCACTGGTGAGGCCACACCTCAAGTCCTATGTCCAGTTTTGGGCCCCTCGTGACAAGAAAGACATTGGGGGGCTGGAGCATATCCAGGGAAGGGAACTGTGCTAGGGAAGGGTCTGGAGCAGCATGAGTGGCTGAGGGAGCTGGGGGGGCTCAACTCATTGTCTCCCTGAGAGCTTCCTGGAATTGGCAGGTGCGGGAGATCCAGATGAAAGGATTCAGTCCCTAGAGCAACCTTGACTGCCGTAACTGCTATTGACTTTTGACCTGCTTGTTTTTCCATTGATCTGCAAATAGCCTGAAAGGCAGAGATATGAATCTAAAAATGAACAAAACAAAATAAAAAGCTTCATCTTAGCTATTGTTGATTGAGATTTATCTGATCTTTTGCAAAATTAATAGAATGGTGCTGGGGACATGTCTTTTGTTCTTCTTGTTCAAAGAAGAGCAAGTTATTTGATTGTTTGTTAAGGTCAAGTAAGAGCAACATCATGCGACTCATTAAAGGTTACAGAGCTCTCCCTAAAATTAGATCTCGACTATTATATCTCATCTCTCTGTGGATGATCTGAGCACTGAATGTACCAGAACATTCAAAGAGCCTCTGACATGCGACAGCCCTGTGAAGTTTTTCACATCTGAAAACTGACTCCCATGTGGTTCCATGTTGCCTTCCTCTTGATGCCAAGACAAGAGACCCTCTCCAGCCTTCTTTAGGGGCTGGACATTTACATTTCCAGGTGTTTGGCATGGGATGTGCTTTGGTTGCTGACTCAGGAGCTGGAAAGGCCCTGTGGGAGGTTATTGCACATCTGTGAACATGGGGAGGTGGCAGCATGTGTGTGGGACAGCTCCACCTGCCAGTAACAACTCCCTGTTAGTGAGAGCTCCCATGTCCTGTGCCCAAGGGCACAGTGCTGTCTCAGAAGCATTCCTAACAATGTTTTGGATACTACATGTTTCAGTTGTACTTGCAGGAGGCTCCTGCTGCCATGGTTGATGGCTGGGCACTACGGGCTGCGGCAGCTGCGTGTGTGTGACACAGGGATTGTGTCACTGTGCAGTTGTGCTTAACATGAAAAAGGCATCACTGTGTTCCAGCGATAATAATGCCAGCGAGGCCTCCCCAGCCACCATGTGAGAGCCAATCTCTCTCTTCCCCTTTCTCTTTCCTTGTCAAGGAAACTCTGTAGTATCGTGTGCTGCAGAAGAAGAGGAAGAATTCCCTTTTGTGTACACTAGAATTTCTTTTGGCAGCTGGGAAGATCTCTTGGAATGCAGTAATGAAGGGTAGAGCTTACAGGAGTGGGGATCCGGCTTTACCGACAGAGCACGCAGTGGAAACATCGTGACTATTAAAGATTTTTTTTTTACTTGGAGCATTCTACTCCCAAATCCTTCTGATGCAAATTGTGGGTAGGGGAAAATGGTGCACCAGAAAAATCTGTGCCCTGGCAGCAGATGAAAGGGAGAGAACTGTGGGGAAATGGCACACGTGGGGTGGCAGAGCTGCTGCGAGGGACAATCCTGACATTGTGTGGGCCAGATGTGCATGAATTAGTGTGGGAATGCTCAGAACTGCCCAAATGGAGCACTCATGCAATTCCTGTGCCACAGCAGTGCAGTGCTTACGCAACTTCTCTCGATCAGCAGAGGAGAGTCATTCCTGTAGGGATTCAGGCTGATCCCAGTGAGGTGCAGCCTGGGCTCTGGTGCTGAATAAACCTGGAAAGTGGGTGTTTTGTAAACAAATGGAGCAACCACAACTCCCTGCTCAGTGTGTTTGCCAGAGGCTGGGAATGATGTGTGTGTGTGTGTTGGAGAAGACCACAGGAGGAAGGAAGTTCCTTATTCCTGGGTGTCTACAGGGAATCAATCTGTAGGGGACTTTTTTGCTTCTCATTGAAGATCTCCAGTAGAATTTTAGGAAATCCTTGGTGAAGCCCTCTACATATCCTGGTTGAATTTTGGGAAATAATCTGTCAGTGGATTTTTGCTTGTTAGCGAGGGTCTCCAGATGCCCTGGTAGAATTTTGAGAAATAATAAGTGAGTGGTTTTTAGCTCCTCACTGAAGATCTCTAGTTGTCCTGGTAGAATTTTGGGCAATAATAGGTCAGTGAATATTTAGCTCCTCAGTGAAGATCTCTAAATGTATGTCCTGGTAGAATTTTAGGAAATCATCTGTTGGTGATTTTTTTTTTCCTCCTTGATGAAGGTTTTCAGCTTTCCTGGTAGAATTTTGGGAAATAATCTGTCAGTAGATTTTGTCCCTTGGAAATGATCTCTAAGTGTCCTGGTAGAATTTTAAGATATAATCTGTGAGTGGATTTTTGCTTTTGGGTGAAGATCTCTAGATATCCTGGTAGATAGAATTCTGGGAAATAATCTGTCAGTGGTTTTTTTGCTCTTTGGAGAAGATCTCTACCTGGAATAATTTTTCTAGTAATAATTTTAGGAAATGGAAGTATCAGAGTGGCCGGCCCTTTTTCCAGAAAGATCTGGATTGTTTGTTTGGAAATTGCAGCAACTCCCAGGGGACTCTCACCGAGGAGCCGCGGGTGCCGTTTCCAGCACTGCCGCCTCAGCACAGGCTGTGACTTGCTGGCTTTTGGCAAAGTGGCCAATTTTTCTGAAATATTCTGTGTGGAGAGGGCCGGAGGAGCGGGCCGGGTGGGATGTGGCACAGCAATAGGCTGGGAAAGCGGGGGTGGGGGTGTCCGTGGTGCCTGTGGGAAGAGGCGGGGGGGTGGGGGGTTCACGAGCCGGGATGTCGAGGAGGGCGGAGCGGGAAGCCCGGGATAAGGGGGCCGAGCATCCCTCCGCCGCCGGGCCGGTTGCCAAGGCGACGGCTGCGTGGCAACGGGCTGGCAGCGGGGACCGCCCGCCGCCGCCGCGGAGCTGCCGCGCAGAGCGGGCGCGCTGCCCTCCTCGCTGGATGCTGCGGCGGCCGCCCGGGAGCAGCCGCGCTCCGCTCCCGGTCCCCCACTGCCGGTGCCGACCAGGGGCCGAGCTCGCCGGGAGCAGCAGCGCTCGGTCTCCGCTGCCGGGACCAGCGCGGCGCGGAGATGGTGCCGCTGGTGCGGAGCGCCGGGGGCTCCCACCAGTGGCTGGCGATCGCTTTCCTCGGCCTTTGCTCGTTCCTTCCTCCTGGGAGACTCGCTGCGCCGGGCGGAGACTTCCCCGGGGCTGCCGTGGACAATCTGGTGGTCAGGAAAGGGGACACGGCGGTGCTTAGGTAGGAGGCGATCGCGGGCGGGAGGGATGCAGGGACGGAGCGTCCCCGCCGCCGCAGCATCCCCGAGATGCCCAAGGCTCCACCGGGAGCCTCCGACCCTTCTCGGAGACTATGCGGCGACGGGAATTTCCCCCGGGGATGCTTGTGGGGTGCTCCGGTGATGCGGGAAGTTATCCCTGTTACCACCCTGTACCCGCATCCCCAGAGCTCCGGGCTGCTCGCCCGCTCCCGGGGTGGTTTCGTTCCGCGGTTTCTTCTGTTTTAACTCTATTTAGGAAGCCCAGTCTGTTGCTAGAAGTTTGGAAACGGGTTGTTGGGGTGAAATGATGCAGTTTTGGCTTCTGGCAGCAGTTTGGGAGCTCTGCAGAGTGAGCAGCGCTGGACTGTGGCAGGGAGAGGACGATTACACCCTGCCAGAAGCATTAACATTGGTATTATTATTTATTTTGAGATATATTTCTGTATTTCTCAACGAGAAATGCCATGCTTTATGCCATGAGGAGATTATGTTCCTGTTTCTCCTAATGGACCTTGTGCTCCCGTATCTCCTCATTACTTGACTGGAGCAAAATTTGTTTACCAGCAGTCGGACACCATAGTTAATCTACTCGAGTCCTTCCTTCTGGTTTGTGTTCATTAATCCTCTGCTTGACTTGATTATTCCCCCAGCCCCTCAGACTCTAACTTTTTATTTATGTGTTGTACTTTTGCCATCAGCTTTCTGTAGTTCCAAAACCCCACATTTTCTTCTTCTCTGGAATATGGTTGCAGTGGGTTGAATCTCCCCACTGGTGATAAATCTCTGATTTTTAATTAGCAGCACTTCTCAGCTATGTATTATTTTTGTTGGACTATCACTGAAATCTCCAGGTTGCAGTGTGTTTTATCCATAAGCATTCTCAATGATCCTACAGTCTGCTGTAAAATGCTGCATGAAGCATTTTCAGTAGAGATTTGGAAGTGTTTTCAGGCTGCTCCTGGTGTAGTAGCTCCTGAAAATACAGTAGATGTCTATGTAGGGCAGCTGACAAGTGGTTTTTATGTGTACCTCAATTATACTCTGTATTTTGAGACGTGCTCAGGTCCTTGTGCTTTCTGTCAGCACAATTGGAGGATGAAAGGAAATAATAATTTAAAAAGTGGTTTATTTATACTGCTTCAGGCTCACAGGTTGCAGAGAAGGTAACTTGGTGGGTTCACAAGCAGTTAAGACAGATAGTCAGTACTAAATGCTATTAGGATATAAATGTGTTTAAAACTACAGCATTAAAAACAGGTGTGATTGCTCTCAATGTTACCTACCGATGGGGTTCTGCTGGAGCATATCCAGCTTTCCAGGCCTAAGGTTGTGTTTGGAACTCGGTGTTGATGCAGCTAGATAGGTTACATAAATGAAATGGGAGCTTTAGGCTGCAAACATCACTTTGGTCTCACTAGGAAGGGTGTGTGTGTGTGTTTTGTAAAGAAGTGCTGCTACAGGAAGCGTTAACCTCGCTGCTGAGCTCTGGGACAGAGGGATGAGGTGCTGGAATTTTGAGTGTTACATTTGGATTTCATTCTTTGTGCCCTGTGATTAACTTCTCTCATTTCCTGTGCCTTCGGCAGGCTTGCTTTAAATCAGGGCTTATTTTGTTTTAGGCTAGTGTTGTAACTTGGAAGAGGCAGTGCAGGATCACTGTGGGAGCAAACACTTTTAGAAGAGCATGCAGCAGCCAGGCAGAGCCTGTTATCCCAAGTCTCCCACTGCCCAGTGTCTCAGCTCCTCTGGGAGTGTTCTTCACTGGATATTTGTATCATAAACTAATTTCAATATTCAGTAAAATAATTACTATTAGTATCCTAAGAATTGGAAGCTGACTCTTTATTTAAATACAAATTCCAGCGAGCTGGATAAAACCATTTGGGTGCTGGAAAAGGAGTTTGTTCCTTCCAGCTCTGTAGCCATCTGAATTCAGCCCTTCCCAGTGACTGTGCCTCGCAGCGTCCAAAGTTGGCTGTGCTCCGGAGTTCCCAGCCTCTCGTAGCAAGATGGCCATGGGCTCCCTGTGGCCAGCATGTGTTGATTCCCCCCTCAGCACCACCTTCTCTGCTCTAGCAGTCTTGAGAGGGCTTCAAACGTTGCCTCCTCCCCTTGGAACCGAGGCAACACTGTGCCGAGAGCATCCTGCTTTAATAATTAAAGCTGGAGTATGGGCGGCACTCCCATGGCTTTGAGTCAGCATTTTCATGGCTGTCAGAAGATGAGAGTGATTTATGGGATGTGTGTTGAGGTGGAGCCAGCCCCCAGCAAGGGGCGTTGCGGGTGCCCTTGCTTGGGCGCGGACCCTGCGTGGGGCTGAGGACCTTGGACAGCTGGATTGCACATCACCCCGTGTTCTGAGCTCCCCAGGAGAGTGAATAAATGGGGTTACCCGTGTTGGACTGAGGAGAAACTTTTACTCACAAATCTCATTTTGAGCTGATATATCAGAGAGGAAAGCACGTAGCCTGTTTGAATGAGTATGGGGCAGGTGGGCCAGGTGCCAGCTCCAGTTCTCACGTGAAGTTTTCGTTGTCTTTGCTGAAGATGAGCAATAAAGGCTCCTGGAACTGCTGAGGTTTTCCAGTAAAATCCTCTGTGTGTTAACACGGAGTAAAATAAATAAGTTTGGCTCCCTCATTTTGAAATAGTTAACTCATATAACAGTGTAATTAGTCAATTTAGTATCAAACACACACAGCATTTATTTAGTGCTGCAGAAGCAGCACAGTGAGTATCACCCCCTGTCCTGGTGCTCTTGGAACATCTCTCCCTGCCTGGTGCTCTGGGAACATCGCTCCTGTCTGCTGCTCTTGCTCATCCAGACCCCTTCCCTCCTCACCCTCACGGCACCCCTGGGGTGAGTACCCTCTCCAGCCCCATTGCCAGGACCAGGACTATCGTGGGGCTGGGTCCTGCTTTGCTGTGCCCAGGTGGTACTGGGATGCTGGGATTCTCCTGTGGCCTCCCTGACCAGCAGTTCCCAATGCTGGCAGAGGCACAGTACCCACATGGCCCTTCATGAAGGACTGAGAGAAGAGCAGGTTTGCCAAGAATGTCACTGGACACCTGCTTTGGTACAGAAACACCCTCAGCAAGGGGATTTTACAGAAAAGCCCTTGTTAGCTGAGGAGTTCTGTCTGTGATGAGTGATTTCTGTAGCCTCAGTAATTAAACCCAGGCCCCTTTTGTTTGATTTCAATTGGCGATTGATCCCTGCAGTTCCAACACTATTTGTATTTATTTGAGTTATAAGAAATCACATCAGTAATGCAGTTGTTCTTCATGGCAGAATAATGTTGGGAAGCCGCTCATTTTCAGTAGTATTATTCCATCCTGTGCTCTTCCCAGGCAGCCTGTTAAGATTTCATGAGAACACATGAGGAAGGAGAGAGTAACTTATAAACCCATGATTTTATTAAAAGAATATATTGCTTCACTGTGGACTGCTAGAAATGCAGGGAACAAGCTGTATATTCAGAGCTGGGTTTCTCCCATGACCCTTTCCAAGACCTTCTGTAAGGAGTGGGATCACTGTGTGTTCCAGCATATCCATCTCGCTGACAGCAGAAGTGGAGATTTCAGGAGGGAGTGTTTTAGGAGAGGTAACAAATGCAGAGCACTTGACAGGACGCAGGCACAGCCAGAGTCGGAAGCAGGGCTGGCGTTCCAAGGCGGGATGCCCAGGGGGTATGAGACACCTCCACTTGAGAAGGGCTTCCTCCCCTTCCAGGTGATGTGGGGAGGACAGTGGAGAGCTCACATTGGGATGGCAGCAAGAGGCATTTCTGCTTCTGTGAGAAATAAAAGAATTCCTCTTTGCCTTCCTGTGGTGATGCTGATCCTGGTTACGGCCGATATGTGTGTGTGGCCCCCGTGGCTTTAGATAACGCAGGAAACAGGGATGTTGTCTTAGCAGTCCCCATGTACCTCACCTGCCATTTGGAGCCCAAGTCCCCATGGATATCAGAATGTGCGGAATGTGCTGAAGATGATCAAAAGGGCTTTGTCTAGCAAGCAAATGTTTTTATCCTGCATTTTGTTTTTCTCAAAGCTCATGGATAATGAAGGCAACTCTACCTGGTAGCATCTTTATAGTACCTTTACGTTCTGTCATCGCAGCAAATTGAGCTTCAGAAGTTGTCATGGTTTTAAAAAAGCAAAAGATCTTTTTACCAGTATATGATTATAGAGGAATTTAGGTAACATGGGTTCTGCAGTCTGTAAAATACTGTGAATTACTCGCTTCAAAGAGTTAAAGCTCAGGCTGGGATCCGTGATGTTCCCAAAGGCTGGCAGGAGGAGCTGGAAAGCAGATATCTGTGTCCAGCTGTGATCACAGAGCAGACGTGGGTTCTTGTCAAACCTGACTGGGAAATCTGGGGATTACTTTTAGGCCAACCATGTGAGCAGGTCAATGAATTGATCCATGTGTTTGCCCACAGTTGTCCCTTTTGGCCATCCCATGAATGTTGTCTAAGGTTTGAGCAGCTGATGGTCACCTAAGGAGGGTGATTATAGAGAATGTCTTTTTTTGGTCACAGCTCAGGAGGTTTGGGGCTTTTTAGTTTGTTTGCTGAATTGGAAATTCTTCGTGTGCAACCTGACTGCTTCTCACTGCACCTTGGAGACTTTTGGGTCTGTGTTGTGTCCACTCTCCCCTGCCTTGGGGACCTGGGACAGTCACCAGACGTTGCAGATAAGCTCCTGGCAAGGCAGGACGGGCTGTGGGGATCTGGAGCTGTCCCCAAACACTTCAGGTGAGCCCCTGGCAAGGCAGGATGGTCTGTGCCTGCAGAGGAGCTCTGCCCAGGGCTGTGTCTTATTGGGTTTTTTCACTGGTGTTGAAAGGTTTGGGCACGTCCTTGGCAGCTGATCTGAAACTATTTGTCTCTTTTGCTGGCTGCTCTTAGAGCTTCTCAGTTTGTTCTTTTCAATAAGATTTTCTGCTAGTGGAAGCAGTTACCATCTAGGGAATGGGAGGAGAAGCTCTCTGTGCCTGTTGGTGTCTGCGAGTGCTATTGCCCCAAATGCAGTGAGTGGGAATTCTGTTCCCCTTGGGAGGGACGCTTCCCGACTGTGATGGTGGGGGTGCCCAATGGTGCCTAATTAATATTTAAATTGCTGGGGTGCCAGTGACTTTTGGGGATTGGGATTTACCAGTTTTGCCTTCTATTCCAAAAGAGCTATCCTTTACAGCTGAGAGTCTTTGCCCAGGAAGTGACAGCGTCATGGAAAACTGGTGGCGCATCTACCAAACATTCCCCATCTGTTGCCATTCCTGTTACTGAGAACTGGGCATTTGGAAAGGAAGTTTTGCAGTAGGAAGAGCAGGTGGATAACAAGTTTATACAGTATATTGGAATTTTGAGATACTATATGCATCCCAGAATCCCAGTCCCTCCAGTGCATGTCCAGTGCTGGGTGCAGCTGTGAATACCTGCAGATGTGTTTATGGAGAGTGTAATAAATATAAATATTTTCTTCTTTACTTTATGGTTTTCAAAGGTTCAGTTCTTAAGGCCCATACTCTTGGTACTGCGGTGCAATTCAAGGTCACAAATTCTTTGTCTATGTGAAGTTTCATTCCTGAAACGTGACCTGGTATGTGCAGACTCGTGTGCACACCCCCTGGAAAATGAAGTTGTTTGCTTAAGGCTTTCCTATTCCCAAATCCTACCAATTATTAAACAGCGCATTATGGTACTTGCCTCTTGTCTGTGCAACAATAATAAATAAATTCAGTGTAAATTAAAATAATTTATCATTTTAAGTGATGGTGAATGTTTCAGCTGTTATGTAGAGGAGCTAACAAAACAAGGAGTCAATAAGGAATGAAAACCAGGATTTGTTCCAAAGGGCTGTTCTGATGAACAGACAACAGAGACTTAAATGACTTTCTTCTTGTCACCACGTGTAAGAGCTGAGCATAGCCGATGTCTCAGGGGGCTGACTGCGAGGGCAGGAAGGTCCCACTTGGACCCTGCTGGGCAGCTCTGGTCTGTGCATCTTCTGATCATAGAATCCCAGACTGGTTTGGGTTGGAAGGAACCTTAAAGATCATCTCGTTCTAGTCCTCTGCCATGGGCAGGGGCACCTTCCACCAGAACACTTGTTGAACACTAAAACGATGCTGGAACGAGGTTTCTCCATCTCTTGCTCTTCTGAAAGCTCTTGGTAGCAATGAGTAAAGAGATGAACCCACCCTTATTGAGCAGGTTTCAATATGTAACTCACTTAGCAACATTTCTGTTACTCCTTTTCTACCCATGATAACAGAGCAGGTTTTAATGGGGGATTTGGATCAGACAAACTAAATTAGTTAAAAAATGAGCACAACCGGATATGAAGGTCTCAGAAAGGACTTACATTATTAAATTGGTGTATTTTGGGATCGGTGCTTATGAAGCACTGAGTTAGTTGTGTACTCTAACAGATGTGATGAAAGATCTCATACCAGTGGGAGTTAAAGATACAGGAGTTCTGCAGGTATTATGTTGCTTAGGGAATAAAATAATACATAATAATTCAATAATTAAAACACTTATCTGTATAATCATGCTAAATAATTTTGTTTATAAATTTAATATAGTGCAATATAATATTTACAAATTTTGGTTAATTCATTAAAAATATGTATGCATTTATCTCAATGTGTTATGTCATAATTATCTTGAATTAATGATAGAATTAAATCAAGAAACTGGTGAAATCATGTCCCTTAAATGTGTTGTACACAGAGAAGTGTTGAAGTGTTTCACTGTCCAGCTGCTGCTTTAGGTCATGTGGATATAAGTTAAATTGCATCTCAGCACTTCAGGCACGGCTTTGGTGATTGGACTCAGCAGGCCCCTCCTAACTCCTGATCACACTCCCACTCCAGCAGTGGAGTTCTTTTATAATTCTTGGTCAGACAGTTATTAAATAAATCTGAAATTAAATATTGAAAATGTCATTGAAGTGCTAATATAAACAGTGGGAGGAAAAAACTGACAAGTCTAAGGTTCTCTGTCAGGTATTTCTGTGATGCGTAAAACCTTGTGGCTAAGAAACCACTGTGTTGTTTCCAGTCTTATAGAACCATGGAATGGTTTGGGTTGGAAAGGACCTTAAAGCCTATCCAGTTCCACCCCCTGCCATGGGCAGGGACACCTTCCACTATCCCAGACTGCTCCAAACCCTGTCCAACCTGGCCTTGGACACTTCCAGGGATGGGGCAGCCACAGCATCTCTGGGCAACCTGTGCCAGGGCCTCACCACCCTTCCAGGGAGTCACACAAGGATCATCTGAGAGACTCCTTGGGATTGGAGAGCTCTGTTTGCTCTCTGCAGTGTTCATGAGGAGATAGTTTGGTGTAGATATTATAGGTTTATTCCCTCTCCTCACCAAGCTTTGCCCCACCCTGAAGCTTGGATGTGTCCTGGGGCTTCCCACCTGGACACAGGGCACCATCCCAGGTCACCCAGGGAAGCTCCTCTGGAAAATGTACAGATTCCGTGGTCACAAAGCCAAATATTCTCTGGTAGATTTTTCTTGCAGTTTGTTAACTTTGCCGCTCTGTCCCTGACCTGTGACCATGAGCATAGGGGATCAAAATCTGGAGAGGAGGGAAGATGATGAGGGAACAACCAGAGAGGAGGGAATAGGTCACCAATTTCCAGGTGTGGAGCCTTGGTCACAACCACAGGAGGTTGGGGGAGGAGGAAATCTGTTATGAAAGTGGCCTAATTATGACGAGCAGTTTTCCCCTGGCTGGAACAAGTGGACTAGAAAATTGTACTAGACCTTTCATTCAGAGACTATTAAAGAGCGAGAGGAGAGAGAACAAATATAGCTTTTGTCACAGCTCTTTATTTTTATTTTTTTTTAGTATTGAGTCCTGCACATTGCCTGAAATCAGTTTAAAATTAATTTAATTCATTGTATTTAATTTGTGACTTTTTTTTTAACCTGTATAAACCTTTTTCATGTTATGTTTCTGGTAGTGTGAAGGTGCATGGGCTAAAGATATACACAGCCTGCAAATTCAGTGTGGATGCCAGGGTCATTTGGGGTGACTGCAGCTCGTGGCAGCCCCGGGCTGGGGGAACATGTTGGGCTGAGCCTTCCTGGGACGTTGCAGGGAGCTGTGAGTGAAAATCCCTCTTCCAGCCCAGCTATAAGAGGAAATGGTGGATTAGCACAAGGCAAAAGGGGGAGAAGTTTGGCCTGTTCTCCCCAGTAAGAGGCAGAATGGTCAGTGCTGCCAGCAGTGGGTGTGAGGATGTGAAGGGACAAGGGTGGAGGAAGATGGGATGACAGGACATCCCGTGTCCTACAGGAATAGGGGGAATGGCTTTAAGCTGAAAGAGGGTAGATTTAGATTGGATATTTAGGAAGAAATTCTTCAACCCAAAGCAGTGTGTGATTCTGTGGATTTCAGATGTACTTGCATTTAGTGACCTTCTGCACTTTATACAGATGTTTTGTTTGGTGGTTGCGTTTGGCCTCTGCACTTACAATTCCAAACACTGCACCTCCAAAATATTTATCCCAAACTGTAACTTAGCGAGGTGGTGGATTCTCCTCATGATTTATTGTACCTGTACTGAGCAGATCAACTAATTATACATTTGCCATCAAAATACCATTGGGGCTCCATGGGCAACTGTGTGAGTGACTCTTCCCCACCATCAGTACTGGAGTCTTGGCTCCTGGGCTGACCTGGCTCTTTCATGAGTTACCACAACCTCAATTCACAGAAATAAATGCACTGACTCATCCTTAACATTCTCTTCCATTTTTTAATTTTCACTAATACTTCAAAACAATATTCCTTCTGATCCTTCACTCGGTTAATCTTGTAAAAGGAAAATAGATTTGGATGTGTATAAAATACGAAAAATCAGAGTCAAAGAGTTGATGAAATTCACAGAAATCAAGCTTTTCAAGGCAGTCAGCCCAGAAGTATTACCCTGGAATTAAAAATAATTTTTGTTACAGCAAATCTTTTCCTTCACTGTTCCCTTTGCCTGGTTAGTATAAAAGAGAGCAGGAAGCAGCACAGTCCATTGGAAATGGAATATTTCAAGAGTTATTTAAATTAAGTCCCAAGTACATACACAGTGTTCAGGGTTATTGCTATTTTCCCCAGCAGAATGATGTGTTGCCAGGGCAGGAATTGCTTCACTGCAGTAAACTCAGTTAATGCTGAGAGAGATGGGAGGGCGGAAAGGTGAACTGCTGGGGAGAGAAGGCCAGAGGTACAGGGAAAACCAACTTGCAGGTAGTGAAGCTCCTCCAGCATCCCAGGGACGTATATTTAGAGAGACCAGGCATCCTGAGGTATCAGTTATTTATATTGCCACTTAAGGAGTATTGGTGTTATCAAAGCATACACAGGAACTGGGAACATTCACACAAAACTACTGCAGTCAGTGGGGTGAACAGCACAGGAAGAGGGTTTACACCTCCCAAACCAAGACATGTTTCTAGTCCAGTATGTGGTGATCAGATCACTATCAGTGGATCACAGACATGTTACTGATCAGAGGCAAAAACATAACAAAGCAATCACTATCAGATATGTGGATATAACACATGAAGGAGGATGAGAGGATGCAGAAACAACTCTGCCATCTGTAAGGAATACTGCAGCACCAGAGGTCCAGGTCACTGGACATCACCCACACAGGACTGGGCTGTGCCAGGTTGCCCAGCTTGGTTCCTGCAAGCCCAACTCCGGCCACGCTCTTGGGAAAGCTGTATGTTCTCTAATCTCCTGATGAGAACATGCAACTCTAAATGAAAGAAATCTCAAAATTCAGCTAGCATATCTATTCTAAAGACTCAGGGATCATTACTCCACGCCTGTTCTCCAAGTGTAATTTTAAATTTTGAACAGTTTTTGACATTTCACACTCAGGTAAAGGCTCTGGGGTGCTTGTGATGCCTCACTTCCTCTTCCTGAAATCACAGAATCCCAGATTGGTTTGGGTTGGATTGGGACCTTAAAGCCCATCTTGTTCCACCCCCTGCCATGGGCACAGACACCTTCCACTATCCCAGGTTGCTCCAAGCCCTGTCTAACCTGGCCTTGAACACTTCCAGAGATGGGGCAGCCACAGCTTCTCTGGGCAACCTGTGCCAGGGCCTCACCACCCTGGCAGCCAAGAATTCCTTCCCAAAATCCCATCTAACCCTGCCCTCTGGCAGTGGGAAGCCATTACCCTTTGTCCTGGCTCTCAAGGCCTTGTCCAAAGCCTCTCAATTCCTGTGACTTTTTTGGGAAGCAGAATAAGCTTTAAGTCTTACTATTGTTTGCAAACCTTTTGAATTCTCAGGTGGAAGATCAGACACTGTCATAGGACAAAGTCGCATTATTTCTGTAATAGCAAACACTGTGCAGTGTTTGCTCTTGATCAAAGATTGTGTCATCTGGAATGCAGTTTCTGTGCAGATTTTTGTTGTGTTTGGAGAGCACTTGACATATTATTCATAAATTAGAAGCAGATAAATTACAAGACCTAAAGCACATCTCCTAGTAAAGAGTGTGGGTGAGGAAGATAAATTCTTGGCTGCCAGGGTGGTGAGGCCCTGGCACAAGTTGCCCAGAGAAGCTGTAGCTGCCCCATCCCTGGAAGTGTCCAATGCCAGGTTGGACAGGGCTTGGAGCAACCTGGGATAGTGGAAAGTGTCCATGCCCATGGCAGGGGGTGTGAAATAAGATGGGCTTTAAGGTTCCAATCCAACCCAAACCATCCTGTGATACTTTTCCTGTAAGAAACCTGTGTTTATATAATTTTTTTGTTTGCTTTGGGTTTTGTTGGAGTTGTTTGTTTGTTTGTTTGTTTCTTTGCTTTTTCCTTTCCTTCCTTTTTTTCTTTTTTGGCTGTTTGTTTTGTTCTGGCAGCTGTTTGTAACATCACAGATTAACAGTGAGTGTTGAGAATATTGACTCAGTCTCCCCTGCCCCCTCGGCCCCATGTGGCCTTTCCCTCTCTAGCAAAGCTTTGCAGTATTGACATTCTGACCCTGGTTTGGGGGAGCTGTGCTTTTTAGCATTCCTCAGCCTTAACAAAACAGAGACTGTTCCTGTAATGGTTCCAAAACCATTTTCACTAGCAAAGAGTTCTTTAAATAGCACTCACCGAATGTAGCTGCTAATTTGCATGACAGCTTGATTAAATGTAACCTGCTTCCACACTTAATTTATTTTGAAACTGCCCAACATTTTCATTCCATCCCATTAATTCTAAATTAGTAGACTAGCTTGATTATTTAAGATGTGAGGTAATTTCATCATCTTCGTTTGTGTAAGCTCAAATCCATACTGTAAAATCCTCTGAAAGTGGTTATAAATAACAAAAGGGTTTGCACCACATCAAGATCTGTTGGACCTGGTGGTGTGATGCAGAATGAAGTGAAGAATTAGGTGATTTAATGATCATCTTTGACTTCAGCAGCTATTGGGCTGTAAATTTGGCTCCACATTGCAAGACAAATTCCTGAGTATGTGGATTTGGGGAGAAATGAACTTGGAAAGGTAATATTTAAGGGTGATATTACACAGGTGCTCCATTTTCCAACAGGAAGTGATCTCTTTAGCAAAATAGAGTCTCAGGTGCTCTTTCAGAGGTACTTCCCTTTGGCAGTGCATCTGTTAGGGAACTGGGCCACAGCTCTTTGCTTTCCATGATGCTGGAGCTGGAATGAACCATTTTTGTGCCAATCCTGCATAAAAGGGGCCAGGAAAGATCTTTTAAAATTTATTTCTACACTCATTTAATCAGCTTCTCTTTCCAGGGCAAGACTTGTTCAGCAGTTAACAGAATATTTCAGATTTCTTGGAAAGCTGGACCCAGTAATTTATTTAGGTTATCGACCATCTGTTCCCAGAGGATGGTTTCACAAATATGGCTGTGAATGCATTTCTTAGGTAAAGCTTATAGATCTTCTGTTTTTTAAAAAATTTTTTTTTTCCTTTTGAAAAGTCCTATTATTCCACACTTTTGCTATGAAAGCAGGCTCTGGATCCCCTCAGTTACTCACTCGTTTCTTATCTCTCTGCTCTTGCACATTTAACTTGGGATCTTTGTGAAAGTGATGCACAGACGTGTTTCCATTTCAGATTTTCATCCTGGATTTGCAAACTGAAACTGTTTTGTCTTCTGAAATCTCCTTGTAGGTACCTACTAAGGAGCACTAAAATTGAAATTTAAATTATATTGAACTTAAAAAAAAAAGGTAAAAAAATCTCATATCTTGCAGTTCTGCCTGTCCCCAGTAAATGCCTTTTCCACTCACCATCCTGCTGTCAATTGGCAACCTGGTCCCCTCTCCTGGCTCTTCTGTCCATCCTCATTCCAAACCTTGCTGATTCTTTCCATGTAATATCCCTGTGAAATGAAAATTCCTTCTTGGAAAGGGCTGTCCAGCCCTGGCATAGGCTTCCCAGGGCAGTGTTGGAGTCCTCATCCCTGGAGGGATTTAAAAGCCACGTGGATGTGGCACTTGGGGACATGGATCAGTGGTGGCCTTGGCAGTGCTGGGAAACAGTTGGACTCGATGGGCTCAGAGGCTTTTTCAACATAAGTGACTCTAATTCTATGAAAATTCCTAATTGGGCTTTTTAATCTTGATCAATGAACTATGTTTTCTTCTGATTTTAAAAGACACCACTTTGCTTTCTGACATTTCTTTGGACCTTGGTGACAAATGTTTTTTCAACCCATCCTCTTTGTGTCCTACTTCAGAGTATCCTCTGCTTCCAGCTTCTCCAGCTCATTAGGAATAATGCATTTGTCTTACCGTGCAGATTATCAGGTAGTAATAACCAGCCATGAAAATGAATGTCTTTAATTTGACCATTGCCCCAATGTGACAGTGACAAAGGTAGCTCATTGCCCAGGCTGGGATGGAACACTCCAACTCCTTGTTTGCAGCTCTGGCTGCAAAGTTTGGCATCATGGGATGGAAAACAAAGAAGACAGAGAGGAGAAGGTTTTACATTTGACTGAGAGGACTAAGACGTGACCCTAAATATATTTCTAAATCATAATTTATTTCCTAAATCACTTCATTTTTGGATTTGAATAGCAGTTATGGATGAACCCTTCCTGCATTTCATCGGGAGGTGAGTGTTGAAGAAAACACTCTGGGTGTGCTGGTAAATATTTATTTGTGATAGATGTGCATAAGTGAAAGGATTGAATCCATCACTAGGACTGAATCCATCCCATAATGTAATTTACAATTTCCACATGTATGAATATATGTATGACTGGCTGAATGCAGACTCTGCCATGAGTCCTGACAGGTGAAGGTCATGTCACATGTCACTGGAAAGCTCATTTTCCTGGTGTGTGTAATAAGGTTTCTCATTTGATCTTTATGTAGCAGAAGCAATCTGTGAGTCTATGATTCTCACAGACCTAAGAAAAATCAACAATGTGGAATCAACACTGAGTGGGGTTGAAAAGAGTATTTCAGGAGGGTTCTTCAGCAGAGAGCAAGGAGGGAGGGCAACTCTGGTGTTTGCAGGAATATGTTGAAATTGGATATAAAAGTATGGATGACATTTGAAAATTGCACAATCACTGAGGTGGGAAAAGCCCTCTCAGACCACCAAGTCCAACCTGAGCCTGATCCCCACCTTGGACATTGCTTGGATACCTCCAGGGATGGGGACTGCACCACCTTCTTGGGCAGCCCCTTCCAATGCCTGACCATCCTTTCCAGGAAGAAATTCTTCCTGACACAAGGATGAGTGGAATAGGAGATAATGAAGGCGGAAAAGCTGCTCAAAGGGGGCTGGATCCATTCTAAAAATAGTTTGCATTGGGCCCTAATATAACACTGTGGCAAATCCCCCAGGGCCGGGGTCCAGAGGTGTGCACAGCTGGGCATGAACAGGAATACAAATGCTTTGCTGCTACAGGCAGGGAAACATGATGGGTAGTTCTGGGGCATGTTTTCTCAAAGCTGCTGACAGAGCAGGAAGGGGCAGAGGAGAGAAAAATATTGTCTGGGAAATAAAAATATTTACGGGGGGAAGCTTGAGGAACTCTGGCTAATTAGTTTAGCAGAATAGCAACAGGCAACCTCATTGTGCTGAAGAACGTTTTAATGTCAAAAAACTCAGAAAATCCAATCTTGGCAAAAAACCCGTAATACAAACTAATGACTAAAAGCTGAAAGTGAGCAATTTCAACATAAATGTGAAGCGAGTGTTTTAGAGGCAATTAACTGCTGGAATCAGCTATCAAAGAAGTGCAGGACTGGTTATCTCTTGTGGCTGGTCGCCTCTCCACAAGATACATTTAGGCCCTTTGTTGAGCTGAATAATGTCAGAAAGGTGGTTCTTCGACAGAGTTCAGGCAGAAATTTCCTTTTACCCAGGCCAAAGGGGGCACAGGGCTCTGCTGAGCCCCTGCCCCCCCCACCAGCACCACGGTGTCAGAGCAGAGAACAACCATTTGCTCATTTGAAGGTTTCCTCTACCCAAATCTTTTTTTCAGTGTATTACTGAGTGTTTCTGTGTAATTAACTCTGTTCTTTAACATATATTAAATCATTATTCAATTTTAATGTAAAAAATCGTGATTTTTTTAATGACTTAAATGAAATCAGTTGTGTGTAGGAATGTCACTAAGAATTTTTAATGTAGGATGGAGGTATGGAAAAAAATACAAAACATGTTCAAGAGATGCTTCACCTTTGCCTTGTTGTGGGCACCCCCTGGTACAGGGCTGCAAAGGGCAATGGTGCTGATTTGAGCTACTTGTGGAGACAAACTAGCTAACTCAAAGCATTTCTGTGCCTTCCCCCCCCCAGTTATTTAGCAAACAATTTACTCCTGTGTCCTCTGCTCATAAACTCATAAATCTGTGCTATAAGTAAACAGTTCAATTTAATAGTCAGTTTTATCTGTACATTGTGAAAGTCAGTACTTTTGAGAACCAGTGATTTCTGTCAACAACAAAAAAATGATGCCTTTCTACTCCCGAGTGATGGTTCCTGCCTCATTCCAGCAAACCTGGCAGCATCGCCAGGTCCCTGCTAATTGGAGGGGACTGCGCTGGTGGCAATTAGGAGGTAGAACAGTGGAGCAGATCGATATCCTTGAGAGCCGACTTGCTGTCCTTTGGGAATCCGTGCCAGAGCAGGGCTGTGTCTCACAGAGATTGGGATGCAGCCACTGCTAGTGGGAATTAATTTATTTTAACTTAAATAACTCTTGAGTGTCAGGTCATACAATAAATACTAGAAAGAGAAATATCTAAATAGAAAACAGGTACAGTTCATACAATAAACTACATTAAAGATTCAAGTACCAAGTGCCCAGAGAAGCTGTGGGTGTCCCATCCCTGAAAGCATCCAAGGCCAGGTTGGATGGGGCTAGGAGCAATCTGGAAAAGTGGCAGGTGTCCCCAGAGACTGCAGGAACACACAGCTCTGCTGACTCCAGTGTGCTGGAGTCATGGCCCTTGGGGTTGCCAGAGGTGTATGAAATTATGCTTTTACTGATCTGCTGGTGTTACAATAGAATCATAGAATCATGGAATGGTTTGGCTTGGAAGGAACATTAAAGCCCATCTCATTCCACCCCTGCCACGGGCAGGGAGGGACACCTTCCACTAGACCAGGTTGCTCCAAGCCCTATCCAACCTGGCCTTGGATGCTTCCAGGGAGGGTGCAGCCACAGCTTCTCTAGGCAAACTGTGCCAGGGCCTTACCACCCTCACAGGAAGGGATTTCTCCCCCAGTATCCCCTCTAACCTTGCCCTCTGGCAGTGAAGCCATTCCCCTTTGTCCTATCACTACAATTCCTGGTGAATGGAAATGCTGGTGGAGAAGGGTTTCCTGACTGGCTGCTGGGAGGATGAACTGCTGGAGAGCACGTTCTCACCCTGCTCATCATGGGTCAAGTCAGGGAAAACAGGCTTGAAGATTTCTCCATATTTTCAGAGTTAAAAATGTTGCTAAGAGTCCTCAAAAAGTTTCGGGCAATACACGAGGAGGTCTGGGGGGAGTGATGGATCAGTGTGGGGTCCTGACAGGCCCCACAGGGTATTTCTGGGGTGATGGGAATCTGCCTGTGTAACCATTCCTAGCATGGCCCAAGTTTAATGAAGACTCCCATAATCTTGAGGATCCAATTTACTGACTGTCACTGGTAATGAAATCTCTGGAAGTAAAACTCCACATTTGACATTCTCACGGACACAGACAGAATCCATTTCAGGTGAGCACAAAAACTCAGCCTGTGAGGTACCTGTGACTGTCACAGGTGAAAATATTTGCTAATGAAGTGTATGTTAGTGTGAGACAGGTAGAGAACTCCCTCAGTCTCTTAATTTACTTTGAATAATTCATTAGCTTGCACTCCTCACCCATGGCAGTCGTAGGTAAATCCCACACTGGAGCTGCTAATTAAAGTTGCAAGATGAAGGGAAGCTACTAATGAGATGTGAGACAAGTACTCCAACAATACAGAGGCAGTTGTTGGCACATTAAGTTTTATTGTTGGTTTTTACACAAGGATAAGGAAATGCTGAGGAATTTACACTTGTTACAGCCAATGATTAGAGGTGGTGGGACTGTGGATGCCAGGTTGGGTGATGGACCTTCTCCTGCTCTAGGACTCCCTGACAGGTTGGGCTCTGCTTCCAGGGAACAAGGGACAGGGCAAGAGGAAATGGCCTCAAGCTGTGCCAGGGGAGGTTCAGGTTGGACATCAGGAGGAATTTCTTCCTGGAAAGGGTGGTCAGGTGTTGCAAGGGGCTGCCCATGGAGGTGGTGGAGTCCCCATCTCTGGAGGTGTCCAAGGAATGACTGGACGTGGCACTCAGTGTCTTGGGCTGGGTGACAAGGTGGGGATCAGGCACAGGCTGGACTCAGTGGTCTGAGAGGGCTTTTCCAGCCTCAAGGATTCTGGGATTCTTTGCACAGGAGGTACCTGCAGCACTGAGATGGATCCTTAGGGGTTATCCGACATTCTGAGATGAAAAATTTATCAATATTTCACATTTATCTTATACATATTAAAAAAAGATAAACAATAAATCTATGTGGATTTTATCAGACAGTTTTATGGATAAATATATTGCTAAAGTATGACCTGTGTTACAGGTCATATCTTATAGGTGCATGATGATCTGGGTGTGCCATGTTGTCAAGTGGACCGGGCTAGTGATTTTCATTTTACAGAATGAAAAGTATAGATACAGTTTTGGGTAGTAGAAATAAATATTTTTTGTGTTTTCTTCTACAATGTGAAGTTTAGCAAATGAATGTTGTGTTGCAGAGTTGTTGCCTCTGTGTTGTTCGTGCGGTTCATGGCCTGGCTTATTTGCTACAGAAATGTTTGATGTTGCCACACATTTAAATATGTTTTCTGCTGCTGAGGAATGAGATGGGTAGAGATCTATGTGGGGATATGGAGGAGGATAAAAATACACTTTTAATGATTATTTTCAATGTACAAATTGCAACATGCTACTCAGACAAAATCAGACAAGTTAAAGCACTTTATCTTATTAAAGAAAATGTCTCGTAGGGAAATCTGCACAGCAGATCTTCACTGAACATGGGAAAAGTGGGTGTGTGGAGGGTCTGGTGTAAAGGGAAAACGAATATGGTCAGTTAGACTTGATTTCTGATGTTGCTTGTTGTCTGGGCAGAGCAGCGGCTCTGGGGCAGGGGGTCAGGGACCCTCTGCACCAGCTGGTTTCAGTCACTGCAGAGCCAGGTACTGGGTGGTACCTGGGTTTTAACCCCACGAGACAATGTCTCTGACAGCAAAACCTACCAGAGATGAGCCTGGTCCCTTTTACTGCTTTTCACCCTTCACAGCCTGTGCAGCCTGTGATGGTGTGAACTGGGAGCTGCTGGTTTGGGAGAACTGGCAAACACTTCCTGCAGTGCCCTCCCAGCATATTACTCTGTGATCCTCATAAATGCACATGGTGTTTGGAAATCCAGCCTCAGCCAGGGCAGCACCTGAACACAGTCCTGCTCTCGCACAAACTCCCTGGCTTCGACTGCACTCTGGCTCCACTGTGACCCCGTCATTGCTGAAGGGATGAACAGAGAATTAGAGAAACAACCAGTTTAGAAAAAACCTGGCAGGGGGGAATAGCCTTAAACTGCCAGAAGGCAGGGCTGGGGTAGATATTAGAGAGAAATTCTTCCCTGTGAGGGTGGAGAGGCCCTGGCACAGGTTGCCCAGAGAAGCTGTGGCTGCCCCTGGATCCCTGGAAGTGTCCAAGGGCAGGTTGGACAGGGCTTGGAGCAACCTGGTCTAGTGGAAGGTGTCCCTGCTCATGGCAGGGGGTGGGACTGGATGGGCTTTAAGGTCTCTTCCAACTCAAACCATCCTGTTCTTTTGCAGTGCTAACTCACCAGTTCAAACCCTGCTGTCCCCCTGCAGACAGTGCTTGGGGTGACAAACTCTGGGAAAGATTATCTTGAATAGCTGATTTCCTGTGAAAATGGGGAAATATTAACACTGCAACTTTATAATAAAGTACATTGAGATGGAAATGAAACACACACAGTTGTGATTTAAAATGCATGCAGCTCAATGCAGCAAATCAATACAAGGTCTATAAAAAGGGTTCAAAATGATAATGCAAATTAATCCTGGGAGGAATATTCCTCCAGTCGTGACACACTGACCTCTGCCAGTCACAGCCTGGTGGTGTCTGCAGTAATGTTTATGGCACTCTGGATAAATCCATGAGTGGAAGATAACACTCCCAATTTGAACCAAGTACAGCTTTGAAAAAGCCTTAAGACCAAGAAAGCCAAAGCAAACCCCATGCTTTGCCTTTGCTCTCAATTCCGGTTTGGGGATGCGAGTTTTCCAGGGCTCAGCTCAGCAGTGACTGTGCTCCAGCAGCATGCTCAGCAAATCCATCTGGTTGTGGGAGGGCTGGACTTCCAGCTCTGCCTCCCCCGCAGCTTTCAGCCTCTCCTGACCTTGGTGATCCATTCTCGGCTGCTGCAGCTTCCCAGCAGTGTATTAAAGTATAAGAAAGTCAATAGTTGGAGCTGTCGATGGGAGGGCACTCCAGGGCAGGAGAAGAGCAGGCTCCTCTGGCAGCAGCCTCGGCTGGGACGGGGCAGAAGGAGGGCGTGGTATCCCAGGGAGCCAGTGGCATCCCCGGAAAGGGGGGGGGGGGGGGGGGGGGGGGGGGGGGGGTGGCAGCTCTGCTGGAGGGACCAGACGGGCTGTGGATCAGCTACCAGAGCACTTTTCGTTTTACGTCTCCAGAGCTACACAAGGTGTTTTCAGTAATAACCTGCGATGGCAACTTCTTGACCTGGGGCTGATCTGAACTGAAACCTCTCTTCAGGGCTCTGAAATCCACTGCCCCGGAAAGAGGGACTAAATCCAGGCTTCACTGCAAAACATGTGCCTATCCAGTACCTATACAAAGCTCAACCCTTGGTGAATATTTTATATCACATTCTTATTCAGTCACATCCTTCTGGATTATGTTACTTCCCTGTTACTGCGAGCTCCATCGAACCCTGTGCTGACCCCACCTCCTGATTCTGGGAATTTTGCTTTTTTCTCGATGTCAGTGCATGGATGTGGTAGATTCTGGCTGGCTTTGGCTGTGGGGGGCAGGATGCTCCATGGCACCAGCACCTGGTCCAGGGGCTGCAGGACATCCTGCTCCTCAGGGCAAGTCATCCCCATGCCGAGGGTGACACTGGGACCCCTCTCCTGGACTGAGCAGGTGGGGCTGTGCTCCTTCTGCCAAGGAGGTGACAAGGGGTGGGACACACGGGGTACAGTGTCCGTGCAAAAGGAAGGCTGGGAAGCAGCTTCCCGTCTGTAGATGCTGCTGATGGCTTTGAAAAGATGAAGTCGGTACCGTCTCCTCTTTTGTCTATTCTTCTTCCTAATCCTAGGATTTTAATTTTGTTGATTCATAGGTTATCTAAATATGAATAGGTTCACATCAATCAGCACTGCCAGTGCCACAGAATGAATATAAATGGTGTCTTCGGTACTTCCTAAGAGAATGGATGTGTCTGAAGTGTAAATCCGCATTTGCAGGCTTTGCTGTGGCTCCTTGAAGCCAAATTCTTTAGTTGTTCCTTTTAAAACATTAATCAACTATTTTGCTCTAGACTTGGAAATGGGTTGGGAAGAATTTATGTTCTCTGTTCTGTTCATTTCCAGCAAACAGTGAAAATCAAGAATTACCCAAAGCACAACAGTTAGAACTGAGAGTTGTTTGCTCATCCAGCCGGATGAACATTGGGAATGCACACAGGCAGTTGGGATTTTCTGTTTATTCAGGGACCAGGCTTTAAACTGCACACAGAAATTACTCAGTGTTCCTTGTACTGAGGATGTTCTGGAGTACAGAGGGAAAATTATGGTGCACTCTGGATAGTTCTAGAAAACAAACTGGAGCCAGATCCAGATCCAAAGCTGTTCTGCACCATGTGAACGTTCCAGGGGCAAACAGAGCCGGAGTGCTGGTGCATATACCAAAAATAGCCTGTTGCTTTGTAGCAGCCACTGCTGTCATTAAGGTCTAGAGGAGACCACCAAGATGACCAGAGGGATGGACCCCCTCTCCTACAAGGAAAGGCTGAGAGACCTGGGAGTGTTCAGCCTGGAGAAGAGAAGCTTCAGGGTGACCTTATTGTCCTTTCCAGTACTTGAAGGAGCCAACGGGAGAGATGGAGAGAGACTATTTACAAGGGCCTGGAGTCACCCACCCTTGCTGGTGTGTCACTGGGAGATTTCCCTTGGTGACCAGCTGAGGCACAATCCCATCCTTTGTCATTTCCAGCTTTGGTTTGCAGGTCACACACGTGTCCCTGATGCTGCTCTGGGGCAGGCTGCCCCCACCTGCCTCAGTAGAAGCCTGGCCTAGATTTCCTCCCACCCCTCCCGGGGCTCCCTGTGTGTGGCATTGTGCCAGGAGAGCTGGTGGAAACCACCCTGCTGCAGCAGCTTGTTTAGTTTTTGCAACATTTTAACAAAAATTTGTATTTAGAGCTTCCTCATTAAACCCAGTGACAAATAATATGCACAAGGACTCATTAGCAGAAAATGCAATTATTGCATCTTGCATTGAAAATTATTTAAACCACAATTCTTGACAAACAAAGCATCTGACCCTTGATTAAAAGAGATGATGGGTGTGAGTAATTAAAGACACACTAAATATAATTCATCTTCAAAGCATCCCTGTGTAATTTGTCTTTTCTTGTGTCTTTTGAAAGCCTTTCTTGCTTGTTTGAGGTTGCTCCTCTAAGGATTCTGAGTAATATTTTCCTATTTAGTGAATTGGAAAATAATTTCCTAACCCTGATCATAAAGTTCTGAGAGATACCTGGGCTTCTTGACAGAGGGAGAAATTCGCTTTGTGGCAGAAATTTTGTTGTTGTAAAGAAATCTCTTCCCTAGATGTCGTTAGAAAGAAAAGTGAGTGTAGATGGTGTTCTAGATGTCCTAGAGCCGAGGCACTGAACTTCCATCACTGCAAAAAAGGGAATTTTCAGCTTTTTTTGAGCTGTCTCTTCTCCCCAGGACACAGCAGGCATATCCTGTATGTGGGCAAGTGAACAACATGATGGTGCTGCTGCAGAAATCCCTGTTTCCAATCCAAGGAAAAGGAACTAAGGCTGAAAAATCTGGGAGCAGTCCAGGGCAGGAGCTGGTACTGTGGCTGCAAGGCTCTTTGCTCATTATAACCCAAAAGCTGTCATGTATTTTTAATCAAATAGGCCTTTGAAAATCTAGAGAGTTTTGACTTTCACTTCCAAAGGAGAGAAAGCCACTATGATGCTTTTGCTTTTACAATATTTGTATTTCACATAGTAAGGAAACTGATTTTTCCCATTAGGAATTTAAAATTTTATAGGTAACTGAACCATTGGAAGACACTTCTTTTAGTGATCCTTAAATGGTTCTGTTGTTTAAATCAGATACACTTAAATGTGTTTGTATTCATTAATTGATTTCTATCACAGGCTTGTGACAGTGATATAAAATCAGTGTTTCATAATCAAAGTCTTCTCCCTTTCTGAAGTTTGAAATGGTGAAATCTTGATGCCATAGAAATCAGAGGGCACAGGATTCTGTTTTCAGATTTTATAAGCTGTAGAAGTCTTTGTTACTCAGATTAGAAACTCATGGGCTTTCAGTCTTTAAAGAAAAACAAAAATGGAAGCTTTTCTCTCCTGCTTGTCATCCATGAATGCCCAGGAGCTGTACGTAATGTATATGCAGTATACAACAAAAAATACCAAATTTAGAATCACCGAATCACAGAAACTCCTGAGTTGGACAGGACCCACAAGAATCATCAAACCTCTTCCTGCTTTCTCCAAGAAAAAACAAGAATAAAGGGATACAACATTAATGCAGAGCCATAATTTTCCTTATAAATGAAAGAACAGAATGTTTCTTTTGGCTGCCTGAAATTCCTTCCTCAGCAGCTTTCCCTGCTCTGATGCTCAGGACAGGAACATGGGCAGTGATGACACGGTGCCCTGCAGGCGATCGCTGCAGTTCTGGGACAGCTTTCTAGGAGTTTGGTGACACTCCTCTTGTCTCCATGGTGGGCAGGGCATGGTCAGGTGTCCGCTGATGTGTCCGTCACCTCTGGATGTGTTCACTAACCAGAGGCTGAGCCATAACTCCGGCTTTTTAGGGCTCTTCAACTCCTCTGCCCTTCAGAGATGGTGGCGGATGCCCGGTGGTGTCCTCCATCCTCCTTTCTGCCTTTACTTTCACACCAAAACAGGACAAGAGGAAACGGCCTCAAGTTATACCAGAGGAGGTTTAGGTTGGATATTGGGAAGAGTTCTTCCTGGAAAGGGCTGTCCAACCCTGGCATAGCTGCTCAGGGCAGGGGTGGAGTCCCCATCAGATTTAAAAGCCATGTGGATGTGGCACTTTGGGACATGTGTTAGTGGTGGCCTTGGCAGTGCTGGGGAATGGTTGGAGTTGATGATCTCAGAGGACTTTTCCAACCTGAACAATTCTGTGATTCTCATTGTTCTGGGCTTTGATTTAGTCAATGTGAAGGGGAGGATGGACTCTGTGGCTTTCTGAGGTCCCTTCCAACCTGAATTATTCAGTGGTCCTAATCCATACAGTTTTCTTTTCCAACAAACTACTGAATTTCCTTTTCATGCAGCAGATGCTTATCAAGGTGTAAGAGGTATGAATTCGTACCCTGTTTTCATGCTGATGTCACAGAATCCCAGGCTGGTTTGGGTTGGAAGGGGCCTTAAATCTCATCTCGTTCCACCCCTGTCATGGGCAGGGAACCCTTCCACTAGAGTGTCATGTCCAGGCCTGCTCATGGCCAGTCACAGCAGCTGCACCACGTTTTATCAGTTGAGACTGAATGTTGTTGCTGTCCTTGGTTAAGTGTTAAAACTCGTTGTGCTTTTTTCCAAGAAACGTCCAGAAGTGCTGTGTGTGCTTTGCCTCTGTGGAAAGGGCCAGACCTTGCCCTGGGCAGTGGGATTGCTCCAGCTGGTGCCAGCAGAGCCAGGGTCAGTTCTCGCAGTTACTGTCAGTGGAAATATGAATAGTGTCAAGAGCAGGAAGAAAAACTTGTTTTATAACCACAGTCAAAACAGTGCAATAAATTATTGAGGAGACTGTGGAAGTTCAGTCATGGAGGGCTGCAGAGAGCTAGCCCACCTTTCCAGGTTGCTTTATGGGTGGGTTTAGTCTTGAATGGGAAAACAGATCTGATTTCCCTCTTGCATTTTTCTGATGAGTTCTCACTTATTCTATGCATTAATAGCAAAACAAGACATGGTGAACACCCTGTGTTATGAGTGGCTTTCTATACACTGAGAGTGATTTTATAGCCCTTGAGCTACAGCTGTTCGAGCCCTGGCTCTCACTGACTTTCCCTTCTCTGCTCCTGCACACAGAAGTGGCCAGAGTTTATTTCAGTGCCTAAAGATGAAGTCAGACACCTTTTTCTTTTTCTAAGAGTTGTCTGAGTGACTAGTTTGTGCTATTTCAATGATAATTTAGTCAATATTGCTGAGTAACCACTTCTTAAATTCCTTTTTTTTTTCCTTTAGGCCCTCCAGGTGTCATTTTTATTCTGGCCATTAATGTACTCTGCACAGAAAAAAATGTCAGCAGTGAGGCTGGCTCTGAAATTTGTCCTTGTTTTCCTTGCCACCTGAATTTTCCATTTCCTCCATACAAATGTGAATTTTGGTAATTTAAGTGGAAATTTTGACTTGTATCAGAATTAAAGAGAACCGATTCAGCTGATTCTTATCATCTGAGCCCAAAAGCAGACCCTGTATTGCGTGGCATCAGTGAACCAGCACATCTGACTTTATATTTGCTTGGATTAATTCCACAAGCAATACTTGAAAGTCTGGCGCTTTTTATTTAAGGTGGGATCTTCTGACGTGCCCATAAACACTCAGCAAAGCCCTCGCTCAGTCTGGTGATTGCACTGAGTGAGGAACAGCGACTGAATAAATATGAAGAGAAAGACTCCGAGGGAGCTTACTAAAGCTTCACTGATGTCAATGAAACGAGGGCCATTTCAGTGGTTTAGAGGGGACAATAAGTCTAAAATGTAAAATACTGATATGGAGGCACCCACAAAAATCAGTCAGTATAAATTCCATTCAGGAGATCCTGCCTTGCTGTGGTACCACAGCTCAGTCGGGTGCCTGCGTGTTGAGCGTTGCAAGGTGAAACTTGTGTGTGCCAGTTCCTGAGCAACTCAACCAGAAATAAGCAGGTCCTTGGGCTTTCTGTGAGCGGATGGGAGGAGAAGGTACTTGAGATGGAGTGAGGGAATTTGGTGTGCAGAGCAGAGATGCTCATCACTCAGACTCTGCTGACAGCGTGGGACAAGCTGGAGGAAGAGATAGATGTGCATTGCAGCTCGAGGGTCTGGCATCACAAATTCACCACCTACACACTCATTTTATTTTTGTATAATGTGTTTTTTAATACCACCGTTTGAATTTGCCACATTTTAAACCGTGTTATCTGCATATAAATGCCTGGATTGTGGCTGAGATGAAGAGTCCTCAAAGGTGTTCCTGAGTCCGAGAAAAGACAGTTTTATTATTGCCTGTTAATAACACAGACTGATTTGGGTCGGGAGGGATCTTAAAGCCCATCCAGTTCCACCCTCTGCCATGGGCAGGGACACCTTCCACTAGACTAGATGCTCCAAGCCCTGTCCAACCTGGCCTTGGACACTCCCAGGGATGGGGCAGCCACAGCTTCTCTGGGCAACCTGTGCCAGGGCCTCACCACTGTCCCAGGGAAGAATTTCTTCCTTGTATGCTCAATTGTGAAATTTATCAGTTAAGCACCACTAGATGTTTTTATCATCTCTATCTGCTTCTCAGCTGAATCTAGAGAAGAACTTTTAGTTTTAATAATTTAGGTTCTTCTATGTTTAACAGCTAATACAGAGCACTGAGGATTTGTGGGCCTTTTCCTGTAACTCTAAACCTCCTGAAAATACCCAAATTCTGTTGAGATCCTGTCCACCTTCCCTCTTGGAGCAGCCTCTCCTGCGGGCACAGCTCCTGGGGTAGATGCTGCAAGGACTCTCCATCATGACTCGGTGGGAACATGGAGCATTCCTGCTGTGCAAATTCAACTCCTTCCTGAATAGAATCTGATCAGGAAAGGAAAATGTCATGTTTTGCTGCAGCACAAAGGCTGCATTGACTGGCATTTGCAAAACAGCTCAGAACTGAGGAATAACTGTTAATTTTGGGTGAGGAGCTGCACTTGTATGGCCTCGTGAACACACCAGGGAAACAAATCCCTCTGTGAGTGCCTGAGCACTGAATTTTCTGCAGTGAGGGCTTCCTCCAAGGATTTTGGGAGATCTTGCGTTTGTTTTCTTCGTTAGTTTTTCCCTCCTCGATCAGAAACACTTATGATGAGGAAAGGGGGGAGAGCAGGTGACAGCGAGACTGTTAATGAGGAAACAGATTTGTTTCCGTAACTCTGGCAGGAAAGGATGGAAATAGAGCAGAGGGGCCGTGGGTGCCAACAAGGCAGGGCTGAGGGGGAACCACCTCACACCTGCATGAGGAAGGGCGGTGGGAGGCCCTGGGGAGGGTCTCTTGGCCTGTCTGGAGAGTTGGCACGTTGGGTGTCCCTTCAAAATGCCCTGACACACCCCCACACAGCACAGGAGTGGCTGGAAGTCTGTGCAGGTGCAGGGCTGTGGCTTCACTGGGAACACAGGGATGTGGTTGTTGTCACCATGGAGATCCTTCCCCTCCACCCAGCACTGGTGGAGCTGCACTAGGAATGCTGGGTCAGTGCTGGGCTCCCCAGTACAAGAGAGGTGCAGTCATATTGGAGAGAGCCCAGTGAAGGGCACCAAGATCCTGAAGGGGCTGGAGCATCATCTCCAATGAGGAAAATAAAAGATGCTAGAAAATGTCTGTCTTCACTTGCATTGCAACCAGTGAAGCTGCAGAAGGTTAGAAGACACATTTTTGCTTATATAGCTGGATTTTGTTTATCCAGAGCACAAAGACATGCATTCTGTGTTACACCAGGGCCAAGCATCCTCCACCTGGGTAGAAATCTGAGAGTCTGCACCAAATCCATCCATATCAGAACTCAAAAGAAATAAATGCGGTGAGAAATACATCCATGTGGAAGGTGTGCAGTGGGAATCTTGGAGCATGAATGAATCCCTGCCTGTGGCAGGGCGCTGAAATGAAATGACCTTTAAGGTCCCTTCCAGCTGAGGCCATTCTGTGATTCTCTGAATGGTGTTTCTGGTTGTAGGAAAATCCTGGTTTTCCTCCGTCTTTCCTCTCTGCCTCTTGCAACTTCTGTGTTTTCCTATCACACAATGTTTGCAGGGATTGTGAGGTCAGGTGGTGGAACATGCTGTGAGCCAGCCCCAGTCCTTGTGTTTTGCAGCTGGCTGGAACAGGAATGTGCTTCACAGCAACTTAGCTTCAGAGCAAGTGTTTCAACTCCTTTTTGTACTTTCAGACCTTCCCCCACCTGATCCCTACGGATTTTTAGTGGTGCCCATTAGCAGGGGGGTGCCAGTGGGAGTGTTGTGCATGGGCAGGCAGGATGGGCACCCCGGCATCAGGTTTTTGGCTGGCATGATGCTTCTTCCACTGTATCATTGCACCTTTTCTTCATGAGCATGATTAGGAGATTTCCCAGAGCCTTTCAGATTATCAACATGGTTTGGATTGTTTTCTGCTACTGATTGTCAGTATTATTTTTCCTACCTCCTACTTTGATCCAGGTTTTCCCTCATTGCCTAATCACGATTAAGGGATGACAACAAGAATATCTTGTGTTATCTTCCTGCTCTCAGCGTGAGCTCTCTTTAGCTTTGAAGCATTATATAAAATGTAAGATAAGTTTGTAATTGGGAATCTTTCCTTTATGTGAGAACTTTTCTTCTCTTAACAAGATTTACTCAGCAGTTATTGGGCATTTCTAGATATTTTCCAGTTGAATTGGTGATGTTTTCTAATAGGAACCTTTGGATAACAAAGCTGCTTGCATCCTCCTGGGACAGTGCTCTCAGGCACATGGTGGGATTGTTGGGGTGTCCTGTGTAGGGCCAGGAGTTGGACTCCATGGCCCCTGTGGGTCCCTTCCAGCTCAGGATATCCTGTGATTCTATGGCATCACTTCTGGAATCAAGGTGAAAGGCAGAAATTCAAGATCTCAGAACCTGTCAGTATTACTAACATACTTTAAAATCCCCTGAAGTTTAATTCTCTTCTATCAACATCCAATATTGCTTTGGGACTGTGACCTTCCATAATAAATGGTGGAACTAAGGCTGCTGGATAGGGTGAGGTAGAATGCAGGTGGCAGTGACCTAAAAGCAGGTAGAATGACCTCTGAGAAGTGGGGTCCTTGTCCAGAAGAAATCTAAATGAATCTAAGACAGAGTCCCTGTTCTAGAAGGTTTTCAGCACAAAGAAAGACAATGAGAGGCTGGAGCATGTCCAGACAAGGGAACAGAGCTGGGAGAGAGTCTGGAGCACCAGGAGCAGCTGAGGGAGCTGGAGGGGCTCAGCTTGGAGAAAAGGAGGCTCAGGGGGACCTTCTCACTCTCTGCAACTCCCTGAGAGGAGGGTGAAGCCAGGGAGAGTTAGGTTCTCCTCCCAGGGAACAAGGGACAGGATGAGAGGACAGCATCTTAAAGAGGTTTAGGTTGGACATTTTGAAGAATTTCTTCCTGGAAAGTGTGGTCAGGCATTGGAAGGGGCTGCCCAGGGAGGTGGTGGAGTCCCCATCCCTGGAGGTGTCCGAGAAACAACTGGATGTGGCCCTCAGTGCTCTGGGTTGGGTGACAAGGTAGGGATCGGGTGCAGGTTGGACTCGATGGGCTGGGAGGGCTTTTCCGATGGAAAAATGAATCTGTGATTCTGTGAAAGAGAAAACAGGGATAGAGCAGAGGTGAGTGGGGGAAAGAGTGGCATGGGGAGTGAAGTCATTGCTCACTGTGATCAGCAATGGGAGCAGACCCCAGGCAGTGGCTGTGGGTGGGTGGGGGGCTGTGTGCTGCCCACAGCAGCAGTGGGGACAGGGCATTTCCAAGGGGCTGAGTTGGGCTGCAGACGGTGATCGCAGCGCTTGGATTCCCTGTTGTCCCAGGATTCCCAGGTTGTCACGCTGCTCGGTTGGCGCGATGCAGCGCTCCTGAGCTGCTCATTCAATGAGAGCTCAGCGGGCAAATTCCTGGGAAGAGCCGGGGGTCGGATGCAGCAAAAGCCTCCTCTCCCAGCGCCGGCAGACAGGGCACAAGGACACTGGTTATGTACAAATCTGTGTATTTAACTGCAATTTCCAGCTGCTTCCAGCAATGGGATCGGTGGGGAAGGCATGAGCAAGGACGATATTTGCTCTCCACAGCGTAAATAAATCCCTTTTGTGTTGGGGGCAGCGGGGGAAAGTTTGTGTGTGCATTGCACTTCAGCAGCGCTCACATCCTGGATGCTGCTGGATCGCCTCTAATTGCCTCGGAGATGCCTCGGCTCCTCTCACTCCTGCCAGCTCCTGTTTCCATGGGAGACGGTGACTTCTGATCCCGAGAACTTGAGCTGAGACATACTAATGATGTTTGGGTAGCGGGCGGCAGCTCCATTAACTCCAGCCCGGGGACACCTCTGGCCACCCACGGGGAGCTTGTGGGGACCCCCTTACCCTGGGACAGTCCCGGCTGTTGTTTCAGGTGGGAGCTCTTAGAGGCACATAAACATTCCCCAGAGACCTCCCTTGCTCTGAGGGGATCACAGAATCACAGAATATGTGAGTTGGAAGGGACCCACAAGGATCATTGAGTCCAACCCTCAGCCCTGCACAGCCGTATACCCAAGTCATACCAGGTGCCCCAGAAATTTATCCAAGCACTCCTTGAGCTCTGTGAGCCTTGGTGCTGTGGTCACTGCCCTGAGGAGCCTGTTCAGTGCCCAGTCACCCTCTGGGAGAAAAGCCTTTTTCTGAGATCCAACCTAAACCTGCCCTGACACAACTGAATGAGGAACATCTGGTGAATAAACACAACCCACATTGCCCTGGGATGGTGCTGCACCGGGAGATCTACGGTGGGGAAGGGAATATGTGCTCTGGGAGAGCTGGGTAGCAGCATTTTTTTTTGAAAAATAATATATGGTTTTGTTTAATTTTATAAACAGTTTAAAATTGCCCAATACTTTCTCTGACCCTTTCCATAGTTACCCTGGGATCAGCTGTTTTCCTGACAGTAGATCCAAAACACCACCAGTGTAGTGTTCCTATATTAGTAGCTGTGTTTTGTTTCTAGCACACTCTTAAATAAACCTTATTCTTCAAAGTTATTGGCCCAGCAAGGAGGTCTGCAGCTCCCTGGCTGCAGGGATGTTTTGGATTTGCTGAGTTTTAATGCACTGAAATTTAGGATTACAAAGCACTGATAGATCAGCTTTCTGGATTTTTTTTTCCCTCAACTAAATTGAAATTTATTTCTTTCTGTATTTTTTATTTTCTCCTTTGCTTGAGGCATGATTTTTTTAAAAAGAAAAATAATTTTCCTACCCCTTTTCTTTTTTATTTTTAAAGGCATATAAAAGAGATGTATTTGAGCTTTTATTATCTGGGAAAGCAAAGCTCCTCATTTTTGTGCATATTTAACCAGTATTCTCCTTCATAAGGAATGTGAGCAACTTCTCTCTAAATGTTCCACTATAAGTAAAATAAAGAAATCAAGGAAGAAAGAAAACAAATCCCATGCAGTATTTTATGGAGGAGCTGTAGGAGCAGAATTCTATGGCCATCCCAGTGCTACACAAATCCTTGGTCTCCGTGGGGCTCTCAGGGTGTTTGATACCTGGGGTGGATGTCAGGCTTCAGAAACGGACCAGGGAAAGAGAATTTGTCTTTCTCTTTCCCATTACAGATGAAAACCAAGTTATCCCATATGCAGTGCTGATGTTGGGGATAAAATGACCTGTTCTGTTTCTACTAGCAGGAATTACTTTTTTGTCCCGGCTGTGTGAGATTCCAGCACAGATGAGGGAGGACAGGGAACAGCCACAGAAAGGCTTGAGAAAGGCCAATGTGTTTCTTGAAGGCTTTTTGGATCCTTCCCTCCCTCCCCCCTTGTCTTGCTGCCCACCAAGAGAAGCCCCAAGCGGATGCTCATGGCCTTCACCATCCTGTGTTTGCTGTTCATCACCAGACATAATCATTTCTAGGCAAAACCTGCTCCTACCACTCCTGGTGCAGTTGGATTTGGTCTGGTTACCAGCTTTACCCAGTGAAAAGCTTCAGTCAAGGTTGAACTTCCCCAGCCAGGCTGGAGACCCCCCAGGGCAGCTGGGACTTGCAGTTCACCTGGGTAAGGTCAGGTGTGTTTTGGTGCTTAGGACTGTGTTCTACTTTGAGAGCCAGAATTTGATGGAGTCTGAATAATGGTCTAAAACCCCCAGTGAGAAGTGTGTGCCTGAATCCCTTGGGCACCAGAGCAGAGGCACTGGCACATCTGCTGAGCTGTTGACACCCAGGGCCACTCTGGGGATGAGAAGGAGATGTTTGGTTGGTGTGTTTGCCCTTAGATACACACAGCAGGGAGGCATTTATCGGATAAAGGCTGTACAAGCAAGATCAGAGATATCCAGTAAATGAACTCCCAGTTGTCTGAAAGCTAAACATGTCCCTGAGCTTTTCCATATGGTTGTTTTCTTCCACAAATCCAGTATTTGATTGTCACCAAGAGGTGCTGCACTGCAGCCTCATTTTTAAATCATCACCACTCCCCGTCTCAGTTCCAAAAGTATTTCCAAATCTCTTATGAAAACTCAGTGAAGAACCATCGAGCCCGATTTGCTCTTGGACGTGCTGATGTTACAGAGCCCAGTTCCAGACATATCCACTGTGCCCTGGGGACTGAAGCCTGTGGGAATGCTGCAACTACTATCACTTGTGCTTTACACCATAGGGACATGGTTTCTCAGTCCCAAGCCCCCAGGGGAAGGTCTGTGCTGGTGCCATCCAGCCTTGGCCTCCAGTCACACGGTTCCCTGGCTCCATACACCCCTCAGATTAATTACAGCTCTCCAAAAACCGTCATGGAGGGAAGGCAAGCAAGAAAAAGATTCCTTTCTCTGCTCTTCTTCTCAAAATACAATTTTTTTTGTTTAAAGTCCTTTCCCAGCTGAACACTTTCAGGAATTTAAAAGTATTTTTGATACGGCTTTATAGCGAGCAAAGTTATCAGCAAATGGCCTGTTCTTTTAGCAGCAATCTCATTCCTGCATCAAGCACCTGCCCCTGCAGCCGTGGGAGCAGCTGTTTGAGTTGAGCACAGAAATGAAACCTGGATGGTTTCACACCCTGCGTGGTTGCGCGTTGCACCAGCACAGCCAGCGTCATCTCCTCGGCCCCAGGGGCAGCTCCAAGTGCTGGGGACCTTCCAGAGATGGGATGGAGAGTGTTTGGGAGGCCTCTGAGCTGCTTTTGCTTAGAAAGAGCAAAGAAAGCTGATTTTTGTGTTAATAATTCAGTGTAAAATTTCTCTGAAAGGAATGAACTGTGAAGCTGCAGTGAGATGATCTTGTGTACTGGGCTCATCCCACAGCATGGACATAAGGACCAGGGATGGGATTGTTGCCCTCTGCTCCCTTCTGGAGAGAACCCACCTGCAATGCTGCCTCCAGCTCTGGGGTCCCCAGCACAGGAAGGATGTGGAGCTGCTGAAACAAGTTCAGAGGAGGCCATGGAGATGCTCCAAGGTCTGGAGCCCCTCTGCTCTGGAAACAGGCTAGGAGAGCTGGGGGTGTTTGCCTGGAGATGAGAAGGCTCCAGGGACAACTTAGAGCCCCTTCCAGTGCCTAAAGGGGCTCCAAGAGAGTTGGAGAGGGACTTTGGACAAGGGCCTGGAGGGACAGAACAGCGGGGAATGGCTTCCCACTGTCAGAGGGCAGGGTTAGATGGGATATTGGGAAGGAATTTTTGACTGTGATGGTGGTAAGGCCCTGGCACAGGTTGCCCAGAGAAGCTGTGGCTGCCCCATCCCCGGAAGTATCCAAGGACAGGTTGGACGGGGCTTGGAGCAACCTGGTCTAGAGGAAGGTGTCCCTGCCCATGGCAGAGGGTGGAACAGGATGAGCTTTAAGGTCCCTCCCAACCCAAACCAGCCTAGGATTCCCTCATTCTGTGACTGTCACAGAGGGTCCCACATGGGGGCTAGACAGGCAGCACATGCTGGAGGGTTTTGCCTTCCTGCTCCACAAGATGAATTATGAGCTCAGATCCTTGAGCTGCAGTGCCAATCCAAACCCATTCCATCCCTGTACTTAACCGGGTGCTGTTGTTGCCACTAAAGTGCAGTTAAACACTCCCCTGAACAGCTCTACAGCTTTGTTTTCACTCCTAAAACCTCTCAGATTTATTCTGAAAGACTCTGATATACACAGATGTAGCCAAAGTGATTTTTCCTCATTAGGGTGATGGCTCATTCCTTCTCTGTTGCTTTTCATCCTAGCTTTTATAGCTTGCTTTGGTAAGAATCAGTTGTTTCATTCCTACTACATTAAAAAATAAAACACTGGTGCAAGCTAAATGTTATTTTGAAAAATAAGGTGTGAGGAATTGTCTGTGATTGCACAGTGTTGAAAAAACTTCCTATTTTATTGGAAAAATAATAAGAATGGATGAGTTCTGCTGTAAGGAGCAAGCTGGTCTTATTAGAGCAATCTAAGTACCTATAGCAAAAAGGAAAATATTTGTTGAAATGCTGCAGAGGAACTGGGGTTACAGCGCCCATTGCTGGCAGTGTCTGATTTTTAATCTTAATCTAAATTCTCCTTCTCTCTCTGAAAAGTGTTTAGCATTCCTTGGAGGCTCTATTGATCAGGGAACTCTACTTAGAGTTGAGACCGTCTCAGCTGTTTTTACAGACGAGTTCAGTGAATGAGAGATGGGGTTGGGTTGGTAGCTCCTGCCACGGCCCGTTTAAGGATTTTCCTTTGTTTCTGCATTTGCTCATTTATTCTCCTTTGCTGGGCTGGGGGGGGATGAACAAAATAAATGGTGGTATTTGGTAGAGTATCATTTTTTTCTGAGTATAGCAAGGAATCATATGTAGTTTGCTGACAAAGGCTGTGATTTTTTTTTGTTGTGACAAAGATTTTTGCACTGCTGAGACACCTTGAGTCCTGTGTCCAGTTCTGGGCCCCTCAGGACAAGAAAGACTTGGAGGGGCTGGAGCGTGTCCAGAGAAGGGAACGGAGCTGGGAGAGGGTCTGGAGCACCAGGAGTGGCTGAGGGAGCTGGGGGGGTTCAGCCTGGAGAAAAGGAGGCTCAGGGAGGACCTTCTCACTCTCTGCAACTCCCTGAGAGGAGGGTGAAGCCAGGTGGGGGTTGGGCTCTGCTCCCAGGGAACAAGGGACAGGGGAAGAGGAAGCTTGGGGAGGGTAGGGGTGTCAACAGTGGGGCCAGCGGGGGGGGTCAGCCAGAGGGGTCAGTGGTGGGGGTCAGCCAGAAAGGTGTATTTCTGTTTGAGAAAGTCCTGACAGTTTACCTAATTCAAGATAAAGTATGTGTTTTAAAATCTAGAGTATTTACCAAGTGTTAAGTATTAAAAATGAAATAGAACGGTCTTTGCATTATTGACTGAGCCACCAAGTACTGATCTTGTTGCTCTTGAAACAATGTCCTTTAAATAAATGATGGGTTGGGTGTACTCAATAAAATATTGTCCTGTATTGAAAGGTACTTTTAATCTTCTGTCACCATTTAAATAGCAGAATTTACAATGAACCATTCTTGGTATTTAAGATATTGTTCACTGATTTAAATCTGAGAGCAGGATTTTTTGCTGTGAATACCCAATGTATGTATTTATCAATATTTTAGTAGTATGTGGCATTGAAGAAAAAAAAAAAAAAAGCTCATTGCTGCATGTCCTCCATGTATCCTCCACAAATCCAAGACTTAGTATTTTGGAATTTTGGTCATTTTAAATTTTGGTCATTGGTATTTTGCAATTAAGGTTATTAAGAATTAGGTTGTTAGAAATTTGAGAGAAATAGAAAACAGAGAGAAAATGAGCCCTTGAGAGCATGTTACTTTGAGAATCTGTGGAAGGGAAAGAGAAGTTTGACAGGGAGGAGTAAGATTTCTTAGGCCAATAATAAAAGGAATGAAGAAATGCTCTTTGGCACAGGGAAGTGTCTGAGGTGTGGAAGAGATCATCATGTGCAAAGACTCAAGGTGCCAAGCATTGGAGATGGGATTAAGGTATTGCCTGTACGAAAATGGAAACAGTGTGGTGCTAAACCTGGAGAGCTGCAAGGTGGCTTCTGGATCCTTTTCAAACTGTATTCAGGGCTTAGATTTGTCTTAATATGGAATGTTTTCCCCTTTCAGTTTATAACCTCTGCTTGTGTAAGGCACTTGGGCTTTGTCTGTTCTTGCTGCACTTGATACTGTCTTTGCCTGTGCAAAACATGAGTAACCTGCTCCAGCTCCCTGTGTGTTACCTGGGAGAAGGACATGGAGCTGCTCACTCAGACTAGTCTGCAATTCAGAAATGGTGTCACAGTGCCGAAACAGGGGTCACAGTGCCTGCAAGGAGAGAGTTAAACTATTTTGCTGTGTTGAGGGGAATCACTCTATTGGCTCTGCATGGCTTGTAACTATTTTTAGTGGAGTTCCTGATGTGCTGCATTTCAGGGTTTGGCCCTCTATAAGTTTGATTATGGCACTAAGATTATAACAATTAAAATACAATGGTCTAGTCCTTTAGTGTAGAAGATTAAAAGGTTTTTTAAAACAGCAATGAGTTTCTTACTAGGCCATATGTTTCGCGCAAAGTAACTTTTTAATGTTTCCAGACTGTATTTTTTAAAACATCAGATTCCTGAGGAAGTTGAATTCTGGTGTTGATTGTGTGTCAGTACTTAATGACACTTCAGATACCTTGTAGGACATGGGCTGAATGGAACCAGATTATCTCAGAGCCAATTTTTACTTTACATCTTGACCAAAGTTGTTTGACCAAAGGTTCTTCCCAAAAGTCCACTGAATTTTTCATGGAAGACTAAAATACAATGTATATTCTTTGAAGTATTACACTTGACATTAGGAAAAGAAATTCTGGACTGGGAAATTTGCAGTGACCAAGAAACTCACTCAAATGTGACCTAAAATTTGCCTCATATGGTCTCCGGAAATTCTGTCCTTTTACTCAGACTCCTTTTGTCTGCAATTACCATAAACATGGTTAGTGTAAAGATTTCCTATTCCAATCACTTACCCAGCAGCATTAATGGAGAAAGCTCAGCCGGAAATGTTTATTCATTATGCATTCCTTAAAAAAAAACAAAACCCAAACCCACAACTAAATAGCTTTTTCTTCCCAAGTCCAAGTGTGTCAGTTCCAAATTCATGGGATCTTTCCAGGTTGAAAGGCTTGTTCTTCCTGACAGCTGTCAGGTTCACTGGTGATGCAAATTAATATTAAAGGACAACAAATGAATGACAGAGGAAATCTTGAAAATCTTCTCAACCCAAGACACTCAGTTTCAGACTTTTAATGCCTACAAAATGTGAATTGCAAGTAGGCAAATTACTGGAGGATTCAGAGCGTTGATATGTGAAGGGAACAAGCAGATGCAGCTGACAGGCTCAGAGAAGACAGAGCAAAGCATTTTAGATGCCACCTGGACAAACAAACAGCTTCCAGACACAAGTGGGACTTGGGTAGTTCAGTGTAAGAAGTAAAATTTCAGTCATTATTATTCAGTTATTACTTGTTACTCTCCACAGCTAAATGATTTTACAAACATGGATCTCTCCTCTTTGAGGAGAGGACGCAGCCTCAAGGTGCACCAGGGGAGGTTCAGGTTGGACATCAGGAAGAATTTCTCCCTGGAAAAGGGAGAAAAGGCTCTGGAAGGGGCTGCCCATGGAGGTGGTGGAGTCCCCATCCCTGGAGGTGTCCAAGGAATGACTGGACGTGGCACTCAGTGCTCTGGGCTGGGGGACAAGATGGGGATCGGGCACAGGTTGGACTCAGTGGTTTGGGAGAGCCTTTCCAGCCTCAGTGATTCTGGAATTCTGTGTGTGAGAATGGCTGTGAGACAGAGGAAGGTGCTCCTTGTATCATTGCTGGCTGTTATTGCACACCCTGAATTGCTGAGCTCTTGTTTATGTTTTCTGAAATGTCTTTCCAAGGTATGTGAGGGCAGGAGCCATCCCTGTGTATGTGGTACTGTGTACCTGGATTGGGGGAGCAGATCCACAGGACTCCAGGTCTCTGTGTGGGGTGTCATGCAGGGAAATGAGGGAAGTGATTCAAGAGCTCCCACTGATCCAGGAGCGGGTCCAGCGGAGGGAATCAAAGAAGGTCCTGGAGATGTCTGGTACAAGGACATGCTGTGGGAGCTGGGCCTGCTCAGCCTCGAAAAGAGTCTGGCTCTGTGGCTCCTTAATGCAGAGGTGCTTTAAAAGAGGGCTCTGTGCCTCTTACAAAGATGTCTGTCCAAACCCACTCACAGATGCAGTTGTTGCAGAGTCTTTATGTCGATTCATCCTTTCTTTATGAGACATCAGCTTTTTTATGGTCCCATTCACCCTTCTTTTTTTTCTGTTGTGAATGTTTAATTATTACCCCAGTGTCACTGGGAAAAGCTGCAGTTATCTGAGTATCGGTTATAAAGATTTACTTCTGTGGTGCTTTACTGCTATAAAATTCAGGATTGTAGAACAGCACAGGAAAATGTAGATTGAGTAGTTTTTGGGAATCAATAAGTGCACACGTGAGTGCAGCTGCAGATGGGGCTGAAGGTTTACGGATCTCATCTATCATTTATACTGGAATCAGTCCGAGATACAGAGCTTTGTCATCTCAGCTTGCGTTGTGGGGACAGCACTGCTCTTGCTTACGGCAAATAAATATATTGACATCTTAGTCTGGATCGATTAAAGCACAGCTATTCCTTGGGCAGGCATTTTCCTGTCTTTTAACAAGAAAATGTTGTGGATGGAAACCTGGAACAGTGTAGAGATTTATGTAATTGACAGCTCTGGGCACCTGGCAAATCCATAGGTGCATAGTTAGCACACCTGAGGGGTTTCATTTAACTCACACTATGTGGGAGAGACCAAGAAATATTAAATAATAAATAATGGGAAAGGTCCCTGCCCAGGGCTATTCCCATACTCTTCCCAAACACCAACCCCTGTCTCAGTGCAGCCCCGTGGGACTGGCAAGCAGGATGATAGGTTGGGGCATAAATTTCTGCTTCTATTCTCCAAAAGTGATCAATTTTCAAGAAGCCAGTTTTCCACAGGATTCCAGGAGTGTTCTGTTTAGTTTTTCCTGATATGTTTTTAATGGTGTAACTCTTGAATTGCTTCTGGTCAACAACCCCTTCTCATTGCTGATTATCTTTCATTATAACAGATTATAACGGGAAAAACAATCTGCTAGAATACAGTTACTGCATGTTTGTCAAACTTATCTATTTAGTGAGACAAAATTAAATAAAGTGAAATCTAATAGAACGCAAAATCAGACCTCCCTGAGGGGAGTGCTTTGTTTCCTTGGAAGTTCAATATGTGCATGGGTAATCCCAAGTGTTAAGATATAAATAAAATTTTTACTGCTTCTATTGGAATGGGCTTCTCAGGGCAGTGGGGGAGTCACCATCCCTAAAAGTGATTCAAAAATGTGTGAATGTGGCAGTTCATTATCTGATTATTGGCCATGGTGTTATTCAGTTGAAGGTCGGACTTGATTGGATTAAGGTCTTTTCCAGCCTTAGTGATTCCATGATTCTGTGGTTCATTTTTCTGCTTGGGTCGGTCTGGGTTAAGTTTGGGATATATTCAGAGTACTTCCAGGTATGCGGAAGTGTAGTCTGGAATGTGTGTTTGCTGCCCACAGAGCAAGCAGAGATGTGACTCAGGAAGGTTACAAAAGATACAGAATCATTAAGGCTGGAAAAGACCTCCAAGATCATCAAGCCCAACCTTTGATCAGGTACAACCATCCCCACTAAACATCTTTGCTCTGCCTCTTTATGACACCTCCTGCCACACAAATGAATTGTCTTCTCATCCTTTCGTATTAAACACACACAATTTAAAAATCTCGAGGTATGAATCGTGACAGGTGAGAGATTGGGGTATTTTATCTTATAAGCCATGTTTCTTCAGCAGTGAACTGGTTTTTATCCTATAATTCCAGGCAGGACAGTGAACCTATCATGGAAATGTTTGCATGGTTCCTGTCCAGGCTTCCAAGAAATGTCTGGTCTCCCCAGCTTTCTCTTGGGCCCTTTTCTGAGCACTGGATTCCTGATAAACTTTGAGAAGCTGAGAACCTGGTGGTCATTCCCTTCCACTGAAATCCTTTTGGGAAGGGATGGCCTCAGACTTCATTACATATGCAAATCAGATCATTATGTGGTGGTGTGCAATTGCATGCACATTTTTGCATGGGTAGTCCTGCAAACTGTGCCTCAGGTGTTAAATGTTCATGTTTTTCTACACACGCCACTCAGTCATTTAGTTTAGTGCATTTTTTCCCTTAAAAATCTGTGTGTGCCTCGAGAGGACAGAAAAATTTCATCCATTGGAAGTCCAGGGCTGTGTTAGATTGCAATTTCCTGTGGGAGGGAAGAAGACTTCTCTTTATTTTCGCTCCATAGTTTCTTTTATAATAGGAATAAGCTCTTGGTAGAATATTTGCAATAAAAAAGCTTTGAAATTGATTAAATGCCTAAGGTTCCTCTTGGCCATTAACCAAACTTGGCAGCCATTTATTGCTTTGAACCGTGCAAGGCAGCAGAGATAATCCGTTAAATATAATAAGTCCCTTCAATATAATGAAGTATAAACAGTAACGTGGTGAGGGGAGAGTTCTGTCTTTTAGGAATGATGTAGGAAGTATGGATCACCAGCCATAGATGCTCCTGATTTCTACATTTCTGAGGAGCAGAAATTATTTGCTGTGTTTGTGCCAGCAATTTTTGTTCAAAAGAGATCTTCCCTTTTACTCCTAGATAGTATAAAAAATAAAACAAAAAGGAAGGAAAAAATTATTGGATAAAAGGGAAGAGGAAAGGTCTAATCTGCCAGTACGAGGTCACTCTCCCCACCCCCCAGGTCAGCGCTGTCATTCAGATCCCTGCAAAGCTCCTCCTGACTTTGTTCCTTCTCCAGTGTTGGAGAACATCCCTTTGTTTTGAATACTGGGATTAGTCACGATTTCCTTTCCAAGGGCAGAGCTGCAGCTCAGCAGCTGATGGATTCTGGCCCTTTGGTCATGGCAAGACCTTCAGTCTCACCATCAAATATGCTAAGAATTCAGTGAGTGGGAGGACCAGCAGAGCTCCCCAAGTGCTGGGGGGGTATATTTCATAGAATCATAGAATGGTTTGGATTGGAAGGGACCCTAAAGCTCATCCCATTCCACCCCTGCCATGGGCAGGGACACCTTCCACTAGACCAGGTTGCTCCAAGCCCTGTCCAGCTTGGCCTTGGACACTTCCAGGGATCCAGGGGCAGCCACAGCTTCTCTGGGCAACCTGTGTCAGGGCTTCACCACCCTCACAAGGAAGAATTTCTCCCCAGTATCCCACCTAACCCTGCCCTCTGGCAGTGGACATTCCCCCTTGTCCTGTCCCTCCAGGCTCTTGTCCAGACTCCCTCTCCAGCTCTCTTGGAGCCCCTTTAGGCACTGGAGCCTTCTCTTCTCCAAGCTGAACACCCTCAGCTCTCTCAGCCTGTCTCCACAGGAGAATAAAACACATATTTTGGGTTATGTTCTATTGCATTACAGCAGAATGCTACCAAATATTTAAAGGTGTGTGAGTCTGCACAACAAACAAATTGAAATGCAAATACCCCCAGAAGTTTCTCCTGCAGCAGTAGGACACTGGCCCAGCCTCTGGTCTCCCCAGATACCTGTGCAGCATCACATCAACCCCAAACTGTCCGATTCCTTTCCAAATGCGGACAAGAAAGCACTTTCTGGAACATGTACCACAGTTCATTTTTCACTAGAGCTTTGCTTTTTCTAGGCCACTTGCTTACCCTAAATATTTTCCCTTTCTTGTCTCTGCCTGTTTACCCATAGACCCAATTAGTCAGATCTCAATCAGCCGAGCTCCAGCCCCCAAGTTTAATGAGGGCTCTCTTCAAAGCTGCAATGGCTCAGACACAGACAGACAGTGTGCTCCCTCCTTGGGAGAGCTGGTCCCACTTTGTACCACTCTTTGTTCTCTGTTGGGCTTTATTTGCCATCCAAAGGGTCCTGCTTCTTGTCCAAGGCATTGGAGTCTCGGCATGGGAGGTCAGACCCTCCAGTGGTGTTCGGAGCAAGGGGAAGGTGGTTATTAGATGGAGATTTTCCATGACAGAGACTTATTTGGCCTCTGAATACCAAGAGCACTCCCAGAGCCACAGCTCCCAGTGTGAGCCCCGGCTCTACAAGAGCCTGTGGTGAGCTCTGAGGGGTATCTTGGCTGCTGATGGAGATCTGTGGCACCTCAGGCCACATGGGCTTCTGCAGCAGGGACTGTGGGATGGCTCTGGCTGTGCAGGAGGTGACCAGGCTGATGAAAATAATTTTAAGGGACATGGTGTTCCCCTTCTGCAGCTCCACATCCCGGGTTGGAGATTGGAGCAGAGCTGCAGTTTCTGGGCCCAGCCATGCCTATCTCTGCTCCAGTTCCTGGGCCCAGCCATGCCTGGATTGTCTCGGGCTCCTGAGTAAGGTCATTTGGTTTAGGCCCAGTGTAAAACCCTTAATGTAATATTGAGATGGATAATCTGCCTAGCTCGAGGGATTATTTCCATTAACTGCCTCTGCCCCTGCAGAAAAGGGGATGCCTGACCAAGCACTGCTGGTGAGATGCTTGCATCAGCATGGAAAGGGCTGTACCTCTTGTGCTGTTCCTCACTGACCTCTTAGTTTATTTTACCATCGCTGTGGGTCACCTACACCTGGGCTGGTGCCACATCCCAGCCCCAGCAGTGCACCTGCCACCAGTGAGCACTGGCTGCCTCCCCGGGCACATCACCTCTTGCCCAAAGCACACCCTTTCCCCTTCCTGTGTGTCATTTGTGGTGCTTTGGCTCGTGGCTCCGTCCATGTTTTCATGTTAATATTTAATTTTGTCTTGACTTTTAAGGACCAAAACAACCCTGATTATTTCTGTCAGCAGAGCGAGTGTCAGAGCTGAATGTTTGACAAGTGCAGCAGTTTCAGTGCAGACACATCCGTGCTCTGTACAGAGACACTTAACTAAACACATTTAACTAAACTTCCTTTAGATATTTGTAATGGAACCAATGAAACTCAAGTGTGAATCATAATAATTAAGCTGGAAAAAAATCATAGTTCTGTGGCAGAGATAAATTTACCTGTCTTGAACTAAACTTGAAAAGCAAGATTTATCAGTGTGATATTTTCTGTCTCTGCAGTTCTGTGTTGGCAGTGGTTGAAATCCTGGGTGAAATTTCGTGTGTAGCAGTTTAGTTTCACATATGTCAGCCTGGGTTCCTCCCTGAAGCTGCTTGTATGCAGGGTTTCCCCTTTCCCCTTGTTTTCTTATCTAAGATCTAACCTGGGAATAACCTGTCCAGTTTTAGTTTTCATAATGAAAATTTTAACTGAACATTTCACGTGTCAAATACACCATTCCCTTCAAAACAGTTGTGGCCGCTGACTGGAACCACAGATATAATTTTGAAACTTCAGAGATAGAAAATGTGTTGGTTTCAGGTCCAGCAAATCCATGGGAAACCTTAGAAGTTATTTGTCTGAGAAATTAGTGATCAGTTGAAAAGGACAATATTTACAGTATCTCTCTAGTTTCATTTCACAGCTTCAGTGTAAATCCTTACTTCCACATAAATTTATTATTTACCTTTGTCGCTGGAGACCTTGTCTGGTGTTATTTATCATATATATTGTGTGTGATTATATTTCAACTTCAAATTATTACTGGCAGACATGACTATTTCTTGGCATCTCTCTTTATTACACCTTGTGCTCAGCAATTCATTTTGCCTGATCGAGTCAGGGTGTCAGACAGGCAGGTTTCATGATTTATTGCTGTGCTTCCATACTTTTTGTCTCGAGCATCCACCTGTTCCCCAGCTGTTATTTTAGCATGTGTCTTACTTTCTGAAGGTTTTAGCTGTGCTGTAAAAGCTCTAATGCAATTCATCTCCGTAATCCCAGGCGATTATGTGGTGCACTGTAATCATTACTGGTAATCTTCTTGCTCTTCTCTTATGTTCTGGATGTGTGTGTAACCTCCAGCAAACTGCAAATGTTTCTTCCTGTGCTTAGTTGGAACATTAAAGAAGGCTCTAATTTAAGTACAGGTAGCTCAGAGGTCAAAACAATCAGTACTTAAGTGGATAGTAAACAGAGAGCAATGGCATTACAGAATCACAGGATGGTTTGGGTTGGGAGGGACCTTAATCTCATCTTGTTCCATCCCCTGCCATGGGCACAGACACCTTCCATTAGACCAGGTTGCTCCAAGCCCCATCCAGCCTGACCTTGGACACTTCCAGGAACGGGGCAGCCACAACATTATGTCCAACATGGGAGGATGACACTATACAGAGCACTGATGCCTGTAGAGGGTTAATAGCAGCTGTTTAAAGACATATTGACAGTTACAAGCACGATGAGATACGCTTATTTAAGTACATTGACTTAATTTGGGGTATAATTTTAAAACTGGAGTGTATATTTAGTTGTTCATCCTAATTCAACCTGTGATATGGTCAAAGAAATTCTTCTAAAAGAGGAAGGGTATTTTTCCCCTCTCAAAGTGTTTCATAATTCTGATTACATTATTTCATATACAGCCAAACCCTGCCTAATTTGTGCCTTCAGTGAAAACATTGCATCAAACTAATGGCACATGTCAGGTTTTCTGCCATATCTGATTCAAGAGCTGATTTAGTTTTCTCCAGGGGCTTTCTGTTATTTGTCTGTACGATGTTGTGGTGGGGTGTATTCAGGACAGGGGGATGACTTTACGCAACAAAAGAAATCTTTTGCAATGAGGATTCTTGAATATCCCAAGTTGCAGTAACTTGTAGTGATTTTGGTATTTGGGTTACATGAGTGCCTGGAGAATGAAAGGATTGGAACAGGATGATCTTTAAGTTCCCTTCCAGTTCTATCCTTCCTTCCAATTCCTTCCTTCATTCTATCTGTGATTTATGTAAAGTTCTCTCTTCATTGTCACAATTTCATAACAATTATGTTAATTATTTTCAACCACGCAGTCTTTAAACAAACAAAGAGAGGTTTCCTAGAAAGTTTTGTGTCCTGTTGTGCAGCAGTGGGGTTGCAGTGGTGCCTGGCTAGGCAGGGGCTGCTTCAGCTTTGGGGGCTCATTTTTTTGGGGATCCTGCCCTGAACGTGGGGTTGGTGGAGAGAGATATGAGCTGAACTGAGCCTAAGCCCTTCTCAGTTAACCTTGAGGCAGCTATAGTGGCTTCACTTACATTTGGGAAATGGGCTCAAATGCAAATTTCGAGCCCATTTCTGTTCGAAATTTGCACGTAAAAAATTACATTTTCCACCTGGCAGTAAATGTGATCGGGTCCCTTTTTGTGTGTCACACAGAGTACTTTGTGTTTAACAAAGGTGTCTCCTGCAGGAGTTGGGTGAAGTTCCATCGTTCTTTTCAAATGTTTTCTTTAGAATTGTTACTGTCGCCAGGTTTTATTTCTACAACGAGTGTGAAAAGGAATTCCCGGGAAGGCCGGCGCGGGGGGGTGAGCGGGATGAGCGCTGCCCTGCCGGGGTGGATTTTGGGGAAAACAGGGATAAATCGCATCTGGCACTGCCTGAGGATCTGAGCCACCGAGGCTGCTCTCGGAAGAGTCAGAGCTCCCTCTGCTTGCAGGCAATTAGGGATGGCGTTAATTACATTCGTATTAACATGCAAAGGCGTTCCCGGTGGAATATGTTTAGATCTGTATCTCTTTTAAAGACAGAAACTCTGAAGAATAGCACCAGCAGGGAGAAACCAGAATGTACGTGGTAGTTAGAACGGGATGTAAGCGTTCCAATATATATTAAGATTTCCAGTAAATTTGAAAAAAATAGAGGACAGTCCCCTTCCTTATCTGTCATCTCTTCATGCCTCTCCTTATCTCTTAGTAATAGAAATTATATTACTGAAATATTATTTATTATTTTATATATATGCATATATATAAATTTATTTTAAAGTAGTAATTCAGTAATGTAAATAATATTCTATAAATAAAATAGTAATGTATTACTTTGGTCAATTTAAATTAGGAGATGGAGCAAATTTAATTAGTATTTAATTCATGGCTTTGGTGATGCAATGCTTAATACCAGCTCAGGGTACTGCCCAAAATTTCCTAAATTGCAGATTTTTTCTTTGTCTCAAAGGAGAAGAGAAAAATATCATGTGGAAACAATCTTGTTGTACCAGATTGGAACTGACTTGTGCATTAAACTTATAAGAGGAGCTGTTTTGGGGCTTTAATTTCACGAAGCCAATGCGGATGCAGTGCTGTCACTTTGTGTTGGGTGCAGGGACTGGATTGCTATTCCAGTAAATCGGAAGTAATTGAGCAGGGTTTATCCCTGGCAGTGGAAACACAGCCATTCCCTTTGTTAAACCAGTTCTACAAAGGCTTTTTTTTTGAATAAGCATGAAGTTTGTTCCAAGGGCTGGGCCTGGGATCCACAGCCAATGCTCAAGCCATGGGTTCTGTGTGTGCATGCAAAGGCCAGTCCTTAAAAACAGGGTCCCCAGGGGTCCTCAGCTGGAAAGGGAGGGTTCTGTACATTCTCCAGCGCTGAGAAGTCCTATTTTCCAGTGCTATGAGACCACTGTGTTATGGATGAGAACAGCCCAGAGCTGAGGTTCCTCTTGTCTGGGAACAGCTGAACTCAGCGCGTTCTGAGAGGACGGGAGGCAAACATGGTGCAGGGAGGAATCCTGCTTTAGTTACTCCTTTCTTCCTGAGGTTGGGCAGAGGAGAATTGGCTCTGTAGTTCAGCCAAGGCAAATGCAGAGTCCTGCACCCGGAGAGGAACAACCAGCACATGCTGGGGATGACCTGCTGGAGCAGCTCTGCAGAGAAGGACCTGAGGAGGCTGGTAGACAACAAACTGTCCCTGACCAGCAGTGTGTCCTGGGGGCCAAGATGGTCAGTGGGATCCTGAATTGCATTAGGAAGAGCATTGGCAGCAGGTCAGGGAGGGGATCCTTCCCCTCTGCTCAGCCCTGTGAGGCACATCTGCAGTGCTTTGTCCAGTTTTGGGCTTCTCAGAATGGGGGGGGCATGGAGCTCCTGGAGCGGGTCCAGCAGAGGCTGCAGAGATGATGAGGGGACTGGAGCATCTCCCTTATGAGGAAAGGCTGAGGGAGCTGGGGCTGTTCAGCCTCAAGAGGAGACAATGAGAGGGGGCCTCATCCATGTCTGTCAGTGTCTGCAGGGAGGAGTCAGAGGATGGACCAGGCTCTGCTCAGGGGTGCCCAGCAATGGGGCAAGAGGAATTGGCAGGAACTGATGTCCAGGAAGTTCCACGTGAACATGAAGAACTTCTTTGCTGTGCAGTGACTGAGCACTGAACAGGCTGCCCAGAGAGGATGTGGGGTCTCCTCACCGGAGATATTCCAGAACTCTCTGGACACAATGCTGTGCCATGTGTTCTGGGATGACCCTACTGGAGCAGGGAGGTGGGACCAGGTGACCCACTGTCCCTTCCAACCTCACCCATTCTTAGGATTCTGAAGAGAGATTAGTAAATGTGTTCTTGCTTTGCAGGAACTCATCAAAGTTGAATTTTGAAAGGCTTTTCTGGGGCTGTGTGGCAGCTGCAGGAAGTTCCCGAAGGAGCTGCACCTGTGAGCACAACAAGCAGCCACTCGCTATTTTGGGAGAGATGACATCAAATCTATGTAATTATATCATTCTGTACTTCCCCATGCTAGGACTGTTTGGGGGTGGCAGCATCTCCAAAGATGTAGGTCTGTAGAACATGAGTAGTTCACTGTGAGAAAAAACATGTTATTGTTATTACAAAAAACCAAACACAACGAAGAACACAAACACATAAAAAAACCCAGCAAAAATCAACAAACAGAGAAACAAACAAACAATATAAAACCAACCAAATAAAAAATAAAGGGGGAGAGAGAGAGAGAGGGGAAAAGGCCTCCAGGTATGTTGTCAGGGGGAGGGGGATGCAGCTCCTGTCTGCTCCCTGCCATGGATTCTGCCTTCCCATGGCTTCTCTCCAAGAGGGGACCATGGCTCTGCCATGGGATGGGCCATGTTAATTTAAATTAGGATCAGCTGAATCGTTATTTCACAGTATTACAATGTTCTGAGAAGTCTTTCAAACAGCTCACGGTACATCATTTAGAGGATGCCATGGGGATTTGGGAAGGAAAATTGGATTGAACCGTAGGTGAACTGTTGTCTCGGGGGTAGATCTCTTGGGCTTGTGGCAGTCTGGGAGGCAAAGGGCTCCATGTGCAGCAAGGAAAGGAGCTGCAGTGAATAAATGAAATATTACTTGTACGGGGAAATTCCAGGCAAATTCCTATTTTCAGGCTTAAGAAATAAACAGCGTTGAATTCAATGTATCCTTGATTTTCAAAAGACACAGTAAGACTATAAAATAGGGACGTGGGGTTCTGTGAGACGTGTGTGACCTGAATAGGTATTTCCTGGGACAGCTGAGCCCAGCAGGCACTGGCACTGAGCTGAAGGGCAATGCTGGGAAGTGCTGGGAGCCAGCGCTTCCCTTTCCCATTGGAATTCAGGTCAGGACTCTGCAAAATAACAGGAATGGGGCATGGTCCAGCACTGCCAAGCCCCACGGGGTGGGAGAGCTGCTCCCTGCTGGCAAAGGAGGAGAGGGACTGTCTCCAGCTCACACCAAAACGTGCAGTGCAATTTATAGCCATATTTATAATGGTTATCAAATGCCCAGTTTATAACAAAATTTACCAAACCTCAGTGGAGCGGTCAGTTAATAATCAGGTTACAACTGCTCTGCACTGAGAGATTAAAATGGTGAGACATGGAGGGAAAAAAAAGAAATTACCAGAAATACAATTCTTGCAGATGTTGTTTTCCATAAATATTTGAATATTCAGGTTAATATTCAGCTGTTGTGCAGCCAAGGTGAGCAAGGGCTGGGAGGTAATGCTCAGAGGAGCAGCAGTACCTTAATGCAAATTAACCTCCAAAAAAGGACAAACTTCCCAAATCATTCCAGTTAAAAACAGATACTTACATCTGTAAAATAAATGAATTAAATTCCAATATTTGAGGTAAAATGATTCCTCTCCGTTAATTCCCTGGATTTGCAGATGTCCCTGAGCAGGCCCCACATGTGCTGCTTTGCAGCTTCTCTGGGCAACCTGGGCCAGTGCCTCACCTTCCTCACAGGGAAGAATTTCTTTCTAATATCTAATCTAAACCTACTCTCTGCCAGTGTGAAAGTCACCCCTTCTTGTATCTGGTATTGTTTTTCCTACTCTTAATGGATGTAATTTTAATAAAATACAAGTTTGTGTGCATAGCAATGTCTGCTGGTATTTGCTGCACAAGCAAAAATTCCTGGGAAGTTTTAAAAAATGTCATCAACGGGCATCCCTGAGCTTTCAGAGGAGAAAAAAAATCCTATTTTCACAATAGTTTAATTGTTCACAAACGGGTTGTCTGTGAAGAGGTAATTCAGCACCAGGGATGACGAACGCGGGCACCTCGTGCTGAGCACAGAGCAGCTCTTTGCCATGGTTACCCCGGGCTGTGAATGAAGGGACAATTATTCTGAGAGGTACTGGAGATCCTGTTTCCTCTTCAGTCTCACCATTCTTCAAATATGCTTTCTCCCCATCTTTGTACAAACAAACAAACAAACAAAGAACCAATTAGGTGTATTTATCCAGTTTTATTGCTCAGTGTCTGTAATTACAGAGCTCACTGCTGGCCTGGGCAGGGTGGGAGGGGGTGTTGGTGGCTGATGTGGTATCCCAGGGGACACCCGTGTGCTCCTGGCTCCAGGTCTGAGGGAATGCTCTTCTGCTTTGATCCCGTGTGTTCTGCCAAACCCAGGAGGACACAGGTTCTGATTGGGTATCACAATCTCTGTTCTCATACTGGTCTGTTGGTTCCCCCAAAACTCTGGGTATTTCAGTGGTGAGGGAACCTTTGGAGGGTAGGGCTGAGAGATGAATGGGCGAGTAATGGCTGCTTGGGAGGAAAAACATATGCACATCTTAATACACAGAAAAATAGGGACAGAGGTTAGTGGTGGGCTTGGCAGTGCTGGGGGAATGGTTGGACTCCGTGGTCTGAGAGAGCTTTTCCAACATATACAATTTTGTGATTCTGTATTTTTTTTGGACATTTTCTCAAATTATTCTCAGGTTTTGAGAACCACAGCACCAGTTCTTGTATGTTTTCAGGTCTCCCTTTTTGTGTCTAGCTCTTCCACATAGATTTATATTGTCTTCTGCTGTAACGAGTGGCGTTTCTGTTCCTCATACCTCCAGCTTGGTGATAACTGGCACCCTGGTATTTCTCCTCTCTTTTGTCTGCCTCTCCCTTTCTGTTCTCTCTCCCTCCCCATTCTCTCTCACTTCCCCTTCCCATTCCCTGTACCATTAAAATCTGCAGCCACCTCCCCGGTGCTCCTGGTGGAGAGCAGTCTCCCAGCTCCTGGGTGCTCCTGGCTGTGATGACAGAGGCTCGTAGGATTCAATAATCCATAAAAGCTCTCCTGGGTGACCTACGTATTTGTTGCCATTGAACGTAGAGCCTTCATTTTGGGCAAAGGCTTCAAAGAATTTAACCTTCTCTTGTCTTGCACCCTCATTTAGTAGACATGGCTTTGATCAGGGTCACTACACATACAGAAATAAAAAGAGCTTTTTCCCCTGGAAGAGAAAAAAAAATAATTCATTGTATGGAGCAGGTTAGCGGCAGGATTTCAGAGGAGCTGCTCTCTTTGGTGAACTTTCGTGATTGTCTTGAGCATGTTATAGTCAGCCAACAGAGAAAAGGAAGATGAATTTGTCAAGCAAATATGAATTATTGGGTTCTGTGTTCTCCTCAGTCACCAGGAACTTGATGGTTAACGCTGTAATTAAGTGCTGTTCTTATCCTTTGATTTTACCCAAGCGCCCAGGCCATTTCTGTTACAAAATATTTTGAGGCAGAACCAAGTGAAATATTAGAATGGGTGGTGACTTTTGCTTGGCTTTTATCTTTTAGAAGTTTTGTTTTAATATTTAACACTATTTTAATATTTAATATAACCAGAGTTTTTGTATCAGCTTGTTGTTCTGGCCCCTCTGGTGTGCTGCTAAGGAACTGCCCAGCTAATGGCATTATTAAAATGCTTGATATGTTGTTGTTTGGCTGGTTACTGATGCAGATGTCTGTGAGCAAAGCCAGGTGGACACAACCAGGTGTGTGAAGCTCCTGCTTCCCAAATTTCCGTCCTCAGCCATCCTTTGAAAAGTTTGGCCTTTTGACAAGATGTGTTCAACTGTTGTAAATAAAGATGGGGATATTCTGTTCTTGTTTATCAAAGGTCAATATAAAAACCACCCCCCGGTGTCCCTGGATAAACTGTTGATATGTGTGGGGATATTGCTTGCCTGGAAAATTATGAAATCACAGACTGATTTGGGTTGGGAGGGACCTTAAATCCCACCCAGTGTCATGCCCTGCCATGGGGCAGGGACATATTCCATTAGACCAGGTTGCTCCAGGTCTCGTCAGACCTGGCCTTGGACACTTCCAAGGATGGGGCAGCCACAGCTTCTCTGGGCAAGCTGTGCCAGGGCCTCACCACCCTCAGAGCCAAGAACTTCTTCCCAATATCCCATGTAACCCTGCCCTTTGGCTGTGGGAAGCCATTGCCCCTTGTACTAGTGACGAGTACTTGCTCTTCCAGATATTTCCTGAGCTATATTTCTTCCTGTGCAGAAGACCTGCATATGGAGTTCTACCAGCTTTTCCTCCTTAGGAAAAAAACCCAAGCCACTCCTCCAAATCCCCAAATTTCTGTTACAGGAATAGATGAACTATCAGTAGTTTTATAGCCATGATACTCAGGGGGTGTGTGGAGTCCTCAGTTGCAGTTCTGTGGTGCCAAAGTACACTCGGCTTAGGAGAAGCTGCTCTTCAGCTGCTGCTGGTGAATTCATGGATGAAAGTAACCATGCATCCAAGAAATGGAGTGTAATGGAAACCTTCTTGGCTTTGTAAGTGTAACATCTTCTCTCTGGTGTGTTCGCACTGACAGGCTGGTTTGGGGAGTTGTGGGGCTCTTTGCAAGCTGCAATTTTACACTTTGACCAACTGCATTTCCCCATCCTAAAGCTGTGGTGTTTGTAAGTCTGTGCAGACACAGAGAGAGAAAAATATCTGAAATAAAAACAAATAACAAACTCAACCCAGTTGTTGTGCGGGATCAGTCGTTCCACAGGTCTCACATTTTCATGCCCCTGAGGTATTTCAGATCACTGAGGAGTTGACTGTGCCTTCAGCTCTACATCTGAAGGACAGGGCATCTTGGCAGGATGTAGGTTTAGTATCTGTATTCTCTGCTCCTCTGTCACCTAGATTATGAGCCAAGAAAATTTGGGATACTCCTCACCTGCAGGGTGCAGGATATGAAGAGGGAACTTGTTTTTTCTGCCTTTACACACTCCCAGGTATTTCACTCCTTCCCCAGAGGATTTTCCTGATCTCCTGTCCTGGCTGCTCCACTGACCCCCTGTTCCTTTCTCCTGTTTTGCTGATGGAAGCTGCAGGGAGGAGAGAGGGATCATTCCTTCTGAGACAGACTTGCTAAAAATGTCACCTTTTGGATTTCAAGCACATTTTTGGTCCTATTATTTCATGTTTGGTGGAAGCAAAAGATAAAGGAGCCAGTGGGATCATATATTAAATAAGTGTATTTGGGGACATGTCCCACCTCCAGAAGCTGCTGAGGGATTGCAGAAGGAGGTGTTCCCACTGGATGTGGCTGCATCACTGCTTGCTCCAGCTGAATTGGAGTGGCTGAGCACATTCTGCTATTTACAGTGACAGAGTGCAACTTTGGGAAATATGGGATATCAAAGGCTTCAAACTTGTTATCATTGTATAAAAGATACATTTCTCACCTGTGCCAGGCCATCATGGATCTCTCTCAGCCTTTCTCAGCAGTGTTATTTTGCCCTATTAATTTAGAGCTGGTGGGATTCGTTCTCTCAAGTGCTGTTGGTCCTCATACTGCTCCAGACTGGAATTAGCAAAGCCATGAGCCATTTAAATATCATTTACTATGAGAAACTCCAAGACTCATGTCCATCTGACATTCGCAGGCTTAACTAATTCCAAACAGTTTAAGCCTACATTTTGTTACCCGGATATGGAAAATAGAACTAATTTCAAGCAGTTTAAGCATCTATTTTAATTCCCCAGGTGTGGAAAAGAGAAAAAATACAAACAGCTGTTATTTAAAAGGCAACTGAAAATAAAGATGAAAGAATAATAATAATGTTCACTCTTTGTAGGGATTATGTGCATAGCAGCAAAATAAATTTCCAATTTTAGAAAGTTTGCTCTAATTTTGTGACCTAATATTATTGTGTTTTGGGGGAATAATACAGACATGTCTTGAAATAACACAACCATGCACAATGAACAGATAAGTGGATAGGAGAGCATATAAAAACACACACACATATGTGAGTATATGTAAGATACAGGTTTTAAAAGGAAATAATCTGAGCCTGTTTAAGCACAGAGGAGTGTTTTCCATCATACCTGTGTGCAGGTTGTCTCTAGGGAAGATGCAGCAGAAACTCCCCTAGGCTGAGGCTTATCCAGCTCAGAGGCTGCAGGTGGAGCTCAGCCAGGGCTGGGTTTATTTTCTAGGCAGCAGTAACGGAGCTTGCTGTGAAAATCACAATTATTAATGGCTCTCCTACATCAACATCAGATACAGACCAACAGTGGCTCCACCCCAGCGTTTCTCACTCCAGAAGACTCCCTTTGCTTCTCATCTCCCAAATATCAAATGATTTTCCTTCTTGCCTTGTAACAAGCCATTCTTAAATCTCCCTTCTAGTCAATTAAATTCACTAATTAAAGGCAGATAAAGATCAGTGAGTAAAGGCTGAGCTAATATACGCTTAATGTATTGTTGTATCATGCTTTGTCAAACATACCAGTAATTGCTCATTTAATTTATTCAGCATTACTGATTTAAATATCTTTCTGGACATTTTGGAGTCAGTCGTCATTTCCTTAATGTCTGCTGGTTGCATATCAAAATGTCACTTTATTATGTTCAATACATTATCTATGACTTGGGTTTCCTTAAACCCTCTAATTGCTGTGACAGTGCTCCCAGAAATACGGTCCTGATCAGAGAATTATTTCAACCTTAATATGAAAAGGCAGCTCCTCTTGCCTTGAGGTTTTATTTATATGTCACCTTTGCATAATTGCAATGTCATGGGGACTCTTCCTCTCTCAGCTATTTCACTTACCAAAGTGCTGTTGGAGACAGTCCCAGTCCTTCTGGGGGCAGGTTGGGAAGTCCTTTAGGTTACTTCTCCTGGCATGTCCTGTCAGGTCATCTGCTGCCTTGGCTCGTTGTTTGTGTGCAGGGGAATGTGAATGACCATCCTGCACCACAACCTGGGCATTGCCAACAGCTTCTGCATGCAAAGCAACTCATAAATCTCAAAGATTGTGGAAGTTTGGCCATGGGAGAGAGAAATCAAAAGTTTTATGAGTGATTTGAATCCTCGTGAAACCTGAAAGCAAAGAGAATTGAACTGGCAACCGCTGCCTAGTAATGATTTGAAAAGCTTTAATTAAATATATAAATTGGGGAAGTATTGTACTAGAAGAGTTATAGAATCACAGACTGGGTTGGGTTGGAAGGACCTCACAGCTCCTCTTGTTCCACTTCCTGCCATGGGCACAGACACCTTTCACTAGACCAGGTTGCTCCAAGCCCCATCCAACCTGGCCTTGGACACTTCCAGGGATGGGACAGCCACAGATTCCCTGGGCAACCTTTGCCACGGCCTCCCCACCCTCAAAGGGTGAATTTTTTTCTGATATCCTGTCTAACCCTGATCTCCTTCAGTTTGAAGCCATTCCCCTTTGTCCTGTCACTCCAGGATCTTGTAAAGAAGAACATGGGCTACTCAACAAAGAATGAGGTCAAATGCCACATCTCATCCCAGCTTTAGAAAACAGAAAAAGCCTAATCCACACCAAAAGACTTTACATCAAATGTTAAAACAATTATTTTTGCAGGAGACAAAAGGCAAAAAAAGACAAAATATTTGATAAAATGTCAATTTTTAAAGGTCTTCAGACAAATCAATGGTTGGAGCCCAGTGAGTTCAGTGTAGGAGCCAATGGTGAGGAGAGTCAGAGAGAGGGTTTATAACTAGAGTCAATCTAAATTACATATTTTCTCATAAGGTTTTCATAAAAGGATTTGATTATAAACTCCATCAATAGGTTGTGGAAACTGTGCATGTGTATGTACATGTATAATAGATACGCAAATTGTATTTTCATCCTTTCTCGTATAGTCTGTCTCTATTGCTTTGCATTGTGATTTAGACACTGATTTTAGCCTATAAATTTCCTGTCTGGTGTTTTTGTAGAGCTCTATGAAGCTCTATGAATATGTGGTATTTGGTTGTAAGGCACAGCGAAATATTTTAATAATTGGAACTAATTAAGTATTGAACAAGGGGTTTTCTGACAGTGAATGGTCGTGGTTTAATCATTCTGAAATTTTTTAGGATATTTTTTCAAAGTGCCAAACAAATGTAGATAAAACAGTCCCCAATAAAGGCACAGGAACAGTTTGGATGACTGTCAGTTCTGATGAAATGCCATATGCCCAGTCGGCTGTTCTGTGTAATCCTCTCTGGCTTTCTCTCATCAAACATTATTGGAGCTGAGCTATCTGGGTGTGGATATTTACTGAGAAACAGCCTTGGCTCTGTTCGCAACTGGCCACAGGAGCAGTTGAGAGTGGAGTGATGGCCCGGTGCTGAAGATGCTGTCCCAAAATAAGTGTTATGTCACAAATATTTATGGCAGAAAAAGAGGAAAATTTGTATTAAAAGTAGGCTGTGGTGGGGAGGGAAGGACTTGAGATAAGCTCAACCTCAGGTGACCCTTCTGAGCACCGTGTTTTGTAGAGGCTGTCTGGGGTCCCCAGCACAGGAAGGACATGGAATTGTTAGAGCAAGTCCAGAGGAGACACCAAGATGCTCAGAGGGATGGAGCAGCTCTGCTGCAAGGAAAGGCTGAGAGTACTGGGATTGTTCATCTTGGAGAAGGGAAGCTTTGAGGTGACCTAATTGTGGCCTTTTAATACCTAAAGATGCTTCAAGAGAGCTGGAGAGGGACTTTGGACAAGGGCCCGGAGTGCCAGAACAAGGGGAATAGCTTCCCAGTGCTAGAGGAAAGGGTTAGATGGGACATTAGAAAAAATTTTTTCCCTGTGAGGGTGGTGAGGCCCTGGCACAGGTTGCCCAGAGAAGCTGTGGCTGCACCATCCCTGGAGTGTCCAAGGCCAGGTTGGACAGGGCTTGGAGCAACCTGGTGTAGTGGCAGATGTCCCTGCTCATGGCAGGGGGTGGAACTGGATGGGCTTTAACCCAAACCTTTCTGTGTTTCTGCGATTCCATGTTAGAGATCAGCAACTCGTAGGGATGCTGGAAGAGAAGGAGAAAACCAGTATCTTGCAGCAGTAGGAATAGAGGAATACAAGGTAACGATCAAGTGTTACCAGGAACTTTGATGTTAGAGGAGAGCCTGTGTAGTGATGGAATTGATCAGCAAAATTCCTAAAATTACTTCTGGTTTTACTGTTTCTTGTGATATATTCAGGTTATGGATAAAGGCAAAACTTATCCAAATGGCTAAAATTTTATATGAAATCTGAGAGAAAAGTTAGGAAGGGAACACAGGTGTCTAGAACTAGATTGTCCCATGATTCCTGTGGTTGGACCCCATTAACCTCAGCAGTTTTAATTTTTTTCTTTGAAACATTCAATTCACTTCTAAGCTTTTGATCAGCAACTATAGGCTTTTTAAAGAAGGAAACAATAAAACCAGTGTAAGTGCTCTGAATAACGGTGGTAAGAGGAGTATAATGAGTTTTGAAAAAGCAGAGGGTAGAAATAAGGGATCACCATAAACCACAGAAGGACATTCCGAGGTAAAGCGCTGGGTCCCAGCTGGAGTCTTCCCTTCCACAAAGTGCACATCCAATTGCAGGGCTGGAGCTCAGGTTAGTAACGAGGCTGTTCCTGCCAAGGTCATGGAGATTTTGCTCTGAATGCCAGCCTGTGATTTATCTTTCCCTAAAATGTGGGTTGAACCTGGGATGTAAACAGTAATTACATCCCTGCTCTGGCTGAGCTGTGGAGCTCTCACATGTCAGGGGCTCACAGATCCCACAGCCAGGTCTGATCCACTTCCAGTGCTTTCCAGAGTTGTTTTGTCCTAAAAATGATTGATACACTACCTTTGCACCTTGTTTTTTGATTTTTATGTCTTAGAGATGGGTTACATTCAAGGTCACCCTCACACTGAAGGGTTCCTTCAGAGGAGATTTTCTTTTTCTCTTTTACCTTTGGTCGTCTTAACCTGTTTTCTATTAAACCAAACCATACTGCCTCCATTGCTGGTTTTTTTCCCTTTGGAATAGATATTAAACTACCACTGGATAAACAGGAACATTCAAATATCAACTTGGAAGCATGAACACTTTGTTCTCTCAGCTGCAAACACAATATTTGTGTTATTTTTGTTTTAATTCTCACTTCACTCCTATTAAGGAACAATTTCAGCACATTCACTTGATGTTGTTGCCAATTTTCCTGGCATTTTAAAAAACAACAAACAGGTGCAAACCTTGCAGGAGCCATCGTAGTTGGCTCGTGGTGTAAATTGGCTACATGGAGCTTGACACCTTTCTGGGAATTTTGCTGGAAGCCTTTCGAGCTTGGAGAATCATCCTTCCAACACATGGGGCGCCTCTCCACTGCAGAGTTGTGTTTCTACTGTGATTGGCATCACTGGGTTTGAGCTGACAGTGGATGTGTGAGGAGCTCATTTTCTGATACTAAATTTGTAGTGAGCGGCAAATGGGACTTTCCCACCTCTTACCCATTTCAGGGGTGCATTTTACCACCTGAGGCTGATTTCATGCAAGGTGGGTCCTGTGTTCTCTGCTCCTCTTTTCCCCACCCATTGAAACACTCTCAGTTTCTTTGTGATTGTCCTCATCCCCCTTTCCATAAAACTGAGGGGAGATGCTGGGGTCAGGAGATGCTGGATTCAGGAGTGCTGGGACTAGGAGATGCTGGAACCATAAGATGCTGGCCTCAGGAGGTGCTGGGGTCAAGAGAAGCTGGGATCAGAGGGTGCTGGGGTCAAGAGAAGCTGGGATCAGAGGGTACTGGGATCCAGAGATGCAGGATCTGGAGCTGCTGGGACCAGGAGGTGCTGGGACCAGGCTGGAGCTGCCCACCTGCTCTGTGTTTTCAGAACACCTGACTGTGTTGGCAGCTGGACACCCTCTGTCTGCAGGAGATGCCAAAAGCTGAGTGGCTCCTGCCTTTTGCAGTTTGGAAGCATTGAAAGGGCCTCTTGCCTCCTTTCCATGGAGCTCCTTTCATTGCACCTCCTGTCCTTCTGGTGGATTTGATGCAAATGGGCCAGTGGGCTCCCAGGTAGCTGAGAGGGCCAGGCAGGTGGGTACAGCAGTGACCTGCACCTGGGTTGGCAGGAAGGGAGGTGAAAGAATTGCTACAGTTTATGTCAACACTGAAAATAAATCAGTTTCTGTGGAAGTTGGGACAGTTGCAGCATTTCTCCTTTGGGTTTCAGAAAGCTCTTAATTTTTGTTGCAAATGCTTCTGCTGCAGGATCATGCTCTTCCTTGGTCTACCTTTGTACTCAGTGGGATTTGTGCCAGATCACAGGAAGAAGAAACACAGGTCTGGCAGTCAGTAGATTTGACTTCTGTCCAAAGCCAAGCCATGGGACCTTCCACTTTTATTCCTTAAAACAGGGAAAAATAGGGATTCTCACCTCAACAACAAGCAGTGACACTCTCAGAAGCCGAGATGTTCTGCTAACCTGCACCAATTGCTGTAATTACTGCTCTTCAGATTCATTTACTGATAGAGGATTTCTCAGACAGATTGTCTTTGGTCCCTGGAATGAATTGCAAAGTGATGCCAACGCCTTTTGAAAACGATGTGAGGTTACTAATTATATTTATCCAGTGAATTGAAATTACTGGAGTATCTGCTTGGGACCATTTTGGCAAGTTGCTGATTTGTAAGTAATGAGAAATGTGTGTTGCTGGAATTTTTCTTTCAAATTATTCCATTACAAAGAGAAGTTGTTATAGGATGAAGTTGTTGTGTAGGGAAAGAATGAACATGACAGCAGTGCTGCAAGCTCAGTGATCGGTGTGGATTCGGGGAGATGATAAATGATAGGATGCAGAGCAGCAATTCAAACATTTGACAGTGTTTATAATAAAAAGGCAGTTCATCTTGTATCGAAAAAACATTCAAAGGTTCTGGAAGGAAGCCAAGCGATGTCCTTAAAAAGGAGTGAAATATTTGATTCATTTGGGTGAGGGCAGCCATGAAATAAAAGGTGGATGCTGAAAGGTCTGGGACATCACCACTGCAGGTGACACTTCTGTAACACAAGCACAGGGTGTACTGGCTGTGATAGACCTGGATGTGATGGACCTGGATGTGGATTGATGGGAACAGGGTGCACTGCTCAGAGATGCAGGCTGCATGTCAGGGATATTTTAATTCCCACTGAAATTACTCTTGGCTGGTTTGGGCCCATGCCCTGCCATGGAGGCCACCATGGCCATAAAATCCATCATGTCCTGCTGCAGCACAGGCCTGTGAGCTCCTGGTGATGGGGTGTGCTCCTGGGAGGAGCAGTTCTGTTCTCACTGCTCCAGCTGCTCCCGCTGCTCCCACTGCTCCCCTCAGAGGAGATGGGTGACTTTCACTGACCTCTCTCCCCTGGGTTTCTCCGTCAGCCATAAAACCCTGTCACGGACTAGAGAAGGAGATGGGATTTATTAAGTGGAGAAAGAGGCATCTCAGCCACCTCGAGCTGGTGCCAGTGGGACTGCGGGATCATCAGCCTGGAGACAGCGGGCACTGGGCTGGCACAGCCTGGCACAGCCTCTGGCACAGCCTCTGGCACAGCCTAGCACAGCCTCTGGCATGGCCTGGTTCAGTCTGGCTCAGCCTGGCACAGCCCTTGGCACAGCCTGACTCAGCACCTTCCTGTGCTCAGCTCCTGGCCCAGCCCTGTGGCATGGAGCTGGGTGAGACCATGAGCAGGAGGGGTCTGGAGCAGCAGGAGTTTCAGGAACTAGTTAAGGCACAAGTGATTAATGAGGCTGGAATGAGGACATGGAAAGGGCCAGTAGGGATTTGGTCTTACTCTGCTTTTCTGGATAAGTGAGTGTTTGGGATTAGGACCAAAACACTGTCAGTACTTTCCTTGTTGCTTCTGTACTGGAAGAAAAGTATTATGTAAGTGCAAAAACATCCTTCCATAAATCATAGCATGACTTCCATAGATATTTTGGTGATGTGTTTGGATTAGGCCATCCAGGCCTAACAAACTACAACCTGATGTGAAATCACAGAATTGTTGAGGTTGGAAAAGCCCTCCCAGACCACCAAGTCCAACCTGTGACTTATCCCACCTTGTCACCCAGCCCAGAGCACTGAGTACCACATCCAGTCATTCCTTGGACACATATGACTAGTGATTAATATTTCACATAGAAAAGTCCATCTGCAATCCATGGGGTTAAGTCATTATGCCTAGGACGTGAGCAGATTGCAGCCTTTTACAATAATTGTGGAACCCATTCTCTGTTGTGAAACATTTCCTGGATAGCCACAGGGAAGTTTGGTATTTCAGATTATATCACAAGGAAGAATTAAAGATTTAATCCAAATATGAAAACTGACATTTATTTTGCAGACTGGTTTTCAGTATAATTGGCTAAATGGCTTTTTGTGGCATTTCATGGGGTCAAATGCTGCATTAAGTGCTTCAAAATCCTCATTTTTAAATTAATTACTCTTGATTGAAAATGTGCCTTTTCTACGTGTTGCACTAAAACAACAAGACACTGTGAGTCTGGCTAATGGGGAGCAAAGTCTGGAGTCATCAAAGCCCTTCCTTCTGGAATTCCTGGTTCTAGTATTCTGTTATCCCCTCCGAGAACAAAAGTGTCCTAGTGTCCGACCAGCCTGGAAATCAAACAGTGGTGACCTTTGATGAGGGGAGTTACTGATGCTGGGGGTAGATCACTCTGTCAGCCCTTCAGAGAGCCAACAGAGGCTTAACAAGTTCATCTTTATGTCCTTCTCAAAGGGTGTCCAAATCCTTTCCTTTTGTCTTTGAACTGCATTTAGAGATCTGATGGTTCAAAAATAGCTGAAATTTCTTTCTTCCAGAGGCACAAGGCTTTCAGGTTTTTATGTCCTCAGCAGATCCCTTTAAAACTGTCATTCCCACCTTGCAGAGGTGCAGCCAATGGCATATATGTCTCAATTTGGGAAGTAATCCTCAAAGGAGAAGGGAGATGAAAAAAATGAGCTTATCATGGACTTGCACAGGTCTCTTTGCAAAAGCAAATGCCTGGTGTGATTTTACTCCAAGCACGCCTTTAGTCTCAAAGATGGAAACATGCAGAGGGATTGTTGGTGGATGGGCAGAAGTCCATGGGATGGTGAGAGCCCAGGATTTAAATGAAAAGTAATGGACATGCAATAGTACAGCTCCTGGCAGAGGAATCCTGTGAGACGCTGGAAGAGGCTTAGGGGCAAGCCAGCTGGAAAAGAGGGCTTAGATATTATTTGGCGACTGTTCTTTCCAGGAAAAAAAACCCCACAAAACCAAAGAGAACCAACCCCAAACCAGTGAGAGGACTAGGAATAGGTGCAATAGGAAACCAGATCCCCCAGATTTGTATGTGTTTGTGTGGGGCCTGTGCCGTTACTTTTTCCAGCCCTGCAATGTGCTGCTTTAAACCCCCAAATCCTGGGAACACCGGGGTGTGATTCATCACCAGCCAGGTAAATTTAGTGTGATTGCCTTGGTTTCATTTCCGTGATCAAACATGCTTGGACGTGGCCCAAAGCAGGGCAATTATGCTAATGACATACGTGAGAAACTAATTTAAAACATAAATAATGTATTATTGACCGTAAGATTACGCTCAAGCTTAGATTTGATTCCGTCTCCATCATTTTGCTGCCAAGGCAAATTAGCCTTGTGGGAGGATTCATTTGGGTCCCTTTGGGATGCTGGATTCTGTCAGGAATGAGTCAGTGCCACCTTCCCATGAACTCTAGGATAATTGGAGGGACATAAAGTTTTGCACAAATGCCTTGCCCTGCCTCTGCTCTCAGTGCTGAAGTAGATCGAGTTCTGTGAGTAACTGCAGAGCTGCAGAGCTCCAGCTGGGCCGTGGTGTGTCCACACTTCCATAGTGAAATGGGTGCTTCTGAGCTGGGTTCTGTGAAAGCCAGCCCTGAACCCCCATGCTCCAAGTCTGGGCCCCCAAGGCTGTGGCAGGTGAAACTGGGGACGACTCTGGACTGCAAAGTTAGAATGGATCCACTATCCAGAGTTTTGAGAACACAAGGTCTTGGAGTCAGAGCATGGAGTTTGTAGATTTAAGTTGCCTGAGAGCCTTGTAAGGAGTTTGTTCATTCCCAGAGGCTCAGTCACTTCCAGCCTGGCCTTTACCTATCCAGGATTCTGCTTTCTCTTCTTTTCCTCTTGCTACCAAAGTCAAGTTCCCACTTTTCTCTGGCTGAAGAGTGTTAAAGCAGTACCAGAAATGAACAGGGCCACTGTACTCAGCACCCGGCAACTGGAAATGGTTTGCTCTGGGCCAAGCAGAATGTATCTTTTCCATGTAGGAATTCTCTTTCTAATTAACTGGAGAGGATAAGGTACGTGCACACACCCCCACTGTGGTTTTGTTGCGTATAAAGATGTTTATTGGGTTGTATTTCAGTGTTTTCTGTGAGTTGCCTCATGATACAAAATAATGTTCCCTCCCCAGTCAGCATTTATTCATTCCTATCGATTCCCTGCTGTAAATGAGATGATTAATTTGCTGCTCTGGCCCTACAGCACAATGCGAGAAGGCACATGAGGGGCTTTAGTCTGCCATGACAGGAAATTTTAGTGTCCACTGTGCAGAGTGAAAAGTTTGGAAATACAATGGTGCGTTCCTCAGTTTTGAGGAACTGGGGAATTAAAACGTGTTTGTGCTGTGTGCAGTGCTTACCCCTCACTCGTGCTGCAGGGTCTGCACACCAGCAGCTCTTAGCAACACTACGGCTGGTAAATTTGGGTAGTATTTTAGGTAAAGAAAATAAATTAGGCTTTATTTTTGATTTCAGGAGTGAGGAACAGCCAGTTAATGGGCAGGACTGTCCGTGCTATCCTCTCAGGACTGGGGCTTTGTTAGTTCCAGGCTGATGAACACAAAGTACATCCCTGCTGCATTGTTTGGGTTATTAGGATTATATTTTTTTTTTTTTTGCTAATAATTGTAATTGCAGAAATGCACAGACAATGAACTAATTACTTCAGACCATCAGCCAGAGAGAAATAGCTCAGGGCTGGGTTCCCCATTCCAGCAGCCTCTGCAATTCCATCCTGTTCCATGAAGTGCCTGATGGAACATGTGAGGGTGCAGCACCACATTAAAGAGCACAGTGCTAAGGGATGCTTAGAACTTAGTCCTGGCTCAGACACCTTGTATTAATGGAGTCTGCTGAAGAAGAAAGACCATTGTGTCTCATTGTATCTAATTGGGCTCCACAGGCCCCACCAGCTTCTCCCACTCCCCTGCCCTGAGAACCAACTCCGTTGCCGTCGACCAGGTTGTCACGTTGTCACTGCTGAGTCTTGTTAATCACAGAATCATGGAATCACCTTAGTTGGGAGGGACCCACAAGGATCATCAGTCCAGCTCCTGGCCCTGCCCAGGACACTCCAACAATCCTACCCTGTTCCTGAAAGCATTGTCCAAATGCTCCTTGAGCTCTGGCAGCCTTGGTGCTGTGACCACACCCCTGGGGAGCCTCTTCATTTCCCGACCACCCTCTGGGAGAGAATCTCTTTCTAAACCCTTGGTTAAACCCACCATGACATTGAACAATCCACCAGGAGCATTGGAAATACAAACTGCTTTGTTTCAGAATCCAGGCTGTTGTCATTTCTGCCACAGTCAGGAATGGAATCCTCTCGTTGTATTCATGCTCTGCTTTAGAGCAGAACTCACAGGATTTCTTTCAGGAACAAGGATTCAGGTTTATGTGTCACATTTCTGCCTCTGAGGAGTATTTCACCTTTTCTTGATTTTCTGAAACTTCTGCTAATAATTTGGAAAGACTTTTGCCAGTCTTTTAAAATGATTTGGTAATTTCTCCCCACTTACTGGTTGCTGACGGCATGACCAGATTAAATTGCACCAAGATAATTTCCAAAGGTGGTGATAATTTACCTCGTCTCTCCCAGGTCTGGCAGGGAATTGGTCTGTCAGGCCCAGGCTCTAAAGCTCATGGGCTGGAATCTGTGGATTTGAAATCAAACCTTCGCAGTGCTAGAAATGTCATTCTGAACTCTTTTTTTGATATTTTCTTTAGGAAAGAATTCCATTCAAACAGAAATGTTCCAGAGAACAAAAATGAAATGTCATCTTTTATATCTCTTAAAGCACTATTTTGTGAGGTCGTCTTACAGCCAGTACAACCCTTCAGACCCAGAAAGTTTCTACACCTCAGAATTGTGCCATGGAACATTGTATATTGTCTTCCCTAAATGTCACCCTTTGTGCATTCTGGCTGGATTGGAGTGGAACTGGAACGGGTCTGAAAACACCAGCGTATTAATATTTCATTTGATGTTCATGGTAATTATAACCAAGATTAATTCATTCAGTCTGAGAGCAGATACTGTGCCTTGTGGGAATTCTAAATTATTGATTTGGGAGTGGTAGAATGGACATAGCAGTGCCAATCTGCTCCAGAAGAGTCCAGGAGGGGTGTGGTAGGAGGAAGGACATCTCCCGTGCCAGGATGAGGAAGTCGTGGAACCACAGAATCCCAGAATGGTTTGAGTTGGGAGGGACCTTAGAAATCATCCCGTTCCACCCTCTCCCATGGGCAGGGACACCTTCTACTAGACCAGGTTGCTCCAAGCCCTGTCCAACCTGGCCTTGGACACTTCCAGGGATGGGGCAGCCACAGCTTCTCTGGGAAATCCATTCCAATGCCTCCCCATCATCACAGGGAAGAATTTCTTCTTAATCTTTAATCTAAATCAACCCTTCTCCAGTTTAAGGCCACTCCCCCTTGTCCTGTTAGGGCAGATCCTAGTACTGGGCCGATGCTCAGTTCCAGTGCCATTTCCCAGCACAGCATCCATCCTCCTCCTCCCACCCTCTGTTGTTTATTAGAGCAGTTTGGACCTCCCTAACTCTTCCAACCATTCCCAGCTCCCAGGACTGTCTCCGGCCACAAGGGAGAGTGCACAGACAGTGAAATGAGTATAGCCACCCCTGCAGGAAAAGCAGGAGCCTGGGAAACTGCTTTGGCTCTCTAGAAAATTCCGTTTTCCATTGATTAACTAACAGAGACTGGCCTCCAGCCTGGGCACACAACTGCAGGTGTCTAAAAGGTTACAAGAGCATTTTCTTAGTGGAGCAGCACTTTGGAAAGAAATTAGGAAAATATTGTATTGCCCTAAACCTTTTCTACTTCAGTCACAGCTGATGGGCTGCAGCTTCATGGCCTCCTGTGGGTGTCTTGGGAAAAAAGGAAAGGTGGAATTTGAAATACAGCCATTACAGAAGAAATTTCAATTTTGTCAGGGCTAGAAAGCAGCATTAAGCTATAATTAAAAAGTTATTGGAAAACTCCACGAGGCTCCAATTCAATTTAATTAATGCAGCTCTCTCTCCATCAGCCAGGCAGCAAATGTTACAGTGCATTTCAGGGGGGCACAGATCTGGATTGTACCTATTTTGAATGCTGGATGTAATTATAATTTTCGCATATCCATCCCAGAAGTTCAAATTCTACAAAACTTAAATTTTTATGTATTATGCACCTAAGTTCCTCTGCTTCTAACCAGGAGATGACCCAACTTGTGCAGGCCTGAAGATTAATTAAAAAAAAAAAGCAAATGGGCTGTTGAAGCCAAGAATTAAACCCACTGTTGCTCAGCTGCACAGTGAGCAGTCAGTGTGTGTTAGTTTCCTGTCAGTTTTTTCTGTACAGCCTTTCAGAGACTTTCCCAATTAGAAGAGCAAAGATGGAAAGTTTTGAAGTCTGTGGACAGAAGCTCTGTAGCTTTTTTGTTGCATGATCTTCTCACGTTCCTCTGCAGGCTGTGAGTCCCAAAGTGGTCCTTGAGCAAACTCAGCAGCTTCTTTGTGCTTGAGTAGAGTGGTTTTTGGGGGGAGTGTGTGACAACCAGGAGGGTGGCAGAGGTCAGTCCAGAAGGGTAGGAGGATCTCCCCTTTGGACATCATAGGGTGGTTTGGGTTGGAAGGGACCTTTAAAGACCATCTAAGCCAAACAAATAAGGTTAAACAGCAAGGTTTTGTGTCTGTTTTGTAATGACACAAAGGTGGATTCTCATCATACCACAAGCTGAAAATGGAGAGCACATCTTGAACAAAAGCGGGCAAGGCTGGCTTTGATTTTGAGCCCTTTGTGCCACTGAATCATTAAGGTTGAAAAAGCCCTCCCAAACCATCAAGTCCAACCTGTGACCAATCCCAACCTTGTCACCCAGCTCAAAGCACCTGAGTACCATGTCCAGTCATTCCTTGGACACCTCCAGGGATGGGGACTCCACCACCTCCCTGGGCAGCCCCTTCCAATGCCTGAACACCCTTTCTAGGAAGAAATTCCTCCTGAATCATCTTCAGCAATTCTTCCTGAAGGATGGAAAGCTGCAGTTCTCTCTGCAGCCCCAGCCCCTGAATCATTTTATGCTGGATCCCAGTTTTTCACAGTATTACCATAAGGAACCTCTCTGGCTGCCCCAGTTCCTCCTGAGCAGAGGACATTCCTTCTTCCTGTGGTTTTTCCAGTGATCTCTTTGCAAATCACTTGATTTTAACTGGGTTTATCCAGATTGTACAGAAGTTACTCAGATCTGGGTCTTATGCAGTTTGTGGTTTGTACTTTTTATGTTTTTCAAATCAATAATATTTTCAATTCAAACAATGTCCATAATTAGGTGACTTTTTAGTAGAATAGATATTACTTAAGACCAGCAAACTGATTAAATGAATTCTCTCTCAGCTTAGGAAGTGTTTGACCTTGCTAGGGAAGGGCGGCATAGCTTCATGTACATGGAATATAGTGAGAGCATTTTTTATTTATCTCTAATCAACACTGCATTGATGTTAGGAAAAAAACCTATCAAAAATTTTTACATTCCAGATCTATAAAAAATAATTTTCACTTTCCAACGTTAAATTATATTTGTATATAATATAAAATCAATGTAACTCTTTAGAAAATCAGATGTAGTATAGTGCGAACAAAAAACTTAATCAGAAACATAAACTTTTGTTTAGTTGAAACTGTGGGTAAGTCTTAGAGGATAAAGTTGTTGGGCTTGGTTTTGCATTTGTATTTTCTATAAACCCAGAAGACCTTATGGCTCTTGAAAGTGCCAATTCCACACTGTCTTCCCATTGCGATGCCATGCAGAAATTCCCTTGTTTAATAAGAAATAGAAAGAGCATTTATTGTTACCGCATAAAAGAATACCAATCAGCAGCCCTTGGGTTATACCTCCTAGTGTAATAAAGGTGGATATATCTCCTTGGCTGCCTCCACCTGCTGGAATAGACTTTCCTGGTGGCCAGCCTGAACTACAGGCAGTTCTATACCTGCCTGAAAGGAGGTTGGAGCCAGGTGGGTGTTGGCTTCTTTTCCCAAGGAACAAGCTACAAGAGAGGAGGAAACAGCCTCAAGTTGTGCCAGAGGAGGTTCAGGTTGGATATTGGGGGAAATTTATTCCTCAAAAGGGCTGTCCAGCCCTGGCAGGGATTTAAAAGCCATGTGGATGTGGCACTTGGGGACATGGATTAGTGGTGGCCTTGGCAGTACTGGGGGACCGTTGGACTCGATGGTCTGAGAGGGCTTTTCTAACCTAAAGTATTCTGTGATTCTGTCACTCAACTGAAGTTCTTAACAGTCATCGAAGTTTTCATTTTTTTTCCCAGTACTGATGATTTCCAAGCAGGTATTTCCAGTATTTTTTATGAGTGTGCATCATTAATTTAGAAGTACTTTGTGCTTCAGTGGTAAAACCTGACTATCCACTAGCTCCAGGTGTCTGTTCAGTGGTTTGGAGGGGACCCCCATTCCCCACACTGGGCTGCAGGGGCAGAAGAGGTGCTGGGAAATGCCATTTTAAATGTAACCACAGTAAGACAGAAGTGCTGCATGGCTGATGCTGTAGGTTGTGTCAATAGTCCTATCCATGTCTTTGTGTTTAATAGGCTTTGATGGACTTTTCTTCCATTAATTTGTCTAATTGCTTTTCAAATCCATTTGTGTGTCTGGCTCCCACGGCATCCTGTGGTAATGAGTTCTACGCTTTAATTATGCACTATGTGAAAAATTACTTTATTTTCTTTATTTTGCACCTACTGTCTCATTATTTTCTGACAATCCTTTGTTCTTGCATTTTGAGTAACAACAAATAATTGTTTGCCATTTTGTACTTTTGCTGCCGTTTGGATTTTCTTTGGGTCTGCTCCACTGGCTCTTCCCCAAACTGGATAGTACTGGGTTTTATCTTCATTGGAATAGAACCTCAGCCTGTTCTCCCCTGTGAGGGTGGTGAGGGCCTGGCACAGGTTGCCCAGAGAGGCTGTGGCTGCCCCATCCCTGGAAGTGTCCAAGGGCAGGTTGGACAGGGCTTGGAGCCCACTTCCACCTGGGATAGCGGAAGGTGTCCCCCCTGCCCATGGCAGGGGTGGAACTGAGTGAGCTTTAAGGTCCCTTTCAACCCAAACCAGTCAGGGATTCTAGGATTCTATTCATTCTTGTCACATTTTTCATACCTTTTGTAGGTCTCCCAAACCTTTTTTGAGACAGGATGCCAGATATGCAAACTCTGACTCCAAAAGCCACCTCTGCTGGATGAGATCCCAACCCTTCAGTTACAGGGCTCTTCAGAGGGGAGGGAAACTCTCATGTTTGTTTGCAGAAAACACTACCTTGTATCCCAGGGAAACAGATGATGAGAGTGATCACAGAACAAACACTGTCCATGTTGTATCTGTACATACAGAGATACCCAGGCAGATGAAATAATAGCTGTCTGCTCTAAGAAATAGAAGTAATGTAAAAGCTGTAACAGGAATTAATTCTTTCAGATGACAAAGAAATTAAGCTCAGGTCACCTAAATTGATGGGATTCCTGCCAAAACCCTTTCTATGCAGGGGATTGTCCCTGTTCAGAGACAGGGTCAGCATGGGGCTCTTGGGCAGTGAGTGCTCAGAGGTAAGAGATGCCTCTTACAGCTGATAAGTATTGAAATTATTGTAATGAAATTCATAATGAAATAATTGGCAGTTTTATTCTTTCCTGTCACTGCTGAAGCAAAAAGTGCTTTGTAGATTCTGGTTCTTAGGTCTACAGGATGGGGAAGGAACCCTAAAGGCTCAAAATATGGGCTCTGACACTCTGCATCCAGCTAAAATGCTTCAGCACAATGGACTTTGGAGTATTTCTTTCTATTTTTCAGTCAATGTCAACATTTCCATTTATGCTGGAAACAAATTCCTTTTTTAATATTATGAACTTCCTGCATAATGATTAGGGTGAATTTGGTTGAAAACTCTGCAATTTCAGAAGGACATTTGAGATTGTTAAGGCTCACACAGTAAAAAATAATTATTATTCTATATTCTAATCAATATTAAGGCCTTTCCACTCTATACCTGCAGAGGGATAGGGTTTCCTTCTGCACTGCTCCTAATCTCTGCTTTGATCCTAATGAGATTAGAGATTTAAATGTTGCAGTATTGCACTGTTTAACACACAAGGCAAGTTCTGTAACCATGGTTTCATTCTCGTGCCGTTTCACGAGAGGAGGAGCTTCTTTTTCAACAGGGATAAATATATTTACCAGGAGATTTGGATAATGCCTGGATCTCATCTTGTTTACATCAGTGTAAACCCAACATAAGCCCATTAACAAACCCCAAAGACCTTTTGTAGCCCAGTGTCACTCCAAGAGCTGTTTGGTCTGTGACAGAGGCGGAGCAGCATTTTCAGAGGTTGTTACCAAAATGGATTTCCACTGTCACTGGGGCGTTTAGAGGTTCAGTGTCATTTTTCAGGACAATGAGGTGGTGTATGGAGGTGTGGTGAGCTTTGGTAATGTTGCATCACTAGTTGCAAGCCTTGAGTATCAAAGGCAGGGGAGGGCAAGAGTGTGTCTTTGGCAGGGTGATGGTCAGAAGCTGCTCTTCAGTGATTAAACTGGCTTAAAATTCAAATAGGTGCGTTTGACCCAGGGTGTAAAGGTGAACAGAAGCATCCAAAAGGGAAGAACACAGTTGTCAAAAAGTCCCATTGATTTAAAAGGTACATTTTCAGGCATCAGTGCCTGAAAATTCTCTCTGTCAGGGCAGGATAAGTAGCAAGCCTTGTGCTCTGGGTGTGAGTCAGCTCCAGGTGCCTGTGCAGCTCCACACTCCTGGGCATCAATGCCATCACAAGCTTTCATAGGAATGGTATATGCACTTCATCTTACATTCCTCTGTGCTCATGGAATTGCCATTTTCCCATTTAATGAGTATTTTTACAACCAGAAAAGCTCTTCTGGTTGTTTGGGAATAACTTTATTTAGCTTTGCTATTGCAGAGAAGAAAACCATTGCAGCCTCTTCCCTCCTAAATTTAAGATCAAGTCACAGTGAAATTGTCTTTTATATTGTCCTCAGCTGTTAACATACAACCCATATCCCAGAAAAGCCTGTTTATGGGCTGGGGGAGTGGGAGGAAGAACACAGAACACATTTGTTTTGCAGAATTTAGACAAACAAACTGAAGAAGCCTTTTCAGCCATTCAGGAGAAGGTTTAAAAGCAGTGAGGAGACAGGTGAGCCATTATTTTCTATACAGGCAGAAGGACTTCATCTCATCAGATTCCATAAGACAAGCAGAACCTGCCATGGGTTTGTAGCAGCTCAGCTCAGCTTGTTAAGGGCCAGGAGAGCACATTTGCCAAAATCTTAAGTAACTGTGTTTGGGCCCTGCACAGCCTGGTGACCACAGCACTGAGCAGCAGTTCCTGCAGTGCTGGGACAAGCAAAGGGTGCCCCATGCTGTGACCTTCATCAGCCACCACACCACTGCCCCTCCTCAGGCTGACCACAATCATCTCAGTGTGGTACATTTTCTTTCCCTCTTGCTGAAGGAAACACCAAATTTCCTGTAGATGGAGACCTGTGGCCATGGTTCTGCTGTGGCCCCTTGTTGGAGGCGTTGTCTGTCAGAGGCAATGTCAGGAGGCCTCACTTACCAGGTTTTGCGCCTCGTTACCCTCAGAGCTCACAGGGTGATGCTTGGTACTCTGGGAAGCTTAAAAAGCTTTATGTGTGCATTCTCTAATTTTCTCTACTTCTCTCATTTCATCTTTTATTTTTCTCTAGGAAACAAAATTCCCTTTGGCTCAGCTACAATCCCCTTTCTTACCCAGGTTGTTGTCCTACTATGGCTTCACTTCACTCAATTATTGTTTCTCTGTAAAAGACTTTTAAAATGGCTTTTAGTCTCCAGCAACTGCACTTAAAAGCTATTAAAGACTAATCTCCCTGGAGATTTCTGGGCTCCCAACTCCTGTTGGCTTGTGGCTCTACACATGAAGTGTTTATTTCTTTGCAGTGCAGCATAATTTAGGAACAACAACAGATTCTGAACGAGGTACATGTAGACATTTTCTGAAGATGAGAATGTTTAACAAAGACTGATCATCCTGTATCTGACACCTTCCCATTCCTGAAGCATGTGTTAGAGCAGGAGAGCATGGTGGCTCTGGCCAGAGCTGTCAGATCCTGTAGTCTTCATTAATGAATTTTTCATGGCTGACATGTCAGCCAAACATTAAGACTGCATTTCTGACATAATTATTGCAGTAGCTCCCTGGTGCACTTCAGGATATTCTCTGTGTTCTCCTTGTCATTTTGGGCCCTGCTGCTCTCCTGCCCACACCAGCTGCTCAGAGCTTGTGCCAGCCCACCCCATCCTGCTCTCAGGGCTCCCTGGGGTTATTGAGGTCCTTGGCTGCCTTAGCAGATCCTGGGACATGTAAGAGAGGGGCTGGGAGCAGAGCAGCTTGTCCAAAGGACCTGGTATCCATAGCATGTCTTCCAGCTGCTGCTTTGGGTGGCTGTGGTCATTCCCACGTGCTCGTGCCCACTGGCTGGTGGAGGGCAGTGCAGGCCATCTTCAAGCATCTTCAAATTATTAAGGTTGGAAAAGACCTCCAAGACCATCAAGTCCAACCTTCAAAATCATCAAGTCCTGCCTGGCCCAGTTTAGTTTCTTCTGGAAGCAGCCGTGGTGCTCCGTGACTTCTTTTGGTGTGAAACAAGAGGTGATAAAGAGGCAGTTTCCAGGAGATCCTCTGGAGTTCACACCTGATCCAAGCTAGACGTCTAATGTAAAATGTACCACAAACTATTGTCATGGAGCTGATTTCTAGATTTTCAGCCTTGAAGAAAGAATTAATGATCATCTATTCTGATGTGCTCTAACTGTGTAATTATTGTATCCAGTCACAGTTTCTTTTTCAGCTAAAACACACCTCTTAGAAAAGAAACCCCTCTTTATCTGAAGACCTACAGGTGCCACAGGAAACCCGGGATGACCTCTTCCAGAGTTAATTTAAACTGGATCTGTTTTGAAATGTCAGGCACTGGATCTCTGTGTATTCGGGTACTTTGAAGAGTCATCTCCTTTCAGAAATATTTTCCCTCAAATGAGTAGGTCAAGTTGTATCAACTCATCTCATGTCAGGTTGAGTAGAATCTGACATATCCATTTGAGACAGGGGATGGTAGGAGTAGTCTATCAGTGTGATGTCACCTCAGCTTAGTAGTCTATCCAAATACACCCAATAACTCTGTGTGCTGTCACAATATTCTTATCTGTGCACTTGAAAGAAAAAACAAGGATTAACTGAAGAAAAGTTTAGATAAAACAAAAATTTATTAATAATAAACTAGAAGATCTAAAGTTCTTTGACTTCATATTTAGCCTGGAACAAAACAAAATTAAAAATAGCTGTCCTGGCGTGTTGATAGTCCTGACCGGCACAAGCTGTTCAGCTGTGTCCAGCTGTCCAGAAGCTATGGCTGCCCCACCCCTAGAAGTGTTCAAGGCCAGGCTGGATGGGACTTGGAGCAACCTGGGATAATGGAAGGTGTCCCTGCCCGTGGCAGGGGGTAGGACAAGGTAAGCTTTAATGTCCCTCTCAGTCCGAACCATTCCATCATTCTCTGAAAACTCAGTCGGTCTTTTGCGAATGTGTTGTGTGAGCTCTTCCCAAAGTTGTTTTGGGCTCCCTGAGGGACACAGTCTGTAATGGAAGGGGCTGTACAATGTAGAGGATGAGGGGAGTCTGTGTGTGTTGGGCTTTGTTCAGAGTTGGTGGTTCCGTTGGGGTCACTTCTGTTCCCTGAGAAGTTTCCTGCAGAACTGGAAGCAGAGACTTGAGGACACCGAGTGCTCTAGGGACCAAACTCCCACCACTGGAGGAGATGAATTTGGTTACCACGTGCTGGGACTGTTGGGGTGTCCTATGCAGGGCCAGGAGTTGCACTCCATAATCCTTGTGGATCCCTTCCAGCTCACCTAATCTAATCAAGTTGTTTGTTTAACTACCTAATTTCTATTATTTTGATTGCATTACAAATACACGTAAATAACAAATCGTGTTCAGATAAAATGAAGCCAGTAACTATTCCTTCCCAGTGTTCGAAACCAATTAAAATTTGGTTAAATGTGTGGCTGTTTTTCCATACAAGAACTACCTAAAATACCTTCAAAATCTATTTCACTTCCAGCTCATGTATTATACTAGTTCATTATAAAGCCTTTTAGTTAATTCACTTTATCCTTAAAGGCTTAAAATTCTAATTAAATTTCATATCTTACACTACATTCATTAATATATTTCTTTAAAAGCATTTATAATTCATTGTCTTTATCACTTTTACAATTAAAAATGTTACTGTAGTTTGTATCTCAATAACAAACAGCAGCTGCCTCTCCAAGAAATGCTAAAAAGGCACAGAAAAACCTTATCTCAACATTTCTTTTTCCTACTCGTACCCTAATTCCTGCTTCCAGAGTTGTCAGTGACCCAACAAAAGAGTCTCTTCCTGACAGGCAGCATCCCTGACCTTCCCAGTTCTCCTCTTCCCCCATGCTGTGGTACAGTGACAAATCTGTGAGTGGGCATGTGGCAATGGGAGGGTCACAGATTTTCCAAGCAAATAAATTGTTTAGAGGATTATTTTAAAAATCTGCTCTTTTCCGGACTATCCTTGAACTGGGTACATTCCCAGGAAGCTCTGCCCTCTTTGGCTCTGCAGCTGCTCAGGTCCTGACTATGACTCTATTTGCATTATTAATGTGTTTTTAACAAATGATGTGTAAGGAGCAAGCTGTGAGTATTAAGCACAATTACCACTGAAATGAGAGTTATAATATTTCAGCATCTGGTGGTATTGCCAGTGGCCAACTAATGGCCTCCCACCAAGGCAAATCTGTGCAGCAACCAGAATTCCTTGGGTGGAAAATTAAGTAGAAAAGAAAGGAAGGACATGCAAGTCTTATGCTGTAAGAAACAAATTTATAGGTAAATTTAAACACCGAAGGCCCTGAGGCTAGATGAAAATATTCTGGGTTTAATTCAGAATTTCAGATTCAAAGAAACAAGGAAACCAACCCAGTTATTTAGTTTGTCTGAGGGGTGTATAAAATCTTTGTACACATGCAAAATGTGCTCCCAGTAGATCATTTATGCCAAGACAGAAAGACTGGTTGATGTCTTTGGAAAATAAAGGAAATATGAACTCCAGAACACAATTAATGCCTCCAAATCCTATTTGGGACTGCCTCTGTGTGCCAGTTCTATGGATGGAGTATGGGGTGGGAGCTTCCAAGTGAAAGAGGTGGTCATGGTCAGTGTCATGGGAGGGTTCTCACTGCTGGGGGAGGACTGGCACAGAGAGCACAAGGTTTGAGGCATCACTGCTTGAATTTGCCATCAGAAGCACAATCAAGGCTTCGGCACCCATGTCCCTGTATTGGAGAGATGAGGAAGATGGGTTTCCCATCTGGATCTGGGCTGTGCCCCTTCCCTGGCAGACTCTGCTCCTAAGGGCTCTGACAGCTCCACAGGAGCCTCTCCAGTGGGTTCCTCATCCTCCCAGGATTCCGTGTGGAGCAGGGACCCCAATCCCTGCCTGGGGATGTAACTCCCCCCACTCCACCCAGCCAGCACTCCCTGTCCCCACAGCAGGATCTTCCCTTGGCCTTTCCTCTCCCACTGGTTTGTTTGTGATAGTCTGGGTTGAGCTTCTGTATGAACAGGTGGGGGGTAAACCTGAGTAATCTGAATGTCTCTCATGATGTGTAAAACCTCCTGACCCCACTCCACTTCTGGCTGTGCTGAAGGCACCAATCCAGGCATTTCTGGGCCAGCAGTGGCTCTCCCCGGACTGTGCCTGGCTGCAGAGCCAAGGACGTGGGCTCAGTGGATGGTACTTTGGTGATAGGAAACTGAGGCAGAGGAGTGCATCGTTCTCCAATGTCCCTGGTAAAACAGATGGAGCAAACAGAACTGTTTTAAGGCAGTGCTTTTTAAAAAAGATTCATGTTATTGTCTCCTCTGATGATCTCGGCATCCAAACAAATGTTGATGCCACGTTAGACACACACACTGCCTTGGGTTGCTGAAAGCCTAAGAAGATAATTGAATTCCAACAGTGGCATCAATCTGATCAGTGCTCGAAATGGACATTCAAATTAGCATCTTTCCTAACATAGAATAATTATGCCAGAAATTAGAGGCGAGATGCTGGCACATATTTGCATCACATTTGCAGCCTAAAGGGCAGAGCTTTTCTGATGCTAATACCAACCTTGTAGGGTTTGTAAAGGGCTGGTTCTTACAAATTTTGGCTATCAATGCCCACAAAGCCCAGCTGGGAATGTTCTACAGGTCCCAGCTGAGCATGGAGGAGCAGCACCAACTCCACTGGAAGATTTACACCTTTTCTTGTTTTCTTACATTTCCACTGAATCTTTTATTTCTCAAAACCACAACAATTTTATAAGATGTTTTATTCCATGGATCTATCTTAGTAACACTTTCATCACTGCACTTTACAACATAATTTCTTCCTATCATAGAACCCCAGAATGGTTTGAGTTGGAAGGGACCTCAATGCTCATCCCATTCCACCCCCGGCCATGGGCAGGGACACCTTCCACTAGACTAGGCCTAATCATACATAAGCATTTCCATATTTATTCTTATTCCTCCCTGGGGATGTGTCCCAGCCAGCTGAGGTGTTACCTGGCCAGCAGTGATGGGTGGCCTGGCCACTGCTGAGCAGACTGGGAGTGGGAACCAACACACTGGGTATGACCAAACCTCACCTTTGCTGCCAGAGTGAACAACACTGGAGAATCCTTTTCTAAGACAGGTCACATTTCCATGTTTTTCCCTTGTTCACAAGCAGAGGAAGAACTTTACTCCCTGCATGGCTGGATAGGAACAAGAGAAATGGATGCAAGTTGTGCCAGGGGAGATTCAGGTTGGACATCAGCGAAAATTTCTTCCCTGAAAGCGTGGTCAGGCATTGGAAGGGTCTCCCAGGGCAGTGGTGGAGTCGCCATCCCTGGCAGTGTTCAAAGGACAAGTAGAAGTGGCACTTAGTGGGATGGTTTAGTGGATTTAACTCTCATGAAGCCCCAGCTCTATCACCCTTTTCCCCAGCCTTTTTTGTTATTTTCTCCTTTGCTGCATTAAGATGCAATTATGCACTTCAGCTAATTGCTAGTTACTTAGTGTCAAAATGCATAATGTGTCTGAAATGTCCTCGACTTTTCTGTGTCAAAATCACGTGTAGCACAGGAAAAAAAACACAAGCTATTAGTCTTGTCAAGAATCTACCTTAAAAGCTCCTTTTTTCCCCTGATATATCATATTTTGAGCACAGTGTTGTGATAATAAGCATTTAAAATATATAAACTTTCTATTACATATTATTAGTTCTTGAGGGAGTTTATGTGTAGGACTTATTTACTCAGAATTATAAATTCACATTTGGTTTGGCATAGACTTGGGGGCTGATAAGTGTAGAAACATTTTTACAGATTAATGTAACTGGACAGCAGCAAGTGCCAAAAAGCATTAGGAAAATGGAAATCTGTTCCACTGCTGAATTTACCCTTTTATTAGACACTGAATGTATTTGAATATTTTATTTCAAATATGTGTGAGGTAGCTGGAAAAAGGTTTAAATTCTAAAAATGGCATAATTAATGGCAGATCTAATAATGGCACACCTGGTTGAGGTATGTTTTCCTCTAAAAAAAGGAGCTTTTATCAATTCACTTTGGAAGACTTGTATTTTTATTTAAGAACTCTTAAATCACATCATTTCTGGCACATAAAAATTATTCTTAAAGAAAACTAGGAAAGATTTAGAGTCAGGTGAGGGAATGCTTAAAGAGTGGGCCTGGAGCAGTTTGATGTGAACTGTTGTGCCAAGAACACATAAAGAATAGTTTTGAGCTTAACTGGAACAGTATTAGTCTTTCTTTAAATAAACACTGTTTCATGGGGTGGATTTCAGCAACTTGTGGGACTTTGGAAAACAGGAGAATTCCCATTTTTGGCAGCTTTCTTTCTACGAGTTGTAAAATCTGAGTCTCCGAAAGGCTGTAGGGCTTCAACAGGCAGGTTTTTTTCTGTTCTTGGACTTAGTTTCTCTGAAGAAAGAATAGTTCCTCAGAGCAAATCTGTTTAATTCTGTGGTTGAATCAAAATTACAGGAAGTCTTCAGAATTTGGCATTCCACAGCGTTTTCCATCTGAATTGCCAGTTCGTGAAAAGTTTAATGAGCAACGTACCTAACAACATAAACCAAATTAAAAGCATGCAGGGAGTAATTGTGCCTCAAACCTCTCTCACGTCAGCTGTACAATAGTTGCTAATTCTGATGATGTTTGGCATGAGAAAATAATAATAAAATGTAGTTTTGCCTGTAGCTCTCTGTTATAGCCATTTTGGAGAGGAATTATTGAAAATACAGCTAAGAAGAAACATGAGAGGAAATACTAATAATATCCATAGATCCGAACTTTGCCTCCTTCCCTGGGCTACCTCTCCTGAATCAGGAGGATTTTTCTCTAGTTTCCTGATCCCTAACCAAGAGAGAAGTCATCCATGTGCATATGACCAGTCTGGGCTGTAGGGGCACATTTCAAGGCCGGGGTGTGGGAATGGTGCAGCACCTTCCTGCCTGTCAGGGGTTCAGGAGGTCCTGGGACCTCTTGAGCCTCCCTGAGAAGCACCCACTCCACTGCAGGGCAGGGTCACTGTGGGCTCCTGTCCTGACCCCTCCTCTTTAATTCTCACTTTGTACAGTGAGACATTGGCCAGTTGACTTGCACTGGAGCCACGTCTGGGCCAAGTTTGGGAAGACTTGGATGATCCTTGTGGGTGCCTTCCAACTCAGGAGATTCTATGAGTCTACGAAGATGACTCTTCCATATCCAGTGGAATAAAGGGCAACCATTAAATAAATCCTTCATGACACCAATTTCTTCAACTCTGTGGGAATTTTTAGTCCCACAGAATCACAAACTGTTACTTAGTGAGACCAATGTGGGCACTTTGTCATGGACAGGCAAATATAGTGAAAATAACCAAAAAATGAGAAAGCTCAACAGTCTGCTCCAGTCCTGGTGGCTCTCCCTGCCATTCTTTGCTTTCTCTATCTTATCTACTTCTCTTCCAGGCTTGGCATGTCCCCAGCATGTGTTTGCAGCTTCTCTGCCCACCTTTCCTCCGTTTCACTCAAGTTCCCCTCTCCTTCATGTCTGATTTTCTCTTCCCAAGCTCTTTTTTTACTTGTCTGTTCTACTTTCTCATTAAGCTTGTCTTGGCTCTCTGCAGACTGACCCGTGTTTGGCTGGCAGGGTACATTTCACTGGCTGCTTCTCATCTCCTCCAAGTACAAAAATATTGATATTTACAGAGCTTGTTGTAAAAATCGATATTGCAGGAGGCAGAGCATAACGGCTGCTGTGTGTGATCTGGTCCTGTCAGACTCCACCACGGAGAGGGCTCCAGGAAATTGGGAGGAGTGATTACGAGTTTGGTCTGAGAGCACTGCGGTAGAATGATGCCATTTCTTGTCTTGCTTGTGAAAAGATACATTTATTATGAAAATAACCCAATCTATCAGCATCATTTCTGGCTCATGAGGGAGCACTGGCGAACGTTACCTTCCGTTCAAATTCCCCAATGTATATTTCTTTGAAATCATGGAAAGGCTGAGAGAATTGGGATTGTTCAACTTGGAGAAGAGAAGGCTCTGAGGTGACTTTTTTGCAGCCTTCCAGTGCCTAAAGAGCCTCCAGGAGAATGGAGAGGGACTCTGGGGCTTGGAGCAATGGAATGGAAGTCCATGGAAGATGTCCCTGCCCATGGAATGAGATGGACTTTAAGGTCCCTCCCAGCCCAAACCATTCTGGGATTTTGTGATTCTAGGATATCAGATGTCTGGTGTTCACACAGGACACCAACAGTGGGTGAGCTCAGAGTTCCAGCAGCAGGAGTTCTATAAACCTGTTCCTGACTGCAGAGATGGGGATTTCTCCACTGTGTTTTAACAAAAGGCTTTAGAACAGGAGCTGAGAATATATGTGGACAACGATTCATCTATTTTTCATCCCTATGGGAAAAGATTAATTACTGAGGAAACAGGCTTTTTTCCCCATTTGTATCCTAGAATTTAGAGGGGGAGCAAGAGCCTGGGCTCTGAGCAAATCCTCAGTAATTACCCGTACCACAGTATGTGTAAAATTCAACCTTCATAATTTTGCTAAATAATTCCATATTTCTGCATTTGAAGCTGCCTTAGGGAAGCTTGAACTAAGACATCATTTTTTCCTTAATTCTTCTGAAATATATCTATTCAGGGGTAGGAGCTTCTTGCTCATCTGAGTTACTTCATGAAAATGAGATGAAAGTGCTCCAGCCACACTTCCCAGCCTGCATTATGCAAATATGATTTATATAGAACCATTCCCTTAGGAATCAAATCTTTCAAGTCTTTAAAGTAATAGAAACTTTTTCAGCACTTCGTTTTTCCAGCCACACCATCACCTGGTGGTTGAATTTTGTCAGTGCAGGAGCCTCTCAGATATTCTCCTAATTCCCTTGATTAGTCTCTATAAAATTTGTTTGCAACTGTCAAATACTTGCTGCAAACTCTCAAAGCACTTCAACACCTGTTAAATATTCACTAGTATGTGCTCCCTTATTCCCTAGGGAGCCTCCACAACTGGGATTTTTAAATCCTGAAGCACTTTGGATGTCTAAATTCTGATTAATTTCTCTATACCCGAGGGGTGCACTCAGCAGTGGCAGGTTGCTGTCAAGGAGCAACGGGTTTGGTGCTTCAAAGCAAGATTTGTGCTGTCCTTAGCCAGACTTCCAGAAGGAAGTGGTGACAGCAAGGCCTGACGAGCTTGGAAGTGCTGCAGGAACCACCAACTCCATCCAGAAATGCCAGGGTAGGACAGGCCAAAGTGGGATGAGCTCCCACACAGCACAGGGGGTTTTGTTTGGAGCACTGGCAGAGGCAGCGGCTCTTCCCCGTTTGGAGCATTGGGAGCAGCTGCCTGAGGAGTTGGGTGGGTCTCAGCCAAGGAGCTGCCAAACCTGGTGGGCCCAGGGACTTGCTTTCAAAACCAGTTTAAATTGTGAACTGGCAGAGCTCTCCACAGAAAACTCCTGGAAGTGGAGAATCCATTACCCCCTTTGCCTTGATAGGGCATTTAATTTGTGAGCAAGGCAGTAAGAGTTGCTTTAGCAGAAATGAGAGACAGGAGGGAGTAAAGTTGTGTGACAGCTCAGGTGAAGGACTTTGACATTTGTGAGGTTTTATGCAGAGGAAGGTTTTTTTATGTGCTGGTGCTCCTTGAGAATTTGGGGAATTGCATTTTTAATTATTTGTAAAGGGCAGCCAGAATCTTGGAAATGTGTTATCTTATGTTTTATAGGTTGCAACTGAAATAAATAAATGGGGCTGAGAGCTCAAATGACTCTGCGCAGTGTGCAACAGCACTTAAACTGCTTTGGAGCATTGGAAGGATGGAATATATTCCAGCAACATATTTAACAATGGGACAGCTCATCTGGAGCCATGCAACCAATTCTGTTTGCCTACCCTAAGCTATAATTAAGATTGACAAGGTTATCCATAGGAGAATAAATATTGTAGGAATTTTAGAGATGTTGACACATGACTAAAGAACTGCAAGAAATTAAATTTCTGGACAGAAAATATGAACATAATTAAGCAAGGTTACTTGAGAAAATGTAGGGAATATTAGTGAGGGAATACTTGGGCTGGGAGCTCGACAGCTGATTTAGTGCCATTTTCACAGAGTCACAGACTGGTTGGGATTGGAAGGGACCTTAAAGCTTATCCAGTCCCTCACTCTGTTATGGGCAGGAACACATTCCATTATCCCAGGCTGCTCCAAGCCCCATCCAACCTGGCCTTGGTCACTTCCAGGGATGGGGCAGCCACAGCTTCTCTGGGCAACCTGTGCCATGGCCTCCCCACCCTCACAAGGAGAATTTTTTCCCAATATTCCATCTAACCCTGCCCTGGCTGTGGGAAGCCATTCCCCCTTGTCCTGTCCCTCCAGGCCCTTGTCCAAAGTCCCTCTCCACCTTTCCTGTAGGCTCCCTTCAGGTCCTGGAGGCCACAATTAGGTCACCTCAAAGCTTCTCTTCTCCTTTCTCCTCAAAGGGGCCTTTGTTGTGCTGGTTCAGAGCCCCCAGTGCAGATTCCAGTAGTGGCAATAATGCAGCTGGTGTCATCTGGGATGGGAGAGCAGAGAGACAAGTGCTGTGAGTAGGTTGTGGAAGGGCTGGATTTTTTTATTGGCTCCTTTCAAAGAGAAAGAACATTCTTTGGTCAGAAATACAGCTCTTATAGATATGGCTATTGTAAATCCCGCAGCTGTTTGGGGCTGCCCACCTCTCTGGCAGGTTCTGGCAGCTCTGTGTGTGTCAGGCCATGTCCCAGTGCCCGTTGTCCATCCCCCTGGCACTGCAGCCCTGCAGGGCCCTGAGGGACTGTGGCGCGATAAGGTTCTCCAGCTGCAGCAATTCCAGTCTCTACTCCTCCTGACACTCTCTCAGCACTGCAACATATTCTTTATTAACTATTATTTTCTGCATTAGCCCCCTCTGCAGCCATGCTGGGTGTTTCCCACCCCTCTGTGCAGCTATTCCCAGATGGACACAGGTGGGACGATACTCAGCCCTTAAGCAGCAGCCAGCACTGATCAGATGGATGGGAGATGTATTCCCATATAACTCCAGTTTTCCTCTTCCCCATCTGCTACTTATACCTGCAACTCATCTGCTGCTTTTTTCCCTTGAACACAGCCAGATCATGGACTAAATCTTTCACTGCTCTTCTCCTCAGGGCTCTCTACCTACATCCTATTTTAAGATCTCTTTTCAGCTCTCTCTGGCAATTAACATGTGATATTGCAGAAAATCCATGAAGCAAAATTATTAGGTCATTTCCCTGAGATGCCCATTCTGGATAAATGTGCAATCAGGCATCTGTGGTGGTACAGGAAGTCGTGTTTCCATCACTCTGCAGTGCGTCGATGGCCATCAACACCCCAACAGAATCTGTATTAAAGATACACAAAATAATTAAGTCCAGTTTTTCCCTGCACACAAACCCAGGGCCGTCGCTGGAGTTAATTGGAGCTGAGTGTGTGCAGCACTGAAAAGCTGGGCCGTAATTTTTTACAGTGCTCTGCAAATATGTAATTTATGGGCAATTATGTGCATAAATTCTGGATCTTCTACGAACAAAACCAGCAAAGGCCAAACACTGTTAAAAATTATGTGGATCCAATACTCTCTCTTTCCATGAGTGATTCCATCCCTTGGAATTGAGAATGGAACTCTGCCTGATCAGCCCCAGCCACTGGAGTCCCACTATGTGTCAGTTTACTGTCAGCATCCCACCAACACCCACACCTTCCTCCCTTCCAGCACGTGGGTTTGGAGGGGTTGTTGGGCTGATAGGGACAGTGGGAAGATAGATTTTGTATATGGTAGAAATAAGTGGGTCTGGTCCATTTTCTTGGTATTTTCTTATTCTTTTAGAAATGAAATGTTCCACATTTTGGGTTTGACTGCCTGCATTTGTCAGTCTTGCAGGAGTTTGAACATAATTGTGGCAGCTTCTAAAGCTTCAGCTTTTTAAGCAGAGGTGGCAGGTGGGCTGGGGGAGCTTGGAGCTCAGCACAGTCAAACTCACCCTGTTTGGGAAAAAAAGGGATGATTTTCCCCAGGGAATGGTGCAGTGCCATGCTCAGCACAGCCTCTGTCTCTGGTTTACATCTCCCTGGGTGTCCTGACACCCCTCAGCTCTGGGGCAGTTTCAGAGACCTCTCCCCACTTGCTACTCTGATCCTTCACTCCTGCTAAGCCAGTAAATTCCAGCTAATTATCCCTCCCATGCTATAAATCAGAGTAAATGACTGATCTTGCCTCTTTGGCTTGCAAAGGAAGTTGTATTTTACAATGTGTGATGAAGAGGGGATTTTAAGATAGGGAAAAGCGGTGACTGCTTGTGTGTGTTCTCTCTGGGAATGGTTTTTATTTTAGAGTTGCAGACACTGCTTAGGAGGACAAGCTGATTAATCTCAGTTGTACATGGCTCTCACAGATTAATAACCTTGCTCTGATTCGTTTTATTTATGGGGAGGTTCAAATGCTTGGGTTTTTTTAAATACTGAAATATGTATAGCAAATGTTCCCCAGCCATCCCAGCCCAGCTCCTGAATTGACTATATTCCACCTGTTCTTGGAATAATTGCTTAAAACCGGTTATTGATTGCTGGTGCTCTCAGAAGCAGTTACGCTCACAGTGCCAGGGCACAGGGAGACGTGCTAGTGCCGGCAGGAATCCATCTATTTTCCCTGTTTTTTTATTTTATGGCCAGAGTAAGGTCTTTGACCTCCTTCGTATAGAAAAGTAAAGCATTATTACTGGCACAGGTTTCCCAGAAAAGCTGTGGCTGCCCCATCCCTGGAAGTGTCCAAGACCAGGTTGGATGGCACTTGGAGCAACCTGGGATAGTGGAAAGTATCCCTGCCCACGGCAGGGGGATGGAATGGGACAAGCTTTAAGCTCAACTCCAACCATTCCATGATTCTGTGATAATATATTGCTTATAAAAGGGTAAAATCTTTGTTCCTATTCAGTTCCAGTCAAAGCGAAATCATGAGCTGATCCAAGGCTGGTAGAGGTTGAATTGTGATGTGGGAATAATGTTGGTGCTTCTCCCACAGCCATGTGTGCCCCAGGACACAAATTCCTCAATGGCTGTGTCTCAGTGTTCCTGTCTCATCTCTCCCGGCTCTGCCTGAATGAAACCAAGAAAAAAAAGGAGACCCAGAAATCTAAAAACAGCTCAAAGCGGGTGAGCAGCTGGAACACCGCTAAGCTCCTGGCAAGAGCATTTGGAGTATTTGTCTGGGAGGGAGCAGGAAAGGTGGATTAGCAATCCTGGGGAACGGAGTAGGTTTTAATGAAGTCACTCTTTGCAAATGTCATGATGAGGTTCCACCTGCAGTTTCAATTATTTCTGCTTAAAACATGGTCAGGTTTGGGGTTGGTTTGTTTGATTTCTCATCTCTCCCAGCACTTTAGATTCAGCTTCCCTCTGGGAATCAGTGGAATTCTTCCAGTTCCATTTACTAAAGGGAACAGGACCTGGTTCTGTGCTTGGCAGGGCTGGGACGCCCTGGCACTGAGCAAAACTGAGGGTGCAGCCCAGTTCTGCTTGCTAAGGGAATTGGAGAGGGAAGCATATTTTTCCATTAATTTAAATAAACACTGATAAATAGCTAGGTCTGGACATGTGGGATGAATAATTAAACAAGATGGTGTTGCTGTACAATTCTTTTCAGAGCAATATTCTCATTTCTCCTCCGAGATGTTCCAGCTCAGCAGGAACAGAGCAGGTCGGGGGGGCTGGAGTACAGCAGGGACAGGAGGTGAGAGGAGAGCAGGAATAGAGCAGAGTGGGGGATTAGAGGCCAGCAGGAAGAGGAGGTGAGAGGCCAGCAGGAGCACAGGTTGGAGGACAGTAGGAACAGTGATAGGAGCCATCAGGGACAGGGGTCAGAGAACAGCAGGGACAGAGCAGGGTGGGGGGTTAGAGGCCAGCAGGCTTTGCAAACACAAAATCCCGATTACCAACTGCCTTCCCTTCCCTTCCAGCCTGACCTGGTTTTGCTGGCTGCTGCCTTGCTGACAGTCAGTGTGCACAGCACAGCGTGTGGCTGCTGAGCCGCTCAGGGCTGCAAGGCTGGAGCAGGGCGATAATTCCCTGTGGGATTTCCCTAGGGAAAGCATTGAGTGATGCTGGAGGGAAGGCACAGCCCGGGGCATCAAACACACCCCGTCACCACCCTTGTGAGTGTTCAGTAAGTGCTTTCCCATCTTCCACAAGATATTCCTGTACTTGGCTGTATGTGGTTTTAGCCTTAATTTAAACACCTTTCTGGGCAGGGGTATGAGTCACTCTGTTTCTATATAATGGTTTTATAGTGATGGATGTACAGAACACACAGTGACAGAGTTGCAGGGTTAGTTATCACTTTATACACACACACCCCCATAATGATTAGGATTTCTAAAGCAGTGACACAGCAACATAGAGCAGATCATTTTGTGTTGTTTGGCATCACGCTGTCTGGAGTGGAGTGGGTAGAACCGGAGGTGCAATTATCCAGCCATCCGTTCAGATTATTTATTGTGGATTTTCCCTGTACAATCCAAACAGCTCCCAATACTGGGGAATGCAAATGCTCACATCACCTGGGAGGGACCAGCTCTCATCCTCCATGGAAGAAAAATGCCCAGTGGGATTATAAACACTTTCAATACTATTCATTTAGCTATTTATACAATAACTATGTGCTCATTCATTCTCTGGCCAACAATTATTTTAGTTGTCAAAACTGCAGAGTAAAACATTGTTACTGGCACAGGTTGCCCAGAGCAGCTGTGGCTGCCCCATCCCTGGAAGTGTCCAAGGCGAGGTTGGATGGGGCTTGGAGCAACCTGGGATAGTGGAAGGTGTCCCTGCCCATGGCAGGGGGTGGAACGAGATGAGCCTTAAGGTCCCTTCCAATCCAAACCATTCTGTGATTTAATCTAAAATCATACAAAGTTGTGGATATTCTCCCTAAGTATGAATTTTAATGTATGTTGTGTGTTTTCCAGTGTGATTCCAGTGCATTATTCCTACCCGTTGTTACCAAACTCAGCTTCTTAATACACCTCATACAGAGGTAATCAATAATTGATAGAGTTTATAAAACTCTATCAATTTGTTCTGATGGGAAATTGTTAACTTTCAAAGATGTGCTTCTATCTTTCCTTTTCTTTTACAAGTAAAATGAACAGCCAACGTATTTTGGACACCAATAAGGAGGCTGGATATGTTTTCTTCAAAGGGAAAACATAAAGGGAAAAGAAAAAAAGAATTCCCACTAGTTGTTACTATTAAAAAGCTGTTTATAGGTGATATGTTAAAGGAAATGTCTGCAGAGCAGTTCCCTGGTGCACATGGGTTATGCAAATGTTGTCAGGTTACATCAAACTGTACCTTGGAGCAGTCGAGGAAGGGAAGTCTCTGGGAGGAGACTCAAGAGGCTCAGATGGATTTCCCAGGAATTATAAAAATAGTTACACACAGGCAGTCAATGGAAGTTTGTTTGGGCAGTCAGTGAGTGTTTATTGGGCAGTCAATGGGTGTTTGTTGGGAGGTCAGTGAGGGTTTGTGTAGGTGCTCAGTGAGGGTTTGTGTATGTGGTCAGTCACTGACTGACTGGGAAGGCAATCAGTAAAAGTTTGGGCAATCAGTGAAAGTTTGTTTGGGCAGTCAGGGAATGTTTACTTGGGAAAGCAATCAGTCAGTATTTGTTTGGATAGTCAGTCAGGGAGTGTTTGTTTGGGTGGGTTGTTTATCCTTCCTCTCAGCTGGTTTCTTCCAAAAACCCTGTGCTGAGAAATGCCATTTTTGTCACCCAACAACAGATACATTTAATTCCAGAGGGAACTGAAATTCCCCAAGTTCCCTTTTCCACAAAAGGCTGGACCAAGTGACCTCTCGAGGTTCCTGCCAGTGTGGGCTGTTGTGTGGATTAGGAAATGATTTAAGCTGGTCCAGGACTGTGCTGTAAGACACAGGCACCACCAACCCCAGGACCTGACCCTGCATGTTGGCATTGGGCACTGACTGCTCAGATGGGGTTTCACTCTCTGTAGCCGAGGTTGTTGTGGATCTGGGGTGAAATCCTGTCTTGCTGAAGTGTTCTCTGAGCTGTGCACTCTTCTCCTAAGGCACAGCTTGTTTTCTGGCTGCACCAGCCCTGTCCAAGCAGCGTGAGAAGTTCTGGCAGGGGGAGGATGGCACCAGCCTCCCGTGACCCCTCTTCAGTGCTGCACTGGTGGGGTACCCCGAGGGGCTGCTTCACACCGAGATCTCCCCCCAGGGAGATGTGCAATAGTATTATTAATAATGTATTAATATGGAGCAAACAGCTGTGGGGTTCATCCAAAAATCTGGCTGGTGCTGGCAAACACAACCTGAGCCATCTGTGCCAAGTCCCTGTATTTACATCATCCATCCTCAACCAGCTCTTCATCCTGTAAATCGAGAGATCATTGTGATTCTGCTGAATGATTCATTATAGCAGAGGACTGCAGCACAATTAAATTTGCCTTCTTTTATTATTTATCCCTAATATTCCAAATAGTGGTATATCAACAAAGTAAATGTTCCAGAAGATAAACACATGATAAATGAATCAGCCCTGGTAGAAGTGAGACGAATCGAGTCATTTAGTCACTAGTTTGGGTGGAGAATTCTATTTCCTAGAAGCCTTTTGTATGTTGAAATTTTGTTTTCATTCCACAGAGGGATGAAGACTGTTTCTGAAATATTTTGACAAAAATGGAATTGTTGAAATGACCTTGTCTGCCAGCAGCACTTTCTGAAATACATTATTATATACTGCCTGCTTTGGGGGACACTTCTGTGGAATCTGTTCTGCCTGACAAAGAGCAAAGATCTGTCATAGATCATTCTGGGTTTCGAGCAGGAACTAAATCTGGGTCTGAGGTAATGGCAGAAACTTCAGGGAAACGGGATGCTTCTCATGATCTGCCTTTTGGATTGTTTTCATTGTGTTGGAAAAACAGCAGAACTGGTCACACACCTCACACTTGCTGGGCTGAGGAACTGCTGCAAGGAAATGTGGTATTTGTAAAAAACACCAACATGAGTAACAGAATTCCAGAATGTTTTCATTTTGCTTTTTTTATATACATTTTAACATAATTTCTCAATTTAAAAAAGCAAGAGAGTACTCAAATTCTTTCAAATGCAGCAATGCTAACCCATGGCACTGACCTGCTGCCCTGGTGGGTCCAAGTCAGCAGCTCCAGGACTAGATATTCCCCCAGAGGGTGGTTGGGCACTGAACAGGCTCCCCAGGGCAGTGGTCACAGCACCAAGGCTGCCAGAGCTCAAGGAGTGCTTGGACAACGCTCTCAGGGACCGGGTGGGATTGTTGGGGTGTCCTGGGCAGGGCCAGAGTTGGACTCATGATCCTTGTGGGTCTCTTTCAACTCAGGATATTCCATGATTCTGTGACTGAAGGAGAATCACACTGACATCAGCCTGTGCAGAGCCCTCAGTGACCCTGGTGACAACAGTGTCCCAGGACAGAGGGGGGCCCGGGGGGTCTGAGCGGTGCAACCTGTGCTCGGGACCAGCCCTGGCCCCCCATCCTTGCTACCCCTTGACTGAGGAGTGTTTGCTTTGTACTCCCCAGTCAAAAATCATTTTTAGTTGATTTTCAGTTTTTCAACATCTGGGGCTCAGAGCAATCGCTTTTCATGGAACACTTCTACAGGGAGCAGGAGGCTGCACCTGGATGGCCTCTGGTGCCATCACTGAGAACACTCATCACACCAGCAAGGGCAAGTCTGGCCTTTCTCCATTGGTGCTGTCATCCCCGGTGGTTACTGGTTTGTGCTGGGTGGCTGTGGGGGGAGAGGAGCACCCCAAAACAGGGCTCATGGAGCTCCCACAGTGCTGTCAGTACCACCTTTGCTCCTCTGCCATCAGTCCTCCTACCCTGGGGAGGAAGGAGACGTCCCAGGGGGATATTGCTGGGTTTTGTTGGCAAATAAAAGCATTTCCTGATAGTGAGCATTGCAGAGAAGGACAGGATTTAAAATTACAGTTTGAACAGAGTTTTGCTGGGTTTGCCCCAAATCCAGCATAGCCCTTCCCCAGCACTGCCCAGGGCAGGGTCATGGCAGGGCTGGACAGCCTTGGGTGGACCTGCTGGGATGCTTTTCCATGAGAAACCATGCAGAAGTTCGGATTTCTGTTGAGAAGGCTCCAGCAGCACATCCTTTGTGCTGGCACACCAGTGTGTGACACCCACTGATGCAGGAGTTTGGGTGGAGTTTTTACTCTTTTGGTTTGTTTTCCCCCAACTTTGAAGCCCTTCTGCACCAGAGACTGGTGAAGCTGCAGGCTGAGGATGGGGCTGTGTTGGTCAGACATGTGGGTACCTCTGTGGCCATTATTTATTTATAAATGAGCTGTCTCTGCTATAAAAAGCTTTGCAATAGCCCAATAATAAATGCATTCATCACCACATCTGCTGTAATCACTGCAGCTCCTGAGCTGTTATTTGACTCTCATTAGCTGCAACTCCCATTCACCTATAATTTATGAGAAGCATACAATTATGTGTTATCACTACTTCAAGTGATTACTACACTGTATGTTTTTAAGATAATGGCATGGAACACTCGGTGATGAATTACACCTCTCCAGGTAGTTCTGCTTCTGTCATTAACTCTATTATTTTACTTAAACCAACCTGGGGGGCAGGGTTGGTATTACCTGCTCAGGGAAGAGTCCCAGGTCAATGCTGATCCCATAAAGGACATGGCACAGCATGTAGTTATCTCCCACCCTGTGTCCTCCCCACTCACAGTGTAGATATTATTATGAGAAAATTGTAAACCCCAACCTGTTTTCACTTGGAACAGGTTTTTTTCATTAAGCTTTGATAGGGAAAAAAGCCTTTTCAGGGAGAAAATGTGGAAGAACAGGAATATTGAGAAATTCCTGGAGCTCAGGGGGCAGCAGCCTCTGTCACTGCATTGCCTGGAGGAGGAGGAGGTGAAGGTTCTTTCTCTCCCAGTGTTTTGTCCTGGTTTCTTTCCACCATGTCCTGTGTCTCATCTGCAGCCAGGTGCATCCCTGGCAGCTACGGAGCAGGAAATCTGAGTGCTCCTGGTTAATGAACTCTACACCAGTTCTCTAGAGGGGTGGAGGTGGTAGAGGAGCAGAGCAGGGAGGTTAATTATGCTAATTACTCATGGAAACTCAGGTAGCACATTGGCCCATTTGTTTCACGCAGTTTGCCAAATAAAAAGCTCATCCTGTTGTCTGCTCCTTTTGGAAAAGTCCGTGGATCAGCAAATATTTATAGAATTATCCTGTGTTTTCCCTAAACTTGCAGATCTCCGTTCTGAGCTGCTGTTTCACAAAGGAGTGTAATGGGCAGCTGAGAGTCTTGTGGAATCCAGGGTAGTTAGTGTGGAAGAATGTCTTTATTTAGAGGAGGGGATTACGAGTTAGTGCATTGATATGGTGTTAAACGAGTTATGGTGTTCTTTGATGGAAACACTGGGCAAGATGTCCCAGGCATGTCCTGTCTGTTCAGCTTGGAAGGGAAGGAGGTCCTGTTGCATCCTTAGCCCCTTGGCTCTCAGAGCCACGGAAGGTTTAGGTTGGATATTAAGGAAAATTTCTTCACAGAAAAGGTTCTCCAGCCCTGGCACAGGCTGCCCAGGGCAGTGGTGGAGTCCCCATCCCTGGAAGTGTTCAAAAAACCTGTGTCTGTGGCACTTGAGAACATGGGTTAGTGGTGAACATAGCTGTGGTGCTGGTTTGAGTGTTGTACTTGATGGCCCTTGAGGTTTTTTCCAGATTTAATGATTCTGTGAATAGATTGCTCTTTGCCTGAAGATGCCTTGGAGCAGAGGCTGTGACGGGACAAGGTGAGGCTGGAAGCCTGGTCATGCTCTCACAAGGTGCTGGTAAGAACAAAGAAGGTTCTCCTGGAGGAATCCTCCCTGGGTGGCTTTCCAATGCCACAACAGCAGCACAGGGACTGGTCTCCTGTGGCATCTTGATGATCTTGGAAGTCTTCTCCAACCTTAATGATTCCATGTTTCTATGATCTTCTTCCTGATGCTTGGCAGGAGCCAGGCTTTGGAGCCTCGCCATCCTCCGTAGGGGAGATGCTGCATCTTTTGAACCTGATGAGAAAACTTACTCTAAAAAGAGATTTGGTACCAATTACGGTTTTTGGTGCTTAAAAAGCAGAAGGACATGGAGCAGAGAACAAAGGAACCAGGCTCATCTGTGCTGGGAACACCTCAGTGTTTGATCAGAGCTCTGCCCACTACTGAGAGGGAAAGAGAGAGAATAATGGAGACGTTGGGTTTTGCCAGAAGGAAAACTGAGACCAGGGTGGGAGGAAGGAGGAAGGGTTTGGTGCCAGGCATGTGCAGGGGTGGTGGGAGCAGGTACTGGGGTGAGTACGGTGGGGTGATGGGGCCAGGACAGGCGCAGAGGTGGCAGGACAAGGGGGCTCAGAGGGGACCAAAGCAGAGCCCGTGGTGTTTGCAGGACTTCAAAGTTCAGGGATATTTGCTCTCAGCCAGTGCCTGCATGGACAGAGAGCTCTGAAATCCATATTGGATCCATTAGTGCCACTTCTCCTTAATACCCACTCACCTGGTGCCATTTCAGACACGCAGAAGAGCAGAATTCCCAGTGGGTTTCATATTTCTGGAAGCAGGAGAGGGCAAGTGGAGCTGGAAAAGTGTACACTCGTAAAGAAACCTCTCCCCATCTCAGTCAAGTGCTGCCACCATCCTCTGAGCAGAAGGCATTTTAAAGGGAGATCTGAGGACTTGGGCATACAGTGGGAATTCCAGGCAAAGCAAAGCTAATTATTGATTTTTGGTCTGTTTTGGCTGCTGCGAGACAGAGCTTGGGGGTTCTGCTTTTACGCTCTGCTGTAGAACATCAGCTTGTCTTCCTCATTTTACATAACTCCTTTTTTCCAGCCTTTCCAGAGAGTGCCTGTGTGGGTTTTGGATTTCAGTTCCACTCAGGAGGGAACAGTCTCCCTCTCTCCCTCTGCAGGAAAATGTGACATTTGCATTTCACCAATAAATAGTGTTACTTCTTGGGGAGGAAAAACCCCTTCTTCCTAAGACTTAAGATTTTGAAACTCTTTAGTCCCAGGTCTCTCACCTTCCCTCCTTCCTGGAGTGACTCCTCTGCCATGTTCAATACTTCTTCACTTCAGGGATTGTTTCATGCCAGCGGCTGCAGCCGAGCACTGGTCAAGTCTCCTCCCCAAGCGACCTCCCAGTCCATGTGTCCACTCTTTCAGGCCTGGCAGTGAAGAGCACAGGTTAAATTACCTGAGGAAAAGGTGAGATTGGAGCTGCAGCAGCTTTACACTCTGGATACCCTGAGCTGGGGGTGCAGCTGTGCTGGGGGCACCTCGAGCTTGGGGTGTGGATGCAGCTGGGGCTCAGTGGGCACCAGTCCCAACCTCGGCCATCGATGCATCAGCTCCCTGATGGACTGGACTGTTCTGTAAATAAAGTTAGAAACTGTGATGATAATGAGCAGCCGTGCAGGTTTCTGTGAAGAGTTCCAGGCTTTGACCTACAGCAGACATGCAAAAGCTGATTTTGATCACAGAAGTAAAAGGGTCACAAAAATAAGTGTCTTTAAGGTGAAGGAGGGCAGGGTAAGATTGGAGATTAGGGACAAATGCTTCCCTATGAGGGTGGTGAGGCCCTGGCACAGGTTGCCCAGAGAAGCTGTGGCTGCCTCCTCCCTGGAAGTTCCAAGGCCAGGTTGGGCAGGGCTTGGAGCAACCTGGGATAGTGGAAGGTGTCCCTGCCCATGGCAGAGGGACTGGATGATCTTTAAGGTCCCTCCCAACCCATACCTTTCCAGGATTCTGTGATCAACTATAATCACACCTATTTTTAATGTTTAGAGAAATTCCTTTGGCATAGCAAACTTCTAAGATAGGATTTGTAAGAATCTGTGGAAAACATGGAGAAACATTTATCGGATGATCCATAAAAAAACTTTTGCAAAGGTTCTTAGCAGATTTCTGGTGTGATTTTCTGGTTCTGGGGCTTGGATGTCTCATTTTATGTCCTGAGCTTGGGGATGTTTTTCTAGGCAGGCTCCAACCCTTGTGTTTCTCTCTTCTCTCACTGCTCAGCTCAAAGACAGTCTCCTTTGAAGCAGAAGGAATTCACTATTTTTCGCAGAGGTTTTCCATGTTCTGGAGGAAGAAGCTATAACTCAATGCCAAATCCAATTTTGCTGGATAAAAAAAAAAAGCTGCTGTGTAGTAAGCAATAAAAACTCTTCACATCTGCTTTGGTGAACAGTCGCCCACTGCAGGGTGATGAAAGGGGCTACTGCCATCCCTCGTGGGCGTCAGGCAGCTCCTCCAGCACCCAGAGCACCCATTACATAAAAACAGACATGTTTTCAAGTCAAATTCTTCCGGCTTCCAGGAATAAGAAAGGATTCCAGGATTGTGTAAATGAGATGGAACTTTTAACCTGAACTGCAATAGCATTTCTGGTTTTAGAGACACAGCCTTCACAGAAATGAGTCATGTTCCCACCTGGAATATGTGTCCTGACATTGAGGGGATGTGATTTATGGAGGAGGCATCTCACAGAATGTCACTGGTGTGTCCTCTCAGCCAGAGAGGTATTTTGCGGGATTCTGCAGCTGGGCAGTGCAGTGGCTCCTGGTATTTCCTGGCCATTTCCCACAGCTCTTAGTGTTCCTACATCCCACCTAGGGAGGGAGCACCAAATGGAGGCCCCTGGGACTTGTGGGTGAAATGAGAGGGTTGTGTGAGTTGAATTTACCTACAGATTTATGAGACAGTTTTTAACTTAATTATCCTTTTAGCTTGGCAATCCAGGTCAAGTAAGGAATTGCACAAGGAGTGAATAAAATGGGTGAGGAAAATGGCAGCATTTGGTCCTCCTGAGTGAAGGATTTACAAGGGCTTGGAGGGACAGGACAAGGGAGAATGGCTTCCCACTGCCAGAGGGCAGGGTTAGATATTGGGATATTGGGAAGAAATTCTTCCCTGTGAGGGTGGGGAGGCCCTGGCACAGGTTGCCCAGAGAAGCTGTGGCTGCCCCATGCCTGGAAGTGTCCAAGGCCAGGTTGGACGGGGCTTGGAGCAACCTGGTCTAGAGGAAGGTGTCCCTGCCCATGGCAAGGGGTGGAACTGGGTGAGCTTTAGGGTTCTTCCCAACCCAAACCACTGGGATTCTAAGATTATTTTCCTGTTAAACACTGCCCAAGCACTATCCAGAAACACTATCCTTAAACCAGAGGGAATCAAAGGCTATTTGGAGATGGACAAGTGTCCCATATTCCTCTGCTCTATGAAACGTGGGAAGGCTCCACGTGCATTCCCATGCATTGTCCTTCAGGGGCAACCAGCTGGGAGCCCCAGCCTTGGTGCACTGCGAAGGCTCCTGGAGACAGAGCCCATGTGCTGCTTTAATTAAGCAACTGCAAAGAACTGTTTTTTACAGAGATTAATAGGTCTCTGTTTTAATTATGGGGAAATAATAGACTAGAGAGCTGGGAAAGAGGGAGGTGTAAAAAAAAAGAGAATTAAAAACTTGAAGGAAGCTGGGTGAGACTCAATTTTTCTGTACTTACAAATTACAGATCATCCCCATTAATAATGATTGGAAAAATAATAAAGTACCCTCAGCCATGTATGACAGTTAACATTAAAATCTATTTTTTATGCTTGTTGAGTAGGGAATTTCTGATTACAATCATCAGTTAAAAAATAAATTGTATTTTTTTCCAATCTTCCAAGTTTAAAAATAGAAGAATTCTCTTCTGAGTTCAGCTCTGGTTTCATCAATAGTTTTCCAAAGCATGTAAAGGTAAGAAGAGCAAAAGTTAGTTTCATTTAATGATTGTTATGCTTACTTTAGTTGTGCTAGAGTGTAATTATTAACTGCTAAAAATAATTAGTCCTATGCATAGATTTCAAAAATTGCTTTGCAGGAAATGCTGTCATGAGTTTAAAAACAAACAGAATTCAAGGAAAGAGAGAAAAGAGGGAAGAGAGGGAAAGGGAGAAGAGAGGGAAAGGGAGAAGAGAGGGAGGGCCACTGATATTTGCTTTTAAACAAATTATTTCCCATAGATTACCAGAGGAATTGTTTTAATCTTGGACTTTATTAAACCTCAGCATTCTTTGGCTTGAGTTGTCTCCCAGTGATAGGCAGTGATGTTCCCCAGGTCCCACAGTCCTGGTCCCGTCACTGTGGGCCTTCAGTGCTGGGATCCCACAGACTTTGTGTGTGCCTTGGTCTGGGGTCATTATTAATGTATTTATGGCACTCACAACCAGGAGGTGGAGTTGGGCTCTTGGCTTGAGGCTCAGCCTCATCCCAGGGGATTGCACTGGAAGGCTACCAGCTCCTTGGAGCTTCCCATGAAATCAAAGCTCTGCTCAGCCTCATGCCTCGTGTTGGCTGAAAACTCATGTTTGAGCTCCCTGAGGGGTTTGGAAGATCAAATGGGCAAATTGTTCCAGAGCACAAACCCAAATTTGAGGGTTTTATTAAATCTTCACTTGGCTATTACTGTTTTAGGGTTTGTAACACATTTTGCTCAACTTTCCTGCTGCTCCCTTAAGGAACTAGAGGTTCTCAGGAAGGACTTTGGGCAACGCTGTGCAGCTGCACTCCAGGCACTGAATGTGGGCATCTCACTGCCCAGGCTGCATGGCAAGGTGCAGTCAGAATCCACACAACTGGGGGCCCTGAACTCCTCACTGGGTTGCTCTGAAGGGTCCTTGCCTCTTCACAGCTGCCTTTCCTCCCCAGTCCTCACTCACGAGGAGGTTGTCACCAAGTGTGCTCTGATCCCCCAGTCCGAGGGGCCTGGACACGGACAGTGTGTCTGTACAGCAGGCAGTTCATAGAATCCCATAATGGTTGGGTCAGAAGGGACTGTAATCTCATCTCATTCCAACCCCCTGCCATGGGCCGGGACACCTTCCACTAGACCAGGTTGCTCCACGCCCCATCTTCTTGTAGGAGCTGCACCATTGCAGGGTTTCAGTCAGAAGAGCCAATGTATTTCCAGATATCCTAGAATTATGGAATATCCTGACTTGGAAGAGACCCACAGGGATCATTCAGTCCAGCTCCTCGCCCTGCCCAGGACACCCCAACAATCCCTGTCTCTGAGAGCATTGTCCAAACACTCCTTGAGCTCTGTCAGCCTTGATGCTGTGACCACTGCCCTGGGGAGCCTGTTCAGTGCCCAACCACCCTCAAGGGAAAGAACCTTTTGCTGATATCCAGCTTAGACCTCTCCTGACACAGGTCCATGCCATGTTCATGTTGGTAGACAGAAAATAATACAGAGTTATCATTTCTTATCTGCAGCTTAAAAATAGTGTAAAACCCGGTGTTCTTAGTTAAAATGAAGCCATTTGTCCAGTGGTGAACCCTGTGAGCAATGAGGAGCACAGAGACAGGCAGATATTAAGTATGAAGGTGGCTGGGGTGTCACAGAGTCCCTGTGTGCTGCTCAGATCCCATGGAATTGCCTGGGGTTGGTGTTTTTATTGATCTCAGTGTTTATTCTTTGCAATTGTTCATCCACATCCATATGTCACACAATCCATATGTGAAAGGCTGCTCTTTCACAGGAGATTGTAAAGGTATGGGGGTGAAGAGCCAAACCGTCATTTAAAGGGGGCAAATCCTTAATTGTTCTTATTTCTGTTCCCCAGCAGTAACTAAAGCGTGGCCTCTGCTGGCCAGGGATTCACATGGGGGGACGTGGTCTCAGAGCTGCCTGTGGAACAGTTTTAGGGAATAACTGTGTTTTCAGAACTGAAAAGTGATTTGCAAACTGCAAGGGATTAAATTTGTTAGATTAGAAAACATTTCTGAGATGAATCATTTGATTGCTGCTTCCATGGAGTAAATATGCACTTTATCCATCGCATCCCACGTGCATGGTGGGAAAATACAGCACATTGGCTGCTGCTGGATCTGAAAGCCATCCTGTGCAAAACATTCCAGCCAAATTCTGCAGCATTTCCAAATCACTTCACTCCCACAGCCTGAGGGAACGCGGATGGGGCTTGAGTAAGTGAGGAGAGGAGAGCTTTGGGCTGTTGAAGGAGCCTGTCTGAGATGAAATATTTAATCTGTTTGCAAAGCACCTTATTTGGAGATAATGTTTAGTTTGAAACAGATGTTCTCACATACCACCACCACGTGCTTCATCAGGGCCTGGACAATCACGGAATCATAGAAAGGCCCGGATTGGAAAGGACCTTACAGATCACCCCATGACACCCCCTGCCATGGGCAGGGACACCTTCCACCAGCCCAGGTTGTCAGATTTGCTGTAATTGACTGGATCCAGCTCTGCAGAGACAGCAGCAGAAAAGAAACACGATATAGAAAAAAATCAGTGAATTAGAGCTTTCTCTGCTTCTCCCCATTCTGCTGTTGATTAGAATCGATTTGAAAATGTTCATAAGACTTTGAAAGTGGCTCCTTGCCTTCTCTGGATGGGACCAGACCCTACAGAATTCCTCCTGCAGGGATTCAGAGGTGTCTGCTGTGCTCTTCAGCCTCAAAGTGACACTCACCAGTGACATCCCAATTCTCTGCTATACAAATGGGGATTTTTTTATCCCATGTTGTATCTTCTCTTAGAACCCTTTCAGATTTAATGTTGAGATCATTAATTAAATGAATGGTTATTCTTATGATTCATTTCTGAAGAATTTCAGCCTCATGTTTCTAGTTTCTTATTCCTAAAAGGAATGTCATTTTCCCCTTAAACAATACTGCCAGATGCTTAAGCCACAAAGTCACCATTTTCCCCCTCCCAGTTTCTATAGTTGTGCTATTTTAATGTTTCATCAAAGAGATGAGCTCCATTGCATTCCTTTCTTCTGCTGGATTTCCTTTATGTGAAAACCTCTTTATCAAATAAAATGTCCCATTAGTCTGTTGCACTTTGTGTTACCTTCCTTATTACCTTCCTTCAGCCTTTAAAGTCATTTTAAAGCCTGCACTCCCAATGTGGGCATGATGGTGAGCCTAAAATCTGCCTCATTCATTCTCCACAGTTCCTTAAATTTATGGAAAGAAATGCAGATTTCCCAATCCTACAGCATCACTCTCAAATTACTCCTGGATTTGCAGATTCCTACTTTAAAACCCGAGTCCATCAGGGTTTTTCTCTGCCATTACTCCATCTCTGCCTTTTCCCACATGCTGGATGCCACCTTCTTCATGGAAACCTGGAGTACAGTGTGCAGTGGGTGTTGATTCCTCATTAAATATCCTTAACCTTACTGCAGACTGGCTCAGTCTCTCCATCAGCTCAGGAAATAAAGCTCTTCCCACATGTTCTCCCTGTCCTTTTATCCCGTCCCTTTCCAGCCGCTGCTGGGCTTTACCGGTTTTCAGAGAATCATATCCCAGACTGGTTTGGGTTGGGAGGGACAACGGTTCCACATCCCTGGAATGTTCAAGGCCAGGTTGGATGGGGCTTGGAGCAACCTGGTGTAGTGGAAGGTGTCCCTAACCATGGCAGGGGGTGGAACTGGATGAGCTTTAAGGCTCCTTCAATCCAAACAATTCCCTGATTCTGTGATTCCATGAACTCTCTGAAAAGAGAAAAAAAAATGATTTGGATTCTACAGTGTCCTTATATATTTTGGTGGAATAAGTCTCTTGGTTCCTTCACTAAGCAAGCAGGAGGTGGTTGTGCCTTAGGAACAGGGCAGTATTTTTCATGGGAGCACATGGTGCTCCTGATCCTCACGTGCCAGGACTGGAGGAGAAAGGGCTGATCCAGCCCAGTCAGAAATAACTGAGACTTTCTTGCTACTGCTCCACTAACCTTTCCCAGCAGGAAAACCAGAAAGAAAGAAGAGAACAGAAAAATATGTGTATGTTTATTGTGTTGTAAGATGGACTTTTGGATTTAAGATGATTTTGAATTTATAATCGATCCATAGGTTGAGGTTCAACTCTGTT